>NC_073241.2:2400000-4800000 GCF_029281585.2 Gorilla gorilla gorilla
CGTTCCGTTCCATTCCGTCCCATCCCGACCCGTCCCATCCCTTCCCGTCCCGTCCCATCCCGTTCCGTTCCACATGGGTTGATTCAATTCCTTTCGGTTACATTGAATTCCACTCCATTCCATTCTACTCGGATTGATTCCATTCCATTCCATTCCATTCCATTCCATTCCATTCCATTCCATTCCATTCCATTCCTTTCCATTCCAATCCATTCCATTCTACTCGGGTTGATTCCATTCTATTCCATTCCATTCCATTCCATTCCATTCCATTCCATTCCATTCCATTCCGTTCTACTCGGGTTGATTTCCATTCCATTCCATTCCATTCTATTCCATTCCATTCCATTCCATTCCATTCCATTCCATTCCATTCCATTCCTTTCCATTTACTCCATTCCGTTCTACTCGGGTTGATTCCATTGAGTTTGATTCCGTTCCGTTCCGTCCCGTCCCGTCCCGTCCAGTCCCGTCCCGTGCCGTTTTACTCGGGTTGATTCCTTTCCATTCCGTTCCGCTCGTTTCCGTTACGTTCCATTCCGTTCCGCGCGGGTTGGTTCAATTCCATTCTATTCTATTCTATTCCTTTCCCTTCCATTCCATTCCATTCCATTCCATTCTATTCGGGTTGATTCCATGCCATTCCATTCCGTTCCATTCCGTCCCATCCCGACCCGTCCCATCCCGACCCGTCCCGTCCCATCCCGTTCCGTTCCACATGGGTTGATTCAATTCCTTTCGGTTACATTGAATTCCATTCCATTCCATTCTACTGGGATTGATTCCATTCCATTCCATTCCATTCCATTCCATTCCATTCCATTCCATTCCATTCCTTTCCATTCCAATCCATTCCATTCTACTCGGGTTGATTCCATTCTATTCCATTCCATTCCATTCCATTCCATTCCATTCCATTCCATTCCATTCCATTCCATTCCATTCCATTCCATTCCATTCCATTCCATTCCATTCCATTCCATTCCATTCCGTTCTACTCGGGTTGATTCCATTCTATTCCATTCCATTCCGTTCTATTCCATTTGATTCCCTTCGATTCCATTCCATTCCATTCCATTCCCTTCCATTCCATTCTATTCCACTGAATTCCATTCCATTCCATTCCATTCCGTTCTACTCTGATTGATTCCATTCCATTCCATTCCATTCCATTCCATTCCATTCCATTCCATTCCATTCCATTCCAATACATTCCATTCTACTCTGGTTGATTCCATTCCATTCCATTCCATTCCATTCCATTCCATTCCATTCGTCTCCATTGGATTCCATTCGATTCCATTCCATTCTATTCCATTGAATTCCATTCCATTGCATTCCATTCCATTCCATTCCATTGCATTCCATTCCATTCCATTCCATTCCATTCCATTCCATTCCATTCCATTCCATTCCGTTCTACTCGGGTTGATTCCATTCCATTCCATTCCATTCCATTCCACTCCATTCCATTCGATTCCATTTGATTCCATTCCATTCCATTCCATTGCATTCCAATCCATTCCATTCTACTCGGGTTGATTCCATTCCATTCCATTCCATTCCATTCCATTCCATTCCATTCCATTCCATTCCATTCCATTCAATTGCATTCCATTCGATTCCATTCGATTCCATTCGATTCCATTCCATTCCATTCCATTCCATTCCATTCCATTCCATTCCATTCCGTTCCACTCGGGTTGATTCCATTCTATTCCATTCCATTCCATTCGATTCCATTCGATATCATTCGATTCCATTCCATCCCATTACATTCCACTCCTTTCCATTCCGTTCTACTCGGGTTGATTCCATTCCATTCCATTTCATTCCATTCCATTCCATTCCATTTCTTTCGATTCCATTCGATTCCATTCCATTCCATTCCATTCCAATCCATTCCATTTTACTCGGGTTGATTCCATTCCATTCCATTCCATTCCATTCCATTCCATTCCATTCCATTCCATTCCATTCCATTCCATTCCATTCCATTCCATTCCATTCCATTCCATTCCATTCCATTCGATTCCATTCGATTCCATTCCATTCCATTCCATTCCATTCCATTCCATTCCATTCCGTTCTAGTCGGGTTGATTCCATTCTATTCCATTCCATTCCATTCCATTCCATTCCATTCCATTCCATTCCATTCCATTCCGTTCCATTCCATTCTATTCCATTCCATTCTACCCCATTGAATTCCATTCCATTCCATTCAATTCCATTCCATTCCATTCCTTTCCATTCCATTTAGTTCTGCTCGGGTTGATTCCATTCCATTCCATTCCATTCCATTCCATTACTTTCCATTCCATTCCATTCCAATCCATTCCATTCTACTCAGGTTGACTCCATTCCATTCCATTCCATTCCATTCCATTCCATTATATTCCATTCTATTCCATTCGATTCCGTTCGATTCCATTCCATTCCATTCCATTCCATTCCATTCCATTCCATTCCATTCGATTCCATTCCATTCCATTCGATTCCATTCCATTCCATTCCATTCAATTCCATTCCATTCCATTCCATTCCATTCCATTCCATTCCATTCCATTCCTTTCCATTTACTCCATTCCTTTCTACTCGGGTTGATTCCATTGAGTTTGGTTCCGTTCCGTTCCGTCCCGTCCCGTCCCGTCCCGTCCCGTGCCGTTTTACTCGGGTTGATTCCTTTCCATTCCGTTCCGCTCGTTTCCGTTACGTTCCATTCCGTTCCACGCGGGTTGGTTCAATTCCATTCTATTCTATTCTATTCCTTTCCCTTCCATTCCATTCCATTCCATTCCATTCTACTCGGGTTGATTCCATGCCATTCCGTTCTTTTCCATTCCGTCCCATCCCGACCCGCCCCATCCCGTCCCGTCACGTCCCATCCCGTTCCATTCCACATGGGTTGATTCAATTCCTTTCGGTTACGTTGAACTCCATTCCATTCCATTCTACTCGGATTGATTCCATTCCATTCCATTCCATTCCATTCCATTCCATTCCATTCCATTCCATTCCAATCCATTACATTCTACTCGGGTTGATTCCACTCTATTCCATTCCATTCCATTCCATTCCATTCCATTCCATTCCATTTCATTCCATTCCATTCCATTCCATTCCATTCGATTCCATTCCATTCCATTCCATTCCATTCCATTCCATTCCATTCCATTCCATTCCATTCCATTCAATTCCATTCCGTTCTACTCGGGTTGATTCCATTCTATTCCATTCCATTCCATTCGATTCCATTTGATTCCATTCGATTCCATTCCATTCCATTCCATTCCCTTCCATTCCATTCTATTCCATTGAATTCCATTCCATTCCATTCCATTCCATTCCATTCCATTCCATTCCGTTCTACTCTGATTGATTCCATTCCATTCCATTCCATTCCATTCCATTCCATTCCATTCCATTCCATTCCATTCCATTCCATTCCATTCTACTCTGGTTGATTCCATTCCATTCCATTCCATTCCATTCCATTCCATTCATCTCCATTCGATTCCATTCGATTCCATTCCATTCTACTCCATAGAATTCCATTCCATTCCATTCCATTCCATTCCATTCCATTCCATTCCATTCCATTCCATTCCATTCCATTCCGTTCTACTCGGGTTGATTCCATTCCATTCCATTCAATTCCATTCCATTCCATTCCATTCCACTCCATTCCATTCGATTCCATTCGATTCCATTCCATTCCATTCCATTCCATTCCAATCGATTCCATTCTACTTGGGTTGATCCATTCCATTCCATTCCATTCCATTCCATTCCATTCCATTCCATTCCATTCCATTCCATTGCATTCAATTCGAATCCATTCGATTCCATTCCATTCCATTCCATTCCATTCCATTCCATTCCATTCCATTCCATTCCATTCCATTCCGTTCCACTCGGGTTGATTCCATTCTATTCCATTCCATTCCATTCGATTCCATTCGATATCATTCGATTCCATTCCATCCCACTCAATTCCATTCCATTCCATTCCGTTCTACTCGGGTTGATTCCATTCCATTCCATTTCATTCCATTCCATTCTATTCCATTTCTTTCGATTCCATTCGATTCCGTTCCATTCCATTCCATTCCAATCCATTCCATTCTACTCAGGTTGATTCCATTCCATTCCATTCCATTAAATTCCATTCCATTCCATTCCATTCCATTCCATTCCATTCGATTCCACTCGATTCCATTCCATTCCTTTCCATTCCATTCCAATCCATTCCATTCTACTCGGGTGAATTCCATTCCATTCCATTCCATTCCATTCCATTCGTCTCCATTCGATTCCATTCGATTCCATTCCATTCTATTCCACTGAATTCCATTCCATTCCATTCCATTCCATTCCATTCCATTCCATTCCATTCCATTCCATTCCATTCCATTCCACTCCATTCCATTCGATTCCATTTGATTCCATTCCATTCCATTCCATTCCATTCCAATCCATTCCATTCAACTCGGGTTGATTCCATTCCATTCCATTCCATTCCATTCCATTCCATTCCATTCCATTCCATTCCATTCCATTCCATTCCTTTGCATTCCATTCGATTCCATTCGATTCCATTCCATTCCATTCCATTCCATTCCATTCCATTCCATTCCATTCCATTCCATTCCATTCCATTCCGTTCCACTCGGGTTGATTCCATTCTATTCCATTCCATTCCATTCGATTGCATTCGATATCATTCGATTCCATTCCATCTCATTCCATTCCATTCCATTCCATTCCGTTCTACTCGGGTTGATTCCATTCCATTCCATTTCATTCCATTCCATTCCATTCCATTACTTTCGATTCCATTCGATTCCATTCCATTCCATTCCATTCCATTCCATTCCATTCCATTCCATTCCATTCCATTCGATTCCACTCGATTCCATTCCATTCCTTTCCATTCCATTCCAATCCATTCCATTCTATTCCGGTGGATTCCATTCCATTCCATTCCATTCCATTCCATTCCATTCCATTCCATTCCATTCCATTCCATTCCATTCCATTCCATTCCATTCCATTCCGTTCGATTCCACTCCATTCCATTCCATTCCATTCCATTCCGTTCCATTCCGTTCTACTCGGGTTGATTCCATTCCATTCCATTTCATTCCATTCCATTCCATTCCATTTCCTTCGATTCCATTCGATTCCATTCCATTCCATTCCATTCCAATCCATTCCATTCTACTCAGGTTGATTCCATTCCATTCCATTCCATTCCATTCCATTCGATTCCACTCGATTCCATTCCATTCCTTTCCATTCCATTCCAATCCATTCCATTCTACTCGGGTGGATTCCTTTCCATTCCATTCCTTTCCATTCCATTCCATTCCATTCCATTCCATTCCATTCCATTCCATTCCATTCCATTCCATTCCATTCCATTCCATTCCATTCCATTCCATTCCATTTAGTTCTACTCGGTTTGATTCCATTCCATTCCATTCCATTCCATTCCATTCCATTCCATTCCAATCCATTCCATTCTAGTCGGGTGGATTCCTTTCCATTCCTTTCCATTCTATTCCTTTCCATTCTATTCCATAGAATTCCATTCCATTCCATTCCATTCCATTCCATTCCATTCCATTCCATTCCTTTCCATTCCATTTAGTTCTACTCTGGTTGATTCCATTCCATTCCATTCCATTCCATTCCATTCCATTCCATTCCATTCCATTCCATTCCATTCCATTCCATTCCATTCCATTACTTTCCATTCCATTCCATTCCAATCCATTCCATTCTACTCGGGTTGATTCCATTCCATTCCATTCCATTCCATTCCATTCGATTCCACTCGATTCCATTCCATTCCTTTCCATCCCATTCCAATCCATTCCATTCTACTCGGGTGTATTCCTTTCCATTCCATTCTATTCCATTCCATTCCATTCCATTCCATTCCATTCCATTCCATTCCATTCCATTCCATTCCATTCCATTCCATTTAGTTCTACTCGGTTTGATTCCATTCCATTCCATTCCATTCCATTCCATTCCATTCCAATCCATTCCATTCTAGTCGGGTGGATTCCTTTCCATTCCTTTCCATTCTATTCCATTCCATTCTACTCCATTGAATTCCATTCCATTCCATTCCATTCCATTCCATTCCATTCCATTCCATTCCTTTCCATTCCATTTAGTTCTACTCGGGTTGATTCCATTCCATTCCATTCCATTCCATTCCATTCCATTCCATTCCATTCCATTCCATTCCATTCCATTACTTTGCATTCCATTCCATTCCAATCCATTCCATTCTACTCGGGTTGACTCCATTCCATTCCATTCCATTCCATTCCATTCCATTCCATTCCATTCCATTATATTCCATTCTATTCCATTCGATTCCGTTCGATTCCTTTCCATTCCATTCCATTCCATTCCATTCCATTCCATTCCATTCCATTCCATTCCATTCCATTCCTTTCCATTTACTCCATTCCGTTCTACTCGGGTTGATTCCATTGAGTTTGTTTCCGTTCCGTTCCGTCCCGTCCCGTCCCGTCCCGTCCCATCCCGTGGCGTTTTACTCGGGTTGATTCCTTTCCATTCCGTTCCGCTCGTTTCCGTTACGTTCCATTCCGTTCCACGCGTGTTGGATCAATTCCATTCTATTCTATTCTATTCCTTTCCCTTCCATTCCATTCCATTCCATTCCATTCTACTCGGGTTGATTCCATGCCATTCCGTTCCGTTCCATTCCGTCCCATCCCGACCCGTCCGATCCCGTCCCGTCCCGTCCCATCCCGTTCCGTTCCACATGGGTTGATTCAATTCCTTTCGGTTACATTGAATTCCATTCCATTCCATTCTACTCGGATTGATTCCATTCCATTCCATTCCATTCCATTCCATTCCATTCCATTCCATTCCTTTCCATTCCAATCCATTCCATTCTACTCGGGTTGATTCCATTCTATTCCATTCCATTCCATTCCATTCCATTCCATTCCATTCCATTCCATTCCATTCCATTCCATTCCATTCCGTTCTCCTCGGGTTGATTCCCTTCTATTCCATTCCATTACGTTCGATTCCATTTGATTCCATTCGATTCCATTCCATTCCATTCCATTCCCTTCCATTCCATTCTATTCCATTGAATTCCATTCCATTCCATTCCATTCCATTCCATTCCGTTCTACTCTGATTGATTCCATTCCATTCCATTCCATTCCATTGAATTCCATTCCATTCCATTCCATTCCATTCCATTCCATTCCATTCCATTCCATTCCATTCCATTCCATTCCGTTCTACTCGGGTTGATTCCATTCCATTCCATTCCATTCCATTCCATTCCATTGCACTCCATTCCATTCGATTCCATTCGATTCCATTCCATTCCATTCCATTCCATTCCAATCCATTCCATTCTACTCGGGTTGATTCCATTCCATTCCATTCCATTCCATTCCATTCCATTCCATTCCATTCCATTCCATTCCATTCCATTCCATTCCATTCCATTCGATTCCATTCGATTCGAATCGATTCCATTCCATTCCATTCCACTCCATTCCTTTCCATTCCATTCCGTTCCACTCGGGTTGATTCCATTCTATTCCATTCCATTCCATTCTATTCCATTCGATATCATTCGATTCCATTCCATCCCAATCCATTCCATTCCATTCCATTCCGTTCTACTCGGGTTGATTCCATTCCATTCCATTTCATTCCATTCCATTCCATTCCATTTCTTTCGATTCCATTCGATTCCATTCCATTCCATTCCATTCCAATCCATTCCATTCTACTCAGGTTGATTCCATTCCATTCCATTCCATTCCATTCCATTCCATTCCATTCCATTCCACTCGATTCCATTCCATTCCTTTCCATTCCATTCCAATCCATTCCATTCTACTCGGGTGGATTCCTTTCCATTCCATTCCATTCCATTCCATTCCATTCCATTCCATTCCATTCCATTCCATTCCATTCCATTCCATTCCATTCCATTCCATTCCATTCCATTCCATTCCATTCCATTCCGTTCTAGTCGGGTTGATTCCATTCCATTCCATTCCATTCCATTCCATTCCATTCCATTCCATTCCATTCCATTCCATTCCATTCTATTCCATTCCATTATACTCCATTCAATTCCATTCAATTCCATTCAATTCCATTCCATTCCATTCCTTTCCATTCCATTTAGTTCTACTCGGGTTGATTCCATTCCATTCCATTCCATTCCATTCCATTCCATTCCATTCCATTCCATTCCATTCCATTGCATTCCATTCCATTCCATTCCATTCCATTCCATTCCATTACTTTCCATTCCATTCCATTCCAATCCATTCCATTCTACTCGAGTTGACTCCATTCCATTCCATTCCATTCCATTCCATTCCATTCCATTCCATTCCATTATATTCCATTCTATTCCATTCGATTCCGTTCGATTCCATTCCATTCCATTCCATTCCATTCCATTCCATTCCATTCCAATCCATTCCATTCTACTCGGGTTGATTCCATTCCATTCCATTCCATTCCATTCCATTCCATTCCATTCCATTCCATTCCATTCCATTCCATTCCATTCCATTCCATTCCATTCCATTCCATTCCATTCCATTCCTTTCTATTCCATTCCATTCCATTCCATTCCATTCCATTCCATTCCATTCCATTCCATTCCATTCCATTCCATTCCGTTCTACTCGGGTTGATTCCACTCCATTCCATTCCATTCCATTCCATTCCATTCCATTCCATTCCATTCCATTCCTTTCCATTCCAACCCATTCCGTTCTACTCGGGTTGATTCCATTCCATTCCATTCCATTCCATTCCATTCCATTCCATTCCATTCCATTCCATTCCATTCCATTCGATTCCATTCGATTCCATTCCATTCCATTCCATTCCATTTCATTCCAAACCATTCCATTCTACTCGGGTTCATCATTCCATTCCATTCCATTCTTTCCATTCCACTCGGGTTCATTCCATTCCATTCCATTCCATTCCATTCCATTCCATTCCGTTCTACTCAGGTTGATTTCCATTCCATTCCATTCCATTCCATTCCATTCCATTCCATTCCATTCCATTCCATTCCATTCCATTTCATTCCAAACCATTCCATTCTACTCGGGTTCATCATTCCATTCCATTCCTTTCCATTCCACTCGGGTTCTTTCCATTCCATTCCATTCCATTCCATTCCATTCCATTCCATTCCATTCCATTCCGTTCTTCTCAGGTTGATTTCCATTCCATTCCATTCCATTCCATTCCATTCCATTCCATTCCATTCCATTCCATTCCACCCCATTCCATTCCGTTCTATTCGGGTTGATTCCATTCCATTCCATTCCATTCCATTCCATTCCATTCCATTCCAATCCATTCCATTCCATTCCATTCCATTCCATTCTATTCCATTCCGTTCTTCTCGGCTTGAATCCAATGAGTTCCGTTCCGTTCCGTTCCGTCACGACACGTCCCGTCCCGTCCCGTCCCATCCCGTCCCATCTCGTCCCGTCCTGTCCCATGCCGTTGTACTCGGGTTGATTCCATTCCACTCCTTTCCGTTCCTTTCCATTCCGTTCCATTCAGTTCCACGCGGGTTGATTCAATTCCATTCTATTCTATTCCATTCCATTCCATTTCATTCCATTCCATTCCATTCCATTCCATTCCATTCTAATCGGGTTGATTCCATGCCGTTCCGTTCCGTTCCATTCCGTCCCATCCCGACGCGTCCCGTCCCGTCCCGTCCCGTCCCATTCCGTTCCGTTCTGAACGGGTTGATTCCGTTCCGTTCCGTTCCGTTCCTTTCCGTTCCGTTCCATTCCTTTACACGCGGGTTGATTCAATTCCATTCTATTATATTGAATTCCATTCCATTCCATTCCATTCCATTCTACTCGGATTGATTGCATTCCATTCCGTTCCATTCCAGTCCATTCCAATCCATTCCATTCTACTCGGGTTGATTCCATTCCATTCCATTCCATTCCATTCCATTCCATTCCATTCCATTCCATTCCATTGC
Source organism: Gorilla gorilla gorilla (assembly GCF_029281585.2). Classification (NCBI taxonomy): domain Eukaryota; kingdom Metazoa; phylum Chordata; class Mammalia; order Primates; family Hominidae; genus Gorilla; species Gorilla gorilla. The sequence goes on from NC_073241.2 coordinate 2,410,066, forward strand.
GTTCCATTCGATTCGATTCCATTCCATTCCATTCCATTCCATTCCAATCCATTCCATTCTACTTGGGTTGATTCCATTCCATTCCATTCCATTCCATTCGATTCCATTCGATTCCATTCCATTCCATTCCATTCCATTCCATTCCATTCCATTCCATTCTGTTCTACTCGGGTTGATTCCACTCCATTCCATTCCATTCCATTCCATTCTATTCCATTCCATTCCATTTGATTCCATTCTATTCCATTCGATTCCATTCCATTCTATTTCATTTTATTCCATTCCATTCCATTCCATTCTATTCCATTGAATTCCATTCCATTCCATTCCTTTCCATTCCATTCCATTCAGTTTCATTCCATTAAATTCCATTCCATTCCATTCCATTCCATTCCATTCCATTCCATTCCATTCCATTCCATTCCATTCCATTCCATTCCATTCCATTCCATTCCATTCCATTCCGTTCTACTCGGGTTGATTCCATTCTATTCCATTCCATTCCGTTCGATTCCATTCGATTCCATTCCATTCCATTCCATTCCATTCCATTCCCTTCCATTCCATTCTATTCCATTGAATTCCATTCCATTCCATTCCATTCCATTCCATTCCATTCCATTCCGTTCTACTCTGATTGACTCCATTCCATTCCATTCCATTCCATTCCATTCCATTCCATTCCATTCCATTCGATTCCATTCCATTCCATTCCATTCCATTCCATTCTATTCCATTCCAATACATTCCATTCTACTCTGGTTGATTCCATTCCATTCCATTCCATTCGTCTCCATTCGATTCCATTCGATTCCATTCCATTCTATTCCATTGAATTCCATTCCATTCCATTCCATTCCATTCCATTCCATTCCATTCCATTCCACTCCATTCCGTTCTACTCGGGTTGATTCTATTCCATTCCATTCCATTCCATTCCATTCCATTCCATTCCATTCCATTCCATTCCATTCCATTCCATTGCATTCCATTCGATTCCATTCGATTCCATTCCATTCGATTCCATTCGAGATCATTAGATTCCATTCCATCCCATTCCAATCCATTCCATTCCATTCCATTCCTTTCTACTCGGGTTGATTCCATTCCATTCCATTTCATTCCATTCCATTCCATTCCATTCCATTCCATTCCATTCGATTCCATTCGATTCGATTCCATTCCATTCCATTAAAATCCATTCCATTCTACTCGGGTTGATTCCATTCCATTCCATTCCATTCCATTCCACTCGATTCCATTCCATTCCATTCGATTCCACTCGATTCCATTCCATTCTTTCCATTCCATTCCAATCCATTCCATTCTACTCGGGTTGATTCCATTCCATTCCATTCCATTCCATTCCATTCCATTCCATTCCATTCCATTCCATTCCATTCGATTCCATTCTATTCCATTCCATTCCATTCCATTCCATTCCATTCCATTCCATTCCGTTCTAGTCGGGTTGATTCCATTCTATTCCATTCCATTCCATTCCATTCCATTCCATTCCATTCCATTCCATTGCATTCCATTCGATTCCATTCGATTCCATTCCATTCCATTCCATTCCATTCCATTCCATTCCATTCCATTCCATTCCATTCCGTTCTAGTCGGGTTGATTCCATTCTATTCCATTCCATTCCATTCCATTCCATTCCATTCCATTCCATTCCATTCCATTCCGTTTCTTCCGTTCCACTCGGGTTGATTCCATTCTATTCCATTCCATTCCATTCGATTCCATTCGATATCATTCGATTCCATTCCATCCCATTCCATTCCATTCCATTCCATTCCGTTCTTCTCGGGTTGATTCCATTCCATTCCATTTCATTTCATTCCATTCCATTCCATTTCTTTCGATTCCATTCGATTCCATTCCATTCCATTCCATTCCATTCCATTCCATTCCATTCCATTGCATTCCATTCCATTCCATTCCATTCCTTTCCATTCCATTCCAATCCATTCCATTCTACTCGGGTGGATTCCATTCCATTCCATTCCATTCCATTCCATTCCATTCCATTCCATTCCATTCCATTCCATTCCATTCCGTTCTAGTCGGGTTGAATCCATTCCATTCCACTGCATTCCATTCCATTCCATTCCATTCCATTCCATTCCATTCCATTCCATTCCATTCTATTCCATTCCATTCTACTCCATTGAATTCCATTCCATTCCATTCAATTCCATTCCATTCCATTCCTTTCCAATCCATTTAGTTCTACTCGGGTTGATTCCATTCCGTTCCATTCCATTCCATTCCATTCCATTCCATTCCATTCCATTCCATTAGATTCCATTCCATTCCATTACTTTCCATTCCATTCCATTCCAATCCATTCCAATCCATTCCATTCTACTCGGGTTGACTCCATTCCTTTCCATTCCATTCCATTCCATTCCATTATATTCCATTCTATTCCATTCGATTCCGTTCGATTCCATTCCATTCCATTCCATTCCTTTCCATTCCATTCCATTCGATTCCATTCCATTCCATTCCATTCCATTCCATTCCATTCCAATCCATTCCATTCTACTCGGGTTGATTCCATTCCATTCCATTCCATTCCAATCCATTCCATTCCATTCCATTCCACTCCATTCCATTCCTTTCTATTCCATTCCATTCCATTCCATTCCATTCCATTCCATTCCATTCCATTCCATTCCATTCCATTCCGTTCTACTCGGGTTGATTCCACTCCATTCCATTCCATTCCATTCCATTCCATTCCATTCCATTCCATTCCTTTCCTTTCCATTCCAACCCATTCCGTTCTACTCGGGTTGATTCCATTCCATTCCATTCCATTCCATTCCATTCCATTCCATTCCATTCCATTCCATTCCGTTCTACTCGGGTTGATTCCACTCCATTCCATTCCATTCCATTCCATTCCATTCCATTCCATTCCATTCCATTCCATTCCTTTCCATTCCAACCCATTCCGTTCTACTCGGGTTGATTCCATTCCATTCCATTCCATTCCATTCCATTCCATTCCATTCCATTCCATTCCATTCCATTCCATTCAATTCCATTCCATTCCATTCGATTCCATTCCATTCCATTCCATTCCATTTCATTCCAAACCGTTCCATTCTACTCGGGTTCATCATTCCATTCCATTCCATTCCATTCCATTCCACTCGGGTTCATTCCATTCCATTCCATTCCATTCCATTCCATTCCATTCCATTCCATTCCATTCCATTCCATTCCGTTCTACTCAGGTTGATTTCCATTCCATTCCATTCCATTCCATTCCATTCCATTCCATTCCATTCCATTCCATTCCATTCCTTTCCATTCCATTCCATTCCATTCCATTCCATTCCATTCTATTCCATTCCGTTCTACTCGGCTTGAATCCATTGAGTTCCGTTCCGTTCCGTTCCGTCCCGACACTTCCCGTCCCGTCCCGTCCCGTCCCGTCCCGTCCCGTCCGGTCCCGTGCCGTTGTACTCGGGTTGATTCCATTCCACTCCGTTCCGTTCCTTTCCGTTCCGTTCCATTCAGTTCCACGCGGGTTGATTCAATTCCATTCTATTCTATTCCATTCCATTCCATTCCATTCCATTCCATTCCATTCCATTCCATTCCATTTTACTCGGGTTGATTCCATACCGTTCCGTTCCGTTCCATTCTGTCCCATCCCGACGCGTCCCGTCCCGTCCCGTCCCGTCCCATTCCGTTCCGTTCTGATCGGGTTGATTCCGTTCCATTCCGTTCCGTTCCTTTCCGTTCCGTTCCATTCCGTTACACGCGGGTTGATTCAATTCCATTCCATTACATTGAATTCCATTCCATTCCATTCCATTTCATTCTACTCGGATTGATTGCATTCCATTCCATTCCATTCCAGTCCATTCCAATCCATTCCATTCTACTCGGGTTGATTCCATTCCATTCCATTCCATTCCATTCCATTCCGTTCCATTCCATTCCATTCCATTCCATTCCATTCCATTGCGTTCCATTCGATTCGATTCCATTCCATTCCATTCCATTCCATTCCATTCCATTCCAATCCATTCCATTCTACTTGGGTTCATTCCATTCCATTCCATTCCATTCCATTCCATTCCATTCCATTCCATTCCATTCCATTCGATTCCATTCCATTCCATTCCATTCCATTCCATTCTGTTCTACTCGGGTTGATTCTACTCCATTCCATTCCACTCCATCATATTCCATTCCATTCCATTCGATTCCATTCTATTCCATTCGATTCCATTCCATTCTACTTCATTTTATTCCATTCCATTCCATTCCATTCAATTCCATTGAATTCCATTCCATTCCATTCCATTCCATTCCATTCCATTCCATTCCATTCCATTCCATTCCATTCCATTCCGTTCTACTCGGGTTGATTCCACTCCATTCCATTCCATTCCATTCCATTGCATTCCATTCCATTCCATTCCACTCGGGTTGATCATTCCATTCCATTCCATTCCATTCCATTCCATTCCATTCCACTCGGGCTCATTCCATTCCATTCCATTCCATTCCATTCCATTCCATTCCATTCCATTCCATTCCATTCCGTTCTACTGGGGTTGATTTCCATTCCATTCCATTCCATTCCATTCCATTCCACTCCATTCCATTCCATTCCATTCCATTCCATTCCATTCCATTCCATTCCATTCCATTCCATTCCATTCCATTCCATTCCTTTCCATTTATTCCATTCCGTTCTACTCGGGTTGATTCCATTGAGTTTGGTTCCGTTCCGTTCCGTCCCGTCCCGTCCCGTCCCGTCCCGTTCCGTTTTACTCGGGTTGATTCCTTTGCATTCCGTTCCGCTCATTTCCATTCCGTTCAATTCCGTTCCACGCGGGTTGGTTCAATTCTATTCTATTCTATTCTATTCCTTTCCATTCCATTCCATTCTACTCGGGTTGATTCCATGCCGTTCCATTCCGTTCCATTCCGTCCCATCCCGACCCGTCCCATCCCGTCCCGTCCCATCCCATCCCGTTCCGTTCCACATGGGTTGATTCAATTCCTTTCGGTTACATTGAATTCCATTCCATTCCATTCTACTCGGATTGATTCCATTCCATTCCATTCCATTCCATTCCATTCCATTCCATTCCATTCCATTCCATTCCAATCCATTCCATTCTACTCGGGTTGATTCCATTCCATTCCATTCCATTCCATTCCATTCCATTCCATTCCATTCCATTCCATTCCATTCCATTCCATTCCATTCCATTCAGTTTCATTCCGTTCCATTCCATTCCATTCCATTCCATTCCATTCCATTCCATTCCATTCCATTCCATTCCATTCCATTCCATTCCGTTCTACTCGGGTTGATTCCATTCTGTTCCATTCCATTCCGTTCGATTCCATTCGATTCCATTCGATTCCATTCCATTCCATTCCATTCCCTTCCATTCCATTCTATTCCATTGAATTCCATTCCATTCCATTCCATTCCATTCCATTCCATTCCATTCCATTCCGTTCTACTCTGATTGATTCCATTCCATTCCATTCCATTCCATTCCATTCCATTCCATTCCATTCCATTCCATTCCATTCCATTCCAATACATTCCATTCTACTCTGGTTGATTCCATTCCATTCCATTCCATTCCATTCCATTCCATTCGTCTCCATTCGATTCCATTCGATTCCATTCCATTCTGTTCCATTGAATTCCATTCCATTCCATTCCATTCCATTCCATTCTATTCCATTCCATTCCATTCCATTCCGTTCTACTCGGGTTGATTCCATTCCATTCCATTCCGTTCCATTCCATTCCATTCCACTCCATTCCATTCGATTCCATTCGATTCCATTCCATTCCATTCCATTCCATTCCAATCCATTCCATTCTACTCGGGTTGATTCTATTCCATTCCATTCCATTCCATTCCATTCCATTCCATTCCATTCCATTGCATTCCATTCGATTCCATTCGATTCCATTCCATTCGATTCCATTCGATATCATTCGATTCCATTCCATCCCATTCCATTCCATTCCATTCCATTCCGTTCTACTCGGGTTGATTCCACTCCATTCCATTCCATTCCATTCCATTGCATTCCATTCCATTCCATTCCACTCGGGTTGATCATTCCATTCCATTCCATTCCATTCCATTCCATTCCATTCCATTCCATTCCACTCGGGCTCATTCCATTCCATTCCATTCCATTCCATTCCATTCCATTCCATTCCATTCCATTCCGTTCTACTGGGGTTGATTTCCATTCCATTCCATTCCATTCCATTCCATTCCATTCCACTCCATTCCATTCCATTCCATTCCATTCCATTCCATTCCATTCCATTCCATTCCATTCCATTCCATTCCATTCCATTCCATTCCTTTCCATTTATTCCATTCCGTTCTACTCGGGTTGATTCCATTGAGTTTGGTTCCGTTCCGTTCCGTCCCGTCCCGTCCCGTCCCGTCCCGTTCCGTTTTACTCGGGTTGATTCCTTTGCATTCCGTTCCGCTCATTTCCATTCCGTTCAATTCCGTTCCACGCGGGTTGGTTCAATTCTATTCTATTCTATTCTATTCCTTTCCATTCCATTCCATTCTACTCGGGTTGATTCCATGCCGTTCCATTCCGTTCCATTCCGTCCCATCCCGACCCGTCCCATCCCGTCCCGTCCCATCCCATCCCGTTCCGTTCCACATGGGTTGATTCAATTCCTTTCGGTTACATTGAATTCCATTCCATTCCATTCTACTCGGATTGATTCCATTCCATTCCATTCCATTCCATTCCATTCCATTCCATTCCATTCAATTCCATTCCATTCCATTCCAATCCATTCCATTCTACTCGGGTTGATTCCATTCCATTCCATTCCATTCCATTCCATTCCATTCCATTCCATTCCATTCCATTCCATTCCATTCCATTCAGTTTCATTCCGTTCCATTCCATTCCATTCCATTCCATTCCATTCCATTCCATTCCATTCCATTCCATTCCATTCCGTTCTACTCGGGTTGATTCCATTCTGTTCCATTCCATTCCGTTCGATTCCATTCGATTCCATTCGATTCCATTCCATTCCATTCCATTCCCTTCCATTCCATTCTATTCCATTGAATTCCATTCCATTCCATTCCATTCCATTCCATTCCATTCCATTCCATTCCGTTCTACTCTGATTGATTCCATTCCATTCCATTCCATTCCATTCCATTCCATTCCATTCCATTCCATTCCATTCCATTCCATTCCAATACATTCCATTCTACTCTGGTTGATTCCATTCCATTCCATTCCATTCCATTCCATTCCATTCGTCTCCATTCGATTCCATTCGATTCCATTCCATTCTGTTCCATTGAATTCCATTCCATTCCATTCCATTCCATTCCATTCCATTCTATTCCATTCCATTCCATTCCATTCCGTTCTACTCGGGTTGATTCCATTCCATTCCATTCCGTTCCATTCCATTCCATTCCACTCCATTCCATTCGATTCCATTCGATTCCATTCCATTCCATTCCATTCCATTCCAATCCATTCCATTCTACTCGGGTTGATTCTATTCCATTCCATTCCATTCCATTCCATTCCATTCCATTCCATTGCATTCCATTCGATTCCATTCGATTCCATTCCATTCGATTCCATTCGATATCATTCGATTCCATTCCATCCCATTCCATTCCATTCCATTCCATTCCGTTCTACTCGGGTTGATTCCATTCCATTCCGTTTCATTCCATTCCATTCCATTCCATTCCATTCCATTCCATTCCGTTCTAATCGGTTTGATTCCACTCCATTCCATTCCATTCCATTCCATTCAATTCCATTCCATTCCATTCCATTCCTTTCCATTCCAAACCATTCCGTTCTACTCGGGTTGATTCCATTCCATTCCATTCCATTCCATTCCATTCCATTCCTTTCCATTCCATTCCATTCCATTCGATTCCATTCGATTCCATTCCATTCCATTCCATTCCATTTCATTCCAAACCATTCCATTCTACTCGGGTTCATCATTCCATTCCATTCCATTCCATTCCATTCCACTCGGGTTCTTTCCATTCCATTCCATTCCATTCCATTCCATTCCATTCCGTTCCATTCCATTCCGTTCTACTCAGGTTGATTTCCATTCCATTCCATTCCATTCCATTCCATTCCATTCCATTCCATTCCATTCCACTCCATTCCATTCCGTTCTATTCGGGTTGATTCCATTCCATTCCATCCCATTCCATTCCATTCCATTCCATTCCATTCCATTCCATTCCATTCCATTCCATTCCATTCCATTCCATTCCATTCTATTCCATTCCGTTCTACTCGGCTTGAATCCATTGAGTTCCGTTCCGTTCCATTCCGTCCCGACACGTCCCGTCCCGTCCCGTCCCGTCCCGTCCCATCCCGTCCCGTCCCGTCCCGTGCCGTTGTACTCGGGTTGATTCCATTCCACTCCGTTCCGTTCATTTCCGTTCCGTTCCATTCAGTTCCACGCGGGTTGATTCAATTCCATTCTATTCCATTCCATTCCATTCCATTCCATTCCATTCCACTCGGGTTGATTCCATGCTTTTCCGTTCCGTTCCATTCCGTCCAATCCCGACGCGTCCCGTCCCGTCCCGTCTCGTCAAATTACGTTCTGTTCTGATCGGATTGATTCCGTTCCATTCCGTTCCGTTCCTTTCCGTTCCGTTCCATTCCGTCACACGCGGGTTGATTCAATTCCATTCTATTACATTGAATTCCATTCCATTCCATTCCATTCCATTCTACTCGGATTGATTGCATTCCATTCCATTCCAGTCCAGTCCATTCCAATCCATTGCATTCTACTCGGGTTGATTCCATTCCACTCCATTCCATTCCGTTCCATTCCATTCCATTCCATTCCATTCCATTCCATTCCATTCCACTCGGGCTCATTCCATTCCATTCCATTCCATTCCATTCCATTCCATTCCATTCCATTCCGTTCTACTCGGGTTGATTTCCATTCCATTCCATTCCATTCCGTTCCACTCCATTCCATTCCATTCCATTCCATTCCATTCCATTCCTTTCCATTTATTCCATTCCGTTCTACTCGGGTTGATTCCATTGAGTTTGGTTCCGTTCCGTTCCGTCCCATCCCGTCCCGTCCCGTCCCGTTCCGTTTTACTCGGGTTGATTCCTTTGCATTCCGTTCCGCTCGTTTCCATTCCGTTCCATTCCGTTCCACGCGGGTTGGTTCAATTCCATTCTATTCTATTCTATTCCTTTCCATTCCATTCCATTCTACTCGGGTTGATTCCATGCCGTTCCATTCCGTTCCATTCCGTCCCATCCCGACCCGTCCCATCCCGTCCCGTCCCGTCCCATCCCGTTCCGTTCCACATGGGTTGATTCAATTCCTTTCGGTTACATTGAATTCCATTCCATTCCATTCTACTCGGATTGATTCCATTCCATTCCATTCCATTCCATTCCATTCCATTGAATTCCATTCCATTCCATTCCATTCCATTCCATTCCTTTCCATTCCAATCCATTCCATTCTACTCGGGTTGATTCCATTCCATTCCATTCCATTCCATTCCATTCCATTCCATTCCATTCCATTCCATTCCATTCCATTCCGTTCCGTTCCATTCCATTCCATTCCATTCCATTCCATTCAGTTTCATTCCATTCCATTCCATTCCATTCCATTCCTTTCCATTCCATTCCATTCCATTCCATTCCATTCTATTCCATTACATTCTACTACATTGAATTCCATTCCATTCCATTCAATTCCATTCCATTCCATTCCTTTCCATTCCATTTAGTTCTACTCGGGTTGATTCCATTCCATTCCATTCCATTCCATTCCATTCCATTCGATTCCATTCTATTCCATTCCATTCCATTCCATTCCATTCTGTTCTACTCGGGTTGATTCTACTCCATTCCATTCCATTCCATCCTATTCCATTCCATTCCATTCCATTCCATTCTATTCCATTCGATTCCATTCCATTCTACTTCATTTTATTCCATTCCATTCCATTCCATTCTATTCCATAGAATTCCATTCCATTCCATTCCATTCCATTCCATTCCATTCCATTCCATTCCATTCCATTCCATTCCATTCCATTCCATTCCATTCCGTTCCATTCCGTTCCACTCGGGTTGATTCCATTCTATTCCATTCCATTCCATTCGATTCCATTCGATATCATTCGATTCCATTCCATCCCATTCCATTCCATTCCATTCCATTCCGTTCTTCTCGGGTTGATTCCATTCCATTCCATTTCATTCCATTCCATTCCATTCCATTTCTTTCGATTCCATTCGATTCCATTCCATTCCTTTCCATTCCATTCCAATCCATTCCATTCTACTCGGGTGGATTCCATTCCATTCCATTCCATTCCATTCCATTCCATTCCATTCCATTCCATTCCATTCCATTCGATTCCATTCCATTCCATCCCATTCCATTCCATTCCATTCCATTCCATTCCGTTCTAGTCGGGTTGAATCCATTCCATTCCATTGCATTCCATTCCATTCCATTCCATTCCATTCCATTCCATTCCATTCCATTCCATTCCATTCCATTCTATTCCATTCCATTCTACTCCATTGAATTCCATTCCATTCCATTCAATTCCATTCCATTCCATTCCTTTCCAATCCATTTAGTTCTACTCGGGTTGATTCCATTCCATTCCATTCCATTCCATTCCATTCCATTCCATTCCATTCCATTCCATTCCATTCCAATCCATTCCATTCTACTCGGTTTGATTCCATTCCATTCCATTCCATTCCAATCCATTCCATTCCATTCCATTCCACTCCATTCCATTCCTTTCTATTCCATTCCATTCCATTCCATTCCATTCCATTCCATTCCATTCCATTCCGTTCTACTCGGGTTGATTCCACTCCATTCCATTCCATTCCATTCCATTCCTTTCCATTCCAACCCATTCTGTTCTACTCGGGTTGATTCCATTCCATTCCATTCCATTCCATTCCATTCCATTCCATTCCATTCCTTTCCATTCCAACCCATTCCGTTCTACTCGGGTTGATTCCATTCCATTCCATTCCATTCCATTCCATTCCATTCCATTCCATTCCATTCCATTCCATTCCATTCCACTCCATTCCATTCCATTTCATTCCAAACCGTTCCATTCTACTCGGGTTCATCATTCCATTCCATTCCATTCGATTCCATTCCACTCGGGTTCATTCCATTCCATTCCATTCCATTCCATTCCATTCCATTCCATTCCATTCCATTCCGTTCTACTCAGGTTGATTTCCATTCCATTCCATTCCATTCCATTCCATTCCATTCCATTCCATTCCATTCCATTCCATTCCATTCCATTCCATTCCATTCCATTCCATTCCATTCTATTCCTTTCCGTTCTACTGGGCTTGAATCCATTGAGTTCCGTTCCGTTCCGTTCCGTCCCACCACGTCCCGTCCCGTCCCGTCCCGTCCCGTCCCGTCCCGTCCCGTCCCGTGCCGTTGTACTCGGGTTGATTCCGTTCCACTCCGTTCCGTTCCTTTCCGTTCCGTTCCATTCAGTTCCACGCGGGTTGATTCAATTCCATTCTATTCTATTCCATTCCATTCCATTCCATTCCATTCCATTCCATTCCATTTTACTCGGGTTGATTCCATGCCGTTCCGTTGCGTTCCATTCTGTCCCATCCCGACGCGTCCCGTCCCGTCCCGTCCCATTCCGTTCCGTTCTGATCGGGTTGATTCCGTTCCATTGCGTTCCGTTCCTTTCCGTTCCATTCCATTCCGTTACAAGCGGGTTGATTCAATTCCATTCTATTACATTGAATTCCATTCCATTCCATTCCATTCCATTCTACTCGGATTGATTGCATTCCATTCCATTCCATTCCAGTCCATTCCAATCCATTCCATTCTACTCGGGTTGATTCCATTCCATTCCATTCCATTCCATTCCATTCCATTCCATTCCATTCCATTCCAATCCATTCCATTCTACTTGGGTTGATTCCGTTCCATTCCATTCCATTTGATTCCTTTCGATTCCATTCCATTCCATTCCATTCCATTCCATTCCATTCCATTCTGTTCTACTCGGGTTGATTACACTCCATTCCATTCCATTCCATTCCATGCTATTCCATTCCATTCCATTCGATTCCATTCGATATCATTCGATTCCATTCCATCCCATTCCATTCCATTCCATTCCATTCCGTTCTTCTCGGGTTGATTCCATTCCATTCCATTTCATTCCATTCCATTCCATTCCATTTCTTTCGATTCCATTCGATTCCATTCCATTCCATTCCATTCCATTCCATTCCATTCCATTCCATTCCATTCCATTCCATTCCATTCCATTCCATTCCATTCCGTTCTACTCGGGTTGATTCCACTCCATTCCATTCCATTCCATTCCATTGCATTCCATTCCATTCCATTCCACTCGGGTTGATCATTCCATTCCATTCCATTCCATTCCATTCCATTCCATTCCATTCCATTCCACTCGGGCTCATTCCATTCCATTCCATTCCATTCCATTCCATTCCATTCCATTCCATTCCATTCCGTTCTACTGGGGTTGATTTCCATTCCATTCCATTCCATTCCATTCAATTCCACTCCACTCCACTCCATTCCATTCCATTCCATTCCATTCCATTCCATTCCATTCCATTCCATTCCATTCCATTCCATTCCATTCCATTCCATTCCATTCCATTCCTTTCCGTTTATTCCATTCCGTTCTACTCGGGTTGATTCCATTGAGTTTGGTTCCGTTCCGTTCCGTCCCGTCCCGTCCCGTCCCGTCCCGTTCCGTTTTACTCGGGTTGATTCCTTTGCATTCCGTTCCGCTCATTTCCATTCCGTTCAATTCCGTTCCACGCGGGTTGGTTCAATTCTATTCTATTCTATTCTATTCCTTTCCATTCCATTCCATTCTACTCGGGTTGATTCCATGCCGTTCCATTCCGTTCCATTCCGTCCCATCCCGACCCGTCCCATCCCGTCCCGTCCCATCCCATCCCGTTCCGTTCCACATGGGTTGATTCAATTAATTTCGGTTACATTGAATTCCATTCCATTCCATTCTACTCGGATTGATTCCATTCCATTCCATTCCATTCCATTCCATTCCATTCCATTCCATTCCATTCCATTCCATTCCATTCCATTCCATTCCATTCCAATCCATTCCATTCTACTCGGGTTGATTCCATTCCATTCCATTCCATTCCATTCCATTCCATTCCATTCCATTCCATTCCATTCCATTCCATTCCATTCCATTCCATTCCATTCAGTTTCATTCCGTTCCATTCCATTCCGTTCCATTCCATTCCATTCCATTCCATTCCATTCCATTCCATTCCATTCCATTCCATTCCATTCCATTAAATTCCGTTCTACTCGGGTTGATTCCATTCTGTTCCATTCCATTCCGTTCGATTCCATTCGATTCCATTCGATTCCATTCCATTCCATTCCATTCCCTTCCATTCCATTCTATTCCATTGAATTCCATTCCATTCCATTCCATTCCATTCCATTCCATTCCATTCCATTCCATTCCATTCCATTCCATTCCGTTCTACTATGATTGATTCCATTCCATTCCATTCCATTCCATTCCATTCCATTCCATTCCATTCCATTCCATTCCATTCCAATACATTCCATTCTACTCTGGTTGATTCCATTCCATTCCATTCCATTCCATTCCATTCCATTCGTCTCCATTCGATTCCATTCGATTCCATTCCATTCTGTTCCATTGAATTCCATTCCATTCCATTCCATTCCATTCCATTCTATTCCATTCCATTCCATTCCATTCCGTTCTACTCGGGTTGATTCCATTCCATTCCATTCCGTTCCATTCCATTCCATTCCACTCCATTCCATTCGATTCCATTCGATTCCATTCCATTCCATTCCATTCCATTCCAATCCATTCCATTCTACTCGGGTTGATTCTATTCCATTCCATTCCATTCCATTCCATTCCATTCCATTCCATTCCATTGCATTCCATTCGATTCCATTCGATTCCATTCCATTCGATTCCATTCGATATCATTCGATTCCATTCCATCCCATTCCATTCCATTCCATTCCATTCCGTTCTACTCGGGTTGATTCCATTCCATTCCGTTTCATTCCATTCCATTCCATTCCATTCCATTCCATTCCATTCCATTCCGTTCTAATCGGTTTGATTCCACTCCATTCCATTCCATTCCATTCCATTCAATTCCATTCCATTCCATTCCATTCCTTTCCATTCCAAACCATTCCGTTCTACTCGGGTTGATTCCATTCCATTCCATTCCATTCCATTCCATTCCATTCCATTCCATTCCATTCCATTCCATTCGATTCCATTCGATTCCATTCCATTCCATTCCTTTCCATTCCAAACCATTCCGTTCTACTCGGGTTGATTCCATTCCATTCCATTCCATTCCATTCCATTCCATTCCATTCCATTCCATTCCATTCGATTCCATTCGATTCCATTCCATTCCATTCCATTCCATTTCATTCCAAACCATTCCATTCTACTCGGGTTCATCATTCCATTCCATTCCATTCCATTCCATTCCACTCGGGTTCTTTCCATTCCATTCCATTCCATTCCATTCCATTCCATTCCGTTCCATTCCATTCCGTTCTACTCAGGTTGATTTCCATTCCATTCCATTCCATTCCATTCCATTCCATTCCATTCCATTCCATTCCATTCCATTCCACTCCATTCCATTCCGTTCTATTCGGGTTGATTCCATTCCATTCCATCCCATTCCATTCCATTCCATTCCATTCCATTCCATTCCATTCCATTCCATTCCATTCCATTCCATTCCATTCTATTCCATTCCGTTCTACTCGGCTTGAATCCATTGAGTTCCGTTCCGTTCCATTCCGTCCCGACACGTCCCGTCCCGTCCCGTCCCGTCCCGTCCCATCCCGTCCCGTCCCGTCCCGTGCCGTTGTACTCGGGTTGATTCCATTCCACTCCGTTCCGTTCATTTCCGTTCCGTTCCATTCAGTTCCACGCGGGTTGATTCAATTCCATTCTATTCTATTCCATTCCATTCCATTCCATTCCATTCCATTCCACTCGGGTTGATTCCATGCTTTTCCGTTCCGTTCCATTCCGTCCAATCCCGACGCGTCCCGTCCCGTCCCGTCTCGTCAAATTACGTTCTGTTCTGATCGGATTGATTCCGTTCCATTCCGTTCCGTTCCTTTCCGTTCCGTTCCATTCCGTCACACGCGGGTTGATTCAATTCCATTCTATTACATTGAATTCCATTCCATTCCATTCCATTCCATTCTACTCGGATTGATTGCATTCCATTCCATTCCAGTCCAGTCCATTCCAATCCATTGCATTCTACTCGGGTTGATTCCATTCCATTCCATTCCATTCCATTCCATTCCATTCCATTCCGTTCTACTCGGGTTGATTCCATTCCATTCCGTTTCATTCCATTCCATTCCATTCCATTCCATTCCATTCCATTCCATTCCATTCCGTTCTAATCGGTTTGATTCCACTCCATTCCATTCCATTCCATTCCATTCAATTCCATTCCATTCCATTCCATTCCTTTCCATTCCAAACCATTCCGTTCTACTCGGGTTGATTCCATTCCATTCCATTCCATTCCATTCCATTCCATTCCATTCCATTCCATTCCATTCGATTCCATTCGATTCCATTCCATTCCATTCCATTCCATTTCATTCCAAACCATTCCATTCTACTCGGGTTCATCATTCCATTCCATTCCATTCCATTCCATTCCACTCGGGTTCTTTCCATTCCATTCCATTCCATTCCATTCCATTCCATTCCGTTCCATTCCATTCCGTTCTACTCAGGTTGATTTCCATTCCATTCCATTCCATTCCATTCCATTCCATTCCATTCCATTCCATTCCATTCCATTCCACTCCATTCCATTCCGTTCTATTCGGGTTGATTCCATTCCATTCCATCCCATTCCATTCCATTCCATTCCATTCCATTCCATTCCATTCCATTCCATTCCATTCCATTCCATTCCATTCCATTCTATTCCATTCCGTTCTACTCGGCTTGAATCCATTGAGTTCCGTTCCGTTCCATTCCGTCCCGACACGTCCCGTCCCGTCCCGTCCCGTCCCGTCCCATCCCGTCCCGTCCCGTCCCGTGCCGTTGTACTCGGGTTGATTCCATTCCACTCCGTTCCGTTCATTTCCGTTCCGTTCCATTCAGTTCCACGCGGGTTGATTCAATTCCATTCTATTCTATTCCATTCCATTCCATTCCATTCCATTCCATTCCACTCGGGTTGATTCCATGCTTTTCCGTTCCGTTCCATTCCGTCCAATCCCGACGCGTCCCGTCCCGTCCCGTCTCGTCAAATTACGTTCTGTTCTGATCGGATTGATTCCGTTCCATTCCGTTCCGTTCCTTTCCGTTCCGTTCCATTCCGTCACACGCGGGTTGATTCAATTCCATTCTATTACATTGAATTCCATTCCATTCCATTCCATTCCATTCTACTCGGATTGATTGCATTCCATTCCATTCCAGTCCAGTCCATTCCAATCCATTGCATTCTACTCGGGTTGATTCCATTCCATTCCATTCCATTCCGTTCCATTCCATTCCATTCCATTCCATTCCATTCCATTCCACTCGGGCTCATTCCATTCCATTCCATTCCATTCCATTCCATTCCATTCCATTCCATTCCATTCCGTTCTACTCGGTTTGATTTCCATTCCATTCCATTCCATTCCGTTCCACTCCATTCCATTCCATTCCATTCCATTCCATTCCATTCCATTACTTTCCATTTATTCCATTCCGTTCTACTCGGGTTGATTCCATTGAGTTTGGTTCCGTTCCGTTCCGTCCCATCCCGTCCCGTCCCGTCCCGTTCCGTTTTACTCGGGTTGATTCCTTTGCATTCCGTTCCGCTCGTTTCCATTCCGTTCCATTCCGTTCCACGCGGGTTGGTTCAATTCCATTCTATTCTATTCTATTCCTTTCCATTCCATTCCATTCTACTCGGGTTGATTCCATGCCGTTCCATTCCGTTCCATTCCGTCCCATCCCGACCCGTCCCATCCCGTCCCGTCCCGTCCCATCCCGTTCCGTTCCACATGGGTTGATTCAATTCCTTTCGGTTACATTGAATTCCATTCCATTCCATTCTACTCGGATTGATTCCATTCCATTCCATTCCATTCCATTCCATTCCATTGAATTCCATTCCATTCCATTCCATTCCATTCCATTCCTTTCCATTCCAATCCATTCCATTCTACTCGGGTTGATTCCATTCCATTCCATTCCATTCCATTCCATTCCATTCCATTCCATTCCGTTCCGTTCCATTCCATTCCATTCCATTCCATTCCATTCCATTCCATTCCATTCCATTCAGTTTCATTCCATTCCATTCCATTCCATTCCATTCCTTTCCATTCCATTCCATTCCATTCCATTCCATTCTATTCCATTACATTCTACTACATTGAATTCCATTCCATTCCATTCAATTCCATTCCATTCCATTCCTTTCCATTCCATTTAGTTCTACTCGGGTTGATTCCATTCCATTCCATTCCATTCCATTCCATTCCATTCCATTCCATTCTATTCCATTCCATTCCATTCCATTCCATTCTGTTCTACTCGGGTTGATTCTACTCCATTCCATTCCATTCCATCCTATTCCATTCCATTCCATTCCATTCCATTCTATTCCATTCGATTCCATTCCATTCTACTTCATTTTATTCCATTCCATTCCATTCCATTCCATTCCATAGAATTCCATTCCATTCCATTCCATTCCATTCCATTCCATTCCATTCCATTCCATTCCATTCCATTCCATTCCATTCCATTCCATTCCGTTCCATTCCGTTCCACTCGGGTTGATTCCATTCTATTCCATTCCATTCCATTCGATTCCATTCGATATCATTCGATTCCATTCCATCCCATTCCATTCCATTCCATTCCATTCCGTTCTTCTCGGGTTGATTCCATTCCATTCCATTTCATTCCATTCCATTCCATTCCATTTCTTTCGATTCCATTCCATTCCATTCCATTCCATTCCATTCCATTCCATTCCATTCCATTCCATTCCATTCCATTCCATTCCGTTCTACTCGGGTTGATTCCACTCCATTCCATTCCATTCCATTCCATTGCATTCCATTCCATTCCATTCCATTCCATTCCATTCCATTCCATTCCGTTCTCCTCGGGTTGATTCCCTTCTATTCCATTCCATTACGTTCGATTCCATTTGATTCCATTCGATTCCATTCCATTCCATTCCATTCCCTTCCATTCCATTCTATTCCATTGAATTCCATTCCATTCCATTCCATTCCATTCCATTCCGTTCTACTCTGATTGATTCCATTCCATTCCATTCCATTCCATTGAATTCCATTCCATTCCATTCCATTCCATTCCATTCCATTCCATTCCATTCCATTCCATTCCATTCCATTCCGTTCTACTCGGGTTGATTCCATTCCATTCCATTCCATTCCATTCCATTCCATTGCACTCCATTCCATTCGATTCCATTCGATTCCATTCCATTCCATTCCATTCCATTCCAATCCATTCCATTCTACTCGGGTTGATTCCATTCCATTCCATTCCATTCCATTCCATTCCATTCCATTCCATT
Source organism: Gorilla gorilla gorilla (assembly GCF_029281585.2). Classification (NCBI taxonomy): domain Eukaryota; kingdom Metazoa; phylum Chordata; class Mammalia; order Primates; family Hominidae; genus Gorilla; species Gorilla gorilla. The sequence goes on from NC_073241.2 coordinate 2,428,831, forward strand.
CCATTCCATTCCATTCCATTCCATTGCATTCCATTCGATTCCATTCGATTCGAATCGATTCCATTCCATTCCATTCCACTCCATTCCTTTCCATTCCATTCCGTTCCACTCGGGTTGATTCCATTCTATTCCATTCCATTCCATTCTATTCCATTCGATATCATTCGATTCCATTCCATCCCAATCCATTCCATTCCATTCCATTCCGTTCTACTCGGGTTGATTCCATTCCATTCCATTTCATTCCATTCCATTCCATTCCATTTCTTTCGATTCCATTCGATTCCATTCCATTCCATTCCATTCCAATCCATTCCATTCTACTCAGGTTGATTCCATTCCATTCCATTCCATTCCATTCCATTCCATTCCATTCCATTCCACTCGATTCCATTCCATTCCTTTCCATTCCATTCCAATCCATTCCATTCTACTCGGGTGGATTCCTTTCCATTCCATTCCATTCCATTCCATTCCATTCCATTCCATTCCATTCCATTCCATTCCATTCCATTCGATTCCATTCCATTCCATTCCATTCCATTCCATTCCATTCCATTCCATTCCGTTCTAGTCGGGTTGATTCCATTCCATTCCATTCCATTCCATTCCATTCCATTCCATTCCATTCCATTCCATTCTATTCCATTCCATTATACTCCATTCAATTCCATTCAATTCCATTCAATTCCATTCCATTCCATTCCTTTCCATTCCATTTAGTTCTACTCGGGTTGATTCCATTCCATTCCATTCCATTCCATTCCATTCCATTCCATTCCATTCCATTCCATTGCATTCCATTCCATTCCATTCCATTCCATTCCATTCCATTCCATTACTTTCCATTCCATTCCATTCCAATCCATTCCATTCTACTCGGGTTGACTCCATTCCATTCCATTCCATTCCATTCCATTCCATTCCATTCCATTCCATTCCATTATATTCCATTCTATTCCATTCGATTCCGTTCGATTCCATTCCGTTCCATTCCATTCCATTCCATTCCATTCCATTCCAATCCATTCCATTCTACTCGGGTTGATTCCATTCCATTCCATTCCATTCCATTCCATTCCATTCCATTCCATTCCATTCCATTCCATTCCATTCCATTCCATTCCTTTCTATTCCATTCCATTCCATTCCATTCCATTCCATTCCATTCCATTCCATTCCATTCCATTCCATTCCGTTCTACTCGGGTTGATTCCACTCCATTCCATTCCATTCCATTCCATTCCATTCCATTCCATTCCATTCCATTCCATTCCTTTCCATTCCAACCCATTCCGTTCTACTCGGGTTGATTCCATTCCATTCCATTCCATTCCATTCCATTCCATTCCATTCCATTCCATTCCATTCCATTCCATTCGATTCCATTCGATTCCATTCCATTCCATTCCATTCCATTTCATTCCAAACCATTCCATTCTACTCGGGTTCATCATTCCATTCCATTCCATTCTTTCCATTCCACTCGGGTTCATTCCATTCCATTCCATTCCATTCCATTCCATTCCGTTCTACTCAGGTTGATTTCCATTCCATTCCATTCCATTCCATTCCATTCCATTCCATTCCATTCCATTCCATTCCATTCCATTTCATTCCAAACCATTCCATTCTACTCGGGTTCATCATTCCATTCCATTCCTTTCCATTCCACTCGGGTTCTTTCCATTCCATTCCATTCCATTCCATTCCATTCCATTCCATTCCATTCCATTCCGTTCTTCTCAGGTTGATTTCCATTCCATTCCATTCCATTCCATTCCATTCCATTCCATTCCATTCCATTCCATTCCATTCCACCCCATTCCATTCCGTTCTATTCGGGTTGATTCCATTCCATTCCATTCCATTCCATTCCATTCCATTCCATTCCATTCCATTCCATTCCATTCCATTCTATTCCATTCCGTTCTTCTCGGCTTGAATCCAATGAGTTCCGTTCCGTTCCGTTCCGTCACGACACGTCCCGTCCCGTCCCGTCCCGTCCCGTCCCATCTCGTCCCGTCCTGTCCCATGCCGTTGTACTCGGGTTGATTCCATTCCACTCCTTTCCGTTCCTTTCCATTCCGTTCCATTCAGTTCCACGCGGGTTGATTCAATTCCATTCTATTCTATTCCATTCCATTCCATTTCATTCCATTCCATTCCATTCCATTCCATTCCATTCTAATCGGGCTGATTCCATGCCGTTCCGTTCCGTTCCATTCCGTCCCATCCCGACGCGTCCCGTCCCATCCCGTCCCGTCCCATTCCGTTCCGTTCTGAACGGGTTGATTCCGTTCCGTTCCGTTCCGTTCCTTTCCGTTCCGTTCCATTCCTTTACACGCGGGTTGATTCAATTCCATTCTATTATATTGAATTCCATTCCATTCCATTCCATTCCATTCTACTCGGATTGATTGCATTCCATTCCATTCCATTCCAGTCCATTCCAATCCATTCCATTCTACTCGGGTTGATTCCATTCCATTCCATTCCATTCCATTCCATTCCATTCCATTCCATTCCATTCCATTAAATTGCGTTCCATTCGATTCGATTCCATTCCATTCCATTCCATTCCATTCCAATCCATTCCATTCTACTTGGGTTGATTCCATTCCATTCCATTCCATTCCATTCGATTCCATTCGATTCCATTCCATTCCATTCCATTCCATTCCATTCCATTCCATTCCATTCTGTTCTACTCGTGTTGATTCCACTCCATTCCATTCCATTCCATTCCATTCTATTCCATTCCATTCCATTTGATTCCATTCTATTCCATTGGATTCCATTCCATTCTATTTCATTTTATTCCATTCCATTCCATTCCATTCTATTCCATTGAATTCCATTCCATTCCATTCCTTTCCATTCCATTCCATTCAGTTTCATTCCATTAAATTCCATTCCATTCCATTCCATTCCATTCCATTCCATTCCATTCCATTCCATTCCATTCCATTCCATTCCATTCCATTCCGTTCTACTCGGGTTGATTCCATTCTATTCCATTCCATTCCGTTCGATTCCATTCGATTCCATTCCATTCCATTCCATTCCATTCCATTCCCTTCCATTCCATTCTATTCCATTGAATTCCATTCCATTCCATTCCATTCCATTCCATTCCATTCCATTCCGTTCTACTCTGATTGACTCCATTCCATTCCATTCCATTCCATTCCATTCCATTCCATTCCATTCCATTCGATTCCATTCCATTCCATTCCATTCCATTCCATTCTATTCCATTCCAATACATTCCATTCTACTCTGGTTGATTCCATTCCATTCCATTCCATTCGTCTCCATTCGATTCCATTCGATTCCATTCCATTCTATTCCATTGAATTCCATTCCATTCCATTCCATTCCATTCCATTCCATTCCATTCCACTCCATTCCGTTCTACTTCGGTTGATTCTATTCCATTCCATTCCATTCCATTCCATTCCATTCCATTCCATTCCATTCCATTCCATTCCATTCCATTCCATTCCATTCCATTGCATTCCATTCGATTCCATTCGATTCCATTCCATTCGATTCCATTCGAGATCATTCGATTCCATTCCATCCCATTCCAATCCATTCCATTCCATTCCGTTCTACTCGGGTTGATTCCATTCCATTCCATTTCATTCCATTCCATTCCATTCCATTCCATTCCATTCCATTCGATTCCATTCGATTCGATTCCATTGCATTCCATTAAAATCCATTCCATTCTACTCGGGTTGATTCCATTCCATTCCATTCCATTCCATTCCATTCCATTCCATTCCATTCCATTCGATTCCACTCGATTCCATTCCATTCTTTCCATTCCATTCCAATCCATTCCATTCTACTCGGGTTGATTCCATTCCATTCCATTCCATTCCATTCCATTCCATTCCATTCCATTCCATTCCATTCCATTCGATTCCATTCTATTCCATTCCATTCCATTCCATTCCATTCCATTCCATTCCATTCCGTTCTAGTCGGGTTGATTCCATTCTATTCCATTCCATTCCATTCCATTCCATTCCATTCCATTCCATTGCATTCCATTCGATTCCATTCGATTCCATTCCATTCCATTCCATTCCATTCCATTCCATTCCATTCCATTCCATTCCATTCCATTCCGTTCTAGTCGGGTTGATTCCATTCTATTCCATTCCATTCCATTCCATTCCATTCCATTCCATTCCATTCCATTCCATTCCGTTTCTTCCGTTCCACTCGGGTTGATTCCATTCTATTCCATTCCATTCCATTCGATTCCATTCGATATCATTCGATTCCATTCCATCCCATTCCATTCCATTCCATTCCATTCCGTTCTTCTCGGGTTGATTCCATTCCATTCCATTTCATTTCATTCCATTCCATTCCATTTCTTTCGATTCCATTCGATTCCATTCCATTCCATTCCATTCCATTCCATTCCATTCCATTCCATTCCATTGCATTCCATTCCATTCCATTCCATTCCTTTCCATTCCATTCCAATCCATTCCATTCTACTCGGGTGGATTCCATTCCATTCCATTCCATTCCATTCCATTCCATTCCATTCCATTCCATTCCATTCCATTCCATTCCGTTCTAGTCGGGTTGAATCCATTCCATTCCACTGCATTCCATTCCATTCCATTCCATTCCATTCCATTCCATTCTATTCCATTCCATTCTACTCCATTGAATTCCATTCCATTCCATTCAATTCCATTCCATTCCATTCCTTTCCAATCCATTTAGTTCTACTCGGGTTGATTCCACTCCGTTCCATTCCATTCCATTCCATTCCATTCCATTCCATTCCATTCCATTAGATTCCATTCCATTCCATTACTTTCCATTCCATTCCATTCCAATCCATTCCAATCCATTCCATTCTACTCGGGTTGACTCCATTCCTTTCCATTCCATTCCATTCCATTCCATTATATTCCATTCTATTCCATTCGATTCCGTTCGATTCCATTCCATTCCATTCCATTCCATTCCATTCCATTCCATTCGATTCCATTCCATTCCATTCCATTCCATTCCATTCCATTCCAATCCATTCCATTCTACTCGGGTTGATTCCATTCCATTCCATTCCATTCCAATCCATTCCATTCCATTCCATTCCACTCCATTCCATTCCTTTCTATTCCATTCCATTCCATTCCATTCCATTCCATTCCATTCCATTCCATTCCATTCCATTCCATTCCATTCCGTTCTACTCGGGTTGATTCCACTCCATTCCATTCCATTCCATTCCATTCCATTCCATTCCATTCCATTCCATTCCATTCCTTTCCTTTCCATTCCAACCCATTCCGTTCTACTCGGGTTGATTCCATTCCATTCCATTCCATTCCATTCCATTCCATTCCATTCCATTCCATTCCATTCCGTTCTACTCGGGTTGATTCCACTCCATTCCATTCCATTCCATTCCATTCCATTCCATTCCATTCCATTCCATTCCATTCCTTTCCATTCCAACCCATTCCGTTCTACTCGGGTTGATTCCATTCCATTCCATTCCATTCCATTCCATTCCATTCCATTCCATTCCATTCCATTCCATTCCATTCCATTCCATTCAATTCCATTCCATTCCATTCGATTCCATTCCATTCCATTCCATTCCATTTCATTCCAAACCGTTCCATTCTACTCGGGTTCATCATTCCATTCCATTCCATTCCATTCCATTCCACTCGGGTTCATTCCATTCCATTCCATTCCATTCCATTCCATTCCATTCCATTCCATTCCATTCCATTCCGTTCTACTCAGGTTGATTTCCATTCCATTCCATTCCATTCCATTCCATTCCATTCCATTCCATTCCATTCCATTCCTTTCCATTCCATTCCATTCCATTCCATTCTATTCCATTCCGTTCTACTCGGCTTGAATCCATTGAGTTCCGTTCCGTTCCGTTCCGTCCCGACACTTCCCGTCCCGTCCCGTCCCGTCCCGTCCCGTCCCGTCCGGTCCCGTGCCGTTGTACTCGGGTTGATTCCATTCCACTCCGTTCCGTTCCTTTCCGTTCCGTTCCATTCAGTTCCACGCGGGTTGATTCAATTCCATTCTATTCTATTCCATTCCATTCCATTCCATTCCATTCCATTCCATTCCATTCCATTCCATTCCATTTTACTCGGGTTGATTCCATACCGTTCCGTTCCGTTCCATTCTGTCCCATCCCGACGCGTCCCGTCCCGTCCCGTCCCGTCCCATTCCGTTCCGTTCCACATGGGTTGATTCAATTCCTTTCGGTTACATTGAATTCCATTCCATTCCATTCTACTCGGATTGATTCCATTCCATTCCATTCCATTCCATTCCATTCCATTCCATTCCATTCCATTCCATTCCATTCCAATCCATTCCATTCTACTCGGGTTGATTCCATTCCATTCCATTCCATTCCATTCCATTCCATTCCATTCCATTCCATTCCATTCCATTCCATTCCATTCAGTTTCATTCCGTTCCATTCCATTCCATTCCATTCCATTCCATTCCATTCCATTCCATTCCATTCCATTCCGTTCTACTCGGGTTGATTCCATTCTGTTCCATTCCATTCCGTTCGATTCCATTCGATTCCATTCGATTCCATTCCATTCCATTCCATTCCCTTCCATTCCATTCTATTCCATTGAATTCCATTCCATTCCATTCCATTCCATTCCATTCCATTCCATTCCATTCCGTTCTACTCTGATTGATTCCATTCCATTCCATTCCATTCCATTCCATTCCATTCCATTCCATTCCATTCCATTCCATTCCAATACATTCCATTCTACTCTGGTTGATTCCATTCCATTCCATTCCATTCCATTCCATTCCATTCGTCTCCATTCGATTCCATTCGATTCCATTCCATTCTGTTCCATTGAATTCCATTCCATTCCATTCCATTCCATTCCATTCCATTCTATTCCATTCCATTCCATTCCATTCCGTTCTACTCGGGTTGATTCCATTCCATTCCATTCCGTTCCATTCCATTCCATTCCACTCCATTCCATTCGATTCCATTCGATTCCATTCCATTCCATTCCATTCCATTCCAATCCATTCCATTCTACTCGGGTTGATTCTATTCCATTCCATTCCATTCCATTCCATTCCATTCCATTCCATTGCATTCCATTCGATTCCATTCGATTCCATTCCATTCGATTCCATTCGATATCATTCGATTCCATTCCATCCCATTCCATTCCATTCCATTCCATTCCGTTCTACTCGGGTTGATTCCATTCCATTCCGTTTCATTCCATTCCATTCCATTCCATTCCATTCCATTCCATTCCGTTCTAATCGGTTTGATTCCACTCCATTCCATTCCATTCCATTCCATTCAATTCCATTCCATTCCATTCCATTCCTTTCCATTCCAAACCATTCCGTTCTACTCGGGTTGATTCCATTCCATTCCATTCCATTCCATTCCATTCCATTCCATTCCATTCCATTCCATTCGATTCCATTCGATTCCATTCCATTCCATTCCATTCCATTTCATTCCAAACCATTCCATTCTACTCGGGTTCATCATTCCATTCCATTCCATTCCATTCCATTCCACTCGGGTTCTTTCCATTCCATTCCATTCCATTCCATTCCATTCCATTCCGTTCCATTCCATTCCGTTCTACTCAGGTTGATTTCCATTCCATTCCATTCCATTCCATTCCATTCCATTCCATTCCATTCCATTCCATTCCACTCCATTCCATTCCGTTCTATTCGGGTTGATTCCATTCCATTCCATCCCATTCCATTCCATTCCATTCCATTCCATTCCATTCCATTCCATTCCATTCCATTCCATTCCATTCCATTCTATTCCATTCCGTTCTACTCGGCTTGAATCCATTGAGTTCCGTTCCGTTCCATTCCGTCCCGACACGTCCCGTCCCGTCCCGTCCCGTCCCGTCCCATCCCGTCCCGTCCCGTCCCGTGCCGTTGTACTCGGGTTGATTCCATTCCACTCCGTTCCGTTCATTTCCGTTCCGTTCCATTCAGTTCCACGCGGGTTGATTCAATTCCATTCTATTCTATTCCATTCCATTCCATTCCATTCCATTCCATTCCACTCGGGTTGATTCCATGCTTTTCCGTTCCGTTCCATTCCGTCCAATCCCGACGCCTCCCGTCCCGTCCCGTCTCGTCAAATTACGTTCTGTTCTGATCGGATTGATTCCGTTCCATTCCGTTCCGTTCCTTTCCGTTCCGTTCCATTCCGTCACACGCGGGTTGATTCAATTCCATTCTATTACATTGAATTCCATTCCATTCCATTCCATTCCATTCTACTCGGATTGATTGCATTCCATTCCATTCCAGTCCAGTCCATTCCAATCCATTGCATTCTACTCGGGTTGATTCCATTCCACTCCATTCCATTCCGTTCCATTCCATTCCATTCCATTCCATTCCATTCCATTCCACTCGGGCTCATTCCATTCCATTCCATTCCATTCCATTCCATTCCATTCCATTCCATTCCGTTCTACTCGGGTTGATTTCCATTCCATTCCATTCCATTCCGTTCCACTCCATTCCATTCCATTCCATTCCATTCCATTCCATTCCATTCCTTTCCATTTATTCCATTCCGTTCTACTCGGGTTGATTCCATTGAGTTTGGTTCCGTTCCGTTCCGTCCCATCCCGTCCCGTCCCGTCCCGTTCCGTTTTACTCGGGTTGATTCCTTTGCATTCCGTTCCGCTCGTTTCCATTCCGTTCCATTCCGTTCCACGCGGGTTGGTTCAATTCCATTCTATTCTATTCTATTCCTTTCCATTCCATTCCATTCTACTCGGGTTGATTCCATGCCGTTCCATTCCGTTCCATTCCGTCCCATCCCGACCCGTCCCATCCCGTCCCGTCCCGTCCCATCCCGTTCCGTTCCACATGGGTTGATTCAATTCCTTTCGGTTACATTGAATTCCATTCCATTCCATTCTACTCGGATTGATTCCATTCCATTCCATTCCATTCCATTCCATTCCATTGAATTCCATTCCATTCCATTCCATTCCATTCCATTCCTATGCATTCCAATCCATTCCATTCTACTCGGGTTGATTCCATTCCATTCCATTCCATTCCATTCCATTCCATTCCATTCCATTCCATTCCATTCCGTTCCGTTCCATTCCATTCCATTCCATTCCATTCCATTCAGTTTCATTCCATTCCATTCCATTCCATTCCATTCCTTTCCATTCCATTCCATTCCATTCCATTCCATTCTATTCCATTACATTCTACTACATTGAATTCCATTCCATTCCATTCAATTCCATTCCATTCCATTCCTTTCCATTCCATTTAGTTCTACTCGGGTTGATTCCATTCCATTCCATTCCATTCCATTCCATTCCATTCGATTCCATTCTATTCCATTCCATTCCATTCCATTCCATTCTGTTCTACTCGGGTTGATTCTACTCCATTCCATTCCATTCCATCCTATTCCATTCCATTCCATTCCATTCCATTCTATTCCATTCGATTCCATTCCATTCTACTTCATTTTATTCCATTCCATTCCATTCCATTCTATTCCATAGAATTCCATTCCATTCCATTCCATTCCATTCCATTCCATTCCATTCCATTCCATTCCATTCCATTCCGTTCCATTCCGTTCCACTCGGGTTGATTCCATTCTATTCCATTCCATTCCATTCGATTCCATTCGATATCATTCGATTCCATTCCATCCCATTCCATTCCATTCCATTCCATTCCGTTCTTCTCGGGTTGATTCCATTCCATTCCATTTCATTCCATTCCATTCCATTCCATTTCTTTCGATTCCATTCGATTCCATTCCATTCCATTCCATTCCATTCCACTCGATTCCATTCCATTCCTTTCCATTCCATTCCAATCCATTCCATTCTACTCGGGTGGATTCCATTCCATTCCATTCCATTCCATTCCATTCCATTCCATTCGATTCCATTCCATTCCATCCCATTCCATTCCATTCCATTCCATTCCATTCCGTTCTAGTCGGGTTGAATCCATTCCATTCCATTGCATTCCATTCCATTCCATTCCATTCCATTCCATTCCATTCCATTCCATTCCATTCCATTCCATTCTATTCCATTCCATTCTACTCCATTGAATTCCATTCCATTCCATTCAATTCCATTCCATTCCATTCCTTTCCAATCCATTTAGTTCTACTCGGGTTGATTCCATTCCATTCCATTCCATTCCATTCCATTCCATTCCATTCCATTCCATTCCATTCCATTCCAATCCATTCCATTCTACTCGGTTTGATTCCATTCCATTCCATTCCATTCCAATCCATTCCATTCCATTCCATTCCACTCCATTCCATTCCTTTCTATTCCATTCCATTCCATTCCATTCCATTCCATTCCATTCCATTCCATTCCGTTCTACTCGGGTTGATTCCACTCCATTCCATTCCATTCCATTCCATTCCTTTCCATTCCAACCCATTCTGTTCTACTCGGGTTGATTCCATTCCATTCCATTCCATTCCATTCCATTCCATTCCATTCCATTCCTTTCCATTCCAACCCATTCCGTTCTACTCGGGTTGATTCCATTCCATTCCATTCCATTCCATTCCATTCCATTCCATTCCATTCCATTCCATTCCATTCCACTCCATTCCATTCCATTTCATTCCAAACCGTTCCATTCTACTCGGGTTCATCATTCCATTCCATTCCATTCGATTCCATTCCACTCGGGTTCATTCCATTCCATTCCATTCCATTCCATTCCATTCCATTCCATTCCATTCCGTTCTACTCAGGTTGATTTCCATTCCATTCCATTCCATTCCATTCCATTCCATTCCATTCCATTCCATTCCACTCGGGCTCATTCCATTCCATTCCATTCCATTCCATTCCATTCCATTCCGTTCTACTCGGGTTGATTTCCATTCCATTCCATTCCATTCCGTTCCACTCCATTCCATTCCATTCCATTCCATTCCATTCCATTCCATTCCTTTCCATTTATTCCATTCCGTTCTACTCGGGTTGATTCCATTGAGTTTGGTTCCGTTCCGTTCCGTCCCATCCCGTCCCGTCCCGTCCCGTTCCGTTTTACTCGGGTTGATTCCTTTGCATTCCGTTCCGCTCGTTTCCATTCCGTTCCATTCCGTTCCACGCGGGTTGGTTCAATTCCATTCTATTCTATTCTATTCCTTTCCATTCCATTCCATTCTACTCGGGTTGATTCCATGCCGTTCCATTCCGTTCCATTCCGTCCCATCCCGACCCGTCCCATCCCGTCCCGTCCCGTCCCATCCCGTTCCGTTCCACATGGGTTGATTCAATTCCTTTCGGTTACATTGAATTCCATTCCATTCCATTCTACTCGGATTGATTCCATTCCATTCCATTCCATTCCATTCCATTCCATTGAATTCCATTCCATTCCATTCCATTCCATTCCATTCCTTTCCATTCCAATCCATTCCATTCTACTCGGGTTGATTCCATTCCATTCCATTCCATTCCATTCCATTCCATTCCATTCCATTCCGTTCCGTTCCGTTCCATTCCATTCCATTCCATTCCATTCCATTCAGTTTCATTCCATTCCATTCCATTCCATTCCATTCCTTTCCATTCCATTCCATTCCATTCCATTCCATTCTATTCCATTACATTCTACTACATTGAATTCCATTCCATTCCATTCAATTCCATTCCATTCCATTCCTTTCCATTCCATTTAGTTCTACTCGGGTTGATTCCATTCCATTCCATTCCATTCCATTCCATTCCATTCGATTCCATTCTATTCCATTCCATTCCATTCCATTCCATTCTGTTCTACTCGGGTTGATTCTACTCCATTCCATTCCATTCCATCCTATTCCATTCCATTCCATTCCATTCCATTCTATTCCATTCGATTCCATTCCATTCTACTTCATTTTATTCCATTCCATTCCATTCCATTCTATTCCATAGAATTCCATTCCATTCCATTCCATTCCATTCCATTCCATTCCATTCCATTCCATTCCATTCCATTCCATTCCGTTCCATTCCGTTCCACTCGGGTTGATTCCATTCTATTCCATTCCATTCCACTCGATTCCATTCGATATCATTCGATTCCATTCCATCCCATTCCATTCCATTCCATTCCATTCCGTTCTTCTCGGGTTGATTCCATTCCATTCCATGTCATTCCATTCCATTCCATTCCATTTCTTTCGATTCCATTCGATTCCATTCCATTCCATTCCATTCCATTCCACTCGATTCCATTCCATTCCTTTCCATTCCATTCCAATCCATTCCATTCTACTCGGGTGGATTCCATTCCATTCCATTCCATTCCATTCCATTCCATTCCATTCCATTCCATTCGATTCCATTCCATTCCATCCCATTCCATTCCATTCCATTCCATTCCATTCCGTTCTAGTCGGGTTGAATCCATTCCATTCCATTGCATTCCATTCCATTCCATTCCATTCCATTCCATTCCATTCCATTCCATTCCATTCCATTCCATTCCATTCCATTCCATTCCATTCTATTCCATTCCATTCTACTCCATTGAATTCCATTCCATTCCATTCAATTCCATTCCATTCCATTCCTTTCCAATCCATTTAGTTCTACTCGGGTTGATTCCATTCCATTCCATTCCATTCCATTCCATTCCATTCCATTCCATTCCATTCCATTCCAATCCATTCCATTCTACTCGGTTTGATTCCATTCCATTCCATTCCATTCCAATCCATTCCATTCCATTCCATTCCGTTCTACTCGGGTTGATTCCACTCCATTCCATTCCATTCCATTCCATTCCTTTCCATTCCAACCCATTCTGTTCTACTCGGGTTGATTCCATTCCATTCCATTCCATTCCATTCCATTCCATTCCATTCCTTTCCATTCCAACCCATTCCGTTCTACTCGGGTTGATTCCATTCCATTCCATTCCATTCCATTCCATTCCATTCCATTCCATTCCATTCCATTCCATTCCATTCCATTCCACTCCATTCCATTCCATTTCATTCCAAACCGTTCCATTCTACTCGGGTTCATCATTCCATTCCATTCCATTCGATTCCATTCCACTCGGGTTCATTCCATTCCATTCCATTCCATTCCATTCCATTCCATTCCATTCCATTCCGTTCTACTCAGGTTGATTTCCATTCCATTCCATTCCATTCCATTCCATTCCATTCCATTCCATTCCATTCCATTCCATTCCATTCCATTCCATTCCATTCCATTCTATTCCTTTCCGTTCTACTGGGCTTGAATCCATTGAGTTCCGTTCCGTTCCGTTCCGTCCCACCACGTCCCGTCCCGTCCCGTCCCGTCCCGTCCCGTCCCGTCCCGTCCCGTGCCGTTGTACTCGGGTTGATTCCGTTCCACTCCGTTCCGTTCCTTTCCGTTCCGTTCCATTCAGTTCCACGCGGGTTGATTCAATTCCATTCTATTCTATTCCATTCCATTCCATTCCATTCCATTCCATTCCATTCCATTTTACTCGGGTTGATTCCATGCCGTTCCGTTGCGTTCCATTCTGTCCCATCCCGACGCGTCCCGTCCCGTCCCGTCCCATTCCGTTCCGTTCTGATCGGGTTGATTCCGTTCCATTGCGTTCCGTTCCTTTCCGTTCCATTCCATTCCGTTACAAGCGGGTTGATTCAATTCCATTCTATTACATTGAATTCCATTCCATTCCATTCCATTCCATTCTACTCGGATTGATTGCATTCCATTCCATTCCATTCCAGTCCATTCCAATCCATTCCATTCTACTCGGGTTGATTCCATTCCATTCCATTCCATTCCATTCCATTCCATTCCATTCCATTCCATTCCAATCCATTCCATTCTACTTGGGTTGATTCCGTTCCATTCCATTCCATTTGATTCCTTTCGATTCCATTCCATTCCATTCCATTCCATTCCATTCCATTCCATTCTGTTCTACTCGGGTTGATTACACTCCATTCCATTCCATTCCATTCCATGCTATTCCATTCCATTCCATTCGATTCCATTCGATATCATTCGATTCCATTCCATCCCATTCCATTCCATTCCATTCCATTCCGTTCTTCTCGGGTTGATTCCATTCCATTCCATTTCATTCCATTCCATTCCATTCCATTTCTTTCGATTCCATTCGATTCCATTCCATTCCATTCCATTCCATTCCATTCCATTCCATTCCATTCCATTCCATTCCATTCCATTCCATTCCATTCCGTTCTACTCGGGTTGATTCCACTCCATTCCATTCCATTTCATTCCATTGCATTCCATTCCATTCCATTCCACTCGGGTTGATCATTCCATTCCATTCCATTCCATTCCATTCCATTCCATTCCATTCCATTCCATTCCACTCGGGCTCATTCCATTCCATTCCATTCCATTCCATTCCATTCCATTCCATTCCATTCCATTCCGTTCTACTGGGGTTGATTTCCATTCCATTCCATTCCATTCCATTCAATTCCACTCCACTCCACTCCATTCCATTCCATTCCATTCCATTCCATTCCATTCCATTCCATTCCATTCCATTCCATTCCATTCCATTCCATTCCATTCCTTTCCATTTATTCCATTCCGTTCTACTCGGGTTGATTCCATTGAGTTTGGTTCCGTTCCGTTCCGTCCCGTCCCGTCCCGTCCCGTCCCGTTCCGTTTTACTCGGGTTGATTCCTTTGCATTCCGTTCCGCTCATTTCCATTCCGTTCAATTCCGTTCCACGCGGGTTGGTTCAATTCTATTCTATTCTATTCTATTCCTTTCCATTCCATTCCATTCTACTCGGGTTGATTCCATGCCGTTCCATTCCGTTCCATTCCGTCCCATCCCGACCCGTCCCATCCCGTCCGTCCCATCCCATCCCGTTCCGTTCCACATGGGTTGATTCAATTCCTTTCGGTTACATTGAATTCCATTCCATTCCATTCTACTCGGATTGATTCCATTCCATTCCATTCCATTCCATTCCATTCCATTCCATTCCATTCCATTCCATTCCATTCCATTCCATTCCATTCCATTCCAATCCATTCCATTCTACTCGGGTTGATTCCATTCCATTCCATTCCATTCCATTCCATTCCATTCCATTCCATTCCATTCCATTCCATTCCATTCCATTCAGTTTCATTCCGTTCCATTCCATTCCGTTCCATTCCATTCCATTCCATTCCATTCCATTCCATTCCATTCCATTCCATTCCGTTCTACTCGGGTTGATTCCATTCTGTTCCATTCCATTCCGTTCGATTCCATTCGATTCCATTCGATTCCATTCCATTCCATTCCATTCCCTTCCATTCCATTCTATTCCATTGAATTCCATTCCATTCCATTCCATTCCATTCCATTCCATTCCATTCCATTCCATTCCATTCCATTCCATTCCGTTCTACTCTGATTGATTCCATTCCATTCCATTCCATTCCATTCCATTCCATTCCATTCCATTCCATTCCATTCCATTCCATTCCATTCCAATACATTCCATTCTACTCTGGTTGATTCCATTCCATTCCATTCCATTCCATTCCATTCCATTCGTCTCCATTCGATTCCATTCGATTCCATTCCATTCTGTTCCATTGAATTCCATTCCATTCCATTCCATTCCATTCCATTCTATTCCATTCCATTCCATTCCATTCCGTTCTACTCGGGTTGATTCCATTCCATTCCATTCCGTTCCATTCCATTCCATTCCACTCCATTCCATTCGATTCCATTCGATTCCATTCCATTCCATTCCATTCCATTCCAATCCATTCCATTCTACTCGGGTTGATTCTATTCCATTCCATTCCATTCCATTCCATTCCATTCCATTCCATTCCATTGCATTCCATTCGATTCCATTCGATTCCATTCCATTCGATTCCATTCGATATCATTCGATTCCATTCCATCCCATTCCATTCCATTCCATTCCATTCCGTTCTACTCGGGTTGATTCCATTCCATTCCGTTTCATTCCATTCCATTCCATTCCATTCCATTCCATTCCATTCCGTTCTAATCGGTTTGATTCCACTCCATTCCATTCCATTCCATTCCATTCAATTCCATTCCATTCCATTCCATTCCTTTCCATTCCAAACCATTCCGTTCTACTCGGGTTGATTCCATTCCATTCCATTCCATTCCATTCCATTCCATTCCATTCCATTCCATTCGATTCCATTCCATTCCATTCCATTCCATTTCATTCCAAACCATTCCATTCTACTCGGGTTCATCATTCCATTCCATTCCATTCCATTCCATTCCACTCGGGTTCTTTCCATTCCATTCCATTCCATTCCATTCCATTCCATTCCGTTCCATTCCATTCCGTTCTACTCAGGTTGATTTCCATTCCATTCCATTCCATTCCATTCCATTCCATTCCATTCCATTCCATTCCATTCCATTCCACTCCATTCCATTCCGTTCTATTCGGGTTGATTCCATTCCATTCCATCCCATTCCATTCCATTCCATTCCATTCCATTCCATTCCATTCCATTCCATTCCATTCCATTCCATTCCATTCTATTCCATTCCGTTCTACTCGGCTTGAATCCATTGAGTTCCGTTCCGTTCCATTCCGTCCCGACACGTCCCGTCCCGTCCCGTCCCGTCCCGTCCCATCCCGTCCCGTCCCGTCCCGTGCCGTTGTACTCGGGTTGATTCCATTCCACTCCGTTCCGTTCATTTCCGTTCCGTTCCATTCAGTTCCACGCGGGTTGATTCAATTCCATTCTATTCTATTCCATTCCATTCCATTCCATTCCATTCCATTCCACTCGGGTTGATTCCATGCTTTTCCGTTCCGTTCCATTCCGTCCAATCCCGACGCGTCCCGTCCCGTCCCGTCTCGTCAAATTACGTTCTGTTCTGATCGGATTGATTCCGTTCCATTCCGTTCCGTTCCTTTCCGTTCCGTTCCATTCCGTCACACGCGGGTTGATTCAATTCCATTCTATTACATTGAATTCCATTCCATTCCATTCCATTCCATTCTACTCGGATTGATTGCATTCCATTCCATTCCAGTCCAGTCCATTCCAATCCATTGCATTCTACTCGGGTTGATTCCATTCCATTCCATTCCATTCCGTTCCATTCCATTCCATTCCATTCCATTCCATTCCATTCCACTCGGGCTCATTCCATTCCATTCCATTCCATTCCATTCCATTCCATTCCATTCCATTCCATTCCGTTCTACTCGGTTTGATTTCCATTCCATTCCATTCCATTCCGTTCCACTCCATTCCATTCCATTCCATTCCATTCCATTCCATTCCATTCCTTTCCATTTATTCCATTCCGTTCTACTCGGGTTGATTCCATTGAGTTTGGTTCCGTTCCGTTCCGTCCCATCCCGTCCCGTCCCGTCCCGTTCCGTTTTACTCGGGTTGATTCCTTTGCATTCCGTTCCGCTCGTTTCCATTCCGTTCCATTCCGTTCCACGCGGGTTGGTTCAATTCCATTCTATTCTATTCTATTCCTTTCCATTCCATTCCATTCTACTCGGGTTGATTCCATGCCGTTCCATTCCGTTCCATTCCGTCCCATCCCGACCCGTCCCATCCCGTCCCGTCCCGTCCCATCCCGTTCCGTTCCACATGGGTTGATTCAATTCCTTTCGGTTACATTGAATTCCATTCCATTCCATTCTACTCGGATTGATTCCATTCCATTCCATTCCATTCCATTCCATTCCATTGAATTCCATTCCATTCCATTCCATTCCATTCCATTCCTTTCCATTCCAATCCATTCCATTCTACTCGGGTTGATTCCATTCCATTCCATTCCATTCCATTCCATTCCATTCCATTCCATTCCGTTCCGTTCCATTCCATTCCATTCCATTCCATTCCATTCCATTCCATTCCATTCCATTCCATTCAGTTTCATTCCATTCCATTCCATTCCATTCCATTCCTTTCCATTCCATTCCATTCCATTCCATTCCATTCTATTCCATTACATTCTACTACATTGAATTCCATTCCATTCCATTCAATTCCATTCCATTCCATTCCTTTCCATTCCATTTAGTTCTACTCGGGTTGATTCCATTCCATTCCATTCCATTCCATTCCATTCCATTCCATTCCATTCTATTCCATTCCATTCCATTCCATTCCATTCTGTTCTACTCGGGTTGATTCTACTCCATTCCATTCCATTCCATCCTATTCCATTCCATTCCATTCCATTCCATTCTATTCCATTCGATTCCATTCCATTCTACTTCATTTTATTCCATTCCATTCCATTCCATTCCATTCCATAGAATTCCATTCCATTCCATTCCATTCCATTCCATTCCATTCCATTCCATTCCATTCCATTCCATTCCATTCCATTCCATTCCGTTCCATTCCGTTCCACTCGGGTTGATTCCATTCTATTCCATTCCATTCCATTCGATTCCATTCGATATCATTCGATTCCATTCCATCCCATTCCATTCCATTCCATTCCATTCCGTTCTTCTCGGGTTGATTCCATTCCATTCCATTTCATTCCATTCCATTCCATTCCATTTCTTTCGATTCCATTCGATTCCATTCCATTCCATTCCATTCCATTCCATTCCATTCCATTCCATTCCATTCCATTCCATTCCATTCCATTCCATTCCATTCCGTTCTACTCGGGTTGATTCCACTCCATTCCATTCCATTCCATTCCATTGCATTCCATTCCATTCCATTCCACTCGGGTTGATCATTCCATTCCATTCCATTCCATTCCATTCCATTCCATTCCATTCCATTCCACTCGGGCTCATTCCATTCCATTCCATTCCATTCCATTCCATTCCATTCCATTCCATTCCATTCCATTCCGTTCTACTGGGGTTGATTTCCATTCCATTCCATTCCATTCCATTCCATTCCACTCCACTCCACTCCATTCCATTCCATTCCATTCCATTCCATTCCATTCCATTCCATTCCATTCCATTCCATTCCATTCCATTCCTTTCCATTTATTCCATTCCGTTCTACTCGGGTTGATTCCATTGAGTTTGGTTCCGTTCCGTTCCGTCCCGTCCCGTCCCGTCCCGTCCCGTTCCGTTTTACTCGGGTTGATTCCTTTGCATTCCGTTCCGCTCATTTCCATTCCGTTCAATTCCGTTCCACGCGGGTTGGTTCAATTCTATTCTATTCTATTCTATTCCTTTCCATTCCATTCCATTCTACTCGGGTTGATTCCATGCCGTTCCATTCCGTTCCATTCCGTCCCATCCCGACCCGTCCCATCCCGTCCCGTCCCATCCCATCCCGTTCCGTTCCACATGGGTTGATTCAATTCCTTTCGGTTACATTGAATTCCATTCCATTCCATTCTACTCGGATTGATTCCATTCCATTCCATTCCATTCCATTCCATTCCATTCCATTCCATTCCATTCCAATCCATTCCATTCTACTCGGGTTGATTCCATTCCATTCCATTCCATTCCATTCCATTCCATTCCATTCCATTCCATTCCATTCCATTCCATTCAGTTTCATTCCGTTCCATTCCATTCCGTTCCATTCCATTCCATTCCATTCCATTCCATTCCATTCCATTCCATTCCATTCCATTCCATTCCATTCCATTCCGTTCTACTCGGGTTGATTCCATTCTGTTCCATTCCATTCCGTTCGATTCCATTCGATTCCATTCGATTCCATTCCATTCCATTCCATTCCCTTCCATTCCATTCTATTCCATTGAATTCCATTCCATTCCATTCCATTCCATTCCATTCCATTCCATTCCATTCCGTTCTACTCTGATTGATTCCATTCCATTCCATTCCATTCCATTCCATTCCATTCCATTCCATTCCATTCCATTCCATTCCATTCCAATACATTCCATTCTACTCTGGTTGATTCCATTCCATTCCATTCCATTCCATTCCATTCCATTCGTCTCCATTCGATTCCATTCGATTCCATTCCATTCTGTTCCATTGAATTCCATTCCATTCCATTCCATTCCATTCCATTCTATTCCATTCCATTCCATTCCATTCCGTTCTACTCGGGTTGATTCCATTCCATTCCATTCCGTTCCATTCCATTCCATTCCACTCCATTCCATTCGATTCCATTCGATTCCATTCCATTCCATTCCATTCCATTCCAATCCATTCCATTCTACTCGGGTTGATTCTATTCCATTCCATTCCATTCCATTCCATTCCATTCCATTCCATTCCATTCCATTGCATTCCATTCGATTCCATTCGATTCCATTCCATTCGATTCCATTCGATATCATTCGATTCCATTCCATCCCATTCCATTCCATTCCATTCCATTCCGTTCTACTCGGGTTGATTCCATTCCATTCCGTTTCATTCCATTCCATTCCATTCCATTCCATTCCATTCCATTCCATTCCGTTCTAATCGGTTTGATTCCACTCCATTCCATTCCATTCCATTCCATTCAATTCCATTCCATTCCATTCCATTCCTTTCCATTCCAAACCATTCCGTTCTACTCGGGTTGATTCCATTCCATTCCATTCCATTCCATTCCATTCCATTCCATTCCATTCCATTCCATTCGATTCCATTCGATTCCATTCCATTCCATTCCATTCCATTTCATTCCAAACCATTCCATTCTACTCGGGTTCATCATTCCATTCCATTCCATTACATTCCATTCCACTCGGGTTCTTTCCATTCCATTCCATTCCATTCCATTCCGTTCCATTCCATTCCGTTCTACTCAGGTTGATTTCCATTCCATTCCATTCCATTCCATTCCATTCCATTCCATTCCATTCCATTCCATTCCATTCCACTCCATTCCATTCCGTTCTATTCGGGTTGATTCCATTCCATTCCATTCCATTCCATTCCATTCCATTCCATTCCATTCCATTCCATTCCATTCCATTCCATTCCATTCCATTCCATTCTATTCCATTCCGTTCTACTCGGCTTGAATCCATTGAGTTCCGTTCCGTTCCATTCCGTCCCGACACGTCCCGTCCCGTCCCGTCCCGTCCCGTCCCATCCCGTCCCGTCCCGTCCCGTGCCGTTGTACTCGGGTTGATTCCATTCCACTCCGTTCCGTTCATTTCCGTTCCGTTCCATTCAGTTCCACGCGGGTTAATTCAATTCCATTCTATTCTATTCCATTCCATTCCATTCCATTCCATTCCATTCCACTCGGGTTGATTCCATGCTTTTCCGTTCCGTTCCATTCCGTCCAATCCCGAAGCGTCCCGTCCCGTCCCGTCTCGTCAAATTACGTTCTGTTCTGATCGGATTGATTCCGTTCCATTCCGTTCCGTTCCTTTCCGTTCCGTTCCATTCCGTCACACGCGGGTTGATTCAATTCCATTCTATTACATTGAATTCCATTCCATTCCATTCCATTCCATTCTACTCGGATTGATTGCATTCCATTCCATTCCAGTCCAGTCCATTCCAATCCATTGCATTCTACTCGGGTTGATTCCATTCCATTCCATTCCATTCCGTTCCATTCCATTCCATTCCATTCCATTCCATTCCATTCCACTCGGGCTCATTCCATTCCATTCCATTCCATTCCATTCCATTCCATTCCATTCCATTCCATTCCGTTCTACTCGGGTTGATTTCCATTCCATTCCATTCCATTCCGTTCCACTCCATTCCATTCCATTCCATTCCATTCCATTCCATTCCATTCCATTCCATTCCTTTCCATTTATTCCATTCCGTTCTACTCGGGTTGATTCCATTGAGTTTGGTTCCGTTCCGTTCCGTCCCATCCCGTCCCGTCCCGTCCCGTTCCGTTTTACTCGGGTTGATTCCTTTGCATTCCGTTCCGCTCGTTTCCATTCCGTTCCATTCCTTTCCACGCGGGTTGGTTCAATTCCATTCTATTCTATTCTATTCCTTTCCATTCCATTCCATTCTACTCGGGTTGATTCCATGCCGTTCCATTCCGTTCCATTCCGTCCCATCCCGACCCGTCCCATCCCGTCCCGTCCCGTCCCATCCCGTTCCGTTCCACATGGGTTGATTCAATTCCTTTCGGTTACATTGAATTCCATTCCATTCCATTCTACTCGGATTGATTCCATTCCATTCCATTCCATTCCATTCCATTCCATTCCATTCCATTCCATTCCTTTCCATTCCAATCCATTCCATTCTACTCGTGTTGATTCCATTCCATTCCATTCCATTCCATTCCATTCCATTCCATTCAATTCCATTCCATTCCATTCCATTCCATTCAGTTTCATTCCATTCCATTCCATTCCATTCCATTCCATTCCATTCCATTCCATTCCATTCCATTCCATTCCATTCCATTCCATTCCATTCAGTTTCATTCCATTCCATTCCATTCCATTCCATTCCTTTCCATTCCATTCCATTCCATTCCATTCCATTCTATTCCATTACATTCTACTACATTGAATTCCATTCCATTCCATTCAATTCCATTCCATTCCAATCCTTTCCATTCCATTTAGTTCTACTCGGGTTGATTCCATTCCTTTCCATTCCATTCCATTCCATTCCATTCCATTCCATTCCATTCTATTCCATTCCATTCCATTCCATTCCATTCTGTTCTACTCGGGTTGATTCTACTCCATTCCATTCCATTCCATCCTATTCCATTCCATTCCATTCGATTCCATTCCATTCCATTCGATTCCATTCCATTCTACTTCATTTTATTCCATTCAATTCCATTCCATTCTATTCCATTGAATTCCATTCCATTCCATTCCATTCCATTCCATTCCATTCCATTCCATTCCATTCCATTCCATTCCATTCCATTCCATTCCATTCCGTTCCATTCCGTTCCACTCGGGTTGATTCCATTCTATTCCATTCCATTCCATTCGATTCCATTCGATATCATTCGATTCCATTCCATCCCATTCCATTCCATTCCATTCCATTCCGTTCTTCTCGGGTTGATTCCATTCCATTCCATTTCATTCCATTCCATTCCATTCCATTTCTTTCGATTCCATTCGATTCCATTCCATTCCATTCCATTCCATTCCATTCCACTCGATTCCATTCCATTCCTTTCCATTCCATTCCAATCCATTCCATTCTACTCGGTTGGATTCCATTCCATTCCATTCCATTCCATTTCATTCCATTCCATTCCATTCCATTCGATTCCATTCCATTCCATTCCATTCCATTCCATTCCATTCCATTCCGTTCTAGTCGGGTTGAATCCATTCCATTCCATTCCATTCCATTCCATTCCATTCCATTCCATTCCATTCCATTCCATTCCATTCCATTCCATTCCATTCCATTCCATTCAATTCTATTCCATTCCATTCTACTCCATTGAATTCCATTCCATTCCATTCAATTCCATTCCGTTCCATTCCTTTCCAATCCATTTAGTTCTACTCGGGTTTATTCCATTGCATTCCATTCCATTCTATTCCATTCCATTACTTTCCATTCCATTCCATTCCAATCCATTCCAATCCATTCCATTCTACTCGGGTTGACTCCATTCCTTTCCATTCCATTCCATTCCATTCCATTATATTCCATTCTATTCCATTCGATCCCGTTCGATTCCATTCCATTCCATTCCATTCCATTCCATTCCATTCCATTCCATTCCATTCGATTCCATTCCATTCCATTCCATTCCATTCCATTCCAATCCATTCCATTCTACTCGGGTTGATTCCATTCCATTCCATTCCATTCCAATCCATTCCATTCCATTCCATTCCACTCCATTCCATTCCTTTCTATTCCATTCCATTCCATTCCATTCCATTCCATTCCATTCCATTCCATTCCATTCGATTCCGTTCTACTCGGGTTGATTCCACTCCATTCCATTCCATTCCATTCCATTCCATTCCATTCCATTCCATTCCATTCCATTCCTTTCCATTCCAACCCATTCTGTTCTACTCTGGTTTATTCCATTCCATTCCATTCCATTCCATACCGTTCCATTCCATTCCATTCCATTCCATTCCATTCCATTCCATTCCATTCCATTCGATTCCATTCCATTCCATTCCATTCCATTTCATTCCAAACCGTTCCATTCTACTCGGGTTCATCATTCCTTTCCATTCCATTCCATTCCATTCCACTCGGGTTCATTCCATTCCATTCCATTCCATTCCATTCCATTCCATTCCGTTCTACTCAGGTTGATTTCCATTCCATTCCATTCCATTCCATTCCATTCCATTCCATTCCATTCCATTCCATTCCATTCCATTCCATTCCATTCCATTCCATTCCATTCCATTCCAATCCATTCCATTCTATTCCATTCCGTTTTACTCGGCTTGAATCCACTGAGTTCCGTTCCGTTCCGTTCCGTCCCGACACTTCCCGTCCCGTCCCATCCCGTCCCGTCCCGTCCCGTCCGGTCCCGTGCCGTTGTACTCGGGTTGATTCCATTCCACTCCGTTCCGTTCCTTTCCGTTCCGTTCCATTCAGTTCCACGCGGGTTGATTCAATTCCATTCTATTCTATTCCATTCCATTCCATTCCATTCCATTCCATTCCATTTTACTCGGGTTGATTCCATGCCGTTCCGTTCCGTTCCATTCTGTCCCATCCCGACGCGTCCCGTCCCGTCCCGTCCCGTCCCATTCCGTTCCGTTCTGATCGGGTTGATTCCGTTCCATTCCGTTCCGTTCCTTTCCGTTCCATTCCATTCCGTTACACGCGGGTTGATTCAATTCCATTCTATTACATTGAATTCCATTCTATTCCATTCCATTCCTTTCTACTCGGATTGATTGCATTCCATTCCATTCCATTCCAGTCCATTCCAATCCATTCCATTCTACTCGGGTTGATTCCATTCCATTCCATTCCATTCCATTCCATTCCATTCCATTCCATTGCGTTCCATTCGATTCGATTCGATTCCATTCCATTCCATTCCATTCCAATCCATTCCATTCCTCTTGGGTTCATTCCATTCCATTCCATTCCATTCCATTCCATTCCATTCCATTCCATTCGATTCCATTCCATTCCATTCCATTCCATTCCATTCCATTCCATTCCATTCCATTCCATTCTATTCTACTCAGGTTGATTCTACTCCATTCCATTCCATTCCATCCTATTCCATTCCATTCCATTCGATTCCATTCTATTCCATTCGATTCCATTCCATTCTACTTCATTTTATTCCATTCCATTCCATTCCATTCTATTCCATTGAATTCCATTCCATTCCATTGCATTCAATTCCACTCCATTCCATTCCATTCCATTCCATTCCATTCCATTCCATTCCATTCCACTCGGGTTCATCATTCCATTCCATTCCATTCCATTCCATTCCATTGCATTCCATTCCATTCCACTCGGGCTCATTCCATTCCATTCCTATCCATTCCATTCCATTCCATTCCATTCCATTCCATTCCGTTCTACTCGGGTTGATTTCCATTCCATTCCATTCCATTCCATTCCATTCCATTCCATTCCACTCCATTCCATTCCATTCCATTCCATTCCATTCCATTCCATTCCATTCCATTCCTTTCCATTTATTCCATTCCGTTCTACTCGGGTTGATTCCATTGAGTTTGGTTCCGTTCCTTTCCGTCCCGTCCCGTCCCGTCCTGTCCCGTTCCATTTTACTCGGGTTGATTCCTTTGCATTCCGTTCCGCTCATTTCCATTCCGTTCAATTCCGTTCCACGCGGGTTGGTTCAATTCTATTCTATTCTATTCTATTCCTTTCCATTCCATTCCATTCTACTCGGGTTGATTCCATGCCGTTCCATTCCGTTCCATTCCGTCCCATCCCGACCCGTCCCATCCCGTCCCGTCCCGTCCCATCCCGTTCCGTTCCACATGGGTTGATTCAATTCCTTTCGGTTACATTGAATTCCATTCCATTCCATTCTACTCGGATTGATTCCATTCCATTCCATTCCATTCCATTCCATTCCATTCCATTCCATTCCATTCCATTCCATTCCAATCCATTCCATTCTACTCGGGTTGATTCCATTCCATTCCATTCCATTCCATTCCATTCCATTCCATTCAGTTTCATTCCGTTCCATTCCATTCCATTCCATTCCATTCCATTCCATTCCATTCCATTCCATTCCATTCCATTCCATTCCATTCCATTCCGTTCTACTCGGGTTGATTCCATTCTATTCCATTCCATTCCGTTCGATTCCATTTGATTCCATTCGATTCCATTCCATTCCATTCCATTCTATTCCATTGAATTCCATTCCATTCCATTCCATTCCATTCCATTCCATTCCATTCCATTCCGTTCTACTCTGATTGATTCCATTCCATTCCATTCCATTCCATTCCATTCCATTCCATTCCATTCCATTCGATTCCATTCCTTTCCATTCCATTCCATTCCATTCCATTCCAATACATTCCATTCTACTCTTGTTGATTCCATTCCATTCCATTCCATTCCATTCCATTCCATTCGTCTCCATTCGATTCCATTCGATTCCATTCCATTCTATTCCATTGAATTCCATTCCATTCCATTCCATTCCATTCCATTCTATTCCATTCCATTCCATTCCATTCCGTTCTACTCGGGTTGATTCCATTCCATTCCATTCCATTCCATTCCATTCCATTCCACTCCATTCCATTCGATTCCATTCGATTCCATTCCATTCCATTCCATTCCATTCCATTCCATTCCAATCCATTCCATTCTTCTCGGGTTGATTCCTTTCCATTCCATTCCATTCCATTCCATTCCATTCCATTCCATTCCATTCCATTCCATTGCATTCCATTCGATTCCATTCGATTCCATTCCATTTGATTCCATTCGATATCATTCGATTCCATTCCATCCCATTCCATTCCATTCCTTTCCATTCCGTTCTACTCGGTTTGATTCCATTCCATTCCGTTTCATTCCATTCCATTCCATTCCATTCCATTCCATTCCATTCCATTCCATTCCATTCCGTTCTAATTGGTTTGATTCCACTCCATTCCATTCCATTCCATTCCATTCCATTCCATTCCATTCCATTCCATTTCATTCCAAACCATTCCATTATACTCGCGTTCATCATTCCATTCCATTCCATTCCATTCCATTCCACTCGGGTTCTTTCCATTCCATTCCATTCCATTCCATTCCATTCCATTCCATTCCATTCCATTCCGTTCTACTCAGGTTGATTTCCATTCCATTCCATTCCATTCCATTCCATTCCATTCCATTCCATTCCATTCCGTTCTACTCGGGTTGATTCCATTCCATTCCATTCCATTCCATTCCATTCCATTCCATTCCACTCCATTCCATTCGATTCCATTCGATTCCATTCCATTCCATTCCATTCCATTCCATTCCAATCCATTCCATTCTTCTCGGGTTGATTCCATTCCATTCCATTCCATTCCATTCCATTCCATTCCATTCCATTCCATTCCATTCCATTGCATTCCATTCGATTCCATTCGATTCCATTCCATTTGATTCCATTCGATATCATTCGATTCCATTCCATCCCATTCCATTCCATTCCTTTCCATTCCGTTCTACTCGGGTTGATTCCATTCCATTCCGTTTCATTCCATTCCATTCCATTCCATTCCATTCCATTCCATTCCATTCCATTCCATTCCGTTCTAATCGGTTTGATTCCACTCCATTCCATTCCATTCCATTCCATTCCATTCCATTCCATTCCATTCCATTCCTTTCCATTCCAACCCATTCCGTTCTACTCGGGTTGATTCCATTCCATTCCATTCCATTCCATTCCATTCCATTCCATTCCATTCCATTCCATTCCATTCCATTCCATTCCATTCCATTCCATTTCATTCCAAACCATTCCATTCTACTCGCGTTCATCATTCCATTCCATTCCATTCCATTCCATTCCACTCGGGTTCTTTCCATTCCATTCCATTCCATTCCATTCCATTCCATTCCATTCCATTCCGTTCTACTCAGGTTGATTTCCATTCCATTCCATTCCATTCCATTCCATTCCATTCCATTCCATTCCATTCCATTCCACTCCATTCCATTCCGTTCTATTCGGGTTGATTCCATTCCATTCCATTCCATTCCATTCCATTCCATTCCATTCCATTCCATTCCATTCCATTCCATTCCATTCCATTCCATTCCATTGCATTCCATTCGATTCCATTCGATTCCATTCCATTCGATTCCATTCAATATCATTCGATTCCATTCCATCCCATTCCATTACATTCCATTCCATTCCGTTCTACTCGGGTTGATTCCATTCCATTCCGTTTCATTCCATTCCATTCCATTCCATTCCATTCCATTCCGTTCTAATCGGTTTGATTCCACTCCATTCCATTCCATTCCATTCCATTCCATTCCTTTCCATTCCAACCCATTCCGTTCTACTCGGGTTGATTCCATTGCATTCCATTCCATTCCATTCCAATCCATTCCATTCCATTCCATTCCACTCCATTCCATTCCTTTCTATTCCATTCCATTCCATTCCATTCCATTCCATTCCATTCCATTCCATTCCATTCCGTTCTACTCGGGTTGATTCCACTCCATTCCATTCCATTCCATTCCATTCCATTCCATTCCATTCCATTCCATTCCTTTCCATTCCAACCCATTCTGTTCTACTCGGGTTGATTCCATTCCATTCCATTCCATTCCATTCCATTCCATTCCATTCCATTCCATTCCTTTCCATTCCAACCCATTCCGTTCTACTCGGGTTGATTCCATTCCATTCCATTCCATTCCATTCCATTCCATTCCATTCCATTCCATTCCATTCCATTCCATTCCATTCCACTCCATTCCATTCCATTTCATTCCAAACCGTTCCATTCTACTCGTGTTCATCATTCCATTCCATTCCATTCGATTCCATTCCACTCGGGTTCATTCCATTCCATTCCATTCCATTCCATTCCATTCCATTCCATTCCGTTCTACTCAGGTTGATTTCCATTCCATTCCATTCCATTCCATTCCATTCCATTCCATTCCATTCCATTCCATTCCATTCCATTCCATTCTATTCCTTTCCGTTCTACTGGGCTTGAATCCATTGAGTTCCGTTCCGTTCCGTTCCGTCCCACCACGTCCCGTCCCGTCCCGTCCCGTCCCGTCCCGTCCCGTCCCGTGCCGTTGTACTCGGGTTGATTCCGTTCCACTCCGTTCCGTTCCTTTCCGTTCCGTTCCATTCAGTTCCACGCGGGTTGATTCAATTCCATTCTATTCTATTCCATTCCATTCCATTCCATTCCATTCCATTCCATTCCATTTTACTCGGGTTGATTCCATGCCGTTCCGTTGTGTTCCATTCTGTCCCATCCCGACGCGTCCCGTCCCGTCCCGTCCCATTCCGTTCCGTTCTGATCGGGTTGATTCCGTTCCATTGCGTTCCGTTCCTTTCCGTTCCATTCCATTCCGTTACAAGCGGGTTGATTCAATTCCATTCTATTACATTGAATTCCATTCCATTCCATTCCATTCCATTCTACTCGGATTGATTGCATTCCATTCCATTCCATTCCAGTCCATTCCAATCCATTCCATTCTACTCGGGTTGATTCCATTCCATTCCATTCCATTCCATTCCATTCCATTCCATTCCATTCCATTCCATTCCATTGCGTTACATTCGATTCGATTCCATTCCATTCCATTCCAATCCATTCCATTCTACTTGGGTTGATTCCGTTCCATTCCATTCCATTTGATTCCTTTCGATTCCATTCCATTCAATTCCATTGCATTCCATTCCATTCCATTCTGTTCTACTCGGGTTGATTACACTCCATTCCATTCCATTCCATTCCATTCTATTCCATTCCATTCCATTCGATTCCATTCGATATCATTCGATTCCATTCCATCCCATTCCATTCCATTCCATTCCATTCCGTTCTTCTCGGGTTGATTCCATTCCATTCCATTTCATTCCATTCCATTCCATTCCATTTCTTTCGATTCCATTCGATTCCATTCCATTCCATTCCATTCCATTCCATTCCATTCCATTCCATTCCACTCGATTCCATTCCATTCCTTTCCATTCCATTCCAATCCATTCCATTCTACTCGGGTGGATTCCATTCCATTCCATTCCATTCCATTACATTCCATTCCATTCCATTCCATTCCATTCCATTCGATTCCATTCCATTCCATTCCATTCCATTCCATTCCATTCCATTCCATTCCATTCCGTTCTAGTCGGGTAGAATCCATTCCATTCCATTGCATTCCATTCCATTCCGTTCCATTCCATTCCATTCTATTCCATTCCATTCTACTCCATTGAATTCCATTCCATTCCATTCAATTCCATTCCATTCCATTCCTTTCCAATCCATTTAGTTCTACTCGGGTTGATTCCATTCCATTCCATTCCATTCCATTCCATTCCATTCCATTCCATTCCATTCCATTACTTTCCATTCCATTCCATTCCAATCCATTCCAATCCATTCCATTCTACTCGGGTTGACTCCATTCCTTTCCATTCCATTCCATTCCATTCCATTATATTCCATTCTATTCCATTCGATCCCGTTCGATTCCATTCCATTCCATTCCATTCCATTCCATTCCATTCCATTCCATTCCATTCCATTCCATTCCATTCCATTCCAATCCATTCCATTCTACTCGGGTTGATTCCATTCCATTCCATTCCATTCCATTCCATTCCTTTCCATTTATTCCATTCCGTTCTACTCGGGTTGATTCCATTGAGTTTGGTTCCGTTCCGTTCCGTCCCATCCCGTCCCGTCCCGTCCCGTTCCGTTTTACTCGGGTTGATTCCTTTGCATTCCGTTCCGCTCGTTTCCATTCCGTTCCATTCCGTTCCACGCGGGTTGGTTCAATTCCATTCTATTCTATTCTATTCCTTTCCATTCCATTCCGTTCTACTCGGGTTGATTCCATTCCATTCCATTCCATTCCATTCCATTCCATTCCATTCCATTCCATTCCATTCCAATCCATTCCATTCTACTCGGGTTGATTCCATTCCATTCCATTCCATTCCATTCCATTCCATTCCATTCCATTCCATTCCATTCCATTCCATTCCATTCCATTCAGTTTCATTTCATTCCATTCCATTCCATTCCATTCCTTTCCATTCCATTCCATTCCATTCCATTCCATTCCATTCTATTCCATTACATTCTACTACATTGAATTCCATTCCATTCCATTCAATTCCATTCCATTCCATTCCTTTCCATTCCATTTAGTTCTACTCGGCTTGATTCCATTCCATTCCATTCCATTCCATTCCATTCTGTTCTACTCGGGTTGATTCTACTCCATTCCATTCCATTCCATCCTATTCCATTCCATTCCATTCGATTCCATTCTATTCCATTCGATTCCATTCCATTCTACTTCATTTTATTCCATTCCATTCCATTCCATTCTATTCCATTGAATTCCATTCCATTCCATTCCATTCCATTCCATTCCATTCCATTCCATTCCATTCCATTCCATTCCATTCCATTCCATTCCATTCCATTCCGTTCCATTCCGTTCCACTCGGGTTGATTCCATTCTATTCCATTCCATTCCATTCGATTCCATTCGATATCATTCGATTCCATTCCATCCCATTCCATTCCATTCCATTCCATTCCGTTCTTCTCGGGTTGATTCCATTCCATTCCATTTCATTCCATTCCATTCCATTCCATTTCTTTCGATTCCATTCGATTCCATTCCATTCCATTCCATTCCATTCCATTCCATTCCATTCCACTCGATTCCATTCCATTCCTTTCCATTCCATTCCAATCCATTCCATTCTACTCGGGTGGATTCCATTCCATTCCATTCCATTCCATTCCATTCCATTCCATTCCATTCCATTCCATTCCATTCCATTCCATTCCATTCCATTCCATTCCATTCCGTTCTAGTCGTGTTGAATCCATTCCATTCCATTGCATTCCATTCCATTCCATTCCATTCCATTCCATTCCATTCCATTCCATTCCATTCCATTCCATTCCATTCTATTCCATTCCATTCTACTCCATTGAATTCCATTCCATTCCATTCAATTCCATTCCATTCCATTCCTTTCCAATCCATTTAGTTCTACTCGGGTTGATTCCATTCCATTCCATTCCATTCCATTCCATTCCATTCCATTCCATTCCATTCCATTACATTCCATTACATTCCATTCCATTCCATTCCAATCCATTCCAATCCATTCCATTCTACTCGGGTTGACTCCATTCCTTTCCATTCCATTCCATTCCATTCCATTATATTCCATTCTATTCCATTCGATCCCGTTCGATTCCATTCCATTCCATTCCATTCCATTCCATTCCATTCCATTCCATTCGATTCCATTCCATTCCATTCCATTCCATTCCATTCCATTCCAATGCATTCCATTCTACTCGGGTTGATTCCATTCCATTCCGTTCCATTCCATTCCATTCCTTTCCATTTATTCCATTCCGTTCTACTCGGGTTGATTCCATTGAGTTTGGTTCCGTTCCGTTCCGTCCCATCCCGTCCCGTCCCGTCCCGTTCCGTTTTACTCAGGTTGATTCCTTTGCATTCCGTTCCGCTCGTTTCCATTCCGTTCCATTCCGTTCCACGCGGGTTGGTTCAATTCCATTCTATTCTATTCTATTCCTTTCCATTCCATTCCATTCTACTCGGGTTGATTCCATGCCGTTCCATTCCGTTCCATTCCGTCCCATCCCGACCCGTCCCATCCCGTCCCTTCCCGTCCCATCCCGTTCCGTTCCACATGGGTTGATTCAATTCCTTTCGGTAACATTGAATTCCATTCCATTCCATTCTACTCGGATTGATTCCATTCCATTCCATTCCATTCCATTCCATTCCATTCCATTCCATTCCATTCCATTCCATTCCTTTCCATTCCAATCCATTCCATTCTACTCGGGTTGATTCCATTCCATTCCATTCCATTCCATTCCATTCCATTCCATTCCATTCCATTCCATTCCATTCCATTCCATTCAGTTTCATTCCATTCCATTCCATTCCATTCCATTCCATTCCATTCCATTCCATTCCATTCCATTCCATTCAGTTTCATTCCATTCCATTCCATTCCATTCCATTCCTTTCCATTCCATTCCATTCCATTCCATTCCATTCTATTCCATTACATTCTACTACATTGAATTCCATTCCATTCCATTCAATTCCATTCCATTCCATTCCTTTCCATTCCATTTAGTTCTACTCGGGTTGATTCCATTCCTTTCCATTCCATTCCATTCCATTCCATTCCATTCCATTCCATTCCATTCTATTCCATTCCATTCCATTCCATTCCATTCTGTTCTACTCGGGTTGATTCTACTCCATTCCATTCCATTCCATCCTATTCCATTCCATTCCATTCGATTCCATTCTATTCCATTCGATTCCATTCCATTCTACTTCATTTTATTCCATTCCATTCCATTCCATTCTATTCCATTGAATTCCATTCCATTCCATTCCATTCCATTCCATTCCATTCCATTCCATTCCATTCCATTCCATTCCATTCCATTCCGTTCCATTCCGTTCCACTCGGGTTGATTCCATTCTATTCCATTCCATTCCATTCGATTCCATTCGATATCATTCGATTCCATTCCATCCCATTCCATTCCATTCCATTCCATTCCGTTCTTCTCGGGTTGATTCCATTCCATTCCATTTCATTCCATTCCATTCCATTCCATTTCTTCGATTCCATTCGATTCCATTCCATTCCATTCCATTCCATTCCATTCCACTCGATTCCATTCCATTCCTTTCCATTCCATTCCAATCCATTCCATTCTACTCGGTTGGATTCCATTCCATTCCATTCCATTCCATTCCATTCCATTCCATTCCATTCGATTCGATTCCATTCCATTCCATTCCATTCCATTCCATTCCATTCCATTCCGTTCTAGTCGGGTTGAATCCATTCCATTCCATTCCATTCCATTCCATTCCATTCCATTCCATTCCATTCCATTCCATTCCATTCCATTCCATTCCATTCAATTCTATTCCATTCCATTCTACTCCATTGAATTCCATTCCATTCCATTCAATTCCATTCCATTCCATTCCTTTCCAATCCATTTAGTTCTACTCGGGTTTATTCCATTGCATTCCATTCCATTCCATTCCATTCCATTACTTTCCATTCCATTCCATTCCAATCCATTCCAATCCATTCCATTCTACTCGGGTTGACTCCATTCCTTTCCATTCCATTCCATTCCATTCCATTATATTCCATTCTATTCCATTCGATCCCGTTCGATTCCATTCCATTCCATTCCATTCCATTCCATTCCATTCCATTCCATTCCATTCCATTCGATTCCATTCCATTCCATTCCATTCCATTCCAATCCATTCCATTCTACTCGGGTTGATTCCATTCCATTCCATTCCATTCCAATCCATTCCATTCCATTCCATTCCACTCCATTCCATTCCTTTCTATTCCATTCCATTCCATTCCATTCCATTCCATTCCATTCCATTCCATTCCATTCGATTCCGTTCTACTCGGGTTGATTCCACTCCATTCCATTCCATTCCATTCCATTCCATTCCATTCCATTCCATTCCATTCCATTCCTTTCCATTCCAACCCATTCTGTTCTACTCGGGTTGATTCCATTCCATTCCATTCCATTCCATTCCATTCCATTCCATTCCATTCCATTCCATTCCATTCCATTCCATTCCATTCCATTCCATTCCATTCCATTTCATTCCAAACCGTTCCATTCTACTCGGGTTCATCATTCCTTTCCATTCCATTCCATTCCATTCCACTCGGGTTCATTCCATTCCATTCCATTCCATTCCATTCCATTCCATTCCATTCCATTCCATTCCGTTCTACTCAGGTTGATTTCCATTCCATTCCATTCCATTCCATTCCATTCCATTCCATTCCATTCCATTCCATTCCATTCCATTCCAATCCATTCCATTCTATTCCATTCCGTTTTACTCGGCTTGAATCCACTGAGTTCCCTTCCGTTCCGTTCCGTCCCGACACTTCCCGTCCCGTCCCGTCCCGTCCCGTCCCGTCCCGTCCGGTCCCGTGCCGTTGTACTCGGGTTGATTCCATTCCACTCCGTTCCGTTCCTTTCCGTTCCGTTCCATTCAGTTCCACGCGGGTTGATTCAATTCCATTCTATTCTATTCCATTCCATTCCATTCTATTCCATTCCATTCCATTCCATTCCATTTTACTCGGGTTGATTCCATGCCGTTCCGTTCCGTTCCATTCTGTCCCATCCCGACGCGTCCCGTCCCGTCCCGTCCCGTCCCATTCCGTTCCGTTCTGATCGGGTTGATTCCGTTCCATTCCGTTCGGTTCCTTTCCGTTCCATTCCATTCCGTTACACGCGGGTTGATTCAATTCCATTCTATTACATTGAATTCCATTCTATTCCATTCCATTCCTTTCTACTCGGATTGATTGCATTCCATTCCATTCCATTCCAGTCCATTCCAATCCATTCCATTCTACTCGGGTTGATTCCATTCCATTCCATTCCATTCCATTCCATTCCATTCCATTCCATTGCGTTCCATTCGATTCGATTCGATTCGATTCCATTCCATTCCATTCCAATCCATTCCATTCTTCTTGGGTTCATTCCATTCCATTCCATTCCATTCCATTCCATTCCATTCCATTCCATTCCATTCGATTCCATTCCATTCCATTCCATTCCATTCCATTCCATTCCATTCTATTCTACTCAGGTTGATTCTACTCCATTCCATTCCATTCCATCCTATTCCATTCCATTCCATTCGATTCCATTCTATTCCATTCGATTCCATTCCATTCTACTTCATTTTATTCCATTCCATTCCATTCCATTCTATTCCATTGAATTCCATTCCATTCCATTGCATTCAATTCCACTCCATTCCATTCCATTCCATTCCATTCCATTCCATTCCATTCCATTCCATTCCATTCCATTCCACTCGGGTTCATCATTCCATTCCATTCCATTCCATTCCATTCCATTCCATTCCATTCCATTCCACTCGGGCTCATTCCATTCCATTCCTATCCATTCCATTCCATTCCATTCCATTCCATTCCATTCCGTTCTACTCGGGTTGATTTCCATTCCATTCCATTCCATTCCATTCCATTCCATTCCACTCCATTCCATTCCATTCCATTCCATTCCATTCCATTCCATTCCATTCCATTCCTTTCCATTTATTCCATTCCGTTCTACTCGGGTTGATTCCATTGAGTTTGGTTCCGTTCCTTTCCGTCCCGTCCCGTCCCGTCCTGTCCCGTTCCATTTTACTCGGGTTGATTCCTTTGCATTCCGTTCCGCTCATTTCCATTCCGTTCAATTCCGTTCCACGCGGGTTGGTTCAATTCTATTCTATTCTATTCTATTCCTTTCCATTCCATTCCATTCTACTCGGGTTGATTCCATGCCGTTCCATTCCGTTCCATTCCGTCCCATCCCGACCCGTCCCATCCCGTCCCGTCCCGTCCCATCCCGTTCCGTTCCACATGGGTTGATTCAATTCCTTTCGGTTACATTGAATTCCATTCCATTCCATTCTACTCGGATTGATTCCATTCCATTCCATTCCATTCCATTCCATTCCATTCCATTCCATTCCATTCCAATCCATTCCATTCTACTCGGGTTTGATTCCATTCCATTCCATTCCATTCCATTCCATTCCATTCCATTCAGTTTCATTCCGTTCCATTCCATTCCATTCCATTCTATTCCATTCCATTCCATTCCATTCCATTCCATTCCATTCCATTCCATTCCATTCCATTCCATTCCGTTCTACTCGGGTTGATTCCATTCTATTCCATTCCATTCCGTTCGATTCCATTTGATTCCATTCGATTCCATTCCATTCCATTCCATTCCCTTCCATTCCATTCTATTCCATTGAATTCCATTCCATTCCATTCCATTCCATTCCATTCCATTCCATTCCATTCCGTTCTACTCTGATTGATTCCATTCCATTCCATTCCATTCCATTCCATTCCATTCCATTCCATTCCATTCGATTCCATTCCATTCCATTCCATTCCATTCCAATACATTCCATTCTACTCTTGTTGATTCCATTCCATTCCATTCCATTCCATTCCATTCCATTCGTCTCCATTCGATTCCATTCGATTCCATTCCATTCTATTCCATTGAATTCCATTCCATTCCATTCCATTCCATTCCATTCCATTCTATTCCATTCCATTCCATTCCATTCCGTTCTACTCGGGTTGATTCCATTCCATTCCATTCCATTCCATTCCATTCCATTCCATTCCACTCCATTCCATTCGATTCCATTCGATTCCATTCCATTCCATTCCATTCCATTCCATTCCAATCCATTCCATTCTTCTCGGGTTGATTCCATTCCATTCCATTCCATTCCATTCCATTCCATTCCATTCCATTCCATTCCATTCCATTGCATTCCATTCGATTCCATTCGATTCCATTCCATTTGATTCCATTCGATATCATTCGATTCCATTCCATCCCATTCCATTCCATTCCTTTCCATTCCGTTCTACTCGGGTTGATTCCATTCCATTCCGTTTCATTCCATTCCATTCCATTCCATTCCATTCCATTCCATTCCATTCCATTCCGTTCTAATCGGTTTGATTCCACTCCATTCCATTCCATTCCATTCCATTCCATTCCATTCCATTCCTTTCCATTCCAACCCATTCCGTTCTACTCGGGTTGATTCCATTCCATTCCATTCCATTCCATTCCATTCCATTCCATTCCATTCCATTCCATTCCATTCCATTCCATTCCATTCGATTCCATTCCATTCCATTCCATTCCATTTCATTCCAAACCATTCCATTCTACTCGCGTTCATCATTCCATTCCATTCCATTCCATTCCATTCCACTCGGGTTCTTTCCATTCCATTCCATTCCATTCCATTCCATTCCATTCCATTCCATTCCATTCCGTTCTACTCAGGTTGATTTCCATTCCATTCCATTCCATTCCATTCCATTCCATTCCATTCCATTCCATTCCATTCCACTCCATTCCATTCCGTTCTATTCGGGTTGATTCCATTCCATTCCATTCCATTCCATTCCATTCCATTCCATTCCATTCCATTCCATTCCATTCCATTCCATTCCATTCCATTCCATTCCATTGCATTCCATTCGATTCCATTCGATTCCATTCCATTCGATTCCATTCAATATCATTCGATTCCATTCCATCCCATTCCATTCCATTCCATTCCATTCCGTTCTACTCGGGTTGATTCCATTCCATTCCGTTTCATTCCATTCCATTCCATTCCATTCCATTCCATTCCGTTCTAATCGGTTTGATTCCACTCCATTCCATTCCATTCCATTCCATTCCATTCCTTTCCATTCCAACCCATTCCGTTCTACTCGGGTTGATTCCATTGCATTCCATTCCATTCCATTCCAATCCATTCCATTCCATTCCATTCCACTCCATTCCATTCCTTTCTATTCCATTCCATTCCATTCCATTCCATTCCATTCCATTCCATTCCATTCCGTTCTACTCGGGTTGATTCCACTCCATTCCATTCCGTTCCATTCCATTCCATTCCATTCCATTCCATTCCATTCCATTCCATTCCTTTCCATTCCAACCCATTCTGTTCTACTCGGGTTGATTCCATTCCATTCCATTCCATTCCATTCCATTCCATTCCATTCCATTCCATTCCATTCCTTTCCATTCCTTTCCATTCCAACCCATTCCGTTCTACTCGGGTTGATTCCATTCCATTCCATTCCATTCCATTCCATTCCATTCCATTCCATTCCATTCCAATCCATTCCATTCCATTCCATTCCAATCCATTCCATTCTACTCGGGTTGATTCCATTCCATTCCATTCCATTCCATTCCATTCCATTCCATTCCACTCCATTCCATTCCATTCCACTCCATTCCATTCCATTTCATTCCAAACCGTTCCATTCTACTCGGGTTCATCATTCCATTCCATTCCATTCGATTCCATTCCACTCGGGTTCATTCCATTCCATTCCATTCCATTCCATTCCATTCCATTCCATTCCATTCCGTTCTACTCAGGTTGATTTCCATTCCATTCCATTCCATTCCATTCCATTCCATTCCATTCCATTCCATTCCATTCCATTCTATTCCTTTCCGTTCTACTGGGCTTGAATCCATTGAGTTCCGTTCCGTTCCGTTCCGTCCCACCACGTCCCGTCCCGTCCCGTCCCGTCCCGTCCCGTCCCGTGCCGTTGTACTCGGGTTGATTCCGTTCCACTCCGTTCCGTTCCTTTCCGTTCCGTTCCATTCAGTTCCACGCGGGTTGATTCAATTCCATTCTATTCTATTCCATTCCATTCCATTCCATTCCATTCCATTCCATTCCATTTTACTCGGGTTGATTCCATGCCGTTCCGTTGCGTTCCATTCTGTCCCATCCCGACGCGTCCCGTCCCGTCCCGTCCCATTCCTTCCGTTCTGATCGGGTTGATTCCGTTCCATTGCGTTCCGTTCATTTCCGTTCCATTCCATTCCGTTACAAGCGGGTTGATTCAATTCCATTCTATTACATTGAATTCCATTCCATTCCATTCCATTCCATTCTACTCGGATTGATTGCATTCCATTCCATTCCATTCCAGTCCATTCCAATCCATTCCATTCTACTCGGGTTGATTCCATTCCATTCCATTCCATTCCATTCCATTCCATTCCATTCCATTACATTCAGTTTCATTCCATTCCATTCCATTCCATTCCATTCCTTTCCATTCCATTCCATTCCATTCCATTCCATTCTATTCCATTACATTCTACTACATTGAATTCCATTCCATTCCATTCAATTCCATTCCATTCCATTCCTTTCCATTCCATTTAGTTCTACTCGGGTTGATTCCATTCCTTTCCATTCCATTCCATTCCATTCCATTCCATTCCATTCCATTCTATTCCATTCCATTCCATTCCATTCCATTCTGTTCTACTCGGGTTGATTCTACTCCATTCCATTCCATTCCATCCTATTCCATTCCATTCCATTCAATTCCATTCTATTCCATTCGATTCCATTCCATTCTACTTCATTTTATTCCATTCCATTCCATTCCATTCTATTCCATTGAATTCCATTCCATTCCATTCCATTCCATTCCATTCCATTCCATTCCATTCCATTCCATTCCATTCCGTTCCATTCCGTTCCACTCGGGTTGATTCCATTCTATTCCATTCCATTCCATTCGATTCCATTCGATATCATTCGATTCCATTCCATCCCATTCCATTCCATTCCATTCCATTCCGTTCTTCTCGGGTTGATTCCATTCCATTCCATTTCATTCCATTCCATTCCATTCCATTTCTTTCGATTCCATTCGATTCCATTCCATTCCATTCCATTCC
The DNA here is from genome assembly GCF_029281585.2 of Gorilla gorilla gorilla. Taxonomy (NCBI): domain Eukaryota; kingdom Metazoa; phylum Chordata; class Mammalia; order Primates; family Hominidae; genus Gorilla; species Gorilla gorilla. The sequence goes on from NC_073241.2 coordinate 2,469,393, forward strand.
ATTCCATTCCACTCGATTCCATTCCATTCCTTTCCATTCCATTCCAATCCATTCCATTCTACTCGGTTGGATTCCATTCCATTCCATTCCATTCCATTCCATTCCATTCCATTCCATTCCATTCCATTCCATTCCATTCCATTCCGTTCTAGTCGGGTTGAATCCATTCCATTCCATTCCATTCCATTCCATTCCATTCCATTCCATTCCATTCCATTCCATTCCATTCCATTCCATTCAATTCTATTCCATTCCATTCTACTCCATTGAATTCCATTCCATTCCATTCAATTCCATTCCATTCCATTCCTTTCCAATCCATTTAGTTCTACTCGGGTTGATTCCATTGCATTCCATTCCATTCCATTCCATTCCATTACTTTCCATTCCATTCCATTCCAATCCATTCCAATCCATTCCATTCTACTCGGGTTGACTCCATTCCTTTCCATTCCATTCCATTCCATTCCATTATATTCCATTCTATTCCATTCGATCCCGTTCGATTCCATTCCATTCCATTCCATTCCATTCCATTCCATTCCATTCCATTCCATTCCATTCCATTCGATTCCATTCCATTCCATTCCATTCCATTCCATTCCATTCCAATCCATTCCATTCTACTCGGGTTGATTCCATTCCATTCCATTCCATTCCAATCCATTCCATTCCATTCCATTCCACTCCATTCCATTCCTTTCTATTCCATTCCATTCCATTCCATTCCATTCCATTCCATTCCATTCCATTCCATTCGATTCCGTTCTACTCGGGTTGATTCCACTCCATTCCATTCCATTCCATTCCATTCCATTCCATTCCATTCCATTCCATTCCTTTCCATTCCAACCCATTCTGTTCTACTCGGGTTGATTCCATTCCATTCCATTCCATTCCATTCCATTCCATTCCATTCCATTCCATTCCATTCCATTCCATTCCATTCCATTCCATTCGATTCCATTCCATTCCATTCCATTCCATTTCATTCCAAACCGTTCCATTCTACTCGGGTTCATCATTCCTTTCCATTCCATTCCATTCCATTCCACTCGGGTTCATTCCATTCCATTCCATTCCATTCCATTCCATTCCATTCCATTCCGTTCTACTCAGGTTGATTTCCATTCCATTCCATTCCATTCCATTCCATTCCATTCCATTCCATTCCATTCCATTCCAATCCATTCCATTCTATTCCATTCCGTTTTACTCGGCTTGAATCCACTGAGTTCCGTTCCGTTCCGTTCCGTCCCGACACTTCCCGTCCCGTCCCGTCCCGTCCCGTCCCGTCCCGTCCGGTCCCGTGCCGTTGTACTCGGGTTGATTCCATTCCACTCCGTTCCGTTCCTTTCCGTTCCGTTCCATTCAGTTCCACGCGGGTTGATTCAATTCCATTCTATTCTATTCCATTCCATTCCATTCCATTCCATTCCATTCCATTCCATTTTACTCGGGTTGATTCCATGCCGTTCCGTTCCGTTCCATTCTGTCCCATCCCGACGCGTCCCGTCCCGTCCCGTCCCGTCCCATTCCGTTCCGTTCTGATCGGGTTGATTCCGTTCCATTCCGTTCCGTTCCTTTCCGTTCCATTCCATTCCGTTACACGCGGGTTGATTCAATTCCATTCTATTACATTGAATTCCATTCTATTCCATTCCATTCCTTTCTACTCGGATTGATTGCATTCCATTCCATTCCATTCCAGTCCATTCCAATCCATGCCATTCTACTCGGGTTGATTCCATTCCATTCCATTCCATTCCATTCCATTCCATTCCATTCAATTGCGTTCCATTCGATTCGATTCGATTCCATTCCATTCCATTCCATTCCAATCCATTCCATTCTTCTTGGGTTCATTCCATTCCATTCCATTCCATTCCATTCCATTCCATTCCATTCCATTCGATTCCATTCCATTCCATTCCATTCCAATCCATTCCATTCCATTCTATTCTACTCAGGTTGATTCTACTCCATTCCATTCCATTCCATCCTATTCCATTCCATTCCATTCGATTCCATTCTATTCCATTCGATTCCATTCCATTCTACTTCATTTTATTCCATTCCATTCCATTCCATTCTATTCCATTGAATTCCATTCCATTCCATTGCATTCAATTCCACTCCATTCCATTCCATTCCATTCCATTCCATTCCATTCCATTCTATTCCATTCCACTCGGGTTCATCATTCCATTCCATTCCATTCCATTCCATTCCATTCCATTCCATTCCATTCCATTCCTCTCGGGCTCATTCCATTCCATTCCTATCCATTCCATTCCATTCCATTCCATTCCATTCCATTCCGTTCTACTCGGGTTGATTTCCATTCCATTCCATTCCATTCCATTCCATTGCATTCCACTCCATTCCATTCCATTCCATTCCATTCCATTCCATTCCATTCCATTCCATTCCTTTCCATTTATTCCATTCCGTTCTACTCGGGTTGATTCCATTGAGTTTGGTTCCGTTCCTTTCCGTCCCGTCCCGTCCCGTCCTGTCCCGTTCCATTTTACTCGGGTTGATTCCTTTGCATTCCGTTCCGCTCATTTCCATTCCGTTCAATTCCGTTCCACGCGGGTTGGTTCAATTCTATTCTATTCTATTCTATTCCTTTCCATTCCATTCCATTCTACTCGGGTTGATTCCATGCCGTTCCATTCCGTTCCATTCCGTCCCATCCCGACCCGTCCCATCCCGTCCCGTCCCGTCCCATCCCGTTCCGTTCCACATGGGTTGATTCAATTCCTTTCGGTTACATTGAATTCCATTCCATTCCATTCTACTCGGATTGATTCCATTCCATTCCATTCCATTCCATTCCATTCCATTCCATTCCATTCCATTCCATTCCAATCCATTCCATTCTACTCGGGTTGATTCCATTCCATTCCATTCCATTCCATTCCATTCCATTCCATTCAGTTTCACTCCGTTCCATTCCATTCCATTCCATTCCATTCCATTCCATTCCATTCCATTCCATTCCATTCCATTCCGTTCTACTCGGGTTGATTCCATTCTATTCCATTCCATTCCGTTCGATTCCATTTGATTCCATTCGATTCCATTCCATTCCATTCCATTCCCTTCCATTCCATTCTATTCCATTGAATTCCATTCCATTCCATTCCATTCCATTCCATTCCATTCCATTCCGTTCTACTCTGATTGATTCCATTCCATTCCATTCCATTCCATTCCATTCCATTCCATTCGATTCCATTCCATTCCATTCCATTCCATTCCATTCCATTCCATTCCATTCCAATACATTCCATTCTACTCTTGTTGATTCCATTCCATTCCATTCCATTCCATTCCATTCCATTCGTCTCCATTCGATTCCATTCGATTCCATTCCATTCTATTCCATTGAATTCCATTCCATTCCATTCCATTCCATTCCATTCCATTCTATTCCATTCCATTCCATTCCATTCCGTTCTACTCGTGTTGATTCCATTCCATTCCATTCCATTCCATTCCATTCCATTCCATTCCATTCCATTCCACTCCATTCCATTCGATTCCATTCGATTCCATTCCATTCCATTCCATTCCATTCCATTCCAATCCATTCCATTCTTCTCGGGTTGATTCCATTCCATTCCATTCCATTCCATTCCGTTCCATTCCATTCCATTCCATTCCATTCCATTGCATTCCATTCGATTCCATTCGATTCCATTCCATTTGATTCCATTCGATATCATTCGATTCCATTCCATCCCATTCCATTCCATTCCTTTCCATTCCGTTCTACTCGGGTTGATTCCATTCCATTCCGTTTCATTCCATTCCATTCCATTCCATTCCATTCCATTCCATTCCATTCCATTCCATTCCATTCCGTTCTAATCGGTTTGATTCCACTCCATTCCATTCCATTCCATTCCATTCCATTCCATTCCATTCCTTTCCATTCCAACCCATTCCGTTCTACTCGGGTTGATTCCATTCCATTCCATTCCATTCCATTCCATTCCATTCCATTCCATTCCATTCCATTCCATTCCATTCCATTCGATTCCATTCCATTCCATTCCATTCCATTTCATTCCAAACCATTCCATTCTACTCGCGTTCATCATTCCATTCCATTCCATTCCATTCCATTCCACTCGGGTTCTTTCCATTCCATTCCATTCCATTCCATTCCATTCCATTCCATTCCATTCCGTTCTACTCAGGTTGATTTCCATTCCATTCCGTTCCATTCCATTCCATTCCATTCCATTCCATTCCATTCCATTCCTTTCCATTCCAACCCATTCTGTTCTACTCGGGTTGATTCCATTCCATTCCATTCCATTCCATTCCATTCCATTCCATTCCATTCCATTCCATTCCATTCCATTCCATTCCATTCCATTCGATTCCATTCCATTCCATTCCATTCCATTTCATTCCAAACCGTTCCATTCTACTCGGGTTCATCATTCCTTTCCATTCCATTCCATTCCATTCCACTCGGGTTCATTCCATTCCATTCCATTCCATTCCATTCCATTCCATTCCATTCCGTTCTACTCAGGTTGATTTCCATTCCATTCCATTCCATTCCATTCCATTCCATTCCATTCCATTCCATTCCATTCCAATCCATTCCATTCTATTCCATTCCGTTTTACTCGGCTTGAATCCACTGAGTTCCGTTCCGTTCCGTTCCGTCCCGACACTTCCCGTCCCGTCCCGTCCCGTCCCGTCCCGTCCCGTCCGGTCCCGTGCCGTTGTACTCGGGTTGATTCCATTCCACTCCGTTCCGTTCCTTTCCGTTCCGTTCCATTCAGTTCCACGCGGGTTGATTCAATTCCATTCTATTCTATTCCATTCCATTCCATTCCATTCCATTCCATTCCATTCCATTTTACTCGGGTTGATTCCATGCCGTTCCGTTCCGTTCCATTCTGTCCCATCCCGACGCGTCCCGTCCCGTCCCGTCCCGTCCCATTCCGTTCCGTTCTGATCGGGTTGATTCCGTTCCATTCCGTTCCGTTCCTTTCCGTTCCATTCCATTCCGTTACACGCGGGTTGATTCAATTCCATTCTATTACATTGAATTCCATTCTATTCCATTCCATTCCTTTCTACTCGGATTGATTGCATTCCATTCCATTCCATTCCAGTCCATTCCAATCCATGCCATTCTACTCGGGTTGATTCCATTCCATTCCATTCCATTCCATTCCATTCCATTCCATTCAATTGCGTTCCATTCGATTCGATTCGATTCCATTCCATTCCATTCCATTCCAATCCATTCCATTCTTCTTGGGTTCATTCCATTCCATTCCATTCCATTCCATTCCATTCCATTCCATTCCATTCGATTCCATTCCATTCCATTCCATTCCAATCCATTCCATTCCATTCTATTCTACTCAGGTTGATTCTACTCCATTCCATTCCATTCCATCCTATTCCATTCCATTCCATTCGATTCCATTCTATTCCATTCGATTCCATTCCATTCTACTTCATTTTATTCCATTCCATTCCATTCCATTCTATTCCATTGAATTCCATTCCATTCCATTGCATTCAATTCCACTCCATTCCATTCCATTCCATTCCATTCCATTCCATTCCATTCTATTCCATTCCACTCGGGTTCATCATTCCATTCCATTCCATTCCATTCCATTCCATTCCATTCCATTCCATTCCATTCCTCTCGGGCTCATTCCATTCCATTCCTATCCATTCCATTCCATTCCATTCCATTCCATTCCATTCCGTTCTACTCGGGTTGATTTCCATTCCATTCCATTCCATTCCATTCCATTGCATTCCACTCCATTCCATTCCATTCCATTCCATTCCATTCCATTCCATTCCATTCCATTCCTTTCCATTTATTCCATTCCGTTCTACTCGGGTTGATTCCATTGAGTTTGGTTCCGTTCCTTTCCGTCCCGTCCCGTCCCGTCCTGTCCCGTTCCATTTTACTCGGGTTGATTCCTTTGCATTCCGTTCCGCTCATTTCCATTCCGTTCAATTCCGTTCCACGCGGGTTGGTTCAATTCTATTCTATTCTATTCTATTCCTTTCCATTCCATTCCATTCTACTCGGGTTGATTCCATGCCGTTCCATTCCGTTCCATTCCGTCCCATCCCGACCCGTCCCATCCCGTCCCGTCCCGTCCCATCCCGTTCCGTTCCACATGGGTTGATTCAATTCCTTTCGGTTACATTGAATTCCATTCCATTCCATTCTACTCGGATTGATTCCATTCCATTCCATTCCATTCCATTCCATTCCATTCCATTCCATTCCATTCCATTCCAATCCATTCCATTCTACTCGGGTTGATTCCATTCCATTCCATTCCATTCCATTCCATTCCATTCCATTCAGTTTCACTCCGTTCCATTCCATTCCATTCCATTCCATTCCATTCCATTCCATTCCATTCCATTCCATTCCATTCCGTTCTACTCGGGTTGATTCCATTCTATTCCATTCCATTCCGTTCGATTCCATTTGATTCCATTCGATTCCATTCCATTCCATTCCATTCCCTTCCATTCCATTCTATTCCATTGAATTCCATTCCATTCCATTCCATTCCATTCCATTCCATTCCATTCCGTTCTACTCTGATTGATTCCATTCCATTCCATTCCATTCCATTCCATTCCATTCCATTCGATTCCATTCCATTCCATTCCATTCCATTCCATTCCATTCCATTCCATTCCAATACATTCCATTCTACTCTTGTTGATTCCATTCCATTCCATTCCATTCCATTCCATTCCATTCGTCTCCATTCGATTCCATTCGATTCCATTCCATTCTATTCCATTGAATTCCATTCCATTCCATTCCATTCCATTCCATTCCATTCTATTCCATTCCATTCCATTCCATTCCGTTCTACTCGTGTTGATTCCATTCCATTCCATTCCATTCCATTCCATTCCATTCCATTCCATTCCATTCCACTCCATTCCATTCGATTCCATTCGATTCCATTCCATTCCATTCCATTCCATTCCATTCCAATCCATTCCATTCTTCTCGGGTTGATTCCATTCCATTCCATTCCATTCCATTCCGTTCCATTCCATTCCATTCCATTCCATTCCATTGCATTCCATTCGATTCCATTCGATTCCATTCCATTTGATTCCATTCGATATCATTCGATTCCATTCCATCCCATTCCATTCCATTCCTTTCCATTCCGTTCTACTCGGGTTGATTCCATTCCATTCCGTTTCATTCCATTCCATTCCATTCCATTCCATTCCATTCCATTCCATTCCATTCCATTCCATTCCGTTCTAATCGGTTTGATTCCACTCCATTCCATTCCATTCCATTCCATTCCATTCCATTCCATTCCTTTCCATTCCAACCCATTCCGTTCTACTCGGGTTGATTCCATTCCATTCCATTCCATTCCATTCCATTCCATTCCATTCCATTCCATTCCATTCCATTCCATTCCATTCGATTCCATTCCATTCCATTCCATTCCATTTCATTCCAAACCATTCCATTCTACTCGCGTTCATCATTCCATTCCATTCCATTCCATTCCATTCCACTCGGGTTCTTTCCATTCCATTCCATTCCATTCCATTCCATTCCATTCCATTCCATTCCGTTCTACTCAGGTTGATTTCCATTCCATTCCGTTCCATTCCATTCCATTCCATTCCATTCCATTCCATTCCATTCCACTCCATTCCATTCCGTTCTATTCGGGATGATTCCATTCCATTCCATTCCATTCCATTCCATTCCATTCCATTCCATTCCATTCCATTCCATTCCATTCCATTCCATTCCATTGCATTCCATTCGATTCCATTCGATTCCATTCCATTCGATTCCATTCAATATCATTCGATTCCATTCCATCCCATTCCATTCAATTCCATTCCATTCCGTTCTACTCGGGTTGATTCCATTCCATTCCGTTTCATTCCATTCCATTCCATTCCATTCCATTCCATTCCGTTCTAATCGGTTTGATTCCACTCCATTCCATTCCATTCCATTCCATTCCATTCCTTTCCATTCCAACCCATTCCGTTCTACTCGGGTTGATTCCATTGCATTCCATTCCATTCCATTCCAATCCATTCCATTCCATTCCATTCCACTCCATTCCATTCCTTTCTATTCCATTCCATTCCATTCCATTCCATTCCATTCCATTCCATTCCATTCCGTTCTACTCGGGTTGATTCCACTCCATTCCATTCCATTCCATTCCATTCCATTCCATTCCATTCCATTCCATTCCATTCCATTCCTTTCCATTCCAACCCATTCTGTTCTACTCGGGTTGATTCCATTCCATTCCATTCCATTCCATTCCATTCCATTCCATTCCATTCCATTCCATTCCATTCCTTTCCATTCCAACCCATTCCGTTCTACTCGGGTTGATTCCATTCCATTCCATTCCATTCCATTCCATTCCATTCCATTCCATTCCATTCCATTCCATTCCATTCCACTCCATTCCATTCCATTCCATTCCAATCCATTCCATTCTACTCGGGTTGATTCCATTCCATTCCATTCCATTCCATTCCATTCCATTCCATTCCATTCCATTCCATTCCATTCCATTCCATTCCATTCCATTCCATTCCATTCCACTCCATTCCATTCCATTTCATTCCAAACCGTTCCATTCTACTCGGGTTCATCATTCCATTCCATTCTATTCGATTCCATTCCACTCGGGTTCATTCCATTCCATTCCATTCCATTCCATTCCATTCCATTCCATTCCATTCCGTTCTACTCAGGTTGATTTCCATTCCATTCCATTCCATTCCATTCCATTCCATTCCATTCCATTCCATTCCATTCCATTCCATTCCATTCCATTCCATTCCATTCCATTCTATTCCTTTCCGTTCTCCTGGGCTTGAATCCATTGAGTTCCGTTCCGTTCCGTTCCGTCCCACCACGTCCCGTCCCGTCCCGTCCCGTCCCGTCCCGTCCCGTCCCGTGCCGTTGTACTCGGGTTGATTCCGTTCCACTCCGTTCCGTTCCTTTCCGTTCCGTTCCATTCAGTTCCACGCGGGTTGATTCAATTCCATTCTATTCTATTCCATTCCATTCCATTCCATTCCATTCCATTCCATTCCATTTTACTCGGGTTGATTCCATGCCGTTCCGTTGCGTTCCATTCTGTCCCATCCCGACGCGTCCCGTCCCGTCCCGTCCCATTCCGTTCCGTTCTGATCGGGTTGATTCCGTTCCATTGCGTTCCGTTCCTTTCCGTTCCATTCCATTCCGTTACAAGCGGGTTGATTCAATTCCATTCTATTACATTGAATTCCATTCCATTCCATTCCATTCCATTCTACTCGGATTGATTGCATTCCATTCCATTCCATTCCAGTCCATTCCAATCCATTCCATTCTACTCGGGTTGATTCCATTCCATTCCATTCCATTCCATTCCATTCCATTCCATTCCATTCCATTCCATTCCATTCCACTGCGTTACATTCGATTCGATTCCATTCCATTCCATTCCAATCCATTCCATTCTACTTGGGTTGATTCCGTTCCATTCCATTCCATTTGATTCCTTTCGATTCCATTCCATTCCATTCCATTCCATTCCATTCCATTCCATTCTGTTCTACTCGGGTTGATTACACTCCATTCCATTCCATTCCATTCCATTCTATTCCATTCCATTCCATTCGATTCCATTCGATATCATTCGATTCCATTCCATCCCATTCCATTCCATTCCATTCCATTCCGTTCTTCTCGGGTTGATTCCATTCCATTCCATTTCATTCCATTCCATTCCATTCCATTTCTTTCGATTCCATTCGATTCCATTCCATTCCATTCCATTCCATTCCATTCCATTCCATTCCATTCCACTCGATTCCATTCCATTCCTTTCCATTCCATTCCAATCCATTCCATTCTACTCGGGTGGATTCCATTCCATTCCATTCCATTCCATTCCATTCCATTCCATTCCATTCCATTCCATTCCATTCGATTCCATTCCATTCCATTCCATTCCATTCCATTCCATTCCATTCCATTCCGTTCTAGTCGGGTAGAATCCATTCCATTCCATTGCATTCCATTCCATTCCGTTCCATTCCATTCCATTCTATTCCATTCCATTCTACTCCATTGAATTCCATTCCATTCCATTCAATTCCATTCCATTCCATTCCTTTCCAATCCATTTAGTTCTACTCGGGTTGATTCCATTCCATTCCATTCCATTCCATTCCATTCCATTCCATTCCATTCCATTCCATTCCATTACTTTCCATTCCATTCCATTCCAATCCATTCCAATCCATTCCATTCTACTCGGGTTGACTCCATTCCTTTCCATTCCATTCCATTCCATTCCATTATATTCCATTCTATTCCATTCGATCCCGTTCGATTCCATTCCATTCCATTCCATTCCATTCCATTCCATTCCATTCCAATCCATTCCATTCTACTCGGGTTGATTCCATTCCATTCCATTCCATTCCAATCCATTCCATTCCATTCCATTCCACTCCATTCCATTCCTTTCTATTCCATTCCATTCCATTCCATTCCATTCCATTCCATTCCATTCGATTCCGTTCTACTCGGGTTGATTCCACTCCATTCCATTCCATTCCATTCCATTCCATTCCATTCCATTCCATTCCATTCCATTCCATTCCTTTCCATTCCAACCCATTCTGTTCTACTCGGGTTGATTCCATTCCATTCCATTCCATTCCATTCCATTCCATTCCATTCCATTCCATTCCATTCCATTCCATTCGATTCCATTCCATTCCATTCCATTCCATTTCATTCCAAACCGTTCCATTCTACTCGGGTTCATCATTCCTTTCCATTCCATTCCATTCCATTCCACTCGGGTTCATTCCATTCCATTCCATTCCATTCCATTCCATTCCATTCCATTCCGTTCTACTCAGGTTGATTTCCATTCCATTCCATTCCATTCCATTCCATTCCATTCCATTCCATTCCATTCCATTCCATTCCATTCCATTCCATTCCATTCCATTCCAATCCATTCCATTCTATTCCATTCCGTTTTACTCGGCTTGAATCCACTGAGTTCCGTTCCGTTCCGTTCCGTCCCGACACTTCCCGTCCCGTCCCGTCCCGTCCCGTCCCGTCCCGTCCGGTCCCGTGCCGTTGTACTCGGGTTGATTCCATTCCACTCCGTTCCGTTCCTTTCCGTTCCGTTCCATTCAGTTCCACGCGGGTTGATTCAATTCCATTCTATTCTATTCCATTCCATTCCATTCCATTCCATTCCATTCCATTCCATTTTACTCGGGTTGATTCCATGCCATTCCGTTCCGTTCCATGCTGTCCCATCCCGACGCGTCCCGTCCCGTCCCGTCCCGTCCCATTCCGTTCCGTTCTGATCGGGTTGATTCCGTTCCATTCCGTTCCGTTCCTTTCCGTTCCATTCCATTCCGTTACACGCGGGTTGATTCAATTCCATTCTATTACATTGAATTCCATTCCATTCCATTCCATTCCTTTCTACTCGGATTGATTGCATTCCATTCCATTCCATTCCAGTCCATTCCAATCCATTCCATTCTACTCAGGTTGATTCCATTCCATTCCATTCCATTCCATTCCATTCCATTCCATTCCATTCCATTCCATTGCGTTCCATTCGATTCGATTCGATTCCATTCCATTCCATTCCATTCCAATCCATTCCATTCTACTTGGGTTCATTCCATTCCATTCCATTCCATTCCATTCCATTCCATTCCATTCCATTCGATTCCATTCCATTCCATTCCATTCCATTCCATTCCATTCCATTCCATTCCATTCTATTCTACTCAGGTTGATTCTACTCCATTCCATTCCATTCCATCCTATTCCATTCCATTCCATTCGATTCCATTCTATTCCATTCGATTCCATTCCATTCTACTTCATTTTATTCCATTCCATTCCATTCCATTCTATTCCATTGAATTCCATTCCATTCCATTGCATTCAATTCCACTCCATTCCATTCCATTCCATTCCATTCCATTCCATTCCATTCCATTCCATTCCACTCGGGTTCATCATTCCATTCCATTCCATTCCATTCCATTCCATTCCATTCCATTCCATTCCACTCGGGCTCATTCCATTCCATTCCTATCCATTCCATTCCATTCCATTCCATTCCATTCCATTCCGTTCTACTCGGGTTGATTTCCATTCCATTCCATTCCATTCCATTCCATTCCATTCCTTTCCATTTATTCCATTCCGTTCTACTCGGGTTGATTCCATTGAGTTTGGTTCCGTTCCTTTCCGTCCCGTCCCGTCCCGTCCTGTCCCGTTCCATTTTACTCGGGTTGATTCCTTTGCATTCCGTTCCGCTCATTTCCATTCCGTTCAATTCCGTTCCACGCGGGTTGGTTCAATTCTATTCTATTCTATTCTATTCCTTTCCATTCCATTCCATTCTACTCGGGTTGATTCCATGCCGTTCCATTCCGTTCCATTCCGTCCCATCCCGACCCGTCCCATCCCGTCCCGTCCCGTCCCATCCCGTTCCGTTCCACATGGGTTGATTCAATTCCTTTCGGTTACATTGAATTCCATTCCATTCCATTCTACTCGGATTGATTCCATTCCATTCCATTCCATTCCATTCCATTCCATTCCATTCCATTCCATTCCATTCCATTCCTTTCCATTCCAATCCATTCCATTCTACTCGGGTTGATTCCATTCCATTCCATTCCATTCCATTCCATTCCATTCCATTCCATTCCATTCCATTCCATTCCATTCCATTCAGTTTCATTCCATTCCATTCCATTCCATTCCATTCCATTCCATTCCATTCCATTCCATTCCATTCCATTCCATTCCATTCAGTTTCATTCCATTCCATTCCATTCCATTCCATTCCTTTCCATTCCATTCCATTCCATTCCATTCCATTCTATTCCATTACATTCTACTACATTGAATTCCATTCCATTCCATTCAATTCCATTCCATTCCATTCCTTTCCATTCCATTTAGTTCTACTCGGGTTGATTCCATTCCTTTCCATTCCATTCCATTCCATTCCATTCCATTCCATTCCATTCTATTCCATTCCATTCCATTCCATTCCATTCTGTTCTACTCGGGTTGATTCTACTCCATTCCACTCCATTCCATCCTATTCCATTCCATTCCATTCGATTCCATTCTATTCCATTCGATTCCATTCCATTCTACTTCATTTTATTCCATTCCATTCCATTCCATTCTATTCCATTGAATTCCATTCCATTCCATTCCATTCCATTCCATTCCATTCCATTCCATTCCATTCCATTCCATTCCATTCCATTCCATTCCGTTCCATTCCGTTCCACTCGGGTTGATTCCATTCTATTCCATTCCATTCCATTCGATTCCATTCGATATCATTCGATTCCATTCCATCCCATTCCATTCCATTCCATTCCATTCCGTTCTTCTCGGGTTGATTCCATTCCATTCCATTTCATTCCATTCCATTCCATTCCATTTCTTTCGATTCCATTCGATTCCATTCCATTCCATTCCATTCCATTCCATTCCACTCGATTCCATTCCATTCTTTCCATTCCATTCCAATCCATTCCATTCTACTCGGTTGGATTCCATTCCATTCCATTCCATTCCATTCCATTCCATTCCATTCCATTCCATTCGATTCCATTCGATTCCATTCCATTCCATTCCATTCCATTCCATTCCGTTCTAGTCGGGTTGAAACCATTCCATTCCATTCCATTCCATTCCATTCCATTCCATTCCATTCCATTCCATTCCATTCCATTCCATTCAATTCTATTCCATTCCATTCTACTCCATTGAATTCCATTCCATTCCATTCCATTCCATTCCATTCCATTCCTTTACAATCCATTTAGTTCTACTCGGGTTTATTCCATTGCATTCCATTCCATTCCATTCCATTCCATTACTTTCCATTCCATTCCATTCCAATCCATTCCAATCCATTCCATTCTACTCGGGTTGACTCCATTCCTTTCCATTCCATTCCATTCCATTCCATTATATTCCATTCTATTCCATTCGATCCCGTTCGATTCCATTCCATTCCATTCCATTCCATTCCATTCCATTCCATTCCATTCGATTCCATTCCATTCCATTCCATTCCATTCCATTCCATTCCAATCCATTCCATTCTACTCGGGTTGATTCCATTCCATTCCATTCCATTCCAATCCATTCCATTCCATTCCATTCCACTCCATTCCATTCCTTTCTATTCCATTCCATTCCATTCCATTCCATTCCATTCCATTCCATTCCATTCCATTCGATTCCGTTCTACTCGGGTTGATTCCACTCCATTCCATTCCATTCCATTCCATTCCATTCCATTCCATTCCATTCCATTCCATTCCTTTCCATTCCAACCCATTCTGTTCTACTCGGGTTGATTCCATTCCATTCCATTCCATTCCATTCCATTCCATTCCATTCCATTCCATTCCATTCCATTCCATTCCATTCCATTTCATTCCAAACCGTTCCATTCTACTCGGGTTCATCATTCCTTTCCATTCCATTCCATTCCATTCCACTCGGGTTCATTCCATTCCATTCCATTCCATTCCATTCCATTCCATTCCATTCCATTCCATTCCGTTCTACTCAGGTTGATTTCCATTCCATTCCATTCCATTCCATTCCATTCCATTCCATTCCATTCCATTCCATTCCATTCCATTCCAATCCATTCCATTCTATTCCATTCCGTTTTACTCGGCTTGAATCCACTGAGTTCCCTTCCGTTCCGTTCCGTCCCGACACTTCCCGTCCCGTCCCGTCCCGTCCCGTCCCGTCCCGTCCGGTCCCGTGCCGTTGTACTCGGGTTGATTCCATTCCACTCCGTTCCGTTCCTTTCCGTTCCATTCCATTCAGTTCCACGCGGGTTGATTCAATTCCATTCTATTCTATTCCATTCCATTCCATTCTATTCCATTCCATTCCATTCCATTCCATTTTACTCGGGTTGATTCCATGCCGTTCCGTTCCGTTCCATTCTGTCCCATCCCGACGCGTCCCGTCCCGTCCCGTCCCGTCCCATTCCGTTCCGTTCTGATCGGGTTGATTCCGTTCCATTCCGTTCGGTTCCTTTCCGTTCCATTCCATTCCGTTACACGCGGGTTGATTCAATTCCATTCTATTACATTGAATTCCATTCTATTCCATTCCATTCCTTTCTACTCGGATTGATTGCATTCCATTCCATTCCATTCCAGTCCATTCCAATCCATTCCATTCTACTCGGGTTGATTCCATTCCATTCCATTCCATTCCATTCCATTCCATTGCGTTCCATTCGATTCGATTCGATTCGATTCCATTCCATTCCATTCCAATCCATTCCATTCTTCTTGGGTTCATTCCATTCCATTCCATTCCATTCCATTCCATTCCATTCCATTCCATTCGATTCCATTCCATTCCATTCCATTCCATTCCATTCCATTCCATTCTATTCTACTCAGGTTGATTCTACTCCATTCCATTCCATTCCATCCTATTCCATTCCATTCCATTCGATTCCATTCTATTCCATTCGATTCCATTCCATTCTACTTCATTTTATTCCATTCCATTCCATTCCATTCTATTCCATTGAATTCCATTCCATTCCATTGCATTCAATTCCACTCCATTCCATTCCATTCCATTCCATTCCATTCCATTCCATTCCATTCCATTCCATTCCACTCGGGTTCATCATTCCATTCCATTCCATTCCATTCCATTCCATTCCATTCCATTCCATTCCACTCGGGCTCATTCCATTCCATTCCTATCCATTCCATTCCATTCCATTCCATTCCATTCCATTCCGTTCTACTCGGGTTGATTTCCATTCCATTCCATTCCATTCCATTCCATTCCATTCCACTCCATTCCATTCCATTCCATTCCATTCCATTCCATTCCATTCCATTCCATTCCTTTCCATTTATTCCATTCCGTTCTACTCGGGTTGATTCCATTGAGTTTGGTTCCGTTCCTTTCCGTCCCGTCCCGTCCCGTCCTGTCCCGTTCCATTTTACTCGGGTTGATTCCTTTGCATTCCGTTCCGCTCATTTCCATTCCGTTCAATTCCGTTCCACGCGGGTTGGTTCAATTCTATTCTATTCTATTCTATTCCTTTCCATTCCATTCCATTCTACTCGGGTTGATTCCATGCCGTTCCATTCCGTTCCATTCCGTCCCATCCCGACCCGTCCCATCCCGTCCCGTCCCGTCCCATCCCGTTCCGTTCCACATGGGTTGATTCAATTCCTTTCGGTTACATTGAATTCCATTCCATTCCATTCTACTCGGATTGATTCCATTCCATTCCATTCCATTCCATTCCATTCCATTCCATTCCATTCCATTCCATTCCATTCCATTCCAATCCATTCCATTCTACTCGGGTTTGATTCCATTCCATTCCATTCCATTCCATTCCATTCCATTCCATTCAGTTTCATTCCGTTCCATTCCATTCCATTCCATTCTATTCCATTCCATTCCATTCCATTCCATTCCATTCCATTCCATTCCATTCCATTCCATTCCGTTCTACTCGGGTTGATTCCATTCTATTCCATTCCATTCCGTTCGATTCCATTTGATTCCATTCGATTCCATTCCATTCCATTCCATTCCCTTCCATTCCATTCTATTCCATTGAATTCCATTCCATTCCATTCCATTCCATTCCATTCCATTCCATTCCGTTCTACTCTGATTGATTCCATTCCATTCCATTCCATTCCATTCCATTCCATTCCATTCCATTCGATTCCATTCCATTCCATTCCATTCCATTCCAATACATTCCATTCTACTCTTGTTGATTCCATTCCATTCCATTCCATTCCATTCCATTCCATTCGTCTCCATTCGATTCCATTCGATTCCATTCCATTCTATTCCATTGAATTCCATTCCATTCCATTCCATTCCATTCCATTCCATTCTATTCCATTCCATTCCATTCCATTCCGTTCTACTCGGGTTGATTCCATTCCATTCCATTCCATTCCATTCCATTCCATTCCATTCCACTCCATTCCATTCGATTCCATTCGATTCCATTCCATTCCATTCCATTCCATTCCATTCCAATCCATTCCATTCTTCTCGGGTTGATTCCATTCAATTCCATTCCATTCCATTCCATTCCATTCCATTCCATTCCATTCCATTCCATTGCATTCCATTCGATTCCATTCGATTCCATTCCATTTGATTCCATTCGATATCATTCGATTCCATTCCATCCCATTCCATTCCATTCCTTTCCATTCCGTTCTACTCGGGTTGATTCCATTCCATTCCGTTTCATTCCATTCCATTCCATTCCATTCCATTCCATTCCATTCCATTCCATTCCGTTCTAATCGGTTTGATTCCACTCCATTCCATTCCATTCCATTCCATTCCATTCCATTCCATTCCTTTCCATTCCAACCCATTCCGTTCTACTCGGGTTGATTCCATTCCATTCCATTCCATTCCATTCCATTCCATTCCATTCCATTCCATTCCATTCCATTCCATTCCATTCCATTCCATTCCATTCGATTCCATTCCATTCCATTCCATTCCATTTCATTCCAAACCATTCCATTCTACTCGCGTTCATCATTCCATTCCATTCCATTCCATTCCATTCCACTCGGGTTCTTTCCATTCCATTCCATTCCATTCCATTCCATTCCATTCCATTCCATTCCATTCCATTCCGTTCTACTCAGGTTGATTTCCATTCCATTCCATTCCATTCCATTCCATTCCATTCCATTCCATTCCATTCCATTCCATTCCACTCCATTCCATTCCGTTCTATTCGGGTTGATTCCATTCCATTCCATTCCATTCCATTCCATTCCATTCCATTCCATTCCATTCCATTCCATTGCATTCCATTCGATTCCATTCGATTCCATTCCATTCGATTCCATTCAATATCATTCGATTCCATTCCATCCCATTCCATTCCATTCCATTCCATTCCGTTCTACTCGGGTTGATTCCATTCCATTCCGTTTCATTCCATTCCATTCCATTCCGTTTCATTCCATTCCATTCCATTCCATTCCATTCCATTCCGTTCTAATCGGTTTGATTCCACTCCATTCCATTCCATTCCATTCCATTCCATTCCTTTCCATTCCAACCCATTCCGTTCTACTCGGGTTGATTCCATTGCATTCCATTCCATTCCATTCCAATCCATTCCATTCCATTCCATTCCACTCCATTCCATTCCTTTCTATTCCATTCCATTCCATTCCATTCCATTCCATTCCATTCCATTCCATTCCGTTCTACTCGGGTTGATTCCACTCCATTCCATTCCGTTCCATTCCATTCCATTCCATTCCATTCCATTCCATTCCATTCCATTCCTTTCCATTCCAACCCATTCTGTTCTACTCGGGTTGATTCCATTCCATTCCATTCCATTCCATTCCATTCCATTCCATTCCATTCCATTCCATTCCTTTCCATTCCTTTCCATTCCAACCCATTCCGTTCTACTCGGGTTGATTCCATTCCATTCCATTCCATTCCATTCCATTCCATTCCATTCCATTCCATTCCATTCCATTCCAATCCATTCCATTCCATTCCATTCCAATCCATTCCATTCTACTCGGGTTGATTCCATTCCATTCCATTCCATTCCATTCCATTCCATTCCATTCCACTCCATTCCATTCCATTCCACTCCATTCCATTCCATTTCATTCCAAACCGTTCCATTCTACTCGGGTTCATCATTCCATTCCATTCCATTCGATTCCATTCCACTCGGGTTCATTCCATTCCATTCCATTCCATTCCATTCCATTCCATTCCATTCCATTCCGTTCTACTCAGGTTGATTTCCATTCCATTCCATTCCATTCCATTCCATTCCATTCCATTCCATTCCATTCCATTCCATTCCATTCCATTCTATTCCTTTCCGTTCTACTGGGCTTGAATCCATTGAGTTCCGTTCCGTTCCGTTCCGTCCCACCACGTCCCGTCCCGTCCCGTCCCGTCCCGTCCCGTCCCGTCCCGTGCCGTTGTACTCGGGTTGATTCCGTTCCACTCCGTTCCGTTCCTTTCCGTTCCGTTCCATTCAGTTCCACGCGGGTTGATTCAATTCCATTCTATTCTATTCCATTCCATTCCATTCCATTCCATTCCATTCCATTCCATTTCACTCGGGTTGATTCCATGCCGTTCCGTTGCGTTCCATTCTGTCCCATCCCGACGCGTCCCGTCCCGTCCCGTCCCATTCCTTCCGTTCTGATCGGGTTGATTCCGTTCCATTGCGTTCCGTTCATTTCCGTTCCATTCCATTCCGTTACAAGCGGGTTGATTCAATTCCATTCTATTACATTGAATTCCATTCCATTCCATTCCATTCCATTCTACTCGGATTGATTGCATTCCATTCCATTCCATTCCAGTCCATTCCAATCCATTCCATTCTACTCGGGTTGATTCCATTCCATTCCATTCCATTCCATTCCATTCCATTCCATTCCATTACATTCAGTTTCATTCCATTCCATTCCATTCCATTCCATTCCTTTCCATTCCATTCCATTCCATTCCATTCCATTCTATTCCATTACATTCTACTACATTGAATTCCATTCCATTCCATTCAATTCCATTCCATTCCATTCCTTTCCATTCCATTTAGTTCTACTCGGGTTGATTCCATTCCTTTCCATTCCATTCCATTCCATTCCATTCCATTCCATTCCATTCTATTCCATTCCATTCCATTCCATTCCATTCTGTTCTACTCGGGTTGATTCTACTCCATTCCATTCCATTCCATCCTATTCCATTCCATTCCATTCAATTCCATTCTATTCCATTCGATTCCATTCCATTCTACTTCATTTTATTCCATTCCATTCCATTCCATTCTATTCCATTGAATTCCATTCCATTCCATTCCATTCCATTCCATTCCATTCCATTCCATTCCATTCCATTCCATTCCGTTCCATTCCGTTCCACTCGGGTTGATTCCATTCTATTCCATTCCATTCCATTCGATTCCATTCGATATCATTCGATTCCATTCCATCCCATTCCATTCCATTCCATTCCATTCCGTTCTTCTCGGGTTGATTCCATTCCATTCCATTTCATTCCATTCCATTCCATTCCATTTCTTTCGATTCCATTCGATTCCATTCCATTCCATTCCATTCCATTCCATTCCACTCGATTCCATTCCATTCCTTTCCATTCCATTCCAATCCATTCCATTCTACTCGGTTGGATTCCATTCCATTCCATTCCATTCCATTCCATTCCATTCCATTCCATTCCATTCCATTCCATTCCATTCCATTCCATTCCATTCCATTCCATTCCGTTCTAGTCGGGTTGAATCCATTCCATTCCATTCCATTCCATTCCATTCCATTCCATTCCATTCCATTCCATTCCATTCCATTCCATTCAATTCTATTCCATTCCATTCTACTCCATTGAATTCCATTCCATTCCATTCAATTCCATTCCATTCCATTCCTTTCCAATCCATTTAGTTCTACTCGGGTTGATTCCATTGCATTCCATTCCATTCCATTCCATTCCATTACTTTCCATTCCATTCCATTCCAATCCATTCCAATCCATTCCATTCTACTCGGGTTGACTCCATTCCTTTCCATTCCATTCCATTCCATTCCATTATATTCCATTCTATTCCATTCGATCCCGTTCGATTCCATTCCATTCCATTCCATTCCATTCCATTCCATTCCATTCCATTCCATTCCATTCCATTCCATTCGATTCCATTCCATTCCATTCCATTCCATTCCATTCCATTCCAATCCATTCCATTCTACTCGGGTTGATTCCATTCCATTCCATTCCATTCCAATCCATTCCATTCCATTCCATTCCACTCCATTCCATTCCTTTCTATTCCATTCCATTCCATTCCATTCCATTCCATTCCATTCCATTCCATTCGATTCCGTTCTACTCGGGTTGATTCCACTCCATTCCATTCCATTCCATTCCATTCCATTCCATTCCATTCCATTCCATTCCTTTCCATTCCAACCCATTCTGTTCTACTCGGGTTGATTCCATTCCATTCCATTCCATTCCATTCCATTCCATTCCATTCCATTCCATTCCATTCCATTCCATTCCATTCCATTCGATTCCATTCCATTCCATTCCATTCCATTTCATTCCAAACCGTTCCATTCTACTCGGGTTCATCATTCCTTTCCATTCCATTCCATTCCATTCCACTCGGGTTCATTCCATTCCATTCCATTCCATTCCATTCCATTCCATTCCATTCCGTTCTACTCAGGTTGATTTCCATTCCATTCCATTCCATTCCATTCCATTCCATTCCATTCCATTCCAATCCATTCCATTCTATTCCATTCCGTTTTACTCGGCTTGAATCCACTGAGTTCCGTTCCGTTCCGTTCCGTCCCGACACTTCCCGTCCCGTCCCGTCCCGTCCCGTCCCGTCCCGTCCGGTCCCGTGCCGTTGTACTCGGGTTGATTCCATTCCACTCCGTTCCGTTCCTTTCCGTTCCGTTCCATTCAGTTCCACGCGGGTTGATTCAATTCCATTCTATTCTATTCCATTCCATTCCATTCCATTCCATTCCATTCCATTCCATTTTACTCGGGTTGATTCCATGCCGTTCCGTTCCGTTCCATTCTGTCCCATCCCGACGCGTCCCGTCCCGTCCCGTCCCGTCCCATTCCGTTCCGTTCTGATCGGGTTGATTCCGTTCCATTCCGTTCCGTTCCTTTCCGTTCCATTCCATTCCGTTACACGCGGGTTGATTCAATTCCATTCTATTACATTGAATTCCATTCTATTCCATTCCATTCCTTTCTACTCGGATTGATTGCATTCCATTCCATTCCATTCCAGTCCATTCCAATCCATGCCATTCTACTCGGGTTGATTCCATTCCATTCCATTCCATTCCATTCCATTCCATTCCATTCAATTGCGTTCCATTCGATTCGATTCGATTCCATTCCATTCCATTCCATTCCAATCCATTCCATTCTTCTTGGGTTCATTCCATTCCATTCCATTCCATTCCATTCCATTCCATTCCATTCCATTCGATTCCATTCCATTCCATTCCATTCCAATCCATTCCATTCCATTCTATTCTACTCAGGTTGATTCTACTCCATTCCATTCCATTCCATCCTATTCCATTCCATTCCATTCGATTCCATTCTATTCCATTCGATTCCATTCCATTCTACTTCATTTTATTCCATTCCATTCCATTCCATTCTATTCCATTGAATTCCATTCCATTCCATTGCATTCAATTCCACTCCATTCCATTCCATTCCATTCCATTCCATTCCATTCCATTCTATTCCATTCCACTCGGGTTCATCATTCCATTCCATTCCATTCCATTCCATTCCATTCCATTCCATTCCATTCCTCTCGGGCTCATTCCATTCCATTCCTATCCATTCCATTCCATTCCATTCCATTCCATTCCATTCCGTTCTACTCGGGTTGATTTCCATTCCATTCCATTCCATTCCATTCCATTGCATTCCACTCCATTCCATTCCATTCCATTCCATTCCATTCCATTCCATTCCATTCCATTCCATTCCTTTCCATTTATTCCATTCCGTTCTACTCGGGTTGATTCCATTGAGTTTGGTTCCGTTCCTTTCCGTCCCGTCCCGTCCCGTCCTGTCCCGTTCCATTTTACTCGGGTTGATTCCTTTGCATTCCGTTCCGCTCATTTCCATTCCGTTCAATTCCGTTCCACGCGGGTTGGTTCAATTCTATTCTATTCTATTCTATTCCTTTCCATTCCATTCCATTCTACTCGGGTTGATTCCATGCCGTTCCATTCCGTTCCATTCCGTCCCATCCCGACCCGTCCCATCCCGTCCCGTCCCGTCCCATCCCGTTCCGTTCCACATGGGTTGATTCAATTCCTTTCGGTTACATTGAATTCCATTCCATTCCATTCTACTCGGATTGATTCCATTCCATTCCATTCCATTCCATTCCATTCCATTCCATTCCATTCCATTCCATTCCAATCCATTCCATTCTACTCGGGTTGATTCCATTCCATTCCATTCCATTCCATTCCATTCCATTCCATTCAGTTTCACTCCGTTCCATTCCATTCCATTCCATTCCATTCCATTCCATTCCATTCCATTCCATTCCATTCCATTCCATTCCATTCCATTCCGTTCTACTCGGGTTGATTCCATTCTATTCCATTCCATTCCGTTCGATTCCATTTGATTCCATTCGATTCCATTCCATTCCATTCCATTCCCTTCCATTCCATTCTATTCCATTGAATTCCATTCCATTCCATTCCATTCCATTCCATTCCATTCCATTCCATTCCGTTCTACTCTGATTGATTCCATTCCATTCCATTCCATTCCATTCCATTCCATTCCATTCGATTCCATTCCATTCCATTCCATTCCATTCCATTCCATTCCATTCCATTCCAATACATTCCATTCTACTCTTGTTGATTCCATTCCATTCCATTCCATTCCATTCCATTCCATTCGTCTCCATTCGATTCCATTCGATTCCATTCCATTCTATTCCATTGAATTCCATTCCATTCCATTCCATTCCATTCCATTCCATTCTATTCCATTCCATTCCATTCCATTCCGTTCTACTCGTGTTGATTCCATTCCATTCCATTCCATTCCATTCCATTCCATTCCATTCCATTCCATTCCACTCCATTCCATTCGATTCCATTCGATTCCATTCCATTCCATTCCATTCCATTCCATTCCAATCCATTCCATTCTTCTCGGGTTGATTCCATTCCATTCCATTCCATTCCATTCCGTTCCATTCCATTCCATTCCATTCCATTCCATTGCATTCCATTCGATTCCATTCGATTCCATTCCATTTGATTCCATTCGATATCATTCGATTCCATTCCATCCCATTCCATTCCATTCCTTTCCATTCCGTTCTACTCGGGTTGATTCCATTCCATTCCGTTTCATTCCATTCCATTCCATTCCATTCCATTCCATTCCATTCCATTCCATTCCATTCCGTTCTAATCGGTTTGATTCCACTCCATTCCATTCCATTCCATTCCATTCCATTCCATTCCATTCCTTTCCATTCCAACCCATTCCGTTCTACTCGGGTTGATTCCATTCCATTCCATTCCATTCCATTCCATTCCATTCCATTCCATTCCATTCCATTCCATTCCATTCCATTCGATTCCATTCCATTCCATTCCATTCCATTTCATTCCAAACCATTCCATTCTACTCGCGTTCATCATTCCATTCCATTCCATTCCATTCCATTCCACTCGGGTTCTTTCCATTCCATTCCATTCCATTCCATTCCATTCCATTCCATTCCATTCCGTTCTACTCAGGTTGATTTCCATTCCATTCCGTTCCATTCCATTCCATTCCATTCCATTCCATTCCATTCCATTCCACTCCATTCCATTCCGTTCTATTCGGGATGATTCCATTCCATTCCATTCCATTCCATTCCATTCCATTCCATTCCATTCCATTCCATTCCATTCCATTCCATTCCATTGCATTCCATTCGATTCCATTCGATTCCATTCCATTCGATTCCATTCAATATCATTCGATTCCATTCCATCCCATTCCATTCAATTCCATTCCATTCCGTTCTACTCGGGTTGATTCCATTCCATTCCGTTTCATTCCATTCCATTCCATTCCATTCCATTCCATTCCGTTCTAATCGGTTTGATTCCACTCCATTCCATTCCATTCCATTCCATTCCATTCCTTTCCATTCCAACCCATTCCGTTCTACTCGGGTTGATTCCATTGCATTCCATTCCATTCCATTCCAATCCATTCCATTCCATTCCATTCCACTCCATTCCATTCCTTTCTATTCCATTCCATTCCATTCCATTCCATTCCATTCCATTCCATTCCATTCCATTCCGTTCTACTCGGGTTGATTCCACTCCATTCCATTCCATTCCATTCCATTCCATTCCATTCCATTCCATTCCATTCCATTCCATTCCTTTCCATTCCAACCCATTCTGTTCTACTCGGGTTGATTCCATTCCATTCCATTCCATTCCATTCCATTCCATTCCATTCCATTCCATTCCATTCCATTCCTTTCCATTCCAACCCATTCCGTTCTACTCGGGTTGATTCCATTCCATTCCATTCCATTCCATTCCATTCCATTCCATTCCATTCCATTCCATTCCATTCCACTCCATTCCATTCCATTCCATTCCAATCCATTCCATTCTACTCGGGTTGATTCCATTCCATTCCATTCCATTCCATTCCATTCCATTCCATTCCATTCCATTCCATTCCATTCCATTCCATTCCACTCCATTCCATTCCATTTCATTCCAAACCGTTCCATTCTACTCGGGTTCATCATTCCATTCCATTCTATTCGATTCCATTCCACTCGGGTTCATTCCATTCCATTCCATTCCATTCCATTCCATTCCATTCCATTCCATTCCGTTCTACTCAGGTTGATTTCCATTCCATTCCATTCCATTCCATTCCATTCCATTCCATTCCATTCCATTCCATTCCATTCCATTCCATTCCATTCCATTCTATTCCTTTCCGTTCTACTGGGCTTGAATCCATTGAGTTCCGTTCCGTTCCGTTCCGTCCCACCACGTCCCGTCCCGTCCCGTCCCGTCCCGTCCCGTCCCGTCCCGTGCCGTTGTACTAGGGTTGATTCCGTTCCACTCCGTTCCGTTCCTTTCCGTTCCGTTCCATTCAGTTCCACGCGGGTTGATTCAATTCCATTCTATTCTATTCCATTCCATTCCATTCCATTCCATTCCATTCCATTCCATTCCATTTTACTCGGGTTGATTCCATGCCGTTCCGTTGCGTTCCATTCTGTCCCATCCCGACGCGTCCCGTCCCGTCCCGTCCCATTCCGTTCCGTTCTGATCGGGTTGATTCCGTTCCATTGCGTTCCGTTCCTTTCCGTTCCATTCCATTCCGTTACAAGCGGGTTGATTCAATTCCATTCTATTACATTGAATTCCATTCCATTCCATTCCATTCCATTCTACTCGGATTGATTGCATTCCATTCCATTCCATTCCAGTCCATTCCAATCCATTCCATTCTACTCGGGTTGATTCCATTCCATTCCATTCCATTCCATTCTATTCCATTCCATTCCATTCCATTCCATTCCATTGCGTTACATTCGATTCGATTCCATTCCATTCCATTCCAATCCATTCCATTCTACTTGGGTTGATTCCGTTCCATTCCATTCCATTTGATTCCTTTCGATTCCATTCCATTCCATTCCATTCCATTCCATTCCATTCTGTTCTACTCGGGTTGATTACACTCCATTCCATTCCATTCCATTCCATTCTATTCCATTCCATTCCATTCGATTCCATTCGATATCATTCGATTCCATTCCATCCCATTCCATTCCATTCCATTCCATTCCGTTCTTCTCGGGTTGATTCCATTCCATTCCATTTCATTCCATTCCATTCCATTCCATTTCTTTCGATTCCATTCGATTCCATTCCATTCCATTCCATTCCATTCCATTCCATTCCATTCCACTCGATTCCATTCCATTCCTTTCCATTCCATTCCAATCCATTCCATTCTACTCGGGTGGATTCCATTCCATTCCATTCCATTCCATTCCATTCCATTCCATTCCATTCCATTCCATTCCATTCGATTCCATTCCATTCCATTCCATTCCATTCCATTCCATTCCATTCCATTCCGTTCTAGTCGGGTAGAATCCATTCCATTCCATTGCATTCCATTCCATTCCGTTCCATTCCATTCCATTCTATTCCATTCCATTCTACTCCATTGAATTCCATTCCATTCCATTCAATTCCATTCCATTCCATTCCTTTCCAATCCATTTAGTTCTACTCGGGTTGATTCCATTCCATTCCATTCCATTCCATTCCATTCCATTCCATTCCATTCCATTCCATTACTTTCCATTCCATTCCATTCCAATCCATTCCAATCCATTCCATTCTACTCGGGTTGACTCCATTCCTTTCCATTCCATTCCATTATATTCCATTCTATTCCATTCGATCCCGTTCGATTCCATTCCATTCCATTCCATTCCATTCCATTCCATTCCATTCCATTCCATTCCATTCCATTCCATTCCATTCGATTCCATTCCATTCCATTCCATTCCATTCCATTCCAATCCATTCCATTCTACTCGGGTTGATTCCATTCCATTCCATTCCATTCCATTCCATTCCATTCCTTTCCATTTATTCCATTCCGTTCTACTCGGGTTGATTCCATTGAGTTTGGTTCCGTTCCGTTCCGTCCCATCCCGTCCCGTCCCGTCCCGTTCCGTTTTACTCGGGTTGATTCCTTTGCATTCCGTTCCGCTCGTTTCCATTCCGTTCCATTCCGTTCCACGCGGGTTGGTTCAATTCCATTCTATTCTATTCTATTCCTTTCCATTCCATTCCATTCTACTCGGGTTGATTCCATTCCATTCCATTCCATTCCATTCCATTCCATTCCATTCCATTCCATTCCATTCCATTCCATTCCTTTCCATTCCAATCCATTCCATTCTACTCGGGTTGATTCCATTCCATTCCATTCCATTCCATTCCATTCCATTCCATTCCATTCCATTCCATTCCATTCCATTCCATTCCATTCCATTCCATTCCATTCCATTCCATTCAGTTTCATTCCATTCCATTCCATTCCATTCCATTCCTTTCCATTCCATTCCATTCCATTCCATTCCATTCCATTCCATTCTATTCCATTACATTCTACTACATTGAATTCCATTCCATTCCATTCAATTCCATTCCATTCCATTCCTTTCCATTCCATTTAGTTCTACTCGGGTTGATTCCATTCCATTCCATTCCATTCCATTCCATTCTGTTCTACTCGGGTTGATTCTACTCCATTCCATTCCATTCCATCCTATTCCATTCCATTCCATTCGATTCCATTCTATTCCATTCGATTCCATTCCATTCTACTTCATTTTATTCCTTTCCATTCCATTCCATTCTATTCCATTGAATTCCATTCCATTCCATTCCATTCCATTCCATTCCATTCCATTCCATTCCATTCCATTCCATTCCATTCCATTCCATTCCGTTCCATTCCGTTCCACTCGGGTTGATTCCATTCTATTCCATTCCATTCCATTCGATTCCATTCGATATCATTCGATTCCATTCCATCCCATTCCATTCCATTCCATTCCATTCCGTTCTTCTCGGGTTGATTCCATTCCATTCCATTTCATTCCATTCCATTCCATTCCATTTCTTTCGATTCCATTCGATTCCATTCCATTCGATTCCATTCCATTCCATTCCATTCCATTCCATTCCATTCCATTCCACTCGATTCCATTCCATTCCTTTCCATTCCATTCCAATCCATTCCATTCTACTCGGGTGGATTCCATTCCATTCCATTCCATTCCATTCCATTCGATTCCATTCCATTCCATTCGATTCCATTCCATTCCATTCCATTCCATTCCATTCCATTCCATTCCATTCCATTCTATTCCATTCCATTCTACTCCATTGAATTCCATTCCATTCCATTCAATTCCATTCCATTCCATTCCTTTCCAATCCATTTAGTTCTACTCGGGTTGATTCCATTCCATTCCATTCCATTCCATTCCATTCCATTCCATTCCATTCCATTCCATTCCATTCCATTCCATTCCATTCCATTCCATTCCAATCCATTCCAATCCATTCCATTCTACTCGGGTTGACTCCATTCCTTTCCATTCCATTCCATTCCATTCCATTATATTCCATTCTATTCCATTCGATCCCGTTCGATTCCATTCCATTCCATTCCATTCCATTCCATTCCATTCCATTCCATTCCATTCCATTCGATTCCATTCCATTCCATTCCATTCCATTCCATTCCATTCCAATGCATTCCATTCTACTCGGGTTGATTCCATTCCATTCCGTTCCATTCCATTCCATTCCTTTCCATTTATTCCATTCCGTTCTACTCGGGTTGATTCCATTGAGTTTGGTTCCGTTCCGTTCCGTCCCATCCCGTCCCGTCCCGTCCCGTTCCGTTTTACTCAGGTTGATTCCTTTGCATTCCGTTCCGCTCGTTTCCATTCCGTTCCATTCCGTTCCACGCGGGTTGGTTCAATTCCATTCTATTCTATTCTATTCCTTTCCATTCCATTCCATTCTACTCGGGTTGATTCCATGCCGTTCCATTCCGTTCCATTCCGTCCCATCCCGACCCGTCCCATCCCGTCCCGTCCCGTCCCATCCCGTTCCGTTCCACATGGGTTGATTCAATTCCTTTCGGTAACATTGAATTCCATTCCATTCCATTCTACTCGGATTGATTCCATTCCATTCCATTCCATTCCATT
This sequence comes from Gorilla gorilla gorilla, assembly GCF_029281585.2. Lineage (NCBI taxonomy): Eukaryota > Metazoa > Chordata > Mammalia > Primates > Hominidae > Gorilla > Gorilla gorilla. Next base: position 2,498,951 of record NC_073241.2, read on the forward strand.
CCATTCCATTCCATTCCATTCCATTCCATTCCTTTCCATTCCAATCCATTCCATTCTACTCGGGTTGATTCCATTCCATTCCATTCCATTCCATTCCATTCCATTCCATTCCATTCCATTCCATTCCATTCAGTTTCATTCCATTCCATTCCATTCCATTCCATTCCATTCCATTCCATTCCATTCCATTCCATTCCATTCCATTCAGTTTCATTCCATTCCATTCCATTCCATTCCATTCCTTTCCATTCCATTCCATTCCATTCCATTCCATTCTATTCCATTACATTCTACTACATTGAATTCCATTCCATTCCATTCAATTCCATTCCATTCCATTCCTTTCCATTCCATTTAGTTCTACTCGGGTTGATTCCATTCCTTTCCATTCCATTCCATTCCATTCCATTCCATTCCATTCCATTCTATTCCATTCCATTCCATTCCATTCCATTCTGTTCTACTCGGGTTGATTCTACTCCATTCCATTCCATTCCATCCTATTCCATTCCATTCCATTCGATTCCATTCTATTCCATTCGATTCCATTCCATTCTACTTCATTTTATTCCATTCCATTCCATTCCATTCTATTCCATTGAATTCCATTCCATTCCATTCCATTCCATTCCATTCCATTCGATTCCATTCTATTCCATTCGATTCCATTCCATTCTACTTCATTTTATTCCATTCCATTGCATTCCATTCGATTCCATTCGATTCCATTCCATTCGATTCCATTCAATATCATTCGATTCCATTCCATCCCATTCCATTCAATTCCATTCCATTCCGTTCTACTCGGGTTGATTCCATTCCATTCCGTTTCATTCCATTCCATTCCATTCCATTCCATTCCATTCCGTTCTAATCGGTTTGATTCCACTCCATTCCATTCCATTCCATTCCATTCCATTCCTTTCCATTCCAACCCATTCCGTTCTACTCGGGTTGATTCCATTGCATTCCATTCCATTCCATTCCAATCCATTCCATTCCATTCCATTCCACTCCATTCCATTCCTTTCTATTCCATTCCATTCCATTCCATTCCATTCCATTCCATTCCATTCCATTCCATTCCGTTCTACTCGGGTTGATTCCACTCCATTCCATTCCATTCCATTCCATTCCATTCCATTCCATTCCATTCCATTCCATTCCATTCCATTCCTTTCCATTCCAACCCATTCTGTTCTACTCGGGTTGATTCCATTCCATTCCATTCCATTCCATTCCATTCCATTCCATTCCATTCCATTCCATTCCATTCCATTCCATTCCTTTCCATTCCAACCCATTCCGTTCTACTCGGGTTGATTCCATTCCATTCCATTCCATTCCATTCCATTCCATTCCATTCCATTCCATTCCATTCCACTCCATTCCATTCCATTCCATTCCAATCCATTCCATTCTACTCGGGTTGATTCCATTCCATTCCATTCCATTCCATTCCATTCCATTCCATTCCATTCCATTCCATTCCATTCCATTCCATTCCACTCCATTCCATTCCATTTCATTCCAAACCGTTCCATTCTACTCGGGTTCATCATTCCATTCCATTCTATTCGATTCCATTCCACTCGGGTTCATTCCATTCCATTCCATTCCATTCCATTCCATTCCATTCCATTCCATTCCGTTCTACTCAGGTTGATTTCCATTCCATTCCATTCCATTCCATTCCATTCCATTCCATTCCATTCCATTCCATTCCATTCCATTCCATTCCATTCCATTCTATTCCTTTCCGTTCTACTGGGCTTGAATCCATTGAGTTCCGTTCCGTTCCGTTCCGTCCCACCACGTCCCGTCCCGTCCCGTCCCGTCCCGTCCCGTCCCGTCCCGTGCCGTTGTACTAGGGTTGATTCCGTTCCACTCCGTTCCGTTCCTTTCCGTTCCGTTCCATTCAGTTCCACGCGGGTTGATTCAATTCCATTCTATTCTATTCCATTCCATTCCATTCCATTCCATTCCATTCCATTCCATTCCATTTTACTCGGGTTGATTCCATGCCGTTCCGTTGCGTTCCATTCTGTCCCATCCCGACGCGTCCCGACCCGTCCCGTCCCATTCCGTTCCGTTCTGATCGGGTTGATTCCGTTCCATTGCGTTCCGTTCCTTTCCGTTCCATTCCATTCCGTTACAAGCGGGTTGATTCAATTCCATTCTATTACATTGAATTCCATTCCATTCCATTCCATTCCATTCTACTCGGATTGATTGCATTCCATTCCATTCCATTCCAGTCCATTCCAATCCATTCCATTCTACTCGGGTTGATTCCATTCCATTCCATTCCATTCCATTCTATTCCATTCCATTCCATTCCATTCCATTCCATTGCGTTACATTCGATTCGATTCCATTCCATTCCATTCCAATCCATTCCATTCTACTTGGGTTGATTCCGTTCCATTCCATTCCATTTGATTCCTTTCGATTCCATTCCATTCCATTCCATTCCATTCCATTCCATTCTGTTCTACTCGGGTTGATTACACTCCATTCCATTCCATTCCATTCCATTCTATTCCATTCCATTCCATTCGATTCCATTCGATATCATTCGATTCCATTCCATCCCATTCCATTCCATTCCATTCCATTCCGTTCTTCTCGGGTTGATTCCATTCCATTCCATTTCATTCCATTCCATTCCATTCCATTTCTTTCGATTCCATTCGATTCCATTCCATTCCATTCCATTCCATTCCATTCCATTCCATTCCACTCGATTCCATTCCATTCCTTTCCATTCCATTCCAATCCATTCCATTCTACTCGGGTGGATTCCATTCCATTCCATTCCATTCCATTCCATTCCATTCCATTCCATTCCATTCCATTCCATTCGATTCCATTCCATTCCATTCCATTCCATTCCATTCCATTCCATTCCATTCCGTTCTAGTCGGGTAGAATCCATTCCATTCCATTGCATTCCATTCCATTCCGTTCCATTCCATTCCATTCTATTCCATTCCATTCTACTCCATTGAATTCCATTCCATTCCATTCAATTCCATTCCATTCCATTCCTTTCCAATCCATTTAGTTCTACTCGGGTTGATTCCATTCCATTCCATTCCATTCCATTCCATTCCATTCCATTCCATTCCATTCCATTACTTTCCATTCCATTCCATTCCAATCCATTCCAATCCATTCCATTCTACTCGGGTTGACTCCATTCCTTTCCATTCCATTCCATTATATTCCATTCTATTCCATTCGATCCCGTTCGATTCCATTCCATTCCATTCCATTCCATTCCATTCCATTCCATTCCATTCCATTCCATTCCATTCCATTCCATTCCATTCGATTCCATTCCATTCCATTCCATTCCATTCCATTCCAATCCATTCCATTCTACTCGGGTTGATTCCATTCCATTCCATTCCATTCCATTCCATTCCATTCCTTTCCATTTATTCCATTCCGTTCTACTCGGGTTGATTCCATTGAGTTTGGTTCCGTTCCGTTCCGTCCCATCCCGTCCCGTCCCGTCCCGTTCCGTTTTACTCGGGTTGATTCCTTTGCATTCCGTTCCGCTCGTTTCCATTCCGTTCCATTCCGTTCCACGCGGGTTGGTTCAATTCCATTCTATTCTATTCTATTCCTTTCCATTCCATTCCATTCTACTCGGGTTGATTCCATTCCATTCCATTCCATTCCATTCCATTCCATTCCATTCCATTCCATTCCATTCCATTCCATTCCTTTCCATTCCAATCCATTCCATTCTACTCGGGTTGATTCCATTCCATTCCATTCCATTCCATTCCATTCCATTCCATTCCATTCCATTCCATTCCATTCCATTCCATTCCATTCCATTCCATTCCATTCCATTCAGTTTCATTCCATTCCATTCCATTCCATTCCATTCCTTTCCATTCCATTCCATTCCATTCCATTCCATTCCATTCCATTCTATTCCATTACATTCTACTACATTGAATTCCATTCCATTCCATTCAATTCCATTCCATTCCATTCCTTTCCATTCCATTTAGTTCTACTCGGGTTGATTCCATTCCATTCCATTCCATTCCATTCCATTCTGTTCTACTCGGGTTGATTCTACTCCATTCCATTCCATTCCATCCTATTCCATTCCATTCCATTCGATTCCATTCTATTCCATTCGATTCCATTCCATTCTACTTCATTTTATTCCTTTCCATTCCATTCCATTCTATTCCATTGAATTCCATTCCATTCCATTCCATTCCATTCCATTCCATTCCATTCCATTCCATTCCATTCCATTCCATTCCATTCCATTCCGTTCCATTCCGTTCCACTCGGGTTGATTCCATTCTATTCCATTCCATTCCATTCGATTCCATTCGATATCATTCGATTCCATTCCATCCCATTCCATTCCATTCCATTCCATTCCGTTCTTCTCGGGTTGATTCCATTCCATTCCATTTCATTCCATTCCATTCCATTCCATTTCTTTCGATTCCATTCGATTCCATTCCATTCGATTCCATTCCATTCCATTCCATTCCATTCCATTCCATTCCATTCCACTCGATTCCATTCCATTCCTTTCCATTCCATTCCAATCCATTCCATTCTACTCGGGTGGATTCCATTCCATTCCATTCCATTCCATTCCATTCGATTCCATTCCATTCCATTCGATTCCATTCCATTCCATTCCATTCCATTCCATTCCATTCCATTCCATTCCATTCTATTCCATTCCATTCTACTCCATTGAATTCCATTCCATTCCATTCAATTCCATTCCATTCCATTCCTTTCCAATCCATTTAGTTCTACTCGGGTTGATTCCATTCCATTCCATTCCATTCCATTCCATTCCATTCCATTCCATTCCATTCCATTCCATTCCATTCCATTCCATTCCATTCCAATCCATTCCAATCCATTCCATTCTACTCGGGTTGACTCCATTCCTTTCCATTCCATTCCATTCCATTCCATTATATTCCATTCTATTCCATTCGATCCCGTTCGATTCCATTCCATTCCATTCCATTCCATTCCATTCCATTCCATTCCATTCCATTCCATTCGATTCCATTCCATTCCATTCCATTCCATTCCATTCCATTCCAATGCATTCCATTCTACTCGGGTTGATTCCATTCCATTCCGTTCCATTCCATTCCATTCCTTTCCATTTATTCCATTCCGTTCTACTCGGGTTGATTCCATTGAGTTTGGTTCCGTTCCGTTCCGTCCCATCCCGTCCCGTCCCGTCCCGTTCCGTTTTACTCAGGTTGATTCCTTTGCATTCCGTTCCGCTCGTTTCCATTCCGTTCCATTCCGTTCCACGCGGGTTGGTTCAATTCCATTCTATTCTATTCTATTCCTTTCCATTCCATTCCATTCTACTCGGGTTGATTCCATGCCGTTCCATTCCGTTCCATTCCGTCCCATCCCGACCCGTCCCATCCCGTCCCGTCCCGTCCCATCCCGTTCCGTTCCACATGGGTTGATTCAATTCCTTTCGGTAACATTGAATTCCATTCCATTCCATTCTACTCGGATTGATTCCATTCCATTCCATTCCATTCCATTCCATTCCATTCCATTCCATTCCATTCCATTCCTTTCCATTCCAATCCATTCCATTCTACTCGGGTTGATTCCATTCCATTCCATTCCATTCCATTCCATTCCATTCCATTCCATTCCATTCCATTCCATTCAGTTTCATTCCATTCCATTCCATTCCATTCCATTCCATTCCATTCCATTCCATTCCATTCCATTCCATTCCATTCAGTTTCATTCCATTCCATTCCATTCCATTCCATTCCTTTCCATTCCATTCCATTCCATTCCATTCCATTCTATTCCATTACATTCTACTACATTGAATTCCATTCCATTCCATTCAATTCCATTCCATTCCATTCCTTTCCATTCCATTTAGTTCTACTCGGGTTGATTCCATTCCTTTCCATTCCATTCCATTCCATTCCATTCCATTCCATTCCATTCTATTCCATTCCATTCCATTCCATTCCATTCTGTTCTACTCGGGTTGATTCTACTCCATTCCATTCCATTCCATCCTATTCCATTCCATTCCATTCGATTCCATTCTATTCCATTCGATTCCATTCCATTCTACTTCATTTTATTCCATTCCATTCCATTCCATTCTATTCCATTGAATTCCATTCCATTCCATTCCATTCCATTCCATTCCATTCCATTCCATTCCATTCCATTCAATTCCATTCCGTTCCATTCCGTTCCACTCGGGTTGATTCCATTCTATTCCATTCCATTCCATTCGATTCCATTCGATATCATTCGATTCCATTCCATCCCATTCCATTCCATTCCATTCCATTCCGTTCTTCTCGGGTTGATTCCATTCCATTCCATTTCATTCCATTCCATTCCATTCCATTTCTTTCGATTCCATTCGATTCCATTCCATTCCATTCCATTCCATTCCATTCCACTCGATTCCATTCCATTCCTTTCCATTCCATTCCAATCCATTCCATTCTACTCGGTTGGATTCCATTCCATTCCATTCCATTCCATTCCATTCCATTCCATTCCATTCGATTCCATTCCATTCCATTCCATTCCATTCCATTCCATTCCATTCCATTCCGTTCTAGTCGGGTTGAATCCATTCCATTCCATTGCATTCCATTCCATTCCATTCCATTCCATTCCATTCCATTCCATTCCATTCCATTCCATTCAATTCTATTCCATTCCATTCTACTCCATTGAATTCCATTCCATTCCATTCAATTCCATTCCATTCCATTCCTTTCCAATCCATTTAGTTCTACTCGGGTTGATTCCATTGCATTCCATTCCATTCCATTCCATTCCATTACTTTCCATTCCATTCCATTCCAATCCATTCCAATCCATTCCATTCTACTCGGGTTGACTCCATTCCTTTCCATTCCATTCCATTCCATTCCATTATATTCCATTCTATTCCATTCGATCCCGTTCGATTCCATTCCATTCCATTCCATTCCATTCCATTCCATTCCATTCCATTCCATTCCATTCCATTCGATTCCATTCCATTCCATTCCATTCCATTCCATTCCATTCCAATGCATTCCATTCTACTCGGGTTGATTCCACTCCATTCCGTTCCATTCCATTCCATTCCTTTCCATTTATTCCATTCCGTTCTACTCGGGTTGATTCCATTGAGTTTGGTTCCGTTCCGTTCCGTCCCATCCCGTCCCGTCCCGTCCCGTTCCGTTTTACTCAGGTTGATTCCTTTGCATTCCGTTCCGCTCGTTTCTATTCCGTTCCATTCCGTTCCACGCGGGTTGGTTCAATTCCATTCTATTCTATTCTATTCCTTTCCATTCCATTCCATTCTACTCGGGTTGATTCCATGCCGTTCCATTCCGTTCCATTCCGTCCCATCCCGACCCGTCCCATCCCGTCCCGTCCCGTCCCATCCCGTTCCGTTCCACATGGGTTGATTCAATTCCTTTCGGTAACATTGAATTCCATTCCATTCCATTCTACTCGGATTGATTCCATTCCATTCCATTCCATTCCATTCCATTCCATTCCATTCCATTCCATTCCATTCCATTCCTTTCCATTCCAATCCATTCCATTCTACTCGGGTTGATTCCATTCCATTCCATTCCATTCCATTCCATTCCATTCCATTCCATTCCATTCCATTCCATTCCATTCCATTCCATTCCATTCCATTCAGTTTCATTCCATTCCATTCCATTCCATTCCATTCCATTCCATTCCATTCCATTCCATTCCATTCCATTCAGTTTCATTCCATTCCATTCCATTCCATTCCATTCCTTTCCATTCCATTCCATTCCATTCCATTCCATTCTATTCCATTACATTCTACTACATTGAATTCCATTCCATTCCATTCAATTCCATTCCATTCCATTCCTTTCCATTCCATTTAGTTCTACTCGGGTTGATTCCATTCCTTTCCATTCCATTCCATTCCATTCCATTCCATTCCATTCCATTGTATTCCATTCCATTCCATTCCATTCCATTCTGTTCTACTCGGGTTGATTCTACTCCATTCCATTCCATTCCATCCTATTCCATTCCATTCCATTCGATTCCATTCTATTCCATTCGATTCCATTCCATTCTACTTCATTTTATTCCATTCCATTCCATTCCATTCTATTCCATTGAATTCCATTCCATTCCATTCCATTCCATTCCATTCCATTCCATTCCTTTCCATTCCATTCAATTCCATTCCGTTCCATTCCGTTCCACTCGGGTTGATTCCATTCTATTCCATTCCATTCCATTCGATTCCATTCGATATCATTCGATTCCATTCCATCCCATTCCATTCCATTCCATTCCATTCCGTTCTTCTCGGGTTGATTCCATTCCATTCCATTTCATTCCATTCCATTCCATTCCATTTCTTTCGATTCCATTCGATTCCATTCCATTCCATTCCATTCCATTCCATTCCACTCGATTCCATTCCATTCCTTTCCATTCCATTCCAATCCATTCCATTCTACTCGGTTGGATTCCATTCCATTCCATTCCATTCCATTCCATTCCATTCCATTCCATTCGATTCCATTCCATTCCATTCCATTCCATTCCATTCCACTCCATTCCGTTCTAGTCGGGTTGAATCCATTCCATTCCATTGCATTCCATTCCATTCCATTCCATTCCATTCCATTCCATTCCATTCCATTCCATTCAATTCTATTCCATTCCATTCTACTCCATTGAATTCCATTCCATTCCATTCAATTCCATTCCATTCCATTCCTTTCCAATCCATTTAGTTCTACTCGGGTTGATTCCATTGCATTCCATTCCATTCCATTCCATTCCATTACTTTCCATTCCATTCCATTCCAATCCATTCCAATCCATTCCATTCTACTCGGGTTGACTCCATTCCTTTCCATTCCATTCCATTCCATTCCATTATATTCCATTCTATTCCATTCGATCCCGTTCGATTCCATTCCATTCCATTCCATTCCATTCCATTCCATTCCATTCCATTCCATTCCATTCGATTCCATTCCATTCCATTCCATTCCATTCCATTCCATTCCATTCCAATCCATTCCATTCTACTCGGGTTGATTCCATTCCATTCCATTCCATTCCAATCCATTCCATTCCATTCCATTCCACTCCATTCCATTCCTTTCTATTCCATTCCATTCCATTCCATTCCATTCCATTCCATTCCATTCCATTCCATTCGATTCCGTTATACTCGGGTTGATTCCACTCCATTCCATTCCATTGCATTCCATTCCATTCCATTCCATTCCATTCCATTCCGTTCCTTTCCATTCCAACCCATTCTGTTCTACTCGGGTTGATTCCATTCCATTCCATTCCATTCCATTCCATTCCATTCCATTCCATTCCATTCCATTCCATTCCATTCCATTCCATTCGATTCCATTCCATTCCATTCCATTCCATTTCATTCCAAACCGTTCCATTCTACTCGGGTTCATCATTCCTTTCCATTCCATTCCATTCCATTCCACTCGGGTTCATTCCATTCCATTCCATTCCATTCCATTCCATTCCATTCCATTCCGTTCTACTCAGGTTGATTTCCATTCCATTCCATTCCATTCCATTCCATTCCATTCCATTCCATTCCATTCCATTCCATTCCAATCCATTCCATTCTATTCCATTCCGTTTTACTCGGCTTGAATCCACTGAGTTCCGTTCCGTTCCGTTCCGTCGCGACACTTCCCGTCCCGTCCCGTCCCGTCCCGTCCCGTCCCGTCCGGTCCCGTGCCGTTGTACTCGGGTTGATTCCATTCCACTCCGTTCCGTTCCTTTCCGTTCCGTTCCATTCCATTCCATTTTACTCGGGTTGATTCCATGCCGTTCCGTTCCGTTCCATTCTGTCCCATCCCGACGCGTCCCGTCCCGTCCCGTCCCGTCCCATTCCGTTCCGTTCTGATCGGGTTGATTCCGTTCCATTCCGTTCCGTTCCTTTCCGTTCCATTCCATTCCGTTACACGCGGGTTGATTCAATTCCATTCTATTACATTGAATTCTATTCCATTCCATTCCTTTCTACTCGGATTGATTGCATTCAATTCCATTCCATTCCAGTCCATTCCAATCCATTCCATTCTACTCGGGTTGATTCCATTCCCTTCCATTCCATTCCATTCCATTCCATTCCATTCCATTGCGTTCCATTCGATTCGATTCGATTCCATTCCATTCCATTCCATTCCAATCCATTCCATTCTACTTGGGTTCATTCCATTCCATTCCATTCCATTCCATTCCATTCCATTCCATTCGATTCCATTCCATTCCATTCCATTCCATTCCATTCCATTCCATTCTATTCTACTCAGGTTGATTCTACTCCATTCCATTCCATTCCATCCTATTCCATTCCATTCCATTCGATTCCATTCTATTCCATTCGATTCCATTCCATTCTACTTCATTTTATTCCATTCCATTCCATTCCATTCTATTCCATTGAATTCCATTCCATTCCATTGCATTCAATTCCACTCCATTCCATTCCATTCCATTCCATTCCATTCCATTCCATTCCATTCCATTCCATTCCATTCCACTCGGGTTCATCATTCCATTCCATTCCATTCCATTCCATTCCATTCCATTCCATTCCATTCCACTCGGGCTCATTCCATTCCATTCCTATCCATTCCATTCCATTCCATTCCATTCCATTCCATTCCGTTCTACTCGGGTTGATTTCCATTCCATTCCATTCCATTCCATTCCATTCCATTCCACTCCATTCCATTCCATTCCATTCCATTCCATTCCATTCCATTCCATTCCATTCCTTTCCATTTATTCCATTCCGTTCTACTCGGGTTGATTCCATTGAGTTTGGTTCCGTTCCTTTCCGTCCCGTCCCGTCCCGTCCTGTCCCGTTCCATTTTACTCGGGTTGATTCCTTTGCATTCCGTTCCGCTCATTTCCATTCCGTTCAATTCCGTTCCACGCGGGTTGGTTCAATTCTATTCTATTCTATTCTATTCCTTTCCATTCCATTCCATTCTACTCGGGTTGATTCCATGCCGTTCCATTCCGTTCCATTCCGTCCCATCCCGACCCGTCCCATCCCGTCCCGTCCCGTCCCATCCCGTTCCGTTTCACATGGGTTGATTCAATTCCTTTCGGTTACATTGAATTCCATTCCATTCCATTCTACTCGGATTGATTCCATTCCATTCCATTCCATTCCATTCCATTCCATTCCATTCCATTCCATTCCAATCCATTCCATTCTACTCGGGTTGATTCCATTCCATTCCATTCCATTCCATTCCATTCCATTCCATTCAGTTTCATTCCGTTCCATTCCATTCCATTCCATTCCATTCCATTCGATTCCATTCCATTCCATTCCATTCCATTCCATTCCATTCCATTCCATTCCATTCCATTCCGTTCTACTCGGGTTGATTCCATTCTATTCCATTCCATTCCATTCGATTCCATTTGATTCCATTCGATTCCATTCCATTCCATTCCATTCCCTTCCATTCCATTCTATTCCATTGAATTCCATTCCATTCCATTCCATTCCATTCCATTCCATTCCATTCCGTTCTACTCTGATTGATTCCATTCCATTCCATTCCATTCCATTCCATTCCATTCCATTCCATTCGATTCCATTCCATTCCATTCCATTCCATTCCATTCCATTCCAATACATTCCATTCTACTCCTGTTGATTCCATTCCATTCCATTCCATTCCATTCCATTCCATTCGTCTCCATTCGATTCCATTCGATTCCATTCCATTCTATTCCATTGAATTCCATTCCATTCCATTCCATTCCATTCCATTCTATTCCATTCCATTCCATTCCATTCCGTTCTACTCGGGTTGATTCCATTCCATTCCATTCCATTCCATTCCATTCCATTCCATTCCATTCCACTCCATTCCATTCGATTCCATTCGATTCCATTCCATTCCATTCCATTCCATTCCATTCCAATCCATTCCATTCTTCTCGGGTTGATTCCATTCCATTCCATTCCATTCCATTCCATTGCATTCCATTCCATTCCATTCCATTCCATTGCATTCCATTCGATTCCATTCGATTCCATTCCATTTGATTCCATTCGATATCATTCGATTCCATTCCATCCCATTCCATTCCATTCCTTTCCATTCCGTTCTACTCGGGTTGATTCCATTCCATTCCGTTTCATTCCATTCCATTCCATTCCATTCCATTCCATTCCATTCCATTCCATTCCATTCCATTCCGTTCTAATCGGTTTGATTCCACTCCATTCCATTCCATTCCATTCCATTCCATTCCATTCCTTTCCATTCCATCCCATTCCGTTCTACTCGGGTTGATTCCATTCCATTCCATTCCATTCCATTCCATTCCATTCCATTCCATTCCATTCCATTCCATTCCATTCCATTCCATTTCATTCCAAACCATTCCATTCTACTCGCGTTCATCATTCCATTCCATTCCATTCCATTCCATTCCACTCGGGTTCTTTCCATTCCATTCCATTCCATTCCATTCCATTCCATTCCATTCCATTCCGTTCTACTCAGGTTGATTTCCATTCCATTCCATTCCATTCCATTCCATTCCATTCCATTCCATTCCATTCCATTCCATTCCATTCCACTCCATTCCATTCCGTTCTATTCGGGTTGATTCCATTCCATTCCATTCCATTCCATTCCATTCCATTCCATTCCATTCCATTCCATTCCATTCCATTCCATTCCATTCCATTCCATTGCATTGCATTCGATTCCATTCGATTCCATTCCATTCGATTCCATTCAATATCATTCGATTCCATTCCATCCCATTCCATTCCATTCCATTCCATTCCGTTCTACTCGGGTTGATTCCATTCCATTCCGTTTCATTCCATTCCATTCCATTCCATTCCGTTCTAATCGGTTTGATTCCACTCCATTCCATTCCATTCCATTCCATTCCATTCCTTTCCATTCCAACCCATTCCGTTCTACTCAGGTTGATTCCACTGCATTCCATTCCATTCCATTCCATTCCATTCCATTCCATTCCACTCCTTTCCATTCCAACCCATTCCGTTCTACTCGGGTTGATTCCATTCCATTCCATTCCATTCCATTCCATTCCATTCCATTCCATTCCATTCCATTCCATTCCATTCCATTCCATTCCATTCGATTCCATTCCATTCCATTCCATTCCATTTCATTCCAAACCATTCCATTCTACTCGGGTTCATCATTCCATTCCATTCCATTCCTTTCCATTCCACTCGGGTTCTTTCCATTCCATTCCATTCCATTCCATTCCATTCCATTCCATTCCATTCCATTCCGTTCTACTCAGGTTGATTTCCATTCCATTCCATTCTATTCCATTCCATTCCATTCCATTCCATTCCATTCCATTCCATTCCATTCCATTCCATTCCATTCCATTCCACTCCATTCCATTCCGTTCTATTCGGGTTGATTCCATTCCATTCCATTCCATTCCATTCCATTCCATTCCATTCCATTCCATTCCATTCCATTCCGTTCCATTCCATTCCATTCTATTCCATTCCGTTCTACTCGGCTTCAATCCATTGAGTTCCGTTCCGTTCTGTTCCGTCCCGACACGTCCCGTCCCATCCCGTCCCGTCCCGTCCCATCCCGTCCCGTCCCGTCCCGTGCCGTTGTATTCGGGTTGATTCCATTCCACTCCGTTCCGTTCATTTCCGTTCCGTTCCATTCAGTTCCACGCGGGTTGATTCAATTCCATTCTATTCTATTCCATTCCATTCCATTCCATTCCATTCCATTCCATTCCATTCCACCCGGGTTGATTCCATGCTTTTCCGTTCCGTTCCATTCCGTCCAATCCCGACGCGTCCCGTCCCGTCCTGTCCCGTCAAATTACGTTCTGTTCTGATCGGATTGATTGCGTTCCATTCCGTTCCGTTCCTTTCCGTTCCGTTCCATTCCGTCACACGCGGGTTGATTCAATTCCATTCTATTACATTGAATTCCATTCCATTCCATTCCATTCCATTCTACTCGGATTGATTGCATTCCATTCCATTCCATTCCAGTCCATTCCAATCCATTCCATTCTACTCGGGTTGATTCCATTCCATTCCATTCCATTCCATTCCATTCCATTCCATTCCATTCCATTCCATTCCATTCCACTCGGGCTCATTCCATTCCATTCCATTCCATTCCATTCCATTCCATTCCATTCCATTCCATTCCGTTCTACTCGGGTTGATTTCCATTAAATTCCATTCCATTCCATTCCACTCCATTCCATTCCATTCCATTCCATTCCATTCCATTCCATTCCTTTCCATTTATTCCATTACGTTCTACTCGGGTTGATTCCATTGAGTTTGGTTCCGTTCCGTTCCGTCCCATCCCGTCCCGTCCCGTCCCGTTCCGTTTTACTCGGGTTGATTCCTTTGCATTCCGTTCCGCTCGTTTCCATTCCGTTCCATTCCGTGCCACGCGGGTTTGTTCAATTCCATTCTATTCTATTCTATTCCTTTCCATTCCATTCCATTCTACTCGGGTTGATTCCATGCCGTTCCATTCCATTCCATTCCGTCCCATCCCGAACCGTCCCATCCCGTCCCGTCCCGTCCCATCCCGTTCCGTTCCACATGGGTTGATTCAATTCCTTTCGGTTACATTGAATTCCATTCCATTCCATTCTACCCGGATTGATTCCATTCCATTCCATTCCATTCCATTCCATTCCATTCCATTCCATTCCATTCCATTCCATTCTACTCGGGTTGATTCCATTCCATTCCATTCCATTCCATTCCATTCCATTCCATTCCATTCCATTCCATTCCTTTCCATTCAGTTTCATTCCATTCCATTCCATTCCATTCCATTCTTTTCCATTCCATTCCTTTCCATTCCATTCCATTCTATTCCATTACATTCTACTACATTGAATTCCATTCCATTCCATTCAATTCCATTCCATTCCATTCCTTTCCATTCCATTTAGTTCTACTCGGGTTGATTCCATTCCATTCCATTCCATTCCATTCCATTCCATTCGATTCCATTCTATTCCATTCCATTCCATTCCATTCCATTCTGTTCTACTCGGGTTGATTCTACTCCATTCCATTCCATTCCATCCTATTCCATTCCATTCCATTCGATTCCATTCTATTCCATTCGATTCCATTCCATTCTACTTCATTTTATTCCATTCCATTCCATTCCATTCTATTCCATTGAATTCCATTCCATTCCATTCCATTCCATTCCATTCCATTCCATTCCATTCCATTCCATTCCATTCCATTCCATTCCGTTCCATTCCGTTCCACTCGGGTTGATTCCATTCTATTCCATTCCATTCCATTCGATTCCATTCGATATCATTCGATTCCATTCCATCCCATTCCATTCCATTCCATTCCATTCCGTTCTTCTCGGGTTGATTCCATTCCATTCCATTTCATTCCATTCCATTCCATTCCATTTCTTTGGATTCCATTCGATTCCATTCCATTCCATTCCATTCCATTCCATTCCATTCCATTCCATTCCACTCGATTCCATTCCATTCCTTTCCATTCCATTCCAATCCATTCCATTCTACTCGGGTGGATTCCATTCCATTCCATTACATTCCATTCCATTCCATTCCATTCCATTCCATTCCATTCCATTCCATTCCATTCCATTCCATTCCGTTCTAGTCGGGTAGAATCCATTCCATTCCATTGCATTCCATTCCATTCCGTTCCATTCCATTCCATTCTATTCCATTCCAGTCTACTCCATTGAATTCCATTCCATTCCATTCAATTCCATTCCATTCCATTCCTTTCCAATCCATTTAGTTCTACTCGGGTTGATTCCATTCCATTCCATTCCATTCCATTCCATTCCATTCCATTCCATTCCATTCCATTACTTTCCATTCCATTCCATTCCAATCCATTCCAATCCATTCCATTCTACTCGGGTTGACTCCATTCCTTTCCATTCCATTCCATTCCATTCCATTATATTCCATTCTATTCCATTTGATCCCGTTCGATTCCATTCCATTCCATTCCATTCCATTCCATTCCATTCCATTCCATTCCATTCCATTCCATTCCATTCCATTCCATTCGATTCCATTGCATTCCATTCCATTCCATTCCATTCCATTCCATTCCAATCCATTCCATTCTACTCGGGTTGATTCCATTCCATTCCATTCCATTCCATTCCATTCCATTCCTTTCCATTTATTCCATTCCGTTCTACTCGGGTTGATTCCATTGAGTTTGGTTCCGTTCCGTTCCGTCCCATCCCGTCCCGTCCCGTCCCGTTCCGTTTTACTCGGGTTGATTCCTTTGCATTCCGTTCCGCTCGTTTCCATTCCGTTCCATTCCGTTCCACGCGGGTTGGTTCAATTCCATTCTATTCTATTCTATTCCTTTCCATTCCATTCCATTCTACTCGGGTTGATTCCATGCCGTTCCATTCCGTTCCATTCCGTCCCATCCCGACCCGTCCCATCCCGTCCCGTCCCGTCCCATACCGTTCCGTTCCACATGGGTTGATTCAATTCCTTTCGGTTACATTGAATTCCATTCCATTCCATTTTACTCGGATTGATTCCATTCCATTCCATTCCATTCCATTCCATTCCATTCCATTCCATTCCTTTCCATTCCAATCCATTCCATTCTACTCGGGTTGATTCCATTCCATTCCATTCCATTCCATTCCATTCCATTCCATTCCATTCCATTCCATTACATTCCATTCCATTCCATTCAGTTTCATTCCATTCCATTCCATTCCATTCCATTCCTTTCCATTCCATTCCATTCCATTCCATTCCATTCTATTCCATTACATTCTACTACATTGAATTCCATTCCATTCCATTCAATTCCATTCCATTCCATTCCTTTCCATTCCATTTAGTTCTACTCGGGTTGATTCCATTCCATTCCATTCCATTCCATTCCATTCTGTTCTACTCGGGTTGATTCTACTCCATTCCATTCCATTCCATCCTATTCCATTCCATTCCATTCGATTCCATTCTATTCCATTCGATTCCATTCCATTCTACTTCATTTTATTCCATTCCATTCCATTCCATTCTATTCCATAGAATTCCATTCCATTCCATTCCATTCCATTCCATTCCATTCCATTCCATTCCATTCCGTTCCATTCCGTTCCACTCGGGTTGATTCCATTCTATTCCATTCCATTCCATTCCATTCCATTCCATTCCAATCCATTCCATTCTACTCGGGTTGATTCCATTCCATTCCGTTCCATTCCATTCCATTCCTTTCCATTTATTCCATTCCGTTCTACTCGGGTTGATTCCATTGAGTTTGGTTCCGTTCCGTTCCGTCCCATCCCGTCCCGTCCCGTCCCGTTCCGTTTTACTCGGGTTGATTCCTTTGCATTCCGTTCCGCTCGTTTCCATTCCGTTCCATTCCGTTCCACGCGGGTTGGTTCAATTCCATTCTATTCTATTCTATTCCTTTCCATTCCATTCCATTCTACTCGGGTTGATTCCATGCCGTTCCATTCCGTTCCATTCCGTCCCATCCCGACCCGTCCCATCCCGTCCCGTCCCGTCCCATCCCGTTCCGTTCCACATGGGTTGATTCAATTCCTTTCGGTTACATTGAATTCCATTCCATTCCATTCTACTCGGATTGATTCCATTCCATTCCATTCCATTCCATTCCATTCCATTCCATTCCATTCCATTCCATTCCATTCCTTTCCATTCCAATCCATTCCATTCTACTCGGGTTGATTCCATTCCATTCCATTCCATTCCATTCCATTCCATTCCATTCCATTCCATTCCATTCCATTCAGTTTCATTCCATTCCATTCCATTCCATTCCATTCCTTTCCATTCCATTCCATTCCATTCCATTCCATTCTATTCCATTACATTCTACTACATTGAATTCCATTCCATTCCATTCAATTCCATTCCATTCCATTCCTTTCCATTCCATTTAGTTCTACTCGGGTTGATTCCATTCCATTGCATTCCATTCCATTCCATTCCATTCCATTCCATTCTATTCCATTCCATTCCATTCCATTCCATTCTGTTCTACTCGGGTTGATTCTACTCCATTCCATTCCATTCCATCCTATTCCATTCCATTCCATTCGATTCCATTCTATTCCATTCGATTCCATTCCATTCTACTTCATTTTATTCCATTCCATTCCATTCCATTCTATTCCATTGAATTCCATTCCATTCCATTCCATTCCATTCCATTCCATTCCATTCCATTCCATTCCATTCCATTCCATTCCATTCCATTCCGTTCCATTCCGTTCCACTCGGGTTGATTCCATTCTATTCCATTCCATTCCATTCGATTCCATTCGATATCATTCGATTCCATTCCATCCCATTCCATTCCATTCCATTCCATTCCGTTCTTCTCGGGTTGATTCCATTCCATTCCATTTCATTCCATTCCATTCCATTCCATTTCTTTCGATTCCATTCGATTCCATTCCATTCCATTCCATTCCATTCCACTCGATTCCATTCCATTCCTTTCCATTCCATTCCATTCCATTCCGTTCTAGTCGGGTTGAATCCATTCCATTCCATTGCATTCCATTCCATTCCATTCCATTCCATTCCATTCTATTCCATTCCATTCTATTCCATTCCATTCTACTCCATGGAATTCCATTCCATTAAATTCAATTCCATTCCATTCCATTCCTTTCCAATCCATTTAGTTCTACTCGGGTTGATTCCATTCCATTCCATTCCATTCCATTCCATTCCATTCCATTACTTTCCATTCCATTCCATTCCAATACATTCCAATCCATTCCATTCTACTCGGGTTGACTCCATTCCTTTCCATTCCATTCCATTCCATTCCATTATATTCCATTCTATTCCATTCGTTCCCGTTCGATTCCATTCCATTCCATTCCATTCCATTCCATTCCATTCCATTCCATTCCATTCAGTTTCATTCCATTCCATTCCATTCCATTCCATTCCTTTCCATTCCATTCCATTCCATTCCATTCCATTCTATTCCATTCCATTCCATTCCATTCCATTCCATTCCATTCCAATCCATTCCATTCTACTCGGGTTGATTCCATTCCATTCCATTCCATTCCAATCCATTCCATTCCATTCCATTCCACTCCATTCCATTCCTTTCTATTCCATTCCATTCCATTCCATTCCATTCCATTCCATTCCATTCCATTCCGTTCTACTCGGGTTGATTCCATTCCATTCCATTCCATTCCATTCCATTCCATTCCATTCCATTCCATTCCATTCCATTCCATTCCTTTCCATTCCAACCCATTCTGTTCTACTCGGGTTGATTCCATTCCATTCCATTCCATTCCATTCCATTCCATTCCATTCCATTCCATTCCATTCCATTCCATTCCATTCAGTTTCATTCCATTCCATTCCATTCCATTCCATTCCTTTCCATTCCATTCCATTCCATTCCATTCCATTCTATTCCATTACATTCTACTACACTGAATTCCATTCCATTCCATTCCATTCTATTCCATTACATTCTACTACACTGAATTCCATTCCATTCCATTCAATTCCATTCCATTCCATTCCTTTCCATTCCATTTAGTTCTACTCGGGTTGATTCCATTCCATTCCATTCCATTCCATTCCATTCCATTCCATTCCATTCTATTCCATTCCATTCCATTCCATTCCATTCTGTTCTACTCGGGTTGATTCTACTCCATTCCATTCCATTCCATCCTATTCCATTCCATTCCATTCGATTCCATTGTATTCCATTCGATTCCATTCCATTCTACTTCATTTTATTCCATTCCATTCCATTCCATTCTATTCCATTGAATTCCGTTCCATTCCATTCCATTCCATTCCATTCCATTCCATTCCATTCCATTCCATTCCATTCCATTCCGTTCCATTCCGTTCCACTCGGGTTGATTCCATTCTATTCCATTCCATTCCATTCGATTCCATTCGATATCATTCGATTCCATTCCATCCCATTCCATTCCATTCCATTCCATTCCGTTCTTCTCGGGTTGATTCCATTCCATTCCATTTCATTCCATTCCATTCCATTCCATTTCTTTCGATTCCATTCGATTCCATTCCATTCCATTCCATTCCATTCCACTCGATTCCATTCCATTCCTTTCCATTCCATTCCATTCCATTCCGTTCTAGTCGGGTTGAATCCATTCCATTCCATTGCATTCCATTCCATTCCATTCCATTCCATTCCATTCTATTCCATTCCATTCTATTCCATTCCATTCTACTCCATGGAATTCCATTCCATTCCATTCAATTCCATTCCATTCCATTCCTTTCCAATCCATTTAGTTCTACTCGGGTTGATTCCATTCCATTCCATTCCATTCCATTCCATTCCATTCCATTCCATTCCATTACTTTCCATTCCATTCCATTCCAATACATTCCAATCCATTCCATTCTACTCGGGTTGACTCCATTCCTTTCCATTCCATTCCATTCCATTCCATTATATTCCATTCTATTCCATTCGTTCCCGTTCGATTCCATTCCATTCCATTCCATTCCATTCCATTCCATTCCATTCCATTCTATTCCATTCCATTCCATTCCATTCCATTCCATTCCATTCCATTCCAATCCATTCCATTCTACTCGGGTTGATTCCATTCCATTCCATTCCATTCCAATCCATTCCATTCCATTCCATTCCACTCCATTCCATTCCTTTCTATTCCATTCCATTCCATTCCATTCCATTCCATTCCATTCCATTCCATTCCGTTCTACTCGGGTTGATTCCACTCCATTCCATTCCATTCCATTCCATTCCATTCCATTCCATTCCATTCCATTCCATTCCATTCCATTCCATTCCATTCCATTCCTTTCCATTCCAACCCATTCTGTTCTACTCGGGTTGATTCCATTCCATTCCATTCCATTCCATTCCATTCCATTCCATTCCATTCCATTCCATTCCTTTCCATTCCAACCCATTCCGTTCTACTCGGGTTGATTCCATTCCATTCCATTCCATTCCATTCCATTCCATTCCATTCCATTCCATTCCATTCCATTCCATTCCATTCCATTCCATTCCATTCCACTCCATTCCATTCCATTTCATTCCAAACCGTTCCATTCTACTCGGGTTCATCATTCCATTCCATTCCATTCGATTCCATTCCACTCGGGTTCATTCCATTCCATTCCATTCCATTCCATTCCATTCCATTCCATTCCATTCCATTCCATTCCATTCCGTTCTACTCAGGTTGATTTCCATTCCATTCCATTCCATTCCATTCCATTCCATTCCATTCCATTCCATTCCATTCCATTCCATTCCATTCTATTCCTTTCCGTTCTACTGAGCTTGAATCCATTGAGTTCCGTTCCGTTCCGTTCCGTCCCACCACGTCCCGTCCCGTCCCGTCCCGTCCCGTCCCGTCCCGTCCCGTCCCGTGCCGTTGTACTCGGGTTGATTCCGTTCCACTCCGTTCCGTTCCTTTCCGTTCCGTTCCATTCAGTTCCACGCGGGTTGATTCAATTCCATTCTATTCTATTCCATTCCATTCCATTCCATTCCATTCCATTCCATTCCATTTTACTCGGGTTGATTCCATGCCGTTCCGTTGCGTTCCATTCTGTCCCATCCCGACGCGTCCCGTCCCGTCCCGTCCCATTCCGTTCCGTTCTGATCGGGTTGATTCCGTTCCATTGCGTTCCGTTCCTTTCCATTCCATTCCATTCCGTTACAAGCGGGTTGATTCAATTCCATTCTATTACATTGAATTCCATTCCATTCCATTCCATTCCATTCTACTCGGATTGATTGCATTCCATTCCATTCCATTCCAGTCCATTCCAATCCATTCCATTCTACTCGGGTTGATTCCATTCCATTCCATTCCATTCCATTCCATTCCATTCCATTCCATTGCGTTACATTCGATTCGATTCCATTCCATTCCATTCCAATCCATTCCATTCTACTTGGGTTGATTCCGTTCCATTCCATTCCATTTGATTCCTTTCGATTCCATTCCATTCCATTCCATTCCATTCCATTCCATTCCATTCCATTCCATTCCATTCCATTCCATTCTGTTCTACTCGGGTTGATTACACTCCATTCCATTCCATTCCATTCCATTCTATTCCATTCCATTCCATTCGATTCCATTCGATATCATTCGATTCCATTCCATCCCATTCCATTCCATTCCATTCCATTCCGTTCTTCTCGGGTTGATTCCATTCCATTCCATTTCATTCCATTCCATTCCATTCCATTTCTTTAGATTCCATTCGATTCCATTCCATTCCATTCCATTCCATTCCATTCCATTCCATTCCATTCCATTCCACTCGATTCCATTCCATTCCTTTCCATTCCATTCCAATCCATTCCATTCTACTCGGGTGGATTCCATTCCATTCCATTCCATTCCATTCCATTCCATTCCATTCCATTCCATTCCATTCCATTCCATTCCATTCGATTCCATTCCATTCCATTCCATTCCATTCCATTCCATTCCATTCCGTTCCATTCCGTTCTAGTCGGGTAGAATCCATTCCATTCCATTGCATTCCATTCCATTCCGTTCCATTCCATTCCATTTTATTCCATTCCATTCCATTCTACTCCATTGAATTCCATTCCATTCCATTCAATTCCATTCCATTCCATTCCTTTCCAATCCATTTAGTTCTACTCGGGTTGATTCCATTCCATTCCATTCCATTCCATTCCATTCCATTCCATTCCATTACTTTCCATTCCATTCCATTCCAATCCATTCCAATCCATTCCATTCTACTCGGGTTGACTGCATTCCTTTCCATTCCATTCCATTCCATTCCATTATATTCCATTCTATTCCATTCGATCCCGTTCGATTCCATTCCATTCCATTCCATTCCATTCCATTCCATTCCATTCCATTCCATTCCATTCCACTCCATTCGATTCCATTCCATTCCATTCCATTCCATTCCATTCCATTCCAATCCATTCCATTCTACTCGGGTTGATTCCATTCCATTCCATTCCATTCCTTTCCATTCCTTTCCATTTATTCCATTCCGTTCTACTCGGGTTGATTCCTTTGAGTTTGCTTCCGTTCCGTTCCGTCCCATCCCGTCCCGTCCCGTCCCGTTCCGTTTTACTCGGGTTGATTCCTTTGCATTCCGTTCCGCTCGTTTCCATTCCGTTCCATTCCGTTCCACGCGGGTTGGTTCAATTCCATTCTATTCTCTTCTATTCCTTTCCATTCCATTCCATTCTACTCGGGTTGATTCCATGCCGTTCCATTCCGTTCCATTCCGTCCCATCCCGACCCGTGCCATCCCGTCCCGTCCCGTCCCATACAGTTCCGTTCCACATGGGTTGATTCAATTCCTTTCGGTTACATTGAATTCCATTCCATTCCATTTTACTCGGATTGATTCCATTCCATTCCATTCCATTCCATTCCATTCCATTCCATTCCATTCCATTCCATTCCTTTCCATTCCAACCCATTCCGTTCTACTCGGGTTGATTCCATTCCATTCCATTCCATTCCATTCCATTCCGTTCTACTCAGGTTGATTTCCATTCCATTCCATTCCATTCCATTCCATTCCATTCCATTCCATTCCATTCCATTCCATTCCATTCTTTTCCTTTCCGTTCTACTGGGCTTGAATCCATTGAGTTCCGTTCCGTTCCGTTCCGTCCCACCACGTCCCGTCCCGTCCCGTCCCGTCCCGTCCCGTCCCGTCCCGTCCCGTGCCGTTGTACTCGGGTTGATTCCGTTCCACTCCGTTCCGTTCCTTTCCGTTCCGTTCCATTCAGTTCCACGCGGGTTGATTCAATTCCATTCTATTCTATTCCATTCCATTCCATTCCATTCCATTCCATTCCATTCCATTTTACTCGGGTTGATTCCATGCCGTTCCATTGCGTTCCATTCTGTCCCATCCCGACGCGTCCCGTCCCGTCCCGTCCCATTCCGTTCCGTTCTGATCGGGTTGATTCCGTTCCATTGCGTTCCGTTCCTTTCCGTTCCATTCCATTCCGTTACAAGCGGGTTGATTCAATTCCATTCTATTACATTGAATTCCATTCCATTCCATTCCATTCCATTCTACTCGGATTGATTGCATTCCATTCCATTCCATTCCAGTCCATTCCAATCCATTCCATTCTACTCGGGTTGATTCCATTCCATTCCATTCCATTCCATTCCATTCCATTCCATTCCATTCCATTCCATTGCGTTACATTCGATTCGATTCCATTCCATTCCATTCCAATCCATTCCATTCTACTTGGGTTGATTCCGTTCCATTCCATTCCATTTGATTCCTTTCGATTCCATTCCATTCCATTCCATTCCATTCCATTCCATTCCATTCCATTCCATTCCATTCCATTCTGTTCTACTCGGGTTGATTACACTCCATTCCAATCCATTCCATTCCATTCTATTCCATTCCATTCCATTCGATTCCATTCGATATCATTCGATTCCATTCCATCCCATTCCATTCCATTCCATTCCATTCCGTTCTTCTCGGGTTGATTCCATTCCATTCCATTTCATTCCATTCCATTCCATTCCATTTCTTTAGATTCCATTCGATTCCATTCCATTCCATTCCATTCCATTCCATTCCATTCCATTCCATTCCATTCCACTCGATTCCATTCCATTCCTTTCCATTCCATTCCAATCCATTCCATTCTACTCGGGTGGATTCCATTCCATTCCATTCCATTCCATTCCATTCCATTCCATTCCATTCCATTCCATTCCATTCCATTCCATTCGATTCCATTCCATTCCATTCCATTCCATTCCATTCCATTCCGTTCCATTCCGTTCTAGTCGGGTAGAATCCATTCCATTCCATTGCATTCCATTCCATTCCGTTCCATTCCATTCCATTTTATTCCATTCCATTCCATTCTACTCCATTGAATTCCATTCCATTCCATTCAATTCCATTCCATTCCATTCCTTTCCAATCCATTTAGTTCTACTCGGGTTGATTCCATTCCATTCCATTCCATTCCATTCCATTCCATTCCATTCCATTACTTTCCATTCCATTCCATTCCAATCCATTCCAATCCATTCCATTCTACTCGGGTTGACTGCATTCCTTTCCATTCCATTCCATTCCATTCCATTATATTCCATTCTATTCCATTCGATCCCGTTCGATTCCATTCCATTCCATTCCATTCCATTCCATTCCATTCCATTCCATTCCATTCCATTCCACTCCATTCCATTCCATTCCATTCCATTCCATTCCATTCCATTCCATTCCAATCCATTCCATTCTACTCGGGTTGATTCCATTCCATTCCATTCCATTCCATTCCATTCCTTTCCATTTATTCCATTCCGTTCTACTCGGGTTGATTCCATTGAGTTTGGTTCCGTTCCGTTCCGTCCCATCCCGTCCCGTCCCGTCCCGTTCCGTTTTACTCGGGTTGATTCCTTTGCATTCCGTTCCGCTCGTTTCCATTCCGTTCCATTCCGTTCCACGCGGGTTGGTTCAATTCCATTCTATTCTATTCTATTCCTTTCCATTCCATTCCATTCTACTCGGGTTGATTCCATGCCGTTCCATTCCGTTCCATTCCGTCCCATCCCGACCCGTCCCATCCCGTCCCGTCCCGTCCCATACCGTTCCGTTCCACATGGGTTGATTCAATTCCTTTCGGTTACATTGAATTCCATTCCATTCCATTTTACTCGGATTGATTCCATTCCATTCCATTCCATTCCATTCCATTCCATTCCATTCCATTCCATTCCATTCCATTCCTTTCAATTCCAATCCATTCCATTCTACTCGGGTTGATTCCATTCCATTCCATTCCATTCCATTCCATTCCATTCCATTCCATTCCATTCCATTCCATTCCATTCCATTCAGTTTCATTCCATTCCATTCCATTCCATTCCATTCCTTTCCATTCCATTCCATTCCATTCCATTCCATTCTATTCCATTACATTCTACTACATTGAATTCCATTCCATTCCATTCAATTCCATTCCATTCCATCCCTTTCCATTCCATTTAGTTCTACTCGGGTTGATTCCATTCCATTCCATTCCATTCCATTCCATTCTGTTCTACTCGTGTTGATTCTACTCCATTCCATTCCATTCCATCCTATTCCATTCCATTCCATTCGATTCCATTCTATTCCATTCGATTCCATTCCATTCTACTTCATTTTATTCCATTCCATTCCATTCCATTCTATTCCATTGAATTCCATTCCATTCCATTCCATTCCATTCCATTCCATTCCATTCCATTCCATTCCATTCCGTTCCATTCCGTTCCACTCGGGTTGATTCCATTCTATTCCATTCCATTCCATTCGATTCCATTCGATATCATTCGATTCCATTCCATCCCATTCCATTCCATTCCATTCCATTCCGTTCTTCTCGGGTTGATTCCATTCCATTCCATTTCATTCCATTCCATTCCATTCCATTTCTTTCGATTCCATTCGATTCCATTCCATTCCATTCCATTCCATTCCATTCCATTCCATTCCATTCCATTCCATTCCTTTCCATTCCAACCCATTCTGTTCTACTCGGGTTGATTCCATTCCATTCCATTCCATTCCATTCCATTCCATTCCATTCCATTCCATTCCATTCCTTTCCATTCCAACCCATTCCGTTCTACTCGGGTTGATTCCATTCCATTCCATTCCATTCCATTCCATTCCATTCCATTCCATTCCATTCCATTCCATTCCATTCCATTCCATTCCATTCCATTCCATTCCACTCCATTCCATTCCATTTCATTCCAAACCGTTCCATTCTACTCGGGTTCAACATTCCATTCCATTCCATTCGATTCCATTCCACTCGGGTTCATTCCATTCCATTCCATTCCATTCCATTCCATTCCATTCCATTCCATTCCATTCCGTTCTACTCTGGCTGATTTCCATTCCATTCCATTCCATTCCATTCCATTCCATTCCATTCCATTCCATTCCATTCCATTCCATTCTATTCCTTTCCGTTCTACTGGGCTTGAATCCATTGAGTTCCGTTCCGTTCCGTTCCGTCCCACCACGTCCCGTCCCGTCCCGTCCCGTCCCGTCCCGTCCCGTCCCGTGCCGTTGTACTCGGGTTGATTCCGTTCCACTCCGTTCCGTTCCTTTCCGTTCCGTTCCATTCAGTTCCACGCGGGTTGATTCAATTCCATTCTATTCTATTCCATTCCATTCCATTCCATTCCATTCCATTCCATTCCATTCCATTTTACTCGGGTTGATTCCATGCCGTTCCGTTGCGTTCCATTCTGTCCCATCCCGACGCGTCCCGACCCGTCCCGTCCCATTCCGTTCCGTTCTGATCGGGTTGATTCCGTTCCATTGCGTTCCGTTCCTTTCCGTTCCATTCCATTCCGTTACAAGCGGGTTGATTCAATTCCATTCTATTACATTGAATTCCATTCCATTCCATTCCATTCCGTTCTACTCGGATTGATTGCATTCCATTCCATTCCATTCCAGTCCATTCCAATCCATTCCATTCTACTCGGGTTGATTCCATTCCATTCCATTCCATTCCATTCCATTCCATTCCATTCCATTCCATTCCATTCCATTGCGTTACATTCGATTCGATTCCATTCCATTCCATTCCAATCCATTCCATTCTACTTGGGTTGATTCCGTTCCATTCCATTCCATTTGATTCCTTTCGATTCCATTCCATTCCATTCCATTCCATTCCATTCCATTCCATTCCATTCCATTCCATTCTGTTCTACTCGGGTTGATTACACTCCATTCCATTCCATTCCATTCCATTCTATTCCATTCCATTCCATTCGATTCCATTCGATATCATTCGATTCCATTCCATCCCATTCCATTCCATTCCATTCCATTCCGTTCTTCTCGGGTTGATTCCATTCCATTCCATTTCATTCCATTCCATTCCATTCCATTTCTTTAGATTCCATTCGATTCCATTCCATTCCATTCCATTCCATTCCATTCCATTCCATTCCATTCCATTCCATTCCATTCCACTCGATTCCATTCCATTCCTTTCCATTCCATTCCATTCCATTCCATTCCATTCCATTCCATTCCATTCCATTCCATTCCATTCGATTCCATTCCATTCCATTCCATTCCATTCCATTCCATTCCGTTCCATTCCGTTCTAGTCGGGTAGAATCCATTCCATTCCATTGCATTCCATTCCATTCCGTTCCATTCCATTCCATTTTATTCCACTCCATTCCATTCTACTCCATTGAATTCCATTCCATTCCATTCAATTCCATTCCATTCCATTCCTTTCCAATCCATTTAGTTCTACTCGGGTTGATTCCATTCCATTCCATTCCATTCCATTCCATTCCATTCCATTCCATTCCATTACTTTCCATTCCATTCCATTCCAATCCATTCCAATCCATTCCATTCTACTCGGGTTGACTGCATTCCTTTCCATTCCATTCCATTCCATTCCATTATATTCCATTCTATTCCATTCGATCCCGTTCGATTCCATTCCATTCCATTCCATTCCATTCCATTCCATTCCATTCCATTCCATTCCATTCCATTCCACTCCATTCGATTCCATTCCATTCCATTCCATTCCATTCCATTCCATTCCAATCCATTCCATTCTACTCGGGTTGATTCCATTCCATTCCATTCCATTCCATTCCATTCCTTTCCATTTATTCCATTCCGTTCTACTCGGGTTGATTCCATTGAGTTTGGTTCCGTTCCGTTCTGTCCCATCCCGTCCCGTCCCGTCCCGTTCCGTTTTACTCGGGTTGATTCCTTTGCATTCCGTTCCGCTCGTTTCCATTCCGTTCCATTCCGTTCCACGCGGGTTGGTTCAATTCCATTCTATTCTATTCTATTCCTTTCCATTCCATTCCATTCTACTCGGGTTGATTCCATGCCGTTCCATTCCGTTCCATTCCGTCCCATCCCGACCCGTCCCATCCCGTCCCGTCCCGTCCCATACCGTTCCGTTCCACATGGGTTGATTCAATTCCTTTCGGTTACATTGAATTCCATTCCATTCCATTTTACTCGGATTGATTCCATTCCATTCCATTCCATTCCATTCCATTCCATTCCATTCCATTCCTTTCCATTCCAATCCATTCCGTTCTACTCGGGTTGATTCCATTCCATTCCATTCCATTCCATTCCATTCCATTCCATTCCATTCCATTCCATTCCATTCCATTCCATTCAGTTTCATTCCATTCCATTCCATTCCATTCCATTCCTTTCCATTCCATTCCATTCCATTCCATTCCATTCTATTCCATTACATTCTACTACATTGAATTCCATTCCATTCCATTCAATTCCATTCCATTCCATCCCTTTCCATTCCATTTAGTTCTACTCGGGTTGATTCCATTCCATTCCATTCCATTCCATTCCATTCTGTTCTACTCGGGTTGATTCTACTCCATTCCATTCCATTCCATCCTATTCCATTCCATTCCATTCGATTCCATTCTATTCCATTCGATTCCATTCCATTCTACTTCATTTTATTCCATTCCATTCCATTCCATTCTATTCCATTGAATTCCATTCCATTCCATTCCATTCCATTCCATTCCATTCCGTTCCATTCCGTTCCACTCGGGTTGATTCCATTCTATTCCATTCCATTCCATTCGATTCCATTCGATATCATTCGATTCCATTCCATCCCATTCCATTCCATTCCATTCCATTCCGTTCTTCTCGGGTTGATTCCATTCCATTCCATTTCATTCCATTCCATTCCATTCCATTTCTTTCGATTCCATTCGATTCCATTCCATTCCATTCCATTCCATTCCATTCCATTCCATTCCACTCGATTCCATTCCATTCCTTTCCA
This sequence comes from Gorilla gorilla gorilla, assembly GCF_029281585.2. Taxonomy (NCBI): domain Eukaryota; kingdom Metazoa; phylum Chordata; class Mammalia; order Primates; family Hominidae; genus Gorilla; species Gorilla gorilla. The sequence goes on from NC_073241.2 coordinate 2,528,979, forward strand.
TTCCATTCCAATCCATTCCATTCTACTCGGGTGGATTCCATTCCATTCCATTCCATTCCATTCCATTCCATTCCATTCCATTCCATTCCATTCCATTCCATTCGATTCCATTCCATTCCATTCCATTCCATTCCATTCCATTCCATTCCATTCCATTCCGTTCTAGTCGGGTTGAATCCATTCCATTCCATTGCATTCCATTCCATTCCATTCCATTCCATTCCATTCCATTCCATTCCATTCCATTCCATTCCATTCCATTCCTTTCCATTCTATTCCATTCCATTCTACTCCATTGAATTCCATTCCATTCCATTCAATTCCATTCCATTCCATTCCTTTCCAATCCATTTAGTTCTACTCGGGTTGATTCCATTCCATTCCATTCCATTCCATTCCATTCCATTCCATTCCATTACTTTCCATTCCATTCCATTCCAATCCATTCCAATCCATTCTATTCTACTCGGGTTGACTCCATTCCTTTCCATTCCATTCCATTCCATTCCATTATATTCCATTCTATTCCATTCGATCCCGTTCGATTCCATTCCATTCCATTCCATTCCATTCCATTCCATTCCATTCCATTCCATTCGATTCCATTCCATTCCATTCCATTCCATTCCATTCCAATCCATTCCATTCTACTCGGGTTGATTCCATTCCATTCCGTTCCATTCCATTCCATTCCTTTCCATTTATTCCATTCCGTTCTACTCGGGTTGATTCCATGGAGTTTGGTTCCGTTCCGTTCCGTCCCATCCCGTCCCGTCCCGTCCCGTTCCGTTTTACTCGGGTTGATTCCTTTGCATTCCGTTCCGCTCTTTTCCATTCCGTTCCATTCCGTTCCACGCGGGTTGGTTCAATTCCATTCTATTCTATTCTATTCCTTTCCATTCCATTCCATTCTACTCGGGTTGATTCCATGCCGTTCCATTCCGTTCCATTCCGTCCCATCCCGACCCGTCCCATCCCGTCCCGTCCCGTCCCATCCCGTTCCGTTCCACATGGGTTGATTCAATTCCTTTCGGTTACATTGAATTCCATTCCATTCCATTCTACTCGGATTGATTCCATTCCATTCCATTCCATTCCATTCCATTCCATTCCATTCCATTCCATTCCATTCCATTCCATTCCATTCCTTTCCATTCCAATCCATTCCATTCTACTCGGGTTGATTCCATTCCATTCCATTCCATTCCATTCCATTCCATTCCATTCCATTCCATTCCATTCAGTTTCATTCCATTCCATTCCATTCCATTCCATTCCTTTCCATTCCATTCCATTCAATTCCATTCCATTCTATTCCATTACATTCTACTACATTGAATTCCATTCCATTCCATTCAATTCCATTCCATTCCATTCCTTTCCATTCCATTTAGTTCTACTCGGGTTGATTCCATTCCATTCCATTCCATTCCATTCCATTCCATTCCATTCCATTCTATTCCATTCCATTCCATTCCATTCCATTCTGTTCTACTCGGGTTGATTCTACTCCATTCCATTCCATTCCATCCTATTCCATTCCATTCCATTCGATTCCATTCTATTCCATTCGATTCCATTCCATTCTACTTCATTTTATTCCATTCCATTCCATTCCATTCTATTCCATTGAATTCCATTCCATTCCATTCCATTCCATTCCATTCCATTCCATTCCATTCCATTCCATTCCATTCCATTCCATTCCATTCCATTCCATTCCGTTCCATTCCGTTCCACTCGTGTTGATTCCATTCTATTCCATTCCATTCCATTCGATTCCATTCGATATCATTCGATTCCATTCCATCCCATTCCATTCCATTCCATTCCATTCCGTTCTTCTCAGGTTGATTCCATTCCATTCCATTTCACTCCATTCCATTCCATTCCATTTCTTTCGATTCCATTCGATTCCATTCCATTCCATTCCATTCCATTCCACTCGATTCCATTCCATTCCTTTCCATTCCATTCCAATCCATTCCATTCTACTCGGGTGGATTCCATTCCATTCCATTCCATTCCATTCCCTTCCATTCCATTCCATTCCATTCCATTCCATTCGATTCCATTCCATTCCATCCCATTCCATTCCATTCCATTCCATTCCGTTCTAGTCGGGCTGAATCCATTCCATTCCATTGCATTCCATTCCATTCCATTCCATTCCATTCCATTCCATTGCATTCCATTCTATTCCATTCCATTCTACTCCATTGAATTCCATTCCATTCCATTCAATTCCATTCCATTCCATTCCTTTCCAATCCATTTAGTTCTACTCGGGTTGATTCCATTCCATTCCATTCCATTCCATTCCATTCCATTCCATTCCATTCCATTCCATTCCATTCCATTCCATTACTTTCCATTCCATTCCATTCCAATACATTCCAATCCATTCCATTCTACTCGGGTTGACTCCATTCCTTTCCATTCCATTCCATTCCATTCCATTATATTCCATTCTATTCCATTCGTTCCCGTTCGATTCCATTCCATTGCATTCCATTCCATTCTATTCCATTCCATTCCATTCCATTCCATTCTATTCCATTCCATTCCATTCCATTCCATTCCATTCCATTCCAATCCATTCCATTCTACTCGGGTTGATTCCATTCCATTCCATTCCATTCCATTCCATTCCACTCCATTCCATTCCTTTCTATTCCATTCCATTCCATTCCATTCCATTCCATTCCATTCCATTCCATTCCGTTCTACTCGGGTTGATTCCACTCCATTCCATTCCATTCCATTCCATTCCATTCCATTCCATTCCATTCCATTCCATTCCATTCCATTCCATTCGATTCCTTTCCATTCCAACCCATTCTGTTCTACTCGGGTTGATTCCATTCCATTCCATTCCATTCCATTCCATTCCATTCCATTCCATTCCTTTCCATTCCAACCCATTCCGTTCTACTCGGGTTGATTCCATTCCATTCCATTCCATTCCATTCCATTCCATTCCATTCCATTCCATTCCATTCCATTCCATTCCATTCCATTCCATTCCATTCCACTCCATTCCATTCCATTTCATTCCAAACCGTTCCATTCTACTCGGGTTCATCATTCCATTCCATTCCATTCGATTCCATTCCACTCCGGTTCTTTCCATTCCATTCCATTCCATTCCATTCCATTCCATTCCATTCCATTCCATTCCATTCCGTTCTACTCAGGTTGATTTCCATTCCATTCCATTCCATTCCATTCCATTCCATTCCATTCCATTCTATTCCTTTCCGTTCTACTGGGCTTGAATCCATTGAGTTCCGTTCCGTTCCGTTCCGTCCCACCACGTCCCGTCCCGTCCCGTCCCGTCCCGTCCCGTCCCGTCCCGTCCCGTGCCGTTGTACTCGGGTTGATTCCGTTCCACTCCGTTCCGTTCCTTTCCGTTCCGTTCCATTCAGTTCCACGCGGGTTGATTCAATTCCATTCTATTCTATTCCATTCCATTCCATTCCATTCCATTCCATTCCATTCCATTCCATTTTACTCGGGTTGATTCCATGCCGTTCCGTTGCGTTCCATTCTGTCCCATCCCGACGCGTCCCGTCCCGTCCCGCCCCATTCCGTTCCGTTCTGATCGGGTTGATTCCGTTCCATTGCGTTCCGTTCCTTTCCGTTCCATTCCATTCCGTTACAAGCGGGTTGATTCAATTCCATTCTATTACATTGAATTCCATTCCATTCCATTCCATTCCATTCTACTCGGATTGATTGCATTCCATTCCATTCCAGTCCAGTCCATTCCAATCCATTCCATTCTACTCGGGTTGATTCCATTCCATTCCATTCCATTCCATTCCATTCCATTCCATTCCATTCCATTCCATTCCATTCCATTCCATTCCATTGCGTTACATTCGATTCGATTCCATTCCATTCCATTCCAATCCATTCCATTCTACTTGGGTTGATTCCGTTCCATTCCATTCCATTTGATTCCTTTCGATTCCATTCCATTCCATTCCATTCCATTCCATTCCATTCCATTCCATTCCATTCCATTCCATTCTGTTCTACTCGGGTTGATTACACTCCATTCCATTCCATTCCATTCCATTCTATTCCATTTCATTCCATTCGATTCCATTCTATTCCATTCGATTCCATTCCATTCCATTTCATTTTATTCCATTCCATTCCATTCCATTCTATTCCTTTGAATTCCATTCCATTCCATTCCATTCCATTTCATTTTATTGCATTCCATTCCATACCATTCTATTCCATTGAATTCCATTCCATTCCTTTCCATTCCAATCCATTCCATTCTACTCGGGTTGATTCCATTCCATTCCATTCCATTCAATTCCATTCGATTCCATTCCATTCCATTCCATTCCGTTCTACTCGGGTTGATTCCATTCTATTCCTTTCCATTCCGTTCGATTCCATTCGATTCCATTCGATTCCATTCCATTCCATTCCATTCCCTTCCATTCCATTCTATTCCTTTGAATTCCATTCCATTCCATTGCATTCCATTCCATTCCGTTCTACTCTGATTGACTCCATTCCATTCCATTCCATTCCATTCCATTGCATTCCATTCCATTCCATTCGATTCCATTCCATTCCATTCCATTCCATTCCATTCCATTCCATTCCAATACATTCCATTTTACTCTGGTTGATTCCATTCCATTCCATTCCATTCCATTCCATTCGTCTCCATTCGATTCCATTCGATTCCATTCCATTCTATTCCATTGAATTCCATTCCATTCCATTTCATTCCATTCCATTCCATTCCATTCCATTCCATACCATTCCATTCCGTTCTACTCGGGTTGATTCCGTTCCATTCCATTCCATTCCATTCCATTCCATTCCACTGCATTCCATTCGATTCCATTCGATTCCATTCCATTCGATTCCATTCGAGATCATTCGATTCCATTCCATCCCATTCCATTCCATTCCATTCCATTCCGTTCTACTCGGGTTGATTACATTCCATTCCATTTCATTCCATTCCATTCCATTCCATTCCATTCGATTCCATTCGATTCCATTCAATTCCATTCCATTCCAATCCATTCCATTCTACTCGGGTTGATTCCATTCCATTCCATTCCATTCCATTCCATTCGATTCCATTCCATTCCATTCGATTCCACTCGATTCCATTCCATTCTTTCCATTCCATTCCAATCCATTCCATTCTACTCGGGTGGATTCCATTCCATTCCATTCCATTCCATTCCATTCCATTCCATTCCATTCCATTCCATTCCATTCCATTCCATTCCATTCCATTCCATTCTAGTCGGGTTGATTCCATTCTATTCCATTCCATTCCATTCCATTCCATTCCATTCCATTCCATTCCATTCCACTCCATTCCACTCCATTTAATTCCATTCCATTCCATTCTATTCCATTCCATTCCATTCCTTTCCATTCCATCTAATTCTACTCGGGTTGATTCCATTCCATTCCATTCCATTCCATTCCATTCCATTCCATTCCATTCCATTCCATTCCATTCCATTCCATTCCATTCCATTCCGTTCCACTCGGGTTGATTCCATTCTATTCCATTCCATTCCCTTCTATTCCATTCGATATCATTCGATTCCATTCCATCCCATTCCATTCCATTCCATTCCATTCCGTTCTTCTTGGGTTGATTCCATTCCATTCCATTTCATTCCATTCCATTCCATTCCATTTCTTTCGATTCCATTCGACTCCATTCCATTCCATTCCATTCCAATCCATTGCATTCTACTCAGTTTGATTCCATTCCATTCCATTCCATTCCATTCATATCCATTCCATTCCATTCCATTCAATTCCACTCGATTCCATTCCATTCCTTTCCATTCCATTCCAATCCATTCTATTCTACTCGGGTGGATTCCATTCCATTCCATTCGATTCCATTCCGTTCCATTCCATTCCATTCCATTCGATTCCATTCCACTCCATTCCATGGCATTCCATTCCATTGCATTCCATTCCATTCCATTCCATTCCATTCCATTCCATTCCATTCCATTCCATTCCATTCCATTCCATTCCATTCCATTCCATTCCATTCTATTCCATTCCATTCTACTCCATTGAATTCCATTCCATTCCATTCAATTTCATTCCATTCCATTCCTTTCCAATCCATTTAGTTCTACTCGGGTTGATTCCATTCCATTCCATTCCATTCCATTCCATTCCATTCCATTCCATTCCATTCCATTCCATTCCATTCCATTCCATTACTTTCCATTCCATTCCATTCCAGTCCATTCCATTCTACTCGGGTTGACTCCATTCCATTCCATTCCATTCCATTCTATTCCATTCCATTCCATTCTATTCCATTCGATTCCGTTCGATTCCATTCCATTCCATTCCATTCTATTCCATTCCATTCGATTCCATTCCATTCCATTCCAATCCATTCCATTCCATTCCATTCCGTTCCATTCCATTCCAATCCATTCCATTCTTCTCGGGTTGATTCCATTCCATTCCATTCCATTCCCATTCCATTCCATTCCAATCCATTCCATTCCATTCCATTCCGTTCCATTCCATTCCAATCCATTCCATTCTTCTCGGGTTGATTCCATTCCATTCCATTCCATTCCAATCCATTCCATTCCATTCCATTCCATTCCATTCCATTCCATTCCATTCCATTCCATTCCATTCCATTCCATTCCATTCCATTCCTTTCTATTCCATTCCATTCCATTCCATTCCATTCCATTCCATTCCATTCCATTCCATTCCATTCCGTTCTACTCGGGTTGATTCCACTCCATTCCATTCCCTTCCATTCCATTCCATTCCATTCCATTCCATTCAATTCCATTCCTTTCCATTCCAACCCATTCCTTTCTACTCGGGTTGATTCCATTCCATTCCATTCCATTCCATTCCATTCCATTCCATTCCATTCCATTCCATTCCATTCCATTCCACTCGATTCCATTCCATTCCTTTCCATTCCATTCCAATCCATTCCATTCTACTCGGGTGGATTCCATTCCATTCCATTCCATTCCATTCCATTCCATTCCATTCCATTCCATTCGATTCCATTCCATTCCATTCCATTCCATTCCATTCCATTCCATTCCATTACTTTCCATTCCATTCCATTCCAATCCATTCCAATCCATTCCATTCTACTCGGGTTGACTCCATTCCTTTCCATTCCATTCCATTCCATTCCATTATATTCCATTATATTCCATTCGATCCCGTTCGATTCCATTCCATTCCATTCCATTCCATTCCATTCCATTCCATTCCATTCCATTCCATTCCATTCCATTCTACTCGGGTTGATTCCATTCCATTCCGTTCCATTCCATTCCATTCCTTTCCATTTATTCCATTCCGTTCTACTCGGGTTGATTCCATTGAGTTTGGTTCCGTTCCGTTCCGTCCCATCCCGTCCCGTCCCGTCCCGTTCCGTTTTACTCGGGTTGATTCCTTTGCATTCCGTTCCGCTCGTTTCCATTCCGTTCCATTCCGTTCCACGCGGGTTGGTTCAATTCCATTCTATTCTATTCTATTCCTTTCCATTCCATTCCATTCTACTCGGGTTGATTCCATGCCGTTCCATTCCGTTCCATTCCGTCCCATCCCGACCCGTCCCATCCCGTCCCGTCCCGTCCCATCCCGTTCCGTTCCACATGGGTTGATTCAATTCCTTTCGGTTACATTGAATTCCATTCCATTCCATTCCATTCCATTCCATTCCATTCCATTCCATTCCATTCCATTCCTTTCCATTCCAATCCATTCCATTCTACTCGGGTTGATTCCATTCCATTCCATTCCATTCCATTCCATTCCATTCCATTCCATTCCATTCCATTCCATTCCATTCCATTCCATTCAGTTTCATTCCATTCCATTCCATTCCATTCCATTCCTTTCCATTCCATTCCATTCCATTCCATTCTATTCCATTACATTCTACTACATTGAATTCCATTCCATTCCATTCCATTCCATTCCATTCCATTCCATTCCTTTCCATTCCATTTAGTTCTACTCGGGTTGATTCCATTCCATTCCATTCCATTCCATTCCATTCCATTCCATTCCATTCTATTCCATTCCATTCCATTCCATTCCATTCTGTTCTACTCGGGTTGATTCTACTCCATTCCATTCCATTCCATCCTATTCCATTCCATTCCATTCGATTCCATTCTATTCCATTCGATTCCATTCCATTCTACTTCATTTTATTCCATTCCATTCCATTCCATTCTATTCCATTGAATTCCATTCCATTCCATTCCATTCCATTCCATTCCATTCCATTCCGTTCCATTCCGTTCCATTCCGTTCCACTCGGGTTGATTCCACTCCATTCCATTCCCTTCCATTCCATTCCATTCCATTCCATTCCATTCCATTCCATTCCATTCCATTCCATTCCTTTCCATTCCAACCCATTCCTTTCTACTCGGGTTGATTCCATTCCATTCCATTCCATTCCATTCCATTCCATTCCATTCCATTCCATTCCATTCCATTCCATTCCATTCCATTCCACTCGATTCCATTCCATTCCTTTCCATTCCATTCCAATCCATTCCATTCTACTCGGGTGGATTCCATTCCATTCCATTCCATTCCATTCCATTCCATTCCATTCCATTCCATTCGATTCCATTCCATTCCATTCCATTCCATTCCATTCCATTCCATTCTATTCCATTCCATTCTACTCCATTGATTTCCATTCCATTCCATTCAATTCCATTCCATTCCATTCCTTTCCAATCCATTTAGTTCTACTCGGGTTGATTCCATTCCATTCCATTCCATTCCATTCCATTCCATTCCATTCCATTCCATTCCATTCCATTCCATTCCATTCCATTACTTTCCATTCCATTCCATTCCAATCCATTCCAATCCATTCCATTCTACTCGGGTTGACTCCATTCCTTTCCATTCCATTCCATTCCATTCCATTCCATTATATTCCATTCTATTCCATTCGATCCCGTTCGATTCCATTCCATTCCATTCCATTCCATTCCAATCCATTCCATTCCATTCGATTCCATTCCATTCCATTCCATTCCATTCCATTCCATTCCATTCCAATCCATTCCATTCTACTCGGGTTGATTCCATTCCATTCCGTTCCATTCCATTCCATTCCTTTCCATTTATTCCATTCCGTTCTACTCGGGTTGATTCCTTTGAGTTTGGTTCCGTTCCGTTCCGTCCCATCCCGTCCCGTCCCGTCCCGTTCCGTTTTACTCGGGTTGATTCCTTTGCATTCCGTTCCGCTCGTTTCCATTCCGTTCCATTCCGTTCCACGCGGGTTGGTTCAATTCCATTCTATTCTATTCTATTCCTTTCCATTCCATTCCATTCTACTCGGGTTGATTCCATGCCGTTCCATTCCGTTCCATTCCGTCCCATCCCGACCCGTCCCATCCCGTCCCGTCCCGTCCCATCCCGTTCCGTTCCACATGGGTTGATTCAATTCCTTTCGGTTACATTAAATTCCATTCCATTCCATTCTACTCGGATTGATTCCATTCCATTCCATTCCATTCCATTCCATTCCATTCCATTCCATTCCATTCCTTTCCATTCCAATCCATTCCATTCTACTCGGGTTGATTCCATTCCATTCCATTCCATTCCATTCCATTCCATTCCATTCAGTTTCCTTCCATTCCATTCCATTCCATTCCATTCCTTTCCATTCCATTCCATTCCATTCCATTCCATTCTATTCCATTACATTCTACTACATTGAATTCCATTCCATTCCATTCCATTCCATTCCATTCCATTCCATTCCTTTCCATTCCATTTAGTTCTACTCGGGTTGATTCCATTCCATTCCATTCCATTCCATTCCATTCCATTCCATTCCATTCCATTCCATTCCGTTCTACTCTGATTGATTCCATTCCATTCCATTCCATTCCATTCCATTCCATTCCATTCGATTCCATTCCATTCCATTCCATTCCATTCCATTCCATTCCATTCGAATACATTCCATTCTACTCTTGTTGATTCCATTCCATTCCATTCCATTCCATTCCATTCCATTCGTCTCCATTCGATTCCATTCGATTCCATTCCATTCTATTCCATTGAATTCCATTCCATTCCATTCCATTCCATTCCATTCTATTCCATTCCATTCCATTCCATTCCGTTCTACTCGGGTTGATTCCATTCCATTCCATTCCATTCCATTCCATTCCATTCCATTCCACTCCATTCCATTCGATTCCATTCGATTCCATTCCATTCCATTCCATTCCATTCCAATCCATTCCATTCTTCTCGGGTTGATTCCATTCCATTCCATTCCATTCCATTCCATTCCATTCCATTCCATTCCATTCCATTCCATTCCATTCCATTGCATTCCATTCGATTCCATTCGATTCCATTCCATTTGATTCCATTCGATATCATTCGATTCCATTCCATCCCATTCCATTCCATTCCATTCCATTCCGTTCTACTCGGGTTGATTCCATTCCATTCCGTTTCATTCCATTCCTTTCCATTCCATTCCATTCCATTCCATTCCATTCCATTCCGTTCTAATCGGTTTGATTCCACTCCCTTCCATTCCATTCCATTCCATTCCATTCCATTCCTTTCCATTCCATTCCTTTCCATTCCAACCCATTCCGTTCTACTCGGGTTGATTCCATTCCATTCCATTCCATTCCATTCCATTCCATTCCATTCCATTCCATTCCATTCCATTCCATTCCATTCCATTCGATTCCATTCCATTGCATTCCATTCCATTTCATTCCAAACCATTCCATTCTACTCGCGTTCATCATTCCATTCCATTCCATTCCATTCCATTCCACTCGGGTTCTTTCCATTCCATTCCATTCCATTCCATTCCATTCAATTCCATTCCATTCCATTCCGTTCTACTCAGGTTGATTTCCATTCCATTCCATTCCATTCCATTCCATTCCATTCCATTCCATTCCATTCCACTCCATTCCATTCCGTTCTATTCGGGTTGATTCCATTCCATTCCATTCCATTCTATTCCATTCCATTCCATTCCATTCCATTCCATTCCATTCCATTCCATTCCATTCCATTCCGTTTCATTCCATTCCATTCCATTCCATTCCATTCCATTCCGTTCTAATCGGTTTGATTCCACTCCATTCCATTCCATTCCATTCCATTCCATTCCATTCCATTCCTTTCCATTCCAACCCATTCCGTTCTACTCGGGTTGATTCCATTCCATTCCATTCCATTCCATTCCATTCCATTCCACTCCTTTCCATTCCAACCCATTCCGTTCTACTCGGGTTGATTCCATTCCATTCCATTCCATTCCATTCTATTCCATTCCATTCCATTCCATTCCATTCCATTCCATTCCATTCGATTCCATTCGATTCCATTCCATTCCATTCCATTCCATTTCATTCCAAACCATTCCATTCTACTCGGGTTCATCATTCCATTCCATTCCATTCCATTCCATTCCACTCGGGTTCTTTCCATTCCATTCCATTCCATTCCATTCCATTCCATTCCATTCCATTCCGTTCTACTCAGGTTGATTTCCATTCCATTCCATTCCATTCCATTCCATTCCATTCCATTCCATTGCATTCCATTCCATTCCATTCCATTCCATTCCACTCCATTCCATTCCGTTCTATTCGGGTTGATTCCATTCCATTCCATTCCATTCCATTCCATTCCATTCCATTCCATTCCATTCCATTCCATTCCATTCTATTCCATTCCGTTCTACTCGGCTTGAATCCATTGAGTTCCGTTCCGTTCTGTTCCGTCCCGACACGTCCCGTCCCGTCCCGTCCCGTCCCGTCCCATCCCGTCCCGTCCCGTCCCGTGCCGTTGTATTCGGGTTGATTCCATTCCACTCCATTCCGTTCATTTCCGTTCCGTTCCATTCAGTTCCACGCGGGTTGATTCAATTCCATTCTATTCTATTCCATTCCATTCCATTCCATTCCATTCCATTCCATTCCATTCCATTCTACCCGGGTTGATTCCATGCTTTTCCGTTCCGTTCCATTCCGTCCAATCCCGACGCGTCCCGTCCCGTCAAATTACGTTCTGTTCTGATCGGATTGATTCCGTTCCATTCCGTTCCGTTCCTTTCCGTTCCGTTCCATTCCGTCACACGCGGGTTGATTCAATTCCATTCTATTACATTGAATTCCATTCCATTCCATTCCATTCCATTCTACTCTTATTGATTGCATTCCATTCCATTCCATTCCAGTCCATTCCAATCCATTCCATTCTACTCGGGTTGATTCCATTCCATTCCATTCCATTCCATTCCATTCCATTCCATTCCATTCCATTCCATTCCATTCCATTCCATTCCATTCCACTCGGGCTCATTCCATTCCATTCCATTCCATTCCATTCCATTCCATTCCATTCCATTCCATTCCATTCCATTCCGTTCTACTCGGGTTGATTTCCATTAAATTCCATTCCATTCCATTCCACTCCATTCCATTCCATTCCATTCCATTCCATTCCATTCCTTTCCATTTATTCCATTACGTTCTACTCGGGTTGATTCCATTGAGTTTGGTTCCGTTCCGTTCCGTCCCATCCCGTCCCGTCCCGTCCCGTTCCGTTTTACTCGGGTTGATTCCTTTGCATTCCGTTCCGCTCGTTTCCATTCTGTTCCATTCCGTTCCACGCGGGTTGGTTCAATTCCATTCTATTCTATTCTATTCCTTTCCATTCCATTCCATTCTACTTGGGTTGATTCCATGCCGTTCCATTCCGTTCCATTCCGTCCCATCCCAACCCGTCCCATCCCGTCCCGTCCCGTCCCATACCGTTCCGTTCCACATGGGTTGATTCAATTCCTTTCGGTTACATTGAATTCCATTCCATTCCATTTTACTCGGATTGATTCCATTCCATTCCATTCCATTCCATTCCATTCCATTCCTTTCCATTCCAATCCATTCCATTCTACTCGGGTTGATTCCATTCCATTCCATTCCATTCCATTCCATTCCACTCCATTCCATTCCATTCCATTCCATTCCATTCCATTCCATTCCATTCCATTCCATTCCATTCAGTTTCATTCCATTCCATTCCATTCCATTCCATTCCTTTCCATTCCATTCCATTCCATTCCATTCCATTCCATTCTATTCCATTACATTCTACTACATTGAATTCCATTCCATTCCATTCAATTCCATTCCATTCCATTCCTTTCCATTCCATTTAGTTCTACTCGGGTTGATTCCATTCCATTCCATTCCATTCCATTCCATTCTGTTCTACTCGTGTTGATTCTACTCCATTCCATTCCATTCCATCCTATTCCATTCCATTCCATTAGATTCCATTCTATTCCTTTCGATTCCATTCCATTCTACTTCATTTTATTCCATTCCATTCCATTCCATTCTATTCCATTGAATTCCATTCCATTCCATTCCATTCCATTCCATTCCATTCCATTCCATTCCATTCCATTCCATTCCATTCCATTCCGTTCCATTCCGTTCCACTCGGGTTGATTCCATTCTATTCCATTCCATTCCATTCGATTCCATTCGATATCATTCGATTCCATTCCATCCCATTCCATTCCATTCCATTCCATTCCGTTCTTCTCGGGTTGATTCCATTCCATTCCATTTCATTCCATTCCATTCCATTCCATTTCTTTCGATTCCATTCGATTCCATTCCATTCCATTCCATTCCATTCCATTCCATTCCATTCCATTCCACTCGATTCCATTCCATTCCTTTCCATTCCATTCCAATCCATTCCATTCTACTCGGGTGGATTCCATTCCATTCCATTCCATTCCATTCCATTCCATTCCATTATATTCCATTCTATTCCATTCGTTCCCGTTCGATTCCATTCCATTCCATTCCATTCCATTCCATTCCATTCCATTCCATTCCATTCCATTCCATTCCATTCTATTCCATTCCATTCCATTCCATTCCATTCCATTCCATTCCATTCCAATCCATTCCATTCTACTCGGGTTGATTCCATTCCATTCCATTCCATTCCAATCCATTCCATTCCATTCCATTCCACTCCATTCCATTCCTTTCTATTCCATTCCATTCCATTCCATTCCATTCCATTCCATTCCATTCCATTCCATTCCATTCCGTTCTACTCGGGTTGATTCCACTCCATTCCATTCCATTCCATTCCATTCCATTCCATTCCATTCCATTCCATTCCTTTCCATTCCAACGCATTCTGTTCTACTCGGGTTGATTCCATTCCATTCCATTCCATTCCATTCCATTCCATTCCATTCCATTCCATTCCATTCCTTTCCATTCCAACCCATTCCGTTCTACTCGGGTTGATTCCATTCCATTCCATTCCATTCCATTCCATTCCATTCCATTCCATTCCATTCCATTCCATTCCATTCCATTCCATTCCATTCCATTCCATTCCACTCCATTCCATTCCATTTCATTCCAAACCGTTCCATTCTACTCGGGTTCATCATTCCATTCCATTCCATTCGATTCCATTCCACTCGGGTTCATTCCATTCCATTCCATTCCATTCCATTCCATTCCATTCCATTCCATTCCGTTCTACTCAGGTTGATTTCCATTCCATTCCATTCCATTCCATTCCATTCCATTCCATTCCATTCCATTCCATTCCATTCCATTCCATTCCATTCCATTCCATTCCATTCTATTCCTTTCCGTTCTACTGGGCTTGAATCCATTGAGTTCCGTTCCGTTCCGTTCCGTCCCACCACGTCCCGTCCCGTCCCTTCCCGTCCCGTCCCGTCCCGTCCCGTCCCGTGCCGTTGTACTCGGGTTGATTCCGTTCCACTCCGTTCCGTTCCTTTCCGTTCCGTTCCATTCAGTTCCACGCGGGTTGATTCAATTCCATTCTATTCTATTCCATTCCATTCCATTCCATTCCATTCCATTCCATTCCATTTTACTCGGGTTGATTCCATGCCGTTCCGTTGCGTTCCATTCTGTCCCATCCCGACGCGTCCCGTCCCGTCCCGTCCCATTCCGTTCCGTTCTGATCGGGTTGATTCCGTTCCATTGCGTTCCGTTCCTTTCCGTTCCATTCCATTCCGTTACAAGCGGGTTGATTCAATTCCATTCTATTACATTGAATTCCATTCCATTCCATTCCATTCCATTCTACTCGGATTGATTGCATTCCATTCCATTCCATTCCAGTCCATTCCAATCCATTCCATTCTACTCGGGTTGATTCCATTCCATTCCATTCCATTCCATTCCATTCCATTCCATTCCATTCCATTCCATTGCGTTACATTCGATTCGATTCCATTCCATTCCATTCCAATCCATTCCATTCTACTTGGGTTGATTCCGTTCCATTCCATTCCATTTGATTCCTTTCGATTCCATTCCATTCCATTCCATTCCATTCCACTCCATTCCATTCCATTCTGTTCTACTCGGGTTGATTACACTCCATTCCATTCCATTCCATTCCATTCTATTCCATTTCATTCCATTCGATTCCATTCTATTCCATTCGATTCCATTCCATTCCATTTCATTTTATTCCATTCCATTCCATTCCATTCTATTCCTTTGAATTCCATTACATTCCATTCCATTCCATTTCATTTTATTGCATTCCATTCCATACCATTCTATTCCATTGAATTCCATTCCATTCCTTTCCATTCCAATCCATTCCATTCTACTCGGGTTGATTCCATTCCATTCCATTCCATTCCATTCCATTCGATTCCATTCCATTCCATTCCATTCCATTCCATTCCGTTCTACTCGGGTTGATTCCATTCTATTCCTTTCCATTCCGTTCGATTCCATTCGATTCCATTCGATTCCATTCCATTCCATTCCATTCCCTTCCATTCCATTCTATTCCTTTGAATTCCATTCCATTCCATTGCATTCCATTCCATTCCGTTCTACTCTGATTGACTCCATTCCATTCCATTCCATTCCATTCCATTGCATTCCATTCCATTCCATTCGATTCCATTCCATTCCATTCCATTCCATTCCATTCCATTCCATTCCATTCCAATACATTCCATTTTACTCTGGTTGATTCCATTCCATTCCATTCCATTCCATTCCATTCGTCTCCATTCGATTCCATTCGATTCCATTCCATTCTATTCCATTGAATTCCATTCCATTCCATTCCATTCCATTCCATTCCATTCCATTCCATTCCATTCCATTCCATACCATTCCATTCCGTTCTACTCGGGTTGATTCCGTTCCATTCCATTCCATTCCATTCCATTCCATTCCATTCCACTCCATTCCATTCGATTCCATTCGATTCCATTCCATTCCATTCCACTCCATTCCAATCCATTCCATTCTACTCGGGTTGATTCCATTCCATTCCATTCCATTCCATTCCCTTCCATTCCATTCCATTCCATTCCATTCCATTCCATTCCATTGCATTCCATTCGATTCCATTCGATTCCATTCCATTCGATTCCATTCGAGATCATTCGATTCCATTCCATCCCATTCCATTCCATTCCATTCCATTCCGTTCTACTCGGGTTGATTACATTCCATTCCATTTCATTCCATTCCATTCCATTCCATTCCATTCGATTCCATTCGATTCCATTCCATTCCAATCCATTCCATTCTACTCGGGTTGATTCCATTCCATTCCATTCCATTCCATTCCATTCCATTCCATTCCATTCCATTCCATTCCATTCCACTCGATTCCATTCCATTCTTTCCATTCCATTCCAATCCATTCCATTCTACTCGGGTGGATTCCATTCCATTCCATTCCATTCCATTCCATTCCATTCCATTCCATTCCATTCCATTCGATTCCATTCCATTCCATTCCATTCCATTCCATTCCATTCCATTCCATTCCATTCCATTCCATTCTAGTCGGGTTGATTCCATTCTATTCCATTCCATTCCATTCCATTCCATTCCATTCCATTCCATTCCATTCCATTCCATTCCACTCCATTCCACTCCATTTAATTCCATTCCATTCCATTCTATTCCATTCCATTCCATTCCTTTCCATTCCATTTAATTCTGCTCGGGTTGATTCCATTCCATTCCATTCCATTCCATTCCATTCCATTCCATTCCATTCCATTCCATTCCATTCCATTGCATTCCATTCGATTCCATTCGATTCCATTCCATTCCATTCCATTCCATTCCATTCCATTCCATTCCATTCCATTCCGTTCCACTCGGGTTGATTCCATTCTATTCCATTCCATTCCCTTCTATTCCATTCGATATCATTCGATTCCATTCCATCCCATTCCATTCCATTCCATTCCATTCCGTTCTTCTTGGGTTGATTCCATTCCATTCCATTTCATTCCATTCCATTCCATTCCATTTCTTTCGATTCCATTCGACTCCATTCCATTCCATTCCATTCCAATCCATTGCATTCTACTCAGTTTGATTCCATTCCATTCCATTCCATTCCATTCATATCCATTCCATTCCATTCCATTCAATTCCACTCGATTCCATTCCATTCCTTTCCATTCCATTCCAATCCATTCCATTCTACTCGGGTGGATTCCATTCCATTCCATTCGATTCCATTCCATTCCATTCCATTCCATTCCATTCCATTCCATTCCATTCGATTCCATTCCATTCCATTCCATGGCATTCCATTCCATTCCATTCCATTCCATTCCATTCAGTTCTAGTCGGGTTGATTCCATTCCATTCCATTGCATTCCATTCCATTCCATTGCATTCCATTCCATTCCATTCCATTCCATTCCATTCCATTCCATTCCATTCCATTCCATTCCATTCCATTCTATTCCATTCCATTCTACTCCATTGAATTCCATTCCATTCCATTCAATTTCATTCCATTCCATTCCTTTCCAATCCATTTAGTTCTACTCGGGTTGATTCCATTCCATTCCATTCCATTCCATTCCATTCCATTCCATTCCATTCCATTCCATTCCATTCCATTCCATTACTTTCCATTCCATTCCATTCCAATCCATTCCATTCTACTCGGGTTGACTCCATTCCATTCCATTCCACTCCATTCCATTCCGTTATATTCCATTCTATTCCATTCGATTCCGTTCGATTCCATTCCATTCCATTCCATTCTATTCCATTCCATTCGATTCCATTCCATTCCATTCCATTCCATTCCATTCCATTCCATTCCATTCCAATCCATTCCATTCTACTCGGGTTGATTCCATTCCATTCCATTCCATTCCAATCCATTCCATTCCATTCCATTCCATTCCATTCCATTCCATTCCATTCCATTCCATTCCATTCCATTCCATTCCATTCCATTCCATTCCTTTCTATTCCATTCCATTCCATTCCATTCCATTCCATTCCATTCCATTCCATTCCATTCCATTCCATTCCATTCCGTTCTACTCGGGTTGATTCCACTCCATTCCATTCCCTTCCATTCCATTCCATTCCATTCCATTCCATTCCATTCCATTCCATTCCATTACTTTCCATTCCATTCCATTCCAATCCATTCCAATCCATTCCATTCTACTCGGGTTGACTCCATTCCTTTCCATTCCATTCCATTCCATTCCATTATATTCCATTCTATTCCATTCGATCCCGTTCGATTCCATTCCATTCCATTCCATTCCATTCCATTCCATTCCATTCCATTCCATTCCATTCCATTCCAATCCATTCCATTCTACTCGGGTTGATTCCATTCCATTCCGTTCCATTCCATTCCATTCCTTTCCATTTATTCCATTCCGTTCTACTCGGGTTGATTCCATTGAGTTTGGTTCCGTTCCGTTCCGTCCCATCCCGTCCCGTCCCGTCCCGTTCCGTTTTACTTGGGTTGATTCCTTTGCATTCCGTTCCGCTCGTTTCCATTCCGTTCCATTCCGTTCCACGCGGGTTGGTTCAATTCCATTCTATTCTATTCTATTCCTTTCCATTCCATTCCATTCTACTCGGGTTGATTCCATGCCGTTCCATTCCGTTCCATTCCGTCCCTTCCCGACCCGTCCCATCCCGTCCCGTCCCGTCCCATCCCGTTCCGTTCCACATGGGTTGATTCAATTCCTTTCGGTTACATTGAATTCCATTCCATTCCATTCTACTCGGATTGATTCCATTCCATTCCATTCCATTCCATTCCATTCCATTCCATTCCATTCCATTCCATTCCTTTCCATTCCAATCCATTCCATTCTACTCGGGTTGATTCCATTCCATTCCATTCCATTCCATTCCATTCCATTCCATTCCATTCCATTCCATTCAGTTTCATTCCATTCCAATCCATTCCATTCCATTCCTTTCCATTCCATTCCATTCCATTCCATTCCATTCTATTCCATTACATTCTACTACATTGAATTCCATTCCATTCCATTCAATTCCATTCCATTCCATTCCTTTCCATTCCATTTAGTTCTACTCGGGTTGATTCCATTCCATTCCATTCCATTCCATTCCATTCCATTCCATTCCATTCTATTCCATTCCATTCCATTCCATTCCATTCTGTTCTACTCGGGTTGATTCTACTCCATTCCATTCCATTCCATCCTATTCCATTCCATTCCATTCGATTCCATTCTATTCCATTCGATTCCATTCCATTCTACTTCATTTTATTCCATTCCATTCCATTCCATTCTATTCCATTGAATTCCATTCCATTCCATTCCATTCCATTCCATTCCATTCCATTCCATTCCATTCCATTCCATTCCATTCCATTCCGTTCCATTCCGTTCCACTCGGGTTGATTCCACTCCATTCCATTCCCTTCCATTCCATTCCATTCCATTCCATTCCATTCCATTCCATTCCATTCCATTCCATTCCATTCCTTTCCATTCCAACCCATTCCTTTCTACTCGGGTTGATTCCATTCCATTCCATTCCATTCCATTCCATTCCATTCCATTCCATTCCATTCCATTCCATTCCACTCGATTCCATTCCATTCCTTTCCATTCCATTCCAATCCATTCCATTCTACTCGGGTGGATTCCATTCCATTCCATTCCATTCCATTCCATTCCATTCGATTCCATTCCATTCCATTCCATTCCATTCCATTCCATTCTATTCCATTCCATTCTACTCCATTGATTTCCATTCCATTCCATTCAATTCCATTCCATTCCATTCCTTTCCAATCCATTTAGTTCTACTCGGGTTGATTCCATTCCATTCCATTCCATTCCATTCCATTCCATTCCATTCCATTCCATTCCATTCCATTCCATTCCATTCCATTCCATTCCATTCCATTACTTTCCATTCCATTCCATTCCAATCCATTCCAATCCATTCCATTCTACTCGGGTTGACTCCATTCCTTTCCATTCCATTCCATTCCATTCCATTCCATTATATTCCATTCTATTCCATTCGATCCCGTTCGATTCCATTCCATTCCATTCCATTCCATTCCATTCCATTCCATTCCATTCCATTCGATTCCATTCCATTCCATTCCATTCCATTCCATTCCATTCCATTCCATTCCATTCCAATCCATTCCATTCTACTCGGGTTGATTCCATTCCATTCCGTTCCATTCCATTCCATTCCTTTCCATTTATTCCATTCCGTTCTACTCGGGTTGATTCCTTTGAGTTTGCTTCCGTTCCGTTCCGTCCCATCCCGTCCCGTCCCGTCCCGTTCCGTTTTACTCGGGTTGATTCCTTTGCATTCCGTTCCGCTCGTTTCCATTCCGTTCCATTCCGTTCCACGCGGGTTGGTTCAATTCCATTCTATTCTATTCTATTCCTTTCCATTCCATTCCATTCTACTCGGGTTGATTCCATGCCGTTCCATTCCGTTCCATTCCGTCCCGTCCCGACCCGTCCCATCCCGTCCCGTCCCGTCCCATCCCGTTCCGTTCCACATGGGTTGATTCAATTCCTTTCGGTTACATTGAATTCCATTCCATTCCATTCTACTCGGATTGATTCCATTCCATTCCATTCCATTCCATTCCATTCCATTCCATTCCATTCCATTCCATTCCATTCCTTTCCATTCCAATCCATTCCATTCTACTCGGGTTGATTCCATTCCATTCCATTCCATTCCATTCCATTCCATTCCATTCCATTCCATTCCATTCAGTTTCATTCCATTCCATTCCATTCCATTCCATTCCTTTCCATTCCATTCCATTCCATTCCATTCCATTCTATTCCATTACATTCTACTACATTGAATTCCATTCCATTCCATTCAATTCCATTCCATTCCATTCCTTTCCATTCCATTTAGTTCTACTCGGGTTGATTCCATTCCATTCCATTCCATTCCATTCCATTCCATTCCATTCCATTCCATTCCATTCTATTCCATTCCATTCCATTCCATTCCATTCTGTTCTACTCGGGTTGATTCTACTCCATTCCATTCCATTCCATCCTATTCCATTCCATTCCATTCGATTCCATTCTATTCCATTCGATTCCATTCCATTCTACTTCATTTTATTCCATTCCATTCCATTCCATTCTATTCCATTGAATTCTATTCCATTCCATTCCATTCCATTCCATTCCATACCATTCCATTCCATTCCATTCCATTCCATTCCATTCCATTCCATTCCGTTCCATTCCGTTCCACTCGGGTTGATTCCATTCTATTCCATTCCATTCCATTCGATTCCATTCGATATCATTCGATTCCATTCCATCCCATTCCATTCCATTCCATTCCATTCCGTTCTTCTCAGGTTGATTCCATTCCATTCCATTTCATTCCATTCCATTCCATTCCATTTCTTTCGATTCCATTCGATTCCATTCCATTCCATTCCATTCCATTCCACTCGATTCCATTCCATTCCTTTCCATTCCATTCCAATCCATTCCACTCTACTCGGGTGGATTCCATTCCATTCCATTCCATTCCATTCCATTCCATTCCATTCCATTCCATTCCATTCGATTCCATTCCATTCCATCCCATTCCATTCCATTCCATTCCATTCCATTCCGTTCTAGTCGGGTTGAATCCATTCCATTCCATTGCATTCCATTCCATTCCATTCCATTCCATTCCATTCCATTCCATTCCATTCCATTCCATTCCATTGCATTCCATTCCATTCCATTCCATTCCATTCCATTCCATTCCATTCCATTCCATTCTATTCCATTCCATTCTACTCCATTGAATTCCATTCCATTCCATTCAATTCCATTCCATTCCATTCCTTTCCAATCCATTTAGTTCTACTCGGGTTGATTCCATTCCATTCCATTCCATTCCATTCCATTCCATTCCATTCCATTCCATTCCATTCCATTCCATTACTTTCCATTCCATTCCATTCCAATACATTCCAATCCATTCCATTCTACTCGGGTTGACTCCATTCCTTTCCATTCCATTCCATTCCATTCCATTATATTCCATTCTATTCCATTCGTTCCCGTTCGATTCCATTCCATTCCATTCCATTCCATTCCATTCCATTCCATTCCATTCCATTCCATTCCATTCCATTCCATTCCATTCCATTCCATTCCAATCCATTCCATTCTACTCGGGTTGATTCCATTCCATTCCATTCCATTCCAATCCATTCCATTCCATTCCATTCCACTCCATTCCATTCCTTTCTATTCCATTCCATTCCATTCCATTCCATTCCATTCCATTCCATTCCATTCCATTCCGTTCTACTCGGGTTGATTCCACTCCATTCCATTCCATTCCATTCCATTCCATTCCATTCCATTCCATTCCATTCCTTTCCATTCCAACCCATTCTGTTCTACTCGGGTTGATTCCATTCCATTCCATTCCATTCCATTCCATTCCATTCCATTCCATTCCTTTCCATTCCAACCCATTCCGTTCTACTCGGGTTGATTCCATTCCATTCCATTCCATTCCATTCCATTCCATTCCATTCCATTCCATTCCATTCCATTCCACTCCATTCCATTCCATTTCATTCCAAACCGTTCCATTCTACTCGGGTTCATCATTCCATTCCATTCCATTCGATTCCATTCCACTCGGGTTCATTCTATTCCATTCCATTCCATTCCATTCCATTCCATTCCATTCCATTCCGTTCTACTCAGGTTGATTTCCATTCCATTCCATTCCATTCCATTCCATTCCATTCCATTCCATTCCATTCCATTCCATTCCATTCCATTCCATTCCATTCCATTCCATTCCATTCTATTCCTTTCCGTTCTACTGGGCTTGAATGCATTGAGTTCCGTTCCGTTCCGTTCCGTCCCACCACGTCCCGTCCCGTCCCGTCCCGTCCCGTCCCGTCCCGTCCCGTGCCGTTGTACTCGGGTTGATTCCGTTCCACTCCGTTCCGTTCCTTTCCGTTCCGTTCCATTCAGTTCCACGCGGGTTGATTCAATTCCATTCTATTCTATTCCATTCCATTCCATTCCATTCCATTCCATTCCATTCCATTTTACTCGGGTTGATTCCATGCCGTTCCGTTGCGTTCCATTCTGTCCCATCCCGACGCGTCCCGTCCCGTCCCGTCCCATTCCGTTCCGTTCTGATCGGGTTGATTCCGTTCCATTGCGTTCCGTTCCTTTCCGTTCCATTCCATTCCGTTACAAGCGGGTTGATTCAATTCCATTCTATTACATTGAATTCCATTCCATTCCATTCCATTCCATTCTACTCGGATTGATTGCATTCCATTCCATTCCATTCCAGTCCATTGCAATCCATTCCATTCTACTCGGGTTGATTCCATTCCATTCCATTCCATTCCATTCCATTCCATTCCATTCCATTCCATTCCATTCCATTCCATTCCATTGCGTTACATTCGATTCGATTCCATTCCATTCCATTCCAATCCATTCTATTCTACTTGGGTTGATTCCGTTCCATTCCATTCCATTTGATTCCTTTCGATTCCATTCCATTCCATTCCATTCCATTCCATTCCATTCCATTCCATTTCATTCCATTTCATTCCATTCCATTCTGTTCTACTCGGGTTGATTACACTCCATTCCATTCCATTCCATTCCATTCTATTCCATTTCATTCCATTCGATTCCATTCTATTCCATTCGATTCCATTCCATTCCATTTCATTTTATTCCATTCCATTCCATTCCATTCTATTCCTTTGAATTCCATTACATTCCATTCCATTCCATTTCATTTTATTGCATTCCATTCCATACCATTCTATTCCATTGAATTCCATTCCATTCTTTTCCATTCCAATCCATTCCATTCTACTCGGGTTGATTCCATTCCATTCCATTCCATTCCATTCCATTCGATTCCATTCCATTCCATTCCATTCCATTCCATTCCGTTCTACTCGGGTTGATTCCATTCTATTCCTTTCCATTCCGTTCGATTCCATTCGATTCCATTCGATTCCATTCCATTCCATTCCATTCCCTTCCATTCCATTCTATTCCTTTGAATTCCATTCCATTCCATTGCATTCCATTCCATTCCGTTCTACTCTGATTGACTCCATTCCATTCCATTCCATTCCATTCCATTGCATTCCATTCCATTCCATTCGATTCCATTCCATTCCACTCCATTCCATTCCATTCCATTCCAATACATTCCATTTTACTCTGGTTGATTCCATTCCATTCCATTCCATTCCATTCCATTCCATTCGTCTCCATTTGATTCCATTAGATTCCATTCCATTCTATTCCATTGAATTCCATTCCATTCCATTCCATTCCATTCCATTCCATTCCATTCCATTCCATTCCATACCATTCCATTCCGTTCAACTCGGGTTGATTCCGTTCCATTCCATTCCATTCCATTCCATTCCATTCCATTCCACTCCATTCCATTCGATTCCATTCGATTCCATTCCATTCCATTCCAATCCATTCCATTCTACTCGGGTTGATTCCATTCCATTCCATTCCATTCCATTCCATTCCATTCCATTCCATTCCATTCCATTGCATTCCATTCGATTCCATTCGATTCCATTCCATTCGATTCTATTCGAGATCATTCGATTCCATTCCATCCCATTCCATTCCATTCCATTCCATTCCGTTCTACTCTGGTTGATTACATTCCATTCCATTTCATTCCATTCCATTCCATTCCATTCCATTCGATTCCATTCGATTCCATTCCATTCCATTCCATTCCAATCCATTCCATTCTACTCGGGTTGATTCCATTCCATTCCATTCCATTCCATTCCATTCCATTCCATTCCATTCTATTCCATTCCATTCCATTCCATTCTAGTCGGGTTGATTCCATTCTATTCCATTCCATTCCATTCCATTCCATTCCATTCCATTCCATTCCATTCCATTCCATTCCACTCCATTCCACTCCATTTAATTCCATTCCATTCCATTCTATTCCATTCCATTCCATTCCTTTCCATTCCATTTAATTCTACTCGGGTTGATTCCATTCCATTCCATTCCATTCCATTCCATTCCATTCCATTCCATTCCATTCCATTCCATTCCATTCCATTCCATTCCATTCCATTCCATTGCATTCCATTCGATTCCATTCGATTCCATTCCATTCCATTCCATTCCATTCCATTCCATTCCATTCCATTCCATTCCGTTCCACTCGGGTTGATTCCATTCTATTCCATTCCATTCCCTTCTATTCCATTCGATATCATTCGATTCCATTCCATCCCATTCCATTCCATTCCATTCCATTCCGTTCTTCTTGGGTTGATTCCATTCCATTCCATTTCATTCCATTCCATTCCGTTCCATTTCCTTCGATTCCATTCGACTCCATTCCATTCCATTCCATTCCAATCCATTGCATTCTACTCAGTTTGATTCCATTCCATTCCATTCCATTCCATTCATATCCATTCCATTCCATTCCATTCAATTCCACTCGATTCCATTCCATTCCTTTCCATTCCATTCCAATCCATTCCATTCTACTCGGGTGGATTCCATTCCATTCCATTCCATTCCATTCCATTCCATTCCATTCCATTCCATTCCATTCCATTCCACTCGATTCCATTCCATTCTTTCCATTCCATTCCAATCCATTCCATTCTACTCGGGTGGATTCCATTCCATTCCATTCCATTCCATTCCATTCCATTCCATTCCATTCCATTCCATTCGATTCCATTCCATTCCATTCCATTCCATTCCATTCCATTCCATTCCATTCCATTCCATTCCATTCTAGTCGGGTTGATTCCATTCTATTCCATTCCATTCCATTCCATTCCATTCCATTCCATTCCATTCCATTCCACTCCATTCCACTCCATTTAATTCCATTCCATTCCATTCTATTCCATTCCATTCCATTCCTTTCCATTCCATTTAATTCTGCTCGGGTTGATTCCATTCCATTCCATTCCATTCCATTCCATTCCATTCCATTCCATTCCATTCCATTCCATTCCATTGCATTCCATTCGATTCCATTCGATTCCATTCCATTCCATTCCATTCCATTCCATTCCATTCCATTCCATTCCATTCCGTTCCACTCGGGTTGATTCCATTCTATTCCATTCCATTCCCTTCTATTCCATTCGATATCATTCGATTCCTTTCCATCCCATTCCATTCCATTCCATTCCATTCCGTTCTTCTTGGGTTGATTCCATTCCATTCCATTTCATTCCATTCCATTCCATTCCATTTCTTTCGATTCCATTCGACTCCATTCCATTCCATTCCATTCCAATCCATTGCATTCTACTCAGTTTGATTCCATTCCATTCCATTCCATTCCATTCATATCCATTCCATTCCATTCCATTCAATTCCACTCGATTCCATTCCATTCCTTTCCATTCCATTCCAATCCATTCCATTCTACTCGGGTGGATTCCATTCCATTCCATTCGATTCCATTCCATTCCATTCCATTCCATTCCATTCCATTCCATTCCATTCGATTCCATTCCATTCCATTCCATGGCATTCCATTCCATTCCATTCCATTCCATTCCATTCAGTTCTAGTCGGGTTGATTCCATTCCATTCCATTGCATTCCATTCCATTCCATTGCATTCCATTCCATTCCATTCCATTCCATTCCATTCCATTCCATTCCATTCCATTCCATTCCATTCCATTCCATTCCATTCTATTCCATTCCATTCTACTCCATTGAATTCCATTCCATTCCATTCAATTTCATTCCATTCCATTCCTTTCCAATCCATTTAGTTCTACTCGGGTTGATTCCATTCCATTCCATTCCATTCCATTCCATTCCATTCCATTCCATTCCATTCCATTCCATTCCATTCCATTACTTTCCATTCCATTCCATTCCAATCCATTCCATTCTACTCGGGTTGACTCCATTCCATTCCATTCCACTCCATTCCATTCCGTTATATTCCATTCTATTCCATTCGATTCCGTTCGATTCCATTCCATTCCATTCCATTCTATTCCATTCCATTCGATTCCATTCCATTCCATTCCATTCCATTCCATTCCATTCCATTCCATTCCAATCCATTCCATTCTACTCGGGTTGATTCCATTCCATTCCATTCCATTCCAATCCATTCCATTCCATTCCATTCCATTCCATTCCATTCCATTCCATTCCATTCCATTCCATTCCATTCCATTCCATTCCTTTCTATTCCATTCCATTCCATTCCATTCCATTCCATTCCATTCCATTCCATTCCATTCCATTCCATTCCATTCCGTTCTACTCGGGTTGATTCCACTCCATTCCATTCCCTTCCATTCCATTCCATTCCATTCCATTCCATTCCATTCCATTCCATTCCATTACTTTCCATTCCATTCCATTCCAATCCATTCCAATCCATTCCATTCTACTCGGGTTGACTCCATTCCTTTCCATTCCATTCCATTCCATTCCATTATATTCCATTCTATTCCATTCGATCCCGTTCGATTCCATTCCATTCCATTCCATTCCATTCCATTCCATTCCATTCCATTCCATTCCATTCCATTCCAATCCATTCCATTCTACTCGGGTTGATTCCATTCCATTCCGTTCCATTCCATTCCATTCCTTTCCATTTATTCCATTCCGTTCTACTCGGGTTGATTCCATTGAGTTTGGTTCCGTTCCGTTCCGTCCCATCCCGTCCCGTCCCGTCCCGTTCCGTTTTACTTGGGTTGATTCCTTTGCATTCCGTTCCGCTCGTTTCCATTCCGTTCCATTCCGTTCCACGCGGGTTGGTTCAATTCCATTCTATTCTATTCTATTCCTTTCCATTCCATTCCATTCTACTCGGGTTGATTCCATGCCGTTCCATTCCGTTCCATTCCGTCCCTTCCCGACCCGTCCCATCCCGTCCCGTCCCGTCCCATCCCGTTCCGTTCCACATGGGTTGATTCAATTCCTTTCGGTTACATTGAATTCCATTCCATTCCATTCTACTCGGATTGATTCCATTCCATTCCATTCCATTCCATTCCATTCCATTCCATTCCATTCCATTCCATTCCTTTCCATTCCAATCCATTCCATTCTACTCGGGTTGATTCCATTCCATTCCATTCCATTCCATTCCATTCCATTCCATTCCATTCCATTCCATTCCATTCCATTCCATTCAGTTTCATTCCATTCAAATCCATTCCATTCCATTCCTTTCCATTCCATTCCATTCCATTCCATTCCATTCTATTCCATTACATTCTACTACATTGAATTCCATTCCATTCCATTCAATTCCATTCCATTCCATTCCTTTCCATTCCATTTAGTTCTACTCGGGTTGATTCCATTCCATTCCATTCCATTCCATTCCATTCCATTCCATTCCATTCTATTCCATTCCATTCCATTCCATTCCATTCTGTTCTACTCGGGTTGATTCTACTCCATTCCATTCCATTCCATCCTATTCCATTCCATTCCATTCGATTCCATTCTATTCCATTCGATTCCATTCCATTCTACTTCATTTTATTCCATTCCATTCCATTCCATTCTATTCCATTGAATTCCATTCCATTCCATTCCATTCCATTCCATTCCATTCCATTCCATTCCATTCCATTCCATTCCATTCCATTCCGTTCCATTCCGTTCCACTCGGGTTGATTCCACTCCATTCCATTCCCTTCCATTCCATTCCATTCCATTCCATTCCATTCCATTCCATTCCATTCCATTCCATTCCATTCCTTTCCATTCCAACCCATTCCTTTCTACTCGGGTTGATTCCATTCCATTCCATTCCATTCCATTCCATTCCATTCCATTCCATTCCATTCCATTCCATTCCACTCGATTCCATTCCATTCCTTTCCATTCCATTCCAATCCATTCCATTCTACTCGGGTGGATTCCATTCCATTCCATTCCATTCCATTCCATTCCATTCGATTCCATTCCATTCCATTCCATTCCATTCCATTCCATTCTATTCCATTCCATTCTACTCCATTGATTTCCATTCCATTCCATTCAATTCCATTCCATTCCATTCCTTTCCAATCCATTTAGTTCTACTCGGGTTGATTCCATTCCATTCCATTCCATTCCATTCCATTCCATTCCATTCCATTCCATTCCATTCCATTCCATTCCATTCCATTCCATTCCATTCCATTACTTTCCATTCCATTCCATTCCAATCCATTCCAATCCATTCCATTCTACTCGGGTTGACTCCATTCCTTTCCATTCCATTCCATTCCATTCCATTCCATTATATTCCATTCTATTCCATTCGATCCCGTTCGATTCCATTCCATTCCATTCCATTCCATTCCATTCCATTCCATTCCATTCCATTCGATTCCATTCCATTCCATTCCATTCCATTCCATTCCATTCCATTCCATTCCAATCCATTCCATTCTACTCGGGTTGATTCCATTCCATTCCGTTCCATTCCATTCCATTCCTTTCCATTTATTCCATTCCGTTCTACTCGGGTTGATTCCTTTGAGTTTGCTTCCGTTCCGTTCCGTCCCATCCCGTCCCGTCCCGTCCCGTTCCGTTTTACTCGGGTTGATTCCTTTGCATTCCGTTCCGCTCGTTTCCATTCCGTTCCATTCCGTTCCACGCGGGTTGGTTCAATTCCATTCTATTCTATTCTATTCCTTTCCATTCCATTCCATTCCGTTCCACGCGGGTTGGTTCAATTCCATTCTATTCTATTCTATTCCTTTCCATTCCATTCCATTCTACTCGGGTTGATTCCATGCCGTTCCATTCCGTTCCATTCCGTCCCGTCCCGACCCGTCCCATCCCGTCCCGTCCCGTCCCATCCCGTTCCGTTCCACATGGGTTGATTCAATTCCTTTCGGTTACATTGAATTCCATTCCATTCCATTCTACTCGGATTGATTCCATTCCATTCCATTCCATTCCATTCCATTCCATTCCATTCCATTCCATTCCATTCCATTCCTTTCCATTCCAATCCATTCCATTCTACTCGGGTTGATTCCATTCCATTCCATTCCATTCCATTCCATTCCATTCCATTCCATTCCATTCCATTCAGTTTCATTCCATTCCATTCCATTCCATTCCATTCCTTTCCATTCCATTCCATTCCATTCCATTCCATTCTATTCCATTACATTCTACTACATTGAATTCCATTCCATTCCATTCAATTCCATTCCATTCCATTCCTTTCCATTCCATTTAGTTCTACTCGGGTTGATTCCATTCCATTCCATTCCATTCCATTCCATTCCATTCCATTCCATTCCATTCCATTCTATTCCATTCCATTCCATTCCATTCCATTCTGTTCTACTCGGGTTGATTCTACTCCATTCCATTCCATTCCATCCTATTCCATTCCATTCCATTCGATTCCATTCTATTCCATTCGATTCCATTCCATTCTACTTCATTTTATTCCATTCCATTCCATTCCATTCTATTCCATTGAATTCTATTCCATTCCATTCCATTCCATTCCATTCCATACCATTCCATTCCATTCCATTCCATTCCATTCCATTCCATTCCATTCCGTTCCATTCCGTTCCACTCGGGTTGATTCCATTCTATTCCATTCCATTCCATTCGATTCCATTCGATATCATTCGATTCCATTCCATCCCATTCCATTCCATTCCATTCCATTCCGTTCTTCTCAGGTTGATTCCATTCCATTCCATTTCATTCCATTCCATTCCATTCCATTTCTTTCGATTCCATTCGATTCCATTCCATTCCATTCCATTCCATTCCACTCGATTCCATTCCATTCCTTTCCATTCCATTCCAATCCATTCCACTCTACTCGGGTGGATTCCATTCCATTCCATTCCATTCCATTCCATTCCATTCCATTCCATTCTATTCCATTCGATTCCATTCCATTCCATCCCATTCCATTCCATTCCATTCCATTCCATTCCGTTCTAGTCGGGTTGAATCCATTCCATTCCATTGCATTCCATTCCATTCCATTCCATTCCATTCCATTCCATTCCATTCCATTCCATTCCATTGCATTCCATTCCATTCCATTCCATTCCATTCCATTCCATTCCATTCCATTCCATTCTATTCCATTCCATTCTACTCCATTGAATTCCATTCCATTCCATTCAATTCCATTCCATTCCATTCCTTTCCAATCCATTTAGTTCTACTCGGGTTGATTCCATTCCATTCCATTCCATTCCATTCCATTCCATTCCATTCCATTCCATTCCATTCCATTCCATTACTTTCCATTCCATTCCATTCCAATACATTCCAATCCATTCCATTCTACTCGGGTTGACTCCATTCCTTTCCATTCCATTCCATTCCATTCCATTATATTCCATTCTATTCCATTCGTTCCCGTTCGATTCCATTCCATTCCATTCCATTCCATTCCATTCCATTCCATTCCATTCCATTCCATTCCATTCCATTCCATTCCATTCCATTCCATTCCAATCCATTCCATTCTACTCGGGTTGATTCCATTCCATTCCATTCCATTCCAATCCATTCCATTCCATTCCATTCCACTCCATTCCATTCCTTTCTATTCCATTCCATTCCATTCCATTCCATTCCATTCCATTCCATTCCATTCCATTCCGTTCTACTCGGGTTGATTCCACTCCATTCCATTCCATTCCATTCCATTCCATTCCATTCCATTCCATTCCATTCCTTTCCATTCCAACCCATTCTGTTCTACTCGGGTTGATTCCATTCCATTCCATTCCATTCCATTCCATTCCATTCCATTCCATTCCTTTCCATTCCAACCCATTCCGTTCTACTCGGGTTGATTCCATTCCATTCCATTCCATTCCATTCCATTCCATTCCATTCCATTCCATTCCATTCCATTCCACTCCATTCCATTCCATTTCATTCCAAACCGTTCCATTCTACTCGGGTTCATCATTCCATTCCATTCCATTCGATTCCATTCCACTCGGGTTCATTCTATTCCATTCCATTCCATTCCATTCCATTCCATTCCATTCCATTCCGTTCTACTCAGGTTGATTTCCATTCCATTCCATTCCATTCCATTCCATTCCATTCCATTCCATTCCATTCCATTCCATTCCATTCCATTCCATTCCATTCCATTCCATTCCATTCTATTCCTTTCCGTTCTACTGGGCTTGAATGCATTGAGTTCCGTTCCGTTCCGTTCCGTCCCACCACGTCCCGTCCCGTCCCGTCCCGTCCCGTCCCGTCCCGTCCCGTGCCGTTGTACTCGGGTTGATTCCGTTCCACTCCGTTCCGTTCCTTTCCGTTCCGTTCCATTCAGTTCCACGCGGGTTGATTCAATTCCATTCTATTCTATTCCATTCCATTCCATTCCATTCCATTCCATTCCATTCCATTTTACTCGGGTTGATTCCATGCCGTTCCGTTGCGTTCCATTCTGTCCCATCCCGACGCGTCCCGTCCCGTCCCGTCCCATTCCGTTCCGTTCTGATCGGGTTGATTCCGTTCCATTGCGTTCCGTTCCTTTCCGTTCCATTCCATTCCGTTACAAGCGGGTTGATTCAATTCCATTCTATTACATTGAATTCCATTCCATTCCATTCCATTCCATTCTACTCGGATTGATTGCATTCCATTCCATTCCATTCCAGTCCATTGCAATCCATTCCATTCTACTCGGGTTGATTCCATTCCATTCCATTCCATTCCATTCCATTCCATTCCATTCCATTCCATTCCATTCCATTCCATTCCATTGCGTTACATTCGATTCGATTCCATTCCATTCCATTCCAATCCATTCTATTCTACTTGGGTTGATTCCGTTCCATTCCATTCCATTTGATTCCTTTCGATTCCATTCCATTCCATTCCATTCCATTCCATTCCATTCCATTCCATTCCATTCCATTTCATTCCATTCCATTCTGTTCTACTCGGGTTGATTACACTCCATTCCATTCCATTCCATTCCATTCTATTCCATTTCATTCCATTCGATTCCATTCTATTCCATTCGATTCCATTCCATTCCATTTCATTTTATTCCATTCCATTCCATTCCATTCTATTCCTTTGAATTCCATTACATTCCATTCCATTCCATTTCATTTTATTGCATTCCATTCCATACCATTCTATTCCATTGAATTCCATTCCATTCTTTTCCATTCCAATCCATTCCATTCTACTCGGGTTGATTCCATTCCATTCCATTCCATTCCATTCCATTCGATTCCATTCCATTCCATTCCATTCCATTCCATTCCGTTCTACTCGGGTTGATTCCATTCTATTCCTTTCCATTCCGTTCGATTCCATTCGATTCCATTCGATTCCATTCCATTCCATTCCATTCCCTTCCATTCCATTCTATTCCTTTGAATTCCATTCCATTCCATTGCATTCCATTCCATTCCGTTCTACTCTGATTGACTCCATTCCATTCCATTCCATTCCATTCCATTGCATTCCATTCCATTCCATTCGATTCCATTCCATTCCACTCCATTCCATTCCATTCCATTCCAATACATTCCATTTTACTCTGGTTGATTCCATTCCATTCCATTCCATTCCATTCCATTCCATTCGTCTCCATTTGATTCCATTAGATTCCATTCCATTCTATTCCATTGAATTCCATTCCATTCCATTCCATTCCATTCCATTCCATTCCATTCCATACCATTCCATTCCGTTCAACTCGGGTTGATTCCGTTCCATTCCATTCCATTCCATTCCATTCCACTCCATTCCATTCGATTCCATTCGATTCCATTCCATTCCATTCCAATCCATTCCATTCTACTCGGGTTGATTCCATTCCATTCCATTCCATTCCATTCCATTCCATTCCATTCCATTCCATTCCATTGCATTCCATTCGATTCCATTCGATTCCATTCCATTCGATTCTATTCGAGATCATTCGATTCCATTCCATCCCATTCCATTCCATTCCATTCCATTCCGTTCTACTCTGGTTGATTACATTCCATTCCATTTCATTCCATTCCATTCCATTCCATTCCATTCGATTCCATTCGATTCCATTCCATTCCATTCCATTCCAATCCATTCCATTCTACTCGGGTTGATTCCATTCCATTCCATTCCATTCCATTCCATTCCATTCCATTCCATTCTATTCCATTCCATTCCATTCCATTCTAGTCGGGTTGATTCCATTCTATTCCATTCCATTCCATTCCATTCCATTCCATTCCATTCCATTCCATTCCATTCCATTCCACTCCATTCCACTCCATTTAATTCCATTCCATTCCATTCTATTCCATTCCATTCCATTCCTTTCCATTCCATTTAATTCTACTCGGGTTGATTCCATTCCATTCCATTCCATTCCATTCCATTCCATTCCATTCCATTCCATTCCATTCCATTCCATTGCATTCCATTCGATTCCATTCGATTCCATTCCATTCCATTCCATTCCATTCCATTCCATTCCATTCCATTCCATTCCGTTCCACTCGGGTTGATTCCATTCTATTCCATTCCATTCCCTTCTATTCCATTCGATATCATTCGATTCCATTCCATCCCATTCCATTCCATTCCATTCCATTCCGTTCTTCTTGGGTTGATTCCATTCCATTCCATTTCATTCCATTCCATTCCGTTCCATTTCCTTCGATTCCATTCGACTCCATTCCATTCCATTCCATTCCAATCCATTGCATTCTACTCAGTTTGATTCCATTCCATTCCATTCCATTCCATTCATATCCATTCCATTCCATTCCATTCAATTCCACTCGATTCCATTCCATTCCTTTCCATTCCATTCCAATCCATTCCATTCTACTCGGGTGGATTCCATTCCATTCCATTCGATTCCATTCCATTCCATTCCATGGCATTCCATTCCATTCCATTCCATTCCATTCCATTCAGTTCTAGTCGGGTTGATTCCATTCCATTCCATTGCATTCCATTCCATTCCATTGCATTCCATTCCATTCCATTCCATTCCATTCCATTCCATTCCATTCCATTCCATTCCATTCTATTCCATTCCATTCTACTCCATTGAATTCCATTCCATTCCATTCAATTTCATTCCATTCCATTCCTTTCCAATCCATTTAGTTCTACTCGGGTTGATTCCATTCCATTCCATTCCATTCCATTCCATTCCATTCCATTCCATTCCTTTCCATTCCATTCCATTCCATTCCATTCCATTCCAATCCATTCCATTCTACTCAGGTTGACTCCATTCCATTCCATTCCACTCCATTCCATTCCGTTATATTCCATTCTATTCCATTCGATTCCGTTCGATTCCATTCCATTCCATTCCATTCTATTCCATTCCATTCGATTCCATTCCATTCCATTCCATTCCATTCCATTCCATTCCATTCCATTCCAATCCATTCCATTCTACTCGGGTTGATTCCATTCCATTCCATTCCATTCCAATCCATTCCATTCCATTCCATTCCATTCCATTCCATTCCATTCCATTCCATTCCATTCCATTCCTTTCTATTCCATTCCATTCCATTCCATTCCATTCCATTCCACTCCATTCCATTCCATTCCATTCCATTCCATTCCATTCCATTTCATTCCAAACCGTTCCATTCTACTCGGGTTCATCATTCCATTCCATTCCATTCCATTCCATTCCACTCGGGTTCATTCCATTCCATTCCATTCCATTCCATTCCATTCCATTCCATTCCATTCCATTCCGTTCTACTCAGGTTGATTCCACTCCATTCCATTCCCTTCCATTCCATTCCATTCCATTCCATTCCATTCCATTCCATTCCATTCCATTCCTTTCCATTCCAACCCATTCCTTTCTACTCGGGTTGATTCCATTCCATTCCATTCCATTCCATTCCATTCCATTCCATTCCATTCCATTCCATTCCATTTCATTCCAAACCGTTCCATTCTACTCGGGTTCATCATTCCATTCCATTCCATTCCATTCCATTCCACTCGGGTTCATTCCATTCCATTCCATTCCATTCCATTCCATTCCATTCCATTCCATTCCATTCCGTTCTACTCAGGTTGATTTCCATTCCATTCCATTCCATTCCATTCCATTCCATTACATTACATTACATTCCATTCCTTTCCATTCTATTCCATTCCGTTCTACTCGGCTTGAATCCATTGAGTTCCGTTCCGTTCCGTTCCGTCCCGACACGTCCCGTCCTGTCCCGTCCCGTCCCGTCCCGTCCCGTCCCGTGCCGTTGTACTCGGGTTGATTCCATTCCACTGCGTTCCGTTCCTTTCCGTTCCCTTCAATTCAGTTCCACGCGGGTTGATTCAATTCCATTCTATTCTATTCCATTCCATTCCATTCCATTCCATTCCATTCCATTCCATTCCATTTTACTCGGGTTGATTCCATGCCGTTCCGTTCCATTCTGTCCCATCCTGACGCGTCCCGTTCCGTCCCGTCCCATTCCGTTCCGTTCTGATCGGGTTGATTCCGTTCCATTCCCTTCCGTTCCTTTCCGTTCCATTCCATTCCGTCACACGCGGGTTGATTCAATTCCATTCTATTACATTGAATTCCATTCCATTCCATTCCATTCCATTCTACTCGGATTGATTGCATTCCATTCCATTCCATTCCAATCCACTCCATTCTACTCGGGTTGATTCCATTCCATTCCATTCCATTCCATTCCATTCCATTCCATTCCATTCCATTCCATTCCATTCCATTCCATTGCGTTCCATTCGATTCGATTCCATTCCATTCCATTCCATTCCATTCCAATCCATTCCATTCTACTTGGGTTCATTCCATTCCATTCCATTCCATTCCATTCGATTCCATTCGATTCCATTCCATTCCATTCCATACCATTCCATTCCATTTTGTTCTACTCGGGTTGATTCCACTCCATTCCATTCCATTCCATTCCATTCTATTCCATTCCATTCCATTCGATTCCATTCTATTCCATTCGATTCCATTCCATTCCATTTAATTTTATTCCATTCCATTCCATTCCATTCTATTCCATCGAATTCCATTCCATTCCATTCCATTCCATTCCATTCCATTCCATTCCATTCCATTCCATTCCATTCCATTCCATTCCATTCCGTTCTACTCGGGTTGAATCCACTCCATTCCATTCCATTCCATTCCATTCCATTCCATTCCATTCCATTCCATTACATTCCATTCCATTCCATTCTATTCCATTCCGTTCTACTCGGCTTGAATCCATTGAGTTCCGTTCCGTTCCGTTCCGTCCCGACACGTCCCGTCCCGTTCCGTTCCGTCCCGACACGTCCCGTCCCGTCCCGTCCCGTCCCGTCCCGTCCCGTGCCGTTGTACTCGGGTTGATTCCATTCCACTCCGTTCCATTCCTTTCCGTTCCCTTCAATTCAGTTCCACGCGGGTTGATTCAATTCCATTCTA
The DNA here is from genome assembly GCF_029281585.2 of Gorilla gorilla gorilla. NCBI lineage: Eukaryota > Metazoa > Chordata > Mammalia > Primates > Hominidae > Gorilla > Gorilla gorilla. Next base: position 2,566,861 of record NC_073241.2, read on the forward strand.
TTCTATTCCATTCCATTCCATTCCATTCCATTCCATTCCATTCCATTCCATTCCATTTTACTCGGGTTGATTCCATGCCGTTCCGTTCCATTCTGTCCCATCCCGACGCGTCCCGTCCCGTCCCGTCCCATTCCGTTCCGTTCTGATCGGCTTGATTCCGTTCCATTCCCTTCCGTTCCTTTCCGTTCCATTCCATTCCGTTACACGCGGGTTGATTCAATTCCATTCTATTACATTGAATTCCATTCCATTCCATTCCATTCCATTCCATTCTACTCGGATTGATTGCATTCCATTCCATTCCATTCCAGTCCATTCCAATCCACTCCATTCTACTCAGGTTTATTCCATTCCATTCCATTCCATTCCATTCCATTCCATTCCATTCCATTGCGTTCCATTCGATTCGATTCCATTCCATTCCATTCCATTCCATTCCATTCCAATCCATTCCATTCTACTTGGGTTCATTCCATTCCATTCCAGTCTATTCCATTCGATTCCATTCGATTCCATTCCATTACATTCCATACCATTCCATTCCATTTTGTTCTACTCGGGTTGATTCCACTCCATTCCATTCCATTCCATTCCATTCTATTCCATTCCATTCCATTCGATTCCATTCTATTCCATTCGATTCCATTCCATTCCATTTCATTTTATTGCATTCCATTCCATTCCATTCTATTCCATTGAATTCCATTCCATTCCATTCCATTCCATTCCATTCCATTCCATTCCATTCCATTCCATTCCATTCCGTTCTACTCGGGTTGAATCCACTCCATTCCATTCCATTCCATTCCATTCCATTCCATTCCATTCCATTCCATTCCATTCCACTCGGGTTGAGCATTCCATTCGATTCCATTCTATTCCATTCGATTCCATTCCATTCTACTTCATTTTATTCCATTCCATTCCATTCCATTCTATTCCATTGAATTCCATTCCATTCCATTGCATTCAATTCCACTCCATTCCATTCCATTCCATTCCATTCCATTCCATTCCATTCCATTCCATTCCACTCGGGTTCATCATTCCATTCCATTCCATTCCATTCCATTCCATTCCATTCCATTCCACTCGGGCTCATTCCATTCCATTCCAATCCATTCCATTCCATTCCATTCCATTCCATTCCATTCCATTCCGTTCTACTCGGGTTGATTTCCATTCCATTCCATTCCATTCCATTCCATTCCATTCCACTCCATTCCATTCCATTCCATTCCATTCCATTCCATTCCTTTCCATTACATTTCCTTTCCATTTATTCCATTCCGTTCTACTCGGGTTGATTCCATTGAGTTTGGTTCCGTTCCGTTCCGTCCCGTCCCGTCCCGTCCTGTCCCGTTCCATTTTACTCGGGTTGATTCCTTTGCATTCCGTTCCGCTCGTTTCCATTCCGTTCCATTCCGTTCCACGCGGGTTGGTTCAATTCTATTCTATTCTATTCTATTCCTTTCCATTCCATTCCATTCTACTCGGGTTGATTCCATGCCTTTCCATTCCGTTCCATTCCGTCCCATACCGACCCGTCCCATCCCGTCCCGTCCCGTCCCATCCCGTTCCGTTCCACATGGGTTGATTCAATTCCTTTCGGTTACATTGAATTCCATTCCATTCCATTCTACTCGGATTGATTCCATTCCATTCCATTCCATTCCATTCCATTCCATTCCATTCCATTCCATTCCATTCCATTCCAATCCATTCCATTCTACTCGGGTTGATTCCATTCCATTCCATTCCATTCCATTCCATTCCATTCAGTTTTATTCCGTTCCATTCCATTCCATTCCATTCCATTCCATTCCATTCCATTCCATTCCATTCCATTCCATTCCGTTCTACTCGGGTTGATTCCATTCTATTCCATTCCATTCCGTTCGATTCCATTCGATTCCATTCCATTCCATTCCATTCCCTTCCATTCCATTCTATTCCATTGAATTCCATTCCATTCCATTCCATTCCATTCCATTCCATTCCATTCCATTCCATTCCGTTCTACTCTGATTGATTCCATTCCATTCCATTCCATTCCATTCCATTCCATTCCATTCCATTCGATTCCATTCCATTCCATTCCATTCCATTCCATTCCATTCGAATACATTCCATTCTACTCTTGTTGATTCCATTCCATTCCATTCCATTCCATTCCATTCCAATCGTCTCCATACGATTCCATTCGATTCCATTCCATTGTATTCCATTGAATTCCATTCCATTCCATTCCATTCTATTCCATTCCATTCCATTCCATTCCGTTCTACTCGGGTTGATTCCATTCCATTCCATTCCATTCCATTCCATTCCATTCCATTCCACTCCATTCCATTCGATTCCATTCGATTCCATTCCATTCCATTCCATTCCATTCCAATCCATTCCATTCTTCTCGGGTTGATTCCATTCCATTCCATTCCATTCCATTCCATTCCATTCCATTCCATTCCATTCCATTGCATTCCATTCGATTCCATTCGATTCCATTCCATTTGATTCCATTCTATATCATTCAATTCCATTCCATCCCATTCCATTCCATTCCATTCCATTCCATTCTACTCGGGTTGATTCCATTCCATTCCGTTTCATTCCATTCCATTCCATTCCATTCCATTCCATTCCATTCCGTTCTAATCGGTTTGATTCCACTCCATTCCATTCCATTCCATTCCATTCCATTCCATTCCATTCCATTCCTTTCCATTCCAACCCATTCCGTTCTACTCGGGTTGATTCCATTCCATTCCATTCCATTCCATTCCATTCCATTCCATTCCATTCCATTCCATTCCATTCCATTCGATTCCATTCCATTGCATTCCATTCCATTTCATTCCAAACTTTCCATTCTACTCGCGTTCATCATTCCATTCCATTCCATTCCATTCCATTCCACTCGGGTTCTTTCCATTCCATTCCATTCCATTCCATTCCATTCCATTCCATTCCGTTCTACTCAGGTTGATTTCCATTCCATTCCATTCCATTCCATTCCATTCCATTCCATTCCATTCCATTCCATTCCACTCCATTCCATTCCGTTCTATTCGGGTTGATTCCATTCCATTCCATTCCATTCCATTCCATTCCATTGCATTCCATTCCATTCCATTCCATTCCATTCCATTCCATTCCATTGCATTCCATTCGATTCCATTCGATTCCATTCCATTCGATTCCATTCAATATCATTCGATTCCATTCCATCCCATTCCATTCCATTCCATTCCATTCCGTTCTACTCGGGTTGATTCCATTCCATTCCGTTTCATTCCATTCCATTCCATTCCATTCCATTCCATTCCGTTCTAATCGGTTTGATTCCACTCCATTCCATTCCATTCCATTCCATTCCATTCCATTCCATTCCTTTCCATTCCAACCCATTCCGTTCTACTCGGGTTGTTTCCATTCCATTCCATTCCATTCCATTCCATTCCATTCCATTCCATTCCATTCCACTCCTTTCCATTCCAACCCATTCCGTTCTACTCGGGTTGATTCCATTCCATTCCATTCCATTCCATTCCATTCCATTCCATTCCATTCCATTCCATTCCATTCCATTCGATTCCATTCGATTCCATTCCATTCCATTCCATTCCATTTCATTCCAAACCATTCCATTCTACTCGGGTTCATCATTCCATTCCATTCCATTCCATTCCATTCCATTCCACTCGGGTTCTTTCCATTCCATTCCATTCCATTCCATTCCATTCCATTCCATTCCATTCCGTTCTACTCAGGTTGATTTCCATTCCATTCCATTCCATTCCATTCCATTCCATTCCATTCCACTCCATTGCATTCCATTCCATTCCATTCCATTCCATTCTATTCCATTCCGTTCTACTCGGCTTGAATCCATTGAGTTCCGTTCCGTTCTGTTCCGTCCCGACACGTCCCGTCCCGTCCCGTCCCGTCCCGTCCCATCCCGTCCCGTCCCGTCCCGTGCCGTTGTATTCGGGTTGATTCCATTCCACTCCGTTCCGTTCATTTCCGTTCCGTTCCATTCAGTTCCACGCGGGTTGATTCAATTCCATTATATTCTATTCCATTCCATTCCATTCGATTCCATTCCATTCCATTCCATTCCATTCCATTCTACCCGGGTTGATTCCATGCTTTTCCGTTCCGTTCCATTCCGTCCAATCCCGACGCGTCCCGTCCCGTCCCGTCCCGTCAAATTACGTTCTGTTCTGATCGGATTGATTCCGTTCCATTCCGTTCCGTTCCTTTCCGTTCCGTTCCATTCCGTCACACGCGGGTTGATTCAATTCCATTCTATTACATTGAATTCCATTCCATTCCATTCCATTCCATTCTACTCGGATTGATTGCATTCCATTCCATTCCATTCCAGTCCATTCCAATCCATTCCATTCTACTCGGGTTGATTCCATTCCATTCCATTCCATTCCATTCCATTCCATTCCATTCCATTCCATTCCATTCCATTCCATTCCATTCCACTCGGGCTCATTCCATTCCATTCCATTCCATTCCATTCCATTCCATTCCATTCCATTCCGTTCTACTCGGGTTGATTTCCATTAAATTCCATTCCATTCCATTCCACTCCATTCCATTCCATTCAATTCCATTCCATTCCATTCCTTTCCATTCCATTTAGTTCTACTCGGGTTGATTCCATTCCATTCCATTCCATTCCATTCCATTCCATTCCATTCGATTCCATTCTATTCCATTCCATTCCATTCCATTCCATTCTGTTCTACTCGGGTTGATTCTACTCCATTCCATTCCATTCCATCCTATTCCATTCCATTCCAATCGATTCCATTCTATTCCATTCGATTCCATTCCATTCTACTTCATTTTATTCCATTCCATTCCATTCCATTCTATTCCATTGAATTCCATTCCATTCCATTCCATTCCATTCCATTCCATTCCATTCCATTCCATTCCATTCCATTCCATTCCATTCCGTTCCATTCCGTTCCACTCGGGTTGATTCCATTCTATTCCATTCCATTCCATTCGATTCCATTCGATATCATTCGATTCCATTCCATCCCATTCCATTCCATTCCATTCCATTCCGTTCTTCTCGGGTTGATTCCATTCCATTCCATTTCATTCCATTCCATTCCATTCCATTTCTTTCGATTCCATTCGATTCCATTCCATTCCATTCCATTCCATTCCATTCCATTCCATTCCATTCCACTCGATTCCATTCCATTCCTTTCCATTCCATTCCAATCCATTCCATTCTACTCGGGTGGATTCCATTCCATTCCATTCCATTCCATTCCATTCCATTCCATTCCATTCCATTCTACTCCATTGAATTCCATTCCATTCCATTCCATTCCATTCCATTCCATTCCATTCCATTCCGTTCTAGTCGGGTAGAATCCATTCCATTCCATTGCATTCCATTCCATTCCATTCCATTCCATTCCATTCTATTCCATTCCATTCTACTCCATTGAATTCCATTCCATTCCATTCAATTCCATTCCATTCCATTCCATTCCATTCCATTCCATTCCATTCCATTACTTTCCATTCCATTCCATTCCAATCCATTCCAATCCATTCCATTCTACTCGGGTTGACTCCATTCCTTTCCATTCCATTCCATTCCATTCCATTATATTCCATTCTATTCCATTCGATCCCGTTCGATTCCATTCCATTCCATTCCATTCCATTCCATTCCATTCCATTCCATTCCATTCCATTCGATTCCATTCCATTCCATTCCATTCCATTCCATTCCATTCCATTCCATTCCATTCCAATCCATTCCATTCTACTCGGGTTGATTCCATTCCATTCCATTCCATTCCATTCCATTCCTTTCCATTTATTCCATTCCGTTCTACTCGGGTTGATTCCATTGAGTTTGGTTCCTTTCCGTTCCGTCCCATCCCGTCCCGTCCCGTCCCGTTCCGTTTTACTCGGGTTGATTCCCTTGCATTCCGTTCCGCTCGTTTCCATTCCGTTCCATTCCGTTCCACGCGGGTTGGTTCAATTCCATTCTATTCTATTCTATTCCTTTCCATTCCATTCCATTCTACTCGGGTTGATTCCATGCCGTTCAATTCCGTTCCATTCCGTCCCATCCCGACCCGTCCCATCCCGTCCCGTCCCGTCCCATACCGTTCCGTTCCACATGGGTTGATTCAATTCCTTTCGGTTACATTGAATTCCATTCCATTCCATTTTACTCGGATTGATTCCATTCCATTCCATTCCATTCCATTCCATTCCATTCCATTCCATTCCTTTCCATTCCAATCCATTCCATTCTACTCGGGTTGATTCCATTCCATTCCATTCCATTCCGTTCCATTCCACTCCATTCCATTCCATTCCATTCCATTCCATTCCATTCCATTCCATTCCATTCCATTCCATTCCATTCCATTCCATTCAGTTTCATTCCATTCCATTCCATTCCATTCCATTCCATTCCTTTCCATTCCATTCCATTCCATTCCATTCCATTCTATTCCATTACATTCTACTACATTGAATTCCATTCCATTCCATTCAATTCCATTCCATTCCATTCCTTTCCATTCCATTTAGTTCTACTCGGGTTGATTCCATTCCATTCCATTCCATTCCATTCCATTCTCTTCTACTCGGGTTGATTCTACTCCATTCCATTCCATTCCATCCTATTCCTTTCCATTCCATTCGATTCCATTCTATTCCATTCGATTCCATTCCATTCTACTTCATTTTATTCCATTCCATTCCATTCCATTCTATTCCATTGAATTCCATTCCATTCCATTCCATTCCATTCCATTCCATTCCATTCCATTCCATTCCATTCCATTCCATTCCATTCCGTTCCATTCCGTTCCACTCGGGTTGATTCCATTCTATTCCATTCCATTCCATTCGATTCCATTCGATATCATTCGATTCCATTCCATTCCATTCCATTCCATTCCATTCCATTCCGTTCTTCTCGGGTTGATTCCATTCCATTCCATTTCATTCCATTCCATTCCATTCCATTTCTTTCGATTCCATTCGATTCCATTCCATTCCATTCCATTCCATTCCATTCCATTCCATTCCATTCCATTCCCCTCGATTCCATTCCATTCCTTTCCATTCCATTCCAATCCATTCCATTCTACTCGGGTGGATTCCATTCCATTCCATTCCATTCCATTCCATTCCATTCCATTCCATTCCATTCGATTCCATTCCATTCCATTCCATTCCATTCCATTCCATTCCATTCCATTCCGTTCTAGTCGGGTTGAATCCATTCCATTCCATTGCATTCCATTCCATTCCATTCCATTCCATTCCATTCCATTCCATTCCATTCCATTCCATTCCATTCCATTCCATTCCATTCCATTCCATTCTATTCCATTCCATTCTACTCCATTGAATTCCATTCCATTCCATTCAATTCCATTCCATTCCATTCCTTTCCAATCCATTTAGTTCTACTCGGGTTGATTCCATTCCATTCCATTCCATTCCATTCCATTCCATTCCATTCCATTACTTTCCATTCCATTCCATTCCAATCCATACCAATCCATTCCATTCTACTCGGGTTGACTCCATTCCTTTCCATTCCATTCCATTCCATTCCATTATATTCCATTCTATTCCATTCGATCCCGTTCGATTCCATTCCATTCCATTCCATTCCATTCCATTCCATTCCATTCCATTCCATTCCATTCCATTCCATTCCATTCCATTCCATTCCATTCGATTCCATTCCATTCCATTCCATTCCATTCCGTTCCATTACAATCCATTCCATTCTACTCGGGTTGATTCCATTCCATTCCGTTCCATTCCATTCCATTCCTTTCCATTTATTCCATTCCGTTCTACTCGGGTTGATTCCATTGAGTTTGGTACCGTTCCGTTCCGTCCCATCCCGTCCCGTCCCGTCCCGTTTCGTTTTACTCGGGTTGACTCCTTTGCATTCCGTTCCGCTCGTTTCCATTCCGTTCCATTCCGTTCCACGCGGGTTGGTTCAATTCCATTCTATTCTATTCTATTCCTTTCCATTCCATTCCATTCTACTCGGGTTGATTCCATGCCGTTCCATTCCGTTCCATTCCGTCCCATCCCGACCCGTCCCATCCCGTCCCGTCCCGTCCCATCCCGTTCCGTTCCACATGGGTTGATTCAATTCCTTTCGGTTACATTGAATTCCATTCCATTCCATTCTACTCGGATTGATTCCATTCCATTCCATTCCATTCCATTCCATTCCTTTCCATTCCAATCCATTCCATTCTACTCGGGTTGATTCCATTCCATTCCATTCCATTCCATTCCATTCCATTCCGTTCCATTCCATTCCATTCCATTCCATTCAGTTTCATTCCATTCCATTCCATTCCATTCCATTCCTTTCCATTCCATTCCATTCCATTCCATTCCATTCCATTCTATTCCATTACATTCTACTACATTGAATTCCATTCCATTCCATTCAATTCCATTCCATTCCATTCCTTTCCATTCCATTTAGTTCTACTCGGTTTGATTCCATTCCATTCCATTCCATTCCATTCCATTCCATTCCCTTCCATTATATTCCATTCCATTCCATTCCATTCCATTCTGTTCTACTCGGGTTGATTCTACTCCATTCCATTCCATTCCATCCTATTCCATTCCATTCCATTCGATTCCATTCTATTCCATTCGATTCCATTCCATTCTACTTCATTTTATTCCATTCCATTCCATTCCATTCTATTCCATTGAATTCCATTCCATTCCATTCCATTCCATTCCATTCCATTCCATTCCATTCCTTTCCATTCCATTCCGTTCCATTCCGTTCCACTCGGGTTGATTCCATTCTATTCCATTCCATTCCATTCGATTCCATTCGATATAATTCGATTCCATTCCATCCCATTCCATTCCATTCCATTCCATTCCGTTCTAGTCGGGTTGAATCCATTCCATTCCATTGCATTCCATTCCATTCCATTCCATTCCATTCCATTCCATTCCATTCCATTCCATTCCATTCCATTCCAATCCATTCCATTCTACTCGGGTTGATTCCATTCCATTCCATTCCATTCCATTCCATTCCTTTCCATTTATTCCATTCCGTTCTACTCGGGTTGATTCCATTGAGTTTGGTTCCGTTCCGTTCCGTCCCATCCCGTCCCGTCCCGTCCCGTTCCGTTTTACTCGGGTTGATTCCTTTGCATTCCGTTCCGCTCGTTTCCATTCCGTTCCATTCCGTTCCACGCGGGTTGGTTCAATTCCATTCTATTCTATTCTATTCCTTTCCATTCCATTCCATTCTACTCGGGTTGATTCCATGCCGTTCAATTCCGTTCCATTCCGTCCCATCCCGACCCGTCCCATCCCGTCCCGTCCCGTCCCATACCGTTCCGTTCCACATGGGTTGATTCAATTCCTTTCGGTTACATTGAATTCCATTCCATTCCATTTTACTCGGATTGATTCCATTCCATTCCATTCCATTCCATTCCATTCCATTCCATTCCATTCCATTCCATTCCATTCCTTTCCATTCCAATCCATTCCATTCTACTCGGGTTGATTCCATTCCATTCCATTCCATTCCGTTCCATTCCACTCCATTCCATTCCATTCCATTCCATTCCATTCCATTCCATTCCATTCCATTCCATTCCATTCAGTTTCATTCCATTCCATTCCATTCCATTCCATTTCATTCCTTTCCATTCCATTCCATTCCATTCCATTCCATTCTATTCCATTACATTCTACTACATTGAATTCCATTCCATTCCTTTCAATTCCATTCCATTCCATTCCTTTCCATTCCATTTAGTTCTACTCGGGTTGATTCCCTTCCATTCCATTCCATTCCATTCCATTCTCTTCTACTCGGGTTGATTCTACTCCATTCCATTCCATTCCATCCTATTCCTTTCCATTCCATTCGATTCCATACTATTCCATTCGATTCCATTCCATTCTACTTCATTTTATTCCATTCCATTCCATTCCATTCTATTCCATTGAATTCCATTCCATTCCATTCCATTCCATTCCATTCCATTCCATTCCATTCCATTCCATTCCATTCCATTCCATTCCATTCCATTCCATTCCATTCCATTCCATTCCATTCCGTTCCATTCCGTTCCACTCGGGTTGATTCCATTCTATTCCATTCCATTCCATTCGATTCCATTCGATATCATTCGATTCCATTCCATTCCATTCCATTCCATTCCATTCCATTCCATTCCGTTCTTCTCGGGTTGATTCCATTCCATTCCATTTCATTCCATTCCATTCCATTCCATTTCTTTCGATTCCATTCGATTCCATTCCATTCCATTCCATTCCATTCCATTCCATTCCATTCCATTCCATTCCATTCCCCTCGATTCCATTCCATTCCTTTCCATTCCATTCCAATCCATTCCATTCTACTCGGGTGGATTCCATTCCATTCCATTCCATTCCATTCCATTCCATTCCATTCCATTCCATTCGATTCCATTCCATTCCATTCCATTCCATTCCATTCCATTCCATTCCATTCCGTTCTAGTCGGGTTGAATCCATTCCATTCCATTGCATTCCATTCCATTCCATTCCATTCCATTCCATTCCATTCCATTCCATTCCATTCCATTCCATTCCATTCCATTCTATTCCATTCCATTCTACTCCATTGAATTCCATTCCATTCCATTCAATTCCATTCCATTCCATTCCTTTCCAATCCATTTAGTTCTACTCGGGTTGATTCCATTCCATTCCATTCCATTCCATTCCATTCCATTCCATTACTTTCCATTCCATTCCATTCCAATCCATTCCAATCCATTCCATTCTACTCGGGTTGACTCCATTCCTTTCCATTCCATTCCATTCCATTCCATTATATTCCATTCTATTCCATTCGATCCCGTTCGATTCCATTCCATTCCATTCCATTCCATTCCATTCCATTCCATTCCATTCCATTCCATTCCATTCCATTCGATTCCATTCCATTCCATTCCATTCCATTCCGTTCCATTCCAATCCATTCCATTCTACTCGGGTTGATTCCATTCCATTCCCTTCCATTCCATTCCATTCCTTTCCATTTATTCCATTCCGTTCTACTCGGGTTGATTCCATTGAGTTTGGTACCGTTCCGTTCCGTCCCATCCCGTCCCGTCCCGTCCCGTTTCGTTTTACTCGGGTTGACTCCTTTGCATTCCGTTCCGCTCGTTTCCATTCCGTCCCATTCCGTTCCACGCGGGTTGGTTCAATTCCATTCTATTCTATTCTATTCCTTTCCATTCCATTCCATTCTACTCGGGTTGATTCCATGCCGTTCCATTCCGTTCCATTCCGTCCCATCCCGACCCGTCCCATCCCGTCCCGTCCCGTCCCATCCCGTTCCGTTCCACATGGGTTGATTCAATTCCTTTCGGTTACATTGAATTCCATTCCATTCCATTCTACTCGGATTGATTCCATTCCATTCCATTCCATTCCATTCCATTCCTTTCCATTCCAATCCATTCCATTCTACTCGGGTTGATTCCATTCCATTCCATTCCATTCCATTCCATTCCATTCCGTTCCATTCCATTCCATTCAATTCCATTCAGTTTCATTCCATTCCATTCCATTCCATTCCATTCCTTTCCATTCCATTCCATTCCATTCCATTCCATTCCATTCTATTCCATTACATTCTACTACATTGAATTCCATTCCATTCCATTCAATTCCATTCCATTCCATTCCTTTCCATTCCATTTAGTTCTACTCGGTTTGATTCCATTCCATTCCATTCCATTCCATTCCATTCCATTCCATTCCATTATATTCCATTCCATTCCATTCCATTCCATTCTGTTCTACTCGGGTTGATTCTACTCCATTCCATTCCATTCCATCCTATTCCATTCCATTCCATTCGATTCCATTCTATTCCATTCGATTCCATTCCATTCTACTTCATTTTATTCCATTCCATTCCATTCCATTCTATTCCATTGAATTCCATTCCATTCCATTCCATTCCATTCCATTCCATTCCATTCCATTCCTTTCCATTCCATTCCGTTCCATTCCGTTCCACTCGGGTTGATTCCATTCTATTCCATTCCATTCCATTCGATTCCATTCGATATCATTCGATTCCATTCCATCCCATTCCATTCCATTCCATTCCATTCCGTTCTAGTCGGGTTGAATCCATTCCATTCCATTGCATTCCATTCCATTCCATTCCATTCCATTCCATTCCATTCCATTCCATTCCATTCCATTCCATTCCATTCTATTCCATTCCATTCTACTCCATTGAATTCCATTCCATTCCATTCAATTCCATTCCATTCCATTCCTTTCCAATCCATTTTGTTCTACTCGGGTTGATTCCATTCCATTCCATTCCATTCCATTCCATTCCATTACTTTCCATTCCATTCCATTCCAATCCATTCCAATCCATTCCATTCTACTCGGGTTGACTCCATTCCTTTCCATTCCATTCCATTCTATTCCATTATATTCCATTCTATTCCATTCGTTCCCGTTCGATTCCATTCCATTCCATTCCATTCCATTTCATTCCATTCCATTCCATTCCATTCCATTCTATTCCATTCCATTCCATTCCATTCCATTCCATTCCATTCCAATCCATTCCATTCTACTCGGGTTGATTCCATTCCATTCCATTCCATTCCAATCCATTCCATTCCATTCCATTCCACTCCATTCCATTCCTTTCTATTCCATTCCATTCCATTCCATTCCATTCCATTCCATTCCATTCCATTCCATTCCATTCCATTCCATTCCATTCCATTCCGTTCTACTCGGGTTGATTCCACTCCATTCCATTCCATTCCATTCCATTCCATTCCATTCCATTCCATTCCATTCCTTTCCATTCCAACCCATTCTGTTCTACTCGGGTTGATTCCATTCCATTCCATTCCATTCCATTCCATTCCATTCCATTCCATTCCTTTCCATTCCATTCCTTTCCATTCCAACCCGTTCCGTTCTACTCGGGTTGATTCCATTCCATTCCATTCCATTCCATTCCATTCCTTTCCATTCCAACCCATTCTGTTCTACTCGGGTTGATTCCATTCCATTCCATTCCATTCCATTCCATTCCATTCCATTCCATTCCACTCCATTCCATTCCATTTCATTCCAAACCGTTCCATTCTACTCGGGTTCATCATTCCATTCCATTCCTTTCGATTCCATTCCACTCGGGTTCATTCCATTCCATTCCATTCCATTCCATTCCATTCCATTCCATTCCATTCCATTCCATTCCATTCCATTCCGTTCTACTCAGGTTGATTTCCATTCCATTCCATTCCATTCCATTCCATTCCATTCCATTCCATTCCATTCCATTCCATTCCATTCCATTCCATTCCATTCTATTCCATTCCATTCCATTCTATTCCTTTCCGTTCTACTGGGCTTGAATCCATTGAGTTCCGTTCCGTTCCGTTCCGTCCCACCACGTCCCGTCCCGTCCCTTCCCGTCCCGTCCCGTCCCGTCCCGTCCCGTGCCGTTGTACTCGGGTTGATTCCGTTCCACTCCGTTCCGTTCCTTTCCGTTCCGTTCCATTCAGTTCCACGCGGGTTGATTCAATTCCATTCTATTCTATTCCATTCCATTCCATTCCATTCCATTCCATTCCATTCCATTTTACTCGGGTTGATTCCATGCCGTTCCGTTGCGTTCCATTCTGTCCCATCCCGACGCGTCCCATCCAGTCCCGTCCCATTCCGTTCCGTTCTGATCGGGTTGATTCCGTTCCATTGCGTTCCGTTCCTTTCCGTTCCATTCCATTCCGTTACAAGCGGGTTGATTCAATTCCATTCTATTACATTGAATTCCATTCCATTCCATTCCATTCCATTCTACTCGGATTGATTGCATTCCATTCCATTCCATTCCAGTCCATTCCAATCCATTCCATTCTACTCGGGTTGATTCCATTCCATTCCATTCCATTCCATTCCATTCCATTCCATTCCATTCCATTCCATTCCATTCCATTGCGTTACATTCGATTCGATTCCATTCCATTCCATTCCAATCCATTCCATTCTACTTGGGTTGATTCCGTTCCATTCCATTCCATTTGATTCCTTTCGATTCCATTCCATTCCATTCCATTCCATTCCATTCCATTCCATTCCATTCCATTCCATTCTGTTCTACTCGGGTTGATTACACTCCATTCCATTCCATTCCATTCCATTCTATTCCATTTCATTCCATTCGATTCCATTCTATTCCATTCGATTCCATTCCATTCCATTTCATTTTATTCCATTCCATTCCATTCCATTCTATTATTTTGAATTCCATTACATTCCATTCCATTCCATTTCATTTTATTGCATTCCATTCCATACCATTCTATTCCATTGAATTCCATTCCATTCCTTTCCATTCCAATCCATTCCATTCTACTCGGGTTGATTCCATTCCATTCCATTCCATTCCATTCCATTCGATTCCATTCCATTCCATTCCATTCCAATCCATTCCATTCCATTCTACTCGGTTTGATTCCATTCTATTCCTTTCCATTCCGTTCTATTCCATTCGATTCCATTCGATTCCATTCCATTCCATTCCATTCCCTTCCATTCCATTCTATTCCTTTGAATTCCATTCCATTCCATTGCATTCCATTCCATTCCGTTCTACTCTGATTGACTCCATTCCATTCCATTCCATTCCATTCCATTGCATTCCATTCCATTCCATTCGATTCCATTCCATTCCATTCCATTCCATTCCATTCCATTCCATTCCAATACATTCCATTTTACTCTGGTTGATTCCATTCCATTCCATTCCATTCCATTCCATTCCATTCGTCTCCATTCGATTCCATTCGATTCCATTCCATTCTATTCCATTGAATTCCATTCCATTCCATTCCATTCCATTCCATTCCATTCCATTCCATTCCATTCCATACCATTCCATTCCGTTCTACTCGGGTTGATTCCGTTCCATTCCATTCCATTCCATTCCATTCCATTCCATTCCACTCCATTCCATTCGATTCCATTCGATTCCATTCCATTCCATTCCATTCCATTCCAATCCATTCCATTCTACTCGGGTTGATTCCATTCCATTCCATTCCATTCCATTCCATTCCATTCCATTCCATTTCATTCCATTCCATTGCATTCCATTCGATTCCATTCGATTCCATTCCATTCGATTCCATTCGAGATCATTCGATTCCATTCCATCCCATTCCATTCCATTCCATTCCATTCCGTTCTACTCGGGTTGATTACATTCCATTCCATTTCATTCCATTCCATTCCATTCCATTCCATTCGATTCCATTCGATTCCATTCCATTCCATTCCATTCCAATCCATTCCATTCTACTCGGGTTGATTCCATTCCATTCCATTCCATTCCATTCCATTCCATTCCATTCCATTCGATTCCACTCGATTCCATTCCATTCTTTCCATTCCATTCCAATCCATTCCATTCTACTCGGGTGGATTCCATTCCATTCCATTCCATTCCATTCCATTCCATTCCATTCCATTCCATTCCATTCCATTCGATTCCATTCCATTCCATTCCATTCCATTCCATTCCATTCCATTCCATTCCATTCCATTCTATTCGGGTTGATTCCATTCTATTCCATTCCATTCCATTCCATTCCATTCCATTCCATTCCATTCCATTCCACTCCATTCCACTCCATTTAATTCCATTCCATTCCATTCTATTCCATTCCATTCCATTCCTTTCCATTCCATTTAATTCTACTCGGGTTGATTCCATTCCATTCCATTCCATTCCATTCCATTCCATTCCATTCCATTCCATTCCATTCCATTCCATTCCATTGCATTCCATTCGATTCCATTCGATTCCATTCCATTCCATTCCATTCCTTTCCATTCCATTCCATTCCATTCCATTCCATTCCATTCCGTTCCACTCGGGTTGATTCCATTCTATTCCATTCCATTCCCTTCTATTCCATTCGATATCATTCGATTCCATTCCATCCCATTCCCTTCCATTCCATTCCATTCCGTTCTTCTTGGGTTGATTCCATTCCATTCCATTTCATTCCATTCCATTCCATTCCATTTCTTTCGATTCCATTCGACTCCATTCCATTCCATTCCATTCCAATCCATTGCATTCTACTCAGTTTGATTCCATTCCATTCCATTCCATTCCATTCATATCCATTCCATTCCATTCCATTCAATTCCACTCGATTCCATTCCATTCCTTTCCATTCCATTCCAATCCATTCCATTCTACTCGGGTGGATTCCATTCCATTCCATTCGATTCCATTCCATTCCATTCCATTCCATTCCATTCCATTCCATTCCATTCGATTCCATTCCATTCCATTCCATGGCATTCCGTTCCATTCCATTCCATTCCATTCCATTCCATTCAGTTCTAGTCGGGTTGATTCCATTGCATTCCATTGCATTCCATTCCATTCCATTGCATTCCATTCCATTCCATTCGATTCCATTCCATTCCATTCCATTCCATTCCATTCCTTTCGATTCCAATCTATTCCATTAAATTCCATTCCATTCCATTCCATTCCATTCCATTCCATTCCATTCCATTCCATTCCATTCCGTTCTACTCGGGTTGATTCCACTCCATTCCATTCCATTCCATTCCATTCCATTCCATTCCATTCGATTCCATTCCATTCCATTCCATTCCATTCCATTCTATTCCATTCCACTCTACTCCATTGAATTCCATTCCATTCCATTCAATTCCATTCCATTCCATTCCTTTCCATTCCATTTACTTCTACTCGGGTTGATTCCATTCCATTCCATTCCATTCCATTCCATTCCATTACTTTCCATTCCATTCCATTCCAATCCATTCCATTCTACTCGGGTTGACTCCATTCCATTCCATTCCATTCCATTATATTGCATTCTATTCCATTCGATTCCGTTTGATTCCATTCCATTCCATTCCATTCCATTCCATTCCATTCCATTCCATTCCATTCGATTCCATTCCATTCCATTCGATTCCATTCCATTCCATTCCATTCCATTCCATTCCATTCCATTCCATTCCCATCCATTCCATTCTACTCGGGTTGATTCCATTCCATTCCATTCCATTCCATTCCATTCCATTCCATTCCATTCCTTTCTATTCCATTCCATTCCATTCCATTCCATTCCATTCCATTCCATTCCATTCCATTCCATTCCGTTCTAATCGGTTTGATTCCACTCCATTCCATTCCATTCCATTCCATTCCATTCCATTCCATTCCATTCCATTCCAATACTTTCGTTTCCATTCCAACCAATTCCGTTCTACTCGGATTGATTCCATTCCATTCCATTCCATTCCATTCGATTCCATTCCATTCAATTCCATTCCATTCCATTCCATTCCATTCGATTCCATTCCATTCCATTCCATTCCATTCCATTTCTTTCCAAACCATTCCATTCTACTCGGGTTCATCATTCCATTCCATTCCATTCCATTCCATTCCACTCGGGTTCTTTCCATTCCATTCCATTCCATTCCATTCCATTCCATTCCATTCCATTCCATTCCATTCCGTTATACTCTGGTTGATTTCCATTCCATTCCATTCCATTCCATTCCATTCCATTCCGTTCTACTCGGGTTGATTCCATTCCATTCCATTCCATTCCATTCCATTCCATTCCACTCCATTCCATTCGATTCCATTCGATTCCATTCCATTCCATTCCATTCCATTCCAATCCATTCCATTCTACACGGGTTGATTCCATTCCATTCCATTCCATTCCATTCCATTCCATTCCATTCCATTCCATTCCATTCCATTGCATTCCATTCGATACCATTCGATTCCATTCCATTCGATTCCATTAGAGATCATTCGATTCCATTCCATCCCATTCCAATCCATTCCATTCCATTCCGTTCTACTCGGGTTGATTCCATTCCATTCCATTTCATTCCATTCCATTCCATTCCATTCCATTCGATTCCATTCGATTCCATTCCATTCCATTCCATTCCAATCCATTCCATTCTACTCGGGTTGATTCCATTCCATTCCATTCCATTCCATTCCATCCCATTCCATTCCATTCCATTCGATTCCACTCGATTCCATTCCATTCTTTCCATTCCTTTCCAATCCATTCCATTCTACTCGGGTGGATTCCATTCCGTTCCATTCCATTCCATTCCATTCCATTCCACTCCATTCGATTCCATTCCATTCCATTCCATTCCATTCCATTCCATTCCATTCCATTCCATTCCATTCCATTCCGTTCTAGTCGGGTTGATTCCATTCTATTCCATTCCATTCCATTCCATTCCACTCCATTCCATTCCATTCCATTCCATTCCATTCTATTCCATTCCATTCTACTCCATTGAATTCCATTCCATTCCATTCTATTCCATTCCATTCCATTCCTTTCCATTCCATTTAGTTCTACTCTGGTTGATTCCATTCCATTCCATTCCATTCCATTCCATTCCATTCCATTCCATTCCATTCCATTCCATTCCATTACTTTCCATTCCATTCCATTCCAATCCATTCCATTCTACTCGGGCTGACTCCATTCCATTCCATTCCATTCCATTCCATTCCATTCCACTATAATCCATTCCATTCCATTCGATTCCGTTCGATTCCATTCCATTCCATTTCATTCCATTCCATTCCATTCCATTCCATTCGATTCCATTCGATTCCATTCCATTCCATTCCATTCCATTCCATTCCATTCCATTCTACTCGGGTTGATTCCATTCCATTCCATTCCATTCTATTCCTTTCGATTCCATTCCATTCCATTAAATTCCATTCCATTCCATTCCATTCCATTCCATTCCATTCCATTCCGTTCTACTCGGGTTGATTCCACTCCATTCCATTCCATTCCATTCCATACCATTCCATTCGATTCCATTCCATTCCATTCCATTCCATTCCATTCCATTCCATTCCATTCCATTCCATTCCATTCCATTCCACTCGGGTTGATTCCATTCTATTCCATTCCATTCCCTTCTATTCCATTTGATATCATTCGATTCCATTCCATCCCATTCCATTCCATTCCATTCCATTCCGTTCTTCTTGGGTTGATTCCATTCCATTCCATTTCATTCGATTCCATTCCATTCCATTTCTTTCGATTCCATTCGATTCCATTCCATTCCATTCCATTCCAATCCATTGCATTCTACTCAGTTTGATTCCATTCCATTCCATTCCATTCCATTCAATTCCATTCCATTCCATTCCATTCAATTCCACTCGATTCCATTCCATTCCTTTCCATTCCATTCCAATCCATTCCATTCTACTCGGGTGGATTCCATTCCATTCCATTCCATTCCATTCCATTCCATTCCATTCCATTCCATTCCATTCCTTTCGAATCCATTCCATTCCATTCCATGGCATTCCATTCCATTCCATTCCATTCCATTCCATTCCATTCCATTCCATTCCATTCCATTCCGTTCTAGTCGGTTTGATTCCATTCCATTCCATTGCATTCCATTCCATTCCATTGCATTCCATTCCATTCCATTCCATTCCATTCCATTCCATTCCATTCCATTCCATTCCATTGCATTCCATTCGATTCCATTCGATTCCATTCCATTCCATTCCATTCCATTCCATTCCATTCCATTCCATTCCATTCCATTCCGTTCCACTCGGGTTGATTCCATTCTATTCCATTCCATTCCCTTCTATTCCATTCGATATCATTCGATTCCATTCCATCCCATTCCATTCCATTCCATTCCATTCCGTTCTTCTTGGGTTGATTCCATTCCATTCCATTTCATTCCATTCCATTCCATTCCATTCCATTTCTTTCGATTCCATTCGATTCCATTCCATTCCATTCCATTCCAATCCATTGCATTCTACTCAGTTTGATTCCATTCCATTCCATTCCATTCCATTCAATTCCATTCCATTCCATTCCATTCAATTCCACTCGATTCCATTCCATTCCTTTCCATTCCATTCCAATCCATTCCATTCTACTCGGGTGGATTCCATTCCATTCCATTCCATTCCATTCCATTCCATTCCATTCCATTCCATTCCATTCCATTCCATTCCATTCCATTCCATGGCATTCCATTCCATTCCATTCCATTCCATTCCATTCCGTTCTAGTCGGGTTGATTCCATTCCATTCCATTGCATTCCATTCCATTCCATTGCATTCCATTCCATTCCATTCCATTCCATTCCATTCCATTCCATTCCATTCCATTCTATTCCATTCCATTCTACTCCATTGAATTCCATTCCATTCCATTCAATTTCATTCCATTCCATTCCTTTCCAATCCATTTAGTTCTACTCGGGTTGATTCCATTCCATTCCATTCCATTCCATTCCATTCCATTCCAATCCATTCCATTCCATTCCATTCCATTCCATTCCATTCCATTCCATTCCATTCCATTACTTTCCATTCCATTCCATTCCAATCCATTCCATTCTACTCGGGTTGACTCCATTCCATTCCATTCCACTCCATTCCATTCCGTTATATTCCATTCTATTCCATTTGATTCCGTTCGATTCCATTCCATTCCATTCCATTCCATTCCATTCCATTCGATTCCATTCCATTCCATTCCATTCCATTCCATTCCATTCCATTCCATTCCATTCCATTCCATTCCATTCCAATCCATTCCATTCTACTCGGGTTGATTCCATTCCATTTCATTCCATTCCAATCCATTCCATTCCATTCCATTCCATTCCATTCCATTCCATTCCATTCCATTCCAATCCATTCCATTCCATTCCATTCCATTCCATTCCATTCCATTCCATTCCATTCCATTACATTCCATTCCTTTCTATTCCATTCCATTCCATTCCATTCCATTCCATTCCATTCCATTCCATTCCATTCCATTCCGTTCCGTTCCGTTCCATTGCATTCCATTCCATTCCATTCCATTCCATTCCTTTCCATTCCAACCCATTCCTTTCTACTCGGGTTGATTCCATTCCATTCCATTCCATTCCATTCCATTCCATTCCATTCCATTCCATTCCATTCCATTCCATTCGATTCCATTCCATTCCATTTCATTCCAAACCGTTCCATTCTACTCGGGTTCATCATTCCATTCCATTCCATTCCACTCGGGTTCATTCCATTCCATTCCATTCCATTCCATTCCATTCCATTCCATTCCATTCCGTTCTACTCAGGTTGATTTCCATTCCATTCCATTCCATTGCATTCCATTCCATTCCATTCCATTACTTTCCATTCCATTCCATTCTATTCCATTCCGTTCTACTCGGCTTGAATCCATTGAGTTCCGTTCCGTTCCGTTCCGTCCCGACACGTCCCGTCCCGTCCCGTCCCGTCCCGTCCCGTCCCGCTCCGTCCCGTCCCGTGCCGTTGTACTCGGGTTGATTCCATTCCACTCCGTTCCGTTCCTTTCCGTTCCCTTCAATTCAGTTCCACGCGGGTTGATTCAATTCCATTCTATTCTATTGCATTCCATTCCATTCCATTCCATTCCATTCCATTCCATTTTACTCGGGTTGATTCCATGCCGTTCCGTTCCATTCTGTCCCATCCCGACGCGTCCCGTCCCGTCCCGTCCCATTCCGTTCCGTTCTTATCGGGTTGATTCCGTTCCATTCCCTTCCGTTCCTTTCTGTTCCATTCCATTCCGTTACACGCGGGTTGATTCAATTCCATTCTATTACATTGAATTCCATTCCATTCCATTCCATTCCATTCTACTCGGATTGATTGCATTCCATTCCATTCCATTCCAGTCCATTCCAATCCACTCCATTCTACTCGGGTTGATTACATTCCATTCCATTCCATTCCATTCCATTCCATTCCATTCCATTCCATTCCATTCCATTGCGTTCCATTCGATTCGATTCCATTCCATTCCATTCCATTCCATTCCAATCCATTCCATTCTACTTGGGTTCATTCCATTCCATTCCATTCCATTCCATTCGATTCCATTCGATTCCATTCCATTCCATTCCATACCATTCCATTCCATTTTGTTCTACTCGGGTTGATTCCACTCCATTCCATTCCATTCCATTCCATTCTATTCCATTCCATTCCATTCCATTCGATTCCATTCTATTCCATTCGATTCCATTCCATTCCATTTCGTTTTATTCCATTCCATTCCATTCCATTCTATTCCATTGAATTCCATTCCATTCCATTCCATTCCATTCCATTCCATTCCATTCCATTCCATTCCATTCCATTCCATTCCATTCCATTCCGTTCTACTCGGGTTGATTCCACTCCATTCCATTCCATTCCATTCCATTCCATTCCATTCCATTCCATTCCACTCGGGTTGAGCATTCCGTTCGATTCCATTCCATTCCATTCCATTCCATTCCATTCCATTCCATTCCATTCCATTCCATTCCATTCCACTCGGGTTCATTCCATTCCATTCCATTCCATTCCATTCCATTCCATTCCATTCCATTCCATTCCATTTCTTTCTACTCGGGTTGATTTCCATTCCATTCCATTCCATTCCATTCCACTCCATTCCATTCCATTCCATTCCATTCCATTCCATTCCATTCCATTCCATTCCTTTCCATTTATTCCATTCCGTTCTACTCGGGTTGATTCCATTGAGTTTGGTTCCGTTCCGTTCCGTCCAGTCCCGTCCCGTCCCGTCCCGTTCCGTTTTACTCGGGTTGATTCCTTTGCATTCCGTTCCGCTCGTTTCCATTCCGTTCCATTCCGTTCCACGCGGGTTGGTTCAATTCCATTCTATTCTATTCTATTCCTTTCCATTCCATTCCATTCTACTCGGGTTGATTCTATGCCGTTCCATTCCGTTCCATTCCGTCCCATTCCGACCCGTCCCATCCCGTCCCGTCCCGTCCCATCCCGTTCCATTCCACATGGGTTGATTCAATTCCTTTCGGTTACATTGAATTCCATTCCATTCCATTCTACTCGGATTGATTCCATTCCATTCCATTCCATTCCATTCCATTCCATTCCATTCCAATCCATTCCATTCTACTCGGGTTTATTCCATTCCATTCCATTCCATTCCATACCATTCCATTCCATTCCATTCCATTCCATTCCATTCAGTTTCATTCCATTACATTCCATTCCATTCCATTCCATTCCATTCCATTCCATTCGATTTCATTCCATTCCATTCCATTCCGTTCTACTCGGGTTGATTCCATTCTATTCCATTCCATTCCGTTCGATTCCATTCGATTCCATTCGATTCCATTCCATTCCATTCCTTTCCCTTCCATTCCATTCTATTCCATTGAATTCCATTCCATGGCATTCCATTCCATTCCATTCCATTCCATTCCATTCCATTCCATTCCATTCCGTTCTACTCTGATTGACTCCATTCCATTCCATTCGATTCCATTCCATTCCATTCCATTCCATTCCATTCCAATACATTCCATTCTACTCGGGTTGATTCCATTCCATTCCATTCCATTCCATTCCATTCCATTCCATTCCATTCCATTCTATTCCTTTCGATTCCATTCCATTCCATTAAATTCCATTCCATTCCATTCCATTCCATTCCATTCCATTCCATTCCATTCCGTTCTACTCGGGTTGATTCCACTCCATTCCATTCCATTCCATTCCATACCATTCCATTCGATTCCATTCCATTCCATTCCATTCCATTCCATTCCATTCCATTCCATTCCATTCCATTCCATTCCACTCGGGTTGATTCCATTCTATTCCATTCCATTCCCTTCTATTCCATTTGATATCATTCGATTCCATTCCATCCCATTCCATTCCATTCCATTCCATTCCGTTCTTCTTGGGTTGATTCCATTCCATTCCATTTCATTCGATTCCATTCCATTCCATTTCATTCGATTCCATTCCATTCCATTTCTTTCGATTCCATTCGATTCCATTCCATTCCATTCCATTCCAATCCATTGCATTCTACTCAGTTTGATTCCATTCCATTCCATTCCATTCCATTCAATTCCATTCCATTCCATTCCATTCAATTCCACTCGATTCCATTCCATTCCTTTCCATTCCATTCCAATCCATTCCATTCTACTCGGGTGGATTCCATTCCATTCCATTCCATTCCATTCCATTCCATTCCATTCCATTCCATTCCATTCCGTTCTACTCGGGTTGATTCCACTCCATTCCATTCCATTCCATTCCATTCCATTCCATTCCATTCCACTCGGGTTGAGCATTCCATTCGATTCCATTCCATTCCATTCCATTCCATTCCATTCCATTCCATTCCATTCCATTCCACTCGGGTTCATTCCATTCCATTCCATTCCATTCCATTCCATTCCATTCCATTCCATTCCATTCCATTCCATTCCATTCCGTTCTACTCGGGTTGATTTCCATTCCATTCCATTCCATTCCATTCCACTCCATTCCATTCCATTCCATTCCATTCCATTCCATTCCATTCCATTCCATTCCTTTCCATTTATTCCATTCCGTTCTACTCGGGTTGATTCCATTGAGTTTGGTTCCGTTCCGTTCCGTCCAGTCCCGTCCCGTCCCGTCCCGTTCCGTTTTACTCGGGTTGATTCCTTTGCATTCCGTTCCGCTCGTTTCCATTCCGTTCCATTCCGTTCCACGCGGGTTGGTTCAATTCCATTCTATTCTATTCTATTCCTTTCCATTCCATTCCATTCTACTCGGGTTGATTCTATGCCGTTCCATTCCGTTCCATTCCGTCCCATTCCGACCCGTCCCATCCCGTCCCGTCCCGTCCCATCCCGTTCCGTTCCACATGGGTTGATTCAATTCCTTTCGGTTACATTGAATTCCATTCCATTCCATTCTACTCGGATTGATTCCATTCCATTCCATTCCATTCCATTCCATTCCATTCCATTCCAATCCATTCCATTCTACTCGGGTTGATTCCATTCCATTCCATTCCATTCCATTCCATTCCATTCCATTCCATTCCATTCCATTCCATTCAGTTTCTTTCCATTACATTCCATTCCATTCCATTCCATTCCATTCCATTCCATTCCATTCCATTCGATTTCATTCCATTCCATTCCATTCCGTTCTACTCGGGTTGATTCCATTCTATTCCATTCCATTCCGTTCGATTCCATTCGATTCCATTCGATTCCATTCCATTCCATTCCATTCCCTTCCATTCCATTCTATTCCATTGAATTCCATTCCATGGCATTCCATTCCATTCCATTCCATTCCATTCCATTCCATTCCATTCCGTTCTACTCTGATTGACTCCATTCCATTCCATTCGATTCCATTCCATTCCATTCCATTCCATTCCATTCCAATACATTCCATTCTACTCGGGTTGATTCCATTCCATTCCATTCCATTCCATTCCATTCCATTCCATTCCATTCCATTCCATTCCATTCCATTCCATTCTATTCCTTTCGATTCCATTCCATTCCATTAAATTCCATTCCATTCCATTCCATTCCATTCCATTCCATTCCATTCCATTCCGTTCTACTCGGGTTGATTCCACTCCATTCCATTCCATTCCATTCCATACCATTCCATTCGATTCCATTCCATTCCATTCCATTCCATTCCATTCCATTCCATTCCATTCCATTCCATTCCATTCCATTCCACTCGGGTTGATTCCATTCTATTCCATTCCATTCCCTTCTATTCCATTTGATATCATTCGATTCCATTCCATCCCATTCCATTCCATTCCATTCCATTCCGTTCTTCTTGGGTTGATTCCATTCCATTCCATTTCATTCGATTCCATTCCATTCCATTTCTTTCGATTCCATTCGATTCCATTCCATTCCATTCCATTCCAATCCATTGCATTCTACACAGTTTGATTCCATTCCATTCCATTCCATTCCATTCAATTCCATTCCATTCCATTCCATTCAATTCCACTCGATTCCATTCCATTCCTTTCCATTCCATTCCAATCCATTCCATTCTACTCGGGTGGATTCCATTCCATTCCATTCCATTCCATTCCATTCCATTCCATTCCATTCCATTCCATTCGATTCCATTCCATTCCATTCCATGGCATTCCATTCCATTCCATTCCATTCCATTCCATTCCGTTCTAGTCGGGTTGATTCCATTCCATTCCATTGCATTCCATTCCATTCCATTGCATTCCATTCCATTCCATTCCATTCCATTCCATTCCATTCCATTCCATTCCATTCCATTGCATTCCATTCGATTCCATTCGATTCCATTCCATTCCATTCCATTCCATTCCATTCCATTCCATTCCATTCCATTCCATTCCATTCCGTTCCACTCGGGTTGATTCCATTCTATTCCATTCCATTCCCTTCTATTCCATTCGATATCATTCGATTCCATTCCATCCCATTCCATTCCATTCCATTCCATTCCGTTCTTCTTGGGTTGATTCCATTCCATTCCATTTCATTCCATTCCATTCCATTCCATTTCTTTCGATTCCATTCGATTCCATTCCATTCCATTCCATTCCAATCCATTGCATTCTACTCAGTTTGATTCCATTCCATTCCATTCCATTCCATTCAATTCCATTCCATTCCATTCCATTCAATTCCACTCGATTCCATTCCATTCCTTTCCATTCCATTCCAATCCATTCCATTCTACTCGGGTGGATTCCATTCCATTCCATTCCATTCCATTCCATTCCATTCCATTCCATTCCATTCCATTCCATTCCATTCCATTCCATTCCATTCCATGGCATTCCATTCCATTCCATTCCATTCCATTCCATTCCGTTCTAGTCGGGTTGATTCCATTCCATTCCATTGCATTCCATTCCATTCCATTGCATTCCATTCCATTCCATTCCATTCCATTCCATTCCATTCCATTCCATTCCATTCCATTCCATTCTATTCCATTCCATTCTACTCCATTGAATTCCATTCCATTCCATTCAATTTCATTCCATTCCATTCCTTTCCAATCCATTTAGTTCTACTCGGGTTGATTCCATTCCATTCCATTCCATTCCATTCCATTCCATTCCAATCCATTCCATTCCATTCCATTCCATTCCATTCCATTCCATTCCATTCCATTCCATTCCATTACTTTCCATTCCATTCCATTCCAATCCATTCCATTCTAATCGGGTTGACTCCATTCCATTCCATTCCACTCCATTCCATTCCGTTATATTCCATTCTATTCCATTCGATTCCGTTCGATTCCATTCCATTCCATTCCATTCCATTCCATTCCATTCGATTCCATTCCATTCCATTCCATTCCATTCCATTCCATTCCATTCCATTCCATTCCATTCCATTCTACTCGGGTTGATTCCATTCCATTTCATTCCATTCCAATCCATTCCATTCCATTCTATTCCTTTCGATTCCATTCCATTCCATTAAATTCCATTCCATTCCATTCCATTCCATTCCATTCCATTCCATTCCATTCCGTTCTACTCGGGTTGATTCCACTCCATTCCATTCCATTCCATTCCATACCATTCCATTCGATTCCATTCCATTCCATTCCATTCCATTCCATTCCATTCCATTCCATTCCATTCCATTCCATTCCATTCCACTCGGGTTGATTCCATTCTATTCCATTCCATTCCCTTCTATTCCATTTGATATCATTCGATTCCATTCCATCCCATTCCATTCCATTCCATTCCATTCCGTTCTTCTTGGGTTGATTCCATTCCATTCCATTTCATTCGATTCCATTCCATTCCATTTCATTCGATTCCATTCCATTCCATTTCTTTCGATTCCATTCGATTCCATTCCATTCCATTCCATTCCAATCCATTGCATTCTACTCAGTTTGATTCCATTCCATTCCATTCCATTCCATTCAATTCCATTCCATTCCATTCCATTCAATTCCACTCGATTCCATTCCATTCCTTTCCATTCCATTCCAATCCATTCCATTCTACTCGGGTGGATTCCATTCCATTCCATTCCATTCCATTCCATTCCATTCCATTCCATTCCATTCCATTCCGTTCTACTCGGGTTGATTCCACTCCATTCCATTCCATTCCATTCCATTCCATTCCATTCCATTCCACTCGGGTTGAGCATTCCATTCGATTCCATTCCATTCCATTCCATTCCATTCCATTCCATTCCATTCCATTCCATTCCACTCGGGTTCATTCCATTCCATTCCATTCCATTCCATTCCATTCCATTCCATTCCATTCCATTCCATTCCATTCCATTCCGTTCTACTCGGGTTGATTTCCATTCCATTCCATTCCATTCCATTCCACTCCATTCCATTCCATTCCATTCCATTCCATTCCATTCCATTCCATTCCATTCCTTTCCATTTATTCCATTCCGTTCTACTCGGGTTGATTCCATTGAGTTTGGTTCCGTTCCGTTCCGTCCAGTCCCGTCCCGTCCCGTCCCGTTCCGTTTTACTCGGGTTGATTCCTTTGCATTCCGTTCCGCTCGTTTCCATTCCGTTCCATTCCGTTCCACGCGGGTTGGTTCAATTCCATTCTATTCTATTCTATTCCTTTCCATTCCATTCCATTCTACTCGGGTTGATTCTATGCCGTTCCATTCCGTTCCATTCCGTCCCATTCCGACCCGTCCCATCCCGTCCCGTCCCGTCCCATCCCGTTCCGTTCCACATGGGTTGATTCAATTCCTTTCGGTTACATTGAATTCCATTCCATTCCATTCTACTCGGATTGATTCCATTCCATTCCATTCCATTCCATTCCATTCCATTCCATTCCAATCCATTCCATTCTACTCGGGTTGATTCCATTCCATTCCATTCCATTCCATTCCATTCCATTCCATTCCATTCCATTCCATTCCATTCAGTTTCTTTCCATTACATTCCATTCCATTCCATTCCATTCCATTCCATTCCATTCCATTCCATTCGATTTCATTCCATTCCATTCCATTCCGTTCTACTCGGGTTGATTCCATTCTATTCCATTCCATTCCGTTCGATTCCATTCGATTCCATTCGATTCCATTCCATTCCATTCCATTCCCTTCCATTCCATTCTATTCCATTGAATTCCATTCCATGGCATTCCATTCCATTCCATTCCATTCCATTCCATTCCATTCCATTCCGTTCTACTCTGATTGACTCCATTCCATTCCATTCGATTCCATTCCATTCCATTCCATTCCATTCCATTCCAATACATTCCATTCTACTCGGGTTGATTCCATTCCATTCCATTCCATTCCATTCCATTCCATTCCATTCCATTCCATTCCATTCCATTCCATTCCATTCTATTCCTTTCGATTCCATTCCATTCCATTAAATTCCATTCCATTCCATTCCATTCCATTCCATTCCATTCCATTCCATTCCGTTCTACTCGGGTTGATTCCACTCCATTCCATTCCATTCCATTCCATACCATTCCATTCGATTCCATTCCATTCCATTCCATTCCATTCCATTCCATTCCATTCCATTCCATTCCATTCCATTCCATTCCACTCGGGTTGATTCCATTCTATTCCATTCCATTCCCTTCTATTCCATTTGATATCATTCGATTCCATTCCATCCCATTCCATTCCATTCCATTCCATTCCGTTCTTCTTGGGTTGATTCCATTCCATTCCATTTCATTCGATTCCATTCCATTCCATTTCTTTCGATTCCATTCGATTCCATTCCATTCCATTCCATTCCAATCCATTGCATTCTACACAGTTTGATTCCATTCCATTCCATTCCATTCCATTCAATTCCATTCCATTCCATTCCATTCAATTCCACTCGATTCCATTCCATTCCTTTCCATTCCATTCCAATCCATTCCATTCTACTCGGGTGGATTCCATTCCATTCCATTCCATTCCATTCCATTCCATTCCATTCCATTCCATTCCATTCGATTCCATTCCATTCCATTCCATGGCATTCCATTCCATTCCATTCCATTCCATTCCATTCCGTTCTAGTCGGGTTGATTCCATTCCATTCCATTGCATTCCATTCCATTCCATTGCATTCCATTCCATTCCATTCCATTCCATTCCATTCCATTCCATTCCATTCCATTCCATTGCATTCCATTCGATTCCATTCGATTCCATTCCATTCCATTCCATTCCATTCCATTCCATTCCATTCCATTCCATTCCATTCCATTCCGTTCCACTCGGGTTGATTCCATTCTATTCCATTCCATTCCCTTCTATTCCATTCGATATCATTCGATTCCATTCCATCCCATTCCATTCCATTCCATTCCATTCCGTTCTTCTTGGGTTGATTCCATTCCATTCCATTTCATTCCATTCCATTCCATTCCATTTCTTTCGATTCCATTCGATTCCATTCCATTCCATTCCATTCCAATCCATTGCATTCTACTCAGTTTGATTCCATTCCATTCCATTCCATTCCATTCAATTCCATTCCATTCCATTCCATTCAATTCCACTCGATTCCATTCCATTCCTTTCCATTCCATTCCAATCCATTCCATTCTACTCGGGTGGATTCCATTCCATTCCATTCCATTCCATTCCATTCCATTCCATTCCATTCCATTCCATTCCATTCCATTCCATTCCATTCCATTCCATTCCATGGCATTCCATTCCATTCCATTCCATTCCATTCCATTCCGTTCTAGTCGGGTTGATTCCATTCCATTCCATTGCATTCCATTCCATTCCATTGCATTCCATTCCATTCCATTCCATTCCATTCCATTCCATTCCATTCCATTCCATTCCATTCCATTCTATTCCATTCCATTCTACTCCATTGAATTCCATTCCATTCCATTCAATTTCATTCCATTCCATTCCTTTCCAATCCATTTAGTTCTACTCGGGTTGATTCCATTCCATTCCATTCCATTCCATTCCATTCCATTCCAATCCATTCCATTCCATTCCATTCCATTCCATTCCATTCCATTCCATTCCATTCCATTCCATTCCATTACTTTCCATTCCATTCCATTCCAATCCATTCCATTCTAATCGGGTTGACTCCATTCCATTCCATTCCACTCCATTCCATTCCGTTATATTCCATTCTATTCCATTCGATTCCGTTCGATTCCATTCCATTCCATTCCATTCCATTCCATTCCATTCGATTCCATTCCATTCCATTCCATTCCATTCCATTCCATTCCATTCCATTCCATTCCATTCCATTCTACTCGGGTTGATTCCATTCCATTTCATTCCATTCCAATCCATTCCATTCCATTCCATTCCATTCCATTCCATTCCATTCCATTCCATTCCAATCCATTCCATTCCATTCCATTCCATTCCATTCCATTCCATTCCATTCCATTCTACTCTGATTGATTGCATTCCATTCCATTCCATTCCAGTCCATTCCAATCCACTCCATTCTACTCGGGTTGATTCCATTCCATTCCATTCCATTCCATTCCATTCCATTCCATTCCATTCCATTGCGTTCCATTCGATTCGATTCCATTCCATTCCACTCCATTCCATTCCAATCCATTCCATTCTACTTGGGTTCATTCCATTCCATTCCATTCCATTCCATTCGATTCCATTCGATTCCATTCCATTCCATTCCATACCATTCCATTCCATTTTGTTCTACTCGGGTTGATTCCACTCCATTCCATTCCATTCCATTCCATTCCATTCTATTCCATTCCATTCCATTCGATTCAATTCTATTCCATTCGATTCCATTCCATTCCATTTCATTTTATTCCATTCCATTCCATTCCATTCTATTCCATTGAATTCCATTCCATTCCATTCCATTCCATTCCATTCCATTCCATTCCATTCCATTCCATTCCATTCCGTTCTACTCGGGTTGATTCCACTCCATTCCATTCCATTCCATTCCATTCCATTCCATTCCACTCGGGTTGAGCATTCCATTCGATTCCATTCCATTCCATTCCATTCCATTCCATTCCATTCCATTCCATTCCATTCCATTCCATTCCATTCCATTCCACTCGGGTTCATTCCATTCCATTCCATTCCATTCCATTCCATTCCATTCCATTCCATTCCATTCCGTTCTACTCGGGTTGATTTCCATTCCATTCCATTCCATTCCATTCCACTCCATTCCATTCCATTCCATTCCATTCCATTCCATTCCATTCCTTTCCATTTATTCCATTCCGTTCTACTCGGGTTGATTCCATTGAGTTTGGTTCCGTTCCGTTCCGTCCAGTCCCGTCCCGTCCCGTCCCGTTCCGTTTTACTCGGGTTGATTCCTTTGCATTCCGTTCCGCTCGTTTCCATTCCGTTCCATTCCGTTCCACGCGGGTTGGTTCAATTCCATTCTATTCTATTCTATTCCTTTCCATTCCATTCCATTCTACTCGGGTTGATTCTATGCCGTTCCATTCCTTTCCATTCCGTCCCATTCCGACCCGTCCCATCCCGTCCCGTCCCGTCCCATCCCGTTCCGTTCCACATGGGTTGATTCAATTCCTTTCGGTTACATTGAATTCCATTCCATTCCATTCTACTCGGATTGATTCCATTCCATTCCATTCCATTCCATTCCATTCCATTCCAATCCATTCCATTCTACTCGGGTTGATTCCATTCCATTCCATTCCATTCCATTCCATTCCATTCCATTCCATTCAGTTTCATTCCATTACATTCCATTCCATTCCATTCCATTCCATTCCATTCCATTCGATTTCATTCCATTCCATTCCATTCCGTTCTACTCGGGTTGATTCCATTCTATTCCATTCCATTCCGTTCGATTCCATTCGATTCCATTCGATTCCATTCCATTCCATTCCATTCCCTTCCATTCCATTCTATTCCATTGAATTCCATTCCATGGCATTCCATTCCATTCCATTCCATTCCATTCCATTCCATTCCATTCCGTTCTACTCTGATTGACTCCATTCCATTCCATTCGATTCCATTCCATTCCATTCCATTCCATTCCATTCCAATACATTCCATTCTACTCGGGTTCATTCCATTCCATTCCATTCCATTCCATTCCATTCCATTCCATTCCATTCCATTCCATTCTATTCCTTTCGATTCCATTCCATTCCATTAAATTCCATTCCATTCCATTCCATTCCATTCCATTCCATTCCATTCCATTCCGTTCTACTCGGGTTGATTCCACTCCATTCCATTCCATTCCATTCCATACCATTCCATTCGATTCCATTCCATTCCATTCCATTCCATTCCATTCCATTCCATTCCATTCCATTCCATTCCATTCCACTCGGGTTGATTCCATTCTATTCCATTCCATTCCCTTCTATTCCATTTGATATCATTCGATTCCATTCCATCCCATTCCATTCCATTCCATTCCATTCCGTTCTTCTTGGGTTGATTCCATTCCATTCCATTTCATTCGATTCCATTCCATTCCATTTCTTTCGATTCCATTCGATTCCATTCCATTCCATTCCATACCAATCCATTGCATTCTACTCAGTTTGATTCCATTCCATTCCATTCCATTCCATTCAATTCCATTCCATTCCATTCCATTCAATTCCACTCGATTCCATTCCATTCCTTTCCATTCCATTCCAATCCATTCCATTCTACTCGGGTGGATTCCATTCCATTCCATTCCATTCCATTCCATTCCATTCCATTCCATTCCATTCCATTCCATTCCATTCCATTCGATTCCATTCCATTCCATTCCATGGCATTCCATTCCATTCCATTCCATTCCATTCCATTCCATTCCGTTCTAGTCGGGTTGATTCCATTCCATTCCATTGCATTCCATTCCATTCCATTGCATTCCATTCCATTCCATTCCATTCCATTCCATTCCATTCCATTCCATTCCATTCCATTCCATTGCATTCCATTCGATTCCATTCGATTCCATTCCATTCCATTCCATTCCATTCCATTCCATTCCATTCCATTCCATTCCATTCCATTCCGTTCCACTCGGGTTGATTCCATTCTATTCCATTCCATTCCCTTCTATTCCATTCGATATCATTCGATTCCATTCCATCCCATTCCATTCCATTCCATTCCATTCCGTTCTTCTTGGGTTGATTCCATTCCATTCCATTTCATTCCATTCCATTCCATTCCATTTCTTTCGATTCCATTCGATTCCATTCCATTCCATTCCATTCCAATCCATTGCATTCTACTCAGTTTGATTCCATTCCATTCCATTCCATTCCATTCAATTCCATTCCATTCCATTCCATTCAATTCCACTCGATTCCATTCCATTCCTTTCCATTCCATTCCATTCCATTCCATTCCATGGCATTCCATTCCATTCCATTCCATTCCATTCCATTCCGTTCTAGTCGGGTTGATTCCATTCCATTCCATTGCATTCCATTCCATTCCATTGCATTCCATTCCATTCCATTCCATTCCATTCCATTCCATTCCATTCCATTCCATTCCATTCCATTCTATTCCATTCCATTCTACTCCATTGAATTCCATTCCATTCCATTCAATTTCATTCCATTCCATTCCTTTCCAATTCATTTAGTTCTACTCGGGTTGATTCCATTCCATTCCATTCCATTCCATTCCATTCCATTCCAATCCATTCCATTCCATTCCATTCCATTCCATTCCATTCCATTCCATTCCATTCCATTCCATTCCATTCCATTCCATTACTTTCCATTCCATTCCATTCCAATCCATTCCATTCTACTCGGGTTGACTCCATTCCATTCCATTCCACTCCATTCCATTCCGTTATATTCCATTCTATTCCATTCGATTCCGTTCGATTCCATTCCATTCCATTCCATTCCATTCCATTCCATTCGATTCCATTCCATTCCATTCCATTCCATTCCATTCCATTGCATTCCATTCCATTCCATTCCAATCCATTCCATTCTACTCGGGTTGATTCCATTCCATTTCATTCCATTCCAATCCATTCCATTCCATTCCATTCCATTCCATTCCATTCCATTCCATTCCATTCCATTCCATTCCATTCCATTCCATTCCAATCCATTCCATTCCATTCCATTCCATTCCATTCCATTCCATTCCATTCCATTCCATTCCATTACATTCCATTCCTTTCTATTCCATTCCATTCCATTCCATTCCATTCCATTCCATTCCATTCCATTCCATTCCATTCCATTCCATTCCGTTCTACTCGGGTTGATTCCACTCCATTCCATTCCCTTCCATTCCATTCCATTCCATTCCATTCCATTCCTTTCCATTCCAACCCATTCCTTTCTACTCGGGTTGATTCCATTCCATTCCATTCCATTCCATTCCATTCCATTCCATTCCATTCCATTCCATTCCATTCGATTCCATTCCATTCCATTTCATTCCAAACCGTTCCATTCTACTCGGGTTCATCATTCCATTCCATTCCATTCCACTCGGGTTCATTCCATTCCATTCCATTCCATTCCATTCCATTCCATTCCATTCCATTCCATTCCGTTCTACTCAGGTTGATTTCCATTCCATTCCATTCCATTGCATTCCATTCCATTCCATTCCATTACTTTCCATTCCATTCCATTCTATTCCATTCCGTTCTACTCGGCTTGAATCCATTGAGTTCCGTTCCGTTCCGTTCCGTTCCGTCCCGACACGTCCCGTCCCGTCCCGTCCCGTCCCGTCCCGCCCCGTCCCGTCCCGTGCCGTTGTACTCGGGTTGATTCCATTCCACTCCGTTCCGTTCCTTTCCGTTCCCTTCAATTCAGTTCCACGCGGGTTGATTCAATTCCATTCTATTCTATTCCATTCCATTCCATTCCATTCCATTCCATTCCATTCCATTCCATTCCATTCCATTTTACTCGGGTTGATTCCATGCCGTTCCGTTCCATTCTGTCCCATCCCGAAGCGTCCCGTCCCGTCCCGTCCCATTCCGTTCCGTTCTGATCGGGTTGATTCCGTTCCATTCCCTTCCGTTCCTTTCCGTTCCATTCCATTCCGTTACACGCGGGTTGATTCAATTCCATTCTATTACATTGAATTCCATTCCATTCCATTCCATTCCATTCTACTCGGATTGATTGCATTCCATTCCATTCCATTCCAGTCCATTCCAATCCACTCCATTCTACTCGGGTTGATTCCATTCCATTCCATTCCATTCCATTCCATTCCATTCCATTCCATTCCATTGCGTTCCATTCGATTCGATTCCATTCCATTCCATTCCATTCCATTCCAATCCATTCCATTCTACTTGGGTTCATTCCATTCCATTCCATTCGATTCCATTCGATTCCATTCGATTCCATTCCATTCCATTCCATACCATTCCATTCCATTTTGTTCTACTCGGGTTGATTCCATTCCATTCCATTCCATTCCATTCCATTCTATTCCATTCCATTCCATTCGATTCCATTCTATTCCATTCGATTCCATTCCATTCCATTTCATTTTATTCCATTCCATTCCATTCCATTCTATTCCATTGAATTCCATTCCATTCCATTCCATTCCATTCCATTCCATTCCATTCCATTCCATTCCATTCCATTCCATTCCGTTCTACTCGGGTTGATTCCACTCCATTCCATTCCATTCCATTCCATTCCATTCCATTCCACTCGGGTTGAGCATTCCATTCGATTCCATTCCATTCCATTCCATTCCATTCCATTCCATTCCATTCCATTCCATTCCATTCCACTCGGGTTCATTCCATTCCATTCCATTCCATTCCATTCCATTCCATTCCATTCCATTCCATTCCATTCCGTTCTACTCGGGTTGATTTCCATTCCATTCCATTCCATTCCATTCCATTCCATTCCATTCCATTCCATTCCATTCCTTTCCATTCCATTCCTTTCCATTTATTCCATTCCGTTCTACTCGGGTTGATTCCATTGAGTTTGGTTCCGTTCCGTTCCGTCCAGTCCCGTCCCGTCCCGTCCCGTTCCGTTTTACTCGGGTTGATTCCTTTGCATTCCGTTCCGCTCGTTTCCATTCCGTTCCATTCCGTTCCACGCGGGTTGGTTCAATTCCATTCTATTCTATTCTATTCCTTTCCATTCCATTCCATTCTACTCGGGTTGATTCTATGCCGTTCCATTCCGTTCCATTCCGTGCCATTCCGACCCGTCCCATCCCGTCCCGTCCCGTCCCATCCCGTTCCGTTCCACATGGGTTGATTCAATTCCTTTCGGTTACATTGAATTCCATTCCATTCCATTCTACTCGGATTGATTCCATTCCATTCCATTCCATTCCATTCCATTCCATTCCATTCCAATCCATTCCATTCTACTCGGGTTGATTCCATTCCATTCCATTCCATTCCATTCCATTCCATTCCATTCCATTCCATTCAGTTTCATTCCATTACATTCCATTCCATTCCATTCCATTCCATTCCATTCCATTCCATTCCATTCGATTTCATTCCATTCCATTCCATTCCGTTCTACTCGGGTTGATTCCATTCTATTCCATTCCATTCCGTTCGATTCCATTCGATTCCATTCGATTCCATTCCATTCCATTCCATTCCCTTCCATTCCATTCTATTCCATTGAAATCCATTCCATGGCATTCCATTCCATTCCATTCCATTCCATTCCATTCCATTCCATTCCGTTCTACTCTGATTGACTCCATTCCATTCCATTCGATTCCATTCCATTCCATTCCATTCCATTCCATTCCATTCCAATACATTCCATTCTACTCTGGTTGATTCCATTCCATTCCATTCCATTCCATTCCATTCCATTCCATTCCATTCGTCTCCATTCGATTCCATTCGATTCCATTCCATTCTATTCCATTGAATTCCATTCCATTGCATTCCATTCCATTCCATTCTATTCCATTCCATTCCATTCCATTCCGTTCTACTCGGGTTGATTCCATTCCACTCCATTCCATTCGATTCCATTCGATTCCATTCCATTCCATTCCATTCCATTCCTATCCATTCCATTCTACTCGGGTTGATTCCATTCCATTCCATTCCATTCCATTCCATTCCATTCCATTCCATTCCATTCCATTCCATTCCATTCCATTCCATTGAATTCCATTCGATTCCATTCGATTCCATTCCATTCGATTCCATTCGATATCATTCGATTCCATTCCATCCCATTCCATTCCATTCCATTCCATTCCGTTCTACTCGGGTTGATTCCATTCCATTCCATTTCATTCCATTCCATTCCATTCCATTCCATTCCATTCCATTCCATTCCATTCCATTCCATTCCATTCCAATCCATTGCATTCTACTCAGTTTGATTCCATTCAATTCCATTCCATTCCATTCAATTCCATTCCATTCCATTCCATTCCATTCCACTCGGGTTGAGCATTCCATTCGATTCCATTCCATTCCATTCCATTCCATTCCATTCCATTCCATTCCATTCCATTCCACTCGGGTTCATTCCATTCCATTCCATTCCATTCCATTCCATTCCATTCCATTCCATTCCATTCCATTCCATTCCATTCCGTTCTACTCGGGTTGATTTCCATTCCATTCCATTCCATTCCATTCCACTCCATTCCATTCCATTCCATTCCATTCCATTCCATTCCATTCCTTTCCATTCCATTCCTTTCCATTTATTCCATTCCGTTCTACTCGGGTTGATTCCATTGAGTTTGGTTCCGTTCCGTTCCGTCCAGTCCCGTCCCGTCCCGTCCCGTTCCGTTTTACTCGGGTTGATTCCTTTGCATTCCGTTCCGCTCGTTTCCATTCCGTTCCATTCCGTTCCACGCGGGTTGGTTCAATTCCATTCTATTCTATTCTATTCCTTTCCATTCCATTCCATTCTACTCGGGTTGATTCTATGCCGTTCCATTCCGTTCCATTCCGTGCCATTCCGACCCGTCCCATCCCGTCCCGTCCCGTCCCATCCCGTTCCGTTCCACATGGGTTGATTCAATTCCTTTCGGTTACATTGAATTCCATTCCATTCCATTCTACTCGGATTGATTCCATTCCATTCCATTCCATTCCATTCCATTCCATTCCATTCCAATCCATTCCATTCTACTCGGGTTGATTCCATTCCATTCCATTCCATTCCATTCCATTCCATTCCATTCCATTCCATTCCATTCAGTTTCATTCCATTACATTCCATTCCATTCCATTCCATTCCATTCCATTCCATTCCATTCCATTCCATTCGATTTCATTCCATTCCATTCCATTCCGTTCTACTCGGGTTGATTCCATTCTATTCCATTCCATTCCGTTCGATTCCATTCGATTCCATTCGATTCCATTCCATTCCATTCCATTCCCTTCCATTCCATTCTATTCCATTGAATTCAATTCCATGGCATTCCATTCCATTCCATTCCATTCCATTCCATTCCATTCCATTCCGTTCTACTCTGATTGACTCCATTCCATTCCATTCGATTCCATTCCATTCCATTCCATTCCATTCCATTCCATTCCAATACATTCCATTCTACTCTGGTTGATTCCATTCCATTCCATTCCATTCCATTCCATTCCATTCCATTCCATTCGTCTCCATTCGATTCCATTCGATTCCATTCCATTCTATTCCATTGAATTCCATTCCATTGCATTCCATTCCATTCCATTCTATTCCATTCCATTCCATTCCATTCCGTTCTACTCGGGTTGATTCCATTCCACTCCATTCCATTCGATTCCATTCGATTCCATTCCATTCCATTCCATTCCATTCCTATCCATTCCATTCTACTCGGGTTGATTCCATTCCATTCCATTCCATTCCATTCCATTCCATTCCATTCCATTCCATTCCATTCCATTCCATTCCATTGAATTCCATTCGATTCCATTCGATTCCATTCCATTCGATTCCATTCGATATCATTCGATTCCATTCCATCCCATTCCATTCCATTCCATTCCATTCCGTTCTACTCGGGTTGATTCCATTCCATTCCATTTCATTCCATTCCATTCCATTCCATTCCATTCCATTCCATTCGATTCCATTCCATTCCATTCCATTCCAATCCATTGCATTCTACTCAGTTTGATTCCATTCAATTCCATTCCATTCCATTCAATTCCATTCCATTCCATTCCATTCAATTCCACTCGATTCCATTCCATTCCTTTCCATTCCATTCCAATCCATTCCATTCTACTCGGGTGGATTCCATTCCATTCCATTCCATTCCATTCCATTCCATTCCATTCCATTCCATTCCATTCCATTCCATTCCATTCCATTCCATGGCATTCCATTCCATTCCATTCCATTCCATTCCATTCCATGGCATTCCATTCCATTCCATTCCATTCCATTCCATTCCGTTCTAGTCGGGTTGATTCCATTCCATTCCATTGCATTCCATTCCATTCCAATGCATTCCATTCCATTCCATTCCATTCCATTCCATTCCATTCCATTCCATTCTATACCATTCCATTCTACTCCATTGAATTCCATTCCATTCCATTCAATTTCATTCCATTCCATTCCTTTCCAATCCATTTAGTTCTACTCGGGTTGATTCCATTCCATTCCATTCCATTCCATTCCATTCCATTCCAATCCATTCCATTCCATTCCATTCCATTCCATTCCATTCCATTCCATTCCATTCCAATCCATTCCATTCTACTCGGGTTGATTCCATTCCATTTCATTCCATTCCAATCCATTCCATTCCATTCCAATCCATTCCATTCCATTCCATTCCATTCCATTCCATTCCATTCCAATCCATTCCATTCCATTCCATTCCATTCCATTCCATTCCATTCCATTCCATTCCATTCCATTCCATTACATTACATTCCTTTCTATTCCATTCCATTCCATTCCATTCCATTCCATTCCATTCCATTCCATTCCATTCCATTCCATTCCATTCCATTCCATTCCATTCCGTTCTACTCGGGTTGATTCCACTCCATTCCATTCCCTTCCATTCCATTCCATTCCATTCCATTCCATTCCATTCCATTCCTTTCCATTCCAACCCATTCCTTTCTACTCGGGTTGATTCCATTCCATTCCATTCCATTCCAATCCATTCCATTCCATTCCTTTCCATTCCATTCCATTCCATTCCATTCCATTCGATTCCATTCCATTCCATTTCATTCCAAACCGTTCCATTCTACTCGGGTTCATCATTCCATTCCATTCCATTCCACTCGGGTTCATTCCATTCCATTCCATTCCATTCCATTCCATTCCATTCCATTCCATTCCATTCCGTTCTACTCAGGTTGATTTCCATTCCATTCCATTCCATTGCATTCCATTCCATTCCATTCCATTCCATTCCATTGAATTCCATTCGATTCCATTCGATTCCATTCCATTCGATTCCATTCGATATCATTCGATTCCATTCCATCCCATTCCATTCCATTCCATTCCATTCCGTTCTACTCGGGTTGATTCCATTCCATTCCATTTCATTCCATTCCATTCCATTCCATTCCATTCCATTCCATTCGATTCCATTCCATTCCATTCCATTCCAATCCATTGCATTCTACTCAGTTTGATTCCATTCAATTCCATTCCATTCCATTCAATTCCATTCCATTCCATTCCATTCAATTCCACTCGATTCCATTCCATTCCTTTCCATTCCATTCCAATCCATTCCATTCTACTCGGGTGGATTCCATTCCATTCCATTCCATTCCATTCCATTCCATTCCATTCCATTCCATTCCATTCCATTCCATTCCATTCCATTCCATGGCATTCCATTCCATTCCATTCCATTCCATTCCATTCCATGGCATTCCATTCCATTCCATTCCATTCCATTCCATTCCGTTCTAGTCGGGTTGATTCCATTCCATTCCATTGCATTCCATTCCATTCCATTGCATTCCATTCCATTCCATTCCATTCCATTCCATTCCATTCCATTCCATTCTATACCATTCCATTCTACTCCATTGAATTCCATTCCATTCCATTCAATTTCATTCCATTCCATTCCTTTCCAATCCATTTAGTTCTACTCGGGTTGATTCCATTCCATTCCATTCCATTCCATTCCATTCCATTCCAATCCATTCCATTCCATTCCATTCCATTCCATTCCATTCCATTCCATTCCAATCCATTCCATTCTACTCGGGTTGATTCCATTCCATTTCATTCCATTCCAATCCATTCCATTCCATTCCAATCCATTCCATTCCATTCCATTCCATTCCATTCCATTCCATTCCAATCCATTCCATTCCATTCCATTCCATTCCATTCCATTCCATTCCATTCCATTCCATTCCATTCCATTCCATTCCATTCCATTCCATTCCATTCCATTCCATTACATTACATTACATTCCTTTCTTTTCCATTCCATTCCATTCCATTCCATTCCATTCCATTCCATTCCATTCCATTCCATTCCATTCCATTCCATTCCATTCCGTTCTACTCGGGTTGATTCCACTCCATTCCATTCCCTTCCATTCCATTCCATTCCATTCCATTCCATTCCATTCCATTCCTTTCCATTCCAACCCATTCCTTTCTACTCGGGTTGATTCCATTCCATTCCATTCCATTCCAATCCATTCCATTCCATTCCATTCCATTCCATTCCATTCCATTCCATTCCATTCGATTCCATTCCATTCCATTTCATTCCAAACCGTTCCATTCTACTCGGGTTCATCATTCCATTCCATTCCATTCCACTCGGGTTCATTCCATTCCATTCCATTCCATTCCATTCCATTCCATTCCATTCCATTCCATTCCGTTCTACTCAGGTTGATTTCCATTCCATTCCATTCCATTGCATTCCATTCCATTCCATTCCATTACTTTCCATTCCATTCCATTCTATTCCATTCCGTTCTACTCGGCTTGAATCCATTGAGTTCCGTTCCGTTCCGTTCCGTCCCGACACGTCCCGTCCCGTCCCGTCCCGTCCCGTCCCGTCCCGCCCCGTCCCGTCCCGTGCCGTTGTACTCGGGTTGATTCCATTCCACTCCGTTCCGTTCCTTTCCGTTCCCTTCAATTCTGTTCCACGCGGGTTGATTCAATTCCATTCTATTCTATTCCATTCCATTCCATTCCATTCCATTCCATTCCATTCCATTTTACTCGGGTTGATTCCATGCCGTTCCGTTCCATTCTGTCCCATCCCGACGCGTCCCGTCCCGTCCCGTCCCATTCCGTTCCGTTCTGATCGGGTTGATTCCGTTCCATTCCCTTCCGTTCCTTTCCGTTCCATTCCATTCCG
Organism: Gorilla gorilla gorilla; assembly: GCF_029281585.2. Classification (NCBI taxonomy): domain Eukaryota; kingdom Metazoa; phylum Chordata; class Mammalia; order Primates; family Hominidae; genus Gorilla; species Gorilla gorilla. Next base: position 2,610,182 of record NC_073241.2, read on the forward strand.
TTACACGCGGGTTGATTCAATTCCATTCTATTACATTGAATTCCATTCCATTCCATTCCATTCCATTCTACTCGGATTGATTGCATTCCATTCCATTCCATTCCAGTCCATTCCAATCCACTCCATTCTACTCGGGTTGATTCCATTCCATTCCATTCCATTCCATTCCATTCCATTCCATTCCATTCCATTGCGTTCCATTCGATTCGATTCCATTCCATTCCATTCCATTCCATTCCATTCCAATCCATTCCATTCTACTTGGGTTCATTCCATTCCATTCCATTCCATTCCATTCCATTCCATTCGATTCCATTCCATTCCATTCCATACCATTCCATTCCATTTTGTTCTACTCGGGTTGATTCCACTCCATTCCATTCCATTCCAATCCATTCTATTCCATTCCATTCCATTCGATTCCATTCTATTCCATTCGATTCCATTCCATTCCATTTCATTTTATTCCATTCCATTCCATTCCATTCTATTCCATTGAATTCCATTCCATTCCATTCCATTCCATTCCATTCCATTCCATTCCATTCCATTCCATTCCATTCCATTCCATTCCGTTCTACTCGGGTTGATTCCATTCCATTCCATTCCATTCCATTCCATTCCATTCCATTCCATTCCACTCGGGTTGAGCATTCCATTCGATTCCATTCCATTCCATTCCATTCCATTCCATTCCATTCCATTCCATTCCATTCCATTCCACTCGGGTTCATTCCATTCCATTCCATTCCATTCCATTCCATTCCATTCCATTCCATTCCATTCCATTCCATTCCGTTCTACTCGGGTTGATTTCCATTCCATTCCATTCCATTCCATTCCACTCCATTCCATTCCATTCCATTCCATTCCATTCCATTCCATTCCATTCCATTCCTTTCCATTTATTCCATTCCGTTCTACTCGGGTTGATTCCATTGAGTTTGGTTCCGTTCCGTTCCGTCCAGTCCCGTCCCGTCCCGTCCCGTTCCGTTTTACTCGGGTTGATTCCTTTGCATTCCGTTCCGCTCGTTTCCATTCCGTTCCATTCCGTTCCACGCGGGTTTGTTCAATTCCATTCTATTCTATTCTATTCCTTTCCATTCCATTCCATTCTACTCGGGTTGATTCTATGCCGTTCCATTCCGTTCCATTCCGTCCCATTCCGACCCGTCCCATCCCGTCCCGTCCCGTCCCATCCCGTTCCGTTCCACATGGGTTGATTCAATTCCTTTCGGTTACATTGAATTCCATTCCATTCCATTCTACTCGGATTGATTCCATTCCATTCCATTCCATTCCATTCCATTCCATTCCATTCCAATCCATTCCATTCTACTCGGGTTGATTCCATTCCATTCCATTCCATTCCATTCCATTCCATTCCATTCCATTCCATTCCATTCCATTCCATTCCATTCAGTTTCATTCCATTCCATTCCATTCCATTCCATTCCATTCCATTCCATTCCAATCCATTCGATTTCATTCCATTCCATTCCATTCCGTTCTACTCGGGTTGATTCCATTCTATTCCATTCCATTCCGTTCGATTCCATTCGATTCCATTCGATTCCATTCCATTCCATTCCATTCCCTTCCATTCCATTCTATTCCATTGAATTCCATTCCATGGCATTCCATTCCATTCCATTCCATTCCATTCCATTCCATTCCATTCCATTCCGTTCTACTCTGATTGACTCCATTCCATTCCATTCGATTCGATTCCATTCCATTCCATTCCATTCCATTCGATTCCAATACATTCCATTCTACTCTGGTTGATTCCATTCCATTCCATTCCATTCCATTCCATTCCATTCCATTCCATTCGTCTCCATTCGATTCCATTCGATTCCATTCCATTCTATTCCATTGAATTCCATTCCATTGCATTCCATTCCATTCCATTCTATTCCATTCCATTCCATTCCATTCCGTTCTACTCGGGTTGATTCCATTCCACTCCATTCCATTCGATTCCATTCGATTCCATTCCATTCCATTCCATTCCATTCCTATCCATTCCATTCTACTCGGGTTGATTCCATTCCATTCCATTCCATTCCATTCCATTCCATTCCATTCCATTCCATTCCATTGAATTCCATTCGATTCCATTCGATTCCATTCCATTCGATTCCATTCGATATCATTCGATTCCATTCCATCCCATTCCATTCCATTCCATTCCATTCCGTTCTACTCGGGTTGATTCCATTCCATTCCATTTCATTCCATTCCATTCCATTCCATTCCATTCCATTCCATTCGATTCCATTCCATTCCATTCCATTCCAATCCATTGCATTCTACTCAGTTTGATTCCATTCCATTCCATTCCATTCCATTCAATTCCATTCCATTCCATTCCATTCAATTCCACTCGATTCCATTCCATTCCTTTCCATTCCATTCCAATCCATTCCATTCTACTCGGGTGGATTCCATTCCATTCCATTCCATTCCATTCCATTCCATTCCATTCCATTCCATTCCATTCCATTCCATTCCATTCCATTCCATTCCATTCCATGGCATTCCATTCCATTCCATTCCATTCCATTCCATTCCGTTCTAGTCGGGTTGATTCCATTCCATTCCATTGCATTCCATTCCATTCCATTGCATTCCATTCCATTCCATTCCATTCCATTCCATTCCATTCCATTCCATTCTATTCCATTCCATTCTACTCCATTGAATTCCATTCCATTCCATTCAATTTCATTCCATTCCATTCCTTTCCAATCCATTTAGTTCTACTCGGGTTGATTCCATTCCATTCCATTCCATTCCATTCCATTCCATTGCAATCCATTCCATTCCATTCCATTCCATTCCATTCCATTCCATTCCATTCCATTCCATTACTTTCAATTCCATTCCATTCCAATCCATTCCATTCTACTCGGGTTGACTCCATTCCATTCCATTCCACTCCATTCCATTCCGTTATATTCCATTCTTTTCCATTCGATTCCGTTCGATTCCATTCCATTCCATTCCATTCCATTCCATTCCATTCGATTCCATTCCATTCCATTCCATTCCATTCCATTCCATTCCATTCCATTCCATTCCAATCCATTCCATTCTACTCGGGTTGATTCCATTCCATTCCATTCCATTCCAATCCATTCCATTCCATTCCATTCCATTCCATTCCATTCCATTCCATTCCATTCCATTCCAATCCATTCCATTCCATTCCATTCCATTCCATTCCATTCCATTCCATTCCATTCCATTCCATTCCATTACATTCCATTCCTTTCTATTCCATTCCATTCCATTCCATTCCATTCCATTCCATTCCATTCCATTCCATTCCATTCCATTCCATTCCATTCCGTTCTACTCGGGTTGATTCCACTCCATTCCATTCCGTTCCATTCCATTCCATTCCATTCCATTCCATTCCATTCCATTCCATTCGATTCCATTCCATTCCATTTCATTCCAAACCGTTCCATTCTACTCGGGTTCATCATTCCATTCCATTCCATTCCACTCGGGTTCATTCCATTCCATTCCATTCCATTCCATTCCATTCCATTCCATTCCGTTCTACTCAGGTTGATTTCCATTCCATTCCATTCCATTGCATTCCATTCCATTCCATTCCATTACTTTCCATTCCATTCCATTCTATTCCATTCCGTTCTACTCGGCTTGAATCCATTGAGTTCCGTTCCGTTCCGTTCCGTCCCGACACGTCCCGTCCCGTCCCGTCCCGTCCCGTCCCGTCCCGCCCCGTCCCGTCCCGTGCCGTTGTACTCGGGTTGATTCCATTCCACTCCGTTCCGTTCCTTTCCGTTCCCTTCAATTCAGTTCCACGCGGGTTGATTCAATTCCATTCTATTCTATTCCATTCCATTCCATTCCATTCCATTCCATTCCATTCCATTCCATTTTACTCGGGTTGATTCCATGCCGTTCCGTTCCATTCTGTCCCATCCCGACGCGTCCCGTCCCGTCCCGTCCCATTCCGTTCCGTTCTGATCGGGTTGATTCCGTTCCATTCCCTTCCGTTCCTTTCCGTTCCATTCCATTCCGTTACACGCGGGTTGATTCAATTCCATTCTATTACATTGAATTCCATTCCATTCCATTCCATTCCATTCCATTCCATTCTACTCGGATTGATTGCATTCCATTCCATTCCATTCCAGTCCATTCCAATCCACTCCATTCTACTCGGGTTGATTCCATTCCATTCCATTCCATTCCATTCCATTCCATTCCATTCCATTCCATTCCATTGCATTGCGTTCCATTCGATTCGATTCCATTCCATTCCATTCCATTCCATTCCAATCCATTCCATTCTACTTGGGTTCATTCCATTCCATTCCATTCCATTCCATTCGATTCCATTCGATTCCATTCCATTCCATTCCATACCATTCCATTCCATTTTGTTCTACTCGGGTTGATTCCACTCCATTCCATTCCATTCCATTCCATTCTATTCCATTCCATTCCATTCGATTCCATTCTATTCCATTCGATTCCATTCCATTCCATTTCATTTTATTCCATTCCATTCCATTCCATTCTATTCCATTGAATTCCATTCCATTCCATTCCATTCCATTCCATTCCATTCCATTCCATTCCATTCCATTCCGTTCTACTCGGGTTGATTCCACTCCATTCCATTCCATTCCATTCCATTCCATTCCATTCCATTCCATTCCATTCCATTCCACTCGGGTTGAGCATTCCATTCGATTCCATTCCATTCCATTCCTTTCCATTCCATTCCATTCCATTCCATTCCATTCCATTCTACTCGGGTTCATTCCATTCCATTCCATTCCATTCCATTCCATTCCATTCCATTCCATTCCATTCCATTCCGTTCTACTCGGGTTGATTTCCATTCCATTCCATTCCATTCCATTCCACTCCATTCCATTCCATTCCATTCCATTCCATTCCGTTCCATTCCATTCCTTTCCATTTATTCCATTCCGTTCTACTCGGGTTGATTCAATTGAGTTTGGTTCCGTTCCGTTCCGTCCAGTCCCGTCCCGTCCCGTCCCGTTCCGTTTTACTCGGGTTGATTCCTTTGCATTCCGTTCCGCTCGTTTCCATTCCGTTCCATTCCGTTCCACGCGGGTTGGTTCAATTCCATTCTATTCTATTCTATTCCTTTCCCTTCCATTCCATTCTACTCGGGTTGATTATATGCCGTTCCATTCCGTTCCATTCCGTCCCATTCCGACCCGTCCCATCCCGTCCCGTCCCGTCCCATCCCGTTCCGTTCCACATGGGTTGATTCAATTCCTTTCGGTTACATTGAATTACATTCCATTCCATTCTACTCGGATTGATTCCATTCCATTCCATTCCATTCCATTCCTTTCCATTCCATTCCAATCCATTCCATTCTACTCGGGTTGATTCCATTCCATTCCATTCCATTCCATTCCATTCCATTCCATTCCATTCCATTCCATTCCATTCAGTTTCATTCCATTCCATTCCATTCCATTCCATTCCATTCCATTCCATTCCATTCCATTCGATTTCATTCCATTCCATTCCATTCCGTTCTACTCGGGTTGATTCCATTCTATTCCATTCCATTCCGTTCGATTCCATTCGATTCCATTCGATTCCATTCCATTCCATTCCATTCCCTTCCATTCCATTCTATTCCATTGAATTCCATTCCATGGCATTCCATTCCATTCCATTCCATTCCATTCCATTCCGTTCTACTCTGATTGACTCCATTCCATTCCATTCGATTCGATTCCATTCCATTCCATTCCATTCCATTCCAATACATTCCATTCTACTCTGGTTGATTCCATTCCATTCCATTCCATTCCATTCCATTCCATTCCATTCCATTCGTCTCCATTCGATTCCATTCGATTCCATTCCATTCTATTCCATTGAATTCCATTCCATTGCATTCCATTCCATTCCATTCTATTCCATTCCATTCCATTCCATTCCGTTCTACTCGGCTTGATTCCATTCCACTCCATTCCATTCGATTCCATTCGATTCCATTCCATTCCATTCCACTCCATTCCTATCCATTCCATTCTACTCGGGTTGATTCCATTCCATTCCATTCCATTCCATTCCGTTCCATTCCATTCCATTCCATTCCATTCCATTCCATTGAATTCCATTCGATTCCATTCGATTCCATTCCATTCGATTCCATTCGATATCATTCGATTCCATTCCATCCCATTCCATTCCATTCCATTCCATTCCGTTCTACTCGGGTTGATTCCATTCCATTCCATTTCATTCCATTCCATTCCATTCCATTCCATTCGATTCCATTCGATTCCATTCCATTCCATTCCATTCCAATCCATTCCATTCTACTCGGGTTGATTCCATTCCATTCCATTCCATTCCATTCCATTCCATTCCATTCCATTCCACTCGATTCCATTCCATTCTTTCCATTCCATTCCAATCCATTCCATTCTACTTGGGTGGATTCCATTCCATTCCATTCCATTCCATTCCATTCCATTCCATTCCATTCCATTCCATTCCATTCCATTCCATTTGATTCCATTCCATTCCATTCCATTTCATTCCATTCCTTTCCATTCCATTCCGTTCTAGTCGGGTTGATTCCATTCTATTCCATTCCATTCCATTCCATTCCATTCTATTCCATTCCATTCTACTCCATTGAATTCCATTCCATTCCATTCTATTCCATTCCATTCCATTCCTTTCCTTTCCATTTAGTTCTACTCTGGTTGATTCCATTCCATTCCATTCCATTCCATTCCATTCCATTCCATTCCATTCCATTCCATTCCATTCCATTACTTTCCATTCCATTCCATTCCAATCCATTCCATTCTACTCGGGTTGACTCCATTCCATTCCATTCCATTCCATTATATTCCATTCCATTCCATTCGATTCCGTTCGATTCCTTTCCATTCAATTCCATTCCATTCCATTCCATTCGATTCGATTCCATTCCATTCCATTCCATTCCATTCCATTCCATTCCAATCCATTCCATTCTCCACGGGTTGATTACATTCCATTCCATTCCATTCCATTCCATTCCATTCCATTCCATTCGATTCCATTCCATTCCTTTCGATTCCATTCCATTCCATTAAATTCCATTCCATTCCATTCCATTCCATTCCATTCCATTCCATTCCATTCCGTTCTACTCGGGTTGATTCCACTCCATTCCATTCCATTCCATTCCATTCCATTCCATTCCATTCCATTCCATTCCTTTCTATTCCATTCCACTCTACTCCATTGAATTCCATTCCATTCCATTCAATTCCATTCCATTCCATTCCTTTCCATTCCATTTAGTTCTACTCGGGTTGATTCCATTCCATTCCATTCCATTCCATTCCATTCCATTCTATTCCATTGAATTCCATTCCATTCCATTCCATTCCATTCCATTCCATTCCATTCCATTCCATTCCATTCCATTCCATTCCATTCCATTCCGTTCTACTCGGGTTGATTCCATTCCATTCCATTCCATTCCATTCCATTCCATTCCATTCCACTCGGGTTGAGCATTCCATTCGATTCCATTCCATTCCATTCCATTCCATTCCATTCCATTCCATTCCATTCCATTCCATTCCACTCGGGTTCATTCCATTCCATTCCATTCCATTCCATTCCATTCCATTCCATTCCATTCCATTCCATTCCATTCCGTTCTACTCGGGTTGATTTCCATTCCATTCCATTCCATTCCATTCCACTCCATTCCATTCCATTCCATTCCATTCCATTCCATTCCATTCCATTCCATTCCTTTCCATTTATTCCATTCCGTTCTACTCGGGTTGATTCCATTGAGTTTGGTTCCGTTCCGTTCCGTCCAGTCCCGTCCCGTCCCGTCCCGTTCCGTTTTACTCGGGTTGATTCCTTTGCATTCCGTTCCGCTCGTTTCCATTCCGTTCCATTCCGTTCCACGCGGGTTTGTTCAATTCCATTCTATTCTATTCTATTCCTTTCCATTCCATTCCATTCTACTCGGGTTGATTCTATGCCGTTCCATTCCGTTCCATTCCGTCCCATTCCGACCCGTCCCATCCCGTCCCGTCCCGTCCCATCCCGTTCCGTTCCACATGGGTTGATTCAATTCCTTTCGGTTACATTGAATTCCATTCCATTCCATTCTACTCGGATTGATTCCATTCCATTCCATTCCATTCCATTCCATTCCATTCCATTCCAATCCATTCCATTCTACTCGGGTTGATTCCATTCCATTCCATTCCATTCCATTCCATTCCATTCCATTCCATTCCATTCCATTCCATTCCATTCAGTTTCATTCCATTCCATTCCATTCCATTCCATTCCATTCCATTCCATTCCATTCCATTCGATTTCATTCCATTCCATTCCATTCCGTTCTACTCGGGTTGATTCCATTCTATTCCATTCCATTCCGTTCGATTCCATTCGATTCCATTCGATTCCATTCCATTCCATTCCATTCCCTTCCATTCCATTCTATTCCATTGAATTCCATTCCATGGCATTCCATTCCATTCCATTCCATTCCATTCCATTCCATTCCATTCCATTCCGTTCTACTCTGATTGACTCCATTCCATTCCATTCGATTCGATTCCATTCCATTCCATTCCATTCCATTCGATTCCAATACATTCCATTCTACTCTGGTTGATTCCATTCCATTCCATTCCATTCCATTCCATTCCATTCCATTCCATTCGTCTCCATTCGATTCCATTCGATTCCATTCCATTCTATTCCATTGAATTCCATTCCATTGCATTCCATTCCATTCCATTCTATTCCATTCCATTCCATTCCATTCCGTTCTACTCGGGTTGATTCCATTCCACTCCATTCCATTCGATTCCATTCGATTCCATTCCATTCCATTCCATTCCATTCCTATCCATTCCATTCTACTCGGGTTGATTCCATTCCATTCCATTCCATTCCATTCCATTCCATTCCATTCCATTCCATTGAATTCCATTCGATTCCATTCGATTCCATTCCATTCGATTCCATTCGATATCATTCGATTCCATTCCATCCCATTCCATTCCATTCCATTCCATTCCGTTCTACTCGGGTTGATTCCATTCCATTCCATTTCATTCCATTCCATTCCATTCCATTCCATTCCATTCCATTCGATTCCATTCCATTCCATTCCATTCCAATCCATTGCATTCTACTCAGTTTGATTCCATTCCATTCCATTCCATTCCATTCAATTCCATTCCATTCCATTCCATTCAATTCCACTCGATTCCATTCCATTCCTTTCCATTCCATTCCAATCCATTCCATTCTACTCGGGTGGATTCCATTCCATTCCATTCCATTCCATTCCATTCCATTCCATTCCATTCCATTCCATTCCATTCCATTCCATTCCATTCCATTCCATTCCATTCCATGGCATTCCATTCCATTCCATTCCATTCCATTCCATTCCGTTCTAGTCGGGTTGATTCCATTCCATTCCATTGCATTCCATTCCATTCCATTGCATTCCATTCCATTCCATTCCATTCCATTCCATTCCATTCCATTCCATTCTATTCCATTCCATTCTACTCCATTGAATTCCATTCCATTCCATTCAATTTCATTCCATTCCATTCCTTTCCAATCCATTTAGTTCTACTCGGGTTGATTCCATTCCATTCCATTCCATTCCATTCCATTCCATTGCAATCCATTCCATTCCATTCCATTCCATTCCATTCCATTCCATTCCATTCCATTCCATTACTTTCAATTCCATTCCATTCCAATCCATTCCATTCTACTCGGGTTGACTCCATTCCATTCCATTCCACTCCATTCCATTCCGTTATATTCCATTCTTTTCCATTCGATTCCGTTCGATTCCATTCCATTCCATTCCATTCCATTCCATTCCATTCGATTCCATTCCATTCCATTCCATTCCATTCCATTCCATTCCATTCCATTCCATTCCAATCCATTCCATTCTACTCGGGTTGATTCCATTCCATTCCATTCCATTCCAATCCATTCCATTCCATTCCATTCCATTCCATTCCATTCCATTCCATTCCATTCCATTCCAATCCATTCCATTCCATTCCATTCCATTCCATTCCATTCCATTCCATTCCATTCCATTCCATTCCATTCCATTACATTCCATTCCTTTCTATTCCATTCCATTCCATTCCATTCCATTCCATTCCATTCCATTCCATTCCATTCCGTTCTACTCGGGTTGATTCCACTCCATTCCATTCCGTTCCATTCCATTCCATTCCATTCCATTCCATTCCATTCCATTCCATTCGATTCCATTCCATTCCATTTCATTCCAAACCGTTCCATTCTACTCGGGTTCATCATTCCATTCCATTCCATTCCACTCGGGTTCATTCCATTCCATTCCATTCCATTCCATTCCATTCCATTCCATTCCGTTCTACTCAGGTTGAATTCCATTCCATTCCATTCCATTGCATTCCATTCCATTCCATTCCATTACTTTCCATTCCATTCCATTCTATTCCATTCCGTTCTACTCGGCTTGAATCCATTGAGTTCCGTTCCGTTCCGTTCCGTCCCGACACGTCCCGTCCCGTCCCGTCCCGTCCCGTCCCGTCCCGCCCCGTCCCGTCCCGTGCCGTTGTACTCGGGTTGATTCCATTCCACTCCGTTCCGTTCCTTTCCGTTCCCTTCAATTCAGTTCCACGCGGGTTGATTCAATTCCATTCTATTCCATTCCATTCCATTCCATTCCATTCCATTCCATTCCATTCCATTTTACTCGGGTTGATTCCATGCCGTTCCGTTCCATTCTGTCCCATCCCGACGCGTCCCGTCCCGTCCCGTCCCATTCCGTTCCGTTCTGATCGGGTTGATTCCGTTCCATTCCCTTCCGTTCCTTTCCGTTCCATTCCATTCCGTTACACGCGGGTTGATTCAATTCCATTCTATTACATTGAATTCCATTCCATTCCATTCCATTCCATTCCATTCCATTCTACTCGGATTGATTGCATTCCATTCCATTCCATTCCAGTCCATTCCAATCCACTCCATTCTACTCGGGTTGATTCCATTCCATTCCATTCCATTCCATTCCATTCCATTCCATTCCATTCCATTCCATTGCATTGCGTTCCATTCGATTCGATTCCATTCCATTCCATTCCATTCCATTCCAATCCATTCCATTCTACTTGGGTTCATTCCATTCCATTCCATTCCATTCCATTCGATTCCATTCGATTCCATTCCATTCCATTCCATACCATTCCATTCCATTTTGTTCTACTCGGGTTGATTCCACTCCATTCCATTCCATTCCATTCCATTCTATTCCATTCCATTCCATTCGATTCCATTCTATTCCATTCGATTCCATTCCATTCCATTTCATTTTATTCCATTCCATTCCATTCCATTCTATTCCATTGAATTCCATTCCATTCCATTCCATTCCATTCCATTCCATTCCATTCCATTCCATTCCATTCCGTTCTACTCGGGTTGATTCCACTCCATTCCATTCCATTCCATTCCATTCCATTCCATTCCATTCCATTCCATTCCATTCCACTCGGGTTGAGCATTCCATTCGATTCCATTCCATTCCATTCCTTTCCATTCCATTCCATTCCATTCCATTCCATTCCATTCTACTCGGGTTCATTCCATTCCATTCCATTCCATTCCATTCCATTCCATTCCATTCCATTCCATTCCATTCCGTTCTACTCGGGTTGATTTCCATTCCATTCCATTCCATTCCATTCCACTCCATTCCATTCCATTCCATTCCATTCCATTCCGTTCCATTCCATTCCTTTCCATTTATTCCATTCCGTTCTACTCGGGTTGATTCAATTGAGTTTGGTTCCGTTCCGTTCCGTCCAGTCCCGTCCCGTCCCGTCCCGTTCCGTTTTACTCGGGTTGATTCCTTTGCATTCCGTTCCGCTCGTTTCCATTCCGTTCCATTCCGTTCCACGCGGGTTGGTTCAATTCCATTCTATTCTATTCTATTCCTTTCCATTCCATTCCATTCTACTCGGGTTGATTATATGCCGTTCCATTCCGTTCCATTCCGTCCCATTCCGACCCGTCCCATCCCGTCCCGTCCCGTCCCATCCCGTTCCGTTCCACATGGGTTGATTCAATTCCTTTCGGTTACATTGAATTACATTCCATTCCATTCTACTCGGATTGATTCCATTCCATTCCATTCCATTCCATTCCTTTCCATTCCATTCCAATCCATTCCATTCTACTCGGGTTGATTCCATTCCATTCCATTCCATTCCATTCCATTCCATTCCATTCCATTCCATTCCATTCCATTCAGTTTCATTCCATTCCATTCCATTCCATTCCATTCCATTCCATTCCATTCCATTCCATTCGATTTCATTCCATTCCATTCCATTCCGTTCTACTCGGGTTGATTCCATTCTATTCCATTCCATTCCGTTCGATTCCATTCGATTCCATTCGATTCCATTCCATTCCATTCCATTCCCTTCCATTCCATTCTATTCCATTGAATTCCATTCCATGGCATTCCATTCCATTCCATTCCATTCCATTCCATTCCGTTCTACTCTGATTGACTCCATTCCATTCCATTCGATTCGATTCCATTCCATTCCATTCCATTCCATTCCAATACATTCCATTCTACTCTGGTTGATTCCATTCCATTCCATTCCATTCCATTCCATTCCATTCCATTCCATTCGTCTCCATTCGATTCCATTCGATTCCATTCCATTCTATTCCATTGAATTCCATTCCATTGCATTCCATTCCATTCCATTCTATTCCATTCCATTCCATTCCATTCCGTTCTACTCGGCTTGATTCCATTCCACTCCATTCCATTCGATTCCATTCGATTCCATTCCATTCCATTCCACTCCATTCCTATCCATTCCATTCTACTCGGGTTGATTCCATTCCATTCCATTCCATTCCATTCCGTTCCATTCCATTCCATTCCATTCCATTCCATTCCATTGAATTCCATTCGATTCCATTCGATTCCATTCCATTCGATTCCATTCGATATCATTCGATTCCATTCCATCCCATTCCATTCCATTCCATTCCATTCCGTTCTACTCGGGTTGATTCCATTCCATTCCATTTCATTCCATTCCATTCCATTCCATTCCATTCGATTCCATTCGATTCCATTCCATTCCATTCCATTCCAATCCATTCCATTCTACTCGGGTTGATTCCATTCCATTCCATTCCATTCCATTCCATTCCATTCCATTCCATTCCACTCGATTCCATTCCATTCTTTCCATTCCATTCCAATACATTCCATTCTACTTGGGTGGATTCCATTCCATTCCATTCCATTCCATTCCATTCCATTCCATTCCATTCCATTCCATTCCATTCCATTCCATTCCATTTGATTCCATTCCATTCCATTCCATTCCATTCCATTCCATTCCATTCCATTTCATTCCATTCCTTTCCATTCCATTCCGTTCTAGTCGGGTTGATTCCATTCTATTCCATTCCATTCCATTCCATTCCATTCTATTCCATTCCATTCTACTCCATTGAATTCCATTCCATTCCATTCTATTCCATTCCATTCCATTCCTTTCCTTTCCATTTAGTTCTACTCTGGTTGATTCCATTCCATTCCATTCCATTCCATTCCATTCCATTCCATTCCATTCCATTCCATTCCATTCCATTACTTTCCATTCCATTCCATTCCAATCCATTCCATTCTACTCGGGTTGACTCCATTCCATTCCATTCCATTCCATTATATTCCATTCCATTCCATTCGATTCCGTTCGATTCCTTTCCATTCAATTCCATTCCATTCCATTCCATTCGATTCGATTCCATTCCATTCCATTCCATTCCATTCCATTCCATTCCAATCCATTCCATTCTCCACGGGTTGATTACATTCCATTCCATTCCATTCCATTCCATTCCATTCCATTCCATTCGATTCCATTCCATTCCTTTCGATTCCATTCCATTCCATTAAATTCCATTCCATTCCATTCCATTCCATTCCATTCCATTCCATTCCATTCCGTTCTACTCGGGTTGATTCCACTCCATTCCATTCCATTCCATTCCATTCCATTCCATTCCATTCCATTCCATTCCATTCCATTCCATTCCATTCTATTCCATTCCACTCTACTCCATTGAATTCCATTCCATTCCATTCAATTCCATTCCATTCCATTCCTTTCCATTCCATTTAGTTCTACTCGGGTTGATTCCATTCCATTCCATTCCATTCCATTCCATTCCATTACTTTCCATTCCATTCCATTCCAATCCATTCCATTCTACTCGGGTTGACTCCATTCCATTCCATTCCATTCCATTATATTGCATTCTATTCCATTCGATTCCGTTTGATTCCATTCCATTCCATTCCATTCCATTCCATTCGATTCCATTCCATTCCATTCGATTCCATTCCATTCCATTCCATTCCATTCCATTCCATTCCATTCCATTCCAATCCATTCCATTCTACTCGGGTTGATTCCATTCCATTCCATTCCATTCCATTCCATTCCATTCCATTCCATTCCTTTCTATTCCATTCCATTCCATTCCATTCCATTCCATTTTACTCGGGTTGATTCCATGCCGTTCCGTTCCATTCTGTCCCATCCCGACGCGTCCCGTCCCGTCCCGTCCCATTCCGTTCCGTTCTGATCGGGTTGATTCCGTTCCATTCCCTTCCGTTCCTTTCCGTTCCATTCCATTCCGTTACACGCGGGTTGATTCAATTCCATTCTATTACATTGAATTCCATTCCATTCCATTCCATTCCATTCCATTCCATTCTACTCGGATTGATTGCATTCCATTCCATTCCATTCCAGTCCATTCCAATCCACTCCATTCTACTCGGGTTGATTCCATTCCATTCCATTCCATTCCATTCCATTCCATTCCATTCCATTCCATTGCATTGCGTTCCATTCGATTCGATTCCATTCCATTCCATTCCATTCCATTCCAATCCATTCCATTCTACTTGGGTTCATTCCATTCCATTCCATTCCATTCCATTCCATTCCATTCGATTCCATTCCATTCCATTCCATACCATTCCATTCCATTTTGTTCTACTCGGGTTGATTCCACTCCATTCCATTCCATTCCATTCCATTCTATTCCATTCCATTCCATTCGATTCCATTCTATTCCATTCGATTCCATTCCATTCCATTTCATTTTATTCCATTCCATTCCATTCCATTCTATTCCATTGAATTCCATTCCATTCCATTCCATTCCATTCCATTCCATTCCATTCCATTCCATTCCATTCCGTTCTACTCGGGTTGATTCCACTCCATTCCATTCCATTCCATTCCATTCCATTCCATTCCATTCCATTCCATTCCATTCCACTCGGGTTGAGCATTCCATTCGATTCCATTCCATTCCATTCCTTTCCATTCCATTCCATTCCATTCCATTCCATTCCATTCTACTCGGGTTCATTCCATTCCATTCCATTCCATTCCATTCCATTCCATTCCATTCCATTCCATTCCATTCCATTCCGTTCTACTCGGGTTGATTTCCATTCCATTCCATTCCATTCCATTCCACTCCATTCCATTCCATTCCATTCCATTCCATTCCATTCCGTTCCATTCCATTCCTTTCCATTTATTCCATTCCGTTCTACTCGGGTTGATTCCATTGAGTTTGGTTCCGTTCCGTTCCGTCCAGTCCCGTCCCGTCCCGTCCCGTTCCGTTTTACTCGGGTTGATTCCTTTGCATTCCGTTCCGCTCGTTTCCATTCCGTTCCATTCCGTTCCACGCGGGTTGGTTCAATTCCATTCTATTCTATTCTATTCCTTTCCATTCCATTCCATTCTACTCGGGTTGATTATATGCCGTTCCATTCCGTTCCATTCCGTCCCATTCCGACCCGTCCCATCCCGTCCCGTCCCGTCCCATCCCGTTCCGTTCCACATGGGTTGATTCAATTCCTTTCGGTTACATTGAATTACATTCCATTCCATTCTACTCGGATTGATTCCATTCCATTCCATTCCATTCCATTCCTTTCCATTCCATTCCAATCCATTCCATTCTACTCGGGTTGATTCCATTCCATTCCATTCCATTCCATTCCATTCCATTCCATTCCATTCCATTCCATTCCATTCCATTCAGTTTCATTCCATTCCATTCCATTCCATTCCATTCCATTCCATTCCATTCCATTCGATTTCATTCCATTCCATTCCATTCCGTTCTACTCGGGTTGATTCCATTCTATTCCATTCCATTCCGTTCGATTCCATTCGATTCCATTCGATTCCATTCCATTCCATTCCATTCCCTTCCATTCCATTCTATTCCATTGAATTCCATTCCATGGCATTCCATTCCATTCCATTCCATTCCATTCCATTCCGTTCTACTCTGATTGACTCCATTCCATTCCATTCGATTCGATTCCATTCCATTCCATTCCATTCCATTCCAATACATTCCATTCTACTCTGGTTGATTCCATTCCATTCCATTCCATTCCATTCCATTCCATTCCATTCCATTCGTCTCCATTCGATTCCATTCGATTCCATTCCATTCTATTCCATTGAATTCCATTCCATTGCATTCCATTCCATTCCATTCTATTCCATTCCATTCCATTCCATTCCGTTCTACTCGGCTTGATTCCATTCCACTCCATTCCATTCGATTCCATTCGATTCCATTCCATTCCATTCCACTCCATTCCTATCCATTCCATTCTACTCGGGTTGATTCCATTCCATTCCATTCCATTCCATTCCGTTCCATTCCATTCCATTCCATTCCATTCCATTCCATTGAATTCCATTCGATTCCATTCGATTCCATTCCATTCGATTCCATTCGATATCATTCGATTCCATTCCATCCCATTCCATTCCATTCCATTCCATTCCGTTCTACTCGGGTTGATTCCATTCCATTCCATTTCATTCCATTCCATTCCATTCCATTCCATTCGATTCCATTCGATTCCATTCCATTCCATTCCATTCCAATCCATTCCATTCTACTCGGGTTGATTCCATTCCATTCCATTCCATTCCATTCCATTCCATTCCATTCCATTCCACTCGATTCCATTCCATTCTTTCCATTCCATTCCAATCCATTCCATTCTACTTGGGTGGATTCCATTCCATTCCATTCCATTCCATTCCATTCCATTCCATTCCATTCCATTCCATTCCATTTGATTCCATTCCATTCCATTCCATTCCATTCCATTTCATTCCATTCCTTTCCATTCCATTCCGTTCTAGTCGGGTTGATTCCATTCTATTCCATTCCATTCCATTCCATTCCATTCCATTCCATTCTATTCCATTCCATTCTACTCCATTGAATTCCATTCCATTCCATTCTATTCCATTCCATTCCATTCCTTTCCTTTCCATTTAGTTCTACTCTGGTTGATTCCATTCCATTCCATTCCATTCCATTCCATTCCATTCCATTCCATTCCATTCCATTCCATTCCATTACTTTCCATTCCATTCCATTCCAATCCATTCCATTCTACTCGGGTTGACTCCATTCCATTCCATTCCATTCCATTATATTCCATTCCATTCCATTCGATTCCGTTCGATTCCTTTCCATTCAATTCCATTCCATTCGATTCCATTCCATTCCATTCGATTCGATTCCATTCCATTCCATTCCATTCCATTCCATTCCATTCCAATCCATTCCATTCTCCACGGGTTGATTACATTCCATTCCATTCCATTCCATTCCATTCCATTCCATTCCATTCGATTCCATTCCATTCCTTTCGATTCCATTCCATTCCATTAAATTCCATTCCATTCCATTCCATTCCATTCCATTCCATTCCATTCCATTCCGTTCTACTCGGGTTGATTCCACTCCATTCCATTCCATTCCATTCCATTCCATTCCATTCCATTCCATTCCATTCCATTCCATTCCATTCCATTCCATTCTATTCCATTCCACTCTACTCCATTGAATTCCATTCCATTCCATTCAATTCCATTCCATTCCATTCCTTTCCATTCCATTTAGTTCTACTCGGGTTGATTCCATTCCATTCCATTCCATTCCATTCCATTCCATTACTTTCCATTCCATTCCATTCCAATCCATTCCATTCTACTCGGGTTGACTCCATTCCATTCCATTCCATTCCATTATATTGCATTCTATTCCATTCGATTCCGTTTGATTCCATTCCATTCCATTCCATTCCATTCCATTCGATTCCATTCCATTCCATTCGATTCCATTCCATTCCATTCCATTCCATTCCATTCCATTCCATTCCATTCCATTCCAATCCATTCCATTCTACTCGGGTTGATTCCATTCCATTCCATTCCATTCCATTCCATTCCATTCCATTCCATTCCTTTCTATTCCATTCCATTCCATTCCATTCCATTCCATTCCATTCCATTCCATTCCATTCCATTCAATTCCATTCCATTCCATTCGATTCCATTCGATTCCATTCCATTCCATTCCATTCCATTCCATTCCATTTCATTCCAAACCATTCCATTCTACTCGGGTTCATCATTCCATTCCATTCCATTCCATTCCATTCCACTCGGGTTCTTTCCATTCCATTCCATTCCATTCCATTCCATTCCATTCCATTCCATTCCGTTCTACTCAGGTTGATTTCCATTCCATTCCATTCCATTCCATTCCATTCCATTCCATTCCATTCCATTCCATTCCACTCCATTCCATTCTGCTCGGGTTGATTCCATGCCGTTCCGTTCCGTTCCATTCCGTCCCATCCCGACGCGTCCCGTCCCGTTCCGTCCCGTCAAATTCCGTTCCTTTCTTATCGGGTTGATTCCGTTCCATTCCGTTCCGTTCCTTTCCGTTCCATTCCATTCCGTTACACGCGGGTTGATTCAATTCCATTCTATTACATTGAATTCCATTCCATACCATTCCATTCCATTCTACTCGGATTGATTGAATTCCATTCCATTCCATTCCAGTCCATTCCAATCCATTCCATTCTACTCGGGTTGATTCCATTCCATTCCATTCCATTCCATTCCATTCCATTCCATTCCATTCCATTCCATTCCATTCCATTGCGTTCCATTTGATTCGATTCCATTCCATTCCATTCCATTCCATTCCAATCCATTCCATTCTACTTGGGTTGATTCCATTCCATTCCATTCCATTCCATTCCATTCCATTCCATTCCATTCCATTCCATTCCATTCCATTCCATTCTGTTCTACTCGGGTTGATTCCACTCCATTCCATTCCATTCCATTCCATTCCATTCCATTCCATTCCATTCCATTCCATTCCATTCCATTCTGTTCTACTCGGGTTGATTCCACTCCATTCCATTCCATTCCATTCCATTCTATTCCATTCCATTCCATTCGATTCCATTCCATTCCATTTCATTTTATACCACTCCATTCCATTCCATTCTATTCCATTGAATTCCATTCCATTCTATTCCATTCCATTCCATTCAGTTTCATTCCATTCCATTCCATTCCATTCCATTCCATTCCGTTCGATTCCATTCCATTCCATTCCATTCCATTCCATTCCGTTCTACTCGGGTTAATTCCATTCTATTCCATTCCATTCCATTCCATTCCATTCCATTCCATTCCATTCCATTCCATTCCATTCCCTTCCATTCCATTCTATTCCATTGAATTCCATTCCATTCCATTCCATTCCATTCCATTCCATTCCATTCCATTCCATTCCGTTCTACTCTGATTGACTCCATTCCATTCCATTCCATTCCATTCCATTCCATTCCATTCCATTCCATTCCATTCCATTCCATTCCATTCCATTTCATTCCATTCCATTCCATTCCAATACATTCCATTCTACTCTGGTTGATTCCATTCCATTCCATTCCATTCCATTCAATTCCATTCCATTCGTCTCCATTCGATTCCATTCGATTCCATTCCATTCTATTCCATTGAATTCCATTCAATTCCATTCCATTCCATTCCATTCCATTCCATTCCATTCCATTCCATTCCATTCCATTCTATTCCTTTCGATTCCATTCCATCCTATTAAATTCCATTCCATTCCATTCCATTCCATTCCATTCCATTCCATTCCATTCCATTCCATTCCGTTCTACTCGGGTTGATTCCACTCCATTCCATTCCATTCCATTCCATACCATTCCATTCGATTCCATTCCATTCCATTCCATTCCATTCCATTCCATTCCATTCCATTCCATTCCATTCCGTTCTAGTCGGGTTGATTCCATTCTATTCCATTCCATTCCATTCCATTCCATTCCATTCGATTCCATTCCATTCCATTCCATTCTATTCCATTCCATTCTACTCCACTGAATTCCATTCCATTCAATTCAATTCCATTCCATTCCATCCCTTTCCATTCCATTTAGTTCTACTCGGGTTGATTCCATTCCATTCCATTCCATTCCATTCCATTCCATTCCATTCCATTCGATTCCATTCCATTCCTTTCGATTCCATTCCATTCCATTAAATTCCATTCCATTCCATTCCATTCCATTCCATTCCATTCCATTCCATTCCATTCTATTCCATTCCACTCTACTCCATTGAATTCCATTCCATTCCATTCAATTCCATTCCATTCCATTCCTTTCCATTCCATTTAGTTCTACTCGGGTTGATTCCATTCCATTCCATTCCATTCCATTACTTTCCATTCCATTCCATTCCAATCCATTCCATTCTACTCGGGTTGACTCCATTCCATTCCATTCCATTCCATTATATTGCATTCTATTCCATTCGATTCCGTTTGATTCCATTCCATTCCATTCCATTCCATTCCATTCCATTCGATTCCATTCCATTCCATTCGATTCCATTCCATTCCATTCCATTCCATTCCATTCCATTCCATTCCATTCCAATCCATTCCATTCTACTCGGGTTGATTCCATTCCATTCCATTCCATTCCATTCCATTCCATTCCATTCCATTCCTTTCTATTCCATTCCATTCCATTCCATTCCATTCCATTCCATTCCATTCCATTCCATTCCATTCCATTCCATTCAATTCCATTCCATTCCATTCGATTCCATTCGATTCCATTCCATTCCATTCCATTCCATTCCATTCCATTTCATTCCAAACCATTCCATTCTACTCGGGTTCATCATTCCATTCCATTCCATTCCATTCCATTCCACTCGGGTTCTTTCCATTCCATTCCATTCCATTCCATTCCATTCCATTCCATTCCATTCCGTTCTACTCAGGTTGATTTCCATTCCATTCCATTCCATTCCATTCCATTCCATTCCATTCCATTCCATTCCACTCCATTCCATTCTGCTCGGGTTGATTCCATGCCGTTCCGTTCCGTTCCATTCCGTCCCATCACGACGCGTCCCGTCCCGTTCCGTCCCGTCAAATTCCGTTCCTTTCTTATCGGGTTGATTCCGTTCCATTCCGTTCCGTTCCTTTCCGTTCCATTCCATTCCGTTACACGCGGGTTGATTCAATTCCATTCTATTACATTGAATTCCATTCCATACCATTCCATTCCATTCTACTCGGATTGATTGAATTCCATTCCATTCCATTCCAGTCCATTCCAATCCATTCCATTCTACTCGGGTTGATTCCATTCCATTCCATTCCATTCCATTCCATTCCATTCCATTCCATTCCATTCCATTCCATTCCATTGCGTTCCATTCGATTCGATTCCATTCCATTCCATTCCATTCCATTCCAATCCATTCCATTCTACTTGGGTTGATTCCATTCCATTCCATTCCATTCCATTCCATTCCATTCGATTCCATTCGATTCCATTCCATTCCATTCCATTCCATTCCATTCCATTCCATTCCATTCCATTCCATTCTGTTCTACTCGGGTTGATTCCACTCCATTCCATTCCATTCCATTCCATTCTATTCCATTCCATTCCATTCGATTCCATTCCATTCCATTTCATTTTATTCCATTCCATTCCATTCCATTCTATTCCATTGAATTCCATTCCATTCTATTCCATTCCATTCCATTCAGTTTCATTCCATTCCATTCCATTCCATTCCATTCCATTCCGTTCGATTCCATTCCATTCCATTCCATTCCATTCCATTCCGTTCTACTCGGGTTAATTCCATTCTATTCCATTCCATTCCATTCCATTCCATTCCATTCCATTCCATTCCATTCCATTCCCTTCCATTCCATTCTATTCCATTGAATTCCATTCCATTCCATTCCATTCCGTTCTACTCTGATTGACTCCATTCCATTCCATTCCATTCCATTCCATTCCATTCCATTCCATTCCATTCCATTCCATTCCATTCCATTCCATTTCATTCCATTACATTCCATTCCAATACATTCCATTCTACTCTGGTTGATTCCATTCCATTCCATTCCATTCCATTCAATTCCATTCCATTCGTCTCCATTCGATTCCATTCGATTCCATTCCATTCTATTCCATTGAATTCCATTCAATTCCATTCCATTCCATTCCATTCCATTCCATTCCATTCCATTCCATTCCATTCCATTCTATTCCTTTCGATTCCATTCCATCCTATTAAATTCCATTCCATTCCATTCCATTCCATTCCATTCCATTCCATTCCATTCCATTCCATTCCGTTCTACTCGGGTTGATTCCACTCCATTCCATTCCATTCCATTCCATACCATTCCATTCGATTCCATTCCATTCCATTCCATTCCATTCCATTCCATTCCATTCCATTCCATTCCATTCCATTCCGTTCTAGTCGGGTTGATTCCATTCTATTCCATTCCATTCCATTCCATTCCATTCCATTCGATTCCATTCCATTCCATTCCATTCTATTCCATTCCATTCTACTCCACTGAATTCCATTCCATTCAATTCAATTCCATTCCATTCCATCCCTTTCCATTCCATTTAGTTCTACTCGGGTTGATTCCATTCCATTCCATTCCATTCCATTCCATTCCATTCAATTCCATTCCATTCCGTTACTTTCCATTCCATTCCATTCCAATCCATTCCATTCTACTCGGGTTGACTCCATTCCATTCCATTCCTTTCCATTCCATTATATTCCATTCTATTCCATTCGATTCCGTTCGATTCCATTCCATTCCATTCCATTGCATTCCATTCCATTCCATTCCATTCCATTCCGTTCTACTCGGGTTGATTCCATTCCATTCCTTTCCATTCCATTCCATTCCATTCCATTCCATTCCATTCCATTCCATTCCCTTCCATTCCATTCCATTCCAATCCATTCCATTCTACTCGGGTTGATTCCATTCCATTCCATTGCATTCGACTCCATTCGATTCCATTCGATTCCATTCCATTCCATTCCGTTCCATTCCATTCCATTCCATTCCATTCTATTCCATTGAATTCCATTCCATTCCATTCCATTCCATTCCATTACATTCCATTCCATTCCGTTCTACTCTGATTGACTCCATTCCATTCCATTCGATTCCATTCCATTCCATTCCATTCCATTCCATTCCATTCCAATACATTCCATTCTACTCTGGTTGATTCCATTCCATTCCATTCCATTCCATTCCATTCCATTCCATTCCATTCGTCTCCATTCGATTCCATTCGATTCCATTCCATTCTATTCCATTGAATTCCATTCCATTGCATTCCATTCCATTCCATTCTATTCCATTCCATTCCATTCCATTCCGTTCTACTCGGGTTGATTCCATTCCACTCCATTCCATTCGATTCCATTCGATTCCATTCCATTCCATTCCATTCCATTCCTATCCATTCCATTCTACTCGGGTTGATTCCAATCCATTCCATTCCATTCCATTCCATTCCATTCCATTCCATTCCATTCCATTCCATTCCATTCCATTGAATTCCATTCGATTCCATTCGATTCCATTCCATTCGATTCCATTCGATATCATTCGATTCCATTCCATCCCATTCCATTCCATTCCATTCCATTCCGTTCTACTCGGGTTGATTCCATTCCATTCCATTTCATTCCATTCCATTCCATTCCATTCCATTCCATTCCATTCGATTCCATTCCATTCCATTCAATTCCATTCCATTCCATTCCATTCCATTCCACTCGGGTTGAGCATTCCATTCGATTCCATTCCATTCCATTCCATTCCATTCCATTCCATTCCATTCCATTCCATTCCATTCCACTCGGGTTCATTCCATTCCATTCCATTCCATTCCATTCCATTCCATTCCATTCCATTCCATTCCATTCCATTCCGTTCTACTCGGGTTGATTTCCATTCCATTCCATTCCATTCCATTCCACTCCATTCCATTCCATTCCATTCCATTCCATTCCATTCCTTTCCATTCCATTCCTTTCCATTTATTCCATTCCGTTCTACTCGGGTTGATTCCATTGAGTTTGGTTCCGTTCCGTTCCGTCCAGTCCCGTCCCGTCCCGTCCCGTTCCGTTTTACTCGGGTTGATTCCTTTGCATTCCGTTCCGCTCGTTTCCATTCCGTTCCATTCCGTTCCACGCGGGTTGGTTCAATTCCATTCTATTCTATTCAATTCCTTTCCATTCCATTCCATTCTACTCGGGTTGATTCTATGCCGTTCCATTCCGTTCCATTCCGTGCCATTCCGACCCGTCCCATCCCGTCCCGTCCCGTCCCATCCCGTTCCGTTCCACATGGGTTGATTCAATTCCTTTCGGTTACATTGAATTCCATTCCATTCCATTCTACTCGGATTGATTCCATTCCATTCCATTCCATTCCATTCCATTCCATTCCATTCCAATCCATTCCATTCTACTCGGGTTGATTCCATTCCATTCCATTCCATTCCATTCCATTCCATTCCATTCCATTCCATTCCATTCAGTTTCATTCCATTCCATTCCATTCCATTCCATTCCATTCCATTCCATTCCATTCCATTCCATTCCATTCGATTTCATTCCATTCCATTCCATTCCGTTCTACTCGGGTTGATTCCATTCTATTCCATTCCATTCCGTTCGATTCCATTCGATTCCATTCGATTCCATTCCATTCCATTCCATTCCCTTCCATTCCATTCTATTCCATTGAATTCAATTCCATGGCATTCCATTCCATTCCATTCCATTCCATTCCATTCCATTCCATTCCGTTCTACTCTGATTGACTCCATTCCATTCCATTCGATTCCATTCCATTCCATTCCATTCCATTCCATTCCATTCCAATACATTCCATTCTACTCTGGTTGATTCCATTCCATTCCATTCCATTCCATTCCATTCCATTCCATTCCATTCGTCTCCATTCGATTCCATTCGATTCCATTCCATTCTATTCCATTGAATTCCATTCCATTGCATTCCATTCCATTCCATTCTATTCCATTCCATTCCATTCCATTCCGTTCTACTCGGGTTGATTCCATTCCACTCCATTCCATTCGATTCCATTCGATTCCATTCCATTCCATTCCATTCCATTCCTATCCATTCCATTCTACTCGGGTTGATTCCATTCCATTCCATTCCATTCCATTCCATTCCATTCCATTCCATTCCATTGAATTCCATTCGATTCCATTCGATTCCATTCCATTCGATTCCATTCGATATCATTCGATTCCATTCCATCCCATTCCATTCCATTCCATTCCATTCCGTTCTACTCGGGTTGATTCCATTCAATTCCATTTCATTCCATTCCATTCCATTCCATTCCATTCCATTCCATTCGATTCCATTCCATTCCATTCCATTCCAATCCATTGCATTCTACTCAGTTTGATTCCATTCAATTCCATTCCATTCCATTCAATTCCATTCCATTCCATTCCATTCAATTCCACTCGATTCCATTCCATTCCTTTCCATTCCATTCCAATCCATTCCATTCTACTCGGGTGGATTCCATTCCATTCCATTCCATTCCATTCCATTCCATTCCATTCCATTCCATTCCATTCCATTCCATGGCATTCCATTCCATTCCATTCCATTCCATTCCATTCCATGGCATTCCATTCCATTCCATTCCATTCCATTCCATTCCGTTCTAGTCGGGTTGATTCCATTCCATTCCATTGCATTCCATTCCATTCCATTGCATTCCATTCCATTCCATTCCATTCCATTCCATTCCATTCCATTCCATTCTATACCATTCCATTCTACTCCATTGAATTCCATTCCATTCCATTCAATTTCATTCCATTCCATTCCTTTCCAATCCATTTAGTTCTACTCGGGTTGATTCCATTCCATTCCATTCCATTCCATTCCATTCCATTCCATTCCAATCCATTCCATTCCATTCCATTCCATTCCATTCCATTCCATTCCAATCCATTCCATTCTACTCGGGTTGATTCCATTCCATTTCATTCCATTCCAATCCATTCCATTCCATTCCAATCCATTCCATTCCATTCCATTCCATTCCATTCCATTCCATTCCATTCCAATCCATTCCATTCCATTCCATTCCATTCCATTCCATTCCATTCCATTCCATTCCATTCCATTCCATTACATTACATTCCTTTCTATTCCATTCCATTCCATTCCATTCCATTCCATTCCATTCCATTCCATTCCATTCCATTCCATTCCATTCCGTTCTACTCGGGTTGATTCCACTCCATTCCATTCCCTTCCATTCCATTCCATTCCATTCCATTCCATTCCATTCCATTCCATTCCTTTCCATTCCAACCCATTCCTTTCTACTCGGGTTGATTCCATTCCATTCCATTCCATTCCAATCCATTCCATTCCATTCCATTCCATTCCATTCCATTCCATTCCATTCGATTCCATTCCATTCCATTTCATTCCAAACCGTTCCATTCTACTCGGGTTCATCATTCCATTCCATTCCATTCCACTCGGGTTCATTCCATTCCATTCCATTCCATTCCATTCCATTCCATTCCATTCCATTCCATTCCGTTCTACTCAGGTTGATTTCCATTCCATTCCATTCCATTGCATTCCATTCCATTCCATTCCATTACTTTCCATTCCATTCCATTCTATTCCATTCCGTTCTACTCGGCTTGAATCCATTGAGTTCCGTTCCGTTCCGTTCCGTCCCGACACGTCCCGTCCCGTCCCGTCCCGTCCCGTCCCGTCCCGCCCCGTCCCGTCCCGTGCCGTTGTTCTCGGGTTGATTCCATTCCACTCCGTTCCGTTCCTTTCCGTTCCCTTCAATTCAGTTCCACGCGGGTTGATTCAATTCCATTCTATTCTATTCCATTCCATTCCATTCCATTCCATTCCATTCCATTCCATTCCATTTTACTCGGGTTGATTCCATGCCGTTCCGTTCCATTCTGTCCCATCCCGACGCGTCCCGTCCCGTCCCGTCCCATTCCGTTCCGTTCTGATCGGGTTGATTCCGTTCCATTCCCTTCCGTTCCTTTCCGTTCCATTCCATTCCGTTACACGCGGGTTGATTCAATTCCATTCTATTACATTGAATTCCATTCCATTCCATTCCATTCCATTCTACTCGGATTGATTGCATTCCATTCCATTCCATTCCAGTCCATTCCAATCCACTCCATTCTACTCGGGTTGATTCCATTCCATTCCATTCCATTCCATTCCATTCCATTCCATTCCATTCCATTGCGTTCCATTCGATTCGATTCCATTCCATTCCATTCCATTCCATTCCAATCCATTCCATTCTACTTGGGTTCATTCCATTCCATTCCATTCCATTCCATTCGATTCCATTCGATTCCATTCCATTCCATTCCATACCATTCCATTCCATTTTGTTCTACTCGGGTTGATTCCACTCCATTCCATTCCATTCCAATCCATTCTATTCCATTCCATTCCATTCGATTCCATTCTATTCCATTCGATTCCATTCCATTCCATTTCATTTTATTCCATTCCATTCCATTCCATTCTATTCCATTGAATTCCATTCCATTCCATTCCATTCCATTCCATTCCATTCCATTCCATTCCATTCCATTCCATTCCATTCCATTCCGTTCTACTCGGGTTGATTCCACTCCATTCCATTCCATTCCATTCCATTCCATTCCATTCCATTCCATTCCACTCGGGTTGAGCATTCCATTCGATTCCATTCCATTCCATTCCATTCCATTCCATTCCATTCCATTCCATTCCATTCCATTCCACTCGGGTTCATTCCATTCCATTCCATTCCATTCCATTCCATTCCA
This sequence comes from Gorilla gorilla gorilla, assembly GCF_029281585.2. Classification (NCBI taxonomy): domain Eukaryota; kingdom Metazoa; phylum Chordata; class Mammalia; order Primates; family Hominidae; genus Gorilla; species Gorilla gorilla. Next base: position 2,638,470 of record NC_073241.2, read on the forward strand.
TTCCATTCCATTCCATTCCATTCCATTCCGTTCTACTCGGGTTGATTTCCATTCCATTCCATTCCATTCCATTCCACTCCATTCCATTCTATTCCATTCAATTCCATTCCATTCCATTCCATTCCATTCCTTTCCATTTATTCCATTCCGTTCTACTCGGGTTGATTCCATTGAGTTTGGTTCCGTTCCGTTCCGTCCAGTCCCGTCCCGTCCCGTCCCGTTCCGTTTTACTCGGGTTGATTCCTTTGCATTCCGTTCCGCTCGTTTCCATTCCGTTCCATTCCGTTCCACGCGGGTTGGTTCAATTCCATTCTATTCTATTCTATTCCTTTCCATTCCATTCCATTCTACTCGGGTTGATTCTATGCCGTTCCATTCCGTTCCATTCCGTCCCATTCCGACCCGTCCCATCCCGTCCCGTCCCGTCCCATCCCGTTCCGTTCCACATGGGTTGATTCAATTCCTTTCGGTTACATTGAATTCCATTCCATTCCATTCTACTCGGATTGATTCCATTCCATTCCATTCCATTCCATTCCATTCCATTCCATTCCATTCCAATCCATTCCATTCTACTCGGGTTGATTCCATTCCATTCCATTCCATTCCATTCCATTCCATTCCATTCCATTCCATTCCATTCCATTCCATTCAGTTTCATTCCATTCCATTCCATTCCATTCCATTCCATTCCATTCCATTCCATTCCATTCCATTCCATTCCATTCGATTTCATTCCATTCCATTCCATTCCGTTCTACTCGGGTTGATTCCATTCTATTCCATTCCATTCCGTTCGATTCCATTCGATTCCATTCGATTCCATTCCATTCCATTCCATTCCCTTCCATTCCATTCTATTCCATTGAATTCCATTCCATGGCATTCCATTCCATTCCATTCCATTCCATTCCATTCCATTCCATTCCGTTCTACTCTGATTGACTCCATTCCATTCCATTCGATTCCATTCCATTCCATTCCATTCCATTCCATTCCATTCCAATACATTCCATTCTACTCTGGTTGATTCCATTCCATTCCATTCCATTCCATTCCATTCCATTCCATTCCATTCGTCTCCATTCGATTCCATTCGATTCCATTCCATTCTATTCCATTGAATTCCATTCCATTGCATTCCATTCCATTCCATTCTATTCCATTCCATTCCATTCCATTCCGTTCTACTCGGGTTGATTCCATTCCACTCCATTCCATTCGATTCCATTCGATTCCATTCCATTCCATTCCATTCCATTCCTATCCATTCCATTCTACTCGGGTTGATTCCATTCCATTCCATTCCATTCCATTCCATTCCATTCCATTCCATTCCATTCCATTCCATTCCATTCCATTCCATTCCATTCCATTCCATTGAATTCCATTCGATTCCATTCGATTCCATTCCATTCGATTCCATTCGATATCATTCGATTCCATTCCATCCCATTCCATTCCATTCCATTCCATTCCGTTCTACTCGGGTTGATTCCATTCCATTCCATTTCATTCCATTCCATTCCCTTCCATTCCATTCCATTCCATTCGATTCCATTCCATTCCATTCCATTCCAATCCATTGCATTCTACTCAGTTTGATTCCATTCCATTCCATTCCATTCCATTCAATTCCATTCCATTCCATTCCATTCAATTCCACTCGATTCCATTCCATTCCTTTCCATTCCATTCCAATCCATTCCATTCTACTCGGGTGGATTCCATTCCATTCCATTCCATTCCATTCCATTCCATTCCATTCCATTCCATTCCATTCCATTCCATGGCATTCCATTCTATTCCATTCCATTCCATTCCATTCCGTTCTAGTCGGGTTGATTCCATTCCATTCCATTGCATTCCATTCCATTCCATTGCATTCCATTCCATTCCATTCCATTCCATTCCATTCCATTCCATTCCATTCTATTCCATTCCATTCTACTCCATTGAATTCCATTCCATTCCATTCAATTTCATTCCATTCCATTCCTTTCCAATCCATTTAGTTCTACTCGGGTTGATTCCATTCCATTCCATTCCATTCCATTCCATTCCATTGCAATCCATTCCATTCCATTCCATTCCATTCCATTCCATTCCATTCCATTCCATTCCATTCCATTCCATTACTTTCAATTCCATTCCATTCCAATCCATTCCATTCTACTCGGGTTGACTCCATTCCATTCCATTCCACTCCATTCCATTCCGTTATATTCCATTCTTTTCCATTCGATTCCGTTCGATTCCATTCCATTCCATTCCATTCCATTCCATTCCATTCGATTCCATTCCATTCCATTCCATTCCATTCCATTCCATTCCATTCCATTCCATTCCAATCCATTCCATTCTACTCGGGTTGATTCCATTCCATTCCATTCCATTCCAATCCATTCCATTCCATTCCATTCCATTCCATTCCATTCCATTCCATTCCATTCCAATCCATTCCATTCCATTCCATTCCATTCCATTCCATTCCATTCCATTCCATGCCATTCCATTCCATTACATTCCATTCCTTTCTATTCCATTCCATTCCATTCCATTCCATTCCATTCCATTCCATTCCATTCCATTCCATTCCATTCCATTCCATTCCGTTCTACTCGGGTTGATTCCACTCCATTCCATTCCGTTCCATTCCATTCCATTCCATTCCATTCCATTCCATTCCATTCCATTCGATTCCATTCCATTCCATTTCATTCCAAACCGTTCCATTCTACTCGGGTTCATCATTCCATTCCATTCCATTCCACTCGGGTTCATTCCATTCCATTCCATTCCATTCCATTCCATTCCATTCCATTCCGTTCTACTCAGGTTGATTTCCATTCCATTCCATTCCATTGCATTCCATTCCATTCCATTCCATTACTTTCCATTCCATTCCATTCTATTCCATTCCGTTCTACTCGGCTTGAATCCATTGAGTTCCGTTCCGTTCCGTTCCGTCCCGACACGTCCCGTCCCGTCCCGTCCCGTCCCGTCCCGTCCCGCCCCGTCCCGTCCCGTGCCGTTGTACTCGGGTTGATTCCATTCCACTCCGTTCCGTTCCTTTCCGTTCCCTTCAATTCAGTTCCACGCGGGTTGATTCAATTCCATTCTATTCTATTCCATTCCATTCCATTCCATTCCATTCCATTCCATTCCATTCCATTCCATTTTACTCGGGTTGATTCCATGACGTTCCGTTCCATTCTGTCCCATCCCGACGCGTCCCGTCCCGTCCCGTCCCATTCCGTTCCGTTCTGATCGGGTTGATTCCGTTCCATTCCCTTCCGTTCCTTTCCGTTCCATTCCATTCCGTTACACGCGGGTTGATTCAATTCCATTCTATTACATTGAATTCCATTCCATTCCATTCCATTCCATTCCATTCCATTCCATTCCATTCTACTCGGATTGATTGCATTCCATTCCATTCCATTCCAGTCCATTCCAATCCACTCCATTCTACTCGGGTTGATTCCATTCCATTCCATTCCATTCCATTCCATTCCATTCCATTCCATTCCATTCCATTGCATTGCGTTCCATTCGATTCGATTCCATTCCATTCCATTCCATTCCATTCCAATCCATTCCATTCTACTTGGGTTCATTCCATTCCATTCCATTCCATTCCATTCGATTCCATTCGATTCCATTCCATTCCATTCCATACCATTCCATTCCATTTTGTTCTACTCGGGTTGATTCCACTCCATTCCATTCCATTCCATTCCATTCTATTCCATTCCATTCCATTCGATTCCATTCTATTCCATTCGATTCCATTCCATTCCATTTCATTTTATTCCATTCCATTCCATTCCATTCTATTCCATTGAATTCCATTCCATTCCATTCCATTCCATTCCATTCCATTCCATTCCATTCCATTCCATTCCGTTCTACTCGGGTTGATTCCACTCCATTCCATTCCATTCCATTCCATTCCATTCCATTCCATTCCATTCCATTCCATTCCACTCGGGTTGAGCATTCCATTCGATTCCATTCCATTCCATTCCTTTCCATTCCATTCCATTCCATTCCATTCCATTCCATTCTACTCGGGTTCATTCCATTCCATTCCATTCCATTCCATTCCATTCCATTCCATTCCATTCCATTCCGTTCTACTCGGGTTGATTTCCATTCCATTCCATTCCATTCCATTCCACTCCATTCCATTCCATTCCATTCCATTCCATTCCGTTCCATTCCATTCCTTTCCATTTATTCCATTCCGTTCTACTCGGGTTGATTCAATTGAGTTTGGTTCCGTTCCGTTCCGTCCAGTCCCGTCCCGTCCCGTCCCGTTCCGTTTTACTCGGGTTGATTCCTTTGCATTCCGTTCCGCTCGTTTCCATTCCGTTCCATTCCGTTCCACGCGGGTTGGTTCAATTCCATTCTATTCTATTCTATTCCTTTCCATTCCATTCCATTCTACTCGGGTTGATTATATGCCGTTCCATTCCGTTCCATTCCGTCCCATTCCGACCCGTCCCATCCCGTCCCGTCCCGTCCCATCCCGTTCCGTTCCACATGGGTTGATTCAATTCCTTTCGGTTACATTGAATTACATTCCATTCCATTCTACTCGGATTGATTCCATTCCATTCCATTCCATTCCATTCCTTTCCATTCCATTCCAATCCATTCCATTCTACTCGGGTTGATTCCATTCCATTCCATTCCATTCCATTCCATTCCATTCCATTCCATTCCATTCCATTCCATTCAGTTTCATTCCATTCCATTCCATTCCATTCCATTCCATTCCATTCCATTCCATTCGATTTCATTCCATTCCATTCCATTCCGTTCTACTCGGGTTGATTCCATTCTATTCCATTCCATTCCATTCGATTCCATTCGATTCCATTCGATTCCATTCCATTCCATTCCATTCCCTTCCATTCCATTCTATTCCATTGAATTCCATTCCATGGCATTCCATTCCATTCCATTCCATTCCATTCCATTCCGTTCTACTCTGATTGACTCCATTCCATTCCATTCGATTCGATTCCATTCCATTCCATTCCATTCCATTCCAATACATTCCATTCTACTCTGGTTGATTCCATTCCATTCCATTCCATTCCATTCCATTCCATTCCATTCCATTCGTCTCCATTCGATTCCATTCGATTCCATTCCATTCTATTCCATTGAATTCCATTCCATTGCATTCCATTCCATTCCATTCTATTCCATTCCATTCCATTCCATTCCGTTCTACTCGGCTTGATTCCATTCCACTCCATTCCATTCGATTCCATTCGATTCCATTCCATTCCATTCCACTCCATTCCTATCCATTCCATTCTACTCGGGTTGATTCCATTCCATTCCATTCCATTCCATTCCGTTCCATTCCATTCCATTCCATTCCATTCCATTCCATTGAATTCCATTCGATTCCATTCGATTCCATTCCATTCGATTCCATTCGATATCATTCGATTCCATTCCATCCCATTCCATTCCATTCCATTCCATTCCGTTCTACTCGGGTTGATTCCATTCCATTCCATTTCATTCCATTCCATTCCATTCCATTCCATTCGATTCCATTCGATTCCATTCCATTCCATTTCATTCCAATCCATTCCATTCTACTCGGGTTGATTCCATTCCATTCCATTCCATTCCATTCCATTCCATTCCATTCCATTCCACTCGATTCCATTCCATTCTTTCCATTCCATTCCAATCCATTCCATTCTACTTGGGTGGATTCCATTCCATTCCATTCCATTCCATTCCATTCCATTCCATTCCATTCCATTCCATTCCATTCCATTCCATTCCATTCCATTCCATTTGATTCCATTCCATTCCATTCCATTCCATTCCATTCCATTCCATTTCATTCCATTCATTTCCATTCCATTCCGTTCTAGTCGGGTTGATTCCATTCTATTCCATTCCATTCCATTCCATTCCATTCCATTCCATTCTATTCCATTCCATTCTACTCCATTGAATTCCATTCCATTCCATTCTATTCCATTCCATTCCATTCCTTTCCTTTCCATTTAGTTCTACTCTGGTTGATTCCATTCCATTCCATTCCATTCCATTCCATTCCATTCCATTCCATTCCATTCCATTCCATTACTTTCCATTCCATTCCATTCCAATCCATTCCATTCTACTCGGGTTGACTCCATTCCATTCCATTCCATTCCATTATATTCCATTCCATTCCATTCGATTCCGTTCGATTCCTTTCCATTCAATTCCATTCCATTCGATTCCATTCCATTCCATTCGATTCGATTCCATTCCATTCCATTCCATTCCATTCCATTCCATTCCAATCCATTCCATTCTCCACGGGTTGATTACATTCCATTCCATTCCATTCCATTCCATTCCATTCCATTCCATTCCATTCCATTCCATTCCATTCGATTCCATTCCATTCCTTTCGATTCCATTCCATTCCATTAAATTCCATTCCATTCCATTCCATTCCATTCCATTCCATTCCATTCCGTTCTACTCGGGTTGATTCCACTCCATTCCATTCCATTCCATTCCATTGCATTCCATTCCATTCCATTCCATTCCATTCCATTCCATTCCATTCTATTCCATTCCACTCTACTCCATTGAATTCCATTCCATTCCATTCAATTCCATTCCATTCCATTCCTTTCCATTCCATTTAGTTCTACTCGGGTTGATTCCATTCCATTCCATTCCATTCCATTCCATTCCATTACTTTCCATTCCATTCCATTCCAATCCATTCCATTCTACTCGGGTTGACTCCATTCCATTCCATTCCATTCCATTATATTGCATTCTATTCCATTCGATTCCGTTTGATTCCATTCCATTCCATTCCATTCCATTCCATTCGATTCCATTCCATTCCATTCGATTCCATTCCATTCCATTCCATTCCATTCCATTCCATTCCATTCCATTCCAATCCATTCCATTCTACTCGGGTTGATTCCATTCCATTCCATTCCATTCCATTCCATTCCATTCCATTCCATTCCTTTCTATTCCATTCCATTCCATTCCATTCCATTCCATTCCATTCCATTCCATTCCATTCAATTCCATTCCATTCCATTCGATTCCATTCCATTCCATTCCATTCCATTCCATTCCATTCCATTCCATTTCATTCCAAACCATTCCATTCTACTCGGGTTCATCATTCCATTCCATTCCATTCCATTCCATTCCACTCGGGTTCTTTCCATTCCATTCCATTCCATTCCATTCCATTCCATTCCATTCCATTCCGTTCTACTCAGGTTGATTTCCATTCCATTCCATTCCATTCCATTCCATTCCATTCCATTCCATTCCATTCCATTCCATTCCATTCCACTCCATTCCATTCTGCTCGGGTTGATTCCATGCCGTTCCGTTCCGTTCCATTCCGTCCCATCCCGACGCGTCCCGTCCCGTTCCGTCCCGTCAAATTCCGTTCCTTTCTTATCGGGTTGATTCCGTTCCATTCCGTTCCGTTCCTTTCCGTTCCATTCCATTCCGTTACACGCGGGTTGATTCAATTCCATTCTATTACATTGAATTCCATTCCATACCATTCCATTCCATTCTACTCGGATTGATTGAATTCCATTCCATTCCATTCCAGTCCATTCCAATCCATTCCATTCTACTCGGGTTGATTCCATTCCATTCCATTCCATTCCATTCCATTCCATTCCATTCCATTCCATTCCATTGCGTTCCATTCGATTCGATTCCATTCCATTCCATTCCATTCCATTCCAATCCATTCCATTCTACTTGGGTTGATTCCATTCCATTCCATTCCATTCCATTCCATTCCATTCGATTCCATTCGATTCCATTCCATTCCATTCCATTCCATTCCATTCCATTCCATTCCATTCCATTCCATTCCATTCCATTCCATTCTGTTCTACTCGGGTTGATTCCACTCCATTCCATTCCATTCCATTCCATTCTATTCCATTCCATTCCATTCGATTCCATTCCATTCCATTTCATTTTATTCCACTCCATTCCATTCCATTCTATTCCATTGAATTCCATTCCATTCTATTCCATTCCATTCCATTCAGTTTCATTCCATTCCATTCCATTCCATTCCATTCCATTCCGTTCGATTCCATTCCATTCCATTCCATTCCATTCCATTCCGTTCTACTCGGGTTAATTCCATTCTATTCCATTCCATTCCATTCCATTCCATTCCATTCCATTCCATTCCATTCCATTCCCTTCCATTCCATTCTATTCCATTGAATTCCATTCCATTCCATTCCATTCCATTCCATTCCATTCCATTCCATTCCATTCCGTTCTACTCTGATTGACTCCATTCCATTCCATTCCATTCCATTCCATTCCATTCCATTCCATTCCATTCCATTCCATTCCATTCCATTCCATTTCATTCCATTCCATTCCATTCCAATACATTCCATTCTACTCTGGTTGATTCCATTCCATTCCATTCCATTCCATTCAATTCCATTCCATTCGTCTCCATTCGATTCCATTCGATTCCATTCCATTCTATTCCATTGAATTCCATTCAATTCCATTCCATTCCATTCCATTCCATTCCATTCCATTCCATTCCATTCCATTCCATTCCATTCCATTCTATTCCTTTCGATTCCATTCCATCCTATTAAATTCCATTCCATTCCATTCCATTCCATTCCATTCCATTCCATTCCATTCCATTCCATTCCGTTCTACTCGGGTTGATTCCACTCCATTCCATTCCATTCCATTCCATACCATTCCATTCGATTCCATTCCATTCCATTCCATTCCATTCCATTCCATTCCATTCCATTCCATTCCGTTCTAGTCGGGTTGATTCCATTCTATTCCATTCCATTCCATTCCATTCCATTCCATTCCATTCCATTCCATTCCATTCCATTCTATTCCATTCCATTCTACTCCACTGAATTCCATTCCATTCAATTCAATTCCATTCCATTCCATCCCTTTCCATTCCATTTAGTTCTACTCGGGTTGATTCCATTCCATTCCATTCCATTCCATTCCATTCCATTCCATTCCATTCGATTCCATTCCATTCCTTTCGATTCCATTCCATTCCATTAAATTCCATTCCATTCCATTCCATTCCATTCCATTCCATTCCATTCCATTCCGTTCTACTCGGGTTGATTCCACTCCATTCCATTCCATTCCATTCCATTCCATTCCATTCCATTCCATTCCATTCCATTCCATTCCATTCCATTCCATTCTATTCCATTCCACTCTACTCCATTGAATTCCATTCCATTCCATTCAATTCCATTCCATTCCATTCCTTTCCATTCCATTTAGTTCTACTCGGGTTGATTCCATTCCATTCCATTCCATTCCATTACTTTCCATTCCATTCCATTCCAATCCATTCCATTCTACTCGGGTTGACTCCATTCCATTCCATTCCATTCCATTATATTGCATTCTATTCCATTCGATTCCGTTTGATTCCATTCCATTCCATTCCATTCCATTCCATTCCATTCGATTCCATTCCATTCCATTCGATTCCATTCCATTCCATTCCATTCCATTCCATTCCATTCCATTCCATTCCATTCCATTCCAATCCATTCCATTCTACTCGGGTTGATTCCATTCCATTCCATTCCATTCCATTCCATTCCATTCCATTCCATTCCATTCCATTCCATTCCTTTCTATTCCATTCCATTCCATTCCATTCCATTCCATTCCATTCCATTCCATTCCATTCCATTCCATTCCATTCCATTCCATTCCATTCCATTCCATTCGATTCCATTCGATTCCATTCCATTCCATTCCATTCCATTCCATTCCATTTCATTCCAAACCATTCCATTCTACTCGGGTTCATCATTCTATTCCATTCCATTCCATTCCATTCCACTCGGGTTCTTTCCATTCCATTCCATTCCATTCCATTCCATTCCATTCCATTCCATTCCGTTCTACTCAGGTTGATTTCCATTCCATTCCATTCCATTCCATTCCATTCCATTCCATTCCATTCCATTCCATTCCATTCCACTCCATTCCATTCTGCTCGGGTTGATTCCATGCCGTTCCGTTCCGTTCCATTCCGTCCCATCCCGACGCGTCCCGTCCCGTTCCGTCCCGTCAAATTCCGTTCCTTTCTTATCGGGTTGATTCCGGTCCATTCCGTTCCGTTCCTTTCCGTTCCATTCCATTCCGTTACACGCGGGTTGATTCAATTCCATTCTATTACATTGAATTCCATTCCATACCATTCCATTCCATTCTACTCGGGTTGATTCCATTCCATTCCATTCCATTCCAGTCCATTCCAATCCATTCCATTCTACTCGGGTTGATTCCATTCCATTCCATTCCATTCCATTCCATTCCATTCCATTCCATTCCATTCCATTCCATTCCATTGCGTTCCATTCGATTCGATTCCATTCCATTCCATTCCATTCCATTCCATTCCAATCCATTCCATTCTACTTGGGTTGATTCCATTCCATTCCATTCCATTCCATTCCATTCCATTCGATTCCATTCGATTCCATTCCATTCCATTCCATTCCATTCCATTCCATTCCATTCCATTCCATTCCATTCTGTTCTACTCGGGTTGATTCCACTCCATTCCATTCCATTCCATTCCATTCTATTCCATTCCATTCCATTCGATTCCATTCCATTCCATTTCATTTTATTCCATTCCATTCCATTCCATTCTATTCCATTGAATTCCATTCCATTCTATTCCATTCCATTCCATTCAGTTTCATTCCATTCCATTCCATTCCATTCCATTCCATTCCGTTCGATTCCATTCCATTCCATTCCATTCCATTCCATTCCGTTCTACTCGGGTTAATTCCATTCTATTCCATTCCATTCCATTCCATTCCATTCCATTCCATTCCATTCCATTCCCTTCCATTCCATTCTATTCCATTGAATTCCATTCCATTCCATTCCATTCCATTCCATTCCATTCCATTCCATTCCATTCCGTTCTACTCTGATTGACTCCATTCCATTCCATTCCATTCCATTCCATTCCATTCCATTCCATTCCATTCCATTCCATTCCATTCCATTTCATTCCATTCCATTCCATTCCAATACATTCCATTCTACTCTGGTTGATTCCATTCCATTCCATTCCATTCCATTCAATTCCATTCCATTCGTCTCCATTCGATTCCATTCGATTCCATTCCATTCTATTCCATTGAATTCCATTCAATTCCATTCCATTCCATTCCATTCCATTCCATTCCATTCCATTCCATTCCATTCCATTCCATTCCATTCTATTCCTTTCGATTCCATTCCATCCTATTAAATTCCATTCCATTCCATTCCATTCCATTCCATTCCATTCCATTCCATTCCATTCCATTCCGTTCTACTCGGGTTGATTCCACTCCATTCCATTCCATTCCATTCCATACCATTCCATTCGATTCCATTCCATTCCATTCCATTCCATTCCATTCCATTCCATTCCATTCCATTCCATTCCGTTCTAGTCGGGTTGATTCCATTCTATTCCATTCCATTCCATTCCATTCCATTCCATTGCATTCCATTCCATTCCATTCCATTCCATTCCGTTCTACTCGGGTTGATTCCATTCCATTCCTTTCCATTCCATTCCATTCCATTCCATTCCATTCCATTCCATTCCATTCCCTTCCATTCCATTCCATTCCAATCCATTCCATTCTACTCGGGTTGATTCCATTCCATTCCATTGCATTCGACTCCATTCGATTCCATTCGATTCCATTCCATTCCATTCCGTTCCATTCCATTCCATTCCATTCCATTCTATTCCATTGAATTCCATTCCATTCCATTCCATTCCATTCCATTACATTCCATTCCATTCCATTCCATTCCATTCCATTCAATTCCATTCCATTCCGTTCTACTCGGGTTGATTCCATTTCATTCCATTCCATTCCATTCCATTCCATTCCATTCCATTCCATTCCAATCTATTCCATTCTATTCAATTCGATTCCATTTGATTCCATTCAATTCCATTCAATTCCATTCCATTCCATTCCGTTCTACTCGGGTTGATTCCATTCCATTCCTTTCCATTCCATTCCATTCCATTCCATTCCATTCCATTCCATTCCATTCCATTCCATTCCATTCCATTCCCTTCCATTCCATTCCATTCCAATCCATTCCATTCTACTCGGGTTGATTCCATTCCATTCCATTGCATTCGACTCCATTCGATTCCATTCGATTCCATTCCGTTCCATTCCGTTCCATTCCATTCCATTCCATTCCATTCTATTCCATTGAATTCCATTCCATTCCATTCCATTCCATTCCATTCCATTCCATTCCATTCCATTCCATTCCATTCCATTCCATTACACTCCATTCCATTCCATTCCATTCCATTCCATTCCGTTCCATTCCATTCCTTTCCATTTATTCCATTCCGTTCTACTCGGGTTGATTCCATTGAGTTTGGTTCCGTTCCGTTCCGTCCCGTCCCGTCCCGTCCCGTCCCGTTCCGTTTTACTCGGGTTGATTCCTTTGCATTCCGTTCCGCTCGTTTCCATTCCGTTCCATTCCGTTCCACGCGGGTTGGTTCAATTCCATTCTATTCTATTCTATTCCTTTCCATTCCATTCCATTCTACTCGGGTTGATTCCACTCCATTCCATTCCATTCCATTCCATTCCATTCCATTCCATTCCTTTCCATTCCAACCCATTCCGTTCTACTCGGGTTGATTCCATTCCATTCCATTGAATTCCATTCCGTTCCATTCCATTCCATTCCATTCCATTCCATTCCATTCCATTCCATTCGATTCCATTCCATTCCATTCCATTCCAAACCATTCCATTCTACTCGGGTTCATCATTCCATTCCATTCCATTCCATTCCATTCCATTCCATTCCATTCCATTCCACTCCGGTGCATTCCATTCCATTCCATTCCATTCCATTCCATTCCATTCCATTCCGTTCTGCTCAGGTTGATTTCCATTCCATTCCATTCCATTCCATTCCATTCCATTCCATTCCATTCCATTCCATTCCATTCCATTCCATTCCATTCCGTTCTACTCGGCTTGAATCCATTGAGTTCCGTTCCGTTCCGTTCCGTCCCGACACGTCCCGTCCCGTCCCGTCCCGTCCCGTCCCGTCCCGTGCCGTTTTACTCGGGTTGATTCCTTTCCATTCCGTTCCGCTCGTTTCCGTTACGTTCCATTCCGTTCCACGTGGGTTGGTTCAATTCCATTCTATTCTATTCTATTCCTTTCCCTTCCATTCCATTCCATTCCATTCCATTCTACTCGGGTTGATTCCATGCCATTCCGTTCCGCTCCATTCCGTTCCACGCGAGTTGGTTCAATTCCATTCTATTCTATTCTATTCCTTTCCCTTCCATTCCATTCCATTCCATTCCATTCCATTCTACTCGGGTTGATTCCATGCCATTCCGTTCCGTTCCATTCCGTCCCATCCCGACCCGTCCCATCCCGTCCCGTCCCGTCCCATCCCGTTCCGTTCCACATGGGTTGATTCAATTCCTTTCGGTTACATTGAATTCCATTCCATTCCATTCTACTCGGATTGATTCCATTCCATTCCATTCCATTCCATTCCATTCCATTCCATTCCATTCCATTCCATTGCGTTCCATTCGATTCGATTCCATTCCATTCCATTCCATTCCATTCCATTCCAATCCATTCCATTCTACTTGGGTTGATTCCATTCCATTCCATTCCATTCCATTCGATTCCATTCAATTCCATTCCATTCCATTCCATTCCATTCCATTCCATTCCATTCCATTCCATTCCACTCGATTCCATTCCATTCCATTCCATTCCATTCCAATCCATTCCATTCTACTCGGGTGGATTCCATTCCATTCCATTCCTTTCCATTCCATTCCATTCCATTCCATTACATTCCATTCGGTTCCATTCCATTCCATTCCATTCCATTCCATTCCATTCCATTCCATTCCATTCCATTCCGTTCTAATCGGGTTGATTCCATTCTATTCCATTCCATTCCATTCCATTCCATTCCATTCCATTCCATTCCATTCCATTCCATTCTATTCCATTCCATTCTACTCCATTGAATTCCATTCCATTCCATTCTATTCCATTCCATTCCATTCCTTTCCATTCCATTTAGTTCTACTCGGGTTGATTCCATTCCATTCCATTCCATTCCTTTCCATTCCATTCCAATCCATTCCATTCCATTACTTTCCATTCCATTCCATTCCAATCCATTCCATTCTACACGGGTTGACTCCATTCCATTCCATTACATTACATTACATTACATTATATTCCATTCCATTCCATTCGATTCCGATCGATTCCACTCCATTCCATTCCATTCCATTCCATTCCATTCGATTCCATTCCATTCCATTCGATTCCATTCCATTCCATTCCATTCCATTCCATTCCATTCCATTCCAATCCATTCCATTCTACTCGGGTTGATTCAATTCCATTCCATTCCATTCCATTCCATTCCATTCCATTCCATTCCTTTCCATTCCATTCCTTTCGATTCCATTCCATTCCATTCCATTCCATTCCATTCCATTCCATTCCATTCCATTCCATTCCATTCCGTTCTACTCGGGTTGATTGCACTCCATTCCATTCCATTCCATTCCATTCCATTCCATTCCATTCCATTCCATTCCTTTCCATTCCAACCCATTCCGTTCTACTCGGGTTGATTCCATTCCATTCCTTTGAATTCCATTCCATTCCATTCCATTCCATTCCATTCCATTCCATTCGATTCCATTCCATTCCATTCCATTCCAAACCATTCCATTATACTCGGGTTCATCATTCCATTCCATTCCATTCCATTCCATTCCATTCCACTCGGGTTCATTCCATTCCATTCCATTCCATTCCATTCCATTCCATGCCATTCCATTCCACTCGGGTGCATTCCATTCCATTCCATTCCATTCCATTCCATTCCATTCCATTCCATTCCATTCCGTTCTGCTCAGGTTGATTTCCATTCCATTCCATTCCATTCCATTCCATTCCATTCCATTCCATTCCATTCCATTCCATTCCATTCCATTCCATTCCATTCCATTCCATTCCATTCCATTCCATTCCATTCCGTTCTACTCGGCTTGAATCCATTGAGTTCCGTTCCGTTCCGTTCCGTCCCGACACGTCCCGTCCCGTCCCGTCCCGTCCCGTGCCGTTTTACTCGGGTTGATTCCTTTCCATTCCGTTCCGCTCGTTTCCGTTACGTTCCATTCCGTTCCACGCGGGTTGGTTCAATTCCATTCTATTCTATTCTATTCCTTTCCCTTCCATTCCATTCCATTCCATTCCATTCTACTCGGGTTGATTCCATGCCATTCCGTTCCGTTCCATTCCGTCCCATCCCGACCCGTCCCATCCCGTCCCGTCCCGTCCCATCCCGTTCCATTCCACATGGGTTGATTCAATTCCTTTCGGTTACATTGAATTCCATTCCATTCCATTCTACTCGGATTGATTCCATTCCATTCCATTCCATTCCATTCCATTCCATTCCATTCCATTCCATTCCATTCCATTCCATTCCATTCCATTCCATTCCATTGCGTTCCATTCGATTCGATTCCATTCCATTCCATTCCATTCCATTCCAATCCATTCCATTCTACTTGGGTTGATTCCATTCCATTCCATTCCATTCCATTCGATTCCATTCCATTCCATTCCATTCCATTCCATTCCATTCCTTTCCATTCCATTCCATTCCATTCCATTCCATTCCATTCCATTCCATTCGATTCCATTCTGTTCTACTCGGTTTGCTTCCACTCCATTCCATTCCATTCCATTCCAATCTATTCCATTCCATTCCATTCCATTCCATTCTATTCCATTCGATTCCATTCCATTCCATTTCATTTTATTCCATTCCATTCCATTCCATTCTATTCCATTGAATTCCATTCCATTCCATTCCATTCCATTCCATTCCATTCCATTCCATTCCATTCCATTCCGTTCTACTCGGGTTGATTCCACTCCATTCCATTCCATTCCATTCCATTCCATTCCATTCCATTCCATTCCACTCGGGTTGATCATTCCATTCCATTCCATTCCATTCCATTCCGTTCCATTCCATTCCATTCCACTCGGGCTCATTCCATTCCATTCCATTCAATTCCATTCCATTCCTTTCCATTCCATTCCATTCCATTCCATTCCATTCCATTCCATTCCGTTCTACTCGGTTTGATTTCCATTCCATTCCATTCCATTCCATTCCATTCCATTCCATTCCATTCCATTCCATTCCATTCCATTCCATTCCATTCCTTTCCATTTACTCCATTCCGTTCTACTCGGGTTGATTCCATTGAGTTTTGTTCCGTTCCGTTCCGTCCCGTCCCGTCCCGTCCCGTCCCGTCCCGTGCCGTTTTACTCGGGTTGATTCCTTTCCATTCCGTTCCGCTCGTTTCCCTTGCGCTCCATTCCGTTCCACGCGGGTTGGTTCAATTCCATTCTATTCTATTCTATTCCTTTCCATTCCATTCCATTCCATTCCATTCCATTCCATTCCATTCCATTACTTTCCATTCCATTCCATTCCAATCCATTCCATTCTACTCGGGTTGACTCCATTCCATTCCATTCCACTCCATTCCATTCCGTTATATTCCATTCTATTCCATTCGATTCCGTTCGATTCCATTCCATTCCATTCCATTCTATTCAATTCCATTCGATTCCATTCCATTCCATTCCATTCCATTCCATTCCATTCCATTCCATTCCATTCCAATCCATTACATTCTACTCGGGTTGATTCCATTCCATTCCATTCCATTCCAATCCATTCCATTCCATTCCATTCCATTCCATTCCATTCCATTCCATTCCATTCCTTTCTATTCCATTCCATTCCATTCCATTCCATTCCATTCCATTCCGTTCTACTAGGGTTGATTCCACTCCATTCCATTCCCTTCCATTCCATTCCATTCCATTCCATTCCATTCCATTCCATTCCTTTCCATTCCAACCCATTCCTTTCTACTCGGGTTGATTCCATTCCATTCCATTCCATTCCATTCCATTCCATTCAATTCTTTCCATTCCATTCCATTCCATTTCATTCCAAACCGTTCCATTCTACTCGGGTTCATCATTCCATTCCATTCCATTCCATTCCATTCCACTTGGGTTCATTCCATTCCATTCCATTCCATTCCATTCCATTCCATTCCATTCCATTCCATTCCGTTCTACTCAGGTTGATTTCCATTCCATTCCATTCCATTCCATTCCATTCCATTCCATTCCATTCCATTCCATTCCATTCCATTCCAATCCATTCCATTCTACTCAGGTTGATTCCATTCCATTCCATTCCATTCCATTCCATTCCATTCCATTCCATTCCATTCCATTCAGTTTCATTCCATTCCATTCCATTCCATTCCATTCCATTCCATTCCATTCCATTCGATTCCATTCCATTCCATTCCATTCCGTTCTACTCGGGTTGATTCCATTCTATTCCATTCCATTCCGTTCGATTCCATTCGATTCCATTCGATTCTGTTCCATTCCATTCCATTACCTTCCATTCCATTCTATTCCATTGAATTCCATTCCATTGCATTCCATTCCATTCCATTCCATTCCATTCCATTCCATTCCGTTCTACTCTGATTGACTCCATTCCATTCCATTCGATTCCATTCCATTCCATTCCATTCCATTCCAATACATTCCATTCTACTCTGGTTGATTCCATTCCGTTCCATTCCATTCCATTCCATTCCATTCCATTCCATTCCATTCCGTTCTACTCGGGTTGATTCCACTCCATTCCATTCCCTTCCATTCCATTCCATTCCATTCCATTCCA
The DNA here is from genome assembly GCF_029281585.2 of Gorilla gorilla gorilla. Taxonomy (NCBI): domain Eukaryota; kingdom Metazoa; phylum Chordata; class Mammalia; order Primates; family Hominidae; genus Gorilla; species Gorilla gorilla. Next base: position 2,656,407 of record NC_073241.2, read on the forward strand.
TTCCATTCCATTCCATTCCATTCCAATCCATTCCATTCTACTCGGGTTGATTCCATTCCATTCCATTCCATTCCATTCCATTCCATTCCATTGAATTCCATTCGATTCCATTCGATTCCATTCCATTTGATTCCATTCGATATCATTCGATTCCATTCCATCCCATTCCATTCCATTCCATTCCATTCCGTTCTACTCGGGTTGATTCCATTCCATTCCATTTCATTCCATTCCATTCCATTCCATTCCATTCGATTCCATTCGATTCCATTCCATTCCATTCCATTCCAATCCATTCCATTCTACTCGGGTTGATTCCATTCCATTCCATTCCATTCCATTCCATTCCATTCCATTCCATTCCATTCCATTCGATTCCATTCCATTCCATTCCATGGCATTCCATTCCATTCCATTCCATTCCATTCCATTCCGTTCTAGTCGGGTTGATTCCATTCCATTCCATTGCATTCCATTCCATTCCATTCCATTCCATTCCATTCCGTTCCACTCGGGTTGATTCCATTCTATTCCATTCCATTCCCTTCTATTCCATTCGATATCATTCGATTCCATTCCATCCCATTCCATTCCATTCCATTCCATTCCGTTCTTCTTGGGTTGATTCCATTCCATTCCATTCCATTCCATTCCATTCCATTGCATTCCATTCGATTCCATTCGATTCCATTCCATTCCATTCCATTCCATTCCATTCCATTCCATTCCATTCCATTCCATTCCGTTCCACTCGGGTTGATTCCATTCTATTCCATTCCATTCCCTTCTATTCCATTCGATATCATTCGATTCCATTCCATCCCATTCCATTCCATTCCATTCCATTCCGTTCTTCTTGGGTTGATTCCATTCCATTCCATTTCATTCCATTCCATTCCATTCCATTTCTTTCGATTCCATTCGATTCCATTCCATTCCATTCCATTCCAATCCATTGCATTCTACTCAGTTTGATTCCATTCCATTCCATTCCATTCCATTCAATTCCATTCCATTCCATTCCATTCAATTCCACTCGATTCCATTCCATTCCTTTCCATTCCATTCCAATCCATTCCATTCTACTCGGGTGGATTCCATTCCATTCCATTCCATTCCATTCCATTCCATTCCATTACATTCCATTCCATTCCATTCCCTTCCATTCGATTCCATTCCATTCCATTCCATGGCATTCCATTCCATTCCATTCCATTCCATTCCATTCCGTTCTAGTCGGGTTGATTCCATTCCATTCCATTGCATTCCATTCCATTCCATTTCATTCCATTCCATTCCATTCCATTCCATTCCATTCCATTCCATTCCATTCCATTCCATTCCATTCTATTCCATTCCATTCTACTCCATTGAATTCCATTCCATTCCATTCCATTCCATTCCATTCCATTCCATTCCTTTCCAATCCATTCCATTCCGTTCCACTCGGGTTGATTCCATTCTATTCCATTCTATTCCCTTCCATTCCATTCGATATCATTCGATTCCATTCCATCCCATTCCATTCCATTCCATTCCATTCCATTCCGTTCTTCTTGGGTTGATTCCATTCCATTCCATTTCATTCCATTCCATTCCATTCCATTTCTTTCGATTCCATTCGATTCCATTCCATTCCATTCCATTCCAATCCATTGCATTCTACTCAGTTTGATTCCATTCCATTCCATTCCATTCCATTCAATTCCATTCCATTCCATTCCATTCAATTCCACTCGATTCCATTCCATTCCTTTCCATTCCATTCCAATCCATTCCATTCTACTCGGGTGGATTCCATTCCATTCCATTCCATTCCATTCCATTCCATTCCATTCCATTCCATTCCCTTCCATTCGATTCCATTCCATTCCGTTCCATGGCATTCCATTCCATTCCATTCCATTCCATTCCATTCCATTCCGTTCTAGTCGGGTTGACTCCATTCCATTCCATTCCACTCCATTCCATTCCGTTATATTCCATTCTATTCCATTCGATTCCGTTCGATTCCATTCCATTCCATTCCATTCCATTCCATTCGATTCCATTCCATTCCATTCCATTCCATTCCATTCCATTCCATTCCATTCCATTCCATTCCAATCCATTCCATTCTACTCGGGTTGATTCCATTCCATTCCATTCCATTCCAATCCATTCCATTCCATTCCATTCCATTCCATTCCATTCCATTCCATTCCATTCCATTCCATTCCATTCCATTCGATTCCATTCCATTCCATTTCATTCCAAACCGTTCCATTCTACTCGGGTTCATCATTCCATTCCATTCCATTCCACTCGAGTTCATTCCATTCCATTCCATTCCATTCCATTCCATTCCATTCCATTCCATTCCATTCCGTTCTACTCAGGTTGATTTCCATTCCATTCCATTCCATTCCATTCCATTCCATTCCATTACATTCCATTCCATTCCATTCTATTCCATTCCGTTCTACTCGGCTTGAATCCATTGAGTTCCGTTCCGTTCCGTTCCGTCACGACACGTCCCGTCCCGTCCCGTCCCGTCCCGTCCCGTCCCGTCCCGTCCCGTGCCGTTGTACTCGGGTTGATTCCATTCCACTCCGTTCCGTTCCTTTCCGTTCCCTTCAATTCAGTTCCACGCGGGTTGATTCAATTCCATTCTATTCTATTCCATTCCATTCCATTCCATTCCATTCCATTCCATTCCATTCCATTTTACTCCGGTTGATTCCATGCCGTTCCGTTCCATTCTGTCCCATCCCGACGCGTCCCGTCCCGTCCCGTCCCATTCCGTTCCGTTCTGATCGGGTTGATTCCGTTCCATTCCCTTCCGTTCCTTTCCGTTCCATTCCATTCCGTTACACGCGGGTTGATTCAATTCCATTCTATTACATTGAATTCCATTCCATTCCATTCCATTCCATTCTACTCGGATTGATTGCATTCCATTCCATTCCATTCCAGTCCATTCCAATCCACTCCATTCTACTCGGGTTGATTCCATTCCATTCCATTCCATTCCATTCCATTCCATTCCATTCCATTCCATTCCATTCCATTCCATTCCATTCCATTCCATTGCGTTCCATTCGATTCGATTCCATTCCATTCCATTCCATTCCATTCCAATCCATTCCATTCTACTTGGGTTCATTCCATTCCATTCCATTCCATTCCATTCGATTCCATTCGATTCCATTCCATTCCAATCCATACCATTCCATTCCATTCTGTTCTACTCGGGTTGATTCCACTCCATTCCATTCCATTCCATTCCATTCTATTCCATTCCATTCCATTCGATTCCATTCTATTCCATTCGATTCCATTCCATTCCATTTCATTTTATTCCATTCCATTCCATTCCATTCTATTCCATTGAATTCCATTCCATTCCATTCCATTCCATTCCATTCCATTCCATTCCATTCCATTCCACTCCGTTCTACTCGGGTTGATTCCACTCCATTCCATTCCATTCCATTCCACTCCGTTCTACTCGGGTTGATTCCACTCCATTCCATTCCATTCCATTCCATTCCATTCCATTCCATTCCATTCCATTCCAATCGGGTTGAGCATTCCATTCGATTCCATTCCATTCCATTCCATTCCATTAGATTCCATTCCATTCCATTCCACTCGGGCTCATTCCATTCCATTCCATTCCATTCCATTCCATTCCATTCCATTCCATTCCATTCCATTCCATTCCATTCCGTTCTACTCGCGTTGATTTCCATTCCATTCCATTCCATTCCATTCCATTCCACTCCATTCCATTCCATTCCATTCCATTCCATTCCATTCCATTCCATTCCTTTCCATTTATTCCATTCCGTTCTACTCGGGTTGATTCCATTGAGTTTGGTTCCGTTCCGTTCCGTCCCGTCCCGTCCCGTCCCGTCCCGTTCCGTTTTACTCGGGTTGATTCCTTTGCATTCCGTTCCGCTCGTTTCCATTCCGTTCCATTCCGTTCCACGCGGGTTGGTTCAATTCCATTCTATTCTATTCTATTCCTTTCCATTCCATTCCATTCTACTCGGGTTGATTCTATGCCGTTCCATTCCGTTCCATTCCGTCCCATTCCGACCCGTCCCATCCCGTCCCGTCCCGTCCCATCCCGTTCCGTTCCACATGGGTTGATTCAATTCCTTTTGGTTACATTGAATTCCATTCCATTCCATTCTACTCGGATTGATTCCATTCCATTCCATTCCATTCCATTCCATTCCATTCCATTCCATTCCATTCCAATCCATTCCATTCTACTCGGGTTGATTCCATTCCATTCCATTCCATTCCATTCCATTCCATTCCATTCAGTTTCATTCCATTCGATTCCATTCCATTCCATTCCATTCCATTCCATTCCATTCCATTCCATTCCATTCGATTCCATTCCATTCCATTCCATTCCGTTCTACTCGGGTTGATTCCATTCTATTCCATTCCATTCCGTTCGATTCCATTCGATTCCATTCGATTCCATTCCATTCCATTCCATTCCCTTCCATTCCATTCTATTCCATTGAATTCCATTCCATTGCATTCCATTCCATTCCATTCCATTCCATTCCATTCCATTCCATTCCGTTCTACTCTGATTGACTCCATTCCATTCCATTCGATTCCATTCCATTCCATTCCATTCCATTCCATTCCAATACATTCCATTCTACTCTGGTTGATTCCATTCCATTCCATTCCATTCCATTCCATTCCATTCCATTCCATTCCATTCGTCTCCATTCGATTCCATTCGATTCCATTCCATTCTATTCCATTGAATTCCATTCCATTCCATTCCATTCCATTCCATTCTATTCCATTCCATTCCATTCCATTCCGTTCTACTCGGGTTGATTCCATTCCATTCCATTCCATTCGATATCATTCGATTCCATTCCATCCCATTCCATTCCATTCCATTCCATTCCGTTCTACTCGGGTTGATTCCATTCCATTCAATTTCATTCCATTCCATTCCATTTCATTCCATTCCATTCCATTCCATTCCATTCGATTCCATTCGATTCCATTCCATTCCATTCCATTCCAATCCATTCCATTCTACTCGGGTTGATTCCATTCCATTCCATTCCATTCCATTCCATTCCATTCCATTCCATTCCATTCCATTCCATTCCATTCGATTCCACTCGATTCCATTCCATTCTTTCCATTCCATTCCAATCCATTCCATTCTAATTGGGTGGATTCCATTCCATTCCATTCCATTCCATTCCATTCCATTCCATTCCATTCCATTCCATTCCATTTGATTCCATTCCAATCCATTCCATTCCATTCCATTTCATTCCATTCCTTTCCATTCCAATCCGTTCTAGTCGGGTTGATTCCATTCTATTCCATTCCATTCCATTCCATTCCATTCCATTCCATTCCATTCCATTCCATTCTATTCCATTCCATTCTACTCCATTGAATTCCATTCCATTCCATTCTATTCCATTCCATTCCATTCCTTTCCATTCCATTTAGTTCTACTCTGGTTGATTCCATTCCATTCCATTCCATTCCATTCCATTCCATTCCATTCCATTCCATTCCATTCCATTCCATTACTTTCCATTCCATTCCATTCCAATCCATTCCATTCTACTCGGGTTGACTCCATTCCATTCCATTCCATTCCATTATATTCCATTCCATTCCATTCGATTCCGTTCGATTCCATTCCATTCCATTCCATTCCATTCGATTTCCTTCCATTCCATTCGATTCGATTCCATTCCATTCCATTCCATTCCATTCCATTCCATTCCATTCCATTCCAATCCATTCCATTCTCCACGGGTTGATTATATTCCATTCCATTCCATTCCATTCCATTCCATTCCATTCCATTCCATTCCTTTCGATTCCATTCCATTCCATTAAATTCCATTCCATTCCATTCCATTCCATTCCATTCCATTCCATTCCATTCCATTCCATTCCATTCCATTCCGTTCTACTCGGGTTGATTCCACTCCATTCCATTCCATTCCATTCCATTCCATTCCATTCCATTCCATTCGATTCCATTCCATTCCATTCCATTCCATTCCATTCTATTCCATTCCACTCTACTCCATTGAATTCCATTCCATTCCATTCAATTCCATTCCATTCCATTCCTTTCCATTCCATTTAGTTCTACTCGGGTTGATTCCATTCCAGTCCATTCCATTCCATTCCATTCCATTACTTTCCATTCCATTCCATTCCAATCCATTCCATTCTACTCGGGTTGACTCCATTCCATTCCATTCCATTCCATTATATTGCATTCTATTCCATTCGATTCCGTTTGATTCCATTCCATTCCATTCCATTCCATTCCATTCGATTCCATTCCATTCCATTCGATTCCATTCCATTCCATTCCATTCCATTCCATTCCATTCCGTTCTTCTTGGGTTGATTCCATTCCATTCCATTCCATTCAATTCCATTCCATTCCGTTACTTTCCATTCCATTCCATTCCAATCCATTCCATTCTACTCGGGTTGACTCCATTCCATTCCATTCCTTTCCATTCCATTATATTCCATTCTATTCCATTCGATTCCGTTCGATTCCATTCCATTCCATTCCATTCCATTCCATTGCATTCCATTCCATTCCATTCCATTCCATTCCGTTCTACTCGGGTTGATTCCATTCCATTCCTTTCCATTCCATTCCATTCCATTCCATTCCATTCCATTCCATTCCATTCCATTCCCTTTCATTCCATTCCATTCCAATCCATTCCATTCTACTCTGGTTGATTCCATTCCATTCCATTGCATTCGACTCCATTCGATTCCATTCCATTCCATTCCATTCCATTCCATTCCATTCCATTCCATTCCATTCCATTTCATTCCATTCCATTCCATTCCAATACATTCCATTCTACTCTGGTTGATTCCATTCCATTCCATTCCATTCCATTCCATTCCATTCCATTCCATTCGTCTCCATTCGATTCCATTCGATTCCATTCCATTCTATTCCATTGAATTCCATTCCATTCCATTCCATTCCATTCCATTCCATTCCATTCCATTCCATTCCATTCCATTCCATTCCATTCCGTTCTACTCGGGTTGATTCCATTCCATTCCATTCCATTCCATTCCATTCCATTCCACTCCATTCCATTCGATTCCATTCGATTCCATTCCATTCCATTCCATTCCATTCCAATCCATTCCATTCTACTCGGGTTGATGCCATTCCATTCCATTCCATTCCATTCCATTCCATTCCATTCCATTCCATTCCATTGCATTCCATTCGATTCCGTTCGATTCCATTCCATTCGATTCCATTCGAGATCATTCGATTCCATTCCATCCGATTCCAATCCATTCCATTCCATTCCGTTCTACTCGGGTTGATTCCATTCCATTCCATTTCATTCCATTCCATTCCATTCCATTCCATTCGATTCCATTCGATTCCATTCCATTCCATTCCATTCCAATCCATTCCATTCTACTCGGGTTGATTCCATTCCATTCCATTCCATTCCATTCCATTCCATTCCATTCCATTCCATTCCATTCCATTCGATTCCACTCTATTCCATTCCATTCTTTCCATTCCATTCCAATCCATTCCATTCTACTCGGGTGGATTCCATTCCGTTCCATTCCATTCCATTCCATTCCATTCCATTCCATTCCATTCCACTCCATTCGATTCCATTCCATTCCATTCCATTCCATTCCATTCCATTCCATTCCATTCCATTCCATTCCATTCCATTCCGTTCTAGTCGGGTTGATTCCATTCTATTCCATTCCATTCCATTCCATTCCACTCCATTCCATTCCTTTCCATTCCATTCTATTCCATTCCATTCTACTCCATTGAATTCCATTCCATTCCATTCTATTCCATTCCATTCCATTCCTTTCCATTCCATTTAGTTCTACTCGGGTTGATTCCATTCCATTCCATTCCATTCCATTCCATTCCATTCCATTCCATTCCATTCCATTACTTTCCATTCCATTCCATTCCAATCCATTCCATTCTACTCGGGTTGACTCCATTCCATTCCATTCCATTCCATTCCATTCCATTCCATTATAATCCATTCCATTCCATTCGATTCCGTTCGATTCCATTCCATTCCATTCCATTCCATTCAATTCCATTCGATTCCATTCGATTCCATTCCATTCCATTCCATTCCAATCCATTCCATTCTACTCGGGTTGATTCCATTCCATTCCATTCCATTCCATTCCTTTCCATTCCATTCCATTCCATTCCATTCCATTCCATTCCATTCCATTCTATTCCTTTCGATTCCATTCCATTCCATTAAATTCCATTCCATTCCATTCCATTCCATTCCATTCCATTCCATTCCATTCCATTCCATTCCATTCCGTTCTACTCGGGTTGATTCCACTCCATTCCATTCCATTCCACTCCATTCCATACCATTCCATTCGATTCCATTCCATTCCATTCCATTCCATTCCATTCCATTCCATTCCATTCCATTCCATTCCGTTCTAGTCGGGTTGATTCCATTCTATTCCATTCCATTCCATTCCATTCCATTCCATTCCATTCCATTCCATTCCATTCGATTCCATTCCTTTCCATTCCATTCTATTCCATTCCATTCTACTCCATTGAATTCCATTCCATTCCATTCAATTCCATTCCATTCCATCCCTTTCCATTCCATTTAGTTCTACTCGGGTTGATTCCATTCCATTCCATTCCATTCCATTTAGTTCTACTCGGGTTGATTCCATTCCATTCCATTCCATTCCATTCCATTCCATTCCATTCCATTCCATTCAATTCCATTCCATTCCGTTACTTTCCATTCCATTCCATTCCAATCCATTCCATTCTACTCGGGTTGACTCCATTCCATTCCATTCCTTTCCATTCCATTATATTCCATTCTATTCCATTCGATTCCGTTCGATTACATTCCATTCCATTCCATTGCATTCCATTCCATTCCATTCCATTCCATTCCGTTCTACTCGGGTTGATTCCATTCCATTCCTTTCCATTCCATTCCATTCCATTCCATTCCATTCCATTCCATTCCATTCCATTCCATTCCATTCCATTCCATTCCCTTCCATTCCATTCCATTCCAATCCATTCCATTCTACTCGGGTTGATTCCATTCCATTCCATTGCATTCGACACCATTCGATTCCATTCGATTCCATTCTATTCCATTCCGTTCCATTCCATTCCATTCCATTCCATTCTATTCCATTGAATTCCATTCCATTCCATTCCATTCCATTCCATTGCATTCCATTCCATTCCATTCCATTCCATTCCATTCCATTCCATTCCATTCCATTCCATTCCATTCCATTCCATTCCATTCCATTCCATTCCGTTCTACTCGGGTTGATTCCATTCCATTCCATTACATTCCATTCCATTCCATTCCATTCCAATCTATTCCATTCTATTCAATTCGATTCCATTCGATTCCATTCAATTCCATTCAATTCCATTCCATTCCATTCCAATCCATTCCATTCTACTCGGGTTGATTCCATTCCATTCCATTCCATTCCATTCCATTCCATTCCATTCCATTCCATTCCATTCCATTCGATTCCATTCGATTCCATTCCATTCCATTCCATTCCATTCCATTCCATTCCATTCCATTCCAATGTATTCCATTCGATTCCATTCCATTCCATTCCATTCCATTCCATTCCATTCCATTCCAATCCATTCCATTCTACTCGTGTTGATTCCCTTCCATTCCATTCCACTCCATTCCATTCCATTCCATTCCATTCCATTCCATTCCATTCCATTCCATTCCATTCCATTCCGTTCTACTCGGGTTGATTCCATTCTATTCCATTACATTCCATTCGATTCCATTCGATTCCATTCGATTTCTTTCCATTCCATTCCATTCCATTCCATTCCATTCCATTCTATTCCATTCCATTCCATTCCATTCCATTCCATTCCATTCCATTCCATTCCATTCCGTTCTACTCGGGTTGATTCCATTCTATTCCATTACATTCCATTCGATTCCATTCGATTCCATTCGATTTCTTTCCATTCCATTCCATTCCATTCCATTCCATTCCATTCTATTCCATTCCATTCCATTCCATTCCACTCCATTCCATTCCTTTCCATTCCATTCTATTCCATTCCATTCTACTCCATTGAATTCCATTCCATTCCATTCTATTCCATTCCATTCCATTCCTTTCCATTCCATTTAGTTCTACTCGGGTTGATTCCATTCCATTCCATTCCATTCCATTCCATTCCATTCCATTCCATTCCATTCCATTACTTTCCATTCCATTCCATTCCAATCCATTCCATTCTACTCGGGTTGACTCCATTCCATTCCATTCCATTCCATTCCATTCCATTCCATTATAATCCATTCCATTCCATTCGATTCCGTTCGATTCCATTCCATTCCATTCCATTCCATTCCATTCAATTCCATTCGATTCCATTCGATTCCATTCCATTCCATTCCATTCCAATCCATTCCATTCTACTCGGGTTGATTCCATTCCATTCCATTCCATTCCATTCCTTTCCATTCCATTCCATTCCATTCCATTCCATTCTATTCCTTTCGATTCCATTCCATTCCATAATATTCCATTCCATTCCATTCCATTCCATTCCATTCCATTCCATTCCATTCCATTCCGTTCTACTCGGGTTGATTCCACTCCATTCCATTCCATTCCACTCCATTCCATACCATTCCATTCGATTCCATTCCATTCCATTCCATTCCATTCCATTCCATTCCATTCCATTCCATTCCGTTCTAGTCGGGTTGATTCCATTCTATTCCATTCCATTCCATTCCATTCCATTCCATTCCATTCGATTCCATTCCATTCCATTCCATTCTATTCCATTCCATTCTACTCCATTGAATTCCATTCCATTCCATTCAATTCCATTCCATTCCATCCCTTTCCATTCCATTTAGTTCTACTCGGGTTGATTCCATTCCATTCCATTCCATTCCATTCCATTCCATTCCATTCAATTCCATTCCATTCCGTTACTTTCCATTCCATTCCATTCCAATCCATTCCATTCTACTCGGGTTGACTCCATTCCATTCCATTCCTTTCCATTCCATTATATTCCATTCTATTCCATTCGATTCCGTTCGATTCCATTCCATTCCATTCCATTCCATTCCATTGCATTCCATTCCATTCCATTCCATTCCATTCCGTTCTACTCGGGTTGATTCCATTCCATTCCTTTCCATTCCATTCCATTCCATTCCATTCCATTCCATTCCATTCCATTCCATTCCATTCCATTCCATTCCCTTCCATTCCATTCCATTCCAATCTATTCCATTCTACTCGGGTTGATTCCATTCCATTCCATTGCATTCGACTCCATTCGATTCCATTCGATTCCATTCCATTCCATTCCGTTCCATTCCATTCCATTCCATTCCATTCTATTCCATTGAATTCCATTCCATTCCATTCCATTCCATTCCATTCCATTCCATTCCATTCCATTCCATTCCATTCCATTCCATTCCATTCCATTCCATTCCGTTCTACTCGGGTTGATTCCATTCCATTCCATTCCATTCCATTCCATTATATTCCATTCCATTCCATTCCAATCTATTCCATTCTATTCAATTCGATTCCATTCGATTCCATTCAATTCCATTCAATTCCATTCCATTCCATTCCAATCTATTCCATTCTATTCAATCCGATTCCATTCGATTCCATTCAATTCCATTCAATTCCATTCCATTCCATTCCAATCCATTCCATTCTACTCGGGTTGATTCCATTCCATTCCATTCCATTCCATTCCATTCCATTCCATTCCATTCCATTCCATTCCATTCCATTCCATTCCATTCGATTCCATTCCATTCCATTCCATTCCATTCCATTCCATTCCATTCCATTCCATTCCAATCTATTCCATTCGATTCCATTCCATTCCATTCCATTCCATTCCATTCCATTCCATTCCAATCCATTCCATTCTACTCGTGTTGATTCCCTTCCATTCCATTCCACTCCATTCCATTCCATTCCATTCCATTCCATTCCATTCCATTCCATTCCATTCCATTCCATTCCATTCCATTCCACTCCGTTCTACTCGGGTTGATTCCATTCTATTCCATTACATTCCATTCGATTCCATTCGATTCCATTCGATTTCTTTCCATTCCATTCCATTCCATTCCATTCCATTCCATTCCATTCTATTCCATTCCATTCCATTCCATTCCATTCCATTCAATTCCATTCCATTCCAATCCATTCCCTTCCGTTCTATTCGGGTTGATTCCATTCCATTCCATTCCATTCCATTCCATTCCATTCCATTCCATTCGATTCCATTCGATTCCATTCCATTCCATTCCATTCCATTCCATTCCATTCCATTCCATTCTATTCCATTCCATTCCATTCTGTTCCATTCTATTCCATTCCATTCCATTCCGTTCCACTCGGGTTGATTCCATTCTGTTCCATTCCATTCCATTCGATTCCATTCGATATCATTCGATTCCATTCCATTCCATTCCATTCCATTCCATTCCATTCCATTCTATTCCATTCCATTCCATTCCATTCCATTCCATTCTATTCCATTCCATTCCATTCCGTTCTACTCGGGTTGATTCCATTCCATTCCATTTCATTCCATTCCATTCCATTCCATTCCATTCCATTCCATTCCATTCCATTCGATTCCATTCCATTCCATTCCATTCCAATCCATTCCATTCTACTCGGGTTGATTCCATTCCATTCCATTCCATTCCATTCCATTCCATTCCATTCCATTCCATTCCATTCCATTCCACTCGATTCCATTCCATTACATTCCATTCCATTCCAATCCATTCCATTCTACTCGGGTGGATTCCATTCCATTCCATTCTTTTCCATTCCATTCCATTCCATTCCATTACATTACATTCCATTCGGTTCCATTCCATTCCATTCCATTCCATTCCATTCCATTCCATTCCATTCCATTCCATTCCGTTCTAATCGGGTTGATTCCATTCTATTCCATTCCATTCCATTCCATTCCATTCCATTCAATTCCATTCCATTCCATTCCATTCCATTCCATTCCATTCTATTCCATTCCATTCTACTCCATTGAATTCCATTCCATTCCATTCTATTCCATTCCATTCCATTCCTTTCCATTCCATTTAGTTCTACTCGGGTTGATTCCATTCCATTCCATTCCATTCCTTTCCATTCCATTCCAATCCATTCCATTCCATTACTTTCCATTCCATTCCATTCCAATCCATTCCATTCTACTCGGGTTGACTCCATTCCATTCCATTCCATTACATTACATTCCATTATATTCCATTCCATTCCATTCGATTCCGTTCGATTCCATTCCATTCCATTCCATTCCATTCCATTCCATTCCATTCCATTCCATTCGATTCCATTCCATTCCATTCCATTCCATTCCATTCCATTCCATTCCATTCCAATCCATTCCATTCTACTCGGGTTGATTCAATTCCATTCCATTCCATTCCATTCCATTCCATTCCATTCCTTTCCTTTCGATTCCATTCCTTTCCATTCCATTCCATTCCATTCCATTCCATTCCATTCCATTCCGTTCTACTGGGGTTGATTCCACTCCATTCCATTCCATTCCATTCCATTCCATTCCATTCCATTCCATTCCATTCCTTTCCATTCCAACCCATTCCGTTCTACTCGGGTTGATTCCCTTCCATTCCATTGAATTCCATTCCATTCCATTCCATTCCATTCCATTCCATTCCATTCCATTCCATTCCATTCCATTCCATTCGATTCCATTCCATTCCATTCCATTCCAAACCATTCCATTCTACTCGGGTTCATCATTCCATTCCATTCCATTCCATTCCATTCCACTCGGGTTCATTCCATTCCATTCCATTCCATTCCATTCCATTCCTTTCCACTCGGGTGCATTCCATTCCATTCCATTCCATTCCATTCCATTCCATTCCATTCCATTCCGTTCTGCTCAGGTTGATTTCCATTCCATTCCATTCCATTCCATTCCATTCCATTCCATTCCATTCCATTCCATTCCATTCCATTCCATTCCATTCCATTCCATTCCATTCCGTTCTACTCGGCTTGAATCCATTGAGTTCCGTTCCGTTCCGTTCCGTCCCGACACGTCCCGTCCCGTCCCGTCCCGTCCCGTCCCGTCCCGTGCCGTTTTACTCGGGTTGATTCCTTTCCATTCCGTTCCGCTCGTTTCCGTTACGTTCCATTCGGTTCCACGCGGGTTGGTTCAATTCCATTCTATTCTATTCTATTCCTTTCCCTTCCATTCCATTCCATTCCATTCCATTCTACTCGGGTTGATTCCATGCCATTCCGTTCCGCTCCATTCCGTTCCACGCGGGTTGGTTCAATTCCATTCTATTGTATTCTATTCCTTTCCCTTCCATTCCATTCCATTCCATTCCATTCTACTCGGGTTGATTCCATGCCATTCCGTTCCGTTCCATTCCGTCCCATCCCGACCCGTCCCATCCCGTCCCGTCCCGTCCCATCCCGTTCCGTTCCACATGGGTTGATTCTATTCCTTTCTGTTACATTGAATTCCATTCCATTCCATTCTACTCGGATTGATTCCATTCCATTCCATTCCATTCCATTCCATTCCATTCCATTCCATTCCATTCCATTCCATTGCGTTCCATTCGATTCGATTCCATTCCATTCCTTTCCATTCCATTCCAATCCATTCCATTCTACTTGTTTTGATTCCATTCCATTCCATACCATTCCATTCGATTCCATTCAATTCCATTCCATTCCATTCCATTCCATTCCATTCCATTCGATTCCATTCCACTCGATTCCATTCCATTCCATTCCATTCCATTCCAATCCATTCCATTCTACTCGGGTGGATTCCATTCCATTCCATTCCTTTCCATTCCATTCCATTCCATTCCATTACATTCCATTCGGTTCCATTCCATTCCATTCCATTCCATTCCATTCCATTCCATTCCATTCCATTCCATTCCGTTCTAATCGGGTTGATTCCATTCTATTCCATTCCATTCCATTCCATTCCATTCCATTCCATTCCATTCCATTCCATTCCATTCTATTCCATTCCATTCTACTCCATTGAATTCCATTCCATTCCATTCTATTCCATTCCATTCCATTCCGTTCCATTCCATTTAGTTCTACTCGGGTTGATTCCATTCCATTCCATTCCATTCCTTTCCATTCCATTCCAATCCATTCCATTCCATTACTTTCCATTCCATTCCATTCCAATCCATTCCATTCTACTCGGGTTGACTCCATTCCATTCCATTCCATTACATTACATTCCATTATATTCCATTCCATTCCATTCGATTCCGTTCGATTCCACTCCATTCCATTCCATTCCATTCCATTCCATTCCATTCCATTCGATTCCATTCCATTCCATTCGATTCCATTCCATTCCATTCCATTCCATTCCATTCCAATCCATTCCATTCTACTCGGGTTGATTCAATTCCATTCCATTCCATTCCATTCCATTCCATTCCATTCCATTCCATTCCATTCCTTTCGATTCCATTCCATTCCATTCCATTCCATTCCATTCCATTCCATTCCATTCCATTCCATTCCGTTCTACTCGGGTTGATTCCATTCCATTCCATTCCATTCCATTCCATTCCATTCCATTCCATTCCATTCCTTTCCATTCCAACCCATTCCGTTCTACTCGGGTTGATTCCATTCCATTCCATGGAATTCCATTCCATTCCATTCCATTCCATTCCATTCGATTCCATTCCATTCCATTCCATTCCAAACCATTCCATTCTACTCGGGTTCATCATTCCATTCCATTCCATTCCATTCCATTCCACTCGGGTTCATTCCATTCCATTCCATTCCATTCCATTCCATTCCATTCCATTCCACTCTGGTGCATTCCTTTCCATTCCATTCCATTCCATTCCATTCCATTCCATTCCATTCCATTCCATTCCATTCCATTCCGTTCTGCTCAGGTTGATTTCCATTCCATTCCATTCCATTCCATTCCATTCCATTCCATTCCATTCCATTCCATTCCATTCCATTCCATTCCTTTCCATTCCATTCCATTCCGTTCTACTCGGCTTGAATCCATTGAGTTCCGTTCCGTTCCGTTCCGTCCCGACACGTCCCGTCCCGTCCCGTCCCGTCCCGTCCCGTCCCGTGCCGTTTTACTCGGGTTGATTCCTTTCCATTCCGTTCCGCTCGTTTCCGTTACGTTCCATTCCGTTCCACGCGGGTTGGTTCAATTCCATTCTATTCTATTCTATTCCTTTCCCTTCCATTCCATTCCATTCCATTCCATTCTACTCGGGTTGATTCTATGCCATTCCGTTCCGCTCCATTCCGTTCCACGCTGGTTGGTTCAATTCCATTCTATTCTATTCTATTCCTTTCCCTTCCATTCCATTCCATTCCATTCCATTCTACTCGGGTTGATTCCATGCCATTCCGTTCCGTTCCATTCCGTCCCATACCGACCCGTCCCATCCCGTCCCGTCCCGTCCCATCCCGTTCCGTTCCACATGGGTTGATTCAATTCCTTTCGGTTACATTGAATTCCATTCCATTCCATTCTACTCGGATTGATTCCATTCCATTCCATTCCATTCCATTCCATTCCATTCCATTCCATTCCATTCCATTGCGTTCCATTCGATTCGATTCCATTCCATTCCATTCCAATCCATTCCATTCTACTTGGGTTGATTCCATTCCATTCCATTCCATTCCATTCGATTCCATTCCATTCCATTCCATTCCATTCCATTCCATTCCATTCCATTCCATTCCATTCCATTCCATTCGATTCCATTCTGTTCTACTCGGGTTGATTCCACTCCATTCCATTCCATTCCATTCCAATCTATTCCATTCCATTCCATTCTATTCCATTCGTTTCCATTCCATTCCATTTCATTTTATTCCATTCCATTCCATTCCATTCTATTCCATTGAATTCCATTCCATTCCATTCCATTCCATTCCATTCCATTCCATTCCATTCCATTCCGTTCTACTCGGGTTGATTCCACTCCATTCCATTCCATTCCATTCCATTCCATTCCATTCCACTCGGGTTGATCATTCCATTCCATTCCATTCCATTCCATTCCATTCCATTCCATTCCATTCCTTTCCATTTACTCCATTCCGTTCTACTCGGGTTGATTCCATTGAGTTTGGTTCCGTTCCGTTCCGTCCCGTCCCGTCCCGTCCCGTCCCGTCCCGTGCCGTTTTACTCAGGTTGATTCCTTTCCATTCCGTTCCGCTCGTTTTCGTTGCGTTCCATTCCGTTCCACGCGGGTTGGTTCAATTCCATTCTATTCTATTCTATTCCTTTCCATTCCATTCCATTCCATTCCATTCCATTCTACTCGGGTTGATTCCATGCCATTCCGTTCCGTTCCATTCCGTCCCATCCCGAACCGTCCCATCACGTCCCGTCCCGTCCCATCCCGTTCCGTTCCACATGGGTTGATTCAATTCCTTTCGGTTACATTGAATTCCATTCCATTCCATTCTACTCGGATTGATTCCATTCCATTCCATTCCATTCCATTCCATTCCATTCCATTCCATTCCATTCCTTTCCATTCCAATCCATTCCATGCTACTCGGGTTGATTCCATTCCATTCCATTCCATTCCATTCCATTCCATTCCATTCCATTCCATTCCATTCCATTCCATTCCATTCCATTCCATTCCATTCCATTCCATTCCATTCCATTCCATTCCATTCCATTCCGTTCTACTCGGGTTGATTCCATTCTATTCCATTCCATTCCGTTCGATTCCATTTGATTCCATTCGATTCCATTCCATTCCATTCCATTCCCTTCCATTCCATTCTATTCCATTGAATTCCATTCCATTCCATTCCATTCCATTCCATTCCATTCCGTTCTACTCTGATTGATTCCATTAAATTCCATTCCATTCCATTCCGTTCTACTCTGATTGATTCCATTAAATTCCATTCCATTCCATTCCATTCGATTCCATTCCATTCCATTCCATTCCATTCCATTCCATTCCATTCCATAGCATTCCATTCGATTCCATTAGATTCCATTCCATTCCATTCCATTCCATTCCATTCCGTTCCACTCGGGTTGATTCCATTCTATTCCATTCCATTCCATTCGATTCCATTCGATATCATTCGATTCCATTCCATCCCATTCCATTCCGTTCTACTCGGGTTGATTCCATTCCATTTCATTCCATTCCATTCCATTCCATTTCTTTCGATTCCATTCGTTTCCATTCCATTCCATTCCATTCCAATCCATTCCATTCTACTCGGGTTGATTCCATTCCATTCCATTCCATTCCATTCCATTCCATTCCATTCCATTCCACTCGATTCCATTCCATTCCACTCGATTCCATTCCATTCCTTTCCATTCCATTCCAATCCATTCCATTCTACTCGGGTGGATTCCATTCCATTCCATTCCATTCCATTCCATTCCATTCCATTCCATTCCATTCCATTCCATTCCATTCGATTCCATTCCATTCCATTCCATTCCATTCCATTCCATTCCATTCCGTTCTAGTCGTGTTGATTCCATTCTATTCCATTCCATTCCATTCCATTCCATTCCATTCCATTCCATTCCATTCCATTCCATTCCATTCCATTCCATTCCATTCTATTCCATTCCATTCTACTCCATTGAATTCCATTCCATTCCATTCAATTCCATTCCATTCCATTCCTTTCCATTCCATTTAGTTCTACTCGGGTTGATTCCATTCCATTCCATTCCATTCCATTCCATTCCATTCCATTCCATTCCATTCCATTCCATTCCATTCCATTCCATTCCATTCCATTCCATTACTTTCCATTCCATTCCATTCCAATCCATTCCATTCTACTCGGGTTGACTCCATTCCATTCCATTCCATTCCATTCCATTCCATTCCATTCCATTATATTCCATTCTATTCCATTCGATTCCGTTCGATTCCATTCCATTCCATTCCATTCCATTCCATTCCATTCCATTCCATTCCATTCCATTCCATTCGATTCCATTCCATTCCATTCCATTCCATTCCATTCCATTCCATTCCATTCCATTCCATTTACTCCATTCCGTTCTACTCGGGTTGATTCCATTGAGTTTGGTTCCGTCCCGTCCCGTCCCGTCCCGTCCCGTCCCGTGCCGTTTTACTCAGGTTGATTCCTTTCCATTCCGTTCCGCTCGTTTCCTTTAGTTTCCATTCCGTTCCACGCGGGTTGGTTCAATTCCATTCTATTCTATTCTATTCCTTTCCCTTCCATTCCATTCCATTCCATTCCATTCTACTCGGGTTGATTCCATGCCATTCCGTTCCGTTCCATTCCGTCCCATCCCGATCCGTCCCATCCCGTCCTGTCCCGTCCCATCCCGTTCCATTCCACATGGGTTGATTCAATTCCTTTCGGTTAGATTGAACTCCATTCCATTCCATTCTACTCGGATTGACTCCATTCCATTCCATTCCATTCCATTCCATTCCATTCCATTCCATTCCATTCCATTCCATTCCATTCCAATCCATTCCATTCTACTCGGGTTGATTCCATTCTATTCCATTCCATTCCATTCCATTCCATTCCATTCCATTCCATTTCATTCCATTCCATTCCATTCCATTCCATTCCATTCCATTCCATTCCATTCCATTCGATTCCATTCCATTCCATTCCATTCCATTCCATTCCATTCCATTCCATTCCATTCCATTCCATTCCATTCCGTTCTACTCGGGTTGATTCCATTCTATTCCTTTCCATTCCGTTCGATTCCATTTGATTCCATTCGATTCCATTCCATTCCATTCCATTCCCCTCCATTCCATTCTATTCCATTGAATTCCATTCCATTCCATTCCATTCCATTCCATTCCATTCCATTCCATTCCATTCCATTCCGTTCTACTCTGATTGATTCCATTCCATTCCATTCCATTCCATTCCATTCCATTCCATTCCATTCCATTCCAATACATTCCATTCTACTCTGGTTGATTCCATTCCATTCCATTCCATTCCATTCCATTCGTCTGCATTCGATTCCATTCCATTCCATTCCATTCTATTCCATTGAATTCCATTGAATTCCATTCCATTCCATTCCATTCCATTCCATTCGATTCCATTCCATTCCATTCCATTCCATTCGATTCCATTCCATTCCATTCCATTCCATTACATTACATTCCATTCCAATCTATTCCATTCCATTCCATTCTATTCCATTCGTTTCCATTCCATTCCATTTCATTTTATTCCATTACATTCCATTCCATTCTATTCCATTGAATTCCATTCCATTCCATTCCATTCCATTCCATTCCATTCCATTCCATTCCATTCCATTCCATTCCGTTCTACTCGGGTTGATTCCACTCCATTCCATTCCATTCCATTCCATTCCATTCCACTCGGGTTGATCATTCCATTCCATTCCATTCCATTCCATTCCATTCCATTCCATTCCATTCCATTCCATTCCATTCCGTTCCATTCCGTTCCATTCCACTCGGGCTCATTCCTTTCCATTCCATTCAATTGCATTCCATTCCATTCCATTGCATTCCATTCCATTCCATTCCATTCCGTTCTACTCGGTTTGATTTCCATTCCATTCCATTCCATTCCATTCCATTCCATTCCATTCCATTCCATTCCATTCCATTCCATTCCATTCCATTCCTTTCCATTTACTCCATTCCGTTCTACTCGGGTTGATTCCATTGAGTTTGGTTCCGTTCCGTTCCGTCCCGTCCCGTCCCGTCCCGTCCCGTCCCGTGCCGTTTTACTCAGGTTGATTCCTTTCCATTCCGTTCCGCTCGTTTTCGTTGCGTTCCATTCCGTTCCACGCGGGTTGGTTCAATTCCATTCTATTCTATTCTATTCCTTTCCATTCCATTCCATTCCATTCCATTCCATTCTACTCGGGTTGATTCCATGCCATTCCGTTCCGTTCCATTCCGTCCCATCCCGAACCGTCCCATCACGTCCCGTCCCGTCCCATCCCGTTCCGTTCCACATGGGTTGATTCAATTCCTTTCGGTTACATTGAATTCCATTCCATTCCATTCTACTCGGATTGATTCCATTCCATTCCATTCCATTCCATTCCATTCCATTCCATTCCATTCCATTCCTTTCCATTCCAATCCATTCCATGCTACTCGGGTTGATTCCATTCCATTCCATTCCATTCCATTCCATTCCATTCCATTTCATTCCATTCCATTCCATTCCATTCCATTCCATTCCATTTCATTCCATTCCATTCCATTCCATTCCATTCCATTCCATTTCATTCCATTCCATTCCATTCCATTCCATTCCATTCCATTCCATTCCATTCCATTCCATTCGATTCCATTCCATTCCATTCCATTCCATTCCATTCCGTTCTACTCGGGTTGATTCCATTCTATTCCATTCCATTCCGTTCGATTCCATTTGATTCCATTCGATTCCATTCCATTCCATTCCATTCCCTTCCATTCCATTCTATTCCATTGAATTCCATTCCATTCCATTCCATTCCATTCCATTCCGTTCTACTCTGATTGATTCCATTAAATTCCATTCCATTCCATTCCGTTCTACTCTGATTGGTTCCATTAAATTCCATTCCATTCCATTCCATTCGATTCCATTCCATTCCATTCCATTCCATTCCATTCCATTGCATTCCATTCCATTCCAATACATTCCATTCTACTCTGGTTGATTCCATTCCATTCCATTCCATTCCATTCCATTCGTCTCCATTCGATTCCATTCGATTCCATTCCATTCCATTCCATGGAATTCCATTCCATTCCACTCCATTCCATTCCATTCCATTCCATTCCATTCCATTCCATTCCATTCCATTCCATTCCATTCCGTTCTACTCGGGTTGATTCCATTCCATTCCATTCCATTCCATTCCATTCCATTCCATTCCATTCCATTCCACTCCATTCCATTCGATTCCATTCGATTCCATTCCATTCCATTCCATTCCATTCCAATCCATTCCATTCTACTCGGGTTGATTCCATTCCATTCCATTCCATTCCATTCCATTCCATTCCATTCCATTCCATTCCATTCCATAGCATTCCATTCGATTCCATTAGATTCCATTCCATTCCATTCCATTCCATTCCATTCCATTCCATTCCATTCCGTTCCACTCGGGTTGATTCCATTCTATTCCATTCCATTCCATTCGATTCCATTCGATATCATTCGATTCCATTCCATCCCATTCCATTCCATTCCATTCCGTTCTACTCGGGTTGATTCCATTCCATTTCATTCCATTCCATTCCATTCCATTTCTTTCGATTCCATTCGTTTCCATTCCATTCCATTCCATTCCAATCCATTCCATTCTACTCGGGTTGATTCCATTCCATTCCATTCCATTCCATTCCATTCCATTCCATTCCACTCGATTCCATTCCATTCCACTCGATTCCATTCCATTCCTTTCCATTCCATTCCAATCCATTCCATTCTACTCGGGTGGATTCCATTCCATTCCATTCCATTCCATTCCATTCCATTCCATTCCATTCCATTCCATTCCATTCCATTCCATTCCATTCCATTCCATTCCGTTCTAGTCGGGTTGATTCCATTCTATTCCATTCCATTCCATTCCATTCCATTCCATTCCATTCCATTCCATTCCATTCCATTCCATTCTATTCCATTCCATTCTACTCCATTGAATTCCATTCCATTCCATTCAATTCCATTCCATTCCATTCCTTTCCATTCCATTTAGTTCTACTCGGGTTGATTCCATTCCATTCCATTCCATTCCATTCCATTCCATTCCATTCCATTCCATTCCATTCCATTCCATTCCATTACTTTCCATTCCATTCCATTCCAATCCATTCCATTCTACTCGGGTTGACTCCATTCCATTCCATTCCATTCCATTCCATTCCATTCCATTATATTCCATTCTATTCCATTCGATTCCGTTCGATTCCATTCCATTCCATTCCATTCCATTCCATTCCATTCCATTCCATTCCATTCCATTCCATTCCATTCCATTCCATTCCATTCCATTCCATTCGATTCCATTCCATTCCATTCCATTCCATTCCATTCCATTCCATTCCATTCCATTCCATTCCATTCCATTCCAATCCATTCCATTCTACTCGGGTTGATTCCATGCCATTCCGTTCCGTTCCATTCCGTCCCATCCCGATCCGTCCCATCCCGTCCTGTCCCGTCCCATCCCGTTCCATTCCACATGGGTTGATTCAATTCCTTTCGGTTAGATTGAACTCCATTCCATTCCATTCTACTCGGATTGACTCCATTCCATTCCATTCCATTCCATTCCATTCCATTCCATTCCATTCCAATCCATTCCATTCTACTCGGGTTGATTCCATTCTATTCCATTCCATTCCATTCCATTCCATTCCATTCCATTCCATTTCATTCCATTCCATTCCATTCCATTCCATTCCATTCCATTCCATTCCATTCCATTCCATTCCATTCCATTCCATTCCATTCCATTCCGTTCTACTCTGATTGATTCCATTCCATTCCATTCCATTCCATTCCATTCCATTCCATTCCATTCCATTCCATTCCATTCCAATACATTCCATTCTACTCTGGTTGATTCCATTCCATTCCATTCCATTCCATTCCATTCGTCTGCATTCGATTCCATTCCATTCCATTCCATTCTATTCCATTGAATTCCATTGAATTCCATTCCATTCCATTCCATTCCATTCCATTCCATTCGATTCCATTCCATTCCATTCCATTCCATTCCATTCCATTCCATTCCATTCCATTCCATTCCATTCCATTCCATTCCATTCCATTCCATTCCTTTCCATTTACTCCATTCCGTTCTACTCGGGTTGATTCCATTGAGTTTGGTTCCGTTCCGTTCCGTCCCGTCCCGTCCCGTCCCGTGCCGTTTTACTCAGGTTGATTCCTTTCCATTCCGTTCCGCTCGTTTTCGTTGCGTTCCATTCCGTTCCACGCGGGTTGGTTCAATTCCATTCTATTGTATTCTATTCCTTTCCATTCCATTCCATTCCATTCCATTCCATTCTACTCGGGTTGATTCCATGCCATTCCGTTCCGTTCCATTCCGTCCCATCCCGAACCGTCCCATCACGTCCCGTCCCGTCCCATCCCGTTCCGTTCCACATGGGTTGATTCAATTCCTTTCGGTTACATTGAATTCCATTCCATTCCATTCTACTCGGATTGATTCCATTCCATTCCATTCCATTCCATTCCATTCCATTCCATTCCATTCCTTTCCATTCCAATCCATTCCATGCTACTCGGGTTGATTCCATTCCATTCCATTCCATTCCATTCCATTCCATTCCATTCCATTCCATTCCATTCCATTCCATTCCATTCCATTTCATTCCATTCCATTCCATTCCATTCCATTCCATTCCATTCCATTCCATTCCATTCCATTCCATTCCATTCCATTCGATTCCATTCCATTCCATTCCATTCCATTCCATTCCGTTCTACTCGGGTTGATTCCATTCTATTCCATTCCATTCCGTTCGATTCCATTTGATTCCATTCGATTCCATTCCATTCCTTTCCATTCCCTTCCATTCCATTCTATTCCATTGAATTCCATTCCATTCCATTCCATTCCATTCCATTCCGTTCTACTCTGATTGATTCCATTAAATTCCATTCCATTCCATTCCGTTCTACTCTGATTGATTCCATTAAATTCCATTCCATTCCATTCCATTCGATTCCATTCCATTCCATTCCATTCCATTCCATTCCATTGCATTCCATTCCATTCCAATACATTCCATTCTACTCTGGTTGATTCCATTCCATTCCATTCCATTCCATTCCATTCGTCTCCATTCGATTCCATTCGATTCCATTCCATTCCATTCCATGGAATTCCATTCCATTCCACTCCACTCCATTCCATTCCATTCCATTCCATTCCATTCCATTCCATTCCATTCCATTCCATTCCGTTCTACTCGGGTTGATTCCATTCCATTCCATTCCATTCCATTCCATTCCATTCCATTCCATTCCATTCCACTCCATTCCATTCGATTCCATTCGATTCCATTCCATTCCATTCCATTCCATTCCAATCCATTCCATTCTACTCGGGTTGATTCCATTCCATTCCATTCCATTCCATTCCATTCCATTCCATTCCATTCCATTCCATTCCATTCCATTCCATAGCATTCCATTCGATTCCATTAGATTCCATTCCATTCCATTCCATTCCATTCCATTCCATTCCATTCCATTCCGTTCCACTCGGGTTGATTCCATTCTATTCCATTCCATTCCATTCGATTCCATTCGATATCATTCGATTCCATTCCATCCCATTCCATTCCATTCCATTCCGTTCTACTCGGGTTGATTCCATTCCATTTCATTCCATTCCATTCCATTCCATTTCTTTCGATTCCATTCGTTTCCATTCCATTCCATTCCATTCCAATCCATTCCATTCTACTCGGGTTGATTCCATTCCATTCCATTCCATTCCATTCCATTCCATTCCATTCCATTCCACTCGATTCCATTCCATTCCACTCGATTCCATTCCATTCCTTTCCATTCCATTCCAATCCATTCCATTCTACTCGGGTGGATTCCATTCCATTCCATTCCATTCCATTCCATTCCATTCCATTCCATTCCATTCCATTCCATTCCATTCCATTCCATTCGATTCCATTCCATTCCATTCCATTCCATTCCATTCCATTCCATTCCGTTCTAGTCGGGTTGATTCCATTCTATTCTATTCCATTCCATTCCATTCCATTCCATTCCATTCCATTCCATTCCATTCCATTCTATTCCATTCCATTCTACTCCATTGAATTCCATTCCATTCCATTCAATTCCATTCCATTCCATTCCTTTCCATTCCATTTAGTTCTACTCGGGTTGATTCCATTCCATTCCATTCCATTCCATTCCATTCCATTCCATTCCATTCCATTCCATTCCATTCCATTAAATTACTTTCCATTCCATTCCATTCCAATCCATTCCATTCTACTCGGGTTGACTCCATTCCATTCCATTCCATTCCATTCCATTCCATTCCATTCCATTATATTCCATTCTATTCCATTCGATTCCGTTCGATTCCATTCCATTCCATTCCATTCCATTCCATTCCATTCCATTCCATTCCATTCCATTCCATTCCATTCGATTCCATTCCATTCCATTCGATTCCATTCCATTCCATTCCATTCCATTCCATTCCATTCCATTCCATTCCATTCCATTCCATTCCATTTACTCCATTCCGTTCTACTCGGGTTGATTCCATTGAGTTTGGTTCCGTCCCGTCCCGTCCCGTCCCGTCCCGTCCCGTGCCGTTTTACTCAGGTTGATTCCTTTCCATTCCGTTCCGCTCGTTTCCTTTAGTTTCCATTCCGTTCCACGCGGGTTGGTTCAATTCCATTCTATTCTATTCTATTCCTTTCCCTTCCATTCCATTCCATTCCATTCCATTCTACTCGGGTTGATTCCATGCCATTCCGTTCCGTTCCATTCCGTCCCATCCCGATCCGTCCCATCCCGTCCTGTCCCGTCCCATCCCGTTCAATTCCACATGGGTTGATTCAATTCCTTTCGGTTAGATTGAACTCCATTCCATTCCATTCTACTCGGATTGACTCCATTCCATTCCATTCCATTCCATTCCATTCCATTCCATTCCATTCCATTCCAATCCATTCCATTCTACTCGGGTTGATTCCATTCTATTCCATTCCATTCCATTCCATTCCATTCCATTCCATTCCATTCCATTTCATTCCATTCCATTCCATTCCATTCCATTCCATTCCATTCCATTCCATTCGATTCCATTCGATTCCATTCCATTCCATTCCATTCCATTCCATTCCATTCCGTTCTACTCGGGTTGATTCCATTCTATTCCTTTCCATTCCGTTCGATTCCATTTGATTCCATTCGATTCCATTCCATTCCATTCCATTCCCTTCCATTCCATTCTATTCCATTGAATTCCATTCCACTCCATTCCATTCCATTCCATTCCATTCCATTCCATTCCATTCCATTCCGTTCTACTCTGATTGATTCCATTCCATTCCATTCCATTCCATTCCATTCCATTCCATTCCATTCCATTCCATTCCATTCCAATACATTCCATTCTACTCTGGTTGATTCCATTCCATTCCATTCCATTCCATTCCATTCGTCTGCATTCGATTCCATTCCATTCCATTCCATTCTATTCCATTGAATTCCATTGAATTCCATTCCATTCCATTCCATTCCATTCCATTCCATTCCATTCGATTCCATTCCATTCCATTCCATTCCATTCGATTCCATTCCATTCCATTCCATTCCATTCCATTCCATTCCATTCCATTCCATTCCATTCCATTCCGTTCTACTCGGGTTGATTCCATTCTATTCCATTCCATTCCGTTTGATTCCATTTGATTCCATTCGATTCCATTCCATTCCATTCCATTCCATTCCATTCCATTCCATTCCGTTCTACTCTGATTGATTCCATTCCATTCCATTCCATTCCATTCCATTCCATTCCATTCCATTCCATTCCATTCCATTCCAATACATTCCATTCTACTCTGGTTGATTCCATTCCATTCCATTCCATTCCATTCCATTCGTCTGCATTCGATTCCACTCCATTCCATTCCATTCCATTCCATTCCATTCCATTCCATTCCATTCCATTCCATTCGTCTCCATTCGATTCCATTCGATTCCATTCCATTCTATTCCATTGAATTCCATTCCATTCCATTCCATTCCATTCCATTCCATTCCATTCCATTTCTTTCCATTCCGTTCTACTCGGGTTGATTCCATTCCATTCCATTCCATTCCATTCCATTCCATTCCATTCCATTCCATTCCATTCCACTCCATTCCATTCGATTCCATTCGATTCCATTCCATTCCATTCCATTCCATTCCAATCCATTCCATTCTACTCGGGTTGATTCCATTCCATTCCATTCCATTCCATCCCATTCCAATCCATTCCATTCCATTCCGTTCTACTCGGGTTGATTCCATTCCATTCCATTTCATTCCATTCCATTCCATTCCATTCCATTCGAATCCATTCGATTCCATTCCATTCCATTCCATTCCAATCCATTCCATTCTACTCGGGTTGATTCCATTCCATTCAATTCCATTCCATTCCATTCCATTCCATTCGATTCCACTCGATTCCACTCCATTCTTTCCATTCCATTCCAATCCATTCCATTCTACTCGGGTGGATTCCATTCCGTTCCATTCCATTCCATTCCATTCCATTCCATTCCATTCCACTCCATTCGATTCCATTCCATTCCATTCCATTCCATTCCATTCCATTCCATTCCATTCGATTCCATTCCATTCCATTCCATTCCGTTCTAGTCGGGTTGATTCCATTCTATTCCATTCCATTCCATTCCATTCCATTCCATTCCATTCCATTCCATTCCATTCCATTCCATTCCATTCTATTCCATTCCATTCTACTCCATTGAATTCCATTCCATTCCATTCTATTCCATTCCATTCCATTCCTTTCCATTCCATTTAGTTCTACTCGTGTTGATTCCATTCCATTCCATTCCATTCCATTCCATTCCATTCCATTACTTTCCATTCCATTCCATTCCAATCCATTCCATTCTACTCGGGTTGACTCCATTCCATTCCATTCCATTCCATTCCATTCCATTCCATTCCATTCCATTATAATCCATTCCATTCCATTCGATTCCGTTCGATTCCATTCCATTCCATTCCATTCCATTCCATTCCATTCAATTCCATTCGATTCCATTCGATTCCATTCCATTCCATTCCATTCCAATCCATTCCATTCTACTCGGGTTGATTCCATTCCATTCCATTCCATTCCATTCCATTCCATTCCATTCCATTCCATTCCATTCTATTCCTTTCGATTCCATTCCATTCCATTAAATTCCATTCCATTCCATTCCATTCCATTCCATTCCATTCCGTTCTACTCGGGTTGATTCCACTCCATTCCATTCCATTCCATTCCATACCATTCCATTCGATTCCATTCGATTCCATTCCATTCCATTCCATTCCATTCCATTCCATTCCATTCCATTCCATTCCATTCCATTCCATTCCGTTCTAGTCGGGTTGATTCCATTCTATTCCATTCCATTCCATTCCATTGCATTCCATTCGATTCCATTCCATTCCATTCCATTCAATTCCGTTCCATTCTACTCCATTGAATCCCATTCCATTCCATTCAATTCCATTCCTTTCCATCCCTTTCCATTCCATTTAGTTCTACTCGGGTTCATTCCATTCCATTCCATTCCATTCCATTCCATTCCATTCCATTCCATTCAATTCCATTCCATTCCGTTACTTTCCATTCCATTCCATTCCAATCCATTCCATTCTACTCGGGTTGACTCCATTCCATTCCATTCCTTTCCATTCCATTATATTCCATTCTATTCCATTCGATTCCGTTCGATTCGATTCCATTCCATTCCATTGCATTCCATTCCATTCCATTCCATTCCATTCCGTTCTACTCGGGTTGATTCCATTCCATTCCTTTCCATTCCATTCCATTCCATTCCATTCCATTCCATTCCATTCCATTCCCTTCCATTCCATTCCATTCCAATCCATTCCATTCTACTCGGGTTGATTCCATTCCATTCCATTGCACTCGACTCCATTCGATTCCATTCGATTCCACTCCATTCCATTCCGTTCCATTCCATTCCATTCCATTCCATTCTATTCCATTGAATTCCATTCCATTCCATTCCATTCCAATCCATTCCATTCCATTCCATCCCATTCCATTCCATTCCGTTCTACTCGGGTTGATTCCATTCCATTACATTCCATTACATTCCATTCCATTCCATTCCATTCCATTCCAATCTATTCCATTCTATTCAATTCGATTCCATTCGATTCCATTCAATTCCATTCAATTCCATTCCATTCCATTCCAATCCATTCCATTCTACTCGGGTTGATTCCACTCCATTCCATTCCATTCCATTCCATTCCATTCCATTCCATTCCATTCCATTCCATTCCATTCCATTCCATTCCATTCCATTCGATTCCATTCCATTCCATTCCATTCCATTCCATTCCATTCCATTCCATTCCATTCCATTCCATTCCATTCCATTCCATTCCATTCCATTCCGTTCTACTCGGGTTGATTCCATTCTATTCCATTCCATTCCATTCGATTCCATTCGATTCCATTCGATTCCATTCGATTCCATTCCATTCCATTCCATTCCATTCCACTCCATTGAATTCCATTCCATTCCATTCTATTCCATTCCATTCCATTCCTTTCCATTCCATTTAATTCTACTCGGGTTGATTCCATTCCATTCCATTCCATTCCATTCCATTCCATTCCATTCCATTCCATTCGATTCCATTCGATTCCATTGCATTCCATTCGATTCCATTCGATTGCATTCCATTCCATTCCATTCCATTCCATTCCATTCCATTCCATTCCATTCCATTCCATTCCGTTCCACTCGGGTTGATTCCATTCTCTTCCATTCCATTCCCTTCTATTCCATTCGATATCATTCGATTCCATTCCATCCCATTCCATTCCATTCCATTCCATTCCGTTCTTCTTGGGTTGATTCCATTCCATTCCATTTCATTCCATTCCATTCCATTCCATTTCTTTCGATTCCATTCGATTCCATTCCATTCCATTCCATTCCAATCCATTGCATTCTACTCAGTTTGATTCCATTCCATTCCATTCCATTCCATTCATATCCATTCCATTCCATTCCATTCAATTCCACTCGATTCCATTCCATTCCTTTCCATTCCATTCCAATCCATTCCATTCTACTCGGGTGGATTCCATTCCATTCCATTCGATTCCATTCCATTCCATTCCATTCCATTCCATTCCATTCCATTCCATTCGATTCCATTCCATTCCATTCCATGGCATTCCATTCCATTCCATTCCATTCCATTCCATTCCGTTCTAGTCGGGTTGATTCCATTCCATTCCATTGCATTCCATTCCATTCCATTGCATTCCATTCCATTCCATTCCATTCCATTCCATTCCATTCCATTCCATTCCATTCCATTCCATTCCATTCTATTCCATTCCATTCTACTCCATTGAATTCCATTCCATTCCATTCAATTTCATTCCATTCCATTCCTTTCCAATCCATTTAGTTCTACTCGGGTTGATTCCATTCCATTCCATTCCATTCCATTCCATTCCATTCCATTCCATTCCATTCCATTCCATTACTTTCCATTCCATTCCATTCCAATCCATTCCATTCTACTCGGGTTGACTTCTTTCCATTCCATTCCACTCCATTCCATTCCGTTATATTCCATTCTATTCCATTCGATTCCGTTCGATTCCATTCCATTCCATTCCATTCTATTCCATTCCATTCGATTCCATTCCATTCCATTCCATTCCATTCCATTCCATTCCATTCCAATCCATTCCATTCTACTCGGGTTGATTCCATTCCATTCCATTCCATTCCAATCCATTCCATTCCATTCCATTCCATTCCATTCCATTCCATTCCATTCCATTCCATTCCATTCCTTTCTATTCCATTCCATTCCATTCCATTCCATTCCATTCCATTCCATTCCATTCCATTCCATTCCATTCCATTCCATTCCGTTCTACTCGGGTTGATTCCACTCCATTCCATTCCCTTCCATTCCATTCCATTCCATTCCATTCCATTCCATTCCATTCCTTTCCATTCCAACCCATTCCTTTCTACTCGGGTTGATTCCATTCCATTCCATTCCATTCCATTCCATTCCATTCCATTCCATTCCATTCCATTCCATTCCATTCCATTTCATTCCAAACCGTTCCATTCTACTCGGGTTCATCATTCCATTCCATTCCATTCCATTCCATTCCACTCGGGTTCATTCCATTCCATTCCATTCCATTCCATTCCATTCCATTCCATTCCATTCCATTCCGTTCTACTCAGGTTGATTTCCATTCCATTCCATTCCATTCCATTCCATTCCATTCCATTCCATTCCATTCCATTCCATTCCATTCTATTCCATTCCGTTCTACTCGGCTTGAATCCATTGAGTTCCGTTCCGTTCCATTCCGTCCCGACACGTCCCGTCCCGTCCCGTCCCGTCCCGTCCCGTCCCGTCCCGTCCCGTCCCGTGCCATTGTACTCGGGTTGAT
Organism: Gorilla gorilla gorilla; assembly: GCF_029281585.2. Taxonomy (NCBI): domain Eukaryota; kingdom Metazoa; phylum Chordata; class Mammalia; order Primates; family Hominidae; genus Gorilla; species Gorilla gorilla. The sequence continues at coordinate 2,688,856 of NC_073241.2, forward strand.
TCCATTCCACTCCGTTCCGTTCCTTTCCGTTCCCTTCAATTCAGTTCCACGCGGGTTGATTCAATTCCATTCTATTCTATTCCATTCCATTCCATTCCATTCCATTCCATTCCATTCCATTCCATTCCATTTTACTCGGGTTGATTCCATGCCGTTCCGTTCCATTCTGTCCCATCCCGACGCGTCCCGTCCCGTCCCGTCCCATTCCGTTCCGTTCTGATCGGGTTGATTCCGTTCCATTCCCTTCCGTTCCTTTCCGTTCCATTCCATTCCGTTACACGCGGGTTGATTCAATTCCATTCTATTACATTGAATTCCATTCCATTCCATTCCATTCCATTCTACTCGGATTGATTTCATTCCATTCCATTCCATTCCAGTCCATTCCAATCCACTCCATTCTACTCGGGTTGATTCCATTCCATTCCATTCCATTCCATTCCATTCCATTCCATTCCATTCCATTGCGTTCCATTCGATTCGATTCCATTCCATTCCATTCCATTCCATTCCAATCCATTCCATTCTTCTTAGGTTCATTCCATTCCATTCCATTCCATTCCATACCATTCCATTCCATTTTGTTCTACTCGGGTTGATTCCACTCCATTCCATTCCATTCCATTCTATTCCATTGAATTCCATTGAATTCCATTCCATTCCATTCCATTCCATTCCATTCCATTCGATTCCATTCCATTCCATTCCATTCCATTCCATTCCATTCCATTCCATTCCATTCCATTCCATTCCATTCCATTCCATTCCTTTCCATTTACTCCATTCCGTTCTACTCGGGTTGATTCCATTGAGTTTGGTTCCGTTCCGTTCCGTCCCGTCCCGTCCCGTCCCGTCCCGTCCCGTGCCGTTTTACTCAGGTTGATTCCTTTCCATTCCGTTCCGCTCGTTTTCGTTGCGTTCCATTCCGTTCCACGCGGGTTGGTTCAATTCCATTCTATTCTATTCTATTCCTTTCCATTCCATTCCATTCCATTCCATTCCATTCTACTCGGGTTGATTCCATGCCATTCCGTTCCGTTCCATTCCGTCCCATCCCGAACCGTCCCATCACGTCCCGTCCCGTCCCATCCCGTTCCGTTCCACATGGGTTGATTCAATTCCTTTCGGTTACATTGAATTCCATTCCATACCATTCTACTCGGATTGATTCCATTCCATTCCATTCCATTCCATTCCATTCCATTCCATTCCATTCCTTTCCATTCCAATCCATTCCATGCTACTCGGGTTGATTCCATTCCATTCCATTCCATTCCATTCCATTCCATTCCATTCCATTCCATTCCATTCCATTTCATTCCATTCCATTCCATTCCATTCCATTCCATTCCATTCCATTCCATTCCATTCCATTCCATTCCATTCCATTCGATTCCATTCCATTCCATTCCATTCCATTCCATTCCGTTCTACTCGGGTTGATTCCATTCTATTCCATTCCATTCCGTTCGATTCCATTTGATTCCATTCGATTCCATTCCATTCCATTCCATTCCCTTCCATTCCATTCTATTCCATTGAATTCCATTCCATTCCATTCCATTCCATTCCATTCCGTTCTACTCTGATTGATTCCATTAAATTCCATTCCATTCCATTCCGTTCTACTCTGATTGATTCCATTAAATTCCATTCCATTCCATTCCATTCGATTCCATTCCATTCCATTCCATTCCATTCCATTCCATTGCATTCCTTTCCATTCCAATACATTCCATTCTACTCTGGTTGATTCCATTCCATTCCATTCCATTCCATTCCATTCGTCTCCATTCGATTCCATTCGATTCCATTCCATTCCATTCCATGGAATTCCATTCCATTCCACTCCACTCCATTCCATTCCATTCCATTCCATTCCATTCCATTCCATTCCATTCCATTCCGTTCTACTCGGGTTGATTCCATTCCATTCCATTCCATTCCATTCCATTCCATTCCATTCCATTCCATTCCACTCCATTCCATTCGATTCCATTCGATTCCATTCCATTCCATTCCATTCCATTCCAATCCATTCCATTCTACTCGGGTTGATTCCATTCCATTCCATTCCATTCCATTCCATTCCATTCCATTCCATTCCATTCCATTCCATAGCATTCCATTCGATTCCATTAGATTCCATTCCATTCCATTCCATTCCATTCCATTCCATTCCATTCCATTCCGTTCCACTCGGGTTGATTCCATTCTATTCCATTCCATTCCATTCGATTCCATTCGATATCATTCGATTCCATTCCATCCCATTCCATTCCATTCCATTCCGTTCTACTCGGGTTGATTCCATTCCATTTCATTCCATTCCATTCCATTCCATTTCTTTCGATTCCATTCGTTTCCATTCCATTCCATTCCATTCCAATCCATTCCATTCTACTCGGGTTGATTCCATTCCATTCCATTCCATTCCATTCCATTCCATTCCATTCGATTCCATTCCATTCCATTCCATTCCATTCCATTCCATTCCATTCCGTTCTAGTCGGGTTGATTCCATTCTATTCTATTCCATTCCATTCCATTCCATTCCATTCCATTCCATTCCATTCTATTCCATTCCATTCTACTCCATTGAATTCCATTCCATTCCATTCAATTCCATTCCATTCCATTCCTTTCCATTCCATTTAGTTCTACTCGGGTTGATTCCATTCCATTCCATTCCATTCCATTCCATTCCATTCCATTCCATTCCATTCCATTCCATTCCATTCCATTCCATTACTTTCCATTCCATTCCATTCCAATCCATTCCATTCTACTCGGGTTGACTCCATTCCATTCCATTCCATTCCATTCCATTCCATTCCATTATATTCCATTCTATTCCATTCGATTCCGTTCGATTCCATTCCATTCCATTCCATTCCATTCCATTCCATTCCATTCCATTCCATTCCATTCCATTCCATTCCATTCGATTCCATTCCATTCCATTCGATTCCATTCCATTCCATTCCATTCCATTCCATTCCATTCCATTCCATTCCATTCCATTCCATTCCATTTACTCCATTCCGTTCTACTCGGGTTGATTCCATTGAGTTTGGTTCCGTCCCGTCCCGTCCCGTCCCGTCCCGTCCCGTGCCGTTTTACTCAGGTTGATTCCTTTCCATTCCGTTCCGCTCGTTTCCTTTAGTTTCCATTCCGTTCCACGCGGGTTGGTTCAATTCCATTCTATTCTATTCTATTCCTTTCCCTTCCATTCCATTCCATTCCATTCCATTCTACTCGGGTTGATTCCATGCCATTCCGTTCCGTTCCATTCCGTCCCATCCCGATCCGTCCCATCCCGTCCTGTCCCGTCCCATCCCGTTCCATTCCACATGGGTTGATTCAATTCCTTTCGGTTAGATTGAACTCCATTCCATTCCATTCTACTCGGATTGACTCCATTCCATTCCATTCCATTCCATTCCATTCCATTCCATTCCATTCCATTCCATTCCAATCCATTCCATTCTACTCGGGTTGATTCCATTCTATTCCATTCCATTCCATTCCATTCCATTCCATTCCATTCCATTCCATTCCATTCCATTCCATTCCATTCCATTCCATTCCATTCCATTCCATTCCATTCCATTCCATTCCGTTCTACTCGGGTTGATTCCATTCTATTCCTTTCCATTCCGTTCGATTCCATTTGATTCCATTCGATTCCATTCCATTCCATTCCATTCCCTTCCATTCCATTCTATTCCATTGAATTCCATTCCATTCCATTCCATTCCATTCCATTCCATTCCATTCCATTCCATTCCGTTCTACTCTGATTGATTCCATTCCATTCCATTCCATTCCATTCCATTCCATTCCATTCCATTCCATTCCATTCCATTCCATTCCATTCCAATACATTCCATTCTACTCTGGTTGATTCCATTCCATTCCATTCCATTCCATTCCATTCGTCTGCATTCGATTCCATTCCATTCCATTCCATTCTATTCCATTGAATTCCATTGAATTCCATTCCATTCCATTCCATTCCATTCCATTCCATTCGATTCCATTCCATTCCATTCCATTCCATTCGATTCCATTCCATTCCATTCCATTCCATTCCATTCCATTCCATTCCATTCCATTCCATTCCATTCCATTCCGTTCTACTCGGGTTGATTCCATTCTATTCCATTCCATTCCGTTTGATTCCATTTGATTCCATTCGATTCCATTCCATTCCATTCCATTCCATTCCATTCCATTCCATTCCATTCCATTCCGTTCTACTCTGATTGATTCCATTCCATTCCATTCCATTCCATTCCATTCCATTCCATTCCATTCCATTCCATTCCAATACATTCCATTCTACTCTGGTTGATTCCATTCCATTCCATTCCATTCCATTCCATTCGTCTCCATTCGATTCCATTCCATTCCATTCCATTCTATTCCATTGAATTCCATTGAATTCCATTCCATTCCATTCCATTCCATTCCATTCCATTCCATTCCATTCCATTCCATTCCATTCCGTTCTACTCGCGTTGATTCCACTCCATTCCATTCCATTCCATTCCATTCAATTCCATTCCATTCCATTCCATTCGTCTCCATTCGATTCCATTCGATTCCATTCCATTCTATTCCATTGAATTCCATTCCATTCCATTCCATTCCATTCCATTCCATTCCATTCCATTCCATTCCATTCCGTTCTACTCGGGTTGATTCCATTCCATTCCATTCCATTCCATTCCATTCCATTCCATTCCATTCCACTCCATTCCATTCGATTCCATTCGATTCCATTCCATTCCATTCCATTCCATTCCAATCCATTCCATTCTACTCGGGTTGATTCCATTCCATTCCATTCCATTCCATCCCATTCCAATCCATTCCATTCCATTCCGTTCTACTCGGGTTGATTCCATTCCATTCCATTTCATTCCATTCCATTCCATTCCATTCCATTCGATTCCATTCGATTCCATTCCATTCCATTCCATTCCAATCCATTCCATTCTACTCGGGTTGATTCCATTCCATTCAATTCCATTCCATTCCATTCCATTCCATTCGATTCCACTCGATTCCACTCCATTCTTTCCATTCCATTCCAATCCATTCCATTCTACTCGGGTGGATTCCATTCCGTTCCATTCCATTCCATTCCATTCCATTCCATTCCATTCCACTCCATTCGATTCCATTCCATTCCATTCCATTCCATTCCATTCCATTCCATTCCATTCGATTCCATTCCATTCCATTCCATTCCGTTCTAGTCGGGTTGATTCCATTCTATTCCATTCCATTCCATTCCATTCCATTCCATTCCATTCCATTCCATTCCATTCCATTCCATTCTATTCCATTCCATTCTACTCCATTGAATTCCATTCCATTCCATTCTATTCCATTCCATTCCATTCCTTTCCATTCCATTTAGTTCTACTCGGGTTGATTCCATTCCATTCCATTCCATTCCATTCCATTCCATTCCATTCCATTCCATTACTTTCCATTCCATTCCATTCCAATCCATTCCATTCTACTCGGGTTGACTCCATTCCATTCCATTCCATTCCATTCCATTCCATTCCATTCCATTCCATTATAATCCATTCCATTCCATTCGATTCCGTTCGATTCCATTCCATTCCATTCCATTCCATTCCATTCCATTCAATTCCATTCGATTCCATTCGATTCCATTCCATTCCATTCCATTCCAATCCATTCCATTCTACTCGGGTTGATTCCATTCCATTCCATTCCATTCCATTCCATTCCATTCCATTCCATTCCATTCTATTCCTTTCGATTCCATTCCATTCCATTAAATTCCATTCCATTCCATTCCATTCCATTCCATTCCATTCCGTTCTACTCGGGTTGATTCCACTCCATTCCATTCCATTCCATTCCATACCATTCCATTCGATTCCATTCGATTCCATTCCATTCCATTCCATTCCATTCCATTCCATTCCATTCCATTCCATTCCATTCCATTCCATTCCATTCCGTTCTAGTCGGGTTGATTCCATTCTATTCCATTCCATTCCATTCCATTGCATTCCATTCGATTCCATTCCATTCCATTCCATTCAATTCCATTCCATTCTACTCCATTGAATTCCATTCCATTCCATTCAATTCCATTCCTTTCCATCCCTTTCCATTCCATTTAGTTCTACTCGGGTTCATTCCATTCCATTCCATTCCATTCCATTCCATTCCATTCCATTCAATTCCATTCCATTCCGTTACTTTCCATTCCATTCCATTCCAATCCATTCCATTCTACTCGGGTTGACTCCATTCCATTCCATTCCTTTCCATTCCATTATATTCCATTCTATTCCATTCGATTCCGTTCGATTCGATTCCATTCCATTCCATTGCATTCCATTCCATTCCATTCCATTCCATTCCGTTCTACTCGGGTTGATTCCATTCCATTCCTTTCCATTCCATTCCATTCCATTCCATTCCATTCCATTCCATTCCATTCCCTTCCATTCCATTCCATTCCAATCCATTCCATTCTACTCGGGTTGATTCCATTCCATTCCATTGCACTCGACTCCATTCGATTCCATTCGATTCCACTCCATTCCATTCCGTTCCATTCCATTCCATTCCATTCCATTCTATTCCATTGAATTCCATTCCATTCCATTCCATTCCAATCCATTCCATTCCATTCCATCCCATTCCATTCCATTCCGTTCTACTCGGGTTGATTCCATTCCATTACATTCCATTCCATTCCATTCCATTCCATTCCATTCCATTCCAATCTATTCCATTCTATTCAATTCGATTCCATTCGATTCCATTCAATTCCATTCAATTCCATTCCATTCCATTCCAATCCATTCCATTCTACTCGGGTTGATTCCACTCCATTCCATTCCATTCCATTCCATTCCATTCCATTCCATTCCATTCCATTCCATTCCATTCCATTCGATTCCATTCCATTCCATTCCATTCCATTCCATTCCATTCCATTCCATTCCATTCCATTCCATTCCATTCCATTCCATTCCATTCCATTCCATTCCATTCCATTCCGTTCTACTCGGGTTGATTCCATTCTATTCCATTCCATTCCATTCGATTCCATTCGATTCCATTCGATTCCATTCGATTCCATTCCATTCCATTCCATTCCATTCCACTCCATTGAATTCCATTCCATTCCATTCTATTCCATTCGATTCCATTCCTTTCCATTCCATTTAATTCTACTCGGGTTGATTCCATTCCATTCCATTCCATTCCATTCCATTCCATTCCATTCCATTCCATTCCATTCCATTCCATTCGATTCCATTCGATTCCATTGCATTCCATTCGATTCCATTCGATTGCATTCCATTCCATTCCATTCCATTCCATTCCATTCCATTCCATTCCATTCCATTCTTTCCGTTCCACTCGGGTTGATTCCATTCTATTCCATTCCATTCCCTTCTATTCCATTCGATATCATTCGATTCCATTCCATCCCATTCCATTCCATTCCATTCCATTCCGTTCTTCTTGGGTTGATTCCATTCCATTCCATTTCATTCCATTCCATTCCATTCCATTTCTTTCGATTCCATTCGATTCCATTCCATTCCATTCCATTCCAATCCATTGCATTCTACTCAGTTTGATTCCATTCCATTCCATTCCATTCCATTCATATCCATTCCATTCCATTCCATTCAATTCCACTCGATTCCATTCCATTCCTTTCCATTCCATTCCAATCCATTCCATTCTACTCGGGTGGATTCCATTCCATTCCATTCGATTCCATTCCATTACATTCCATTCCATTCCATTCCATTCCATTCCATTCCATTCGATTCCATTCCATTCCATTCCATGGCATTGCATTCCATTCCATTCCATTCCATTCCATTCCGTTCTAGTCGGGTTGATTCCATTCCATTCCATTGCATTCCATTCCATTCCATTGCATTCCATTCCATTCCATTCCATTCCATTCCATTCCATTCCATTCCATTCCATTCCATTCCATTCCATTCTATTCCATTCCATTCTACTCCATTGAATTCCATTCCATTCCATTCAATTTCATTCCATTCCATTCCTTTCCAATCCATTTAGTTCAACTCGGGTTGATTCCATTCCATTCCATTCCATTCCATTCCATTCCATTCCATTCCATTCCATTCCATTCCATTACTTTCCATTCCATTCCATTCCAATCCATTCCATTCTACTCGGGTTGACTCCATTCCATTCCATTCCACTCCATTCCATTCCGTTATATTCCATTCTATTCCATTCGATTCCGTTCGATTCCATTCCATTCCATTCCATTCTATTCCATTCCATTCGATTCCATTCCATTCCATTCCATTCCATTCCATTCCATTCCATTCCAATCCATTCCATTCTACTCGGGTTGATTCCATTCCATTCCATTCCATTCCAATCCATTCCATTCCATTCCATTCCATTCCATTCCATTCCATTCCATTCCATTCCATTCCATTCCTTTCTATTCCATTCCATTCCATTCCATTCCATTCCATTCCATTCCATTCCATTCCATTCCATTCCATTCCATTCCATTCCATTCCGTTCTACTCGGGTTGATTCCACTCCATTCCATTCCCTTCCATTCCATTCCATTCCATTCCATTCCATTCCATTCCATTCCTTTCCATTCCAACCCATTCCTTTCTACTCGGGTTGATTCCATTCCATTCCATTCCATTCCATTCCATTCCATTCCATTCCATTCCATTCCATTCCATTCCATTCCATTCCATTCCATTCCAAACCGTTCCATTCTACTCGGGTTCATCATTCCATTCCATTCCATTCCATTCCATTCCACTCGGGTTCATTCCATTCCATTCCATTCCATTCCATTCCATTCCATTCCATTCCATTCCATTCCGTTCTACTCAGGTTGATTTCCATTCCATTCCATTCCATTCCATTCCATTCCATTCCATTCCATTCCATTCCATTCCATTCCATTCCATTCTATTCCATTCCGTTCTACTCGGCTTGAATCCATTGAGTTCCGTTCCGTTCCGTTCCGTCCCGACACGTCCCGTCCCGTCCCGTCCCGTCCCGTCCCGTCCCGTCCCGTCCCGTCCCGTGCCATTGTACTCGGGTTGATTCCATTCCACTCCGTTCCGTTCCTTTCCGTTCCCTTCAATTCAGTTCCACGCGGGTTGATTCAATTCCATTCTATTCTATTCCATTCCATTCCATTCCATTCCATTCCATTCCATTCCATTCCATTCCATTTTACTCGGGTTGATTCCATGCCGTTCCGTTCCATTCTGTCCCATCCCGACGCGTCCCGTCCCGTCCCGTCCCATTCCGCTCCGTTCTGATCGGGTTGATTCCGTTCCATTCCCTTCCGTTCCTTTCCGTTCCATTCCATTCCGTTACACGCGGGTTGATTCAATTCCATTCTATTACATTGAATTCCATTCCATTCCATTCCATTCCATTCTACTCGGATTGATTTCATTCCATTCCATTCCATTCCAGTCCATTCCAATCCACTCCATTCTACTCGGGTTGATTCCATTCCATTCCATTCCATTCCATTCCATTCCATTCCATTCCATTCCATTGCGTTCCATTCGATTCGATTCCATTCCATTCCATTCCATTCCATTCCAATCCATTCCATTCTTCTTGGGTTCATTCCATTCCATTCCATTCCATTCCATTCGATTCCATTCGATTCCATTCCATTCCATTCCATACCATTCCATTCCATTTTGTTCTACTCGGGTTGATTCCACTCCATTCCATTCCATTCCATTCCATTCCATTCCATTCCATTCCATTCCATTCCATTCGATTCCATTCTATTCCATTCGATTCCATTCCATTCCATTTCATTTTATTCCATTCCATTCCATTCCATTCTATTCCATTGAATTCCATTCCATTCCATTCCATTCCATTCCATTCCATTCCATTCCATTCCATTCCATTGCATTCCATTCCATTCCATTCCGTTCTACTCGGGTTGAATCCACTCCATTCCATTCCATTCCATTCCATTCCATTCCATTCCATTCCATTCCATTCCACTCGGGTTGAGCATTCCATTCGATTCGATTCGATTCCATTCCATTCCATTCCATTCCATTCCATTCCACTCGGGCTCATTCCATTCCATTCCATTCCATTCCATTCCGTTCCATTCCATTCCATTCCATTCCATTCCATTCCGTTCTACTCGGGTTGATTTCCATTCCATTCCATTCCATTCCATTCCATTCCATTCCATTCCATTCCTTTCCATTTATTCCATTCCGTTCTACTCGGGTTGATTCCATTGAGTTTGGTTCCGTTCCGTTCCGTCCCGTCCCGTCCCGTCCCATCCCGTTCCGTTTTACTCGGGTTGATTCCTTTGCATTCCGTTCCGCTCGTTTCCATTCCGTTCCATTCCGTTCAACGCGGGTTGGTTCAATTCCATTCTATTCTATTCTATTCCTTTCCATTCCATTCCATTCTACTCGGGTTGATTCTATGCCGTTCCATTCCGTTCCATTCCGTCCCATTCCGACCCGTCCCATCCCGTCCCGTCCCGTCCCATCCCGTTCCGTTCCACATGGGTTGATTCAATTCCTTTCGGTTACATTGAATTCCATTCCATTCCATTCTACTCGGATTGATTCCATTCCATTCCATTCCATTCCATTCCATTCCATTCCATTCCATTCCAATCCATTCCATTCTACTCAGGTTGATTCCATTCCATTCCATTCCATTCCATTCCATTCCATTCCATTCCATTCCATTCAGTTTCATTCCATTCCATTCCATTCCATTCCATTCCATTCCATTCCATTCCATTCCATTCCATTCCATTCCATTCCGTTCTACTCGGGTTGATTCCATTCTATTCCATTCCATTCCGTTCGATTCCATTCGATTCCATTCGATTCCGTTCCATTCCATTCCATTCCCTTCCATTCCATTCTATTCCATTGAATTCCATTCCATTGCATTCCATTCCATTCCATTCCATTCCATTCCATTCCGTTCTACTCTGATTGACTCCATTCCATTCCATTCGATTCCATTCCATTCCATTCCATTCCATTCCAATACATTCCATTCTACTCTGGTTGATTCCATTCCATTCCATTCCATTCCATTCCATTCCATTCCATTCCATTCGTCTCCATTCGATTCCATTCGATTCCATTACATTCTATTCAATTGAATTCCATTCCATTCCATTCCATTCCATTCCATTCCATTCTATTCCATTCCATTCCATTCCATTCCGTTCTACTCGGGTTGATTCCATTCCATTCCATTCCATTCCATTCCATTCCACTCCATTCCATTCGATTCCATTCGATTCCATTCCATTCCATTCCATTCCATTCCAATCCATTCCATTCTACTCGGGTTGATTCCATTCCATTCCATTCCATTCCATTCCATTCCATTCCATTGAATTCCATTCGATTCCATTCGATTCCATTCCATTTGATTCCATTCGATATCATTCGATTCCATTCCATCCCATTCCATTCCATTCCATTCCATTCCGTTCTACTCGGGTTGATTCCATTCCATTCCATTTCATTCCATTCCATTCCATTCCATTCCATTCGATTCCATTCGATTCCATTCCATTCCATTCCATTCCAATCCATTCCATTCTACTCGGGTTGATTCCATTCCATTCCATTCCATTCCATTCCATTCCATTCCATTCCATTCCATTCCATTCGATTCCATTCCATTCCATTCCATGGCATTCCATTCCATTCCATTCCATTCCATTCCATTCCGTTCTAGTCGGGTTGATTCCATTCCATTCCATTGCATTCCATTCCATTCCATTGCATTCCATTCCATTCCATTCCATTCCATTCCATTCCATTCCATTCCATTCCATTCCATTCCATTCAATTCCATTCCATTCCATTCCATTCAATTCCACTCGATTCCATTCCATTCCTTTCCATTCCATTCCAATCCATTCCATTCTACTCGGGTGGATTCCATTCCATTCCATTCCATTCCATTCCATTCCATTCCATTCCATTCCATTCCATTCCCTTCCATTCGATTCCATTCCATTCCATTCCATGGCATTCCATTCCATTCCATTCCATTCCATTCCATTCCGTTCTAGTCGGGTTGATTCCATTCCATTCCATTGCATTCCATTCCATTCCATTGCATTCCATTCCATTCCATTCCATTCCATTCCATTCCATTCCATTCCATTCCATTCTATTCCATTCCATTCTACTCCATTGAATTCCATTCCATTCCATTCCATTCCATTCCATTCCATTCCTTTCCAATCCATTCCATTCCGTTCCACTCGGGTTGATTCCATTCTATTCCATTCCATTCCCTTCTATTCCATTCGATATCATTCGATTCCATTCCATCCCATTCCATTCCATTCCATTCCATTCCGTTCTTCTTGGGTTGATTCCATTCCATTCCATTTCATTCCATTCCATTCCATTCCATTTCTTTCGATTCCATTCGATTCCATTCCATTCCATTCCATTCCAATCCATTGCATTCTACTCAGTTTTATTCCATTCCATTCCATTCCATTCCATTCAATTCCATTCCATTCCATTCCATTCAATTCCACTCGATTCCATTCCATTCCTTTCCATTCCATTCCAATCCATTCCATTCTACTCGGGTGGATTCCATTCCATTCCATTCCATTCCATTCCATTCCATTCCATTCCATTCCATTCCATTCCATTCCATTCCCTTCCATTCGATTCCATTCCATTCCATTCCATGGCATTCCATTCCATTCCATTCCATTCCATTCCATTCCGTTCTAGTCGGGTTGACTCCATTCCATTCCATTCCACTCCATTCCATTCCGTTATATTCCATTCTATTCCATTCGATTCCGTTCGATTCCATTCCATTCCATTCCTTTCCATTCCATTCGATTCCATTCCATTCCATTCCATTCCATTCCATTCCATTCCATTCCATTCCATTCCATTCCAATCCATTCCATTCTACTCGGGTTGATTCCATTCCATTCCATTCCATTCCAATCCATTCCATTCCATTCCATTCCATTCCATTCCATTCCATTCCATTCCATTCCATTCCATTCCGTTCCATTCCATTCCATTCCATTCCATTCCATTCGATTCCATTCCATTCCATTTCATTCCAAACCGTTCCATTCTACTCGGGTTCATCATTCCATTCCATTCCATTCCACTCGGGTTCATTCCATTCCATTCCATTCCATTCCATTCCATTCCATTCCATTCCATTCCATTCCGTTCTACTCAGGTTGATTTCCATTCCATTCCATTCCATTCCATTCCATTCCATTCCATTCCATTCCATTCCATTCCATTCCATTCTATTCCATTCCGTTCTACTCGGCTTGAATCCATTGAGTTCCATTCCGTTCCGTTCCGTCCCGACACGTCCCGTCCCGTCCCGTCCCGTCCCGTCCCGTCCCGTCCCGTCCCGTCCCGTGCCGTTGTACTCGGGTTGATTCCATTCCACTCCGTTCCGTTCCTTTCCGTTCCCTTCAATTCAGTTCCACGCGGGTTGATTCAATTCCATTCTATTCTATTCCATTCCATTCCATTCCATTCCATTCCATTCCATTCCATTCCATTCCATTCCATTCCATTTTACTCCGGTTGATTCCATGCCGTTCCGTTCCATTCTGTCCCATCCCGACGCGTCCCGTCCCGTCCCGTCCCATTCCGTTCCGTTCTGATCGGGTTGATTCCGTTCCATTCCCTTCCGTTCCTTTCCGTTCCATTCCATTCCGTTACACGCGGGTTGATTCAATTCCATTCTACTACATTGAATTCCATTCCATTCCATTCCATTCCATTCTACTCGGATTGATTGCATTCCATTCCATTCCATTCCAGTCCATTCCAATCCACTCCATTCTACTCGGGTTGATTCCATTCCATTCCATTCCATTCCATTCCATTCCATTCCATTCCATTCCATTCCATTCCATTGCGTTCCATTCGATTCGATTCCATTCCATTCCATTCCATTCCATTCCAATCCATTCCATTCTACTTGGGTTCATTCCATTCCATTCCATTCCATTCCATTCGATTCCATTCGATTCCATTCCATTCCAATCCATACCATTCCATTCCATTCTGTTCTACTCGGGTTGATTCCACTCCATTCCATTCCATTCCATTCCATTCTATTCCATTCCATTCCATGCGATTCCATTCTATTCCATTCGATTCCATTCCATTCCATTTCATTTTATTCCATTCCATTCCCTTCCATTCTATTCCATTGAATTCCATTCCATTCCATTCCATTCCATTCCATTCCATTCCATTCCATTCCATTCCACTCCGTTCTACTCGGGTTGATTCCACTCCATTCCATTCCATTCCATTCCATTCCATTCCATTCCATTCCATTCCATTCCAATCGGGTTGAGCATTCCATTCGATTCCATTCCATTCCATTCCATTCCATTAGATTCCATTCCATTCCATTCCACTCGGGCTCATTCCATTCCATTCCATTCCATTCCATTCCATTCCATTCCATTCCATTCCATTCCATTCCATTCCATTCCGTTCTACTCGGGTTGATTTCCATTCCATTCCATTCCATTCCATTCCACTCCATTCCATTCCATTCCATTCCATTCCATTCCATTCCATTCCATTCCTTTCCATTTATTCCATTCCGTTCTACTCGGGTTGATTCCATTGAGTTTGGTTCCGTTCCGTTCCGTCCCTTCCCGTCCCGTCCCGTCCCGTTCCGTTTTACTCGGGTTGATTCCTTTGCATTCCGTTCCGCTCGTTTCCATTCCGTTCCATTCCGTTCCACGCGGGTTGGTTCAATTCCATTCTATTCTATTCTATTCCTTTCCATTCCATTCCATTCTACTCGGGTTGATTCTATGCCGTTCCATTCCGTTCCATTCCGTCCCATTCCGACCCGTCCCACCCCGTCCCGTCCCATCCCATCCCGTTCCGTTCCACATGGGTTGATTCAATTCCTTTCGGTTACATTGAATTCCATTCCATTCCATTCTACTCGGATTGATTCCATTCCATTCCATTCCATTCCATTCCATTCCATTCCATTCCATTCCAATCCATTCCATTCTACTCGGGTTGATTCCATTCCATTCCATTCCATTCCATTCCATTCCATTCCATTCCATTCCATTCCATTCCATTCAGTTTCATTCCATTCCATTCCATTCCATTCCATTCCATTCCATTCCATTCCATTCCATTCCATTCCATTCCATTCCATTCCATTCCATTCCATTCCGTTCTTCTCGGGTTGATTCCATTCTATTCCATTCCATTCCGTTCGATTCCGTTCGATTCCATTCGATTCCATTCCATTCCATTCCATTCCCTTCCATTCCATTCTATTCCATTGAATTCCATTCCATTGCATTCCATTCCATTCCATTCCATTCCATTCCATTCCATTCCATTCCATTCCGTTCTACTCTGATTGACTCCATTCCATTCCATTCGATTCCATTCCATTCCATTCCATTCCATTCCATTCCAATACATTCCATTCTACTCTGGTTGATTCCATTCCATTCCATTCCATTCCATTCCATTCCATTCCATTCCATTCGTCTCCATTCGATTCCATTCGATTCCATTCCATTCTATTCCATTGAATTCCATTCCATTCCATTCCATTCCATTCCATTCTATTCCATTCCATTCCATTCCATTCCGTTCTACTCGGGTTGATTCCATTCCATTCCATTCCATTCGATATCATTCGATTCCATTCCATCCCATTCCATTCCATTCCATTCCATTCCGTTCTACTCGGGTTGATTCCATTCCATTCAATTTCATTCCATTCCATTCCATTTCATTCCATTCCATTCCATTCCATTCCATTCGATTCCATTCGATTCCATTCCATTCCATTCCATTCCAATCCATTCCATTCTACTCGGGTTGATTCCATTCCATTCCATTCCATTCCATTCCATTCCATTCCATTCCATTCCATTCGATTCCACTCGATTCCATTCCATTCTTTCCATTCCATTCCAATCCATTCCATTCTAATTGGGTGGATTCCATTCCATTCCATTCCATTCCATTCCATTCCATTCCATTCCATTCCATTCCATTCCATTCCATTCCATTTGATTCCATTCCATTCCATTCCATTCCATTCCATTTCATTCCATTCCTTTCCATTCCAATCCGTTCTAGTCGGGTTGATTCCATTCTATTCCATTCCATTCCATTCCATTCCATTCCATTCCATTCCATTCCATTCCATTCCATTCTATTCCATTCCATTCTACTCCATTGAATTCCATTCCATTCCATTCTATTCCATTCCATTCCATTCCTTTCCATTCCATTTAGTTCTACTCTGGTTGATTCCATTCCATTCCATTCCATTCCATTCCATTCCATTCCATTCCATTCCATTACTTTCCATTCCATTCCATTCCAATCCATTCCATTCTACTCGGGTTGACTCCATTCCATTCCATTCCATTCCATTATATTCCATTCCATTCCATTCGATTCCGTTCGATTCCATTCCATTCCATTCCATTCCATTCGATTCCCTTCCATTCCATTCGATTCGATTCCATTCCATTCCATTCCATTCCATTCCATTCCATTCCATTCCATTCCATTCCATTCCAATCCATTCCATTCTCCACGGGTTGATTATATTCCATTCCATTCCATTCCATTCCATTCCATTCCATTCCATTCCATTCCTTTCGATTCCATTCCATTCCATTAAATTCCATTCCATTCCATTCCATTCCATTCCATTCCATTCCATTCCATTCCATTCCGTTCTACTCGGGTTGATTCCACTCCATTCCATTCCATTCCATTCCATTCCATTCCATTCCATTCCATTCGATTCCATTCCATTCCATTCCATTCCATTCCATTCTATTCCATTCCACTCTACTCCATTGAATTCCATTCCGTTCCATTCAATTCCATTCCATTCCATTCCTTTCCATTCCATTTAGTTCTACTCGGGTTGATTCCATTCCAGTCCATTCCATTCCATTCCATTCCATTCCATTACTTTCCATTCCATTCCATTCCAATCCATTCCATTCTACTCGGGTTGACTCCATTCCATTCCATTCCATTCCATTATATTGCATTCTATTCCATTCCATTCCGTTTGATTCCATTCCATTCCATTCCATTCCATTCCATTCCATTCCATTCGATTCCATTCCATTCCATTCGATTCCATTCGATTCCATTCCATTCCATTCCATTCCATTCCATTCCATTCCATTCCAATCCATTCCATTCTACTCGGGTTGATTCCATTCCATTCCATTCCATTCCATTCCATTCCATTCCTTTCTATTCCATTCCATTCCATTCCATTCCATTCCATTCCATTCCATTCCATTCCATTCCATTCCATTCCATTCCATTCCATTCCATTCCGTTCTAATCGGTTTGATTCCACTCCATTCCATTCCATTCCATTCCATTCCATTCCATTCCATTCCAATTCTTTCGTTTCCATTCCAACCAATTCCGTTCTACTCGGATTGATTCCATTCCATTCCATTC
This sequence comes from Gorilla gorilla gorilla, assembly GCF_029281585.2. Lineage (NCBI taxonomy): Eukaryota > Metazoa > Chordata > Mammalia > Primates > Hominidae > Gorilla > Gorilla gorilla. The sequence continues at coordinate 2,706,447 of NC_073241.2, forward strand.
CATTCCATTCCATTCCATTCCATTCCATTCAATTCCATTCCATTCCATTCCATTCCATTCGATTCCATTCCATTCCATTCCATTCCATCCCATTTCATTCCAAACCATTCCATTCTACTCGGGTTCATCATTCCATTCCATTCCATTCCATTCCATTCCACTCGGGTTCTTTCCATTCCATTCCATTCCATTCCATTCCATTCCATTCCATTCCATTCCGTTATACTCAGGTTGATTTCCATTCCATTCCATTCCATTCCATTCCATTCCATTCCATTCCATTCCATTCCATTCCGTTCCATTCCACTCCATTCCATTCTACTCGTGTTGATTCCATGCCGTTCCGTTCCGTTCCATTCCGTCCCATCCCGACGCGTCCCGTCCCGTTCCGTCCGGTCAAATTCCGTTCCTTTCTGATCGGGTTGATTCCGTTCCATTCCGTTCCGTTCCTTTCCGTTCCATTCCATTCCGTTACACGCGGGTTGATTCAATTCCATTCTATTACATTGAATTCCATTCCATACCATTCTATTCCATTCTACTCGGATTGATTGAATTCCATTCCATTCCATTCCAGTCCATTCCAATCCATTCCATTCTACTCGGGTTGATTCCATTCCATTCCATTCCATTCCATTCCATTCCATTCCATTCCATTGCGTTCCATTCGATTCGATTCCATTCCATTCCATTCCATTCCATTCCAATCCATTCCATTCTACTTGGGTTGATTCCATTCCATTCCATTCCATTCCATTCCATTCCATTCGATTCCATTCGATTCCATTCCATTCCATTCCATTCCATTCCATTCCATTCCATTCCATTCCATTCCATTCCATTCCATTCCATTCCATTCTGTTCTACTCGGGTTGATTCCACTCCATTCCATTCCATTCCATTCCATTCTATTCCATTCCATTCCATTCGATTTCATTCCATTCCATTTCATTTTATTCCATTCCATTCCATTCCATTCTATTCCATTGAATTCCATTCCATTCTATTCCATTCCATTCCATTCAGTTTCATTCCATTCCATTCCATTCCATTCCATTCCATTCCATTCCATTCCATTCGATTCCATTCCATTCCATTCCATTCCATTCCATTCCATTCCATTCCATTCCATTCCATTCCGTTCTACTCGGGTTAATTCCATTCTATTCCATTCCATTCCATTCCATTCCATTCCATTCCATTCCATTCCCTTCCATTCCATTCTATTCCATTGAATTCCATTCCATTCCATTCCATTCCATTCCATTGAATTCCATTCCATTCCGTTCTACTCTGATTGACTCCATTCCATTCCATTCCATTCCATTCCATTCCATTCCATTCCATTCCATTTCATTCCATTCCATTCCATTCCAATACATTCCGTTCTACTCTGGTTGATTCCATTCCATTCCATTCCATTCCATTCCATTCCATTCCATTCGTCTCCATTCGATTCCATTCGATTCCATTCCATTCTATTCCATTGAATTCCATTCCATTCCATTCCATTCCATTCCATTCCATTCCATTCCATTCCATTCCATTCCATTCCATTCCATTCCATTCCGTTCTACTCGGGTTGATTCCATTCCATTCCATTCCATTCCATTCCATTCCATTCCATTCCACTCCATTCCATTCGATTCCATTCGATTCCATTCCATTCCATTCCATTCCATTCCAATCCATTCCATTCTACTCGGGTTGATGCCATTCCATTCCATTCCATTCCATTCCATTCCATTCCATTCCATTCCATTGCATTCCATTCGATTCCATTCGATTCCATTCCATTCGATTCCATTCGAGATCATTCGATTCCATTCCATCCCATTCCAATCCATTCCATTCCATTCCGTTCTACTCGGGTTGATTCCATTCCATTCCATTTCATTCCATTCCATTCCATTCCATTCCATTCGATTCCATTCGATTCCATTCCATTCCATTCCATTCCAATCCATTCCATTCTACTCGGGTTGATTCCATTCCATTCCATTCCATTTGATTCCATTCCATTCCATTCCATTCCATTCCATTCCATTCCACTCTATTCCATTCCATTCTTTCCATTCCATTCCAATCCATTCCATTCTACTCGGGTGGATTCCATTCCGTTCCATTCCATTCCATTCCATTCCATTCCATTCCATTCCATTCCACTCCATTCGATTCCATTCCATTCCATTCCATTCCATTCCATTCCATTCCATTCCATTCCATTCCATTCCGTTCTAGTCGGGTTGATTCCATTCTATTCCATTCCATTCCATTCCATTCCACTCCATTCCATTCCTTTCCATTCCATTCTATTCCATTCCATTCTACTCCATTGAATTTCATTCCATTCCATTCTATTCCATTCCATTCCATTCCTTTCCATTCCATTTAGTTCTACTCGGGTTGATTCCATTCCATTCCATTCCATTCCATTCCATTCCATTCCATTCCATTCCATTCCATTCCATTCCATTCCATTCCATTCCATTCCATTCCATTACTTTCCATTCCATTCCATTCCAATCCATTCCATTCTACTCGGGTTGACTCCATTGCATTCCATTCCATTCCATTCCATTCCATTCCATTATAATCCATTCCATTCCATTTGATTCCGTTCGATTCCATTCCATTCCATTCCATTCCATTCCATTCCATTCAATTCCATTCGATTCCATTCGATTCCATTCCATTCCATTCCATTCCAATCCATTCCATTCTACTCGGGTTGATTCCATTCCATTCCATTCCATTCCATTCCATTCTATTCCTTTCGATTCCATTCCATTCCATTAAATTGCATTCCATTCCATTCTATTCCATTCCATTCCATTCCATTCCATTCCATTCCGTTCTACTCGGGTTGATTCCACTCCATTCCATTCCATTCCATTCCATTCCATACCATTCCATTCGATTCCATTCCATTCCATTCCATTCCATTCCATTCCATTCCATTCCATTCCATTCCATTCCATTCCGTTCTAGTCGGGTTGATTCCATTCTATTCCATTCCATTCCATTCCATTCCATTCCATTCCATTCGATTCCATTCCATTCCATTCCATTCTATTCCATTCCATTCTACTCCATTGAATTCCATTCCATTCCATTCAATTCCATTCCATTCCATCCCTTTCCATTCCATTTAGTTCTACTCGGGTTGATTCCATTCCATTCCATTCCATTCCATTCCATTCCATTCCATTCAATTCCATTCCATTCCGTTACTTTCCATTCCATTCCATTCCAATCCATTCCATTCTACTCGGGTTGACTCCATTCCATTCCATTCCTTTCCATTCCATTATATTCCATTCTATTCCATTCGATTCCGTTCGATTCCATTCCATTCCATTCCATTCCATTCCATTGCATTCCATTCAATTCCATTCCATTCCATTCCGTTCTACTCGGGTTGATTCCATTCCATTCCTTTCCATTCCATTCCATTCCATTCCATTCCATTCCATTCCATTCCATTCCATTCCATTCCCTTCCATTCCATTCCATTCCAATCCATTCCATTCTACTCGTGTTGATTCCATTCCATTCCATTGCATTCGACTCCATTTGATTCCATTCGATTCCATTCCATTCCATTCCATTCCATTCCATTCCATTCCATTCCATTCCATTTCATTCCATTCCATTCCATTCCAATACATTCCATTCTACTCTGGTTGATTCCATTCCATTCCATTCCATTCCATTCCATTCCATTCCATTCGTCTCCATTCGATTCCATTTGATTCCATTCCATTCTATTCCATTGAATTCCATTCCATTCCATTCCATTCCATTCCATTCCATTCCATTCCATTCCATTCCATTCCATTCCATTCCATTCCATTCCGTTCTACTCGGGTTGATTCCATTCCATTCCATTCCATTCCATTCCATTCCATTCCACTCCATTCCATTCGATTCCATTCGATTCCATTCCATTCCATTACATTCCATTCCAATCCATTCCATTCTACTCGGGTTGATGCCATTCCATTCCATTCCATTCCATTCCATTCCATTCCATTCCATTCCATTGCATTCCATTCGATTCCATTCGATTCCATTCCATTCGATTCCATTCGAGATCATTCGATTCCATTCCATCCGATTCCAATCCATTCCATTCCATTCCGTTCTACTCGGGTTGATTCCATTCCATTCCATTTCATTCCATTCCATTCCATTCCATTCCATTCCATTCGATTCCATTCGATTCCATTCCATTCCATTCCATTCCAATCCATTCCATTCTACTCGGGTTGATTCCATTCCATTCCATTCCATTCCATTCCATTCCATTCCATTCCATTCCATTCCATTCGATTCCACTCTATTCCATTCCATTCTTTCCATTCCATTCCAATCCATTCCATTCTACTCGGGTGGATTCCATTCCGTTCCATTCCATTCCATTCCATTCCATTCCATTCCATTCCATTCCATTCCATTCCATTACTTTCCATTCCATTCCATTCCAATCCATTCCATTCTACTCGGGTTGATTCCATTCCATTCCATTCCATTCCATTCCATTCCATTCCATTCCATTGCGTTCCATTCGATTCGATTCCATTCCATTCCATTCCATTCCATTCCAATCCATTCCATTCTACTTGGGTTGATTCCATTCCATTCCATTCCATTCCATTCCATTCCATTCCATTCGATTCCATTCGATTCCATTCCATTCCATTCCATTCCATTCCATTCCATTCCATTCCATTCCATTCCATTCCATTCTGTTCTACTCGGGTTGATTCCACTCCATTCCATTCCATTCCATTCCATTCTATTCCATTCCATTCCATTCGATTCCATTCCATTCCATTTCATTTTATTCCATTCCATTCCATTCCATTCTATTCCATTGAATTCCATTCCTTTCTATTCCATTCCATTCCATTCAGTTTCATTCCATTCCATTCCATTCCATTCCATTCCATTCCATTCCATTCCATTCGATTCCATTCCATTCCATTCCATTCCATTCCATTCCATTCCATTCCATTCCATTCCGTTCTACTCGGGTTAATTCCATTCTATTCCATTCCATTCCATTCCATTCCATTCCATTCCATTCCATTCCATTCCATTCCCTTCCATTCCATTCTATTCCATTGAATTCCATTCCATTCCATTCCATTCCATTCCATTGAATTCCATTCCATTCCATTCTACTCTGATTGACTCCATTCCATTCCATTCCATTCCATTCCATTCCATTCCATTCCATTCCATTTCATTCCATTCCATTCCATTCCAATACATTCCGTTCTACTCTGGTTGATTCCATTCCATTCCATTCCATTCCATTCCATTCCATTCCATTCGTCTCCATTCGATTCCATTCGATTCCATTCCATTCTATTCCATTGAATTCCATTCCATTCCATTCCATTCCATTCCATTCCATTCCATTCCATTCCATTCCATTCCATTCCATTCCATTCCATTCCATTCCATTACTTTCCATTCCATTCCATTCCAATCCATTCCATTCTACTCGGGTTGACTCCATTGCATTCCATTCCATTCCATTCCATTCCATTCCATTATAATCCATTCCATTCCATTTGATTCCGTTCGATTCCATTCCATTCCATTCCATTCCATTCCATTCCATTCAATTCCATTCGATTCCATTCGATTCCATTCCATTCCATTCCATTCCAATCCATTCCATTCTACTCGGGTTGATTCCATTCCATTCCATTCCATTCCATTCCATTCTATTCCTTTCGATTCCATTCCATTCCATTAAATTGCATTCCATTCCATTCTATTCCATTCCATTCCATTCCATTCCATTCCATTCCGTTCTACTCGGGTTGATTCCACTCCATTCCATTCCATTCCATTCCATTCCATACCATTCCATTCGATTCCATTCCATTCCATTCCATTCCATTCCATTCCATTCCATTCCATTCCATTCCATTCCATTCCGTTCTAGTCGGGTTGATTCCATTCTATTCCATTCCATTCCATTCCATTCCATTCCATTCCATTCGATTCCATTCCATTCCATTCCATTCTATTCCATTCCATTCTACTCCATTGAATTCCATTCCATTCCATTCAATTCCATTCCATTCCATCCCTTTCCATTCCATTTAGTTCTACTCGGGTTGATTCCATTCCATTCCATTCCATTCCATTCCATTCCATTCCATTCAATTCCATTCCATTCCGTTACTTTCCATTCCATTCCATTCCAATCCATTCCATTCTACTCGGGTTGACTCCATTCCATTCCATTCCTTTCCATTCCATTATATTCCATTCTATTCCATTCGATTCCGTTCGATTCCATTCCATTCCATTCCATTCCATTCCATTGCATTCCATTCAATTCCATTCCATTCCATTCCGTTCTACTCGGGTTGATTCCATTCCATTCCTTTCCATTCCATTCCATTCCATTCCATTCCATTCCATTCCATTCCATTCCATTCCATTCCCTTCCATTCCATTCCATTCCAATCCATTCCATTCTACTCGTGTTGATTCCATTCCATTCCATTGCATTCGACTCCATTCGATTCCATTCGATTCCATTCCATTCCATTCCATTCCATTCCATTCCATTCCATTCCATTCCATTTCATTCCATTCCATTCCATTCCAATACATTCCATTCTACTCTGGTTGATTCCATTCCATTCCATTCCATTCCATTCCATTCCATTCCATTCGTCTCCATTCGATTCCATTTGATTCCATTCCATTCTATTCCATTGAATTCCATTCCATTCCATTCCATTCCATTCCATTCCATTCCATTCCATTCCATTCCATTCCATTCCATTCCATTCCATTCCGTTCTACTCGGGTTGATTCCATTCCATTCCATTCCATTCCATTCCATTCCATTCCACTCCATTCCATTCGATTCCATTCGATTCCATTCCATTCCATTACATTCCATTCCAATCCATTCCATTCTACTCGGGTTGATGCCATTCCATTCCATTCCATTCCATTCCATTCCATTCCATTCCATTCCATTCCATTGCATTCCATTCGATTCCATTCGATTCCATTCCATTCGATTCCATTCGAGATCATTCGATTCCATTCCATCCGATTCCAATCCATTCCATTCCATTCCGTTCTACTCGGGTTGATTCCATTCCATTCCATTTCATTCCATTCCATTCCATTCCATTCCATTCCATTCGATTCCATTCGATTCCATTCCATTCCATTCCATTCCAATCCATTCCATTCTACTCGGGTTGATTCCATTCCATTCCATTCCATTCCATTCCATTCCATTCCATTCCATTCCATTCCATTCCATTCCACTCTATTCCATTCCATTCTTTCCATTCCATTCCAATCCATTCCATTCTACTCGGGTGGATTCCATTCCGTTCCATTCCATTCCATTCCATTCCATTCCATTCCATTCCATTCCATTCCATTCCATTCCATTCCATTCCATTACTTTCCATTCCATTCCATTCCAATCCATTCCATTCTACTCGGGTTGATTCCATTCCATTCCATTCCATTCCATTCCATTCCATTCCATTCCATTGCGTTCCATTCGATTCGATTCCATTCCATTCCATTCCATTCCATTCCAATCCATTCCATTCTACTTGGGTTGATTCCATTCCATTCCATTCCATTCCATTCCATTCCATTCCATTCGATTCCATTCGATTCCATTCCATTCCATTCCATTCCATTCCATTCCATTCCATTCCATTCCATTCCATTCCATTCTGTTCTACTCGGGTTGATTCCACTCCATTCCATTCCATTCCATTCCATTCTATTCCATTCCATTCCATTCGATTCCATTCCATTCCATTTCATTTTATTCCATTCCATTCCATTCCATTCTATTCCATTGAATTCCATTCCTTTCTATTCCATTCCATTCCATTCAGTTTCATTCCATTCCATTCCATTCCATTCCATTCCATTCCATTCCATTCCATTCGATTCCATTCCATTCCATTCCATTCCATTCCATTCCATTCCATTCCATTCCATTCCGTTCTACTCGGGTTAATTCCATTCTATTCCATTCCATTCCATTCCATTCCATTCCATTCCATTCCATTCCATTCCCTTCCATTCCATTCTATTCCATTGAATTCCATTCCATTCCATTCCATTCCATTCCATTGAATTCCATTCCATTCCATTCTACTCTGATTGACTCCATTCCATTCCATTCCATTCCATTCCATTCCATTCCATTCCATTCCATTTCATTCCATTCCATTCCATTCCAATACATTCCGTTCTACTCTGGTTGATTCCATTCCATTCCATTCCATTCCATTCCATTCCATTCCATTCCATTCGTCTCCATTCGATTCCATTCGATTCCATTCCATTCTATTCCATTGAATTCCATTCCATTCCATTCCATTCCATTCCATTCCATTCCATTCCATTCCATTCCATTCCGTTCCATTCCATTCCATTCTACTCGGGTTGATTCCATTCCATTCCATTCCATTCCATTCCATTCCTTTCCATTCCATTCCATTCCATTCCATTCGTCTCCATTCGATTCCATTCGATTCCATTCCATTCTATTCCATTGAATTCCATTCCATTCCATTCCATTCCACTCCATTCCATTCGATTCCATTCGATTCCATTCCATTCCATTCCATTCCATTCCAATCCATTCCATTCTACTCGGGTTGATGCCATTCCATTCCATTCCATTCCATTCCATTCCATTCCATTCCATTCCATTGCATTCCATTCGATTCCATTCGATTCCATTCCATTCGATTCCATTCGAGATCATTCGATTCCATTCCATCCCATTCCAATCCATTCCATTCCATTCCGTTCTACTCGGGTTGATTCCATTCCATTCCATTTCATTCCATTCCATTCCATTCCATTCCATTCGATTCCATTCGATTCCATTCCATTCCATTCCATTCCAATCCATTCCATTCTACTCGGGTTGATTCCATTCCATTCCATTCCATTTGATTCCATTCCATTCCATTCCATTCCATTCCATTCGATTCCACTCTATTCCATTCCATTCTTTCCATTCCATTCCAATCCATTCCATTCTACTCGGGTGGATTCCATTCCGTTCCATTCCATTCCATTCCATTCCATTCCATTCCATTCCATTCCACTCCATTCGATTCCATTCCATTCCATTCCATTCCATTCCATTCCATTCCATTCCATTCCATTCCATTCCATTCCGTTCTAGTCGGGTTGATTCCATTCTATTCCATTCCATTCCATTCCATTCCACTCCATTCCATTCCTTTCCATTCCATTCTATTCCATTCCATTCTACTCCATTGAATTTCATTCCATTCCATTCTATTCCATTCCATTCCATTCCTTTCCATTCCATTTAGTTCTACTCGGGTTGATTCCATTCCATTCCATTCCATTCCATTCCATTCCATTCCATTCCATTCCATTCCATTACTTTCCATTCCATTCCATTCCAATCCATTCCATTCTACTCGGGTTGACTCCATTGCATTCCATTCCATTCCATTCCATTCCATTCCATTCCATTATAATCCATTCCATTCCATTCGATTCCGTTCGATTCCATTCCATTCCATTCCATTCCATTCCATTCCATTCAATTCCATTCGATTCCATTCGATTCCATTCCATTCCATTCCATTCCAATCCATTCCATTCTACTCGGGTTGATTCCATTCCATTCCATTCCATTCCATTCCATTCTATTCCTTTCGATTCCATTCCATTCCATTAAATTCCATTCCATTCCATTCTATTCCATTCCATTCCATTCCATTCCATTCCATTCCGTTCTACTCGGGTTGATTCCACTCCATTCCATTCCATTCCATTCCATTCCATACCATTCCATTCGATTCCATTCCATTCCATTCCATTCCATTCCATTCCATTCCATTCCATTCCATTCCGTTCTAGTCGGGTTGATTCCATTCTATTCCATTCCATTCCATTCCATTCCATTCCATTCCATTCGATTCCATTCCATTCCATTCCATTCTATTCCATTCCATTCTACTCCATTGAATTCCATTCCATTCCATTCAATTCCATTCCATTCCATCCCTTTCCATTCCATTTAGTTCTACTCGGGTTGATTCCATTCCATTCCATTCCATTCCATTCCATTCCATTCCATTCAATTCCATTCCATTCCGTTACTTTCCATTCCATTCCATTCCAATCCATTCCATTCTACTCGGGTTGACTCCATTCCATTCCATTCCTTTCCATTCCATTATATTCCATTCTATTCCATTCGATTCCGTTCGATTCCATTCCATTCCATTCCATTCCATTCCATTGCATTCCATTCAATTCCATTCCATTCCATTCCGTTCTACTCGGGTTGATTCCATTCCATTCCTTTCCATTCCATTCCATTCCATTCCATTCCATTCCATTCCATTCCATTCCATTCCATTCCCTTCCATTCCATTCCATTCCAATCCATTCCATTCTACTTGTGTTGATTCCATTCCATTCCATTGCATTCGACTCCATTCGATTCCATTCGATTCCATTCCATTCCATTCCATTCCATTCCATTCCATTCCATTCCATTCCATTTCATTCCATTCCATTCCATTCCAATACATTCCATTCTACTCTGGTTGATTCCATTCCATTCCATTCCATTCCATTCCATTCCATTCCATTCGTCTCCATTCGATTCCATTTGATTCCATTCCATTCTATTCCATTGAATTCCATTCCATTCCATTCCATTCCATTCCATTCCATTCCATTCCATTCCATTCCATTCCACTCCATTACATTCGATTCCATTCGATTCCATTCCATTCCATTACATTCCATTCCAATCCATTCCATTCTACTCGGGTTGATGCCATTCCATTCCATTCCATTCCATTCCATTCCATTCCATTCCATTCCATTCCATTGCATTCCATTCGATTCCATTCGATTCCATTCCATTCGATTCCATTCGAGATCATTCGATTCCATTCCATCCGATTCCAATCCATTCCATTCCATTCCGTTCTACTCGGGTTGATTCCATTCCATTCCATTTCATTCCATTCCATTCCATTCCATTCCATTCCATTCCATTCCATTCGATTCCATTCCATTCCATTCCATTCCAATCCATTCCATTCTACTCGGGTTGATTCCATTCCATTCCATTCCATTCCATTCCATTCCATTCCATTCCATTCCATTCCATTCCATTCGATTCCACTCTATTCCATTCCATTCTTTCCATTCCATTCCAATCCATTCCATTCTACTCGGGTGGATTCCATTCCGTTCCATTCCATTCCATTCCATTCCATTCCATTCCATTCCATTCCATTCCACTCCATTCGATTCCATTCCATTCCATTCCATTCCATTCCATTCCATTCCATTCCATTCCATTCCATTCCATTCCGTTCTAGTCGGGTTGATTCCATTCTATTCCATTCCATTCCATTCCATTCCACTCCATTCCATTCCTTTCCATTCCATTCTATTCCATTCCATTCTACTCCATTGAATTCCATTCCATTCCATTCTATTCCATTCCATTCCATTCAATTCCATTCGATTCCATTCGATTCCATTCCATTCCATTCCATTCCAATCCATTCCATTCTACTCGGGTTGATTCCATTCCATTCCATTCCATTCCATTCCTTTCCATTCCATTCCATTCCATTCCATTCCATTCTATTCATTTCGATTCCATTCCATTCCATTAAATTCCATTCCATTCCATTCCATTCCATTCCATTCCATTCCATTCCATTCCATTCCATTCCGTTCTACTCGGGTTGATTCCACTCCATTCCATTCCATTCCACTCCATTCCATACCATTCCATTCGATTCCATTCCATTCCATTCCATTCCATTCCATTCCATTCCATTCCATTCGATTCCATTCCATTCCATTCCATTCCATTCCATTCTATTCCATTCCATTCTACTCCATTGTATTCCATTCCATTCCATTCCATTCCATTCCATTCCATCCCTTTCCATTCCATTTAGTTCTACTCGGGTTGATTCCATTCCATTCCATTCCATTCCATTCCATTCCATTCCATTCCATTCCATTACATTACATTCCATTCCGTTACTTTCCATTCCATTCCATTCCAATCCATTCCATTCTACTCGGGTTGACTCCATTCCATTCCATTCCTTTCCATTCCATTATATTCCATTCTATTCCATTCGATTCCGTTCGATTCCATTCCATTCCATTCCATTCCATTCCATTGCATTCCATTCCATTCCATTCCATTCCATTCCGTTCTACTCGGGTTGATTCCATTCCATTCCTTTCCATTCCATTCCATTCCATTCCATTCCATTCCATTCCATTCCATTCCATTCCATTCCCTTCCATTCCATTCCAATCCATTCCATTCTACTCGGGTTGATTCCATTCCATTCCATTGCATTCGACTCCATTCGATTCCATTCGATTCCATTCCATTCCATTCCGTTCCATTCCATTCCATTCCATTCCATTCTATTCCATTGAATTCCATTCCATTCCATTCCATTCCATTCCATTCCATTCCATTCCATTCCGTTCTAATCGGGTTGATTCCATTCCATTCCATTCCATTCCATTCCATTCCATTCCAATCTATTCCATTCTATTCAATTCGATTCCATTCGATTCCATTCAATTCCATTCAATTCCATTCCATTCCATTCCAATCCATTCCATTCTACTCGGGTTGATTCCATTCCATTCCATTCCATTCCATTCCATTCCATTCCATTCCATTCCATTCCATTCCATTCGATTCCATTCGATTCCATTCCATTCCATTCCATTCCATTCCATTCCATTCCATTCCATTCCAATCTATTCCATTCGATTCCATTCCATTCCATTCCATTCCATTCCATTCCATTCCATTCCAATCCATTCCATTCTACTCGTGTTGATTCCCTTCCATTCCATTCCACTCCATTCCATTCCATTCCATTCCATTCCATTCCATTCCATTCCATTCCATTCCATTCCATTCCATTCCGTTCTACTCGGGTTGATTCCATTCGATTCCATTACATTCCATTCGATTCCATTCGATTCCATTCGATTTCTTTCCATTCCATTCCATTCCATTCCATTCCATTCCATTCTATTCCATTCCATTCCATTCCATTCCATTCCATTCCATTCCATTCCAATCCATTCCCTTCCGTTCTATTCGGGTTGATTCCATTCCATTCCATTCCATTCCATTCCATTCCATTCCATTCCATTCCATTCCATTCCATTCCATTGCATTCCATTCGATTCCATTCGATTCCATTCCATTCCATTCCATTCCATTCCATTCCATTCCATTCCATTCCATTCCATTCCATTCTATTCCATTCCATTCCATTCTGTTCCATTCTATTCCATTCCATTCCATTCCGTTCCACTCGGGTTGATTCCATTCTATTCCATTCCATTCCATTCGATTCCATTCGATATCATTCGATTCCATTCCATTCCATTCCATTCCATTCCATTCCATTCCATTCTATTCCATTCCATTCCATTCCATTCCATTCCATTCCATTCTATTCCATTCCATTCCATTCCGTTCTACTCGGGTTGATTCCATTCCATTCCATTTCATTCCATTCCATTCCATTCCATTCCATTCCATTCCATTCGATTCCATTCCATTCCATTCCATTCCAATCCATTCCATTCTACTCGGGTTGATTCCATTCCATTCCATTCCATTCCATTCCATTCCATTCCATTCCATTCCACTCGATTCCATTCCATTCCATTCCATTCCATTCCAATCCATTCCATTCTACTCGGGTGGATTCCATTCCATTCCATTCTTTTCCATTCCATTCCATTCCATTCCATTACATTACATTCCATTCGGTTCCATTCCATTCCATTCCATTCCATTCCATTCCATTCCATTCCATTCCATTCCATTCCGTTCTAATCGGGTTGATTCCATTCTATTCCATTCCATTCCATTCCATTCCATTCAATTCCATTCCATTCCATTCCATTCCATTCCATTCTATTCCATTCCATTCTACTCCATTGAATTCCATTCCATTCCATTCTATTCCATTCCATTCCATTCCTTTCCATTCCATTTAGTTCTACTCGGGTTGATTCCATTCCATTCCATTCCATTCCTTTCCATTCCATTCCAATCCATTCCATTCCATTACTTTCCATTCCATTCCATTCCAATCCATTCCATTCTACTCGGGTTGACTCCATTCCATTCCATTCCATTACATTACATTCCATTATATTCCATTCCATTCCATTCGATTCCGTTCGATTCCATTCCATTCCATTCCATTCCATTCCATTCCATTCCATTCGATTCCATTCCATTCCATTTGATTCCATTCCATTCCATTCCATTCCATTCCATTCCATTCCATTCCATTCCATTCCAATCCATTCCATTCTACTCGGGTTGATTCAATTCCATTCCATTCCATTCCATTCCATTCCATTCCATTCCATTCCTTTCGATTCCATTCCTTTCCATTCCATTCCATTCCATTCCATTCCATTCCATTCCATTCCATTCCGTTCTACTCGGGTTGATTCCACTCCATTCCATTCCATTCCATTCCATTCCATTCCATTCCTTTCCATTCCATTCCATTCCTTTCCATTCCAACCCATTCCGTTCTACTCGGGTTGATTCCATTCCATTCCATTGAATTCCATTGAATTCCATTCCATTCCATTCCATTCCATTCCATTCCATTCCATTCCATTCCATTCCATTCCATTCCATTCCATTCCATTCCAAACCATTCCATTCTACTCGGGTTCATCATTCCATTCCATTCCATTCCATTCCATTCCACTCGGGTTCATTCCATTCCATTCCATTCCATTCCATTCCATTCAACTCGGGTGCATTCCATTCCATTCCATTCCATTCCATTCCATTCCATTCCATTCCATTCCATTCCGTTCTGCTCAGGTTGATTTCCATTCCATTCCATTCCATTCCATTCCATTCCATTCCATTCCATTCCATTCCATTCCATTCCATTCCATTCCATTCCATTCCATTCTACTCGGCTTGAATCCATTGAGTTCCGTTCCGTTCCGTTCCGTCCCGACACGTCCCGTCCCGTCCCGTCCCGTCCCGTCCCGTCCCGTGCCGTTTTACTCGGGTTGATTCCTTTCCATTCCGTTCCGCTCGTTTCCGTTACGTTCCATTCCGTTCCACGCGGGTTGGTTCAATTCCATTCTATTCTATTCTATTCCTTTCCCTTCCATTCCATTCCATTCCATTCCATTCTACTCGGGTTGATTCCATGCCATTCCGTTCCGCTCCATTCCGTTCCACGCGGGTTGGTTCAATTCCATTCTATTGTATTCTATTCCTTTCCCTTCCATTCCATTCCATTCCATTCCATTCTACTCGGGTTGATTCCATGCCATTCCGTTCCATTCCATTCCGTCCCATCCCGACCCGTCCCATCCCGTCCCGTCCCGTCCCATCCCGTTCCGTTCCACATGGGTTGATTCAATTCCTTTCGGTTACATTGAATTCCATTCCATTCCATTCTACTCGGATTGATTCCATTCCATTCCATTCCATTCCATTCCATTCCATTCCGTTCCATTCCATTCCATTCCATTCCATTCCATTGCTTTCCATTCGATTCGATTCCATTCCATTCCTTTCCATTCCATTCCAATCCATTCCATTCTACTTGGGTTGATTCCATTCCATTCCATTCCATTCCATTCGATTCCATTCAATTCCATTCCATTCCATTCCATTCCATTCCACTCGATTCCATTCCATTCCATTCCATTCCATTCCAATCCATTCCATTCTACTCGGGTGGATTCCATTCCATTCCATTCCTTTCCATTCCATTCCATTCCATTCCATTACATTCCATTCGGTTCCATTCCATTCCATTCCATTCCATTCCATTCCATTCCATTCCATTCCATTCCATTCCATTCCATTCCGTTCTAATCGGGTTGATTCCATTCTATTCCATTCCATTCCATTCCATTCCATTCAATTCCATTCCATTCCATTCCATTCCATTCCATTCTATTCCATTCCATTCTACTCCATTGAATTCCATTCCATTCCATTCTATTCCATTCCTTTCCATTCCGTTCCATTCCATTTAGTTCTACTCGGGTTGATTCCATTCCATTCCATTCCATTCCTTTCCATTCCATTCCAATCCATTCCATTCCATTACTTTCCATTCCATTCCATTCCAATCCATTCCATTCTACTCGGGTTGACTCCATTCCATTCCATTCCATTACATTACATTCCATTATATTCCATTCCATTCCATTCGATTCCGTTCGATTCCACTCCATTCCATTCCATTCCATTCCATTCCATTCGATTCCATTCCATTCCATTCGATTCCATTCCATTCCATTCCATTCCATTCCATTCCATTCCAATCCATTCCATTCTACTCGGGTTGATTCAATTCCATTCCATTCCATTCCATTCCATTCCATTCCATTCCATTCCATTCCATTCCATTCCTTTCGATTCCATTCCATTCCATTCCATTCCATTCCATTCCATTCCATTCCATTCCATTCCGTTCTACTCGGGTTGATTCCATTCCATTCCATTCCATTCCATTCCATTACATTCCATTCCATTCCATTCCATTCCTTTCCATTCCAACCCATTCCGTTCTACTCGGGTTGATTCCATTCCATTCCATTCCATTCCATTCCATTCCATTCCATTCCATTCGATTCCATTCCATTCCATTCCATTCCAAACCATTCCATTCTACTCGGGTTCATCATTCAATTCCATTCCATTCCATTCCATTCCACTCGGGTTCATTCCATTCCATTCCATTCCATTCCATTCCATTCCTTTCCATTCCACTCGGGTGCATTCCATTCCATTCCATTCCATTCCATTCCATTCCATTCCATTCCATTCCATTCCATTCCGTTCTGCTCAGGTTGATTTCCATTCCATTCCATTCCATTCCATTCCATTCCATTCCATTCCATTCCATTCCATTCCATTCCATTCCATTCCTTTCCATTCCATTCCATTCCGTTCTACTCGGCTTGAATCCATTGAGTTCCGTTCCGTTCCGTTCCATCCCGACACGTCCCGTCCCGTCCCGTCCCGTCCCGTCCCGTCCCGTGCCATTTTACTCGGGTTGATTCCTTTCCATTCCGTTCCGCTCGTTTCCGTTACGTTCCATTCCGTTCCACGCGGGTTGGTTCAATTCCATTCTATTCTATTCTATTCCTTTCCCTTCCATTCCATTCCATTCCATTCCATTCTACTCGGGCTGATTCTATGCCATTCCGTTCCGCTCCATTCCGTTCCACGCTGGTTGGTTCAATTCCATTCTATTCTATTCTATTCCTTTCCCTTCCATTCCATTCCATTCCATTCCATTCTACTCGGGTTGATTCCATGCCATTCCGTTCCGTTCCATTCCGTCCCATCCCGACCCGTCCCATCCCGTCCCGTCCCGTCCCATCCCGTTCCGTTCCACATGGGTTGATTCAATTCCTTTCGGTTACATTGAATTCCATTCCATTCCATTCTACTCGGATTGATTCCATTCCATTCCATTCCATTCCATTCCATTCCATTCCATTCCATTGCGTTCCATTCGATTCGATTCCATTCCATTCCATTCCATTCCATTCCAATCCATTCCATTCTACTTGGGTTGATTCCATTCCATTCCATTCCATTCCATTCGATTCCATTCCATTCCATTCCATTCCATTCCATTCCATTCCATTCCATTCCATTCCATTCGATTCCATTCTGTTCTACTCGGGTTGATTCCACTCCATTCCATTCCATTCCATTCCAATCTATTCCATTCCATTCCATTCTATTCCATTCGTTTCCATTCCATTCCATTTCATTTTATTCCATTACATTCCATTCCATTCTATTCCATTGAATTCCATTCCATTCCATTCCATTCCATTCCATTCCATTCCATTCCATTCCGTTCTACTCCGGTTGATTCCACTCCATTCCATTCCATTCCATTCCATTCCATTCCACTCTGGTTGATCATTCCATTCCATTCCATTCCATTCCATTCCATTCCATTCCATTCCATTCCGTTCCATTCCGTTCCATTCCACTCGGGCTCATTCCATTCCATTCCATTCAATTCCATTCCATTCCATTCCATTGCATTCCATTCCATTCCATTCCATTCCGTTCTACTCGGTTTGATTTCCATTCCATTCCATTCCATTCCATTCCATTCCATTCCATTCCATTCCATTCCATTCCATTCCATTCCATTCCATTCCATTCCATTCCTTTCCATTTACTCCATTCCGTTCTACTCGGGTTGATTCCATTGAGTTTGGTTCCGTTCCGTTCCGTCCCGTCCCGTCCCGTCCCGTCCCGTCCCGTGCCGTTTTACTCAGGTTGATTCCTTTCCATTCCGTTCCGCTCGTTTTCGTTGCGTTCCATTCCGTTCCACGCGGGTTGGTTCAATTCCATTCTATTCTATTCTATTCCTTTCCATTCCATTCCATTCCATTCCATTCCATTCTACTCGGGTTGATTCCATGCCATTCGGTTCCGTTCCATTCCGTCCCATCCCGAACCGTCCCATCACGTCCCGTCCCGTCCCATCCCGTTCCGTTCCACATGGGTTGATTCAATTCCTTTCGGTTACATTGAATTCCATTCCATTCCATTCTACTCGGATTGATTCCATTCCATTCCATTCCATTCCATTCCATTCCATTCCATTCCATTCCATTCCATTCCATTCCTTTCCATTCCAATCCATTCCATGCTACTCGGGTTGATTCCATTCCATTCCATTCCATTCCATTCCATTCCATTCCATTCCATTCCATTTCATTCCATTCCATTCCATTCCATTCCATTCCATTCCATTCCATTCCATTCCATTCCATTCCATTCCATTCCATTCCATTCCATTCCATTCCATTCCGTTCTACTCGGGTTGATTCCATTCTATTCCATTCCATTCCATTCGATTCCATTTGATTCCATTCGATTCCATTCCATTCCATTCCATTCCCTTCCATTCCATTCTATTCCATTGAATTCCATTCCATTCCATTCCATTCCATTCCATTCCGTTCTACTCTGATTGATTCCATTAAATTCCATTCCATTCCATTCCGTTCTACTCTGATTGATTCCATTAAATTCCATTCCATTCCATTCCATTCGATTCCATTCCATTCCATTCCATTCCATTCCATTCCATTGCATTCCATTCCATTCCAATACATTCCATTCTACTCTGGTTGATTCCATTCCATTCCATTCCATTCCATTCCATTCGTCTCCATTCGATTCCATTCGATTCCATTCCATTCCATTCCATGGAATTCCATTCCATTCCACTCCATTCCATTCCATTCCATTCCATTCCATTCCATTCCATTCCATTCCATTCCATTCCGTTCTACTCGGGTTGATTCCATTCCATTCCATTCCATTCCATTCCATTCCATTCCATTCCATTCCATTCCATTCCATTCCACTCCATTCCATTCGATTCCATTCGATTCCATTCCATTCCATTCCATTCCATTCCAATCCATTCCATTCTACTCGGGTTGATTCCATTCCATTCCATTACATTCCATTCCATTCCATTCCATTCCATTCCATTCCATTCCATTCCATTCCATTCCATAGCATTCCATTCGATTCCATTAGATTCCATTCCATTCCATTCCATTCCATTCCATTCCATTCCATTCCGTTCTACTCGGGTTGATTCCATTCTATTCCATTCCATTCCATTCGATTCCATTCGATATCATTCGATTCCATTCCATCCCATTCCATTCCATTCCATTCCGTTCTACTCGGGTTGATTCCATTCCATTTCATTCCATTCCATTCCATTCCATTCCTTTTATTCCATTCGTTTCCATTCCATTCCATTCCATTCCAATCCATTCGATTCTACTCGGGTTGATTCCATTCCATTCCATTCCATTCCATTCCATTCCATTCCATTCCATTCCATTCCATTCCACTCGATTCCATTCCATTCCTTTCCATTCCATTCCAATCCATTCCATTCTACTCGGGTGGATTCCATTCCATTCCATTCCATTCCATTCCATTCCATTCCATTCCATTCGATTCCATTCCATTCCATTCCATTCCATTCCATTCCATTCCATTCCGTTCTAGTCGGGTTGATTCCATTCTATTCCATTCCATTCCATTCCATTCCATTCCATTCCATTCCATTCCATTCCATTCCATTCCATTCCATTCCATTCTATTCCATTCCATTCTACTCCATTGAATTCCATTCCATTCCATTCAATTCCATTCCATTCCATTCCTTTCCATTCCATTTAGTTCTACTCGGGTTGATTCCATTCCATTCCATTCCATTCCATTCCATTCCATTCCATTCCATTCCATTCCATTCCATTCCACTCCATTCCATTCCATTCCATTCCATTCCATTCCATTCCATTCCATTCCATTCCATTCGTCTCCATTCGATTCCATTCGATTCAATTCCATTCTATTCCATTGAATTCCATTCCATTCCATTCCATTCCATTCCATTCCATTCCATTCCATTCCATTCCATTCCATTCCATTCCGTTCTACTCGGGTTGATTCCATTCCATTCCATTCCATTCCATTCCATTCCATTCCATTCCATTCCATTCCACTCCATTCCATTCGATTCCATTCGATTCCATTCCATTCCATTCCAATCCATTCCATTCTACTCGGGTTGATTCCATTCCATTCCATTCCATTCCATCCCATTCCAATCCATTCCATTCCATTCCGTTCTACTCGGGTTGATTCCATTCCATTCCATTTCATTCCATTCCATTCCATTCCATTCCATTCGATTCCATTCGATTCCATTCCATTCCATTCCATTCCAATCCATTCCATTCTACTCGGGTTGATTCCATTCCATTCCATTCCATTCCATTCCATTCCATTCGATTCCACTCGATTCCACTCCATTCTTTCCATTCCATTCCAATCCATTCCATTGTACTCGTGTGGATTCCATTCCGTTCCATTCCATTCCATTCCATTCCATTCCATTCCATTCCACTCCATTCGATTCCATTCCATTCCATTCCATTCCATTCCATTCCATTCCATTCCATTCCATTCCGTTCTACTCGGGTTGATTCCATTCTATTCCATTCCATTCCATTCGATTCCATTCGATATCATTCGATTCCATTCCATCCCATTCCATTCCATTCCATTCCGTTCTACTCGGGTTGATTCCACTCCATTTCATTCCATTCCATTCCATTCCATTTCTTTCGATTCCATTCGTTTCCATTCCATTCCATTCCATTCCAATCCATTCCATTCTACTCGGGTTGATTCCATTCCATTCCATTCCATTCCATTCCATTCCATTCCATTCCATTCCATTCCACTCGATTCCATTCCATTCCTTTCCATTCCATTCCAATCCATTCCATTCTACTCGGGTGGATTCCATTCCATTCCATTCCATTCCATTCCATTCCATTCCATTCCATTCCATTCCATTCCATTCCATTCGATTCCATTCCATTCCATTCCATTCCATTCCATTCCATTCCATTCCGTTCTAGTCGGGTTGATTCCATTCTATTCCATTCCATTCCATTCCATTCCATTCCATTCCATTCCATTCCATTCCATTCCATTCCATTCTATTCCATTCCATTCTACTCCATTGAATTCCATTCCATTCCATTCCATTCCATTCCATTCCATTCCATTCCATTCCATTCGATTCCATTCCATTCCATTCCATTCCATTCCTTTCCATTCCATTTAGTTCTACTCGGGTTGATTCCATTCCATTCCATTCCATTCCATTCCATTCCATTCCATTCCATTCCATTCCATTCCACTCCATTCCATTCCATTCCATTCCATTCCATTCCATTCCATTCCATTCCATTCGTCTCCATTCGATTCCATTCGATTCCATTCCATTCTATTCCATTGAATTCCATTCCATTCCATTCCATTCCATTCCATTCCATTCCATTCCATTCCATTCCATTCCATTCCGTTCCATTCCGTTCTACTCGGGTTGATTCCATTCCATTCCATTCCATTCCATTCCATTCCATTCCATTCCATTCCATTCCACTCCATTCCATTCGATTCCATTCGATTCCATTCCATTCCATTCCATTCCATTCCATTCCATTCCAATCCATTCCATTCTAGTCGGGTTGATTCCATTTCATTCCATTCCATTCCATCCCATTCCAATCCATTCCATTCCATTCCGTTCTACTCGGGTTGATTCCATTCCATTCCATTTCATTCCATTCCATTCCATTCCATTCCATTCGATTCCATTCGATTCCATTCCATTCCATTCCATTCCAATCCATTCCATTCTACTCGGGTTGATTCCATTCCATTCCATTCCATTCCATTCCATTCCATTCGATTCCACTCGATTCCACTCCATTCTTTCCATTCCATTCCAATCCATTCCATTGTACTCGGGTGGATTCCATTCCGTTCCATTCCATTCCATTCCATTCCATTCCATTCCATTCCACTCCATTCGATTCCATTCCATTCCATTCCATTCCATTCCATTCCATTCCATTCCATTCCATTCCATTCCATTCCATTCCGTTCTAGTCGGGTTGATTCCATTCTATTCCATTCCATTCCATTCCATTCCATTCCATTCCATTCCATTCCATTCCATTCCATTCTATTCCATTCCATTCTACTCCATTGAATTCCATTCCATTCCATTCTATTCCATTCCATTCCATTCCTTTCCATTCCATTTAGTTCTACTCGGGTTGATTCCATTCCATTCCATTCCATTCCATTCCATTCCATTCCATTCCATTCCATTCCATTACTTTCCATTCCATTCCATTCCAATCCATTCCATTCTACTCGGGTTGACTCCATTCCATTCCATTCCATTCCATTCCATTCCATTCCATTCCATTATAATCCATTCCATTCCATTCGATTCCGTTCGATTCCATTCCATTCCATTCCATTCCATTCCATTCCATTCAATTCCATTCGATTCCATTCGATTCCATTCCATTCCATTCCATTCCAATCCATTCCATTCTACTCGGGTTGATTCCATTCCATTCCATTCCATTCCATTCCATTCCATTCCATTCCATTCCATTCCATTCCATTCCATTCTATTCCTTTCGATTCCATTCCATTCCATTAAATTCCATTCCATTCCATTCCATTCCATTCCATTCCATTCCATTCCATTCCGTTCTACTCGGGTTGATTCCACTCCATTCCATTCCATTCCATTCCATACCATTCCATTCGATTCCATTCGATTCCATTCCATTCCATTCCATTCCATTCCATTCCATTCCATTCCATTCCATTCCGTTCTAGTCGGGTTGATTCCATTCTATTCCATTCCATTCCATTCCATTGCATTCCATTCGATTCCATTCCATTCCATTCCATTAAATTCCATTCCATTCTACTCCATTGAATTCCATTCCATTCCATTCAATTCCATTCCTTTCCATCCCTTTCCATTCCATTTAGTTCTACTCGGGTTCATTCCATTCCATTCCATTCCATTCCATTCCATTCCATTCCATTCCATTCAATTCCATTCCATTCCGTTACTTTCCATTCCATTCCATTCCAATCCATTCCATTCTACTCGGGTTGACTCCATTCCATTCCATTCCTTTCCATTCCATTATATTCCATTCTATTCCATTCGATTCCGTTCGATTCGATTCCATTCCATTCCATTGCATTCCATTCCATTCCATTCCATTCCATTCCGTTCTACTCGGGTTGATTCCATTCCATTCCTTTCCATTCCATTCCATTCCATTCCATTCCATTCCATTCCATTCCCTTCCATTCCATTCCATTCCAATCCATTCCATTCTACTCGGGTTGATTCCATTCCATTCCATTGCACTCGACTCCATTCGATTCCATTCGATTCCACTCTATTCCATTCCGTTCCATTCCATTCCATTCCATTCCATTCTATTCCATTGAATTCCATTCCATTCCATTCCATTCCAATCCATTCCATTCCATTCCATTCCATTCCATTCCATTCCGTTCTACTCGGGTTGATTCCATTCCATTCCATTCCATTCCATTCCATTCCATTCCATTCCATTCCATTCCATTCCATTCCATTCCATTCCAATCTATTCCATTCTATTCAATTCGATTCCATTCGATTCCATTCAATTCCATTCAATTCCATTCCATTCCATTCCAATCCATTCCATTCTACTCGGGTTGATTACACTCCATTCCATTCCATTCCATTCCATTCCATTCCATTCCATTCCATTCCATTCCATTCCATTCCATTCGATTCCATTCCATTCCATTCCATTCCATTCCATTCCATTCCATTCCAATCTATTCCATTCGATTCCATTCCATTCCATTCCATTCCATTCCATTCCATTCCATTCCATTCCATTCCATTCCATTCCATTCCATTCCAATCCATTCCATTCTACTCGTGTTGATTCCTTTCCATTCCATTCCATTCCATTCCATTCCATTCCATTCCATTCCATTCCATTCCATTCCATTCCATTCCATTCCATTCCATTCCGTTCTACTCGGGTTGATTCCATTCTATTCCATTCCATTCCATTCGATTCCATTCGATTCCATTCGATTCCATTCGATTCCATTCCATTCCATTCCATTCCATTCCATTCCATTCCATTCTATTCCATTCCATTCCATTCCATTCCATTCCATTCCATTCAAATCCATTCCCTTCCATTCTATTCGGGTTGATTCCATTCCATTCCATTCCATTCCATTCCATTCCATTCCATTCCATTCCATTCCATTGTATTCCATTCGATTCCATTCGATTCCATTCCATTCCATTCCATTCCATTCCATTCCATTCCATTCCATTCCATTCTATTCCATTCCATTCCATTCCATTCCATTCAATTCCATTCCATTCCATTCCGTTCCACTCGGGTTGATTCCATTCTATTCCATTCCATTCCATTCGATTCCATTCGATATCATTCGATTCCATTCCATTCCATTCCATTTCATTCCATTCCATTCCATTCCATTCTGTTCCATTCCATTCCATTCCATTCCATTCTATTCCATTCCATTCCATTCCGTTCTACTCGGGTTGATTCCATTCCATTCCATTTCATTCCATTCCATTCCATTCCATTCCATTCGATTCCATTCGATTCCATTCCATTCCATTCCATTCCAATCCATTCCATTCTACTCGGGTTGATTCCATTCCATTCCATTCCATTCCATTCCATTCCATTCCATTCCATTCCATTCCACTCGATTCCATTCCATTCCATTCCATTCCATTCCAATCCATTCCATTCTACTCGGGTGGATTCCATTCCATTCCATTCCTTTCCATTCCATTCCATTCCATTCCATTCCATTCCATTCCATTCGGTTCCATTCCATTCCATTCCATTCCATTCCATTCCATTCCATTCCATTCCATTCCGTTCTAATCGGGTTGATTCCATTCTATTCCATTCCATTCCATTCCATTCCATTCCATTCCATTCCATTCCATTCCATTCTATTCCATTCCATTCTACTCCATTGAATTCCATTCCATTCCATTCTATTCCATTCCATTCCATTCCTTTCCATTCCATTTAGTTCTACTCGGGTTGATTCCATTCCATTCCATTCCATTCCATTCCATTCCATTCCATTCCAATCCATTCCATTCTACTCGGGTTGATTCCATTCCATTCCATTCCATTCCATTCCATTCCATTCCATTCCTTTCTATTCCATTCCATTCCATTCCATTCCATTCCATTCCATTCCATTCCATTCCATTCAATTCCATTCCATTCCATTCGATTCCATTCGATTCCATTCCATTCCATTCCATTCCATTCCATTCCATTCCAAACCATTCCTTTCTACTCGGGTTCCTCATTCCATTCCATTCCATTCCATTCCATTCCACTCGGGTTCTTTCCATTCCATTCCATTCCATTCCATTCCATTCCATTCCATTCCATTCCATTCCGTTATACTCAGGTTGATTTCCATTCCATTCCATTCCATTCCATTCCATTCCATTCCATTCCATTCCATTCCATTCCTCTCCATTCCATTCTGCTCGGGTTGATTCCATGCCGTTCAGTTCCGTTCCATTCCGTCCCATCCCGACGCATCCCGTCCCGTTCCGTCCCGTCAAATTCCGTTCCTTTCTTATCGGGTTGATTCCGTTCCATTCCGTTCCGTTCCTTTCCGTTCCATTCCATTCCGTTACACGCGGGTTGATTCAATTCCATTCTATTACATTGAATTCCATTCCATTCCACTCCATTCCATTCTACTCGGATTGATTGAATTCCATTCAAATCCATTCCAGTCCATTCCAATCCATTCCATTCTACTCGGGTTGATTCCATTCCATTCCATTCCATTCCATTCCATTCCATTCCATTCCATTCCATTCCATTCCATTCCATTGCGTTCCATTCGATTCGATTCCATTCCATTCCATTCCATTCCATTCCAATCCATTCCATTCTACTTGGGTTGATTCCATTCCATTCCATTCCATTCCATTCCATTCCATTCGATTCCATTCGATTCCATTCCATTCCATTCCATTCCATTCCATTCCATTCCATTCCATTCCATTCCATTCCATTCTGTTCTACTCGGTTTGATTCCACTCCATTCCATTCCATTCCATTCCATTCTATTCCATTCCATTCCATTCGATTCCATTCTACTCGGATTGATTGAATTCCATTCCAATCCATTCCAGTCCATTCCAATCCATTCCATTCTACTCGGGTTGATTCCATTCCATTCCATTCCATTCCATTCCATTCCATTCCATTCCATTCCATTCCATTCCATTGCGTTCCATTCGATTCGATTCC
The DNA here is from genome assembly GCF_029281585.2 of Gorilla gorilla gorilla. Taxonomy (NCBI): domain Eukaryota; kingdom Metazoa; phylum Chordata; class Mammalia; order Primates; family Hominidae; genus Gorilla; species Gorilla gorilla. The sequence goes on from NC_073241.2 coordinate 2,733,369, forward strand.
ATTCCATTCCATTCCATTCCATTCCAATCCATTCCATTCTACTTGGGTTGATTCCATTCCATTCCATTCCATTCCATTCCATTCCATTCGATTCCATTCGATTCCATTCCATTCCATTCCATTCCATTCCATTCCATTCCATTCCATTCCATTCCATTCTGTTCTACTCGGTTTGATTCCACTCCATTCCATTCCATTCCATTCCATTATATTCCATTCCATTCCATTCCATTCCATTCCATTCCATTCCGTTCTACTCGGGTTGATTCCACTCCATTCCATTCCATTCCATTCCATAACATTCCATTCGATTCCATTCGATTCCATTCCATTCCATTCCATTCCATTCCATTCCATTCCATTCCATTCCATTCCATTCCATTCCATTCCATTCCATTCCGTTCTAGTCGGGTTGATTCCATTCTATTCCATTCCATTCCATTCCATTGCATTCCATTCGATTCCATTCCATTCCATTCCATTCAATTCCATTCCATTCTACTCCATTGAATTCCATTCCATTCCATTCAATTCCATTCCTTTCCATCCCTTTCCATTCCATTTAGTTCTACTCGGGTTCATTCCATTACATTCCATTCCATTCCATTCCATTCCATTCCATTCAATTCCATTCCATTCCGTTACTTTCCATTCCATTCCATTCCAATCCATTCCATTCTACTCGGGTTGACTCCATTCCATTCCATTCCTTTCCATTCCATTATATTCCATTCTATTCCATTCGATTCCGTTCGATTCGATTCCATTCCATTCCATTGCATTCCATTCCATTCCATTCCATTCCATTCCGTTCTACTCGGGTTGATTCCATTCCATTCCTTTCCATTCCATTCCATTCCATTCCATTCCATTCCATTCCATTCCATTCCCTTCCATTCCATTCCATTCCAATCCATTCCATTCTACTCGGGTTGATTCCATTCCATTCCATTGCACTCGACTCCATTCGATTCCATTCGATTCCCCTCCATTCCATTCCGTTCCATTCCATTCCATTCCATTCCATTCTATTCCATTGAATTCCATTCCATTCCATTCCATTCCAATCCATTCCATTCCATTCCATTCCATTCCATTCCATTCCGTTCTACTCGGGTTGATTCCATTCCATTACATTCCATTACATTCCATTCCATTCCATTCCATTCCATTCCAATCTATTCCATTCTATTCAATTCGATTCCATTCGATTCCATTCAATTCCATTCAATTCCATTCCATTCCATTCCAATCCATTCCATTCTACTCGGGTTGATTCCACTCCATTCCATTCCATTCCATTCCATTCCATTCCATTCCATTCCATTCCATTCCATTCCATTCGATTCCATTCCATTCCATTCCATTCGATTCCATTCCATTCCATTCCATTCCATTCCATTCCATTCCATTCCAATCTATTCCATTCGATTCCATTCCATTCCATTCCATTCCATTCCATTCCATTCCATTCCAATCCATTCCATTCTACTCGTGTTGATTCCATTCCATTCCATTCCATTACATTCCATTCCATTCCATTCCATTCCATTCCATTCCATTCCATTCCATTCCATTCCGTTCTACTCGGGTTGATTCCATTCTATTCCATTCCATTCCATTCGATTCCATTCGATTCCATTCGATTCCATTCGATTCCATTCCATTCCATTCCATTCCATTCCATTCCATTCCATTCTATTCCATTCCATTCCATTCCATTCCATTCCATTCCATTCAAATCCATTCCCTTCCATTCTATTCGGGTTGATTCCATTCCATTCCATTCCATTCCATTCCATTCCATTCCATTCCATTCCATTCCATTCCATTGCATTCCATTCGATTCCATTCCATTCCATTCCATTCCATTCCATTCCATTCCATTCCATTCCATTCCATTCTATTCCATTCCATTCCATTCCATTCCATTCAATTCCATTCCATTCCATTCCGTTCCACTCGGGTTGATTCCATTCTATTCCATTCCATTCCATTCGATTCCATTCGATATCATTCGATTCCATTCCATTCCATTTCATTCCATTCCATTCCATTCCATTCTGTTCCATTCCATTCCATTCCATTCCATTCTATTCCATTCCATTCCATTACGTTCTACTCGGGTTGATTCCATTCCATTCCATTTCATTCCATTCCATTCCATTCCATTCCATTCGATTCCATTCGATTCCATTCCATTCCATTCCATTCCAATCCATTCCATTCTACTCGGGTTGATTCCATTCCATTCCATTCCATTCCATTCCATTCCATTCCATTCCATTCCATTCCATTCCATTCCATTCCACTCGATTCCATTCCATTCCATTCCATTCCATTCCAATCCATTCCATTCTACTCGGGTGGATTCCATTCCATTCCATTCCTTTCCATTCCATTCCATTCCATTCCATTCCATTCCATTCCATTCGGTTCCATTCCATTCCATTCCATTCCATTCCATTCCATTCCATTCCGTTCTAATCGGGTTGATTCCATTCTATTCCATTCCATTCCATTCCATTCCATTCCATTCCATTCCATTCCATTCCATTCCATTCCATTCCATTCTATTCCATTCCATTCTACTCCATTGAATTCCATTCCATTCCATTCTATTCCATTCCATTCCATTCCTTTCCATTCCATTTAGTTCTACTCGGGTTGATTCCATTCCATTCCATTCCATTCCATTCCATTCCATTCCATTCCATTCCATTCCACTCCACTCCATTCCATTCCATTCCATTCCATTCCATTCCATTCCATTCCATTCCATTCCATTCCATTCCATTCCATTCTATTCCATTCCATTCCATTCCATTCCATTCCATTCCATTCTATTCCATTCCATTCCATTCCATTCCATTCCATTCCATTCTATTCCATTCCATTCCATTCCGTTCTACTTGGGTTGATTCCATTCCATTCCATTTCATTCCATTCCATTCCATTCCATTCCATTCCATTCCATTCGATTCCATTCCATTCCATTCCATTCCAATCCATTCCATTCTACTCGGGTTGATTCCATTCCATTCCATTCCATTCCATTCCATTCCATTCCATTCCATTCCATTCCATTCCACTCGATTCCATTCCATTCCATTCCATTCCATTCCAATCCATTCCATTCTACTCGGGTGGATTCCATTCCATTCCATTCCTTTCCATTCCATTCCATTCCATTCCATTCCATTACATTCCATTCGGTTCCATTCCATTCCATTCCATTCTATTCCATTCCATTCCATTCCATTCCATTCCATTCCATTCCATTCCGTTCTAATCGGGTTGATTCCATTCTATTCCTTTCCATTCCATTCCATTCCATTCCATTCCATTCCATTCCATTCCATTCCATTCTATTCCATTCCATTCTACTCCATTGAATTCCATTCCATTCCATTCCTTTCCATTCCATTTAGTTCTACTCGGGTTGATTCCATTCCATTCCATTCCATTCCTTTCCATTCCATTCCAATCCATTCCATTCCATTACTTTCCATTCCATTCCATTCCAATCCATTCCATTCTACTCGGGTTGACTCCATTCCATTCCATTCCATTACATTACATTCCATTATATTCCATTCCATTCCATTCGATTCCGTTCGATTCCATTCCATTCCATTCCATTGCATTCCATTCCATTCCATTCGATTCCATTCCATTCCATTCCATTCCATTCCATTCCATTCCATTCCAATCCATTCCATTCTACTCGGGTTGATTCAATTCCATTCCATTCCATTCCATTCCATTCCATTCCATTCCATTCCATTCCTTTCGATTCCATTCCATTCCATTCCATTCCATTCCATTCCATTCCATTCCATTCCATTCCATTCCATTCCATTCCGTTCTACTCGGGTTGATTCCACTCCATTCCATTCCATTCCATTCCATTCCATTCCATTCCATTCCATTCCTTTCCATTCCAACCCATTCCGTTCTACTCGGGTTCATTCCATTCCATTCCATTGAATTCCATTCCATTCCATTCCATTCCATTCCATTCCATTCCATTCCATTCCATTCCATTCGATTCCATTCCATTCCATTCCATTCCAAACCATTCCATTCTACTCGGGTTCATCATTCCATTCCATTCCATTCCATTCCATTCCACTCGGGTTCATTCCATTCCATTCCATTCCATTCCATTCCATTCCATTCCATTCCACTCGGGTGCATTCCATTCCATTCCATTCCATTCCATTCCATTCCATTCCATTCCGTTCTGCTCAGGTTGATTTCCATTCCATTCCATTCCATTCCATTCCATTCCATTCCATTCCATTCCATTCCATTCCGTTCTACTCGGCTTGAATCCATTGAGTTCCGTTCCGTTCCGTTCCGTCCCGACACGTCCCGTCCCGTCCCGTCCCGTCCCGTCCCGTCCCGTGCCGTTTTACTCGGGTTGATTCCTTTCCATTCCGTTCCGCTCGTTTCCGTTACGTTCCATTCCGTTCCACGTGGGTTGGTTCAATTCCATTCTATTCTATTCTATTCCTTTCCCTTCCATTCCATTCCATTCTACTCGGGTTGATTCCATGCCAATCCGTTCCGCTCCATTCCGTTCCACGCGGGTTGGTTCAATTCCATTCTATTCTATTCTATTCCTTTCCCTTCCATTCCATTCCATTCCATTCCATTCTACTCGGGTTGATTCCATGCCATTCCGTTCCGTTCCATTCCGTCCCATCCCGACCCGTCCCATCCCGTCCCGTCCCGTCCCATCCCGTTCCGTTCCACATGGGTTGATTCAATTCCTTTCGGTTACATTGAATTCCATTCCATTCCATTCTACTCGGATTGATTCCATTCCATTCCATTCCATTCCATTCCATTCCATTCCATTCCATTCCATTCCATTCCATTCCATTGCGTTCCATTCGATTCGATTCCATTCCATTCCATTCCATTCCATTCCAATCCATTCCATTCTACTTGGGTTGATTCCATTCCATTCCATTCCATTCCATTCGATTCCATTCAATTCCATTCCATTCCATTCCATTCCATTCCATTCCATTCCATTCCATTCCATTCCGTTCCATTCCACTCGATTCCATTCCATTCCATTCCATTCCATTCCAATCCATTCCATTCTACTCGGGTGGATTCCATTCCATTCCATTCCTTTCCATTCCATTCCATTCCATTCCATTACATTCCATTCGGTTCCATTCCATTCCATTCCATTCCATTCCATTCCATTCCATTCCATTCCGTTCTAATCGGGTTGATTCCATTCTATTCCATTCCATTCCATTCCATTCCATTCCATTCCATTCCATTCCATTCTATTCCATTCCATTCTACTCCATTGAATTCCATTCCATTCCATTCTATTCCATTCCATTCCATTCCTTTCCATTCCATTTAGTTCTACTCGGGTTGATTCCATTCCATTCCATTCCATTCCTTTCCATTCCATTCCAATCCATTCCATTCCATTACTTTCCATTCCATTCCATTCCAATCCATTCCATTCTACTCGGGTTGACTCCATTCCATTCCATTACATTACATTACATTCCATTATATTCCATTCCATTCCATTCCATTCCATTCCATTCCATTCCGTTCTACTCGGGTTGATTCCACTCCATTCCATTCCATTCCATTCCATAACATTCCATTCGATTCCATTCGATTCCATTCCATTCCATTCCATTCCATTCCATTCCATTCCATTCCATTCCATTCCATTCCGTTCTAGTCGGGTTGATTCCATTCTATTCCATTCCATTCCATTCCATTGCATTCCATTCCATTCCATTCCATTCAATTCCATTCCATTCTACTCCATTGAATTCCATTCCATTCCATTCAATTCCATTCCTTTCCATCCCTTTCCATTCCATTTAGTTCTACTCGGGTTCATTCCATTACATTCCATTCCATTCCATTCCATTCCATTCCATTCAATTCCATTCCATTCCGTTACTTTCCATTCCATTCCATTCCAATCCATTCCATTCTACTCGGGTTGACTCCATTCCATTCCATTCCTTTCCATTCCATTATATTCCATTCTATTCCATTCGATTCCGTTCGATTCGATTCCATTCCATTCCATTGCATTCCATTCCATTCCATTCCATTCCATTCCGTTCTACTCGGGTTGATTCCATTCCATTCCTTTCCATTCCATTCCATTCCATTCCATTCCATTCCATTCCATTCCATTCCCTTCCATTCCATTCCATTCCAATCTATTCCATTCTACTCGGGTTGATTCCATTCCATTCCATTGCACTCGACTCCATTCGATTCCATTCGATTCCACTCCATTCCATTCCGTTCCATTCCATTCCATTCCATTCCATTCTATTCCATTGAATTCCATTCCATTCCATTCCATTCCAATCCATTCCATTCCATTCCATTCCATTCCATTCCATTCCGTTCTACTCGGGTTGATTCCATTCCATTACATTCCATTACATTCCATTCCATTCCATTCCATTCCATTCCAATCTATTCCATTCTATTCAATTCGATTCCATTCGATTCCATTCAATTCCATTCAATTCCATTCCATTCCATTCCAATCCATTCCATTCTACTCGGGTTGATTCCACTCCATTCCATTCCATTCCATTCCATTCCATTCCATTCCATTCCATTCCATTCCATTCCATTCCATTCCATTCGATTCCATTCCATTCCATTCCATTCCATTCCATTCCATTCCATTCCAATCTATTCCATTCGATTCCATTCCATTCCATTCCATTCCATTCCATTCCATTCCATTCCATTCCAATCCATTCCATTCTACTCGTGTTGATTCCATTCCATTCCATTCCATTCCATTCCATTCCATTCCATTCCATTCCATTCCATTCCATTCCATTCCATTCCATTCCATTCCATTCCATTCCATTCCATTCCGTTCTACTCGGGTTGATTCCATTCTATTCCATTCCATTCCATTCGATTCCATTCGATTCCATTCGATTCCATTCGATTCCATTCCATTCCATTCCATTCCATTCCATTCCATTCTATTCCATTCCATTCCATTCCATTCCATTCCATTCCATTCAAATCCATTCCCTTCCATTCTATTCGGGTTGATTCCATTCCATTCCATTCCATTCCATTCCATTCCATTCCATTCCATTCCATTCCATTGCTTTCCATTCGATTCCATTCGATTCCATTCCATTCCATTCCATTCCATTCCATTCCATTCTATTCCATTCCATTCCATTCCATTCCATTCAATTCCATTCCATTCCATTCCGTTCCACTCGGGTTGATTCCATTCTATTCCATTCCATTCCATTCGATTCCATTCGATATCATTCGATTCCATTCCATTCCATTTCATTCCATTCCATTCCATTCCATTCTGTTCCATTCCATTCCATTCCATTCCATTCTATTCCATTCCATTCCATTACGTTCTACTCGGGTTGATTCCATTCCATTCCATTTCATTCCATTCCATTCCATTCCATTCCATTCGATTCCATTCGATTCCATTCCATTCCATTCCATTCCAATCCATTCCATTCTACTCGGGTTGATTCCATTCCATTCCATTCCATTCCATTCCATTCCATTCCATTCCATTCCATTCCATTCCATTCCATTCCACTCGATTCCATTCCATTCCATTCCATTCCGTTCCAATCCATTCCATTCTACTCGGGTGGATTCCATTCCATTCCATTCCTTTCCATTCCATTCCATTCCATTCCATTCCATTCCATTCCATTCGGTTCCATTCCATTCCATTCCATTCCATTCCATTCCATTCCATTCCATTCCATTCCGTTCTAATCGGGTTGATTCCATTCTATTCCATTCCATTCCATTCCATTCCATTCCATTCCATTCCATTCCATTCCATTCCATTCCATTCTATTCCATTCCATTCTACTCCATTGAATTCCATTCCATTCCATTCTATTCCATTCCATTCCATTCCTTTCCATTCCATTTAGTTCTACTCGGGTTGATTCCATTCCATTCCATTCCATTCCATTCCATTCCATTCCATTCCATTCCATTCCATTCCATTCCACTCCATTCCATTCCATTCCATTCCATTCCATTCCATTCCATTCCATTCCATTCCATTCCATTCCATTCCATTCTATTCCATTCCATTCCATTCCATTCCATTCCATTCCATTCTATTCCATTCCATTCCATTCCATTCCATTCCATTCCATTCTATTCCATTCCATTCCATTCCGTTCTACTCGGGTTGATTCCATTCCATTCCATTTCATTCCATTCCATTCCATTCCATTCCATTCGATTCCATTCGATTCCATTCCATTCCATTCCATTCCAATCCATTCCATTCTACTCGGGTTGATTCCATTCCATTCCATTCCATTCCATTCCATTCCATTCCATTCCATTCCATTCCATTCCATTCCACTCGATTCCATTCCATTCCATTCCATTCCATTCCAATCCATTCCATTCTACTCGGGTGGATTCCATTCCATTCCATTCCTTTCCATTCCATTCCATTCCATTCCATTCCATTACATTCCATTCGGTTCCATTCCATTCCATTCCATTCTATTCCATTCCATTCCATTCCATTCCATTCCATTCCATTCCATTCCGTTCTAATCGGGTTGATTCCATTCTATTCCTTTCCATTCCATTCCATTCCATTCCATTCCATTCCATTCCATTCCATTCCATTCTATTCCATTCCATTCTACTCCATTGAATTCCATTCCATTCCATTCCTTTCCATTCCATTTAGTTCTACTCGGGTTGATTCCATTCCATTCCATTCCATTCCTTTCCATTCCATTCCAATCCATTCCATTCCATTCCTTTCCATTCCATTCCATTCCAGTCCATTCCATTCTACTCGGGTTGACTCCATTCCATTCCATTCCATTACATTACATTCCATTATATTCCATTCCATTCCATTCGATTCCGTTCGATTCCATTCCATTCCATTCCATTGCATTCCATTCCATTCCATTCCATTCGATTCCATTCCATTCCATTCGATTCCATTCCATTCCATTCCATTCCATTCCATTCCATTCCAATCCATTCCATTCTACTCGGGTTGATTCAATTCCATTCCATTCCATTCCATTCCATTCCATTCCATTCCATTCCATTCCTTTCGATTCCATTCCATTCCATTCCATTCCATTCCATTCCATTCCATTCCATTCCATTCCGTTCTACTCGGGTTGATTCCACTCCATTCCATTCCATTCCATTCCATTCCATTCCATTCCATTCCATTCCTTTCCATTCCAACCCATTCCGTTCTACTCGGGTTCATTCCATTCCATTCCATTGAATTCCATTCCATTCCATTCCATTCCATTCCATTCCATTCCATTCCATTCCATTCGATTCCATTCCATTCCATTCCATTCCAAACCATTCCATTCTACTCGGGTTCATCATTCCATTCCATTCCATTCCATTCCATTCCACTCGGGTTCATTCCATTCCATTCCATTCCATTCCATTCCATTCCATTCCATTCCATTCCACTCGGGTGCATTCCATTCCATTCCATTCCATTCCATTCCTTTCCATTCCATTCCGTTCTGCTCAGGTTGATTTCCATTCCATTCCATTCCATTCCATTCCATTCCATTCCATTCCATTCCATTCCATTCCATTCCATTCCGTTCTACTCGGCTTGAATCCATTGAGTTCCGTTCCGTTCCGTTCCGTCCCGACACGTCCCGTCCCGTCCCGTCCCGTCCCGTCCCGTCCCGTGCCGTTTTACTCGGGTTGATTCCTTTCCATTCCGTTCCGCTCGTTTCCGTTACGTTCCATTCCGTTCCACGTGGGTTGGTTCAATTCCATTCTATTCTATTCTATTCCTTTCCCTTCCATTCCATTCCATTCCATTCCATTCTACTCGGGTTGATTCCATGCCAATCCGTTCCGCTCCATTCCGTTCCACGCGGGTTGGTTCAATTCCATTCTATTCTATTCTATTCCTTTCCCTTCCATTCCATTCCATTCCATTCCATTCTACTCGGGTTGATTCCATGCCATTCCGTTCCGTTCCATTCCGTCCCATCCCGACCCGTCCCATCCCGTCCCGTCCCGTCCCATCCCGTTCCGTTCCACATGGGTTGATTCAATTCCTTTCGGTTACATTGAATTCCATTCCATTCCATTCTACTCGGATTGATTCCATTCCATTCCATTCCATTCCATTCCATTCCATTCCATTCCATTCCATTCCATTCCATTCCATTCCATTGCGTTCCATTCGATTCGATTCCATTCCATTCCATTCCATTCCATTCCAATCCATTCCATTCTACTTGGGTTGATTCCATTCCATTCCATTCCATTCCATTCGATTCCATTCAATTCCATTCCATTCCATTCCATTCCATTCCATTCCATTCCATTCCATTCCATTCCGTTCCATTCCACTCGATTCCATTCCATTCCATTCCATTCCATTCCAATCCATTCCATTCTACTCGGGTGGATTCCATTCCATTCCATTCCTTTCCATTCCATTCCATTCCATTCCATTACATTCCATTCGGTTCCATTCCATTCCATTCCATTCCATTCCATTCCATTCCATTCCATTCCGTTCTAATCGGGTTGATTCCATTCTATTCCATTCCATTCCATTCCATTCCATTCCATTCCATTCCATTCCATTCCATTCTATTCCATTCCATTCTACTCCATTGAATTCCATTCCATTCCATTCTATTCCATTCCATTCCATTCCTTTCCATTCCATTTAGTTCTACTCGGGTTGAATCCATTCCATTCCATTCCATTCCTTTCCATTCCATTCCAATCCATTCCATTCCATTACTTTCCATTCCATTCCATTCCAATCCATTCCATTCTACTCGGGTTGACTCCATTCCATTCCATTACATTACATTACATTCCATTATATTCCATTCCATTCCATTCGATTCCGTTCGATTCCACTCCATTCCATTCCATTCCATTCCATTCCATTCCATTCCATTCGATTCCATTCCATTCCATTCGATTCCATTCCATTCCATTCCATTCCATTCCATTCCATTCCATTCCAATCCATTCCATTCTACTCGGGTTGATTCAATTCCATTCCATTCCATTCCATTCCATTCCATTCCATTCCTTTCCATTCCATTCCTTTCGATTCCATTCCATTCCATTCCATTCCATTCCATTCCATTCCATTCCATTCCGTTCTACTCGGGTTGATTCCACTCCATTCCATTCCATTCCATTCCATTCCATTCCAATCCATTCCATTCCATTCCTTTCCATTCCAGCCCATTCCGTTCTACTCGGGTTGATTCCATTCCATTCCATTGAATTCCATTCCATTCCATTCCATTCCATTCGATTCCATTCCATTCCATTCCATTCCAAACCATTCCATTCTACTCGGGTTCATCATTCCATTCCATTCCATTCCATTCCATTCCATTCCATTCCACTCGGGTTCATTCCATTCCATTCCATTCCATTCCATTCCATTCCACTCGGGTGCATTCCATTCCATTCCATTCCATTCCATTCCATTCCATTCCATTCCATTCCGTTCTGCTCAGGTTGATTTCCATTCCATTCCATTCCATTCCATTCCATTCCATTCGATTCCATTCCATTCCATTCCATTCCATTCCATTCCATTCCATTCCATTCCATTCCATTCCATTCCATTCCATTCCGTTCTACTCGGCTTGAATCCATTGAGTTCCGTTCCGTTCCGTTCCGTCCCGACACGTCCCGTCCCGTCCCGTCCCGTCCCGTGCCGTTTTACTCGGGTTGATTCCTTTCCATTCCGTTCCGCTCGTTTCCGTTACGTTCCATTCCATTCCACGCGGGTTGGTTCAATTCCATTCTATTCTATTCTATTCCTTTCCCTTCCATTCCATTCCATTCCATTCCATTCTACTCGGGTTGATTCCATGCCACTCCGTTCCCTTCCATTCCGTCGCATCCCGACCCGTCCCATCCCGTCCCGTCCCGTCCCATCCCGTTCCGTTCCACATGGGTTGATTCAATTCCTTTCGGTTACATTGAATTCCATTCCATTCCATTCTACTCGGATTGATTCCATTCCATTCCATTCCATTCCATTCCATTCCATTCCATTCCATTCCATTGCGTTCCATTCGATTCGATTCGATTCCATTCCATTCCATTCCATTCCAATCCATTCCATTCTACTTGGGTTGATTCCATTCCATTCCATTCCATTCCATTCGATTCCATTCCATTCCATTCCATTCCATTCCATTCCATTCCATTCCATTCCATTCCATTCCATTCGATTCCATTCTGTTCTACTCGGGTTGATTCCACTCCATTCCATTCCATTCCATTCCAATCTATTCCATTCCATTCCATTCGATTCCATTCTATTCCATTCGATTCCATTCCATTCCATTTCATTTTATTCCATTCCATTCCATTCCATTCTATTCCATTGAATTCCATTCCATTCCATTCCATTCCATTCCATTCCATTCCATTCCATTCCATTCCATTCCATTCCATTCCGTTCTACTCGGGTTGATTCCACTCCATTCCACTCCATTCCATTCCATTCCATTCCATTCCACTCGGGTTGATCATTCCATTCCATTCCATTCCATTCCATTCCATTCCATTCCATTCCATTCCATTCCATTCCATTCCACTCGGGCTCATTCCATTCCATTCCATTCAATTCCATTCCATTCCATTCCATTCCATTCCATTCCATTCCATTCCATTCCATTCCATTCCGTTCTACTCGGTTTGATTTCCATTCCATTCCATTCCATTCCATTCCATTCCATTCCATTCCATTCCATTCCATTCCATTCCTTTCCATTTACTCCATTCGGTTCTACTCGGGTTGATTCCATTGAGTTTGGTTCCGTTCCGTTCCGTCCCGTCCCGTCCCGTCCCGTCCCGTCCCGTCCCGTGCCGTTTTACTCGGTTTGATTCCTTTCCATTCCGTTCCGCTCGTTTCCGTTGCGTTCCATTCCGTTCCACGCGGGTTGGTTCAATTCCATTCTATTCTATTCTATTCCTTTCCATTCCATTCCATTCCATTCCATTCCATTCCATTCTACTCGGGTTGATTCCATGCCATTCCGTTCCGTTCCATTCCTTCCCATCCCAACCCGTCCCATCACGTCCCGTCCCGTCCCATCCCGTTCCTTTCCACATGGGTTGATTCAATTCCTTTCGGTTACATTGAATTCCATTCCATTCCATTCTACTCGGATTGATTCCATTCCATTCCATTCAATTCCATTCCATTCCATTCCATTCCATTCCATTCCATTCCATTCCATTCCATTCCTTTCCATTCCAATCCATTCCATTCTACTCGGGTTGATTCCATTCTATTCCATTCCATTCCATTCCATTCCATTCCATTCCATTTCATTCCATTCCAATCCATTCCATTCCATTCCATTCCATTCCATTCCATTCCATTCCATTCCGTTCTACTCGGGTTGATTCCATTCTATTCCATTCCATTCCGTTCGATTCCATTTGATTCCATTCGATTCCATTCCATTCCATTCCATTCCCTTCCATTCCATTCTATTCCATTGAATTCCATTCCATTCCATTCCATTCCATTCCATTCCGTTCTACTCTGATTGATTCCATTAAATTCCATTCCATTCCATTCCATTCGATTCCATTCCATTCCATTCCATTCCATTCCATTCCATTCCATTCCAATACATTCCATTCTATTCTGGTTGATTCCATTCCATTCCATTCCATTCCATTCCATTCTTCTCCATTCGATTCCATTCGATTCCATTCCATTCCATTCCATGGAATTCCATTCCATTCCACTCCATTCCATTCCATTCCATTCCATTCCATTCCATTCCATTCCGTTCTACTCGGGTTGATTCCATTCCATTCCATTCCATTCCATTCCATTCCATTCCATTCCATTCCATTCCATTCCACTCCATTCCATTCGATTCCATTCGATTCCATTCCATTCCATTCCATTCCATTCCAATCCATTCCATTCTACTCGGGTTGATTCCATTCCATTCCATTCCATTCCATTCCATTCCATTCCATTCCATTCCATTCCATTCCATTCCATTCCATTCCATAGCATTCCATTCGATTCCATTAGATTCCATTCCATTCAATTCCATTCCATTCCATTCCATTCCATTCCATTCCATTCCGTTCCACTCGGGTTGATTCCATTCTATTCCATTCCATTCCATTCGATTCCATTCGATATCATTCGATTCCCTTCCATCCCATTCCATTCCATTCCATTCCATTCCGTTCTACTCGGGTTGATTCCATTCCATTCCATTTCATTCCATTCCATTCCATTCCATTTCTTTCGATTCCATTCTTTTCCATTCCATTCCATTCCATTCCAATCCATTCCATTCTACTCGGGTTGATTCCATTCCATTCCATTCCATTCCATTCCATTCCATTCCATTCCATTCCACTCGATTCCATTCCATTCCTTTCCATTCCATTCCAATCAATTCCATTCTACTCGGGTGGATTCCATTCCATTCCATTCCATTCCATTCCATTCCATTCCATTCCATTCCATTCGATTCCATTCCATTCCATTCCATTCCATTCCGTTCTAGTCGGGTTCATTCCATTCCATTCCATTCCATTCCATTCCATTCCATTCCATTCCATTCCATTCCATTCCATTCCATTCTATTCCATTCCATTCTACTCCATTGAATTCCATTCCATTCCATTCAATTCCATTCCATTCCATTCCTTTCCATTCCATTTAGTTCTACTCGGGTTGATTCCATTCCATTCCATTCCATTCCATTCCATTCCATTCCATTCCACTACTTTCCATTCCATTCCATTCCAATCCATTCCATTCTACTCGGGTTGACTCCATTCCATTCCATTCCATTCCATTCCATTCCATTCCATTCCATTATATTCCATTCTATTCCATTCGATTCCGTTCGATTCCATTCCATTCCATTCCATTCCATTCCATTCCATTCCATTTACTCCATTCCGTTCTACTCGGGTTGTTTCCATTGAGTTTGGTTCCGTCCCGTCCCGTCCCGTCCCGTCCCGTCCCGTGCCGTTTTACTCAGGTTGATTCCTTTCCATTCCATTCCGCTCGTTTCCTTTACGTTCCATTCCGTTCCACGCGGGTTGGTTCAATTCCATTCTATTCTATTCTATTCCTTTCCCTTCCATTCCATTCCATTCCATTCCATTCTACTCGGGTTGATTCCATGCCATTCCGTTCCGTTCCATTCCGTCCCATCCCGATCCGTCCCATCCCGTCCCGTCCCGTCCCATCCCGTTCCATTCCACATGGGTTGATTCAATTCCTTTCGGTTAGATTGAACTCCATTCCATTCCATTCTACTCGGATTGACTCCACTCCATTCCATTCCATTCCATTCCATTCCATTCCATTCCATTCCATTCCATTCCAATCCATTCCATTCTACTCGGGTTGATTCCATTCTATTCCATTCCATTCCATTCCATTCCATTCCATTCCATTCCATTCCATTCCATTCCATTCCATTCCATTCCATTCGATTCCATTCCATTCCATTCCATTCCATTCCATTCCATTCCATTCCATTCCATTCCATTCCATTCCATTCCGTTCTACTCGGGTTGATTCCATTCTATTCCATTCCATTCCTTTCGATTCCATTTGATTCCACTCGATTTCATTCCATTCCATTCCATTCCCTTCCATTCCATTCTATTCCATTGAATTCCATTCCATTCCATTCCATTCCATTCCATTCCATTCCATTCCGTTCTACTCTGATTGATTCCATTCCATTCCATTCCATTCCATTCCATTCCATTCCATTCCATTCCATTCCATTCCATTCCATTCCAATACATTCCATTCTACTCTGGTTGATTCCATTCCATTCCATTCCATTCCATTCCATTCGTCTCCATTCGATTCCATTCCATTCCATTCCATTCTATTCCATTGAATTCCATTCCATTCCATTCCATTCCATTCCATTCCATTCCATTCCATTCCACTCCATTCCATTCGATTCCATTCCGTTCCATTCCATTCCATTCCATTCCATTCCATTCCATTCCATTCCATTCCATTCCGTTCTACTCGGGTTGATTCCATTCTATTCCATTCCATTCCGTTCGATTCCATTTGATTCCATTCGATTCCATTCCATTCCATTCCATTCGATTCCATTCCATTCCATTCCATTCCGTTCTACTCGGGTTGATTCCATTCTATTCCATTCCATTCCGTTCGATTCCATTCGATTCCATTCGATTCCATTCCATTCCATTCCATTCCCTTCCATTCCATTCTATTCCTTTGAATTCCATTCCATTCCATTGCATTCCATTCCATTCCGTTCTACTCTGATTGACTCCATTCCATTCCATTCCATTCCATTCCATTGCATTCCATTCCATTCCATTCGATTCCATTCCATTCCATTCCATTCCATTCCATTCCATTCCATTCCAATACATTCCATTCTACTCTGGTTGATTCCATTCCATTCCATTCCATTCCATTCCATTCGTCTCCATTCGATTCCATTCGATTCCATTCCATTCTATTCCATTGAATTCCATTCCATTCCATTCCATTCCATTCCACTCCATTCCATTCCATTCCATTCCATACCATTCCATTCCGTTCTACTCGGGTTGATTCCGTTCCATTCCATTCCATTCCATTACTTTCCATTCCATTCCACTCCATTCCATTCGATTCCATTCGATTCCATTCCATTCCATTCCAATCCATTCCATTCTACTCGGGTTGATTCCATTCCATTCCATTCCATTCCATTCCATTCCATTCCATTCCATTCCATTCCATTGCATTCCATTCGATTCCATTCGATTCCATTCCATTCGATTCCATTCGAGATCATTCGATTCCATTCCATCCCATTCCATTCCATTCCATTCCATTCCGTTCTACTCGGGTTGATTACATTCCATTCCATTTCATTCCATTCCATTCCATTCCATTCCATTCTATTCCATTCGATTCCATTCCATTCCATTCCATTCCAATCCATTCCATTCTACTCGGGTTGATTCCATTCCATTCCATTCCATTCCATTCCATTCCATTCCATTCCATTCCATTCGATTCCACTCGATTCCATTCCATTCTTTCCATTCCATTCCAATCCATTCCATTCTACTCGGGTGGATTCCATTCCATTCCATTCGATTCCATTCCATTCCATTCCATTCCGTTCCATTCCATTCCATTCGATTCCATTCCATTCCATTCCATTCCATTCGATTCCATTCCATTCCATTCCATTCCATTCCATTCCATTCCATTCCATTCCATTCCGTTCTAGTCGGGTTGATTCCATTCTATTCCATTCCATTCCATTCCATTCCATTCCATTCCATTCCATTCCATTCCATTCCATTCCATTCCATTCTATTCCACTCCTTTCCACTCCATTGAATTCCATTCCATTCCATTCTATTCCATTCCATTCCATTCCTTTCCATTCCATTTAATTCTACTCGGGTTGATTCCATTCCATTCCATTCCATTCCATTCCATTCCATTCCATTCCGTTCCATTCCATTCCATTCCATTCCATTCCATTGCATTAAATTGCATTCCATTCGATTCCATTCCATTCCATTCCATTCCATTCCATTCCATTCCATTCCATTCCATTCCATTCTGTTCCACTCGGGTTGATTCCATTCTATTCCATTCCATTCCCTTCTATTCCGTTCGATATCATTCGATTCCATTCCATCCCATTCCATTCCATTCCATTCCATTCCGTTCTTCTTGGGTTGATTCCATTCCATTCCATTTCATTCCAATCCTTTCCATTCCATTTCTTTCGATTCCATTCGATTCCATTCCATTCCATTCCATTCCAATCCATTGCATTCTACTCAGTTTGATTCCATTCCATTCCACTCCATTCCATTCATATCCATTCCATTCCATTCCATTCAATTCCACTCGATTCCATTCCATTCCTTTCCATTCCATTCCAATCCATTCCATTCTACTCGGGTGGATTCCATTCCATTCCATTCGATTCCATTCCATTCCATTCCATTCCATTCCATTCCATTCCATTCCATTCGATTCCATTCCATTCCATTCCATGGCATTCCATTCCATTCCATTCCATTCCATTCCATTCCGTTCTAGTCTGGTTGATTCCATTCCATTCCATTGCATTCCATTCCATTCCATTGCATTCCATTCCATTCCATTCCATTCCATTCCATTCCATTCCATTCCATTCTATTCCATTCCATTCTACTCCATTGAATTCCATTCCATTCCATTCAATTTCATTCCTTTCCATTCCTTTCCAATCCATTTAGTTCTACTCGGGTTGATTCCATTCCATTCCATTCCATTCCATTCCATTCCATTCCATTCCATTCCATTCCATTACTTTCCATTCCATTCCATTCCAATCCATTCCATTCTACTCGGGTTGACTCCATTCCATTCCATTCCACTCCATTCCATTCAGTTATATTCCATTCTATTCCATTCGATTCCGTTCGATTCCATTCCATTCCATTCCATTCTATTCCATTCCATTCGATTCCATTCCATTCCATTCCATTCCATTCCATTCCAATCCATTCCATTCTACTCGGGTTGATTCCATTCCATTCCATTCCATTCCAATCCATTCCATTCCATTCCATTCCATTCCATTCCATTCCATTCCATTCCATTCCAATACATTCCATTCTACTCTGGTTGATTCCATTCCATTCCATTCCATTCCATTCCATTCGTCTCCATTCGATTCCATTCGATTCCATTCCATTCTATTCCATTGAATTCCATTCCATTCCATTCCATTCCATTCCACTCCATTCCATTCCATTCCATTCCATACCATTCCATTCCGTTCTACTCGGGTTGATTCCGTTCCATTCCATTCCATTCCATTACTTTCCATTCCATTCCACTCCATTCCATTCGATTCCATTCGATTCCATTCCATTCCATTCCAATCCATTCCATTCTACTCGGGTTGATTCCATTCCATTCCATTCCATTCCATTCCATTCCATTCCATTCCATTCCATTGCATTCCATTCGATTCCATTCGATTCCATTCCATTCGATTCCATTCGAGATCATTCGATTCCATTCCATCCCATTCCATTCCATTCCATTCCATTCCGTTCTACTCGGGTTGATTACATTCCATTCCATTTCATTCCATTCCATTCCATTCCATTCCATTCTATTCCATTCGATTCCATTCCATTCCATTCCATTCCAATCCATTCCATTCTACTCGGGTTGATTCCATTCCATTCCATTCCATTCCATTCCATTCCATTCCATTCCATTCCATTCGATTCCACTCGATTCCATTCCATTCTTTCCATTCCATTCCAATCCATTCCATTCTACTCGGGTGGATTCCATTCCATTCCATTCCATTCCATTCCATTCCATTCCATTCCGTTCCATTCCATTCCATTCGATTCCATTCCATTCCATTCCATTCCATTCGATTCCATTCCATTCCATTCCATTCCATTCCATTCCATTCCATTCCATTCCATTCCGTTCTAGTCGGGTTGATTCCATTCTATTCCATTCCATTCCATTCCATTCCATTCCATTCCATTCCATTCCATTCCATTCCATTCTATTCCACTCCATTCCACTCCATTGAATTCCATTCCATTCCATTCTATTCCATTCCATTCCATTCCTTTCCATTCCATTTAATTCTACTCGGGTTGATTCCATTCCATTCCATTCCATTCCATTCCATTCCATTCCATTCCGTTCCATTCCATTCCATTCCATTCCATTCGATTGCATTAAATTGCATTCCATTCGATTCCATTCGATTCCATTCCATTCCATTCCATTCCATTCCATTCCATTCCATTCCATTCTGTTCCACTCGGGTTGATTCCATTCTATTCCATTCCATTCCCTTCTATTCCATTCGATATCATTCGATTCCATTCCATCCCATTCCATTCCATTCCATTCCATTCCGTTCTTCTTGGGTTGATTCCATTCCATTCCATTTCATTCCATTCCATTCCATTCCATTTCTTTCGATTCCATTCGATTCCATTCCATTCCATTCCATTCCAATCCATTGCATTCTACTCAGTTTGATTCCATTCCATTCCACTCCATTCCATTCATATCCATTCCATTCCATTCCATTCAATTCCACTCGATTCCATTCCATTCCTTTCCATTCCATTCCAATCCATTCCATTCTACTCGGGTGGATTCCATTCCATTCCATTCGATTCCATTCCATTCCATTCCATTCCATTCCATTCCATTCCATTCCATTCGATTCCATTCCATTCCATTCCATGGCATTCCATTCCATTCCATTCCATTCCATTCCATTCCGTTCTAGTCTGGTTGATTCCATTCCATTCCATTGCATTCCATTCCATTCCATTGCATTCCATTCCATTCCATTCCATTCCATTCCATTCCATTCCATTCCATTCTATTCCATTCCATTCTACTCCATTGAATTCCATTCCATTCCATTCAATTTCATTCCATTCCATTCCTTTCCAATCCATTTAGTTCTACTCGGGTTGATTCCATTCCATTCCATTCCATTCCATTCCATTCCATTCCATTCCATTCCATTACTTTCCATTCCATTCCATTCCAATCCATTCCATTCTACTCGGGTTGACTCCATTCCATTCCATTCCACTCCATTCCATTCCGTTATATTCCATTCTATTCCATTCGATTCCGTTCGATTCCATTCCATTCCATTCCATTCTATTCCATTCCATTCGATTCCATTCCATTCCATTCCATTCCATTCCATTCCAATCCATTCCATTCTACTCGGGTTGATTCCATTCCATTCCATTCCATTCCAATCCATTCCATTCCATTCCATTCCATTCCATTCCATTCCATTCCATTCCATTCCATTCCATTCCATTCCATTCCTTTCTATTCCATTCCATTCCATTCCATTCCATTCCATTCCATTCCATTCCATTCCGTTCTACTCGGGTTGATTCCACTCCATTCCATTCCCTTCCATTCCATTCCATTCCATTCCATTCCATTCCATTGCATTCCATTCCAACCCATTCTTTTCTACTCGGGTTGATTCCATTCCATTCCATTCCATTCCATTCCATTCCATTCCATTCCATTCCATTCGATTCCATTCCATTCCATTTCATTCCAAACCGTTCCATTCTACTCGGGTTCATCATTCCATTCCATTCCATTCCATTCCATTCCACTCGGGTTCATTCCATTCCATTCCATTCCATTCCATTCCATTCCATTCCGTTCTACTCAGGTTGATTTCCATTCCATTCCATTCCATTCCATTCCATTCCATTCCATTCCATTCCATTCCATTCCATTCCACTCGGGTTGAGCATTCCATTCGATTCCATTCCATTCCATTCCATTCCATTCCATTCCAATCCACTCGGGCTCATTCCATTCCATTCCATTCCATTCCATTCCATTCCATTCCATTCCATTCCAATCCATTCCATTCTTCTCGGGTTGATTCCATTCCATTCCATTCCATTCCATTCCATTCCATTCCAATCCATTCCATTCTACTTGGGTTGATTCCATTCCATTCCATTCCATTCCATTCCATTCCATTCCATTCCATTCCATTCCATTCCATTCAGTTTCATTCCATTACATTCCATTCCATTCCATTCCATTCCATTCCATTCCATTCCATTCCATTCCATTCCATTCGATTCCATTCCATTCCATTCCATTCCGTTCTACTCGGGTTGATTCCATTCTATTCCATTCCATTCCGTTCGATTCCATTCGATTCCATTCGATTCCGTTCCATTCCATTCCATTCCCTTCCATTCCATTCTATTCCATTGAATTCCATTCCATTGCATTCCATTCCATTCCATTCCATTCCATTCCATTCCATTCCATTCCATTCCGTTCTACTCTGATTGACTCCATTCCACTCCATTCGATTCCATTCCATTCCATTCCATTCCATTCCAATACATTCCATTCTACACTGGTTGATTCCACTCCACTCTGGTTGATTCCATTCCATTCCATTCCGTTCCATTCCATTCCATTCCATTCCATTCGTCTCCATTCGATTCCATTCGATTCCATTCCATTCTATTCCATTGAATTCCATTCCATTCCATTCCATTCCATTCCATTCTATTACATTCCATTCCATTCCATTCCGTTCTACTCGGGTTGATTCCATTCCATTCCATTCCATTCCATTCCATTCCACTCCATTCCATTCGATTCCATTCGATTCCATTCCATTCCATTCCATTCCATTCCATTCCAATCCATTCCATTCTACTCGGGTTGATTCCATTCCATTCCATTCCATTCCATTCCATTCCATTCCATTCCATTGAATTCCATTCGATTCCATTCGATTCCATTCCATTCGATTCCATTCGATATCATTCGATTCCATTCCTTCCCATTCCATTCCATTCCATTCCATTCCGTTCTACTCGGGGTGATTCCATTCCATTCCATTTCATTCCATTCCATTCCATTCCATTCCATTCCATTCCATTCGATTCCATTCCATTCCATTCCATTCCAATCCATTCCATTCTACTCGGGTTGATTCCATTCCATTCCATTCCATTCCATTCCATTCCATTCCATTCGATTCCACTCGATTCCATTCCATTCTTTCCATTGCATTCCAATTCATTCCATTCTACTTGGGAGGATTCCATTCCATTCCATTCCATTCCATTCCATTCCATTCCATTCCATTCCATTCCATTCCATTCCATTTGATTCCATTCCATTCCATTCCATTCCATTCCATTTCATTCCATTCCTTTCCATTCCATTCCGTTCTAGTCGGGTTGATTCCATTCTATTCCATTCCATTCCATTCCATTCCATTCCATTCCATTCCATTCTATTCCATTCCATTCTACTCCATTGAATTCCATTCCATTCCATTCTATTCCATTCCATTCCATTCCTTTCCATTCCATTTAGTTCTACTCTGGTTGATTCCATTCCATTCCATTCAATTCCATTCCATTCCATTCCATTCCATTCAATTCCATTCTATTCCTTTCGATTCCATTCCATTCCATTAAATTCCATTCCATTCCATTCCATTCCATTCCATTCCATTCCATTCCTTTCCATTCCATTCCATTCCGTTCTACTCGGGTTGATTCCACTCCATTCCATTCCATTCCATTCCATACCATTCCATTCGATTCCATTCCATTCCATTCCATTCCATTCCATTCCATTCCATTCCATTCCATTCTGTTCTACTCGGGTTGATTACACTCCATTCCATTCCATTCCATTCCATTCTATTCCATTTCATTCCATTCGATTCCATTCTATTCCATTCGATTCCATTCCATTCCATTTCATTTTATTCCATTCCATTCCATTCCATTCTATTCCATTGAATTCCATTCCATTCAATTCCATTCCATTTCATTTTATTGCATTCCATTCCATACCATTCTATTCCATTGAATTTCATTCCATTCCTTTCCATTCCAATCCATTCCATTCTACTCGGGTTGATTCCATTCCATTCCATTCCATTCCATTCCATTCGATTCCATTCCATTCCATTGCATTCCATTCCATTCCGTTCTACTCGGGTTGATTCCACTCCATTCCATTCCATTCCATTCCATTCCATTCCATTCCATTCCATTCCAATTCTTTCGTTTCCATTCCATCCAATTCCGTTCTACTCGGATTGATTCCATTCCATTCCATTCAATTCCATTCCATTCCATTCGATTCCATTCGATTCCATTCCATTCCATTCCATTCCATCCCATTTCATTCCAAACCATTCCATTCTACTCGGGTTCATCATTCCATTCCATTCCATTCCATTCCATTCCACTCGGGTTCTTTCCATTCCATTCCATTCCATTCCATTCCATTCCATTCCATTCCATTCCATTCCGTTCTACTCAGGTTGATTTCCATTCCATTCCATTCCATTCCATTCCATTCCATTCCATTCCATTCCATTCCGTTCCATTCCACTCCATTCCATTCTACTCGTGTTGATTCCATGCCGTTCCGTTCCGTTCCATTCCGTCCCATCCCGACGCGTCCCGTCCCGTTCCGTCCCGCCAAATTCCGTTCCTTTCTGATCGGGTTGATTCCGTTCCATTCCGTTCCGTTCCTTTCCGTTCCATTCCATTCCGTTACACGCGGGTTGATTCAATTCCATTCTATTACATTGAATTCCATTCCATACCATTCCATTCCATTCTACTCGGATTGATTGAATTCCATTCCATTCCATTCCAGTCCATTCCAATCCATTCCATTCTACTCGGGTTGATTCCATTCCATTCCATTCCATTCCATTCCATTCAATTCCATTCCATTCAATTGCGTTCCATTCGATTCGATTCCATTCCATTCCATTCCATTCCATTCCAATCCATTCCATTCTACTTGGGTTGATTCCATTCCATTCCATTCCATTCCATTCCATTCCATTCGATTCCATTCGATTCCATTCCATTCCATTCCATTCCATTCCATTCCATTCCATTCCATTCCATTCTGTTCTACTCGGGTTGATTCCACTCCATTCCATTCCATTCCATTCCATTCAATTCCATTCCATTCAATTGCGTTCCATTCGATTCGATTCCATTCCATTCCATTCCATTCCATTCCAATCCATTCCATTCTACTTGGGTTGATTCCATTCCATTCCATTCCATTCCATTCCATTCCATTCCATTCCATTCGATTCCATTCCATTCCATTTCATTTTATTCCATTCCATTCCATTCCATTCTATTCCATTGAATTCCATTCCATTCCATTCCATTCCATTCCATTCCATTCAGTTTCATTCCATTCCATTCCATTCCATTCCATTCCATTCCATTCCATTCCATTCCATTCCATTCCATTCCATTCCATTCCATTCCATTCCATTCCGTTCTACTCGGGTTAATTCCATTCTATTCCATTCCATTCCATTCCATTCCATTCCATTCCATTCCATTCCATTCCATTCCCTTCCATTCCATTCTATTCCATTGAATTCCATTCCATTCCATTCCATTCCATTCCATTCCATTCCATTCCATTCCATTCCATTCCATTCCGTTCTACGATGATTGACTCCATTCCATTCCATTCCATTCCATTCCATTCCATTCCATTCCATTCCATTCCATTTCATTCCATTCCATTCCATTCCAATACATTCCATTCTACTCTGGTTGATTCCATTCCATTCCATTCCATTCCATTCCATTCCATTCCATTCCATTCATCTCCATTCGATTCCATTCGATTCCATTCCATTCTATTCCATTGAATTCCATTTCATTCCATTCCATTCCATTCCATTCCATTCCATTCCATTCCATTCCATTCCATTCCATTCCATTCCATTCCGTTCTACTCGGGTTGATTCCATTCCATTCCATTCCATTCCATTCCATTCCATTCCACTCCATTCCATTCGATTCCATTCGATTCCATTCCATTCCATTCCATTCCATTCCAATCCATTCCATTCTACTCGGGTTGATGCCATTCCATTCCATTCCATTCCATTCCATTCCATTGCATTCCATTCGATTCCATTCGATTCCATTCCATTCGATTCCATTCGAGATCATTCGATTCCATTCCATCCCATTCCAATCCATTCCATTCCATTCCGTTCTACTCGGGTTGATTCCATTCCATTCCATTTCATTCCATTCCATTCCATTCCATTCCATTCCATTCCATTCGATTCCATTCCATTCCATTCCATTCCAATCCATTCCATTCTACTCGGGTTGATTCCATTCCATTCCATTCCATTCCATTCCATTCCATTCCATTCCATTCCATTCGATTCCACTCGATTCCATTCCATTCTTTCCATTCCATTCCAATCCATTCCATTCTACTCGGGTGGATTCCATTCCATTCCATTCCATTCCATTCCATTCCATTCCATTCCACTCCATTCGATTCCATTCCATTCCATTCCATTCCATTCCATTCCATTCCATTCCATTCCATTCCATTCCATTCCATTCCGTTCTAGTCGGGTTGATTCCATTCTATTCCATTCCATTCCATTCCATTCCATTCCATTCCATTCGATTCCATTCCATTCCATTCCATTCTACTCCATTCCATTCTACTCCATTGAATTCCATTCCATTCCATTCAATTCCATTCCATTCCATCCCTTTCCATTCCATTTACTTCTACTCGGGTTGATTCCATTCCATTCCATTCCATTCCATTCCATTCCATTCCATTCAATTCCATTCCATTCCGTTACTTTCCATTCCATTCCGTTCCAATCCATTCCATTCTACTCGGGTTGACTCCATTCCATTCCATTCCTTTCCATTCCATTATATTCCATTCTAATCCATTCGATTCCGTTCGATTCCATTCCATTCCATTCCATTCCATTCCATTCCATTCCATTCCATTCCATTCGATTCCATTCCATTCCATTCCATGGCATTCCATTCCATTCCATTCCATTCCATTCCATTCCGTTCTAGTCTGGTTGATTCCATTCCATTCCATTGCATTCCATTCCATTCCATTGCATTCCATTCCATTCCATTCCATTCCATTCCATTCCATTCCATTCCATTCTATTCCATTCCATTCTACTCCATTGAATTCCATTCCATTCCATTCAATTTCATTCCATTCCATTCCTTTCCAATCCATTTAGTTCTACTCGGGTTGATTCCATTCCATTCCATTCCATTCCATTCCATTCCATTCCATTCCATTCCATTCCATTCCATTCCATTACTTTCCATTCCATTCCATTCCAATCCATTCCATTCTACTCGGGTTGACTCCATTCCATTCCATTCCACTCCATTCCATTCCGTTATATTCCATTCTATTCCATTCGATTCCGTTCGATTCCATTCCATTCCATTCCATTCTATTCCATTCCATTCGATTCCATTCCATTCCATTCCATTCCATTCCATTCCATTCCATTCCATTCCATTCCAATCCATTCCATTCTACTCGGGTTGATTCCATTCCATTCCATTCCATTCCAATCCATTCCATTCCATTCCATTCCATTCCATTCCATTCCATTCCATTCCATTCCATTCCATTCCTTTCTATTCCATTCCATTCCATTCCATTCCATTCCATTCCATTCCATTCCATTCCATTCCATTCCGTTCTACTCGGGTTGATTCCACTCCATTCCATTCCCTTCCATTCCATTCCATTCCATTCCATTCCATTCCATTGCATTCCATTCCAACCCATTCTTTTCTACTCGGGTTGATTCCATTCCATTCCATTCCATTCCATTCCATTCCATTCCATTCCATTCCATTCCATTCCATTCCGTTCTACTCAGGTTGATTTCCATTCCATTCCATTCCATTCCATTCCATTCCATTCCATTCCATTCCACTCGGGTTGAGCATTCCATTCGATTCCATTCCATTCCATTCCATTCCATTCCATTCCATTCCAATCCACTCGGGCTCATTCCATTCCATTCCATTCCATTCCATTCCATTCCATTCCATTCCATTCCATTCAATTCCATTCCATTCCGTTCAACTCGGGTTGATTTCCATTCCATTCCATTCCATTCCATTCCACTCCATTCCATTCCATTCCATTCCATTCCATTCCATTCCTTTCCATTTATTCCATTCCGTTCTACTCGGGTTGATTCCATTGAGTTTGGTTCCGTTCCGTTCCGTCCCGTCCCGTCCCGTCCCGTCCCGTTCCGTTTTACTCGGGTTGATTCCTTTGCATTCCGTTCCGCTCGTTTCCATTCCGTTCCATTCCGTTCCACGCGGGTTGGTTCAATTCCATTCTATTCTATTCTATTCCTTTCCATTCCATTCCATTCTACTCGGGTTGATTCTATGCCGTTCCATTCCGTTCCATTCCGTCCCATTCCGACCCGTCCCATCCCGTCCCGTCCCGTCCCATCCCGTTCCGTTCCACATGGGTTGATTCAATTCCTTTCGGTTACATTGAATTCCATTCCATTCCATTCTACTCGGATTGATTCCATTCCATTCCATTCCATTCCATTCCATTCCATTCCATTCCAATCCATTCCATTCTACTCGGGTTGATTCCATTCCATTCCATTCCATTCCATTCCATTCCATTCCATTCCATTCCATTCCATTCCATTCCATTCCATTCAGTTTCATTCCATTCCATTCCATTCCATTCCATTCCATTCCATTCCATTCCATTCCATTCCATTCCATTCCATTCCATTCGATTCCATTCCATTCCATTCCATTCCGTTCTACTCGGGTTGATTCCATTCTATTCCATTCCATTCCGTTCGATTCCATTCGATTCCATTCTATTCCGTTCCATTCCATTCCATTCCCTTCCATTCCATTCTATTCCATTGAATTCCATTCCATTGCATTCCATTCCATTCCATTCCATTCCATTCCATTCCATTCCATTCCGTTCTACTCTGATTGACTCCATTCCACTCCATTCGATTCCATTCCATTCCATTCCATTCCATTCCATTCCAATACATTCCATTCTACACTGGTTGATTCCATTCCACTCTGGTTGATTCCATTCCATTCCATTCCATTCCATTCCATTCCATTCCATTCCATTCGTCTCCATTCGATTCCATTCGATTCCATTCCATTCTATTCCATTGAATTCCATTCCATTCCATTCCATTCCATTCCATTCTATTACATTCCATTCCATTCCATTCCGTTCTGCTCGGGTTGATTCCATTCCATTCCATTCCATTCCATTCCATTCCACTCCATTCCATTCGATTCCATTCGATTCCATTCCATTCCATTCCATTCCATTCCAATCCATTCCATTCTACTCGGGTTGATTCCATTCCATTCCATTCCATTCCATTCCATTCCATTCCATTGAATTCCATTCGATTCCATTCGATTCCATTCCATTCGATTCCATTCGATATCATTCGATTCCATTCCTTCCCATTCCATTCCATTCCATTCCATTCCGTTCTACTCGGGTTGATTCCATTCCATTCCATTTCATTCCATTCCATTCCATTCCATTCCATTCCATTCCATTCGATTCCATTCCATTCCATTCCATTCCAATCCATTCCATTCTACTCGGGTTGATTCCATTCCATTCCATTCCATTCCATTCCATTCCATTCCATTCCATTCGATTCCACTCGATTCCATTCCATTCTTTCCATTCCATTCCAATCCATTCCATTCTACTTGGGAGGATTCCATTCCATTCCATTCCATTCCATTCCATTCCATTCCATTCCATTCCATTCCATTCCATTCCATTCCATTTGATTCCATTCCATTCCATTCCATTCCATTCCATTCCATTTCATTCCATTCCTTTCCATTCCATTCCGTTCTAGTCGGGTTGATTCCATTCTATTCCATTCCATTCCATTCCATTCCATTCCATTCCATTCCATTCTATTCCATTCCATTCTACTCCATTGAATTCCATTCCATTCCATTCTATTCCATTCCATTCCATTCCTTTCCATTCCATTTAGTTCTACTCTGGTTGATTCCATTCCATTCCATTCAATTCCATTCCATTCCATTCCATTCCATTCCATTCCATTCCATTCCATTCCATTCTATTCCTTTCGATTCCATTCCATTCCATTAAATTCCATTCCATTCCATTCCATTCCATTCCATTCCATTCCATTCCATTCCTTTCCATTCCATTCCATTCCGTTCTACTCGGGTTGATTCCACTCCATTCCATTCCATTCCATTCCATACCATTCCATTCGATTCCATTCCATTCCATTCCATTCCATTCCATTCCATTCCATTCCATTCCATTCTGTTCTATTCGGGTTGATTACACTCCATTCCATTCCATTCCATTCCATTCTATTCCATTTCATTCCATTCGATTCCATTCTATTCCATTCGATTCCATTCCATTCCATTCAATTTTATTCCATTCCATTCCATTCCATTCTATTCCATTGAATTCCATTCCATTCAATTCCATTCCATTTCATTTTATTGCATTCCATTCCATACCATTCTATTCCATTGAATTTCATTGCATTCCTTTCCATTCCAATCCATTCCATTCTACTCGGGTTGATTCCATTCCATTCCATTCCATTCCATTCCATTCGATTCCATTCCATTCCATTGCATTCCATTCCATTCCGTTCTACTCGGGTTGATTCCACTCCATTCCATTCCATTCAATTCCATTCCATTCCATTCCATTCCAATTCTTTCGTTTCCATTCCAACCAATTCCGTTCTACTCGGATTGATTCCATTCCATTCCATTCCATTCCATTCAATTCCATTCCATTCCATTCGATTCCATTCGATTCCATTCCATTCCATTCCATTCCATCCCATTTCATTCCAAACCATTCCATTCTACTCGGGTTCATCATTCCATTCCATTCCATTCCATTCCATTCCATTCCACTCGGGTTCTTTCCATTCCATTCCATTCCATTCCATTCCATTCCATTCCATTCCATTCCATTCTACTCAGGTTGATTTCCATTCCATTCCATTCCATTCCATTCCATTCCATTCCATTCCATTCCATTCCATTCCATTCCGTTCCATTCCACTCCATTCCATTCTACTCGTGTTGATTCCATGCCGTTCCGTTCCGTTCCATTCCGTCCCATCCCGACGCGTCCCGTCCCGTTCCGTCCCGCCAAATTCCGTTCCTTTCTGATCGGGTTGATTCCGTTCCATTCCGTTCCGTTCCTTTCCGTTCCATTCCATTCCGTTACACGCGGGTTGATTCAATTCCATTCTATTACATTGAATTCCATTCCATACCATTCCATTCCATTCTACTCGGATTGATTGAATTCCATTCCATTCCATTCCAGTCCATTCCAATCCATTCCATTCTACTCGGGTTGATTCCATTCCATTCCATTCCATTCCATTCCATTCCATTCAATTCCATTCCATTCAATTGCGTTCCATTCGATTCGATTCCATTCCATTCCATTCCATTCCATTCCAATCCATTCCATTCTACTTGGGTTGGTTCCATTCCATTCCATTCCATTCCATTCCATTCCATTCGATTCCATTCGATTCCATTCGATTCCATTCCATTCCATTCCATTCCATTCCATTCCATTCCATTCTGTTCTACTCGGGTTGATTCCACTCCATTCCATTCCATTCCATTCCATTCGATTCCATTCCATTCCATTTCATTTTATTCCATTCCATTCCATTCCATTCTATTCCATTGAATTCCATTCCATTCTATTCCATTCCATTCCATTCAGTTTCATTCCATTCCATTCCATTCCATTCCATTCCATTCCATTCCATTCCATTCGATTCCATTACATTCCATTCCATTCCATTCCGTTCTACTCGGGTTAATTCCATTCTATTCCATTCCATTCCATTCCATTCCATTCCATTCCATTCCATTCCATTCCATTCCATTCCCTTCCATTCCATTCCATTCCATTCCATTCCATTCCATTCCATTCCCTTCCATTCCATTCTATTCCATTGAATTCCATTCCATTCCATTCCATTCCATTCCATTCCATTCCATTCCATTCCATTCCGTTCTACTCTGATTGACTCCATTCCATTTCATTCCATTCCATTCCATTCCATTCCATTCCATTCCATTCCATTCCATTCCATTTCATTCCATTCCATTCCATTCCAATACATTCCATTCTACTCTGGTTGATTCCATTCCATTCCATTCCATTCCATTCCGTTCCATTCCATTCCATTCGTCTCCATTCGATTCCATTCGATTCCATTCCATCCTATTCCATTGAATTCCATTCCATTCCATTCCATTCCATTCCATTCCATTCCATTCCATTCCATTCCATTCCTTTCCATTCCATTCCATTCCATTCCATTCCATTCCGTTCTACTCGGGTTGATTCCATTCCATTCCATTCCATTCCATTCCATTCCATTCCACTCCATTCCATTCGATTCCATTCGATTCCATTCCATTCCATTCCATTCCATTCCAATCCATTCCATTCTACTCGGGTTGATGCCATGCCATTCCATTCCATTCCATTCCATTCCATTGCATTCCATTCGATTCCATTCGATTCCATTCCATTCGATTCCATTCGAGATCATTCGATTCCATTCCATCCCATTCCAATCCATTCCATTCCATTCCGTTCTACTCGGGTTGATTCCATTCCATTCCATTTCATTCCATTCCATTCCATTCCATTCCATTCGATTCCATTCGATTCCAATCCATTCCATTCCATTCCAATCCATTCCATTCTACTCGGGTTGATTCCATTCCATTCCATTCCATTCCATTCCATTCCATTCCATTCCATTCCATTCCATTCGATTCCACTCGATTCCATTCCATTCTTTCCATTCCATTCCAATCCATTCCATTCTACTCGGGTGGATTCCATTCCATTCCATTCCATTTCATTCCATTCCATTCCATTCCACTCCATTCGATTCCATTCCATTCCATTCCATTCCATTGCATTCCATTCCATTCCATTCCATTCCATTCCATTCCGTTCTAGTCGGGTTGATTCCATTCTATTCCATTCCATTCCATTCCATTCCACTCCATTCCATTCCATTCCATTCCATTCTATTCCATTCCATTCTACTCCATTGAATTCCATTCCATTCCATTCTATTCCATTCCATTCCATTCCTTTCCATTCCATTTAGTTCTACTCGGGTTGATTCCATTCCATTCCATTCCATTCCATTCCATTCCATTCCATTCCATTCCATTCCATTCCATTCCATTCCATTACTTTCCATTCCATTCCATTCCAATCCATTCCATTCTACTCGGGTTGACTCCATTACATTCCATTCCATTCCATTCCATTCCATTCCATTATAATCCATTCCATTCCATTCGATTCCGTTCGATTCCATTCCATTGCATTCCATTCCATTCCATTCAATTCCATTCGATTCCATTCGATTCCATTCCATTCCATTCCATTTCAATCCATTCCATTCTACTCGGGTTGATTCCATTCCATTCCATTCCATTCCATTCCATTCCATTCCATTCCATTCCATTCCATTCCACTCCATTCCATTCGATTCCATTCGATTCCATTCCATTCCATTCCATTCCATTCCAATCCATTCCATTCTACTCGGGTTGATTCCATTCCATTCCATTCCATTCCATTCCATTCCATTCCATTCCATTCCATTCCATTCCATTCCATTCCATTCCATAGCATTCCATTCGATTCCATTAGATTCCATTCCATTCAATTCCATTCCATTCCATTCCATTCCATTCCATTCCATTCCGTTCCACTCGGGTTGATTCCATTCTATTCCATTCCATTCCATTCGATTCCATTCGATATCATTCGATTCCCTTCCATCCCATTCCATTCCATTCCATTCCATTCCGTTCTACTCGGGTTGATTCCATTCCATTCCATTTCATTCCATTCCATTCCATTCCATTTCTTTCGATTCCATTCTTTTCCATTCCATTCCATTCCATTCCAATCCATTCCATTCTACTCGGGTTGATTCCATTCCATTCCATTCCATTCCATTCCATTCCATTCCATTCCATTCCACTCGATTCCATTCCATTCCTTTCCATTCCATTCCAATCAATTCCATTCTACTCGGGTGGATTCCATTCCATTCCATTCCATTCCATTCCATTCCATTCCATTCCATTCCATTCGATTCCATTCCATTCCATTCCATTCCATTCCGTTCTAGTCGGGTTCATTCCATTCCATTCCATTCCATTCCATTCCATTCCATTCCATTCCATTCCATTCCATTCCATTCCATTCTATTCCATTCCATTCTACTCCATTGAATTCCATTCCATTCCATTCAATTCCATTCCATTCCATTCCTTTCCATTCCATTTAGTTCTACTCGGGTTGATTCCATTCCATTCCATTCCATTCCATTCCATTCCATTCCATTCCACTACTTTCCATTCCATTCCATTCCAATCCATTCCATTCTACTCGGGTTGACTCCATTCCATTCCATTCCATTCCATTCCATTCCATTCCATTCCATTATATTCCATTCTATTCCATTCGATTCCGTTCGATTCCATTCCATTCCATTCCATTCCATTCCATTCCATTCCATTTACTCCATTCCGTTCTACTCGGGTTGTTTCCATTGAGTTTGGTTCCGTCCCGTCCCGTCCCGTCCCGTCCCGTCCCGTGCCGTTTTACTCAGGTTGATTCCTTTCCATTCCATTCCGCTCGTTTCCTTTACGTTCCATTCCGTTCCACGCGGGTTGGTTCAATTCCATTCTATTCTATTCTATTCCTTTCCCTTCCATTCCATTCCATTCCATTCCATTCTACTCGGGTTGATTCCATGCCATTCCGTTCCGTTCCATTCCGTCCCATCCCGATCCGTCCCATCCCGTCCCGTCCCGTCCCATCCCGTTCCATTCCACATGGGTTGATTCAATTCCTTTCGGTTAGATTGAACTCCATTCCATTCCATTCTACTCGGATTGACTCCACTCCATTCCATTCCATTCCATTCCATTCCATTCCATTCCATTCCATTCCATTCCAATCCATTCCATTCTACTCGGGTTGATTCCATTCTATTCCATTCCATTCCATTCCATTCCATTCCATTCCATTCCATTCCATTCCATTCCATTCCATTCCATTCCATTCGATTCCATTCCATTCCATTCCATTCCATTCCATTCCATTCCATTCCATTCCATTCCATTCCATTCCATTCCGTTCTACTCGGGTTGATTCCATTCTATTCCATTCCATTCCTTTCGATTCCATTTGATTCCACTCGATTTCATTCCATTCCATTCCATTCCCTTCCATTCCATTCTATTCCATTGAATTCCATTCCATTCCATTCCATTCCATTCCATTCCATTCCATTCCGTTCTACTCTGATTGATTCCATTCCATTCCATTCCATTCCATTCCATTCCATTCCATTCCATTCCATTCCATTCCATTCCATTCCAATACATTCCATTCTACTCTGGTTGATTCCATTCCATTCCATTCCATTCCATTCCATTCGTCTCCATTCGATTCCATTCCATTCCATTCCATTCTATTCCATTGAATTCCATTCCATTCCATTCCATTCCATTCCATTCCATTCCATTCCATTCCACTCCATTCCATTCGATTCCATTCCGTTCCATTCCATTCCATTCCATTCCATTCCATTCCATTCCATTCCATTCCATTCCGTTCTACTCGGGTTGATTCCATTCTATTCCATTCCATTCCGTTCGATTCCATTTGATTCCATTCGATTCCATTCCATTC
This sequence comes from Gorilla gorilla gorilla, assembly GCF_029281585.2. Lineage (NCBI taxonomy): Eukaryota > Metazoa > Chordata > Mammalia > Primates > Hominidae > Gorilla > Gorilla gorilla. The sequence continues at coordinate 2,768,704 of NC_073241.2, forward strand.
CATTCCATTCGATTCCATTCCATTCCATTCCATTCCGTTCTACTCGGGTTGATTCCATTCTATTCCATTCCATTCCGTTCGATTCCATTCGATTCCATTCGATTCCATTCCATTCCATTCCATTCCCTTCCATTCCATTCTATTCCTTTGAATTCCATTCCATTCCATTGCATTCCATTCCATTCCGTTCTACTCTGATTGACTCCATTCCATTCCATTCCATTCCATTCCATTGCATTCCATTCCATTCCATTCGATTCCATTCCATTCCATTCCATTCCATTCCATTCCATTCCATTCCAATACATTCCATTCTACTCTGGTTGATTCCATTCCATTCCATTCCATTCCATTCCATTCGTCTCCATTCGATTCCATTCGATTCCATTCCATTCTATTCCATTGAATTCCATTCCATTCCATTCCATTCCATTCCACTCCATTCCATTCCATTCCATTCCATACCATTCCATTCCGTTCTACTCGGGTTGATTCCGTTCCATTCCATTCCATTCCATTACTTTCCATTCCATTCCACTCCATTCCATTCGATTCCATTCGATTCCATTCCATTCCATTCCAATCCATTCCATTCTACTCGGGTTGATTCCATTCCATTCCATTCCATTCCATTCCATTCCATTCCATTCCATTCCATTCCATTGCATTCCATTCGATTCCATTCGATTCCATTCCATTCGATTCCATTCGAGATCATTCGATTCCATTCCATCCCATTCCATTCCATTCCATTCCATTCCGTTCTACTCGGGTTGATTACATTCCATTCCATTTCATTCCATTCCATTCCATTCCATTCCATTCTATTCCATTCGATTCCATTCCATTCCATTCCATTCCAATCCATTCCATTCTACTCGGGTTGATTCCATTCCATTCCATTCCATTCCATTCCATTCCATTCCATTCCATTCCATTCGATTCCACTCGATTCCATTCCATTCTTTCCATTCCATTCCAATCCATTCCATTCTACTCGGGTGGATTCCATTCCATTCCATTCGATTCCATTCCATTCCATTCCATTCCGTTCCATTCCATTCCATTCGATTCCATTCCATTCCATTCCATTCCATTCGATTCCATTCCATTCCATTCCATTCCATTCCATTCCATTCCATTCCATTCCATTCCGTTCTAGTCGGGTTGATTCCATTCTATTCCATTCCATTCCATTCCATTCCATTCCATTCCATTCCATTCCATTCCATTCCATTCCATTCCATTCTATTCCACTCCTTTCCACTCCATTGAATTCCATTCCATTCCATTCTATTCCATTCCATTCCATTCCTTTCCATTCCATTTAATTCTACTCGGGTTGATTCCATTCCATTCCATTCCATTCCATTCCATTCCATTCCATTCCGTTCCATTCCATTCCATTCCATTCCATTCCATTGCATTAAATTGCATTCCATTCGATTCCATTCCATTCCATTCCATTCCATTCCATTCCATTCCATTCCATTCCATTCCATTCTGTTCCACTCGGGTTGATTCCATTCTATTCCATTCCATTCCCTTCTATTCCGTTCGATATCATTCGATTCCATTCCATCCCATTCCATTCCATTCCATTCCATTCCGTTCTTCTTGGGTTGATTCCATTCCATTCCATTTCATTCCAATCCTTTCCATTCCATTTCTTTCGATTCCATTCGATTCCATTCCATTCCATTCCATTCCAATCCATTGCATTCTACTCAGTTTGATTCCATTCCATTCCACTCCATTCCATTCATATCCATTCCATTCCATTCCATTCAATTCCACTCGATTCCATTCCATTCCTTTCCATTCCATTCCAATCCATTCCATTCTACTCGGGTGGATTCCATTCCATTCCATTCGATTCCATTCCATTCCATTCCATTCCATTCCATTCCATTCCATTCCATTCGATTCCATTCCATTCCATTCCATGGCATTCCATTCCATTCCATTCCATTCCATTCCATTCCGTTCTAGTCTGGTTGATTCCATTCCATTCCATTGCATTCCATTCCATTCCATTGCATTCCATTCCATTCCATTCCATTCCATTCCATTCCATTCCATTCCATTCTATTCCATTCCATTCTACTCCATTGAATTCCATTCCATTCCATTCAATTTCATTCCTTTCCATTCCTTTCCAATCCATTTAGTTCTACTCGGGTTGATTCCATTCCATTCCATTCCATTCCATTCCATTCCATTCCATTCCATTCCATTCCATTACTTTCCATTCCATTCCATTCCAATCCATTCCATTCTACTCGGGTTGACTCCATTCCATTCCATTCCACTCCATTCCATTCAGTTATATTCCATTCTATTCCATTCGATTCCGTTCGATTCCATTCCATTCCATTCCATTCTATTCCATTCCATTCGATTCCATTCCATTCCATTCCATTCCATTCCATTCCAATCCATTCCATTCTACTCGGGTTGATTCCATTCCATTCCATTCCATTCCAATCCATTCCATTCCATTCCATTCCATTCCATTCCATTCCATTCCATTCCATTCCAATACATTCCATTCTACTCTGGTTGATTCCATTCCATTCCATTCCATTCCATTCCATTCGTCTCCATTCGATTCCATTCGATTCCATTCCATTCTATTCCATTGAATTCCATTCCATTCCATTCCATTCCATTCCACTCCATTCCATTCCATTCCATTCCATACCATTCCATTCCGTTCTACTCGGGTTGATTCCGTTCCATTCCATTCCATTCCATTACTTTCCATTCCATTCCACTCCATTCCATTCGATTCCATTCGATTCCATTCCATTCCATTCCAATCCATTCCATTCTACTCGGGTTGATTCCATTCCATTCCATTCCATTCCATTCCATTCCATTCCATTCCATTCCATTGCATTCCATTCGATTCCATTCGATTCCATTCCATTCGATTCCATTCGAGATCATTCGATTCCATTCCATCCCATTCCATTCCATTCCATTCCATTCCGTTCTACTCGGGTTGATTACATTCCATTCCATTTCATTCCATTCCATTCCATTCCATTCCATTCTATTCCATTCGATTCCATTCCATTCCATTCCATTCCAATCCATTCCATTCTACTCGGGTTGATTCCATTCCATTCCATTCCATTCCATTCCATTCCATTCCATTCCATTCCATTCGATTCCACTCGATTCCATTCCATTCTTTCCATTCCATTCCAATCCATTCCATTCTACTCGGGTGGATTCCATTCCATTCCATTCCATTCCATTCCATTCCATTCCATTCCGTTCCATTCCATTCCATTCGATTCCATTCCATTCCATTCCATTCCATTCGATTCCATTCCATTCCATTCCATTCCATTCCATTCCATTCCATTCCATTCCATTCCGTTCTAGTCGGGTTGATTCCATTCTATTCCATTCCATTCCATTCCATTCCATTCCATTCCATTCCATTCCATTCCATTCCATTCTATTCCACTCCATTCCACTCCATTGAATTCCATTCCATTCCATTCTATTCCATTCCATTCCATTCCTTTCCATTCCATTTAATTCTACTCGGGTTGATTCCATTCCATTCCATTCCATTCCATTCCATTCCATTCCATTCCGTTCCATTCCATTCCATTCCATTCCATTCGATTGCATTAAATTGCATTCCATTCGATTCCATTCGATTCCATTCCATTCCATTCCATTCCATTCCATTCCATTCCATTCCATTCTGTTCCACTCGGGTTGATTCCATTCTATTCCATTCCATTCCCTTCTATTCCATTCGATATCATTCGATTCCATTCCATCCCATTCCATTCCATTCCATTCCATTCCGTTCTTCTTGGGTTGATTCCATTCCATTCCATTTCATTCCATTCCATTCCATTCCATTTCTTTCGATTCCATTCGATTCCATTCCATTCCATTCCATTCCAATCCATTGCATTCTACTCAGTTTGATTCCATTCCATTCCACTCCATTCCATTCATATCCATTCCATTCCATTCCATTCAATTCCACTCGATTCCATTCCATTCCTTTCCATTCCATTCCAATCCATTCCATTCTACTCGGGTGGATTCCATTCCATTCCATTCGATTCCATTCCATTCCATTCCATTCCATTCCATTCCATTCCATTCCATTCGATTCCATTCCATTCCATTCCATGGCATTCCATTCCATTCCATTCCATTCCATTCCATTCCGTTCTAGTCTGGTTGATTCCATTCCATTCCATTGCATTCCATTCCATTCCATTGCATTCCATTCCATTCCATTCCATTCCATTCCATTCCATTCCATTCCATTCTATTCCATTCCATTCTACTCCATTGAATTCCATTCCATTCCATTCAATTTCATTCCATTCCATTCCTTTCCAATCCATTTAGTTCTACTCGGGTTGATTCCATTCCATTCCATTCCATTCCATTCCATTCCATTCCATTCCATTCCATTACTTTCCATTCCATTCCATTCCAATCCATTCCATTCTACTCGGGTTGACTCCATTCCATTCCATTCCACTCCATTCCATTCCGTTATATTCCATTCTATTCCATTCGATTCCGTTCGATTCCATTCCATTCCATTCCATTCTATTCCATTCCATTCGATTCCATTCCATTCCATTCCATTCCATTCCATTCCAATCCATTCCATTCTACTCGGGTTGATTCCATTCCATTCCATTCCATTCCAATCCATTCCATTCCATTCCATTCCATTCCATTCCATTCCATTCCATTCCATTCCATTCCATTCCATTCCATTCCTTTCTATTCCATTCCATTCCATTCCATTCCATTCCATTCCATTCCATTCCATTCCGTTCTACTCGGGTTGATTCCACTCCATTCCATTCCCTTCCATTCCATTCCATTCCATTCCATTCCATTCCATTGCATTCCATTCCAACCCATTCTTTTCTACTCGGGTTGATTCCATTCCATTCCATTCCATTCCATTCCATTCCATTCCATTCCATTCCATTCGATTCCATTCCATTCCATTTCATTCCAAACCGTTCCATTCTACTCGGGTTCATCATTCCATTCCATTCCATTCCATTCCATTCCACTCGGGTTCATTCCATTCCATTCCATTCCATTCCATTCCATTCCATTCCGTTCTACTCAGGTTGATTTCCATTCCATTCCATTCCATTCCATTCCATTCCATTCCATTCCATTCCATTCCATTCCATTCCACTCGGGTTGAGCATTCCATTCGATTCCATTCCATTCCATTCCATTCCATTCCATTCCAATCCACTCGGGCTCATTCCATTCCATTCCATTCCATTCCATTCCATTCCATTCCATTCCATTCCAATCCATTCCATTCTTCTCGGGTTGATTCCATTCCATTCCATTCCATTCCATTCCATTCCATTCCAATCCATTCCATTCTACTTGGGTTGATTCCATTCCATTCCATTCCATTCCATTCCATTCCATTCCATTCCATTCCATTCCATTCCATTCAGTTTCATTCCATTACATTCCATTCCATTCCATTCCATTCCATTCCATTCCATTCCATTCCATTCCATTCCATTCGATTCCATTCCATTCCATTCCATTCCGTTCTACTCGGGTTGATTCCATTCTATTCCATTCCATTCCGTTCGATTCCATTCGATTCCATTCGATTCCGTTCCATTCCATTCCATTCCCTTCCATTCCATTCTATTCCATTGAATTCCATTCCATTGCATTCCATTCCATTCCATTCCATTCCATTCCATTCCATTCCATTCCATTCCGTTCTACTCTGATTGACTCCATTCCACTCCATTCGATTCCATTCCATTCCATTCCATTCCATTCCAATACATTCCATTCTACACTGGTTGATTCCACTCCACTCTGGTTGATTCCATTCCATTCCATTCCGTTCCATTCCATTCCATTCCATTCCATTCGTCTCCATTCGATTCCATTCGATTCCATTCCATTCTATTCCATTGAATTCCATTCCATTCCATTCCATTCCATTCCATTCTATTACATTCCATTCCATTCCATTCCGTTCTACTCGGGTTGATTCCATTCCATTCCATTCCATTCCATTCCATTCCACTCCATTCCATTCGATTCCATTCGATTCCATTCCATTCCATTCCATTCCATTCCATTCCAATCCATTCCATTCTACTCGGGTTGATTCCATTCCATTCCATTCCATTCCATTCCATTCCATTCCATTCCATTGAATTCCATTCGATTCCATTCGATTCCATTCCATTCGATTCCATTCGATATCATTCGATTCCATTCCTTCCCATTCCATTCCATTCCATTCCATTCCGTTCTACTCGGGGTGATTCCATTCCATTCCATTTCATTCCATTCCATTCCATTCCATTCCATTCCATTCCATTCGATTCCATTCCATTCCATTCCATTCCAATCCATTCCATTCTACTCGGGTTGATTCCATTCCATTCCATTCCATTCCATTCCATTCCATTCCATTCGATTCCACTCGATTCCATTCCATTCTTTCCATTGCATTCCAATTCATTCCATTCTACTTGGGAGGATTCCATTCCATTCCATTCCATTCCATTCCATTCCATTCCATTCCATTCCATTCCATTCCATTCCATTTGATTCCATTCCATTCCATTCCATTCCATTCCATTTCATTCCATTCCTTTCCATTCCATTCCGTTCTAGTCGGGTTGATTCCATTCTATTCCATTCCATTCCATTCCATTCCATTCCATTCCATTCCATTCTATTCCATTCCATTCTACTCCATTGAATTCCATTCCATTCCATTCTATTCCATTCCATTCCATTCCTTTCCATTCCATTTAGTTCTACTCTGGTTGATTCCATTCCATTCCATTCAATTCCATTCCATTCCATTCCATTCCATTCAATTCCATTCTATTCCTTTCGATTCCATTCCATTCCATTAAATTCCATTCCATTCCATTCCATTCCATTCCATTCCATTCCATTCCTTTCCATTCCATTCCATTCCGTTCTACTCGGGTTGATTCCACTCCATTCCATTCCATTCCATTCCATACCATTCCATTCGATTCCATTCCATTCCATTCCATTCCATTCCATTCCATTCCATTCCATTCCATTCTGTTCTACTCGGGTTGATTACACTCCATTCCATTCCATTCCATTCCATTCTATTCCATTTCATTCCATTCGATTCCATTCTATTCCATTCGATTCCATTCCATTCCATTTCATTTTATTCCATTCCATTCCATTCCATTCTATTCCATTGAATTCCATTCCATTCAATTCCATTCCATTTCATTTTATTGCATTCCATTCCATACCATTCTATTCCATTGAATTTCATTCCATTCCTTTCCATTCCAATCCATTCCATTCTACTCGGGTTGATTCCATTCCATTCCATTCCATTCCATTCCATTCGATTCCATTCCATTCCATTGCATTCCATTCCATTCCGTTCTACTCGGGTTGATTCCACTCCATTCCATTCCATTCCATTCCATTCCATTCCATTCCATTCCATTCCAATTCTTTCGTTTCCATTCCATCCAATTCCGTTCTACTCGGATTGATTCCATTCCATTCCATTCAATTCCATTCCATTCCATTCGATTCCATTCGATTCCATTCCATTCCATTCCATTCCATCCCATTTCATTCCAAACCATTCCATTCTACTCGGGTTCATCATTCCATTCCATTCCATTCCATTCCATTCCACTCGGGTTCTTTCCATTCCATTCCATTCCATTCCATTCCATTCCATTCCATTCCATTCCGTTCTACTCAGGTTGATTTCCATTCCATTCCATTCCATTCCATTCCATTCCATTCCATTCCATTCCATTCCGTTCCATTCCACTCCATTCCATTCTACTCGTGTTGATTCCATGCCGTTCCGTTCCGTTCCATTCCGTCCCATCCCGACGCGTCCCGTCCCGTTCCGTCCCGCCAAATTCCGTTCCTTTCTGATCGGGTTGATTCCGTTCCATTCCGTTCCGTTCCTTTCCGTTCCATTCCATTCCGTTACACGCGGGTTGATTCAATTCCATTCTATTACATTGAATTCCATTCCATACCATTCCATTCCATTCTACTCGGATTGATTGAATTCCATTCCATTCCATTCCAGTCCATTCCAATCCATTCCATTCTACTCGGGTTGATTCCATTCCATTCCATTCCATTCCATTCCATTCAATTCCATTCCATTCAATTGCGTTCCATTCGATTCGATTCCATTCCATTCCATTCCATTCCATTCCAATCCATTCCATTCTACTTGGGTTGATTCCATTCCATTCCATTCCATTCCATTCCATTCCATTCGATTCCATTCGATTCCATTCCATTCCATTCCATTCCATTCCATTCCATTCCATTCCATTCCATTCTGTTCTACTCGGGTTGATTCCACTCCATTCCATTCCATTCCATTCCATTCAATTCCATTCCATTCAATTGCGTTCCATTCGATTCGATTCCATTCCATTCCATTCCATTCCATTCCAATCCATTCCATTCTACTTGGGTTGATTCCATTCCATTCCATTCCATTCCATTCCATTCCATTCCATTCCATTCGATTCCATTCCATTCCATTTCATTTTATTCCATTCCATTCCATTCCATTCTATTCCATTGAATTCCATTCCATTCCATTCCATTCCATTCCATTCCATTCAGTTTCATTCCATTCCATTCCATTCCATTCCATTCCATTCCATTCCATTCCATTCCATTCCATTCCATTCCATTCCATTCCATTCCATTCCATTCCGTTCTACTCGGGTTAATTCCATTCTATTCCATTCCATTCCATTCCATTCCATTCCATTCCATTCCATTCCATTCCATTCCCTTCCATTCCATTCTATTCCATTGAATTCCATTCCATTCCATTCCATTCCATTCCATTCCATTCCATTCCATTCCATTCCATTCCATTCCGTTCTACGATGATTGACTCCATTCCATTCCATTCCATTCCATTCCATTCCATTCCATTCCATTCCATTCCATTTCATTCCATTCCATTCCATTCCAATACATTCCATTCTACTCTGGTTGATTCCATTCCATTCCATTCCATTCCATTCCATTCCATTCCATTCCATTCATCTCCATTCGATTCCATTCGATTCCATTCCATTCTATTCCATTGAATTCCATTTCATTCCATTCCATTCCATTCCATTCCATTCCATTCCATTCCATTCCATTCCATTCCATTCCATTCCATTCCGTTCTACTCGGGTTGATTCCATTCCATTCCATTCCATTCCATTCCATTCCATTCCACTCCATTCCATTCGATTCCATTCGATTCCATTCCATTCCATTCCATTCCATTCCAATCCATTCCATTCTACTCGGGTTGATGCCATTCCATTCCATTCCATTCCATTCCATTCCATTGCATTCCATTCGATTCCATTCGATTCCATTCCATTCGATTCCATTCGAGATCATTCGATTCCATTCCATCCCATTCCAATCCATTCCATTCCATTCCGTTCTACTCGGGTTGATTCCATTCCATTCCATTTCATTCCATTCCATTCCATTCCATTCCATTCCATTCCATTCGATTCCATTCCATTCCATTCCATTCCAATCCATTCCATTCTACTCGGGTTGATTCCATTCCATTCCATTCCATTCCATTCCATTCCATTCCATTCCATTCCATTCGATTCCACTCGATTCCATTCCATTCTTTCCATTCCATTCCAATCCATTCCATTCTACTCGGGTGGATTCCATTCCATTCCATTCCATTCCATTCCATTCCATTCCATTCCACTCCATTCGATTCCATTCCATTCCATTCCATTCCATTCCATTCCATTCCATTCCATTCCATTCCATTCCATTCCATTCCGTTCTAGTCGGGTTGATTCCATTCTATTCCATTCCATTCCATTCCATTCCATTCCATTCCATTCGATTCCATTCCATTCCATTCCATTCTACTCCATTCCATTCTACTCCATTGAATTCCATTCCATTCCATTCAATTCCATTCCATTCCATCCCTTTCCATTCCATTTACTTCTACTCGGGTTGATTCCATTCCATTCCATTCCATTCCATTCCATTCCATTCCATTCAATTCCATTCCATTCCGTTACTTTCCATTCCATTCCGTTCCAATCCATTCCATTCTACTCGGGTTGACTCCATTCCATTCCATTCCTTTCCATTCCATTATATTCCATTCTAATCCATTCGATTCCGTTCGATTCCATTCCATTCCATTCCATTCCATTCCATTCCATTCCATTCCATTCCATTCGATTCCATTCCATTCCATTCCATGGCATTCCATTCCATTCCATTCCATTCCATTCCATTCCGTTCTAGTCTGGTTGATTCCATTCCATTCCATTGCATTCCATTCCATTCCATTGCATTCCATTCCATTCCATTCCATTCCATTCCATTCCATTCCATTCCATTCTATTCCATTCCATTCTACTCCATTGAATTCCATTCCATTCCATTCAATTTCATTCCATTCCATTCCTTTCCAATCCATTTAGTTCTACTCGGGTTGATTCCATTCCATTCCATTCCATTCCATTCCATTCCATTCCATTCCATTCCATTCCATTCCATTCCATTACTTTCCATTCCATTCCATTCCAATCCATTCCATTCTACTCGGGTTGACTCCATTCCATTCCATTCCACTCCATTCCATTCCGTTATATTCCATTCTATTCCATTCGATTCCGTTCGATTCCATTCCATTCCATTCCATTCTATTCCATTCCATTCGATTCCATTCCATTCCATTCCATTCCATTCCATTCCATTCCATTCCATTCCATTCCAATCCATTCCATTCTACTCGGGTTGATTCCATTCCATTCCATTCCATTCCAATCCATTCCATTCCATTCCATTCCATTCCATTCCATTCCATTCCATTCCATTCCATTCCATTCCTTTCTATTCCATTCCATTCCATTCCATTCCATTCCATTCCATTCCATTCCATTCCATTCCATTCCGTTCTACTCGGGTTGATTCCACTCCATTCCATTCCCTTCCATTCCATTCCATTCCATTCCATTCCATTCCATTGCATTCCATTCCAACCCATTCTTTTCTACTCGGGTTGATTCCATTCCATTCCATTCCATTCCATTCCATTCCATTCCATTCCATTCCATTCCATTCCGTTCTACTCAGGTTGATTTCCATTCCATTCCATTCCATTCCATTCCATTCCATTCCATTCCATTCCACTCGGGTTGAGCATTCCATTCGATTCCATTCCATTCCATTCCATTCCATTCCATTCCATTCCAATCCACTCGGGCTCATTCCATTCCATTCCATTCCATTCCATTCCATTCCATTCCATTCCATTCCATTCAATTCCATTCCATTCCGTTCAACTCGGGTTGATTTCCATTCCATTCCATTCCATTCCATTCCACTCCATTCCATTCCATTCCATTCCATTCCATTCCATTCCTTTCCATTTATTCCATTCCGTTCTACTCGGGTTGATTCCATTGAGTTTGGTTCCGTTCCGTTCCGTCCCGTCCCGTCCCGTCCCGTCCCGTTCCGTTTTACTCGGGTTGATTCCTTTGCATTCCGTTCCGCTCGTTTCCATTCCGTTCCATTCCGTTCCACGCGGGTTGGTTCAATTCCATTCTATTCTATTCTATTCCTTTCCATTCCATTCCATTCTACTCGGGTTGATTCTATGCCGTTCCATTCCGTTCCATTCCGTCCCATTCCGACCCGTCCCATCCCGTCCCGTCCCGTCCCATCCCGTTCCGTTCCACATGGGTTGATTCAATTCCTTTCGGTTACATTGAATTCCATTCCATTCCATTCTACTCGGATTGATTCCATTCCATTCCATTCCATTCCATTCCATTCCATTCCATTCCAATCCATTCCATTCTACTCGGGTTGATTCCATTCCATTCCATTCCATTCCATTCCATTCCATTCCATTCCATTCCATTCCATTCCATTCCATTCCATTCAGTTTCATTCCATTCCATTCCATTCCATTCCATTCCATTCCATTCCATTCCATTCCATTCCATTCCATTCCATTCCATTCGATTCCATTCCATTCCATTCCATTCCGTTCTACTCGGGTTGATTCCATTCTATTCCATTCCATTCCGTTCGATTCCATTCGATTCCATTCTATTCCGTTCCATTCCATTCCATTCCCTTCCATTCCATTCTATTCCATTGAATTCCATTCCATTGCATTCCATTCCATTCCATTCCATTCCATTCCATTCCATTCCATTCCGTTCTACTCTGATTGACTCCATTCCACTCCATTCGATTCCATTCCATTCCATTCCATTCCATTCCATTCCAATACATTCCATTCTACACTGGTTGATTCCATTCCACTCTGGTTGATTCCATTCCATTCCATTCCATTCCATTCCATTCCATTCCATTCCATTCGTCTCCATTCGATTCCATTCGATTCCATTCCATTCTATTCCATTGAATTCCATTCCATTCCATTCCATTCCATTCCATTCTATTACATTCCATTCCATTCCATTCCGTTCTGCTCGGGTTGATTCCATTCCATTCCATTCCATTCCATTCCATTCCACTCCATTCCATTCGATTCCATTCGATTCCATTCCATTCCATTCCATTCCATTCCAATCCATTCCATTCTACTCGGGTTGATTCCATTCCATTCCATTCCATTCCATTCCATTCCATTCCATTGAATTCCATTCGATTCCATTCGATTCCATTCCATTCGATTCCATTCGATATCATTCGATTCCATTCCTTCCCATTCCATTCCATTCCATTCCATTCCGTTCTACTCGGGTTGATTCCATTCCATTCCATTTCATTCCATTCCATTCCATTCCATTCCATTCCATTCCATTCGATTCCATTCCATTCCATTCCATTCCAATCCATTCCATTCTACTCGGGTTGATTCCATTCCATTCCATTCCATTCCATTCCATTCCATTCCATTCCATTCGATTCCACTCGATTCCATTCCATTCTTTCCATTCCATTCCAATCCATTCCATTCTACTTGGGAGGATTCCATTCCATTCCATTCCATTCCATTCCATTCCATTCCATTCCATTCCATTCCATTCCATTCCATTCCATTTGATTCCATTCCATTCCATTCCATTCCATTCCATTCCATTTCATTCCATTCCTTTCCATTCCATTCCGTTCTAGTCGGGTTGATTCCATTCTATTCCATTCCATTCCATTCCATTCCATTCCATTCCATTCCATTCTATTCCATTCCATTCTACTCCATTGAATTCCATTCCATTCCATTCTATTCCATTCCATTCCATTCCTTTCCATTCCATTTAGTTCTACTCTGGTTGATTCCATTCCATTCCATTCAATTCCATTCCATTCCATTCCATTCCATTCCATTCCATTCCATTCCATTCCATTCTATTCCTTTCGATTCCATTCCATTCCATTAAATTCCATTCCATTCCATTCCATTCCATTCCATTCCATTCCATTCCATTCCTTTCCATTCCATTCCATTCCGTTCTACTCGGGTTGATTCCACTCCATTCCATTCCATTCCATTCCATACCATTCCATTCGATTCCATTCCATTCCATTCCATTCCATTCCATTCCATTCCATTCCATTCCATTCTGTTCTATTCGGGTTGATTACACTCCATTCCATTCCATTCCATTCCATTCTATTCCATTTCATTCCATTCGATTCCATTCTATTCCATTCGATTCCATTCCATTCCATTCAATTTTATTCCATTCCATTCCATTCCATTCTATTCCATTGAATTCCATTCCATTCAATTCCATTCCATTTCATTTTATTGCATTCCATTCCATACCATTCTATTCCATTGAATTTCATTGCATTCCTTTCCATTCCAATCCATTCCATTCTACTCGGGTTGATTCCATTCCATTCCATTCCATTCCATTCCATTCGATTCCATTCCATTCCATTGCATTCCATTCCATTCCGTTCTACTCGGGTTGATTCCACTCCATTCCATTCCATTCAATTCCATTCCATTCCATTCCATTCCAATTCTTTCGTTTCCATTCCAACCAATTCCGTTCTACTCGGATTGATTCCATTCCATTCCATTCCATTCCATTCAATTCCATTCCATTCCATTCGATTCCATTCGATTCCATTCCATTCCATTCCATTCCATCCCATTTCATTCCAAACCATTCCATTCTACTCGGGTTCATCATTCCATTCCATTCCATTCCATTCCATTCCATTCCACTCGGGTTCTTTCCATTCCATTCCATTCCATTCCATTCCATTCCATTCCATTCCATTCCATTCTACTCAGGTTGATTTCCATTCCATTCCATTCCATTCCATTCCATTCCATTCCATTCCATTCCATTCCATTCCATTCCGTTCCATTCCACTCCATTCCATTCTACTCGTGTTGATTCCATGCCGTTCCGTTCCGTTCCATTCCGTCCCATCCCGACGCGTCCCGTCCCGTTCCGTCCCGCCAAATTCCGTTCCTTTCTGATCGGGTTGATTCCGTTCCATTCCGTTCCGTTCCTTTCCGTTCCATTCCATTCCGTTACACGCGGGTTGATTCAATTCCATTCTATTACATTGAATTCCATTCCATACCATTCCATTCCATTCTACTCGGATTGATTGAATTCCATTCCATTCCATTCCAGTCCATTCCAATCCATTCCATTCTACTCGGGTTGATTCCATTCCATTCCATTCCATTCCATTCCATTCCATTCAATTCCATTCCATTCAATTGCGTTCCATTCGATTCGATTCCATTCCATTCCATTCCATTCCATTCCAATCCATTCCATTCTACTTGGGTTGGTTCCATTCCATTCCATTCCATTCCATTCCATTCCATTCGATTCCATTCGATTCCATTCGATTCCATTCCATTCCATTCCATTCCATTCCATTCCATTCCATTCTGTTCTACTCGGGTTGATTCCACTCCATTCCATTCCATTCCATTCCATTCGATTCCATTCCATTCCATTTCATTTTATTCCATTCCATTCCATTCCATTCTATTCCATTGAATTCCATTCCATTCTATTCCATTCCATTCCATTCAGTTTCATTCCATTCCATTCCATTCCATTCCATTCCATTCCATTCCATTCGATTCCATTACATTCCATTCCATTCCATTCCGTTCTACTCGGGTTAATTCCATTCTATTCCATTCCATTCCATTCCATTCCATTCCATTCCATTCCATTCCATTCCATTCCATTCCCTTCCATTCCATTCCATTCCATTCCATTCCATTCCATTCCATTCCCTTCCATTCCATTCTATTCCATTGAATTCCATTCCATTCCATTCCATTCCATTCCATTCCATTCCATTCCATTCCATTCCGTTCTACTCTGATTGACTCCATTCCATTTCATTCCATTCCATTCCATTCCATTCCATTCCATTCCATTCCATTCCATTCCATTTCATTCCATTCCATTCCATTCCAATACATTCCATTCTACTCTGGTTGATTCCATTCCATTCCATTCCATTCCATTCCGTTCCATTCCATTCCATTCGTCTCCATTCGATTCCATTCGATTCCATTCCATCCTATTCCATTGAATTCCATTCCATTCCATTCCATTCCATTCCATTCCATTCCATTCCATTCCATTCCATTCCATTCCTTTCCATTCCATTCCATTCCATTCCATTCCATTCCGTTCTACTCGGGTTGATTCCATTCCATTCCATTCCATTCCATTCCATTCCATTCCACTCCATTCCATTCGATTCCATTCGATTCCATTCCATTCCATTCCATTCCATTCCAATCCATTCCATTCTACTCGGGTTGATGCCATGCCATTCCATTCCATTCCATTCCATTCCATTGCATTCCATTCGATTCCATTCGATTCCATTCCATTCGATTCCATTCGAGATCATTCGATTCCATTCCATCCCATTCCAATCCATTCCATTCCATTCCGTTCTACTCGGGTTGATTCCATTCCATTCCATTTCATTCCATTCCATTCCATTCCATTCCATTCGATTCCATTCGATTCCAATCCATTCCATTCCATTCCAATCCATTCCATTCTACTCGGGTTGATTCCATTCCATTCCATTCCATTCCATTCCATTCCATTCCATTCCATTCCATTCCATTCGATTCCACTCGATTCCATTCCATTCTTTCCATTCCATTCCAATCCATTCCATTCTACTCGGGTGGATTCCATTCCATTCCATTCCATTTCATTCCATTCCATTCCATTCCACTCCATTCGATTCCATTCCATTCCATTCCATTCCATTGCATTCCATTCCATTCCATTCCATTCCATTCCATTCCGTTCTAGTCGGGTTGATTCCATTCTATTCCATTCCATTCCATTCCATTCCACTCCATTCCATTCCATTCCATTCCATTCTATTCCATTCCATTCTACTCCATTGAATTCCATTCCATTCCATTCTATTCCATTCCATTCCATTCCTTTCCATTCCATTTAGTTCTACTCGGGTTGATTCCATTCCATTCCATTCCATTCCATTCCATTCCATTCCATTCCATTCCATTCCATTCCATTCCATTCCATTACTTTCCATTCCATTCCATTCCAATCCATTCCATTCTACTCGGGTTGACTCCATTACATTCCATTCCATTCCATTCCATTCCATTCCATTATAATCCATTCCATTCCATTCGATTCCGTTCGATTCCATTCCATTGCATTCCATTCCATTCCATTCAATTCCATTCGATTCCATTCGATTCCATTCCATTCCATTCCATTTCAATCCATTCCATTCTACTCGGGTTGATTCCATTCCATTCCATTCCATTCCATTCCATTCCATTCCATTCCATTCCATTCCATTCCATTCCATTCTATTCCTTTCGATTCCATTCCATTCCATTAAATTCCATTCCATTCCATTCCATTCCATTCCATTCCATTCCATTCCATTCCATTCCATTGCATTCCGTTCTACTCGGGTTGATTCCACTCCATTGCATTCCATTCCATTCCATTATATACCATCCCATTCGATTCCATTCCATTCCATTCCATTCCATTCCATTCCATTCCATTCCATTCCATTCCATTCCATTCCATTCCATTCCGTTCTAGTCGGGTTGATTCCATTCTATTCCATTCCATTCCATTGATTCCATTCCATTCCATTCGATTCCATTCCATTCCATTCAATTCCATTCCATTCCATCCCTTTCCATTCCATTTACTTCTACTCGGGTTGATTCCATTCCATTCCATTCCATTCCATTCCATTCCATTCCATTCAATTCCATTCCATTCCGTTACTTTCCATTCCATTCCATTCCAATCCATTCCATTCTACTCGGGTTGACTCCATTCCATTCCATTCCTTTCCATTCCATTATATTCCATTCTAATCCATTCGATTCCGTTCGATTCCATTCCATTCCATTCCATTCCATTCCATTGCATTCCATTCCATTCCATTCCATTCCATTCCATTCCGTTCTACTCGGGTTGATTCCATTCCATTCCTTTCCATTCCATTCCATTCCATTCCATTCCATTCCATTCCATTCCATTCCATTCCATTCCCTTCCATTCCATTCCATTCCAATCCATTCCATTCTACTCGGGTTGATTCCATTCCATTCCATTGCATTCGACTCCATTCGATTCCATTCGATTCCATTCCATTCCATTCCGTTCCATTCCATTCCATTCCATTCCATTCTATTCCATTGAATTCCTTTCCATTCCATTCCATTCCATTCCATTCCATTCCATTCCATTCCATTCCATTCCATTCCATTCCATTCCGTTCTACTCGGGTTGATTCCATTCCATTCCATTCCATTCCATTCCATTCCATTCCATTCCATTCCAATCTATTCCATTCTATTCAATTCGATTCCATTCGATTCCATTCAATTCCATTCCATTCCATTCCATTCCATTCCAATCCATTCCATTCTACTCGGGTTGATTCCATTCCATTCCATTCCATTCCATTCCATTCCATTCCATTCCATTCCATTCCATTCCATTCCATTCCATTCCATTCGATTCCATTCGATTCCATTCCATTCCATTCCATTCCATTCCATTCCATTCCATTCCATTCCAATCTATTCCATTCGATTCCATTCCATTCCATTCCATTCCATTCCATTCCATTCCATTCCAATCCATTCCATTCTACTCGTGTTGATTCCCTTCCATTCCATTCCACTCCATTCCATTCCATTCCATTCCATTCCATTCCATTCCATTCCATTCCATTCCATTCCATTCCGTTCTACTCGGGTTGATTCCATTCTATTCCATTACATTCCATTCGATTCCATTCGATTCCATTCGATTCCTTTCCATTCCATTCCATTCCATTCCATTCCATTCCATTCTATTCCATTCCATTCCATTCCATTCCATTCCATTCCATTCCAATCCATTCCCTTCCGTTCTATTCGGGTTGATTCCATTCCATTCCATTCCATTCCATTCCATTCCATTCCATTCCATTCCATTCCATTCCATTCCATTCTATTGCATTCCATTCGATTCCATTTGATTCCCTTCCATTCCATTCCATTCCATTCCATTCCATTCCATTCCATTCCATTCCATTCTATTCCATTCCATTCCATTCTGTTCCATTCTATTCCATTCCATTCCATTCCGTTCCACTCGGGTTGATTCCATTCTATTCCATTCCATTCCATTCGATTCCATTCGATATCATTCGATTCCATTCGATTCCATTCCATTCCATTCCATTCCATTCCATTCCATTCCATTCCATTCCATTCCATTCTGTTCTACTCGGGTTGATTCCACTCCATTCCATTCCATTCCATTCCATTCTATTCCATTCCATTCCATTCCATTCCATTCCATTCCATTCCATTCCATTCCCTTCCATTCCATTCTATTCCATTGAATTCCATTCCATTCCATTCCATTCCATTCCATTCCATTCCGTTCTACTCTGATTGACTCCATTCCATTCCATTCCATTCCATTCCATTCCATTCCATTCCATTCCATTTCATTCCATTCCATTCCATTCCAATACATTCCATTCTACTCTGGTTGATTCCATTCCATTCCATTCCATTCCATTCCATTCCATTCCATTCCATTCGTCTCCATTCGATTCCATTCGATTCCATTCCATTCTATTCCATTGAATTCCATTCCATTCCATTCCATTCCATTCCATTCCATTCCATTCCATTCCATTCCTTTCCATTCCATTCCATTCCATTCGATTCCATTCGATTCCATTCCATTCCATTCCATTCCATTCCATTCCATTCCATTCCATTCCATTCCAATCTATTCCATTCGATTCCATTCTATTCCATTCCATTCCATTCCATTCCATTCCATTCCAATCCATTCCATTCTACTCGTGTTGATTCCCTTCCATTCCATTCCACTCCATTCCATTCCATTCCATTCCATTCCATTCCATTCCATTCCATTCCATTCCATTCCATTCCATTCCATTCCGTTCTACTCGGGTTGATTCCATTCTATTCCATTACATTCCATTCGATTCCATTCGATTCCATTCGATTCCTTTCCATTCCATTCCATTCCATTCCATTCCATTCCATTCCATTCCATTCCATTCCATTCCATTCCAATCCATTCCCTTCCGTTCTATTCGGGTTGATTCCATTCCATTCCATTCCATTCCATTCCATTCCATTCCATTCCATTCCATTCCATTCCATTCTATTGCATTCCATTCGATTCCATTTGATTCCATTCCATTCCATTCCATTCCATTCCATTCCATTCCATTCCATTCCATTCCATTCTATTCCATTCCATTCCATTCTGTTGCATTCTATTCCATTCCATTCCATTCCGTTCCACTCGGGTTGATTCCATTCTATTCCATTCCATTCCATTCGATTCCATTCGATATCATTCGATTCCATTCGATTCCATTCCATTCCATTCCCTTCCATTCCATTCCATTCCATTCCATTCCATTCCATTCCATTCTGTTCTACTCGGGTTGATTCCACTCCATTCCATTCCATTCCATTCCATTCTATTCCATTCCATTCCATTCGATTCCATTCCATTCCATTCCATTCCATTCCCTTCCATTCCATTCTATTCCATTGAATTCCATTCCATTCCATTCCATTCCATTCCATTCCATTCCATTCCATTCCATTCCGTTCTACTCTGATTGACTCCATTCCATTCCATTCCATTCCATTCCATTCCATTCCATTCCATTCCATTTCATTCCATTCCATTCCATTCCAATACATTCCATTCTACTCTGGTTGATTCCATTCCATTCCATTCCATTCCATTCCATTCCATTCCATTCCATTCGTCTCCATTCGATTCCATTCGATTCCATTCCATTCTATTCCATTGAATTCCATTCCATTCCATTCCATTCCATTCCATTCCATTCCATTCCATTCCTTTCCATTCCATTCCATTCCATTCCATTCCGTTCTACTCGGGTTGATTCCATTCCATTCCATTCCATTCCATTCCATTCCATTCCACTCCATTCCATTCGATTCCATTCGATTCCATTCCATTCCATTCCATTCCATTCCAATCCATTCCATTCTACTCGGGTTGATGCCATTCCATTCCATTCCATTCCATTCCATTCCATTGCATTCCATTCGATTCCATTCGATTCCATTCCATTCGATTCCATTCGAGATCATTCGATTCCATTCCATCCCATTCCAATCCATTCCATTCCATTCCGTTCTACTCGGGTTGATTCCATTCCATTCCATTTCATTCCATTCCATTCCATTCCATTCCATTCGATTCCATTCGATTCCATTCCATTCCATTCCATTCCAATCCATTCCATTCTACTCGGGTTGATTCCATTCCATTCCATTCCATTCCATTCCATTCCATTCCATTCCATTCCATTCCATTCGATTCCACTCGATTCCATTCCATTCTTTCCATTCCGTTCCAATCCATTCCATTCTACTCGGGTGGATTCCATTCCATTCCATTCCATTTCATTCCATTCCATTCCATTCCACTCCATTCGATTCCATTCCATTCCATTCCATTCCATTGCATTCCATTCCATTCCATTCCATTCCATTCCATTCCGTTCTAGTCGGGTTGATTCCATTCTATTCCATTCCATTCCATTCCATTCCACTCCATTCCATTCCATTCCATTCCATTCTATTCCATTCCATTCTACTCCATTGAATTCCATTCCATTCCATTCTATTCCATTCCATTCCATTCCTTTCCATTCCATTTAGTTCTACTCGGGTTGATTCCATTCCATTCCATTCCATTCCATTCCATTCCATTCCATTCCATTCCATTCCATTCCATTCCATTCCATTCCATTACTTTCCATTCCATTCCATTCCAATCCATTCCATTCTACTCGGGTTGACTCCATTCCATTCCATTCCATTCCATTCCATTCCATTCCATTATAATCCATTACATTCCATTCGATTCCGTTCGATTCCATTCCATTGCATTCCATTCCATTCCATTCAATTCCATTCGATTCCATTCGATTCCATTCCATTCCATTCCATTCCAATCCATTCCATTCTACTCGGGTTGATTCCATTCCATTCCATTCCATTCCATTCCATTCCATTCCATTCCATTCCATTCCATTCCATTCCATTCTATTCCTTTCGATTCCATTCCATTCCATTAAATTCCATTCCATTCCATTAAATTCCATTCCATTCCATTCCATTCCATTCCATTCCATTGCATTCCGTTCTACTCGGGTTGATTCCAGTCCATTCCATTCCATTCCATTCCATTATATACCATCCCATTCGATTCCATTCCATTCCATTCCATTCCATTCCATTCCATTCCATTCCATTCCATTCCATTCCATTCCGTTCTAGTCGGGTTGATTCCATTCTATTCCATTCCATTCCATTGATTCCATTCCATTCCATTCGATTCCATTCCATTCCATTCCATTCTATTCCATTCCATTCTACTCCATTGAATTCCATTCCATTCCATTCAATTCCATTCCATTCCATCCCTTTCCATTCCATTTACTTCTACTCGGGTTGATTCCATTCCATTCCATTCCATTCCATTCCATTCCATTCCATTCCATTCAATTCCATTCCATTCCGTTACTTTCCATTCCATTCCATTCCAATCCATTCCATTCTACTCGGGTTGACTCCATTCCATTCCATTCCTTTCCATTCCATTATATTCCATTCTAATCCATTCGATTCCGTTCGATTCCATTCCATTCCATTCCATTCCATTCCATTGCATTCCATTCCATTCCATTCCATTCCATTCCGTTCTACTCGGGTTGATTCCATTCCATTCCTTTCCATTCCATTCCATTCCATTCCATTCCATTCCATTCCATTCCCTTCCATTCCATTCCATTCCAATCCATTCCATTCTACTCGGGTTGATTCCATTCCATTCCATTGCATTCGACTCCATTCGATTCCATTCGATTCCATTCCATTCCATTCCGTTCCATTCCATTCCATTCCATTCCATTCTATTCCATTGAATTCCATTCCATTCCATTCCATTCCATTCCATTCCATTCCATTCCATTCCATTCCATTCCATTCCATTCCATTCCGTTCTACTCGGGTTGATTCCATTCCATTCCATTCCATTCCATTCCATTCCATTCCATTCCATTCCATTCCAATCTATTCCATTCTATTCAATTCGATTCCATTCGATTCCATTCAATTCCATTCAATTCCATTCCATTCCATTCCAATCCATTCCATTCTACTCGGGTTGATTCCATTCCATTCCATTCCATTCCATTCCATTCCATTCCATTCCATTCCAATCCATTCCATTCCATTCGATTCCATTCGATTCCATTCCATTCCATTCCATTCCATTCCATTCCATTCCATTCCATTCCATTCCATTCCAATCTATTCCATTCGATTCCATTCCATTCCATTCCATTCCATTCCATTCCATTCCATTCCAATCCATTCCATTCTACTCGTGTTGATTCCCTTCCATTCCATTCCACTCAATTCCATTCCATTCCATTCCATTCCATTCCATTCCATTCCATTCCATTCCATTCCATTCCATTCCGTTCTACTCGGGTTGATTCCATTCTATTCCATTACATTCCATTCGATTCCATTCGATTCCATTCGATTCCTTTCCATTCCATTCCATTCCATTCCATTCCATTCCATTCCATTCTATTCCATTCCATTCCATTCCATTCCATTCCATTCCATTCCAATCCATTCCCTTCCGTTCTATTCGGGTTGATTCCATTCCATTCCATTCCATTCCATTCCATTCCATTCCATTCTATTGCATTCCATTCGATTCCATTTGATTCCATTCCATTCCATTCCATTCCATTCCATTCCATTCCATTCCATTCCATTCCATTCTATTCCATTCCATTCCATTCTGTTCCATTCTATTCCATTCCATTCCATTCCGTTCCACTCGGGTTGATTCCATTCTATTCCATTCCATTCCATTCGATTCCATTCGATATCATTCGATTCCATTCCATTCCATTCCATTCCATTGCATTCCATTCCATTCCATTCCATTCTATTCCATTCCATTCCATTCCATTCCATTCCATTCCAATCCATTCCATTCTACTCGGGTTGATTCCATTCCATTCCATTCCATTCCATTCCATTCCATTCCATTCCATTCGATTCCATTCGATTCCATTCCATTCCATTCCATTCCAATCCATTCCATTCTACTCGGGTTGATTCCATTCCATTCCATTCCATTCCATTCCATTCCATTCCATTCCATTCCACTCGATTCCATTCCATTCCATTCCATTCCATTCCAATCCATTCCATTCTACTCGGGTGGATTCCATTCCATTCCATTCTTTTCCATTCCATTCCATTCCATTCCATTCCATTACATTCCATACGGTTCCATTCCATTCCATTCCATTCCATTCCATTCCATTCCATTCCATTCCATTCCATTCCGTTCTAATCGGGTTGATTCCATTCTATTCCATTCCATTCCATTCCATTCAATTCCATTCCATTCCATTCCATTCCATTCCATTCTATTCCATTCCATTCTACTCCATTGAATTCCATTCCATTCCATTCTATTCCATTCCATTCCATTCCTTTCCATTCCATTTAGTTCTACTCGGGTTGATTCCGTTCCATTCCATTCCATTCCTTTCCATTCCATTCCAATCCATTCCATTCCATTACTTTCCATTCCATTCCATTCCAATCCATTCCATTCTACTCGGGTTGACTCCATTCCATTCCATTCCATTACATTACATTACATTATATTCCATTCCATTCCATTCGATTCCGTTCGATTCCATTCCATTCCATTCCATTCCATTCCATTCCATTCCATTCCATTCCATTCGATTCCATTCCATTCCATTCGATTCCATTCCGTTCCATTCCATTCCATTCCATTCCATTCCAATCCATTCCATTCTACTCGGGTTGATTCAATTCCATTCCATTCCATTCCATTCCATTCCATTCCATTCCATTCCATTCCTTTCGATTCCATTCCTTTCCATTCCATTCCATTCCATTCCATTCCGTTCTACTCGGGTTGATTCCACTCCATTCCATTCCATTCCATTCGATTCCATTCCATTCCATTCCATTCCAATCCATTCCATTCTACTCGGGTTGATTCCATTCCATTCCATTCCATTCCATTCCATTCCATTCCATTCCATTCCTTTCCATTCCATTCCATTCTATTCCTTTCGATTCCATTCCATTCCATTAAATTCCATTCCATTCCATTCCATTCCATTCCATTCCATTCCATTCCATTCCATTCCATTCCATTCCGTTCTACTCGGGTTGATTCCACTCCATTCCATTCCATTCCATTCCATTATATACCTTCCCATTCGATTCCATTCCATTCCATTCCATTCCATTCCATTCCATTCCATTCCATTCCATTCCATTCCATTCCGTTCTAGTCGGGTTGATTCCATTCTATTCCATTCCATTCCATTCCATTCCATTCCATTCCATTCGATTCCATTCCATTCCATTCCATTCTATTCCATTCCATTCTACTCCATTGAATTCCATTCCATTCCATTCAATTCCATTCCATTCCATCCCTTTCCATTCCATTTAGTTCTACTCGGGTTGATTCCATTCCATTCCGTTCCATTCCATTCCATTCCATTCCATTCAATTCCATTCCATTCCGTTACTTTCCATTCCATTCCATTCAAATCCATTCCATTCTACTCGGGTTGACTCCATTCCATTCCATTCCTTTCCATTCCATTATATTCCATTCTAATCCATTCGATTCCGTTCGATTCCATTCCATTCCATTCCATTCCATTCCATTCCATTCCAATCCATTCCATTCTACTCGGGTTGATTCCATTCCATTCCATTGCATTCGACTCCATTCGATTCCATTCGATTCCATTCCATTCCATTCCGTTCCATTCCATTCCATTCCATTCCATTCTATTCCATTGAATTCCATTCCATTCCATTCCATTCCATTCCATTCCATTCCATTCCATTCCATTCCATTCCATTCCGTTCTACTCGGGTTGATTCCATTCCATTCCATTCCATTCCATTCCATTCCATTCCATTCCATTCCATTCCATTCCATTCCAATCTATTCCATTGTATTCAATTCGATTCCATTCGATTCCATTCAATTCAATTCAATTCCATTCCATTCCATTCCAATCCATTCCATTCTACTCGGGTTGATTCCATTCCATTCCATTCCATTCCATTCCATTCCATTCCATTCCATTCCATTCCATTCCATTCCATTCGATTCCATTCGATTCCATTCCATTCCATTCCATTCCATTCCATTCCATTCCATTCCATTCCATTCCAATCTATTCCATTCGATTCCATTCCATTCCATTCCATTCCATTCCATTCCATTCCATTCCAATCCATTCCATTCTACTCGTGTTGATTCCCTTCCATTCCATTCCACTCCATTCCATTCCATTCCATTCCATTCCATTCCATTCCATTCCATTCCATTCCATTCCATTCCATTCCATTCCATTCCATTCCATTCCATTCCGTTCTACTCGGGTTGATTCCATTCTATTCCATTACATTCCATTCGATTCCATTCGATTCCATTCGATTCCTTTCCATTCCATTCCATTCCATTCCATTCCATTCCATTCTATTCCATTCCATTCCATTCCATTCCATTCCATTCCATTCCATTCCAATCCATTCCCTTCCGTTCTATTCGGGTTGATTCCATTCCATTCCATTCCATTCCATTCCATTCCATTCCATTCCATTCCATTCCATTCCATTCTATTGCATTCCATTCGATTCCATTCGATTCCATTCCATTCCATTCCATTCCATTCCATTCTATTCCATTCCATTCCATTCTGTTCCAATCTATTCCATTCCATTCCATTCCGTTCCACTCGGGTTGATTCCATTCTATTCCATTCCATTCCATTCGATTCCATTCGATATCATTCGATTCCTTTCCATTCCATTCCATTCCATTCCATTCCATTCCATTCCATTCCATTCTATTCCATTCCATTCCATTCCATTCCATTCCATTCTATTCCATTCCATTCCATTCCGTTCTACTCGGGTTGATTCCATTCCATTCCATTTCATTCCATTCCATTCCATTCCATTCCATTCGATTCCATTCGATTCCATTAAATTCCATTCCATTCCAATCCATTCCATTCTACTCGGGTTGATTCCATTCCATTCCATTCCATTCCATTCCATTCCATTCCATTCCATTCCATTCCATTCCACTCGATTCCATTCCATTCCATTCCATTCCATTCCAATCCATTCCATTCTACTCGGGTGGATTCCATTCCATTCCATTCTTTTCCATTCCATTCCATTCCATTCCATTCCATTACATTCCATTCGGTTCCATTCCATTCCATTCCATTCCATTCCATTCCATTCCATTCCATTCCATTCCATTCCATTCCGTTCTAATCGGGTTGATTCCATTCTATTCCATTCCATTCCATTCCATTCCATTCAATTCCATTCCATTCCATTCCATTCCATTCCATTCCATTCTATTCCATTCCATTCTACTCCATTGAATTCCATTCCATTCCATTCTATTCCATTCCATTCCATTCCTTTCCATTCCATTTAGTTCTACTCGGGTTGATTCCATTCCATTCCATTCCATTCCTTTCCATTCCATTCCAATCCATTCCATTCCATTACTTTCCATTCCATTCCATTCCAATCCATTCCATTCTACTCGGGTTGACTCCATTCCATTCCATTCCATTCCATTCCATTCCATTCCATTCCATTCGATTCCATTCCATTCCATTCGATTCCATTCCATTCCATTCCATTCCATTCCATTCCATTCCAATCCATTCCATTCTACTCGGGTTGATTCCATTCCATTCCATTCCATTCCATTCCATTCCATTCCATTCCATTCCATTCCTTTCGATTCCATTCCTTTCCATTCCATTCCATTCCATTCCATTCCATTCCATTCCATTACATTCCATTCCGTTCTTCTCGGGTTGATTCCACTCCATTCCATTCCATTCCATTCCATTCCATTCCATTCCATTCCATTCCATTCCTTTCCATTCCAACCCATTCCGTTCTACTCGGGTTGATTCCATTCCATTCCATTGAATTCCATTCCATTCCATTCCATTCCATTCCATTCCATTCCATTCCATTCCATTCCATTCCATTCCATTCGATTCCATTCCTTTCCATTCCATTCCAAACCATTCCATTCTACTCGGGTTCATCATTCCATTCCATTCCATTCCATTCCATTCCACTCGGGTTCATTCCATTCCATTCCATTCCATTCCATTCCATTCCATTCCATTCCACTCGGGTGCATTCCATTCCATTCCATTCCATTCCATTCCATTCCATTCCATTCCGTTCTGCTCAGGTTGATTTCCATTCCATTCCATTCCATTCCATTCCATTCCATTCCATTCCATTCCATTCTATTCCACTCCTTTCCACTCCATTGAATTCCATTCCATTCCATTCTATTCCATTCCATTCCATTCCTTTCCATTCCATTTAATTCTACTCGGGTTGATTCCATTCCATTCCATTCCATTCCATTCCATTCCATTCCATTCCGTTCCATTCCATTCCATTCCATTCCATTCCATTGCATTAAATTGCATTCCATTCGATTCCATTCCATTCCATTCCATTCCATTCCATTCCATTCCATTCCATTCCATTCCATTCTGTTCCACTCGGGTTGATTCCATTCTATTCCATTCCATTCCCTTCTATTCCGTTCGATATCATTCGATTCCATTCCATCCCATTCCATTCCATTCCATTCCATTCCGTTCTTCTTGGGTTGATTCCATTCCATTCCATTTCATTCCAATCCTTTCCATTCCATTTCTTTCGATTCCATTCGATTCCATTCCATTCCATTCCATTCCAATCCATTGCATTCTACTCAGTTTGATTCCATTCCATTCCACTCCATTCCATTCATATCCATTCCATTCCATTCCATTCAATTCCACTCGATTCCATTCCATTCCTTTCCATTCCATTCCAATCCATTCCATTCTACTCGGGTGGATTCCATTCCATTCCATTCGATTCCATTCCATTCCATTCCATTCCATTCCATTCCATTCCATTCCATTCGATTCCATTCCATTCCATTCCATGGCATTCCATTCCATTCCATTCCATTCCATTCCATTCCGTTCTAGTCTGGTTGATTCCATTCCATTCCATTGCATTCCATTCCATTCCATTGCATTCCATTCCATTCCATTCCATTCCATTCCATTCCATTCCATTCCATTCTATTCCATTCCATTCTACTCCATTGAATTCCATTCCATTCCATTCAATTTCATTCCTTTCCATTCCTTTCCAATCCATTTAGTTCTACTCGGGTTGATTCCATTCCATTCCATTCCATTCCATTCCATTCCATTCCATTCCATTCCATTACTTTCCATTCCATTCCATTCCAATCCATTCCATTCTACTCGGGTTGACTCCATTCCATTCCATTCCACTCCATTCCATTCAGTTATATTCCATTCTATTCCATTCGATTCCGTTCGATTCCATTCCATTCCATTCCATTCTATTCCATTCCATTCGATTCCATTCCATTCCATTCCATTCCATTCCATTCCAATCCATTCCATTCTACTCGGGTTGATTCCATTCCATTCCATTCCATTCCAATCCATTCCATTCCATTCCATTCCATTCCATTCCATTCCATTCCATTCCATTCCAATACATTCCATTCTACTCTGGTTGATTCCATTCCATTCCATTCCATTCCATTCCATTCGTCTCCATTCGATTCCATTCGATTCCATTCCATTCTATTCCATTGAATTCCATTCCATTCCATTCCATTCCATTCCACTCCATTCCATTCCATTCCATTCCATACCATTCCATTCCGTTCTACTCGGGTTGATTCCGTTCCATTCCATTCCATTCCATTACTTTCCATTCCATTCCACTCCATTCCATTCGATTCCATTCGATTCCATTCCATTCCATTCCAATCCATTCCATTCTACTCGGGTTGATTCCATTCCATTCCATTCCATTCCATTCCATTCCATTCCATTCCATTCCATTGCATTCCATTCGATTCCATTCGATTCCATTCCATTCGATTCCATTCGAGATCATTCGATTCCATTCCATCCCATTCCATTCCATTCCATTCCATTCCGTTCTACTCGGGTTGATTACATTCCATTCCATTTCATTCCATTCCATTCCATTCCATTCCATTCTATTCCATTCGATTCCATTCCATTCCATTCCATTCCAATCCATTCCATTCTACTCTGGTTGATTCCATTCCATTCCATTCCATTCCATTCCATTCCATTCCATTCCATTCCATTCGATTCCACTCGATTCCTTTCCATTCTTTCCATTCCATTCCAATCCATTCCATTCTACTCGGGTGGATTCCATTCCATTCCATTCCATTCCATTCCATTCCATTCCATTCCGTTCCATTCCATTCCATTCGATTCCATTCCATTCCATTCCATTCCATTCGATTCCATTCCATTCCATTCCATTCCATTCCATTCCATTCCATTCCATTCCATTCCGTTCTAGTCGGGTTGATTCCATTCTATTCCATTCCATTCCATTCCATTCCATTCCATTCCATTCCATTCCATTCCATTCCATTCTATTCCACTCCATTCCACTCCATTGAATTCCATTCCATTCCATTCTATTCCATTCCATTCCATTCCTTTCCATTCCATTTAATTCTACTCGGGTTGATTCCATTCCATTCCATTCCATTCCATTCCATTCCATTCCATTCCGTTCCATTCCATTCCATTCCATTCCATTCGATTGCATTAAATTGCATTCCATTCGATTCCATTCGATTCCATTCCATTCCATTCCATTCCATTCCATTCCATTCCATTCCATTCTGTTCCACTCGGGTTGATTCCATTCTATTCCATTCCATTCCCTTCTATTCCATTCGATATCATTCGATTCCATTCCATCCCATTCCATTCCATTCCATTCCATTCCGTTCTTCTTGGGTTGATTCCATTCCATTCCATTTCATTCCATTCCATTCCATTCCATTTCTTTCGATTCCATTCGATTCCATTCCATTCCATTCCATTCCAATCCATTGCATTCTACTCAGTTTGATTCCATTCCATTCCACTCCATTCCATTCATATCCATTCCATTCCATTCCATTCAATTCCACTCGATTCCATTCCATTCCTTTCCATTCCATTCCAATCCATTCCATTCTACTCGGGTGGATTCCATTCCATTCCATTCGATTCCATTCCATTCCATTCCATTCCATTCCATTCCATTCCATTCCATTCGATTCCATTCCATTCCATTCCATGGCATTCCATTCCATTCCATTCCATTCCATTCCATTCCGTTCTAGTCTGGTTGATTCCATTCCATTCCATTGCATTCCATTCCATTCCATTGCATTCCATTCCATTCCATTCCATTCCATTCCATTCCATTCCATTCCATTCTATTCCATTCCATTCTACTCCATTGAATTCCATTCCATTCCATTCAATTTCATTCCATTCCATTCCTTTCCAATCCATTTAGTTCTACTCGGGTTGATTCCATTCCATTCCATTCCATTCCATTCCATTCCATTCCATTCCATTCCATTACTTTCCATTCCATTCCATTCCAATCCATTCCATTCTACTCGGGTTGACTCCATTCCATTCCATTCCACTCCATTCCATTCCGTTATATTCCATTCTATTCCATTCGATTCCGTTCGATTCCATTCCATTCCATTCCATTCTATTCCATTCCATTCGATTCCATTCCATTCCATTCCATTCCATTCCATTCCAATCCATTCCATTCTACTCGGGTTGATTCCATTCCATTCCATTCCATTCCAATCCATTCCATTCCATTCCATTCCATTCCATTCCATTCCATTCCATTCCATTCCATTCCATTCCATTCCTTTCTATTCCATTCCATTCCATTCCATTCCATTCCATTCCATTCCATTCCATTCCGTTCTACTCGGGTTGATTCCACTCCATTCCATTCCCTTCCATTCCATTCCATTCCATTCCATTCCATTCCATTGCATTCCATTCCAACCCATTCTTTTCTACTCGGGTTGATTCCATTCCATTCCATTCCATTCCATTCCATTCCATTCCATTCCATTCCATTCGATTCCATTCCATTCCATTTCATTCCAAACCGTTCCATTCTACTCGGGTTCATCATTCCATTCCATTCCATTCCATTCCATTCCACTCGGGTTCATTCCATTCCATTCCATTCCATTCCATTCCATTCCATTCCGTTCTACTCAGGTTGATTTCCATTCCATTCCATTCCATTCCATTCCATTCCATTCCATTCCATTCCATTCCATTCCATTCCACTCGGGTTGAGCATTCCATTCGATTCCATTCCATTCCATTCCATTCCATTCCATTCCAATCCACTCGGGCTCATTCCATTCCATTCCATTCCATTCCATTCCATTCCATTCCATTCCATTCCAATCCATTCCATTCTTCTCGGGTTGATTCCATTCCATTCCATTCCATTCCATTCCATTCCATTCCAATCCATTCCATTCTACTTGGGTTGATTCCATTCCATTCCATTCCATTCCATTCCATTCCATTCCATTCCATTCCATTCCATTCCATTCAGTTTCATTCCATTACATTCCATTCCATTCCATTCCATTCCATTCCATTCCATTCCATTCCATTCCATTCGATTCCATTCCATTCCATTCCATTCCGTTCTACTCGGGTTGATTCCATTCTATTCCATTCCATTCCGTTCGATTCCATTCGATTCCATTCGATTCCGTTCCATTCCATTCCATTCCCTTCCATTCCATTCTATTCCATTGAATTCCATTCCATTGCATTCCATTCCATTCCATTCCATTCCATTCCATTCCATTCCATTCCATTCCGTTCTACTCTGATTGACTCCATTCCACTCCATTCGATTCCATTCCATTCCATTCCATTCCATTCCAATACATTCCATTCTACACTGGTTGATTCCACTCCACTCTGGTTGATTCCATTCCATTCCATTCCGTTCCATTCCATTCCATTCCATTCCATTCGTCTCCATTCGATTCCATTCGATTCCATTCCATTCTATTCCATTGAATTCCATTCCATTCCATTCCATTCCATTCCATTCTATTACATTCCATTCCATTCCATTCCGTTCTACTCGGGTTGATTCCATTCCATTCCATTCCATTCCATTCCATTCCACTCCATTCCATTCGATTCCATTCGATTCCATTCCATTCCATTCCATTCCATTCCATTCCAATCCATTCCATTCTACTCGGGTTGATTCCATTCCATTCCATTCCATTCCATTCCATTCCATTCCATTCCATTGAATTCCATTCGATTCCATTCGATTCCATTCCATTCGATTCCATTCGATATCATTCGATTCCATTCCTTCCCATTCCATTCCATTCCATTCCATTCCGTTCTACTCGGGGTGATTCCATTCCATTCCATTTCATTCCATTCCATTCCATTCCATTCCATTCCATTCCATTCGATTCCATTCCATTCCATTCCATTCCAATCCATTCCATTCTACTCGGGTTGATTCCATTCCATTCCATTCCATTCCATTCCATTCCATTCCATTCGATTCCACTCGATTCCATTCCATTCTTTCCATTGCATTCCAATTCATTCCATTCTACTTGGGAGGATTCCATTCCATTCCATTCCATTCCATTCCATTCCATTCCATTCCATTCCATTCCATTCCATTCCATTTGATTCCATTCCATTCCATTCCATTCCATTCCATTTCATTCCATTCCTTTCCATTCCATTCCGTTCTAGTCGGGTTGATTCCATTCTATTCCATTCCATTCCATTCCATTCCATTCCATTCCATTCCATTCCATTCTATTCCATTCCATTCTACTCCATTGAATTCCATTCCATTCCATTCTATTCCATTCCATTCCATTCCTTTCCATTCCATTTAGTTCTACTCTGGTTGATTCCATTCCATTCCATTCAATTCCATTCCATTCCATTCCATTCCATTCAATTCCATTCTATTCCTTTCGATTCCATTCCATTCCATTAAATTCCATTCCATTCCATTCCATTCCATTCCATTCCATTCCATTCCATTCCTTTCCATTCCATTCCATTCCGTTCTACTCGGGTTGATTCCACTCCATTCCATTCCATTCCATTCCATACCATTCCATTCGATTCCATTCCATTCCATTCCATTCCATTCCATTCCATTCCATTCCATTCCATTCTGTTCTACTCGGGTTGATTACACTCCATTCCATTCCATTCCATTCCATTCTATTCCATTTCATTCCATTCGATTCCATTCTATTCCATTCGATTCCATTCCATTCCATTTCATTTTATTCCATTCCATTCCATTCCATTCTATTCCATTGAATTCCATTCCATTCAATTCCATTCCATTTCATTTTATTGCATTCCATTCCATACCATTCTATTCCATTGAATTTCATTCCATTCCTTTCCATTCCAATCCATTCCATTCTACTCGGGTTGATTCCATTCCATTCCATTCCATTCCATTCCATTCGATTCCATTCCATTCCATTGCATTCCATTCCATTCCGTTCTACTCGGGTTGATTCCACTCCATTCCATTCCATTCCATTCCATTCCATTCCATTCCATTCCATTCCAATTCTTTCGTTTCCATTCCATCCAATTCCGTTCTACTCGGATTGATTCCATTCCATTCCATTCAATTCCATTCCATTCCATTCGATTCCATTCGATTCCATTCCATTCCATTCCATTCCATCCCATTTCATTCCAAACCATTCCATTCTACTCGGGTTCATCATTCCATTCCATTCCATTCCATTCCATTCCACTCGGGTTCTTTCCATTCCATTCCATTCCATTCCATTCCATTCCATTCCATTCCATTCCGTTCTACTCAGGTTGATTTCCATTCCATTCCATTCCATTCCATTCCATTCCATTCCATTCCATTCCATTCCGTTCCATTCCACTCCATTCCATTCTACTCGTGTTGATTCCATGCCGTTCCGTTCCGTTCCATTCCGTCCCATCCCGACGCGTCCCGTCCCGTTCCGTCCCGCCAAATTCCGTTCCTTTCTGATCGGGTTGATTCCGTTCCATTCCGTTCCGTTCCTTTCCGTTCCATTCCATTCCGTTACACGCGGGTTGATTCAATTCCATTCTATTACATTGAATTCCATTCCATACCATTCCATTCCATTCTACTCGGATTGATTGAATTCCATTCCATTCCATTCCAGTCCATTCCAATCCATTCCATTCTACTCGGGTTGATTCCATTCCATTCCATTCCATTCCATTCCATTCAATTCCATTCCATTCAATTGCGTTCCATTCGATTCGATTCCATTCCATTCCATTCCATTCCATTCCAATCCATTCCATTCTACTTGGGTTGATTCCATTCCATTCCATTCCATTCCATTCCATTCCATTCGATTCCATTCGATTCCATTCCATTCCATTCCATTCCATTCCATTCCATTCCATTCCATTCCATTCTGTTCTACTCGGGTTGATTCCACTCCATTCCATTCCATTCCATTCCATTCAATTCCATTCCATTCAATTGCGTTCCATTCGATTCGATTCCATTCCATTCCATTCCATTCCATTCCAATCCATTCCATTCTACTTGGGTTGATTCCATTCCATTCCATTCCATTCCATTCCATTCCATTCCATTCCATTCGATTCCATTCCATTCCATTTCATTTTATTCCATTCCATTCCATTCCATTCTATTCCATTGAATTCCATTCCATTCCATTCCATTCCATTCCATTCCATTCAGTTTCATTCCATTCCATTCCATTCCATTCCATTCCATTCCATTCCATTCCATTCCATTCCATTCCATTCCATTCCATTCCATTCCATTCCGTTCTACTCGGGTTAATTCCATTCTATTCCATTCCATTCCATTCCATTCCATTCCATTCCATTCCATTCCATTCCATTCCCTTCCATTCCATTCTATTCCATTGAATTCCATTCCATTCCATTCCATTCCATTCCATTCCATTCCATTCCATTCCATTCCATTCCATTCCGTTCTACGATGATTGACTCCATTCCATTCCATTCCATTCCATTCCATTCCATTCCATTCCATTCCATTCCATTTCATTCCATTCCATTCCATTCCAATACATTCCATTCTACTCTGGTTGATTCCATTCCATTCCATTCCATTCCATTCCATTCCATTCCATTCCATTCATCTCCATTCGATTCCATTCGATTCCATTCCATTCTATTCCATTGAATTCCATTTCATTCCATTCCATTCCATTCCATTCCATTCCATTCCATTCCATTCCATTCCATTCCATTCCATTCCATTCCATTCCGTTCTACTCGGGTTGATTCCATTCCATTCCATTCCATTCCATTCCATTCCATTCCACTCCATTCCATTCGATTCCATTCGATTCCATTCCATTCCATTCCATTCCATTCCAATCCATTCCATTCTACTCGGGTTGATGCCATTCCATTCCATTCCATTCCATTCCATTCCATTGCATTCCATTCGATTCCATTCGATTCCATTCCATTCGATTCCATTCGAGATCATTCGATTCCATTCCATCCCATTCCAATCCATTCCATTCCATTCCGTTCTACTCGGGTTGATTCCATTCCATTCCATTTCATTCCATTCCATTCCATTCCATTCCATTCCATTCCATTCGATTCCATTCCATTCCATTCCATTCCAATCCATTCCATTCTACTCGGGTTGATTCCATTCCATTCCATTCCATTCCATTCCATTCCATTCCATTCCATTCCATTCGATTCCACTCGATTCCATTCCATTCTTTCCATTCCATTCCAATCCATTCCATTCTACTCGGGTGGATTCCATTCCATTCCATTCCATTCCATTCCATTCCATTCCATTCCACTCCATTCGATTCCATTCCATTCCATTCCATTCCATTCCATTCCATTCCATTCCATTCCATTCCATTCCATTCCATTCCGTTCTAGTCGGGTTGATTCCATTCTATTCCATTCCATTCCATTCCATTCCATTCCATTCCATTCGATTCCATTCCATTCCATTCCATTCTACTCCATTCCATTCTACTCCATTGAATTCCATTCCATTCCATTCAATTCCATTCCATTCCATCCCTTTCCATTCCATTTACTTCTACTCGGGTTGATTCCATTCCATTCCATTCCATTCCATTCCATTCCATTCCATTCAATTCCATTCCATTCCGTTACTTTCCATTCCATTCCGTTCCAATCCATTCCATTCTACTCGGGTTGACTCCATTCCATTCCATTCCTTTCCATTCCATTATATTCCATTCTAATCCATTCGATTCCGTTCGATTCCATTCCATTCCATTCCATTCCATTCCATTCCATTCCATTCCATTCCATTCGATTCCATTCCATTCCATTCCATGGCATTCCATTCCATTCCATTCCATTCCATTCCATTCCGTTCTAGTCTGGTTGATTCCATTCCATTCCATTGCATTCCATTCCATTCCATTGCATTCCATTCCATTCCATTCCATTCCATTCCATTCCATTCCATTCCATTCTATTCCATTCCATTCTACTCCATTGAATTCCATTCCATTCCATTCAATTTCATTCCATTCCATTCCTTTCCAATCCATTTAGTTCTACTCGGGTTGATTCCATTCCATTCCATTCCATTCCATTCCATTCCATTCCATTCCATTCCATTCCATTCCATTCCATTACTTTCCATTCCATTCCATTCCAATCCATTCCATTCTACTCGGGTTGACTCCATTCCATTCCATTCCACTCCATTCCATTCCGTTATATTCCATTCTATTCCATTCGATTCCGTTCGATTCCATTCCATTCCATTCCATTCTATTCCATTCCATTCGATTCCATTCCATTCCATTCCATTCCATTCCATTCCATTCCATTCCATTCCATTCCAATCCATTCCATTCTACTCGGGTTGATTCCATTCCATTCCATTCCATTCCAATCCATTCCATTCCATTCCATTCCATTCCATTCCATTCCATTCCATTCCATTCCATTCCATTCCTTTCTATTCCATTCCATTCCATTCCATTCCATTCCATTCCATTCCATTCCATTCCATTCCATTCCGTTCTACTCGGGTTGATTCCACTCCATTCCATTCCCTTCCATTCCATTCCATTCCATTCCATTCCATTCCATTGCATTCCATTCCAACCCATTCTTTTCTACTCGGGTTGATTCCATTCCATTCCATTCCATTCCATTCCATTCCATTCCATTCCATTCCATTCCATTCCATTCCGTTCTACTCAGGTTGATTTCCATTCCATTCCATTCCATTCCATTCCATTCCATTCCATTCCATTCCACTCGGGTTGAGCATTCCATTCGATTCCATTCCATTCCATTCCATTCCATTCCATTCCATTCCAATCCACTCGGGCTCATTCCATTCCATTCCATTCCATTCCATTCCATTCCATTCCATTCCATTCCATTCAATTCCATTCCATTCCGTTCAACTCGGGTTGATTTCCATTCCATTCCATTCCATTCCATTCCACTCCATTCCATTCCATTCCATTCCATTCCATTCCATTCCTTTCCATTTATTCCATTCCGTTCTACTCGGGTTGATTCCATTGAGTTTGGTTCCGTTCCGTTCCGTCCCGTCCCGTCCCGTCCCGTCCCGTTCCGTTTTACTCGGGTTGATTCCTTTGCATTCCGTTCCGCTCGTTTCCATTCCGTTCCATTCCGTTCCACGCGGGTTGGTTCAATTCCATTCTATTCTATTCTATTCCTTTCCATTCCATTCCATTCTACTCGGGTTGATTCTATGCCGTTCCATTCCGTTCCATTCCGTCCCATTCCGACCCGTCCCATCCCGTCCCGTCCCGTCCCATCCCGTTCCGTTCCACATGGGTTGATTCAATTCCTTTCGGTTACATTGAATTCCATTCCATTCCATTCTACTCGGATTGATTCCATTCCATTCCATTCCATTCCATTCCATTCCATTCCATTCCAATCCATTCCATTCTACTCGGGTTGATTCCATTCCATTCCATTCCATTCCATTCCATTCCATTCCATTCCATTCCATTCCATTCCATTCCATTCCATTCAGTTTCATTCCATTCCATTCCATTCCATTCCATTCCATTCCATTCCATTCCATTCCATTCCATTCCATTCGATTCCATTCCATTCCATTCCATTCCGTTCTACTCGGGTTGATTCCATTCTATTCCATTCCATTCCGTTCGATTCCATTCGATTCCATTCTATTCCGTTCCATTCCATTCCATTCCCTTCCATTCCATTCTATTCCATTGAATTCCATTCCATTGCATTCCATTCCATTCCATTCCATTCCATTCCATTCCATTCCATTCCGTTCTACTCTGATTGACTCCATTCCACTCCATTCGATTCCATTCCATTCCATTCCATTCCATTCCATTCCAATACATTCCATTCTACACTGGTTGATTCCATTCCACTCTGGTTGATTCCATTCCATTCCATTCCATTCCATTCCATTCCATTCCATTCCATTCGTCTCCATTCGATTCCATTCGATTCCATTCCATTCTATTCCATTGAATTCCATTCCATTCCATTCCATTCCATTCCATTCTATTACATTCCATTCCATTCCATTCCGTTCTGCTCGGGTTGATTCCATTCCATTCCATTCCATTCCATTCCATTCCACTCCATTCCATTCGATTCCATTCGATTCCATTCCATTCCATTCCATTCCATTCCAATCCATTCCATTCTACTCGGGTTGATTCCATTCCATTCCATTCCATTCCATTCCATTCCATTCCATTCCATTGAATTCCATTCGATTCCATTCGATTCCATTCCATTCGATTCCATTCGATATCATTCGATTCCATTCCTTCCCATTCCATTCCATTCCATTCCATTCCGTTCTACTCGGGTTGATTCCATTCCATTCCATTTCATTCCATTCCATTCCATTCCATTCCATTCCATTCCATTCGATTCCATTCCATTCCATTCCATTCCAATCCATTCCATTCTACTCGGGTTGATTCCATTCCATTCCATTCCATTCCATTCCATTCCATTCCATTCCATTCGATTCCACTCGATTCCATTCCATTCTTTCCATTCCATTCCAATCCATTCCATTCTACTTGGGAGGATTCCATTCCATTCCATTCCATTCCATTCCATTCCATTCCATTCCATTCCATTCCATTCCATTCCATTCCATTCCATTTGATTCCATTCCATTCCATTCCATTCCATTCCATTCCATTTCATTCCATTCCTTTCCATTCCATTCCGTTCTAGTCGGGTTGATTCCATTCTATTCCATTCCATTCCATTCCATTCCATTCCATTCCATTCCATTCTATTCCATTCCATTCTACTCCATTGAATTCCATTCCATTCCATTCTATTCCATTCCATTCCATTCCTTTCCATTCCATTTAGTTCTACTCTGGTTGATTCCATTCCATTCCATTCAATTCCATTCCATTCCATTCCATTCCATTCCATTCCATTCCATTCCATTCTATTCCTTTCGATTCCATTCCATTCCATTAAATTCCATTCCATTCCATTCCATTCCATTCCATTCCATTCCATTCCATTCCTTTCCATTCCATTCCATTCCGTTCTACTCGGGTTGATTCCACTCCATTCCATTCCATTCCATTCCATACCATTCCATTCGATTCCATTCCATTCCATTCCATTCCATTCCATTCCATTCCATTCCATTCCATTCTGTTCTATTCGGGTTGATTACACTCCATTCCATTCCATTCCATTCCATTCTATTCCATTTCATTCCATTCGATTCCATTCTATTCCATTCGATTCCATTCCATTCCATTCAATTTTATTCCATTCCATTCCATTCCATTCTATTCCATTGAATTCCATTCCATTCAATTCCATTCCATTTCATTTTATTGCATTCCATTCCATACCATTCTATTCCATTGAATTTCATTGCATTCCTTTCCATTCCAATCCATTCCATTCTACTCGGGTTGATTCCATTCCATTCCATTCCATTCCATTCCATTCGATTCCATTCCATTCCATTGCATTCCATTCCATTCCGTTCTACTCGGGTTGATTCCACTCCATTCCATTCCATTCAATTCCATTCCATTCCATTCCATTCCAATTCTTTCGTTTCCATTCCAACCAATTCCGTTCTACTCGGATTGATTCCATTCCATTCCATTCCATTCCATTCAATTCCATTCCATTCCATTCGATTCCATTCGATTCCATTCCATTCCATTCCATTCCATCCCATTTCATTCCAAACCATTCCATTCTACTCGGGTTCATCATTCCATTCCATTCCATTCCATTCCATTCCATTCCACTCGGGTTCTTTCCATTCCATTCCATTCCATTCCATTCCATTCCATTCCATTCCATTCCATTCTACTCAGGTTGATTTCCATTCCATTCCATTCCATTCCATTCCATTCCATTCCATTCCATTCCATTCCATTCCGTTCCATTCCACTCCATTCCATTCTACTCGTGTTGATTCCATGCCGTTCCGTTCCGTTCCATTCCGTCCCATCCCGACGCGTCCCGTCCCGTTCCGTCCCGCCAAATTCCGTTCCTTTCTGATCGGGT
This sequence comes from Gorilla gorilla gorilla, assembly GCF_029281585.2. Classification (NCBI taxonomy): domain Eukaryota; kingdom Metazoa; phylum Chordata; class Mammalia; order Primates; family Hominidae; genus Gorilla; species Gorilla gorilla. Next base: position 2,810,047 of record NC_073241.2, read on the forward strand.
TGATTCCGTTCCATTCCGTTCCGTTCCTTTCCGTTCCATTCCATTCCGTTACACGCGGGTTGATTCAATTCCATTCTATTACATTGAATTCCATTCCATACCATTCCATTCCATTCTACTCGGATTGATTGAATTCCATTCCATTCCATTCCAGTCCATTCCAATCCATTCCATTCTACTCGGGTTGATTCCATTCCATTCCATTCCATTCCATTCCATTCCATTCAATTCCATTCCATTCAATTGCGTTCCATTCGATTCGATTCCATTCCATTCCATTCCATTCCATTCCAATCCATTCCATTCTACTTGGGTTGATTCCATTCCATTCCATTCCATTCCATTCCATTCCATTCGATTCCATTCGATTCCATTCGATTCCATTCCATTCCATTCCATTCCATTCCATTCCATTCCATTCTGTTCTACTCGGGTTGATTCCACTCCATTCCATTCCATTCCATTCCATTCGATTCCATTCCATTCCATTTCATTTTATTCCATTCCATTCCATTCCATTCTATTCCATTGAATTCCATTCCATTCTATTCCATTCCATTCCATTCAGTTTCATTCCATTCCATTCCATTCCATTCCATTCCATTCCATTCCATTCGATTCCATTACATTCCATTCCATTCCATTCCGTTCTACTCGGGTTAATTCCATTCTATTCCATTCCATTCCATTCCATTCCATTCCATTCCATTCCATTCCATTCCATTCCATTCCCTTCCATTCCATTCCATTCCATTCCATTCCATTCCATTCCCTTCCATTCCATTCTATTCCATTGAATTCCATTCCATTCCATTCCATTCCATTCCATTCCATTCCATTCCATTCCATTCCATTCCGTTCTACTCTGATTGACTCCATTCCATTTCATTCCATTCCATTCCATTCCATTCCATTCCATTCCATTCCATTCCATTCCATTTCATTCCATTCCATTCCATTCCAATACATTCCATTCTACTCTGGTTGATTCCATTCCATTCCATTCCATTCCATTCCGTTCCATTCCATTCCATTCGTCTCCATTCGATTCCATTCGATTCCATTCCATCCTATTCCATTGAATTCCATTCCATTCCATTCCATTCCATTCCATTCCATTCCATTCCATTCCATTCCATTCCATTCCTTTCCATTCCATTCCATTCCATTCCATTCCATTCCGTTCTACTCGGGTTGATTCCATTCCATTCCATTCCATTCCATTCCATTCCATTCCACTCCATTCCATTCGATTCCATTCGATTCCATTCCATTCCATTCCATTCCATTCCAATCCATTCCATTCTACTCGGGTTGATGCCATGCCATTCCATTCCATTCCATTCCATTCCATTGCATTCCATTCGATTCCATTCGATTCCATTCCATTCGATTCCATTCGAGATCATTCGATTCCATTCCATCCCATTCCAATCCATTCCATTCCATTCCGTTCTACTCGGGTTGATTCCATTCCATTCCATTTCATTCCATTCCATTCCATTCCATTCCATTCGATTCCATTCGATTCCAATCCATTCCATTCCATTCCAATCCATTCCATTCTACTCGGGTTGATTCCATTCCATTCCATTCCATTCCATTCCATTCCATTCCATTCCATTCCATTCCATTCGATTCCACTCGATTCCATTCCATTCTTTCCATTCCATTCCAATCCATTCCATTCTACTCGGGTGGATTCCATTCCATTCCATTCCATTTCATTCCATTCCATTCCATTCCACTCCATTCGATTCCATTCCATTCCATTCCATTCCATTGCATTCCATTCCATTCCATTCCATTCCATTCCATTCCGTTCTAGTCGGGTTGATTCCATTCTATTCCATTCCATTCCATTCCATTCCACTCCATTCCATTCCATTCCATTCCATTCTATTCCATTCCATTCTACTCCATTGAATTCCATTCCATTCCATTCTATTACATTCCATTCCATTCCTTTCCATTCCATTTAGTTCTACTCGGGTTGATTCCATTCCATTCCATTCCATTCCATTCCATTCCATTCCATTCCATTCCATTCCATTCCATTCCATTCCATTACTTTCCATTCCATTCCATTCCAATCCATTCCATTCTACTCGGGTTGACTCCATTACATTCCATTCCATTCCATTCCATTCCATTCCATTATAATCCATTCCATTCCATTCGATTCCGTTCGATTCCATTCCATTGCATTCCATTCCATTCCATTCAATTCCATTCGATTCCATTCGATTCCATTCCATTCCATTCCATTTCAATCCATTCCATTCTACTCGGGTTGATTCCATTCCATTCCATTCCATTCCATTCCATTCCATTCCATTCCATTCCATTCCATTCCATTCCATTCTATTCCTTTCGATTCCATTCCATTCCATTAAATTCCATTCCATTCCATTCCATTCCATTCCATTCCATTCCATTCCATTCCATTCCATTGCATTCCGTTCTACTCGGGTTGATTCCACTCCATTGCATTCCATTCCATTCCATTATATACCATCCCATTCGATTCCATTCCATTCCATTCCATTCCATTCCATTCCATTCCATTCCATTCCATTCCATTCCATTCCATTCCATTCCGTTCTAGTCGGGTTGATTCCATTCTATTCCATTCCATTCCATTGATTCCATTCCATTCCATTCGATTCCATTCCATTCCATTCAATTCCATTCCATTCCATCCCTTTCCATTCCATTTACTTCTACTCGGGTTGATTCCATTCCATTCCATTCCATTCCATTCCATTCCATTCCATTCAATTCCATTCCATTCCGTTACTTTCCATTCCATTCCATTCCAATCCATTCCATTCTACTCGGGTTGACTCCATTCCATTCCATTCCTTTCCATTCCATTATATTCCATTCTAATCCATTCGATTCCGTTCGATTCCATTCCATTCCATTCCATTCCATTCCATTGCATTCCATTCCATTCCATTCCATTCCATTCCATTCCGTTCTACTCGGGTTGATTCCATTCCATTCCTTTCCATTCCATTCCATTCCATTCCATTCCATTCCATTCCATTCCATTCCATTCCATTCCCTTCCATTCCATTCCATTCCAATCCATTCCATTCTACTCGGGTTGATTCCATTCCATTCCATTGCATTCGACTCCATTCGATTCCATTCGATTCCATTCCATTCCATTCCGTTCCATTCCATTCCATTCCATTCCATTCTATTCCATTGAATTCCTTTCCATTCCATTCCATTCCATTCCATTCCATTCCATTCCATTCCATTCCATTCCATTCCATTCCATTCCGTTCTACTCGGGTTGATTCCATTCCATTCCATTCCATTCCATTCCATTCCATTCCATTCCATTCCAATCTATTCCATTCTATTCAATTCGATTCCATTCGATTCCATTCAATTCCATTCCATTCCATTCCATTCCATTCCAATCCATTCCATTCTACTCGGGTTGATTCCATTCCATTCCATTCCATTCCATTCCATTCCATTCCATTCCATTCCATTCCATTCCATTCCATTCCATTCCATTCGATTCCATTCGATTCCATTCCATTCCATTCCATTCCATTCCATTCCATTCCATTCCATTCCAATCTATTCCATTCGATTCCATTCCATTCCATTCCATTCCATTCCATTCCATTCCATTCCAATCCATTCCATTCTACTCGTGTTGATTCCCTTCCATTCCATTCCACTCCATTCCATTCCATTCCATTCCATTCCATTCCATTCCATTCCATTCCATTCCATTCCATTCCGTTCTACTCGGGTTGATTCCATTCTATTCCATTACATTCCATTCGATTCCATTCGATTCCATTCGATTCCTTTCCATTCCATTCCATTCCATTCCATTCCATTCCATTCTATTCCATTCCATTCCATTCCATTCCATTCCATTCCATTCCAATCCATTCCCTTCCGTTCTATTCGGGTTGATTCCATTCCATTCCATTCCATTCCATTCCATTCCATTCCATTCCATTCCATTCCATTCCATTCCATTCTATTGCATTCCATTCGATTCCATTTGATTCCCTTCCATTCCATTCCATTCCATTCCATTCCATTCCATTCCATTCCATTCCATTCTATTCCATTCCATTCCATTCTGTTCCATTCTATTCCATTCCATTCCATTCCGTTCCACTCGGGTTGATTCCATTCTATTCCATTCCATTCCATTCGATTCCATTCGATATCATTCGATTCCATTCGATTCCATTCCATTCCATTCCATTCCATTCCATTCCATTCCATTCCATTCCATTCCATTCTGTTCTACTCGGGTTGATTCCACTCCATTCCATTCCATTCCATTCCATTCTATTCCATTCCATTCCATTCCATTCCATTCCATTCCATTCCATTCCATTCCCTTCCATTCCATTCTATTCCATTGAATTCCATTCCATTCCATTCCATTCCATTCCATTCCATTCCGTTCTACTCTGATTGACTCCATTCCATTCCATTCCATTCCATTCCATTCCATTCCATTCCATTCCATTTCATTCCATTCCATTCCATTCCAATACATTCCATTCTACTCTGGTTGATTCCATTCCATTCCATTCCATTCCATTCCATTCCATTCCATTCCATTCGTCTCCATTCGATTCCATTCGATTCCATTCCATTCTATTCCATTGAATTCCATTCCATTCCATTCCATTCCATTCCATTCCATTCCATTCCATTCCATTCCTTTCCATTCCATTCCATTCCATTCGATTCCATTCGATTCCATTCCATTCCATTCCATTCCATTCCATTCCATTCCATTCCATTCCATTCCAATCTATTCCATTCGATTCCATTCTATTCCATTCCATTCCATTCCATTCCATTCCATTCCAATCCATTCCATTCTACTCGTGTTGATTCCCTTCCATTCCATTCCACTCCATTCCATTCCATTCCATTCCATTCCATTCCATTCCATTCCATTCCATTCCATTCCATTCCATTCCATTCCGTTCTACTCGGGTTGATTCCATTCTATTCCATTACATTCCATTCGATTCCATTCGATTCCATTCGATTCCTTTCCATTCCATTCCATTCCATTCCATTCCATTCCATTCCATTCCATTCCATTCCATTCCATTCCAATCCATTCCCTTCCGTTCTATTCGGGTTGATTCCATTCCATTCCATTCCATTCCATTCCATTCCATTCCATTCCATTCCATTCCATTCCATTCTATTGCATTCCATTCGATTCCATTTGATTCCATTCCATTCCATTCCATTCCATTCCATTCCATTCCATTCCATTCCATTCCATTCCATTCTATTCCATTCCATTCCATTCTGTTCCATTCTATTCCATTCCATTCCATTCCGTTCCACTCGGGTTGATTCCATTCTATTCCATTCCATTCCATTCGATTCCATTCGATATCATTCGATTCCATTCGATTCCATTCCATTCCATTCCATTCCATTCCATTCCATTCCATTCCATTCCATTCCATTCCATTCTGTTCTACTCGGGTTGATTCCACTCCATTCCATTCCATTCCATTCCATTCTATTCCATTCCATTCCATTCGATTCCATTCCATTCCATTCCATTCCATTCCCTTCCATTCCATTCTATTCCATTGAATTCCATTCCATTCCATTCCATTCCATTCCATTCCATTCCATTCCATTCCATTCCGTTCTACTCTGATTGACTCCATTCCATTCCATTCCATTCCATTCCATTCCATTCCATTCCATTTCATTCCATTCCATTCCATTCCAATACATTCCATTCTACTCTGGTTGATTCCATTCCATTCCATTCCATTCCATTCCATTCCATTCCATTCCATTCGTCTCCATTCGATTCCATTCGATTCCATTCCATTCTATTCCATTGAATTCCATTCCATTCCATTCCATTCCATTCCATTCCATTCCATTCCATTCCTTTCCATTCCATTCCATTCCATTCCATTCCGTTCTACTCGGGTTGATTCCATTCCATTCCATTCCATTCCATTCCATTCCATTCCACTCCATTCCATTCGATTCCATTCGATTCCATTCCATTCCATTCCATTCCATTCCAATCCATTCCATTCTACTCGGGTTGATGCCATTCCATTCCATTCCATTCCATTCCATTCCATTGCATTCCATTCGATTCCATTCGATTCCATTCCATTCGATTCCATTCGAGATCATTCGATTCCATTCCATCCCATTCCAATCCATTCCATTCCATTCCGTTCTACTCGGGTTGATTCCATTCCATTCCATTTCATTCCATTCCATTCCATTCCATTCCATTCGATTCCATTCGATTCCATTCCATTCCATTCCATTCCAATCCATTCCATTCTACTCGGGTTGATTCCATTCCATTCCATTCCATTCCATTCCATTCCATTCCATTCCATTCCATTCCATTCCATTCGATTCCACTCGATTCCATTCCATTCTTTCCATTCCGTTCCAATCCATTCCATTCTACTCGGGTGGATTCCATTCCATTCCATTCCATTTCATTCCATTCCATTCCATTCCACTCCATTCGATTCCATTCCATTCCATTCCATTCCATTGCATTCCATTCCATTCCATTCCATTCCATTCCATTCCGTTCTAGTCGGGTTGATTCCATTCTATTCCATTCCATTCCATTCCATTCCACTCCATTCCATTCCATTCCATTCCATTCTATTCCATTCCATTCTACTCCATTGAATTCCATTCCATTCCATTCTATTCCATTCCATTCCATTCCTTTCCATTCCATTTAGTTCTACTCGGGTTGATTCCATTCCATTCCATTCCATTCCATTCCATTCCATTCCATTCCATTCCATTCCATTCCATTCCATTCCATTCCATTACTTTCCATTCCATTCCATTCCAATCCATTCCATTCTACTCGGGTGACTCCATTCCATTCCATTCCATTCCATTCCATTCCATTCCATTATAATCCATTACATTCCATTCGATTCCGTTCGATTCCATTCCATTGCATTCCATTCCATTCCATTCAATTCCATTCGATTCCATTCGATTCCATTCCATTCCATTCCATTCCAATCCATTCCATTCTACTCGGGTTGATTCCATTCCATTCCATTCCATTCCATTCCATTCCATTCCATTCCATTCCATTCCATTCCATTCCATTCTATTCCTTTCGATTCCATTCCATTCCATTAAATTCCATTCCATTCCATTAAATTCCATTCCATTCCATTCCATTCCATTCCATTCCATTGCATTCCGTTCTACTCGGGTTGATTCCAGTCCATTCCATTCCATTCCATTCCATTATATACCATCCCATTCGATTCCATTCCATTCCATTCCATTCCATTCCATTCCATTCCATTCCATTCCATTCCATTCCATTCCGTTCTAGTCGGGTTGATTCCATTCTATTCCATTCCATTCCATTGATTCCATTCCATTCCATTCGATTCCATTCCATTCCATTCCATTCTATTCCATTCCATTCTACTCCATTGAATTCCATTCCATTCCATTCAATTCCATTCCATTCCATCCCTTTCCATTCCATTTACTTCTACTCGGGTTGATTCCATTCCATTCCATTCCATTCCATTCCATTCCATTCCATTCCCTTCAATTCCATTCCATTCCGTTACTTTCCATTCCATTCCATTCCAATCCATTCCATTCTACTCGGGTTGACTCCATTCCATTCCATTCCTTTCCATTCCATTATATTCCATTCTAATCCATTCGATTCCGTTCGATTCCATTCCATTCCATTCCATTCCATTCCATTGCATTCCATTCCATTCCATTCCATTCCATTCCGTTCTACTCGGGTTGATTCCATTCCATTCCTTTCCATTCCATTCCATTCCATTCCATTCCATTCCATTCCATTCCCTTCCATTCCATTCCATTCCAATCCATTCCATTCTACTCGGGTTGATTCCATTCCATTCCATTGCATTCGACTCCATTCGATTCCATTCGATTCCATTCCATTCCATTCCGTTCCATTCCATTCCATTCCATTCCATTCTATTCCATTGAATTCCATTCCATTCCATTCCATTCCATTCCATTCCATTCCATTCCATTCCATTCCATTCCATTCCATTCCATTCCGTTCTACTCGGGTTGATTCCATTCCATTCCATTCCATTCCATTCCATTCCATTCCATTCCATTCCAATCTATTCCATTCTATTCAATTCGATTCCATTCGATTCCATTCAATTCCATTCAATTCCATTCCATTCCATTCCAATCCATTCCATTCTACTCGGGTTGATTCCATTCCATTCCATTCCATTCCATTCCATTCCATTCCATTCAATTCCAATCCATTCCATTCCATTCGATTCCATTCGATTCCATTCCATTCCATTCCATTCCATTCCATTCCATTCCATTCCATTCCATTCCATTCCAATCTATTCCATTCGATTCCATTCCATTCCATTCCATTCCATTCCATTCCATTCCATTCCAATCCATTCCATTCTACTCGTGTTGATTCCCTTCCATTCCATTCCACTCAATTCCATTCCATTCCATTCCATTCCATTCCATTCCATTCCATTCCATTCCATTCCATTCCATTCCGTTCTACTCGGGTTGATTCCATTCTATTCCATTACATTCCATTCGATTCCATTCGATTCCATTCGATTCCTTTCCATTCCATTCCATTCCATTCCATTCCATTCCATTCCATTCTATTCCATTCCATTCCATTCCATTCCATTCCATTCCATTCCAATCCATTCCCTTCCGTTCTATTCGGGTTGATTCCATTCCATTCCATTCCATTCCATTCCATTCCATTCCATTCTATTGCATTCCATTCGATTCCATTTGATTCCATTCCATTCCATTCCATTCCATTCCATTCCATTCCATTCCATTCCATTCCATTCTATTCCATTCCATTCCATTCTGTTCCATTCTATTCCATTCCATTCCATTCCGTTCCACTCGGGTTGATTCCATTCTATTCCATTCCATTCCATTCGATTCCATTCGATATCATTCGATTCCATTCCATTCCATTCCATTCCATTGCATTCCATTCCATTCCATTCCATTCTATTCCATTCCATTCCATTCCATTCCATTCCATTCCATTCCATTCTATTCCATTCCATTCCATTCCGTTCTACTCGGGTTGATTCCATTCCATTCCATTTCATTCCATTCCATTCCATTCCATTCCATTCGATTCCATTCGATTCCATTCCATTCCATTCCATTCCAATCCATTCCATTCTACTCGGGTTGATTCCATTCCATTCCATTCCATTCCATTCCATTCCATTCCATTCCATTCCACTCGATTCCATTCCATTCCATTCCATTCCATTCCAATCCATTCCATTCTACTCGGGTGGATTCCATTCCATTCCATTCTTTTCCATTCCATTCCATTCCATTCCATTCCATTACATTCCATACGGTTCCATTCCATTCCATTCCATTCCATTCCATTCCATTCCATTCCATTCCATTCCATTCCGTTCTAATCGGGTTGATTCCATTCTATTCCATTCCATTCCATTCCATTCAATTCCATTCCATTCCATTCCATTCCATTCCATTCTATTCCATTCCATTCTACTCCATTGAATTCCATTCCATTCCATTCTATTCCATTCCATTCCATTCCTTTCCATTCCATTTAGTTCTACTCGGGTTGATTCCGTTCCATTCCATTCCATTCCTTTCCATTCCATTCCAATCCATTCCATTCCATTACTTTCCATTCCATTCCATTCCAATCCATTCCATTCTACTCGGGTTGACTCCATTCCATTCCATTCCATTACATTACATTACATTATATTCCATTCCATTCCATTCGATTCCGTTCGATTCCATTCCATTCCATTCCATTCCATTCCATTCCATTCCATTCCATTCGATTCCATTCCATTCCATTCGATTCCATTCCGTTCCATTCCATTCCATTCCATTCCATTCCAATCCATTCCATTCTACTCGGGTTGATTCAATTCCATTCCATTCCATTCCATTCCATTCCATTCCATTCCATTCCATTCCTTTCGATTCCATTCCTTTCCATTCCATTCCATTCCATTCCATTCCGTTCTACTCGGGTTGATTCCACTCCATTCCATTCCATTCCATTCGATTCCATTCCATTCCATTCCATTCCAATCCATTCCATTCTACTCGGGTTGATTCCATTCCATTCCATTCCATTCCATTCCATTCCATTCCATTCCATTCCTTTCCATTCCATTCCATTCTATTCCTTTCGATTCCATTCCATTCCATTAAATTCCATTCCATTCCATTCCATTCCATTCCATTCCATTCCATTCCATTCCATTCCATTCCATTCCGTTCTACTCGAGTTGATTCCACTCCATTCCATTCCATTCCATTCCATTATATACCTTCCCATTCGATTCCATTCCATTCCATTCCATTCCATTCCATTCCATTCCATTCCATTCCATTCCATTCCATTCCGTTCTAGTCGGGTTGATTCCATTCTATTCCATTCCATTCCATTCCATTCCATTCCATTCCATTCGATTCCATTCCATTCCATTCCATTCTATTCCATTCCATTCTACTCCATTGAATTCCATTCCATTCCATTCAATTCCATTCCATTCCATCCCTTTCCATTCCATTTAGTTCTACTCGGGTTGATTCCATTCCATTCCGTTCCATTCCATTCCATTCCATTCCATTCAATTCCATTCCATTCCGTTACTTTCCATTCCATTCCATTCAAATCCATTCCATTCTACTCGGGTTGACTCCATTCCATTCCATTCCTTTCCATTCCATTATATTCCATTCTAATCCATTCGATTCCGTTCGATTCCATTCCATTCCATTCCATTCCATTCCATTCCATTCCAATCCATTCCATTCTACTCGGGTTGATTCCATTCCATTCCATTGCATTCGACTCCATTCGATTCCATTCGATTCCATTCCATTCCATTCCGTTCCATTCCATTCCATTCCATTCCATTCTATTCCATTGAATTCCATTCCATTCCATTCCATTCCATTCCATTCCATTCCATTCCATTCCATTCCATTCCATTCCGTTCTACTCGGGTTGATTCCATTCCATTCCATTCCATTCCATTCCATTCCATTCCATTCCATTCCATTCCATTCCATTCCAATCTATTCCATTGTATTCAATTCGATTCCATTCGATTCCATTCAATTCAATTCAATTCCATTCCATTCCATTCCAATCCATTCCATTCTACTCGGGTTGATTCCATTCCATTCCATTCCATTCCATTCCATTCCATTCCATTCCATTCCATTCCATTCCATTCCATTCGATTCCATTCGATTCCATTCCATTCCATTCCATTCCATTCCATTCCATTCCATTCCATTCCAATCTATTACATTCGATTCCATTCCATTCCATTCCATTCCATTCCATTCCATTCCATTCCAATCCATTCCATTCTACTCGTGTTGATTCCCTTCCATTCCATTCCACTCCATTCCATTCCATTCCATTCCATTCCATTCCATTCCATTCCATTCCATTCCATTCCATTCCATTCCATTCCATTCCATTCCATTCCGTTCTACTCGGGTTGATTCCATTCTATTCCATTACATTCCATTCGATTCCATTCGATTCCATTCGATTCCTTTCCATTCCATTCCATTCCATTCCATTCCATTCCATTCTATTCCATTCCATTCCATTCCATTCCATTCCATTCCATTCCATTCCAATCCATTCCCTTCCGTTCTATTCGGGTTGATTCCATTCCATTCCATTCCATTCCATTCCATTCCATTCCATTCCATTCCATTCCATTCCATTCCATTCTATTGCATTCCATTCGATTCCATTCGATTCCATTCCATTCCATTCCATTCCATTCCATTCCATTCCATTCTATTCCATTCCATTCCATTCTGTTCCAATCTATTCCATTCCATTCCATTCCGTTCCACTCGGGTTGATTCCATTCTATTCCATTCCATTCCATTTGATTCCATTCGATATCATTCGATTCCTTTCCATTCCATTCCATTCCATTCCATTCCATTCCATTCCATTCTATTCCATTCCATTCCATTCCATTCCATTCCATTCTATTCCATTCCATTCCATTCCGTTCTACTCGGGTTGATTCCATTCCATTCCATTTCATTCCATTCCATTCCATTCCATTCCATTCGATTCCATTCGATTCCATTAAATTCCATTCCATTCCAATCCATTCCATTCTACTCGGGTTGATTCCATTCCATTCCATTCCATTCCATTCCATTCCATTCCATTCCATTCCATTCCATTCCATTCCACTCGATTCCATTCCATTCCATTCCATTCCATTCCAATCCATTCCATTCTACTCGGGTGGATTCCATTCCATTCCATTCTTTTCCATTCCATTCCATTCCATTCCATTCCATTACATTCCATTCGGTTCCATTCCATTCCATTCCATTCCATTCCATTCCATTCCATTCCATTCCATTCCATTCCGTTCTAATCGGGTTGATTCCATTCTATTCCATTCCATTCCATTCCATTCCATTCAATTCCATTCCATTCCATTCCATTCCATTCCATTCTATTCCATTCCATTCTACTCCATTGAATTCCATTCCATTCCATTCTATTCCATTCCATTCCATTCCTTTCCATTCCATTTAGTTCTACTCGGGTTGATTCCATTCCATTCCATTCCATTCCTTTCCATTCCATTCCAATCCATTCCATTCCATTACTTTCCATTCCATTCCATTCCAATCCATTCCATTCTACTCGGGTTGACTCCATTCCATTCCATTCCATTCCATTCCATTCCATTCCATTCCATTCGATTCCATTCCATTCCATTCGATTCCATTCCATTCCATTCCATTCCATTCCATTCCATTCCAATCCATTCCATTCTACTCGGGTTGATTCCATTCCATTCCATTCCATTCCATTCCATTCCATTCCATTCCATTCCATTCCTTTCGATTCCATTCCTTTCCATTCCATTCCATTCCATTCCATTCCATTCCATTCCATTACATTCCATTCCGTTCTTCTCGGGTTGATTCCACTCCATTCCATTCCATTCCATTCCATTCCATTCCATTCCATTCCATTCCATTCCTTTCCATTCCAACCCATTCCGTTCTACTCGGGTTGATTCCATTCCATTCCATTGAATTCCATTCCATTCCATTCCATTCCATTCCATTCCATTCCATTCCATTCCATTCCATTCCATTCGATTCCATTCCTTTCCATTCCATTCCAAACCATTCCATTCTACTCGGGTTCATCATTCCATTCCATTCCATTCCATTCCATTCCACTCGGGTTCATTCCATTCCATTCCATTCCATTCCATTCCATTCCATTCCATTCCACTCGGGTGCATTCCATTCCATTCCATTCCATTCCATTCCATTCCATTCCATTCCGTTCTGCTCAGGTTGATTTCCATTCCATTCCATTCCATTCCATTCCATTCCATTCCATTCCATTCCATTCCATTCCATTCCATTCCATTCCATTCCATTCCATTCCATTCCGTTCTACTCGGCTTGAATCCATTGAGTTCCGTTCCGTTCCTTTCCGTCCCGACACGTCCCGTCCCGTCCCGTCCCGTGCCGTTTTACTCGTGTTGATTCCTTTCCATTCCGTTCCGCTCGTTTCCGTTACGTTCCATTCCGTTCCACGCGGGTTGGTTCAATTCCATTCTATTCTATTCTATTCCTTTCCCTTCCATTCCATTCCATTCCATTCCATTCTACTCGGGTTGATTCCATGCCATTCCGTTCCGCTCCATTCCGTTCCACGCGGGTTGGTTCAATTCCATTCTATTCTATTCTATTCCTTTCCCTTCCATTCCATTCCATTCCATTCCATTCTACTCGGGTTGATTCCATGCCATTCCGTTCCGTTCCATTCCGTCCCATCCCGACCCGTCCCATCCCGTCCCGTCCCGTCCCATCCCGTTCCGTTCCACATGGGTTGATTCAATTCCTTTCGGTTACATTGAATTCCATTCCATTCCATTCTACTCGGATTGATTCCATTCCATTCCATTCCATTCCATTCCATTCCATTCCATTCCATTCCATTCCATTCCATTGCGTTCCATTCGATTCGATTCCATTCCATTCCTTTCCATTCCATTCCAATCCATTCCATTCTACTTGGGTTGATTCAATTCCATTCCATTCCATTCCATTCGATTCCATTCCATTCCATTCCATTCCATTCCATTCCATTCCATTCCATTCCATTCCATTCCATTCCATTCCACTCGATTCCATTCCATTCCATTCCATTCCATTCCAATCTATTCCATTCGATTCCATTCCATTCCATTCCATTCCATTCCATTCCATTCCATTCCACTCGATTCCATTCCATTCCATTCCATTCCATTCCAATCTATTCCATTCGATTCCATTCCATTCCATTCCATTCCATTCCATTCCATTCCATTCCATTCCATTCCATTCCAATCTATTCCATTCGATTCCATTCCATTCCATTCCATTCCATTCCATTCCATTCCAATCCATTCCATTCTACTCGTGTTGATTCCCTTCCATTCCATTCCACTCCATTCCATTCCATTCCATTCCATTCCATTCCATTCCATTCCATTCCATTCCATTCCATTCCATTCCGTTCTACTCGGGTTGATTCCATTCTATTCCATTACATTCCATTCGATTCCATTCGATTCCATTCGATTCCTTTCCATTCCATTCCATTCCATTCCATTCTATTCCATTCCATTCCATTCCATTCCATTCCATTCCATTCCAATCCATTCGCTTCCGTTCTATTCGGGTTGATTCCATTCCATTCCATTCCATTCCATTCCATTCCATTCCATTCCATTCCATTCCATTCCATTCCATTCTATTGCATTCCATTCGATTCCATTCGATTCCATTCCATTCCATTCCATTCCATTCCATTCCATTCCATTCCATTCCATTCCATTCTATTCCATTCCATTCCATTCTGTTCCATTCTATTCCATTCCATTCCATTCCGTTCCACTCGGGTTGATTCCATTCTATTCCATTCCATTCCATTCGATTCCATTCGATATCATTCGATTCCATTCCATTCCATTCCATTCCATTCCATTCCATTCCATTCCATTCTATTCCATTCCATTCCATTCCATTCCATTCCATTCTATTCCATTCCATTCCATTCCGTTCTACTCGGGTTGATTCCATTCCATTCCATTTCATTCCATTCCATTCCATTCCATTCCATTCGATTCCATTCGATTCCATTCCATTCCATTCCATTCCAATCCATTCCATTCTACTCTGGTTGATTCCATTCCATTCCATTCCATTCCATTCCATTCCATTCCATTCCATTCCATTCCATTCCACTCGATTCCATTCCATTCCATTCCATTCCATTCCAATCCATTCCATTCTACTCGGGTGGATTCCATTCCATTCCATTCTTTTCCATTCCATTCCATTCCATTCCATTCCATTACATTCCATTCGGTTCCATTCCATTCCATTCCATTCCATTCCATTCCATTCCATTCCATTCCATTCCATTCCATTCCGTTCTAATCGGGTTGATTCCATTCTATTCCATTCCATTCCATTCCATTCCATTCAATTCCATTCCATTCCATTCCATTCCATTCTATTCCATTCCATTCTACTCCATTGAATTCCATTCCATTCCATTCTATTCCATTCCATTCCATTCCTTTCCATTCCATTTAGTTCTACTCGGGTTGATTCCATTCCATTCCATTCCATTCCTTTCCATTCCATTCCAATCCATTCCATTCCATTACTTTCCATTCCATTCCATTCCAATCCATTCCATTCTACTCGGGTTGACTCCATTCCATTCCATTCCATTACATTACATTCCATTATATTCCATTCCATTCCATTCGATTCCGTTTGATTCCATTCCATTCCATTCCATTCCATTCCATTCCATTCCATTCCATTCGATTCCATTCCATTCCATTCGATTCCATTCCATTCCATTCCATTCCATTCCAATCCATTTCATTCTACTCGGGTTGATTCCATTCCATTCCATTCCATTCCATTCCATTCCATTCCATTCCATTCCATTCCATTCCATTCCTTTCGATTCCATTCCATTCCATTCCATTCCATTCGATTCCGTTTGATTCCCTTCCATTCCATTCCATTCCATTCCATTCCATTCCTTTCGATTCCATTCCTTTCCATTCCATTCCATTCCATTCCATTCCATTCCATTCCATTCCATTCCGTTCTACTCGGGTTGATTCCATTCCATTCCATTCCATTCCATTCCATTCCATTCCACTCCATTCCATTCGATTCCATTCGATTCCATTCCATTCCATTCCATTCCATTCCAATCCATTCCATTCTACTCGGGTTGATGCCATTCCATTCCATTCCATTCCATTCCATTCCATTGCATTCCATTCGATTCCATTCGATTCCATTCCATTCGATTCCATTCGAGATCATTCGATTCCATTCCATCCCATTCCAATCCATTCCATTCCATTCCGTTCTACTCGGGTTGATTCCATTCCATTCCATTTCATTCCATTCCATTCCATTCCATTCCATTCGATTCCATTCGATTCCATTCCATTCCATTCCATTCCAATCCATTCCATTCTACTCGGGTTGATTCCATTCCATTCCATTCCATTCCATTCCATTCCATTCCATTCCATTCCATTCCATTCCATTCGATTCCACTCGATTCCATTCCATTCTTTCCATTCCATTCCAATCCATTCCATTCTACTCGGGTGGATTCCATTCCATTCCATTCCATTCCATTCCATTCCATTCCATTCCACTCCATTCGATTCCATTCCATTCCATTCCATTCCATTGCATTCCATTCAATTCCATTCCATTCCATTCCATTCCGTTCTAGTCGGGTTGATTCCATTCTATTCCATTCCATTCCATTCCATTCCACTCCATTCCATTCCATTCCATTCCATTCCATTCTATTCCATTCCATTCTACTCCATTGAATTCCATTCCATTCCATTCTATTCCATTCCATTCCATTCCTTTCCATTCCATTTAGTTCTACTCGGGTTGATTCCATTCCATTCCATTCCATTCCATTCCATTCCATTCCATTCCATTCCATTCCATTCCATTCCATTCCATTCCATTCCATTCCATTCCATTACTTTCCATTCCATTCCATTCCAATCCATTCCATTCTACTCGGGTTGACTCCATTCCATTCCATTCCATTCCATTCCATTCCATTCCATTATAATCCATTCCATTCCATTCGATTCCGTTCGATTCCATTCCATTCCATTCCATTCAATTCCATTCGATTCCATTCGATTCCATTCCATTCCATTCCATTCCAATCCATTCCATTCTACTCGGGTTGATTCCATTCCATTCCATTCCATTCCATTCCATTCCATTCCATTCCATTCCATTCCATTCCATTCTATTCTTTTCGATTCCTTTCCATTCCATTAAATTCCATTCCATTCCATTCCATTCCATTCCATTCCATTCCATTCCATTCCATTCCATTGCATTCCGTTCTACTCGGGTTGATTCCACTCCATTCCATTCCATTCCATTCCATTATATACCATCCCATTCGATTCCATTCCATTCCATTCCATTCCTTTCCATTCCATTCCATTCCATTCCATTCCATTCCATTCCATTCCGTTCTAGTCGGGTTGATTCCATTCTATTCCATTCCATTCCATTCCATTCCATTCCATTCCATTCGATTCCATTCCATTCCATTCCATTCTATTCCATTCCATTCTACTCCATTGAATTCCATTCCATTCCATTCAATTCCATTCCATTCCATCCCTTTCCATTCCATTTACTTCTACTCGGGTTGATTCCATTCCATTCCATTCCATTCCATTCCATTCCATTCCATTCAATTCCATTCCATTCCGTTACTTTCCATTCCATTCCATTCCAATCCATTCCATTCTACTCGGGTTGACTCCATTCCATTCCATTCCTTTCCATTCCATTATATTCCATTCTAATCCATTCGATTCCGTTCGATTCCATTCCATTCCATTCCATTCCATTCCATTGCATTCCATTCCGTTCCATTCCATTCCATTCCGTTCTACTCGGGTTGATTCCATTCCATTCCTTTCCATTCCATTCCATTCCATTCCATTCCATTCCATTCCATTCCATTCCATTCCATTCCCTTCCATTCCATTCCATTCCAATCCATTCCATTCTACTCGGGTTGATTCCATTCCATTCCATTGCATTCGACTCCATTCGATTCCATTCGATTCCATTCCATTCCATTCCGTTCCATTCCATTCCATTCCATTCCTTTCTATTCCATTGAATTCCATTCCATTCCATTCCATTCCATTCCATTCCATTCCATTCCATTCCATTCCATTCCATTCCATTCCATTCCGTTCTACTCGGGTTGATTCCATTCCATTCCATTCCATTCCATTCCATTCCATTCCAATCTATTCCATTCTATTCAATTCGATTCCATTCGATTCCATTCAATTCCATTCAATTCCATTCCATTCCATTCCAATCCATTCCATTCTACTCGGGTTGATTCCATTCCATTCCATTCCATTCCATTCCATTCCATTCCATTCCATTCCATTCCATTCCATTCCATTCGATTCCATTCGATTCCATTCCATTCCATTCCATTCCATTCCATTCCATTCCATTCCATTCCATTCCAATCTATTCCATTCGATTCCATTCCATTCCATTCCATTCCATTCCATTCCATTCCATTCCAATCCATTCCATTCTACTCGTGTTGATTCCCTTCCATTCCATTCCACTCCATTCCATTCCATTCCATTCCATTCCATTCCATTCCATTCCATTCCATTCCATTCCATTCCATTCCATTCCATTCCATTCCGTTCTACTCGGGTTGATTCCATTCTATTCCATTACATTCCATTCGAATCCATTCGATTCCATTCGATTCCTTTCCATTCCATTCCATTCCATTCCATTCCATTCCGTTCTATTCCATTCCATTCCATTCCATTCCATTCCATTCCATTCCATTCCAATCCATTCCCTTCCGTTCTATTCGGGTTGATTCCATTCCATTCCATTCCATTCCATTCCATTCCATTCCATTCCATTCCATTCCATTCCATTCCATTCTATTGCATTCCATTCGATTCCATTTGATTCCATTCCATTCCATTCCATTCCATTCCATTCCATTCCAATCCATTCGCTTCCGTTCTATTCGGGTTGATTCCATTCCATTCCATTCCATTCCATTCCATTCCATTCCATTCCATTCCATTCCATTCCATTCCATTCCATTCTATTGCATTCCATTCGATTCCATTCGATTCCATTCCATTCCATTCCATTCCATTCCATTCCATTCCATTCCATTCCATTCCATTCCATTCTATTCCATTCCATTCCATTCTGTTCCATTCTATTCCATTCCATTCCATTCCGTTCCACTCGGGTTGATTCCATTCTATTCCATTCCATTCCATTCGATTCCATTCGATATCATTCGATTCCATTCCATTCCATTCCATTCCATTCCATTCCATTCCATTCTATTCCATTCCATTCCATTCCATTCCATTCCATTCTATTCCATTCCATTCCATTCCGTTCTACTCGGGTTGATTCCATTCCATTCCATTTCATTCCATTCCATTCCATTCCATTCCATTCGATTCCATTCGATTCCATTCCATTCCATTCCATTCCAATCCATTCCATTCTACTCGGGTTGATTCCATTCCATTCCATTCCATTCCATTCCATTCCATTCCATTCCATTCCATTCCATTCCATTCCATTCCATTCCATTCCACTCGATTCCATTCCATTCCATTCCATTCCATTCCAATCCATTCCATTCTACTCGGGTGGATTCCATTCCATTCCATTCTTTTCCATTCCATTCCATTCCATTCCATTCCATTACATTCCATTCGGTTCCATTCCATTCCATTCCATTCCATTCCATTCCATTCCATTCCATTCCATTCCATTCCGTTCTAATCGGGTTGATTCCATTCTATTCCATTCCATTCCATTCCATTCCATTCAATTCCATTCCATTCCATTCCATTCCATTCTATTCCATTCCATTCTACTCCATTGAATTCCATTCCATTCCATTCTATTCCATTCCATTCCATTCCTTTCCATTCCATTTAGTTCTACTCGGGTTGATTCCATTCCATTCCATTCCATTCCTTTCCATTCCATTCCAATCCATTCCATTCCATTACTTTCCATTCCATTCCATTCCAATCCATTCCATTCTACTCGGGTTGACTCCATTCCATTCCATTCCATTACATTACATTCCATTATATTCCATTCCATTCCATTCGATTCCGTTTGATTCCATTCCATTCCATTCCATTCCATTCCATTCCATTCCATTCGATTCCATTCCATTCCATTCGATTCCATTCCATTCCATTCCATTCCATTCCAATCCATTTCATTCTACTCGGGTTGATTCAATTCCATTCCATTCCATTCCATTCCATTCCATTCCATTCCATTCCATTCCATTCCTTTCGATTCCATTCCATTCCATTCCATTCCATTCGATTCCGTTTGATTCCCTTCCATTCCATTCCATTCCATTCCATTCCATTCCTTTCGATTCCATTCCTTTCCATTCCATTCCATTCCATTCCATTCCATTCCATTCCATTCCATTCCGTTCTACTCGGGTTGATTCCATTCCATTCCATTCCATTCCATTCCATTCCATTCCACTCCATTCCATTCGATTCCATTCGATTCCATTCCATTCCATTCCATTCCATTCCAATCCATTCCATTCTACTCGGGTTGATGCCATTCCATTCCATTCCATTCCATTCCATTCCATTGCATTCCATTCGATTCCATTCGATTCCATTCCATTCGATTCCATTCGAGATCATTCGATTCCATTCCATCCCATTCCAATCCATTCCATTCCATTCCGTTCTACTCGGGTTGATTCCATTCCATTCCATTTCATTCCATTCCATTCCATTCCATTCCATTCGATTCCATTCGATTCCATTCCATTCCATTCCATTCCAATCCATTCCATTCTACTCGGGTTGATTCCATTCCATTCCATTCCATTCCATTCCATTCCATTCCATTCCATTCCATTCCATTCCATTCGATTCCACTCGATTCCATTCCATTCTTTCCATTCCATTCCAATCCATTCCATTCTACTCGGGTGGATTCCATTCCATTCCATTCCATTCCATTCCATTCCATTCCATTCCACTCCATTCGATTCCATTCCATTCCATTCCATTCCATTGCATTCCATTCAATTCCATTCCATTCCATTCCATTCCGTTCTAGTCGGGTTGATTCCATTCTATTCCATTCCATTCCATTCCATTCCACTCCATTCCATTCCATTCCATTCCATTCCATTCTATTCCATTCCATTCTACTCCATTGAATTCCATTCCATTCCATTCTATTCCATTCCATTCCATTCCTTTCCATTCCATTTAGTTCTACTCGGGTTGATTCCATTCCATTCCATTCCATTCCATTCCATTCCATTCCATTCCATTCCATTCCATTCCATTCCATTCCATTCCATTACTTTCCATTCCATTCCATTCCAATCCATTCCATTCTACTCGGGTTGACTCCATTCCATTCCATTCCATTCCATTCCATTCCATTCCATTATAATCCATTCCATTCCATTCGATTCCGTTCGATTCCATTCCATTCCATTCCATTCAATTCCATTCGATTCCATTCGATTCCATTCCATTCCATTCCATTCCAATCCATTCCATTCTACTCGGGTTGATTCCATTCCATTCCATTCCATTCCATTCCATTCCATTCCATTCCATTCCATTCCATTCTATTCTTTTCGATTCCTTTCCATTCCATTAAATTCCATTCCATTCCATTCCATTCCATTCCATTCCATTCCATTCCATTCCATTCCATTCCATTGCATTCCGTTCTACTCGGGTTGATTCCACTCCATTCCATTCCATTCCATTCCATTATATACCATCCCATTCGATTCCATTCCATTCCATTCCATTCCTTTCCATTCCATTCCATTCCATTCCATTCCATTCCATTCCATTCCGTTCTAGTCGGGTTGATTCCATTCTATTCCATTCCATTCCATTCCATTCCATTCCATTCCATTCGATTCCATTCCATTCCATTCCATTCTATTCCATTCCATTCTACTCCATTGAATTCCATTCCATTCCATTCAATTCCATTCCATTCCATCCCTTTCCATTCCATTTACTTCTACTCGGGTTGATTCCATTCCATTCCATTCCATTCCATTCCATTCCATTCCATTCAATTCCATTCCATTCCGTTACTTTCCATTCCATTCCATTCCAATCCATTCCATTCTACTCGGGTTGACTCCATTCCATTCCATTCCTTTCCATTCCATTATATTCCATTCTAATCCATTCGATTCCGTTCGATTCCATTCCATTCCATTCCATTCCATTCCATTGCATTCCATTCCGTTCCATTCCATTCCATTCCGTTCTACCCGGGTTGATTCCATTCCATTCCTTTCCATTCCATTCCATTCCATTCCATTCCATTCCATTCCATTCCATTCCATTCCATTCCCTTCCATTCCATTCCATTCCAATCCATTCCATTCTACTCGGGTTGATTCCATTCCATTCCATTGCATTCGACTCCATTCGATTCCATTCGATTCCATTCCATTCCATTCCGTTCCATTCCATTCCATTCCATTCCTTTCTATTCCATTGAATTCCATTCCATTCCATTCCATTCCATTCCATTCCATTCCATTCCATTCCATTCCATTCCATTCCATTCCGTTCTACTCGGGTTGATTCCATTCCATTCCATTCCATTCCATTCCATTCCATTCCAATCTATTCCATTCTATTCAATTCGATTCCATTCGATTCCATTCAATTCCATTCAATTCCATTCCATTCCATTCCAATCCATTCCATTCTACTCGGGTTGATTCCATTCCATTCCATTCCATTCCATTCCATTCCATTCCATTCCATTCCATTCCATTCCATTCGATTCCATTCGATTCCATTCCATTCCATTCCATTCCATTCCATTCCATTCCATTCCATTCCAATCTATTCCATTCGATTCCATTCCATTCCATTCCATTCCATTCCATTCCATTCCATTCCAATCCATTCCATTCTACTCGTGTTGATTCCCTTCCATTCCATTCCACTCCATTCCATTCCATTCCATTCCATTCCATTCCATTCCATTCCATTCCATTCCATTCCATTCCATTCCATTCCATTCCATTCCGTTCTACTCGGGTTGATTCCATTCTATTCCATTACATTCCATTCGAATCCATTCGATTCCATTCGATTCCTTTCCATTCCATTCCATTCCATTCCATTCCATTCCGTTCTATTCCATTCCATTCCATTCCATTCCATTCCATTCCATTCCAATCCATTCCCTTCCGTTCTATTCGGGTTGATTCCATTCCATTCCATTCCATTCCATTCCATTCCATTCCATTCCATTCCATTCCATTCCATTCCATTCTATTGCATTCCATTCGATTCCATTTGATTCCATTCCATTCCATTCCATTCCATTCCATTCCATTCCAATCCATTCGCTTCCGTTCTATTCGGGTTGATTCCATTCCATTCCATTCCATTCCATTCCATTCCATTCCATTCCATTCCATTCCATTCCATTCCATTCCATTCTATTGCATTCCATTCGATTCCATTCGATTCCATTCCATTCCATTCCATTCCATTCCATTCCATTCCATTCCATTCCATTCCATTCCATTCTATTCCATTCCATTCCATTCTGTTCCATTCTATTCCATTCCATTCCATTCCGTTCCACTCGGGTTGATTCCATTCTATTCCATTCCATTCCATTCGATTCCATTCGATATCATTCGATTCCATTCCATTCCATTCCATTCCATTCCATTCCATTCCATTCTATTCCATTCCATTCCATTCCATTCCATTCCATTCTATTCCATTCCATTCCATTCCGTTCTACTCGGGTTGATTCCATTCCATTCCATTTCATTCCATTCCATTCCATTCCATTCCATTCGATTCCATTCGATTCCATTCCATTCCATTCCATTCCAATCCATTCCATTCTACTCGGGTTGATTCCATTCCATTCCATTCCATTCCATTCCATTCCATTCCATTCCATTCCATTCCATTCCATTCCATTCCATTCCATTCCACTCGATTCCATTCCATTCCATTCCATTCCATTCCAATCCATTCCATTCTACTCGGGTGGATTCCATTCCATTCCATTCTTTTCCATTCCATTCCATTCCATTCCATTCCATTACATTCCATTCGGTTCCATTCCATTCCATTCCATTCCATTCCATTCCATTCCATTCCATTCCATTCCATTCCATTCCGTTCTAATCGGGTTGATTCCATTCTATTCCATTCCATTCCATTCCATTCCATTCAATTCCATTCCATTCCATTCCATTCCATTCTATTCCATTCCATTCTACTCCATTGAATTCCATTCCATTCCATTCTATTCCATTCCATTCCATTCCTTTCCATTCCATTTAGTTCTACTCGGGTTGATTCCATTCCATTCCATTCCATTCCTTTCCATTCCATTCCAATCCATTCCATTCCATTACTTTCCATTCCATTCCATTCCAATCCATTCCATTCTACTCGGGTTGACTCCATTCCATTCCATTCCATTACATTACATTCCATTATATTCCATTCCATTCCATTCGATTCCGTTTGATTCCATTCCATTCCATTCCATTCCATTCCATTCCATTCCATTCGATTCCATTCCATTCCATTCGATTCCATTCCATTCCATTCCATTCCATTCCAATCCATTTCATTCTACTCGGGTTGATTCAATTCCATTCCATTCCATTCCATTCCATTCCATTCCATTCCATTCCATTCCATTCCATTCCTTTCGATTCCATTCCATTCCATTCCATTCCATTCGATTCCGTTTGATTCCCTTCCATTCCATTCCATTCCATTCCATTCCATTCCTTTCGATTCCATTCCTTTCCATTCCATTCCATTCCATTCCATTCCATTCCATTCCATTCCATTCCGTTCTACTCGGGTTGATTCCATTCCATTCCATTCCATTCCATTCCATTCCATTCCATTCCACTCCATTCCATTCGATTCCATTCGATTCCATTCCATTCCATTCCAATCCATTCCATTCTACTCGGGTTGATGCCATTCCATTCCATTCCATTCCATTCCATTCCATTGCATTCCATTCGATTCCATTCGATTCCATTCCATTCGATTCCATTCGAGATCATTCGATTCCATTCCATCCCATTCCAATCCATTCCATTCCATTCCGTTCTACTCGGGTTGATTCCATTCCATTCCATTTCATTCCATTCCATTCCATTCCATTCCATTCGATTCCATTCGATTCCATTCCATTCCATTCCATTCCAATCCATTCCATTCTACTCGGGTTGATTCCATTCCATTCCATTCCATTCCATTCCATTCCATTCCATTCCATTCCATTCCATTCCATTCGATTCCACTCGATTCCATTCCATTCTTTCCATTCCATTCCAATCCATTCCATTCTACTCGGGTGGATTCCATTCCATTCCATTCCATTCCATTCCATTCCATTCCATTCCACTCCATTCGATTCCATTCCATTCCATTCCATTCCATTGCATTCCATTCAATTCCATTCCATTCCATTCCATTCCGTTCTAGTCGGGTTGATTCCATTCTATTCCATTCCATTCCATTCCATTCCACTCCATTCCATTCCATTCCATTCCATTCCATTCTATTCCATTCCATTCTACTCCATTGAATTCCATTCCATTCCATTCTATTCCATTCCATTCCATTCCTTTCCATTCCATTTAGTTCTACTCGGGTTGATTCCATTCCATTCCATTCCATTCCATTCCATTCCATTCCATTCCATTCCATTCCATTCCATTCCATTCCATTCCATTCCATTCCATTACTTTCCATTCCATTCCATTCCAATCCATTCCATTCTACTCGGGTTGACTCCATTCCATTCCATTCCATTCCATTCCATTCCATTCCATTATAATCCATTCCATTCCATTCGATTCCGTTCGATTCCATTCCATTCCATTCCATTCAATTCCATTCGATTCCATTCGATTCCATTCCATTCCATTCCATTCCAATCCATTCCATTCTACTCGGGTTGATTCCATTCCATTCCATTCCATTCCATTCCATTCCATTCCATTCCATTCCATTCCATTCCATTCTATTCTTTTCGATTCCTTTCCATTCCATTAAATTCCATTCCATTCCATTCCATTCCATTCCATTCCATTCCATTCCATTCCATTCCATTGCATTCCGTTCTACTCGGGTTGATTCCACTCCATTCCATTCCATTCCATTCCATTATATACCATCCCATTCGATTCCATTCCATTCCATTCCATTCCTTTCCATTCCATTCCATTCCATTCCATTCCATTCCATTCCATTCCGTTCTAGTCGGGTTGATTCCATTCTATTCCATTCCATTCCATTCCATTCCATTCCATTCCATTCGATTCCATTCCATTCCATTCCATTCTATTCCATTCCATTCTACTCCATTGAATTCCATTCCATTCCATTCAATTCCATTCCATTCCATCCCTTTCCATTCCATTTACTTCTACTCGGGTTGATTCCATTCCATTCCATTCCATTCCATTCCATTCCATTCCATTCAATTCCATTCCATTCCGTTACTTTCCATTCCATTCCATTCCAATCCATTCCATTCTACTCGGGTTGACTCCATTCCATTCCATTCCTTTCCATTCCATTATATTCCATTCTAATCCATTCGATTCCGTTCGATTCCATTCCATTCCATTCCATTCCATTCCATTGCATTCCATTCCGTTCCATTCCATTCCATTCCGTTCTACTCGGGTTGATTCCATTCCATTCCTTTCCATTCCATTCCATTCCATTCCATTCCATTCCATTCCATTCCATTCCATTCCATTCCCTTCCATTCCATTCCATTCCAATCCATTCCATTCTACTCGGGTTGATTCCATTCCATTCCATTGCATTCGACTCCATTCGATTCCATTCGATTCCATTCCATTCCATTCCGTTCCATTCCATTCCATTCCATTCCTTTCTATTCCATTGAATTCCATTCCATTCCATTCCATTCCATTCCATTCCATTCCATTCCATTCCATTCCATTCCATTCCATTCCATTCCATTCCGTTCTACTCGGGTTGATTCCATTCCATTCCATTCCATTCCATTCCATTCCATTCCAATCTATTCCATTCTATTCAATTCGATTCCATTCGATTCCATTCAATTCCATTCAATTCCATTCCATTCCATTCCAATCCATTCCATTCTACTCGGGTTGATTCCATTCCATTCCATTCCATTCCATTCCATTCCATTCCATTCCATTCCATTCCATTCCATTCGATTCCATTCGATTCCATTCCATTCCATTCCATTCCATTCCATTCCATTCCATTCCATTCCAATCTATTCCATTCGATTCCATTCCATTCCATTCCATTCCATTCCATTCCATTCCATTCCAATCCATTCCATTCTACTCGTGTTGATTCCCTTCCATTCCATTCCACTCCATTCCATTCCATTCCATTCCATTCCATTCCATTCCATTCCATTCCATTCCATTCCATTCCATTCCATTCCATTCCGTTCTACTCGGGTTGATTCCATTCTATTCCATTACATTCCATTCGAATCCATTCGATTCCATTCGATTCCTTTCCATTCCATTCCATTCCATTCCATTCCATTCCGTTCTATTCCATTCCATT
Organism: Gorilla gorilla gorilla; assembly: GCF_029281585.2. Classification (NCBI taxonomy): domain Eukaryota; kingdom Metazoa; phylum Chordata; class Mammalia; order Primates; family Hominidae; genus Gorilla; species Gorilla gorilla. Next base: position 2,837,958 of record NC_073241.2, read on the forward strand.
CCATTCCATTCCATTCCATTCCATTCCAATCCATTCCCTTCCGTTCTATTCGGGTTGATTCCATTCCATTCCATTCCATTCCATTCCATTCCATTCCATTCCATTCCATTCCATTCCATTCCATTCTATTGCATTCCATTCGATTCCATTTGATTCCATTCCATTCCATTCCATTCCATTCCATTCCATTCCAATCCATTCGCTTCCGTTCTATTCGGGTTGATTCCATTCCATTCCATTCCATTCCATTCCATTCCATTCCATTCCATTCCATTCCATTCCATTCCATTCCATTCTATTGCATTCCATTCGATTCCATTCGATTCCATTCCATTCCATTCCATTCCATTCCATTCCATTCCATTCCATTCCATTCCATTCCATTCTATTCCATTCCATTCCATTCTGTTCCATTCTATTCCATTCCATTCCATTCCGTTCCACTCGGGTTGATTCCATTCTATTCCATTCCATTCCATTCGATTCCATTCGATATCATTCGATTCCATTCCATTCCATTCCATTCCATTCCATTCCATTCCATTCTATTCCATTCCATTCCATTCCATTCCATTCCATTCTATTCCATTCCATTCCATTCCGTTCTACTCGGGTTGATTCCATTCCATTCCATTTCATTCCATTCCATTCCATTCCATTCCATTCGATTCCATTCGATTCCATTCCATTCCATTCCATTCCAATCCATTCCATTCTACTCGGGTTGATTCCATTCCATTCCATTCCATTCCATTCCATTCCATTCCATTCCATTCCATTCCATTCCATTCCATTCCATTCCACTCGATTCCATTCCATTCCATTCCATTCCATTCCAATCCATTCCATTCTACTCGGGTGGATTCCATTCCATTCCATTCTTTTCCATTCCATTCCATTCCATTCCATTCCATTACATTCCATTCGGTTCCATTCCATTCCATTCCATTCCATTCCATTCCATTCCATTCCATTCCATTCCATTCCGTTCTAATCGGGTTGATTCCATTCTATTCCATTCCATTCCATTCCATTCCATTCAATTCCATTCCATTCCATTCCATTCCATTCTATTCCATTCCATTCTACTCCATTGAATTCCATTCCATTCCATTCTATTCCATTCCATTCCATTCCTTTCCATTCCATTTAGTTCTACTCGGGTTGATTCCATTCCATTCCATTCCATTCCTTTCCATTCCATTCCAATCCATTCCATTCCATTACTTTCCATTCCATTCCATTCCAATCCATTCCATTCTACTCGGGTTGACTCCATTCCATTCCATTCCATTACATTACATTCCATTATATTCCATTCCATTCCATTCGATTCCGTTTGATTCCATTCCATTCCATTCCATTCCATTCCATTCCATTCCATTCGATTCCATTCCATTCCATTCGATTCCATTCCATTCCATTCCATTCCATTCCAATCCATTTCATTCTACTCGGGTTGATTCAATTCCATTCCATTCCATTCCATTCCATTCCATTCCATTCCATTCCATTCCATTCCATTCCTTTCGATTCCATTCCATTCCATTCCATTCCATTCGATTCCGTTTGATTCCCTTCCATTCCATTCCATTCCATTCCATTCCATTCCTTTCGATTCCATTCCTTTCCATTCCATTCCATTCCATTCCATTCCATTCCATTCCATTCCATTCCGTTCTACTCGGGTTGATTCCATTCCATTCCATTCCATTCCATTCCATTCCATTCCACTCCATTCCATTCGATTCCATTCGATTCCATTCCATTCCATTCCATTCCATTCCAATCCATTCCATTCTACTCGGGTTGATGCCATTCCATTCCATTCCATTCCATTCCATTCCATTGCATTCCATTCGATTCCATTCGATTCCATTCCATTCGATTCCATTCGAGATCATTCGATTCCATTCCATCCCATTCCAATCCATTCCATTCCATTCCGTTCTACTCGGGTTGATTCCATTCCATTCCATTTCATTCCATTCCATTCCATTCCATTCCATTCGATTCCATTCGATTCCATTCCATTCCATTCCATTCCAATCCATTCCATTCTACTCGGGTTGATTCCATTCCATTCCATTCCATTCCATTCCATTCCATTCCATTCCATTCCATTCCATTCCATTCGATTCCACTCGATTCCATTCCATTCTTTCCATTCCATTCCAATCCATTCCATTCTACTCGGGTGGATTCCATTCCATTCCATTCCATTCCATTCCATTCCATTCCATTCCACTCCATTCGATTCCATTCCATTCCATTCCATTCCATTGCATTCCATTCAATTCCATTCCATTCCATTCCATTCCGTTCTAGTCGGGTTGATTCCATTCTATTCCATTCCATTCCATTCCATTCCACTCCATTCCATTCCATTCCATTCCATTCCATTCTATTCCATTCCATTCTACTCCATTGAATTCCATTCCATTCCATTCTATTCCATTCCATTCCATTCCTTTCCATTCCATTTAGTTCTACTCGGGTTGATTCCATTCCATTCCATTCCATTCCATTCCATTCCATTCCATTCCATTCCATTCCATTCCATTCCATTCCATTCCATTCCATTACTTTCCATTCCATTCCATTCCAATCCATTCCATTCTACTCGGGTTGACTCCATTCCATTCCATTCCATTCCATTCCATTCCATTCCATTCCATTATAATCCATTCCATTCCATTCGATTCCGTTCGATTCCATTCCATTCCATTCCATTCAATTCCATTCGATTCCATTCGATTCCATTCCATTCCATTCCATTCCAATCCATTCCATTCTACTCGGGTTGATTCCATTCCATTCCATTCCATTCCATTCCATTCCATTCCATTCCATTCCATTCCATTCTATTCTTTTCGATTCCTTTCCATTCCATTAAATTCCATTCCATTCCATTCCATTCCATTCCATTCCATTCCATTCCATTCCATTCCATTGCATTCCGTTCTACTCGGGTTGATTCCACTCCATTCCATTCCATTCCATTCCATTATATACCATCCCATTCGATTCCATTCCATTCCATTCCATTCCTTTCCATTCCATTCCATTCCATTCCATTCCATTCCATTCCATTCCGTTCTAGTCGGGTTGATTCCATTCTATTCCATTCCATTCCATTCCATTCCATTCCATTCCATTCGATTCCATTCCATTCCATTCCATTCTATTCCATTCCATTCTACTCCATTGAATTCCATTCCATTCCATTCAATCCCATTCCATTCCATCCCTTTCCATTCCATTTACTTCTACTCGGGTTGATTCCATTCCATTCCATTCCATTCCATTCCATTCCATTCCATTCCATTCAATTCCATTCCATTCCGTTACTTTCCATTCCATTCCATTCCAATCCATTCCATTCTACTCGGGTTGACTCCATTCCATTCCATTCCTTTCCATTCCATTATATTCCATTCTAATCCATTCGATTCCGTTCGATTCCATTCCATTCCATTCCATTCCATTCCATTGCATTCCATTCCGTTCCATTCCATTCCATTCCGTTCTACTCGGGTTGATTCCATTCCATTCCTTTCCATTCCATTCCATTCCATTCCATTCCATTCCATTCCATTCCATTCCATTCCATTCCCTTCCATTCCATTCCATTCCAATCCATTCCATTCTACTCGGGTTGATTCCATTCCATTCCATTGCATTCGACTCCATTCGATTCCATTCGATTCCATTCCATTCCATTCCGTTCCATTCCATTCCATTCCATTCCTTTCTATTCCATTGAATTCCATTCCATTCCATTCCATTCCATTCCATTCCATTCCATTCCATTCCATTCCATTCCATTCCATTCCGTTCTACTCGGGTTGATTCCATTCCATTCCATTCCATTCCATTCCATTCCATTCCAATCTATTCCATTCTATTCAATTCGATTCCATTCGATTCCATTCAATTCCATTCAATTCCATTCCATTCCATTCCAATCCATTCCATTCTACTCGGGTTGATTCCATTCCATTCCATTCCATTCCATTCCATTCCATTCCATTCCATTCCATTCCATTCCATTCGATTCCATTCGATTCCATTCCATTCCATTCCATTCCATTCCATTCCATTCCATTCCATTCCATTCCAATCTATTCCATTCGATTCCATTCCATTCCATTCCATTCCATTCCATTCCATTCCATTCCATTCCAATCCATTCCATTCTACTCGTGTTGATTCCCTTCCATTCCATTCCACTCCATTCCATTCCATTCCATTCCATTCCATTCCATTCCATTCCATTCCATTCCATTCCATTCCATTCCATTCCATTCCATTCCGTTCTACTCGGGTTGATTCCATTCTATTCCATTACATTCCATTCGAATCCATTCGATTCCATTCGATTCCTTTCCATTCCATTCCATTCCATTCCATTCCATTCCGTTCTATTCCATTCCATTCCATTCCATTCCATTCCATTCCATTCCAATCCATTCCCTTCCGTTCTATTCGGGTTGATTCCATTCCATTCCATTCCATTCCATTCCATTCCATTCCATTCCATTCCATTCCATTCCATTCCATTCTATTGCATTCCATTCGATTCCATTTGATTCCATTCCATTCCATTCCATTCCATTCCATTCCATTCCATTCCATTCCATTCCATTCCATTCTATTCCATTCCATTCCATTCTTTTCCATTCTATTCCATTCCATTCCATTCCGTTCCACTCGGGTTGATTCCATTCTATTCCATTCCATTCCATTCGATTCCATTCGATATCATTCGATTCCATTCCATTCCATTCCATTCCATTCCATTCCATTCCATTCTATTCCATTCCATTCCATTCCATTCCATTCCATTCTATTCCATTCCATTCCATTCCGTTGTACTCGGGTTGATTCCATTCCATTCCATTTCATTCCATTCCATTCCATTCCATTCCATTCGATTCCATTCGATTCCATTCCATTCCATTCCATTCCAATCCATTCCATTCTACTCGGGTTGATTCCATTCCATTCCATTCCATTCCATTCCATTCCATTCCATTCCATTCCATTCCATTCCATTCCATTCCACTCGATTCCATTCCATTCCATTCCATTCCATTCCAATCCATTCCATTCTACTCGGGTGGATTCCATTCCATTCCATTCTTTTCCATTCCATTCCATTCCATTCCATTCCATTACATTCCATTCGGTTCCATTCCATTCCATTCCATTCCATTCCATTCCATTCCATTCCATTCCATTCCGTTCTAATCGGGTTGATTCCATTCTATTCCATTCCATTCCATTCCATTCCATTCAATTCCATTCCATTCCATTCCATTCCATTCCATTCTATTCCATTCCATTCTACTCCATTGAATTCCATTCCATTCCATTCTATTCCATTCCATTCCATTCCTTTCCATTCCATTTAGTTCTACTCGGGTTGATTCCGTTCCATTCCATTCCATTCCTTTCCATTCCACTCCAATCCATTCCTTTCCTTTCCATTCCACTCCAATCCATTCCATTCCATTACTTTCCATTCCATTCCATTCCAATCCATTCCATTCTACTCGGGTTGACTCCATTCCATTCCATTCCATTACATTCCATTCCATTATATTCCATTCCATTCCATTCGATTCCGTTCGATTCCATTCCATTCCATTCCATTCCATTCCATTCCATTCCATTCCATTCCATTCCATTCCATTCCAATCCATTCCATTCTACTCGGGTTGATTCAATTCCATTCCATTCCATTCCATTCCATTCCATTCCATTCCATTCCATTCCATTCCATTCCATTCCTTTCGATTCCATTCCTTTCCATTCCATTCCATTCCATTCCATTCCATTCCATTCCATTCCATTCCGTTCTACTCGGGTTGATTCCACTCCATTCCATTCCATTCCATTCGATTCGATTCCATTCCATTCCATTCCAATCCATTCCATTCTACTCGGGTTGATTCCATTCCATTCCATTCCATTCCATTCCATTCCATTCCATTCCATTCCATTCCATTCCATTCCATTCCATTCCATTCTATTCCTTTCGATTCCATTCCATTCCATTAAATTCCATTCCATTCCATTCCATCCCATTCCATTCCATTCCATTCCATTCCATTCCATTCCATTCCATTCCGTTCTACTCGGGTTGATTCCACTCCATTCCATTCCATTCCATTCCATTATATACCATCCCATTCGATTCCATTCCATTCCATTCCATTCCATTCCATTCCATTCCATTCCATTCCATTCCATTCCGTTCTAGTCGGGTTGATTCCATTCTATTCCATTCCATTCCATTCCATTCCATTCCATTCCATTCGATTCCATTCCATTCCATTCCATTCTATTCCATTCCATTCTACTCCATTGAATTCCATTCCATTCCATTCAATTCCATTCCATTCCATCCCTTTCCATTCCATTTAGTTCTACTCGGGTTGATTCCATTCCATTCCGTTCCATTCCATTCCATTCCATTCCATTCAATTCCATTCCATTCCGTTACTTTCCATTCCATTCCATTCAAATCCATTCCATTCTACTCGGGTTGACTCCATTCCATTCCATTCCTTTCCATTCCATTATATTCCATTCTAATCCATTCGATTCCGTTCGATTCCATTCCATTCCATTCCATTCCATTCCATTGCATTCCATTCCATTCCATTCCATTCCATTCCGTTCTACTCGGGTTTCCATTCCATTCCTTTCCATTCCATTCCATTCCATTCCATTCCATTCCCTTCCATTCCATTCCATTCCAATCCATTCCATTCTACTCGGGTTGATTCCATTCCATTCCATTGCATTCGACTCCATTCGATTCCATTCGATTCCATTCCATTCCATTCCGTTCCATTCCATTCCATTCCATTCCATTCTATTCCATTGAATTCCATTCCTTTCCATTCCATTCCATTCCATTCCATTCCATTCCATTCCATTCCATTCCATTCCGTTCTACTCGGGTTGATTCCATTCCATTCCATTCCATTCCATTCCATTCCATTCCATTCCATTCCATTCCATTCCAATCTATTCCATTCTATTCAATTCGATTCCATTCGATTCCATTCAATTCCATTCAATTCCATTCCATTCCATTCCAATCCATTCCATTCTACTCGGGTTGATTCCATTCCATTCCATTCCATTCCATTCCATTCCATTCCATTCCATTCCATTCCATTCCATTCGATTCCATTCGATTCCATTCCATTCCATTCCATTCCATTCCATTCCATTCCATTCCATTCCATTCCAATCTAGTCCATTCGATTCCATTCCATTCCATTCCATTCCATTCCATTCCATTCCATTCCAATCCATTCCATTCTACTCGTGTTGATTCCCTTCCATTCCATTCCACTCCATTCCATTCCATTCCATTCCATTCCATTCCATTCCATTCCATTCCATTTAGTTCTACTCGGGTTGATTCCATTCCATTCCGTTCCATTCCATTCCATTCCATTCCATTCAATTCCATTCCATTCCGTTACTTTCCATTCCATTCCATTCAAATCCATTCCGTTCTACTCGGGTTGATTCCATTCTATTCCATTACATTCCATTCGATTCCATTCGATTCCATTCGATTCCTTTCCATTCCATTCCATTCCATTCCATTCCATTCCATTCTATTCCATTCCATTCCATTCCATTCCATTCCATTCCATTCCAATCCATTCCCTTCCGTTCTATTCGGGTTGATTCCATTCCATTCCATTCCATTCCATTCCATTCCATTCCATTCCATTCCATTCTATTGCATTCCATTCGATTCCATTCGATTCCATTCCATTCCATTCCATTCCATTCCATTCCATTCCATTCCATTCCATTCCATTCTATTCCATTCCATTCCATTCTGTTCCATTCTATTCCATTCCATTCCATTCCGTTCCACTCGGGTTGATTCCATTCTATTCCATTCCATTCCATTCGATTCCATTCAATATCATTCGATTCCTTTCCATTCCATTCCATTCCATTCCATTCCATTCCATTCCATTCCATTCCATTCCATTCTATTCCATTCCATTCCATTCCATTCCATTCCATTCCATTCTATTCCATTCCATTCCATTCCGTTCTACTCGGGTTGATTCCATTCCATTCCATTTCATTCCATTCCATTCCATTCCATTCCATTCGATTCCATTCGATTCCATTAAATTCCATTCCATTCCAATCCATTCCATTCTACTCGGGTTGATTCCATTCCATTCCATTCCATTCCATTCCATTCCATTCCATTCCATTCCATTCCACTCGATTCCATTCCATTCCATTCCATTCCATTCCAATCCATTCCATTCTACTCGGGTGGATTCCATTCCATTCCATTCTTTTCCATTCCATTCCATTCCATTCCATTCCATTACATTCCATTCGGTTCCATTCCATTCCATTCCATTCCATTCCATTCCATTCCATTCCATTACATTCCATTCCGTTCTAATCGGGTTGATTCCATTCTATTCCATTCCATTCCATTCCATTCCATTCAATTCCATTCCATTCCATTCCATTCCATTCCATTCTATTCCATTCCATTCTACTCCATTGAATTCCATTCCATTCCATTCTATTCCATTCCATTCCATTCCTTTCCATTCCATTTAGTTCTACTCGTGTTGATTCCATTCCATTCCATTCCATTCCTTTCCATTCCATTCCAATCCATTCCATTCCATTACTTTCCATTCCATTCCATTCCAATCCATTCCATTCTACTCGGGTTGACTCCATTCCATTCCATTCCATTACATTACATTCCATTATATTCCATTCCATTCCATTCGATTCCGTTCGATTCCATTCCATTCCATTCCATTCCATTCCATTCCATTCCATTCCATTCGATTCCATTCCATTCCATTCGATTCCATTCCATTCCATTCCATTCCATTCCATTCCATTCCATTCCAATCCATTCCATTCTACTCGGGTTGATTCAATTCCATTCCATTCCATTCCATTCCATTCCATTCCATTCCATTCCTTTCGATTCCATTCCTTTCCATTCCATTCCATTCCATTCCATTCCATTCCATTCCATTCCATTCCATTCCATTCCATTCCATTCCTTTCGATTCCATTCCTTTCCATTCCATTCCATTCCATTCCATTCCATTCCATTCCATTCCATTCCGTTCTACTCGGGTTGATTCCACTCCATTCCATTCCATTCCATTCCATTCCATTCCATTCCATTCCATTCCTTTCCATTCCAACCCATTCCGTTCTACTCGGGTTGATTCCATTCCATTCCATTGAATTCCATTCCATTCCATTCCATTCCATTCCATTCCATTCCATTCCATTCCATTCCATTCCATTCCAAACCATTCCATTCTACTCGGGTTCATCATTCCATTCCATTCCATTCCATTCCATTCCACTCGGGTTCATTCCATTCCATTCCATTCCATTCCATTCCATTCCATTCCATTCCACTCGGGTGCATTCCATTCCATTCCATTCCATTCCATTCCATTCCATTCCATTCCATTCCATTCCATTCCGTTCTGCTCAGGTTGATTTCCATTCCATTCCATTCCATTCCATTCCATTCCATTCCATTCCATTCCGTTCTACTCGGCTTGAATCCATTGAGTTCCGTTCCGTTCCTTTCCGTCCCGACACGTCCCGTCCCGTCCCGTCCCGTCCCGTCCCGTCCCGTGCCGTTTTACTCGGGTTGATTCCTTTCCATTCCGTTCCGCTCGTTTCCGTTACGTTCCATTCCGTTCCACGCGGGTTGGTTCAATTCCATTCTATTCTATTCTATTCCTTTCCCTTCCATTCCATTCCATTCCATTCCATTCTACTCGGGTTGATTCCATGCCATTCCGTTCCGCTCCATTCCGTTCCACGCGGGTTGGTTCAATTCCATTCTATTCTATTCTATTCCTTTCCCTTCCATTCCATTCCATTCCATTCCATTCTACTCGGGTTGATTCCATGCCATTCCGTTCCGTTCCATTCCGTCCCATCCCGACCCGTCCCATCCCGTCCCGTCCCGTCCCATCCCGTTCTGTTCCACATGGGTTGATTCAATTCCTTTCGGTTACATTGAATTCCATTCCATTCCATTCTACTCGGATTGATTCCATTCCATTCCATTCCATTCCATTCCATTCCATTCCATTCCATTCCATTGCGTTCCATTCGATTCGATTCCATTCCATTCCTTTCCATTCCATTCCAATCCATTCCATTCTACTTGGGTTGATTCCATTCCATTCCATTCCATTCCATTCCATTCCATTCAATTCCATTCCATTCCATTCCATTCCATTCCATTCCATTCCATTCCATTCCATTCCACTCGATTCCATTCCATTCCATTCCATTCCATTCCAATCTATTCCATTCGATTCCATTCCATTCCATTCCATTCCATTCCATTCCATTCCATTCCACTCGATTCCATTCCATTCCATTCCATTCCATTCCAATCTATTCCATTCGATTCCATTCCATTCCATTCCATTCCATTCCATTCCATTCCATTCCATTCCAATCTATTCCATTCGATTCCATTCCATTCCATTCCATTCCATTCCATTCCATTCCAATCCATTCCATTCTACTCGTGTTGATTCCCTTCCATTCCATTCCACTCCATTCCATTCCATTCCATTCCATTCCATTCCATTCCATTCCATTCCATTCCATTCCATTCCATTCTACTCGGGTTGATTCCATTCTATTCCATTACCTTCCATTCGATTCCATTCGATTCCATTCGATTCCTTTCCATTCCATTCCATTCCATTCCATTCCATTCCATTCTATTCCATTCCATTCCATTCCATTCCATTCCATTCCATTCCAATCCATTCCCTTCCGTTCTATTCGGGTTGATTCCATTCCATTCCATTCCATTCCATTCCATTCCATTCCATTCCATTCCATTCCATTCTATTGCATTCCATTCGATTCCATTCGATTACATTCCATTCCATTCCATTCCATTCCATTCCATTCCATTCCATTCCATTCCATTCTATTCCATTCCATTCCATTCTGTTCCATTCTATTCCATTCCATTACATTCCGTTCCACTCGGGTTGATTCCATTCTATTCCATTCCATTCCATTCGATTCCATTCGATATCATTCGATTCCATTCCATTCCATTCCATTCCATTCCATTCCATTCCATTCCATTCTATTCCATTCCACTCCATTCCATTCCATTCCATTCTATTCCATTCCATTCCATTCCGTTCTACTCGGGTTGATTCCATTCCATTCCATTTCATTCCATTCCATTCCATTCCATTCCATTCGATTCCATTCGATTCCATTCCATTCCATTCCATTCCAATCCATTCCATTCTACTCGGGTTGATTCTATTCCATTCCATTCCATTCCATTCCATTCCATTCCATTCCATTCCATTCCATTCCATTCCATTCCACTCGATTCCATTCCATTCCATTCCATTCCATTCCAATCCATTCCTTTCTACTCGGGTGGATTCCATTCCATTCCATTCTTTTCCATTCCATTCCATTCCATTCCATTCCATTACATTCCATTCTTTTCCATTCAATTCCATTCCATTCCATTCCATTCCATTCCATTCTATTCCATTCCATTCTACTCCATTGAATTCCATTCCATTCCATTCTATTCCATTCCATTCCATTCCTTTCCATTCCATTTAGTTCTACTCGGGTTGATTCCATTCCATTCCATTCCATTCCTTTCCATTCCATTCCAATCCATTCCATTCCATTACTTTCCATTCCATTCCATTCCAATCCATTCCATTCTACTCGAGTTGACTCCATTCCATTCCATTTCATTACATTACATTCCAATATATTCCATTCCATTCCATTCGATTCCGTTCGATTCCATTCCATTCCATTCCATTCCATTCCATTCCATTCCATTCCATTCGATTCCATTCCATTAAATTCGATTCCATTCCATTCCATTCCATTCTATTCCAATCCATTCCATTCTACTCGGGTTGATTCCATTCCATTCCATTCCATTCCATTCCATTCCATTCCATTCCATTCCATTCCTTTCGATTCCATTCCTTTCCATTCCATTCCATTCCATTCCATTCCATTCCATTCCATTCCATTCCGTTCTACTCGGGTTGATTCCACTCCATTCCATTCCATTCCATTCGATTCCATTCCATTCCATTCCATTCCAATCCATTCCATTCTACTCGGGTTGATTCTATTCCATTCCATTCCATTCCATTCCATTCCATTCCATTCCATTCCATTCCATTCCATTCCATTCTATTCCTTTCGATTCCATTCCATTCCATTAAATTCCATTCCATTCCATTCCATTCCATTCCATTCCATTCCATTCCATTCCATTCCATTCCATTCCATTCCATTCCATTCCGTTCTACTCGGGTTGATTCCACTCCATTCCATTCCATTCCATTCCATTATATACCATCCCATTCGATTCCATTCCATTCCATTCCATTCCATTCCATTCCATTCCATTCCATTCCATTCCATTCCATTCCATTCCGTTCTAGTCGGGTTGATTCCATTCTATTCCATTCCATTCCATTCCATTCCATTCCATTCCATTCCATTCGATTCCATTCCATTCCATTCCATTCTATTCCATTCCATTCTACTCCATTGAATTCCATTCCATTCCATTCAATTCCATTCCATTCCATCCCTTTCCATTCCATTTAGTTCTACTCGGGTTGATTCCATTCCATTCCGTTCCATTCCATTCCATTCCATTCCATTCAATTCCATTCCATTCCGTTACTTTCCATTCCATTCCATTCAAATCCATTCCATTCTACTCGGGTTGACTCCATTCCATTCCATTCCTTTCCATTCCATTATATTCCATTCTAATCCATTCGATTCCGTTCGATTCCATTCCATTCCATTCCATTCCATTCCATTGCATTCCATTCCATTCCATTCCATTCCATTCCGTTCTACTCGGGTTGATTCCATTCCATTCCTTTCCATTCCATTCCATTCCATTCCATTCCATTCCATTCCATTCCATTCCATTCCCTTCCATTCCATTCCATTCCAATCCATTCCATTCTACTCGGGTTGATTCCATTCCATTCCATTGGATTCGACTCCATTCGATTCCATTCGATTCCATTCCATTCCATTCCGTTCCATTCCATTCCATTCCATTCCATTCTATTCCATTGAATTCCATTCCATTCCATTCCATTCCATTCCATTCCATTCCATTCCATTCCATTCCATTCCATTCCATTCCATTCCATTCCGTTCTACTCGGGTTGATTCCATTCCATTCCATTCCATTCCATTCCATTCCATTCCAATCTATTCCATTCTATTCAATTCGATTCCATTCGATTCCATTCAATTCCATTCAATTCCATTCCATTCCATTCCAATCCATTCCATTCTACTCGGGTTGATTCCATTCCATTCCATTCCATTCCATTCCATTCCATTCCATTCCATTCCATTCCATTCCATTCCATTCCATTCGATTCCATTTGATTCCATTCCATTCCATTCCATTCCATTCCATTCCATTCCATTCCATTCCAATCTATTCCATTCGATTCCATTCCATTCCATTCCATTCCATTCCATTCCATTCCATTCCATTCTAATCCATTCCATTCTACTCGTGTTGATTCCCTTCCATTCCATTCCACTCCATTCCATTCCATTCCATTCCATTCCATTCCATTCCATTCCATTCCATTCCATTCCATTCCATTCCATTCCATTCCATTCCATTCCAATCCATTCCCTTCCGTTCTATTCGGGTTGATTCCATTCCATTCCATTCCATTCCATTCCATTCCATTCTATTGCATTCCATTCGATTCCATTCGATTCCATTTAATTCCATTCCATTCCATTCCATTCCATTCCATTCCATTCCATTCCATTCCATTCTATTCCATTCCATTCCATTCTGTTCCATTCTATTCCATTCCATTCCATTCCGTTCCACTCGGGTTGATTCCATTCTATTCCATTCCATTCCATTCGATTCCATTCGATATCATTCGATTCCTTTCCATTCCATTCCATTCCATTCCATTCCATTCCATTCCATTCCATTCCATTCCATTCCATTCGATTCCATTCCATTAAATTCGATTCCATTCCATTCCATTCCATTCCATTCCAATCCATTCCATTCTACTCGGGTTGATTCAATTCCATTCCATTCCATTCCATTCCATTCCATTCCATTCCATTCCTTTCGATTCCATTCCTTTCCATTCCATTCCATTCCATTCCATTCCATTCCATTCCATTCCATTCCGTTCTACTCGGGTTGATTCCACTCCATTCCATTCCATTCCATTCGATTCCATTCCATTCCATTCCATTCCAATCCATTCCATTCTACTCGGGTTGATTCTATTCCATTCCATTCCATTCCATTCCATTCCATTCCTTTCGATTCCATTCCTTTCCATTCCATTCCATTCCATTCCATTCCATTCCATTCCATTCCATTCCGTTCTACTCGGGTTGATTCCACTCCATTCCATTCCATTCCATTCGATTCCATTCCATTCCATTCCATTCCAATCCATTCCATTCTACTCGGGTTGATTCTATTCCATTCCATTCCATTCCATTCCATTCCATTCCATTCCATTCCATTCCATTCCATTCTATTCCTTTCGATTCCATTCCATTCCATTAAATTCCATTCCATTCCATTCCATTCCATTCCATTCCATTCCATTCCATTCCATTCCATTCCATTCCATTCCATTCCATTCCATTCCGTTCTACTCGGGTTGATTCCACTCCATTCCATTCCATTCCATTCCATTATATACCATCCCATTCGATTCCATTCCATTCCATTCCATTCCATTCCATTCCATTCCATTCCATTCCATTCCGTTCTAGTCGGGTTGATTCCATTCTATTCCATTCCATTCCATTCCATTCCATTCCATTCCATTCCATTCGATTCCATTCCATTCCATTCCATTCTATTCCATTCCATTCTACTCCATTGAATTCCATTCCATTCCATTCAATTCCATTCCATTCCATCCCTTTCCATTCCATTTAGTTCTACTCGGGTTGATTCCATTCCATTCCGTTCCATTCCATTCCATTCCATTCCGTTACTTTCCATTCCATTCCATTCAAATCCATTCCATTCTACTCGGGTTGACTCCATTCCATTCCATTCCTTTCCATTCCATTATAATCCATTCTAATCCATTCGATTCCGTTCGATTCCATTCCATTCCATTCCATTCCATTCCATTGCATTCCATTCCATTCCATTCCATTCCATTCCGTTCTACTCGGGTTGATTCCATTCCATTCCTTTCCATTCCATTCCATTCCATTCCATTCCATTCCATTCCATTCCATTCCATTCCATTCCCTTCCATTCCATTCCATTCCAATCCATTCCATTCTACTCGGGTTGATTCCATTCCATTCCATTGGATTCGACTCCATTCGATTCCATTCGATTCCATTCCATTGCATTCCGTTCCATTCCATTCCATTCCATTCCATTCTATTCCATTGATTTCCATTCCATTCCATTCCATTCCATTCCATTCCATTCCATTCCATTCCATTCCGTTCTACTCGGGTTGATTCCATTCCATTCCATTCCATTCCATTCCATTCCATTCCATTCCATTCCATTCCAATCTATTCCATTCTATTCAATTCGATTCCATTCGATTCCATTCAATTCCATTCAATTCCATTCCATTCCATTCCAATCCATTCCATTCTACTCGGGTTGATTCCATTCCATTCCATTCCATTCCATTCCATTCCATTCCATTCCATTCCATTCCATTCCATTCCATTCGATTCCATTCGATTCCATTCCATTCCATTCCATTCCATTCCATTCCATTCCATTCCATTCCATTCCATTCCAATCTATTCCATTCGATTCCATTCCATTCCATTCCATTCCATTCCATTCCATTCCATTCCATTCCATTCCAATCCATTCCATTCTACTCGTGTTGATTCCCTTCCATTCCATTCCACTCCATTCCATTCCATTCCATTCCATTCCATTCCATTCCAATCCATTCCATTCCATTCCATTCCATTCCATTCCGTTCTACTCGGGTTGATTCCATTCAATTCCATTACATTCCATTCGATTCCATTCGATTCCATTCGATTCCTTTCCATTCCATTCCATTCCATTCCATTCCATTCCATTCTATTCCATTCCATTCCATTCCATTCCATTCCATTCCAATCCATTCCCTTCCGTTCTATTCGGGTTGATTCCATTCCATTCCATTCCATTCCATTCCATTCCATTCTATTGCATTCCATTCGATTCCATTCGATTCCATTCCATTCCATTCCATTCCATTCCATTCCATTCCATTCCATTCCATTCCATTCTATTCCATTCCATTCCATTCTGTTCCATTCTATTCCATTCCATTCCATTCCGTTCCACTCGGGTTGATTCCATTCTATTCCATTCCATTCCATTCGATTCCATTCGATATCATTCGATTCCTTTCCATTCCATTCCATTCCATTCCATTCCATTCCATTCCATTCCATTCTATTCCATTCCATTCCATTCCATTCCATTCCATTCTATTCCATTCCATTCCATTCCGTTCTACTCGGGTTGATTCCATTCCATTCCATTTCATTCCATTCCATTCCATTCCATTCCATTCGATTCCATTCGATTCCATTCCATTCCATTCCATTCCAATCCATTCCATTCTACTCGGGTTGATTCCATTCCATTCCATTCCATTCCATTCCATTCCATTCCATTCCATTCCATTCCACTCGATTCCATTCCATTCCATTCCATTCCATTCCAATCCATTCCATTCTAGTCGGGTGGATTCCATTCCATTCCATTCTTTTCCATTCCATTCCATTCCATTCCATTCCATTACATTCCATTCGGTTCCATTCCATTCCATTCCATTCCATTCCATTCCATTCCATTCCATTCCATTCCATTCCATTCCGTTCTAATCGGGTTGATTCCATTCTATTCCATTCCATTCCATTCCATTCCATTCCATTCAATTCCATTCCATTCCATTCCATTCCATTCCATTCTATTCCATTCCATTCTACTCCATTGAATTCCATTCCATTCCATTCTATTCCATTCCATTCCATTCCTTTCCATTCCATTTAGTTCTACTCGGGTTGATTCCATTCCATTCCATTCCATTCCTTTCCATTCCATTCCAATCCATTCCATTCCATTACTTTCCATTCCATTCCATTCCAATCCATTCCATTCTACTCGGGTTGACTCCATTCCATTCCATTCCATTACATTCCATTCCATTATATTCCATTCCATTCCATTCGATTCCGTTCGATTCCATTCCATTCCATTCCATTCCATTCCATTCCATTCCATTCCATTCGATTCCATTCCATTCCATTCGATTCCATTCCATTCCATTCCATTCCATTCCATTCCATTCCAATCCATTCCATTCTACTCGGGTTGATTCAATTCCATTCCATTCCATTCCATTCCATTCCATTCCATTCCATTCCATTCCTTTCGATTCCATTCCTTTCCATTCCATTCCATTCCATTCCATTCCATTCCATTCCATTCCTTTCCATTCCAACCCATTCCGTTCTACTCGGGTTGATTCCATTCCATTCCATTGAATTCCATTCCATTCCATTCCATTCCATTCCATTCCATTCCATTCCATTCCATTCCATTCGATTCCATTCCATTCCATTCCATTCCAAACCATTCCATTCTACTCGGGTTCATCATTCCATTCCATTCCATTCCATTCCATTCCATTCCCCTCGGGTTCATTCCATTCCATTCCATTCCATTCCATTCCATTCCACTCGGGTGCATTCCATTCCATTCCATTCCATTCCATTCCATTCCATTCCATTCCATTCCGTTCTGCTCAGGTTGATTTCCATTCCATTCCATTCCATTCCATTCCATTCCATTCCATTCCATTCCATTCCATTCCATTCCATTCCATTCCATTCCATTCCATTCCGTTCTACTCGGCTTGAATCCATTGAGTTCCGTTCCGTTCCTTTCCGTCCCGACACGTCCCGTCCCGTCCCGTCCCGTGCCGTTTTACTCGTGTTGATTCCTTTCCATTCCGTTCCGCTCGTTTCCGTTACGTTCCATTCCGTTCCACGCGGGTTGGTTCAATTCCATTCTATTCTATTCTATTCCTTTCCCTTCCATTCCATTCCATTCCATTCCATTCTACTCGGGTTGATTCCATGCCATTCCGTTCCGCTCCATTCCGTTCCACGCGGGTTGGTTCAATTCCATTCTATTCTATTCTATTCCTTTCCCTTCCATTCCATTCCATTCCATTCCATTCCATTCCATTCGATTCCATTCGATTCCATTCGATTCCATTCCATTCCATTCCATTCCATTCCATTCCATTCCATTCCATTCCAATCCATTCCATTCTACTCGTGTTGATTCCCTTCCATTCCATTCCACTCCATTCCATTCCATTCCATTCCATTCCATTCCATTCCATTCCATTCCATTCCATTCCGTTCTACTCGGGTTGATTCCATTCTATTCCATTACATTCCATTCGATTCCATTCGATTCCATTCGATTCCTTTCCATTCCATTCCATTCCATTCCATTCCATTCCATTCTATTCCATTCCATTCCATTCCATTCCATTCCAATCCATTCCCTTCCGTTCTATTCGGGTTGATTCCATTCCATTCCATTCCATTCCATTCCATTCCATTCTATTGCATTCCATTCGATTCCATTCGATTCCATTCCATTCCATTCCATTCCATTCCATTCCATTCCATTCCATTCCATTCCATTCTATTCCATTCCATTCCATTCTGTTCCATTCTATTCCATTCCATTCCATTCCGTTCCACTCGGGTTGATTCCATTCTATTCCATTCCATTCCATTCGATTCCATTCGATATCATTCGATTCCTTTCCATTCCATTCCATTCCATTCCATTCCATTCCATTCCATTCCATTCTATTCCATTCCATTCCATTCCATTCCATTCCATTCTATTCCATTCCATTCCATTCCGTTCTACTCGGGTTGATTCCATTCCATTCCATTTCATTCCATTCCATTCCATTCCATTCCATTCGATTCCATTCGATTCCATTCCATTCCATTCCATTCCAATCCATTCCATTCTACTCGGGTTGATTCCATTCCATTCCATTCCATTCCATTCCATTCCACTCGATTCCATTCCATTCCATTCCATTCCATTCCAATCCATTCCATTCTACTCGGGTGGATTCCATTCCATTCCATTCTTTTCCATTCCATTCCATTCCATTCCATTCCATTCCATTACATTCCATTCGGTTCCATTCCATTCCATTCCATTCCATTCCATTCCATTCCATTCCATTCCATTCCATTCCATTCCATTCCGTTCTAATCGGGTTGATTCCATTCTATTCCATTCCATTCCATTCCATTCCATTCAATTCCATTCCATTCCATTCCATTCCATTCCATTCTATTCCATTCCATTCTACTCCATTGAATTCCATTCCATTCCATTCTATTCCATTCCATTCCATTCCTTTCCATTCCATTTAGTTCTACTCGGGTTGATTCCATTCCATTCCATTCCATTCCTTTCCATTCCATTCCAATCCATTCCATTCCATTACTTTCCATTCCATTCCATTCCAATCCATTCCATTCTACTCGGGTTGACTCCATTCCATTCCATTCCATTACATTACTTTCCATTATATTCCATTCCATTCCATTCGATTCCGTTCGATTCCATTCCATTCCATTCCATTCCATTCCATTCCATTCCATTCCATTCGATTCCATTCCATTCCATTCGATTCCATTCCATTCCATTCCATTCCATTCCATTCCATTCCAATCCATTCCATTCTACTCGGGTTGATTCAATTCCATTCCATTCCATTCCATTCCATTCAATTCCATTCCATTCCTTTCGATTCCATTCCTTTCCATTCCATTCCATTCCATTCCATTCCATTCCATTCCATTCCTTTCCATTCCAACCCATTCCGTTCTACTCGGGTTGATTCCATTCCATTCCATTGAATTCCATTCCATTCCATTCCATTCCATTCCATTCCATTCCATTCCATTCCATTCCATTCCATTCCATTCGATTCCATTCCATTCCATTCCATTCCAAACCATTCCATTCTACTCGGGTTCATCATTCCATTCCATTCCATTCCATTCCATTCCATTCCACTCGGGTTCATTCCATTCCATTCCATTCCATTCCATTCCATTCCACTCGGGTGCATTCCATTCCATTCCATTCCATTCCATTCCATTCCATTCCATTCCATTCCATTCCATTCCATTCCATTCCATTCCATTCCATTCCGTTCTACTCGGCTTGAATCCATTGAGTTCCGTTCCGTTCCTTTCCGTCCCGACACGTCCCGTCCCGTCCCGTCCCGTGCCGTTTTACTCGTGTTGATTCCTTTCCATTCCGTTCCGCTCGTTTCCGTTACGTTCCATTCCGTTCCACGCGGGTTGGTTCAATTCCATTCTATTCTATTCTATTCCTTTCCCTTCCATTCCATTCCATTCCATTCCATTCTACTCGGGTTGATTCCATGCCATTCCGTTCCGCTCCATTCCGTTCCACGCGGGTTGGTTCAATTCCATTCTATTCTATTCTATTCCTTTCCCTTCCATTCCATTCCATTCCATTCCATTCTACTCGGGTTGATTCCATGCCATTCCGTTCCGTTCCATTCCGTCCCATCCCGACCCGTCCCATCCCGTCCCGTCCCGTCCCATCCCGTTCCGTTCCACATGGGTTGATTCAATTCCTTTCGGTTACATTGAATTCCATTCCATTCCATTCTACTCGGATTGATTCCATTCCATTCCATTCCATTCCATTCCATTCCATTCCATTCCATTCCATTCCATTCCATTCCGTTCCATTGCGTTCCATTCGATTCGATTCCATTCCATTCCTTTCCATTCCATTCCAATCCATTCCATTCTACTTGGGTTGATTCCATTCCATTCCATTCCATTCCATTCGATTCCATTCAATTCCATTCCATTCCATTTAATTCCATTCCATTCCATTCCATTCCATTCCATTCCACTCGATTCCATTCCATTCCATTCCATTCCATTCCAATCCATTCCATTCTACTCGGGTGGATTCCATTCCATTCCATTCCTTTCCATTCCATTCCCTTCCATTCCATTACATTCCATTCGGTTCCATTCCATTCCATTCCATTCCATTCCATTCCATTCCATTCCATTCCATTCCATTCCATTCCGTTCTAATCGGGTTGATTCCATTCTATTCCATTCCATTCCATTCCATTCCATTCAATTCCATTCCATTCCATTCCATTCCATTCCATTCTATTCCATTCCATTCTACTCCATTGAATTCCATTCCATTCCATTCTATTCCATTCCATTCCATTCCTTTCCATTCCATTTAGTTCTATTCGGGTTGATTCCATTCCATTCCATTCCATTCCTTTCCATTCCATTCCAATCCATTCCATTCCATTACTTTCCATTCCATTCCATTCCAATCCATTCCATTCTACTCGGGTTGACTCCATTCCATTCCATTCCATTACATTACATTCCATTATATTCCATTCCATTCCATTCGATTCCGTTCGATTCCACTCCATTCCATTCCATTCCATTCCATTCCATTCCATTCCATTCGATTCCATTCCATTCCATTCGATTCCATTCGATTCGATTCCATTCCATTCCATTCCATTCCATTCCAATCCATTCCATTCTACTCGGGTTGATTCAATTCCATTCCATTCCATTCCATTCCATTCCATTCCATTCCATTCCATTCCATTCCATTCCATTCCTTTCGATTCCATTCCATTCCATTCCATTCCATTCCATTCCATTCCATTCCATTCCATTCCATTCCATTCCATTCCGTTCTACTCGGGTTGATTCCATTCCATTCCATTCCATTCCATTCCATTCCATTCGATTCCATTCGATTCCATTCCATTCCATTCCATTCCATTCCATTCCATTCCATTCCATTCCAATCTATTCCATTCGATTCCATTCCATTCCATTCCATTCCATTCCATTCCATTCCATTCCATTCCAATCCATTCCATTCTACTCGTGTTGATTCCCTTCCATTCCATTCCACTCCATTCCATTCCATTCCATTCCATTCCATTCCATTCCATTCCATTCCATTCCATTCCATTCCATTCCGTTCTACTCGGGTTGATTCCATTCTATTCCATTACATTCCATTCGATTCCATTCGATTCCATTCGATTCCTTTCCATTCCATTCCATTCCATTCCATTCCATTCCATTCTATTCCATTCCATTCCATTCCATTCCATTCCATTCCATTCCAATCCATTCCCTTCCGTTCTATTCGGGTTGATTCCATTCCATTCCATTCCATTCCATTCCATTCCATTCCATTCCATTCCATTCCATTCCATTCTATTGCATTCCATTCGATTCCATTCGATTCCATTCCATTCCATTCCATTCCATTCCATTCCATTCCATTCCATTCCATTCCATTCTATTCCATTCCATTCCATTCTGTTCCATTCTATTCCATTCCATTCCATTCCGTTCCACTCGGGTTGATTCCATTCTATTCCATTCCATTCCATTCGATTCCATTCGATATCATTCGATTCCATTCCATTCCATTCCATTCCATTCCATTCCATTCCATTCCATTCTATTCCATTCCATTCCATTCCATTCCATTCCATTCTATTCCATTCCATTCCATTCCTTTCTACTCGGGTTGATTCCATTCCATTCCATTCCATTCCATTCCATTCCATTCCATTCCATTCCACTCGATTCCATTCCATTCCATTCCAATCCATTCCATTCTACTCGGGTGGATTCCATTCCATTCCATTCTTTTCCATTCCATTCCATTCCATTCCATTACATTACATTCCATTCGGTTCCATTCCATTCCATTCCATTCCATTCCATTCCATTCCATTCCATTCCATTCCATTCCATTCCGTTCTAATCTGGTTGATTCCATTCTATTCCATTCCATTCCATTCCATTCCATTCAATTCCATTCCATTCCATTCCATTCCATTCCATTCTATTCCATTCCATTCTACTCCATTGAATTCCATTCCATTCCATTCTATTCCATTCCATTCCATTCCTTTCCATTCCATTTAGTTCTACTCGGGTTGATTCCATTCCATTCCATTCCATTCCTTTCCATTCCATTCCAATCCATTCCATTCCATTACTTTCCATTCCATTCCATTCCAATCCATTCCATTCTACTCGGGTTGACTCCATTCCATTCCATTCCATTACATTACATTCCATTATATTCCATTCCATTCCATTCGATTCCGTTCGATTCCATTCCATTCCATTCCATTCCATTCCATTCCATTCCATTCCATTCCATTCCATTCGATTCCATTCCATTCCATTCGATTCCATTCCATTCCATTCCATTCCATTCCATTCCATTCCAATCCATTCCATTCTACTCGGGTTGATTCAATTCCATTCCATTCCATTCCATTCCATTCCATTCCATTCCATTCCTTTCGATTCCATTCCTTTCCATTCCATTCCATTCCATTCCATTCCATTCCATTCCATTCCATTCCATTCCATTCCGTTCTACTCGGGTTGATTCCACTCCATTCCATTCCATTCCATTCCATTCCATTCCATTCCATTCCATTCCATTCCATTCCTTTCCATTCCAACCCATTCCGTTCTACTCGGGTTGATTCCATTCCATTCCATTGAATTCCATTCCATTCCATGCCATTCCATTCCATTCCATTCCATTCCATTCCATTCGATTCCATTCCATTCCATTCCATTCCAAACCATTCCATTCTACTCGGGTTCATCATTCCATTCCATTCCATTCCATTCCATTCCACTCGGGTTCATTCCATTCCATTCCATTCCATTCCATTCCATTCCATTCCATTCCATTCCATTCCATTCCACTCGGGTGCATTCCATTCCATTCCATTCCATTCCATTCCATTCCATTCCATTCCGTTCTGCTCAGGTTGATTTCCATTCCATTCCATTCCATTCCATTCCATTCCATTCCATTCCATTCCATTCCATTCCATTCCATTCCATTCCATTCCATTCCATTCCGTTCTACTCGGCTTGAATCCATTGAGTTCCGTTCCGTTCCTTTCCGTCCCGACACGTCCCGTCCCGTCCCGTCCCGTCCCGTCCCGTCCCGTGCCGTTTTACTCGGGTTGATTCCTTTCCCTTCCGTTCCGCTCGTTTCCGTTACGTTCCATTCCGTTCCACGCGGGTTGGTTCAATTCCATTCTATTCTATTCTATTCCTTTCCCTTCCATTCCATTCCATTCCATTCCATTCTACTCGGGTTGATTCCATGCCATTCCGTTCCGCTCCATTCCGTTCCACGCGGGTTGGTTCAATTCCATTCTATTCTATTCTATTCCTTTCCCTTCCATTCCATTCCATTCCATTCCATTCTACTCGGGTTGATTCCATGCCATTCCGTTCCGTTCCATTCCGTCCCATCCCGACCCGTCCCATCCCGTCCCGTCCCGTCCCATCCCGTTCCGTTCCACATGGGTTGATTCAATTCCTTTCGGTTACATTGAATTCCATTCCATTCCATTCTACTCGGATTGATTCCATTCCATTCCATTCCATTCCATTCCATTCCAATCCATTCCATTCCATTCCATTCCATTGCGTTCCATTCGATTCGATTCCATTCCATTCCTTTCCATTCCATTCCAATCCATTCCATTCTACTTGGGTTGATTCCATTCCATTCCATTCCATTCCATTCCATTCCATTCCATTCAATTCCATTCCATTCCATTCCATTCCATTCCATTCCATTCCATTCCATTCCATTCCATTCCATTCCACTCGATTCCATTCCAATCCATTCCATTCTACTCGGGTGGATTCCATTCCATTCCATTCCTTTCCATTCCATTCCATTCCATTCCATTACATTCCATTCGGTTCCATTCCATTCCATTCCATTCCATTCCATTCCATTCCATTCCATTCCGTTCTAATCGGGTTGATTCCATTCTATTCCATTCCATTCCATTCCATTCCATTCAATTCCATTCCATTCCATTCCATTCCATTCCATTCCATTCTATTCCATTCCATTCTACTCCATTGAATTCCATTCCATTCCATTCTATTCCATTCCATTCCATTCCTTTCCATTCCATTTAGTTCTACTCGGGTTGATTCCATTCCATTCCATTCCATTCCTTTCCATTCCATTCCAATCCATTCCATTCCATTACTTTCCATTCCATTCCATTCCAATCCATTCCATTACTTTCCATTCCATTCCATTCCAATCCATTCCATTCTACTCGGGTTGACTCCATTCCATTCCATTCCATTACATTACATTCCATTATATTCCATTCCATTCCATTCGATTCCGTTCGATTCCACTCCATTCCATTCCATTCCATTCCATTCCATTCCATTCCATTCCATTCGATTCCATTCCATTCGATTCCATTCCATTCCATTCCATTCCATTCCATTCCATTCCAATCCATTCCATTCTACTCGGGTTGATTCAATTCCATTCCATTCCATTCCATTCCATTCCATTCCATTCCATTCCATTCCATTCCATTCCTTTCGATTCCATTCCATTCCATTCCATTCCATTCCACTCCATTCCATTCCATTCCATTCCATTCCATTCCGTTCTACTCGGGTTGATTCCATTCCATTCCATTCCATTCCATTCCATTCCATTCCATTCCATTACAACCCATTCCGTTCTACTCGGGTTGATTCCATTCCATTCCATTGAATTCCATTCCATTCCATTCCATTCCATTCCATTCCATTCGATTCCATTCCATTCCATTCCATTCCAAACCATTCCATTCTACTCGGGTTCATCATTCCATTCCATTCCATCCCATTCCATTCCACTCGGGTTCATTCCATTCCATTCCATTCCATTCCAGTCCATTCCATTCCATTCCATTCCACTCGGGTGCATTCCATTCCATTCCATTCCATTCCATTCCATTCCATTCCATTCCATTCCGTTCTGCTCAGGTTGATTTCCATTCCATTCTATTCCATTCCATTCCATTCCATTCCATTCCGTTCCATTCCATTCCATTCCATTCCATTCCATTCCATTCCATTCCATTCCATTCCATTCCATTCCATTCCATTCCATTCCGTTCTACTCGGCTTGAATCCATTGAGTTCCGTTCCGTTCCGTTCCGTCCCGACACGTCCCGTCCCGTCCCGTCCCGTCCCGTCCCGTCCCGTGCCGTTTTACTCGGGTTGATTCCTTTCCATTCCGTTCCGCTCGTTTCCGTTACGTTCCATTCCGTTCCACGCGGGTTGGTTCAATTCCATTCTATTCTATTCTATTCCTTTCCCTTCCATTCCATTCCATTCCATTCCATTCTACTCGGGTTGATTCCATGCCATTCCGTTCCGCTCCATTCCGTTCCACGCGGGTTGGTTCAATTCCATTCTATTCTATTCTATTGCTTTCCCTTCCATTCCATTCCATTCCATTCCATTCTACTCGGGTTGATTCCATGCCATTCCGTTCCGTTCCATTCCGTCCCATCCCGACCCGTCCCATCCCGTCCCGTCCCGTCCCATCCCGTTCCGTTCCACATGGGTTGATTCAATTCCTTTCGGTTACATTGAATTCCATTCCATTCCATTCTACTCGGATTGATTCCATTCCATTCCATTCCATTCCATTCCATACCATTCCATTCCATTCCATTTCATTCCATTCCATTCCATTCCATTTCTTTCGATTCCATTCGTTTCCATTCCATTCCATTCCATTCCATTCTATTCCTTTCGATTCCATTCCATTCCATTAAATTCCATTCCATTCCATTCCATTCCATTCCATTCCATTCCATTCCATTCCATTCCATTCCGTTCTACTCGGGTTGATTCCACTCCATTCCATTCCATTCCATTCCATTATATACAATCCCATTCGATTCCATTCCATTCCATTCCATTCCATTCCATTCCATTCCATTCCATTCCATTCCATTCCATTCCATTCCATTCCATTCCGTTCTAGTCGGGTTGATTCCATTCTATTCCATTCCATTCCATTCCATTCCATTCCATTCCATTCGATTCCATTCCATTCCATTCCATTCTATTCCATTCCATTCTACTCCATTGAATTCCATTCCATTCCATTCTATTCCATTCCATTCGATTCCATTCCATTCCATTCCATTCCATTCCATTCCATTCCATTCCATTCCAATCCATTCCATTCTACTCGTGTTGATTCCCTTCCATTCCATTCAACTCCATTCCATTCCATTCCATTCCATTCCATTCCATTCCATTCCATTCCATTCTATTCCATTCCATTCCATTCCATTCCATTCCGTTCTACTCGGGTTGATTCCATTCTATTCCATTACATTCCATTCGATTCCATTCGGTTCCATTCGATTCCTTTCCATTCCGTTCCATTCTATTCCATTCCATTCTACTCCATTGAATTCCATTCCATTCCATTCTATTCCATTCCATTCCATTCCATTCCATTCCATTCCATTCCATTCCATTCCATTCCATTCCATTCCATTCCATTCCACTCGATTCCATTCCATTCCATTCCATTCCATTCCAATCCATTCCATTCTACTCGGGTGGATTCCATTCCATTCCATTCTTTTCCATTCCATTCCATTCCATTCCATTCCATTACATTCCATTCGGTTCCATTCCATTCCATTCCATTCCATTCCATTCCATTCCATTCCATTCCATTCCGTTCTAATCGGGTTGATTCCATTCTATTCCATTCCATTCCATTCCATTCCATTCAATTCCATTCCATTCCATTCCATTCCATTCCATTCTATTCCATTCCATTCTACTCCATTGAATTCCATTCCATTCCATTCTATTCCATTCCATTCCATTCCTTTCCATTCCATTTAGTTCTACTCGGGTTGATTCCATTCCATTCCATTCCATTCCTTTCCATTCCATTCCAATCCATTCCATTCCATTACTTTCCATTCCATTCCATTCCAATCCATTCCATTCTACTCGGGTTGACTCCATTCCATTCCATTCCATTACATTACATTCCATTATATTCCATTCCATTCCATTCGATTCCGTTCGATTCCATTCCATTCCATTCCATTCCATTCCATTCCATTCCATTCGATTCCATTCCTTTCCATTCGATTCCATTCCTTTCAATTCCATTCCATTCCATTCCATTCCATTCCAATCCATTCCATTCTACTCGGGTTGATTCAATTCCATTCCATTCCATTCCATTCCATTCCATTCCATTCCATTCCTTTCGATTCCATTCCTTTCCATTCCATTCCATTCCATTCCATTCCATTCCATTACATTCCATTCCGTTCTACTCGGGTTGATTCCACTCCATTCCATTCCATTCCATTCGATTCCATTCCATTCCATTCCATTCCAATCCATTCCATTCTACTCGGGTTGATTCCATTCCATTCCATTCCATTCCATTCCATTCCATTCCATTCCATTCCATTCCATTCTATTCCTTTCGATTCCATTCCATTCCATTAAATTCCATTCCATTCCATTCCATTCCATTCCATTCCATTCCATTCCATTCCATTCCATTCCATTCCATTCCGTTCTACTCGGGTTGATTCCACTCCATTCCATTCCATTCCATTCCATTATATACCATCCCATTCGATTCCATTCCATTCCATTCCATTCCATTCCATTCCATTCCATTCCATTCCATTCCATTCCATTCCATTCCATTCCATTCCGTTCTAGTCGGGTTGATTCCATTCTATTCCATTCCATTCCATTCCATTCCATTCCATTCCATTCGATTCCATTCCATTCCATTCCATTCTATTCCATTCCATTCTACTCCATTGAATTCCATTCCATTCCATTCAATTCCATTCCATTCCATCCCTTTCCATTCCATTTAGTTCTACTCGGGTTGATTCCATTCCATTCCATTCCATTCCATTCCATTCCATTCCATTCCATTCCATTCCATTCTATTCCTTTCGATTCCATTCCATTCCATTAAATTCCATTCCATTCCATTCCATTCCATTCCATTCCATTCCATTCCATTCCATTCCATTCCATTCCATTCCGTTCTACTCGGGTTGATTCCACTCCATTCCATTCCATTCCATTCCATTATATACCATCCCATTCGATTCCATTCCATTCCATTCCATTCCATTCCATTCCATTCCATTCCATTCCATTCCATTCCATTCCATTCCGTTCTAGTCGGGTTGATTCCATTCTATTCCATTCCATTCCATTCCATTCCATTCCATTCCATTCGATTCCATTCCATTCCATTCCATTCTATTCCATTCCATTCTACTCCATTGAATTCCATTCCATTCCATTCAATTCCATTCCATTCCATCCCTTTCCATTCCATTTAGTTCTACTCGGGTTGATTCCACTCCATTCCATTCCATTCCATTCGATTCCATTCCATTCCATTCCATTCCAATCCATTCCATTCTACTCGGGTTGATTCCATTCCATTCCATTCCATTCCATTCCATTCCATTCCATTCCATTCCATTCCATTCCATTCCATTCCATTCCATTCCATTCCATTCCATTCCATTCCGTTCTACTCGGCTTGAATCCATTGAGTTCCGTTCCGTTCCTTTCCGTCCCGACACGTCCCGTCCCGTCCCGTCCCGTCCCGTCCCGTCCCGTGCCGTTTTACTCGGGTTGATTCCTTTCCCTTCCGTTCCGCTCGTTTCCGTTACGTTCCATTCCGTTCCACGCGGGTTGGTTCAATTCCATTCTATTCTATTCTATTCCTTTCCCTTCCATTCCATTCCATTCCATTCCATTCTACTCGGGTTGATTCCATGCCATTCCGTTCCGCTCCATTCCGTTCCACGCGGGTTGGTTCAATTCCATTCTATTCTATTCTATTCCTTTCCCTTCCATTCCATTCCATTCCATTCCATTCTACTCGGGTTGATTCCATGCCATTCCGTTCCGTTCCATTCCGTCCCATCCCGACCCGTCCCATCCCGTCCCGTCCCGTCCCATCCCGTTCCGTTCCACATGGGTTGATTCAATTCCTTTCGGTTACATTGAATTCCATTCCATTCCATTCTACTCGGATTGATTCCATTCCATTCCATTCCATTCCATTCCATTCCAATCCATTCCATTCCATTCCATTCCATTGCGTTCCATTCGATTCGATTCCATTCCATTCCTTTCCATTCCATTCCAATCCATTCCATTCTACTTGGGTTGATTCCATTCCATTCCATTCCATTCCATTCCATTCCATTCCATTCAATTCCATTCCATTCCATTCCATTCCATTCCATTCCATTCCATTCCATTCCATTCCATTCCATTCCACTCGATTCCATTCCAATCCATTCCATTCTACTCGGGTGGATTCCATTCCATTCCATTCCTTTCCATTCCATTCCATTCCATTCCATTACATTCCATTCGGTTCCATTCCATTCCATTCCATTCCATTCCATTCCATTCCATTCCATTCCGTTCTAATCGGGTTGATTCCATTCTATTCCATTCCATTCCATTCCATTCCATTCAATTCCATTCCATTCCATTCCATTCCATTCCATTCCATTCTATTCCATTCCATTCTACTCCATTGAATTCCATTCCATTCCATTCTATTCCATTCCATTCCATTCCTTTCCATTCCATTTAGTTCTACTCGGGTTGATTCCATTCCATTCCATTCCATTCCTTTCCATTCCATTCCAATCCATTCCATTCCATTACTTTCCATTCCATTCCATTCCAATCCATTCCATTACTTTCCATTCCATTCCATTCCAATCCATTCCATTCTACTCGGGTTGACTCCATTCCATTCCATTCCATTACATTACATTCCATTATATTCCATTCCATTCCATTCGATTCCGTTCGATTCCACTCCATTCCATTCCATTCCATTCCATTCCATTCCATTCCATTCCATTCGATTCCATTCCATTCGATTCCATTCCATTCCATTCCATTCCATTCCATTCCATTCCAATCCATTCCATTCTACTCGGGTTGATTCAATTCCATTCCATTCCATTCCATTCCATTCCATTCCATTCCATTCCATTCCATTCCATTCCTTTCGATTCCATTCCATTCCATTCCATTCCATTCCACTCCATTCCATTCCATTCCATTCCATTCCATTCCGTTCTACTCGGGTTGATTCCATTCCATTCCATTCCATTCCATTCCATTCCATTCCATTCCATTACAACCCATTCCGTTCTACTCGGGTTGATTCCATTCCATTCCATTGAATTCCATTCCATTCCATTCCATTCCATTCCATTCCATTCGATTCCATTCCATTCCATTCCATTCCAAACCATTCCATTCTACTCGGGTTCATCATTCCATTCCATTCCATCCCATTCCATTCCACTCGGGTTCATTCCATTCCATTCCATTCCATTCCAGTCCATTCCATTCCATTCCATTCCACTCGGGTGCATTCCATTCCATTCCATTCCATTCCATTCCATTCCATTCCATTCCATTCCGTTCTGCTCAGGTTGATTTCCATTCCATTCTATTCCATTCCATTCCATTCCATTCCATTCCGTTCCATTCCATTCCATTCCATTCCATTCCATTCCATTCCATTCCATTCCATTCCATTCCATTCCATTCCATTCCATTCCGTTCTACTCGGCTTGAATCCATTGAGTTCCGTTCCGTTCCGTTCCGTCCCGACACGTCCCGTCCCGTCCCGTCCCGTCCCGTCCCGTCCCGTGCCGTTTTACTCGGGTTGATTCCTTTCCATTCCGTTCCGCTCGTTTCCGTTACGTTCCATTCCGTTCCACGCGGGTTGGTTCAATTCCATTCTATTCTATTCTATTCCTTTCCCTTCCATTCCATTCCATTCCATTCCATTCTACTCGGGTTGATTCCATGCCATTCCGTTCCGCTCCATTCCGTTCCACGCGGGTTGGTTCAATTCCATTCTATTCTATTCTATTGCTTTCCCTTCCATTCCATTCCATTCCATTCCATTCTACTCGGGTTGATTCCATGCCATTCCGTTCCGTTCCATTCCGTCCCATCCCGACCCGTCCCATCCCGTCCCGTCCCGTCCCATCCCGTTCCGTTCCACATGGGTTGATTCAATTCCTTTCGGTTACATTGAATTCCATTCCATTCCATTCTACTCGGATTGATTCCATTCCATTCCATTCCATTCCATTCCATACCATTCCATTCCATTCCATTTCATTCCATTCCATTCCATTCCATTTCTTTCGATTCCATTCGTTTCCATTCCATTCCATTCCATTCCATTCTATTCCTTTCGATTCCATTCCATTCCATTAAATTCCATTCCATTCCATTCCATTCCATTCCATTCCATTCCATTCCATTCCATTCCATTCCGTTCTACTCGGGTTGATTCCACTCCATTCCATTCCATTCCATTCCATTATATACAATCCCATTCGATTCCATTCCATTCCATTCCATTCCATTCCATTCCATTCCATTCCATTCCATTCCATTCCATTCCATTCCATTCCATTCCATTCCGTTCTAGTCGGGTTGATTCCATTCTATTCCATTCCATTCCATTCCATTCCATTCCATTCCATTCGATTCCATTCCATTCCATTCCATTCTATTCCATTCCATTCTACTCCATTGAATTCCATTCCATTCCATTCTATTCCATTCCATTCGATTCCATTCCATTCCATTCCATTCCATTCCATTCCATTCCATTCCATTCCAATCCATTCCATTCTACTCGTGTTGATTCCCTTCCATTCCATTCAACTCCATTCCATTCCATTCCATTCCATTCCATTCCATTCCATTCCATTCCATTCTATTCCATTCCATTCCATTCCATTCCATTCCGTTCTACTCGGGTTGATTCCATTCTATTCCATTACATTCCATTCGATTCCATTCGGTTCCATTCGATTCCTTTCCATTCCGTTCCATTCTATTCCATTCCATTCTACTCCATTGAATTCCATTCCATTCCATTCTATTCCATTCCATTCCATTCCATTCCATTCCATTCCATTCCATTCCATTCCATTCCATTCCATTCCATTCCACTCGATTCCATTCCATTCCATTCCATTCCATTCCAATCCATTCCATTCTACTCGGGTGGATTCCATTCCATTCCATTCTTTTCCATTCCATTCCATTCCATTCCATTCCATTACATTCCATTCGGTTCCATTCCATTCCATTCCATTCCATTCCATTCCATTCCATTCCATTCCATTCCGTTCTAATCGGGTTGATTCCATTCTATTCCATTCCATTCCATTCCATTCCATTCAATTCCATTCCATTCCATTCCATTCCATTCCATTCTATTCCATTCCATTCTACTCCATTGAATTCCATTCCATTCCATTCTATTCCATTCCATTCCATTCCTTTCCATTCCATTTAGTTCTACTCGGGTTGATTCCATTCCATTCCATTCCATTCCTTTCCATTCCATTCCAATCCATTCCATTCCATTACTTTCCATTCCATTCCATTCCAATCCATTCCATTCTACTCGGGTTGACTCCATTCCATTCCATTCCATTACATTACATTCCATTATATTCCATTCCATTCCATTCGATTCCGTTCGATTCCATTCCATTCCATTCCATTCCATTCCATTCCATTCCATTCGATTCCATTCCTTTCCATTCGATTCCATTCCTTTCAATTCCATTCCATTCCATTCCATTCCATTCCAATCCATTCCATTCTACTCGGGTTGATTCAATTCCATTCCATTCCATTCCATTCCATTCCATTCCATTCCATTCCTTTCGATTCCATTCCTTTCCATTCCATTCCATTCCATTCCATTCCATTCCATTACATTCCATTCCGTTCTACTCGGGTTGATTCCACTCCATTCCATTCCATTCCATTCGATTCCATTCCATTCCATTCCATTCCAATCCATTCCATTCTACTCGGGTTGATTCCATTCCATTCCATTCCATTCCATTCCATTCCATTCCATTCCATTCCATTCCATTCTATTCCTTTCGATTCCATTCCATTCCATTAAATTCCATTCCATTCCATTCCATTCCATTCCATTCCATTCCATTCCATTCCATTCCATTCCATTCCATTCCGTTCTACTCGGGTTGATTCCACTCCATTCCATTCCATTCCATTCCATTATATACCATCCCATTCGATTCCATTCCATTCCATTCCATTCCATTCCATTCCATTCCATTCCATTCCATTCCATTCCATTCCATTCCATTCCATTCCATTCCGTTCTAGTCGGGTTGATTCCATTCTATTCCATTCCATTCCATTCCATTCCATTCCATTCCATTCGATTCCATTCCATTCCATTCCATTCTATTCCATTCCATTCTACTCCATTGAATTCCATTCCATTCCATTCAATTCCATTCCATTCCATCCCTTTCCATTCCATTTAGTTCTACTCGGGTTGATTCCATTCCATTCCATTCCATTCCATTCCATTCCATTCCATTCCATTCCATTCCATTCCATTCTATTCCTTTCGATTCCATTCCATTCCATTAAATTCCATTCCATTCCATTCCATTCCATTCCATTCCATTCCATTCCATTCCATTCCATTCCATTCCATTCCGTTCTACTCGGGTTGATTCCACTCCATTCCATTCCATTCCATTCCATTATATACCATCCCATTCGATTCCATTCCATTCCATTCCATTCCATTCCATTCCATTCCATTCCATTCCATTCCATTCCATTCCATTCCGTTCTAGTCGGGTTGATTCCATTCTATTCCATTCCATTCCATTCCATTCCATTCCATTCCATTCGATTCCATTCCATTCCATTCCATTCTATTCCATTCCATTCTACTCCATTGAATTCCATTCCATTCCATTCAATTCCATTCCATTCCATCCCTTTCCATTCCATTTAGTTCTACTCGGGTTGATTCCATTCCATTCCATTCCATTCCATTCCATTCCATTCCATTCCATTCCATTCAATTCCATTCCATTCCGTTACTTTCCATTCCATTCCATTCCAATCCATTCCATTCTACTCGGGTTGACTCCATTCCATTCCATTCCTTTCCATTCCATTATATTCCATTCTAATCCATTCGATTCCGTTCGATTCCATTCCATTCCATTCCATTCCATTCCATTGCATTCCATTCCATTCCATTCCATTCCATTCCGTTCTACTCGGGTTGATTCCATTCCATTCCTTTCCATTCCATTCCATTCCATTCCATTCCATTCCATTCCATTCCATTCCATTCCATTCCCTTCCATTCCATTCCATTCCAATCCATTCCATTCTACTCGGGTTGATTCCATTCCATTCCATTGCATTCGACTCCATTCGATTCCATTCGATTCCATTCCATTCCATTCCGTTCCATTCCATTCCATTCCATTCCATTGAATTCCATTCCATTCCATTCCATTCCATTCCATTCCATTCCATTCCATTCCATTCCATTCCATTCCATTCCATTCCATTCCATTCCATTCCGTTCTACTCGGGTTGATTCCATTCCATTCCATTCCATTCCATTCCATTCCATTCCATTCCATTCCATTCCAATCTATTCCATTCTATTCAATTCGATTCCATTCGATTCCATTCAATTCCATTCCATTCCATTCCATTCCATTCCATTCCATTCGATTCCATTCCATTCCATTCGATTCCATTCGATTCCATTCCATTCCATTCCATTCCATTCCATTCCAATCCATTCCATTCTACTCGGGTTGATTCAATTCCATTCCATTCCATTCCATTCCATTCCATTCCATTCCATTCCATTCCATTCCATTCCTTTCGATTCCATTCCATTCCATTCCATTCCATTCCATTCCATTCCATTCCATTCCATTCCATTCCATTCCGTTCTACTCGGGTTGATTCCATTCCATTCCATTCCATTCCATTCCATTCCATTCCATTCGATTCCACTCGATTCCATTCCATTCCATTCCATTCCATTCCATTCCATTCCATTCCAATCTATTCCATTCGATTACATTCCATTCCATTCCATTCCATTCCATTCCATTCCATTCCATTCCAATCCATTCCATTCTACTCGTGTTGATTCCCTTCCATTCCATTCCACTCCATTCCATTCCATTCCATTCCATTCCATTCCATTCCATTCCATTCCATTCCATTCCATTCCATTCCATTCCATTCCGTTCTACTCGGGTTGATTCCATTCTATTCCATTACATTCCATTCGATTCCATTCGATTCCATTCGATTCCTTTCCATTCCATTCCATTCCATTCCATTCCATTCCATTCTATTCCATTCCATTCCATTCCATTCCATTCCATTCCAATCCATTCCCTTCCGTTCTATTCGGGTTGATTCCA
The DNA here is from genome assembly GCF_029281585.2 of Gorilla gorilla gorilla. NCBI lineage: Eukaryota > Metazoa > Chordata > Mammalia > Primates > Hominidae > Gorilla > Gorilla gorilla. Next base: position 2,874,455 of record NC_073241.2, read on the forward strand.
TTCCATTCCATTCCATTCCATTCCATTCCATTCCATTCCATTCCATTCCATTCTATTGCATTCCATTCGATTCCATTCGATTCCATTCCATTCCATTCCATTCCATTCCATTCCATTCCATTCCATTCCATTCCATTCTATTCCATTCCATTCCATTCTGTTCCATTCTATTCCATTCCATTCCATTCCGTTCCACTCGGGTTGATTCCATTCTATTCCATTCCATTCCATTCGATTCCATTCGATATCATTCGATTCGATTCCATTCCATTCCATTCCATTCCATTCCATTCCATTCCATTCTATTCCATTCCATTCCATTCCATTCCATTCCATTCTATTCCATTCCATTCCATTCCGTTCTACTCGGGTTGATTCCATTCCATTCCATTTCATTCCATTCCATTCCATTCCATTCGATTCCATTCGATTCCATTCCATTCCATTCCATTCCAATCCATTCCATTCTACTCGGGTTGATTCCATTCCATTCCATTCCATTCCATTCCATTCCATTCCATTCCATTCCATTCCACTCGATTCCATTCCATTCCATTCCATTCCATTCCAATCCATTCCATTCTACTCGGGTGGATTCCATTCCATTCCATTCTTTTCCATTCCATTCCATTCCATTCCATTACATTACATTCCATTCGGTTCCATTCCATTCCATTCCATTCCATTCCATTCCATTCCATTCCATTCCATTCCATTCCGTTCTAATCGGGTTGATTCCATTCTATTCCATTCCATTCCATTCCATTCCATTCAATTCCATTCCATTCCATTCCATTCCATTCCATTCCATTCTATTCCATTCCATTCTACTCCATTGAATTCCATTCCATTCCATTCTATTCCATTCCATTCCATTCCTTTCCATTCCATTTAGTTCTACTCGGGTTGATTCCATTCCATTCCATTCCATTCCTTTCCATTCCATTCCAATCCATTCCATTCCATTACTTTCCATTCCATTCCATTCCAATCCATTCCATTCTACTCGGGTTGACTCCATTCCATTCCATTCCATTCCATTCCATTCCATTCCATTCGATTCCATTCCATTCCATTCGATTCCATTCCATTCCATTCCATTCCATTCCATTCCATTCCAATCCATTCCATTCTACTCGGGTTGATTCAATTCCATTCCATTCCATTCCATTCCATTCCATTCCATTCCATTCCATTCCATTCCTTTCGATTCCATTCCTTTCCATTCCATTCCATTCCATTCCATTCCATTCCATTCCATTCCATTCCATTCCGTTCTACTCGGGTTGATTTCACTCCATTAGATTCCATTCCATTCCATTCCATTCCATTCCATTCCATTCCATTCCATTCCTTTCCATTCCAACCCATTCCGTTCTACTCGGGTTGATTCCATTCCATTCCATTGAATTCCATTCCATTCCATGCCATTCCATTCCATTCCATTCCATTCCATTCCATTCGATTCCATTCCATTCCATTCCATTCCAAACCATTCCATTCTACTCGGGTTCATCATTCCATTCCATTCCATTCCATTCCATTCCACTCGGGTTCATTCCATTCCATTCCATTCCATTCCATTCCATTCCATTCCATGCCACTCGGGTGCATTCCATTCCATTCCATTCCATTCCATTCCATTCCATTCCATTCCGTTCTGCTCAGGTTGATTTCCATTCCATTCCATTCCATTCCATTCCATTCCATTCCATTCCATTCCATTCCATTCCATTCCATTCCATTCCATTCCATTCCATTCCGTTCTACTCGGCTTGAATCCATTGAGTTCCGTTCCGTTCCTTTCCGTCCCGACACGTCCCGTCCCGTCCCGTCCCGTCCCGTCCCGTCCCGTGCCGTTTTACTCGGGTTGATTCCTTTCCATTCCGTTCCGCTCGTTTCCGTTACGTTCCATTCCGTTCCACGCGGGTTGGTTCAATTCCATTCTATTCTATTCTATTCCTTTCCCTTCCATTCCATTCCATTCCATTCCATTCTACTCGGGTTGATTCCATGCCATTCCGTTCCGCTCCATTCCGTTCCACGCGGGTTGGTTCAATTCCATTCTATTCTATTCTATTCCTTTCCCTTCCATTCCATTCCATTCCATTCCATTCTACTCGGGTTGATTCCATGCCATTCCGTTCCGTTCCATTCCGTCCCATCCCGACCCGTCCCATCCCGTCCCGTCCCGTCCCATCCCGTTCCGTTCCACATGGGTTGATTCAATTCCTTTCGGTTACATTGAATTCCATTCCATTCCATTCTACTCGGATTGATTCCATTCCATTCCATTCCATTCCATTCCATTCCATTCCATTCCATTCCATTCCATTCCATTCCATTGCGTTCCATTCGATTCGATTCCATTCCATTCCTTTCCATTCCATTCCAATCCATTCCATTCTACTTGGGTTGATTCCATTCCATTCCATTCCATTCCATTCCATTCCATTCAATTCCATTCCATTCCATTCCATTCCATTCCATTCCATTCCATTCCATTCCATTCCATTCCACTCGATTCCATTCCATTCCATTCCATTCCATTCCAATCCATTCCATTCTACTCGGGTGGATTCCATTCCATTCCATTCCTTTCCATTCCATTCCATTCCATTCCATTACATTCCATTCGGTTCCATTCCATTCCATTCCATTCCATTCCATTCCATTCCATTCCATTCCGTTCTAATCGGGTTGATTCCATTCTATTCCATTCCATTCCATTCCATTCCATTCAATTCCATTCCATTCCATTCCATTCCATTCCATTCCATTCGATTCCATTCGATTCCATTCCATTCCAAACCATTCCATTCTACTCGGGTTCATCATTCCATTCCATTCCATCCCATTCCATTCCACTCGGGTTCATTCCATTCCATTCCATTCCATTCCAGTCCATTCAATTCCATTCCATTCCACTCGGGTGCATTCCATTCCATTCCATTCCATTCCATTCCATTCCATTCCATTCCATTCCATTCCATTCCATTCTGCTCAGGTTGATTTCCATTCCATTCTATTCCATTCCATTCCATTCCATTCCATTCCATTCCATTCCATTCCATTCCATTCCATTCCATTCCATTCCATTCCATTCCATTCCATTCCATTCCATTCCATTCCGTTCTACTCGGCTTGAATCCATTGAGTTCCGTTCCGTTCCGTTCCGTCCCGACACGTCCCGTCCCGTCCCGTCCCGTCCCGTCCCGTCCCGTGCCGTTTTACTCGGGTTGATTCCTTTCCATTCCGTTCCGCTCGTTTCCGTTACGTTCCATTCCGTTCCACGCGGGTTGGTTCAATTCCATTCTATTCTATTCTATTCCTTTCCCTTCCATTCCATTCCATTCCATTCCATTCTACTCGGGTTGATTCCATGCCATTCCGTTCCGCTCCATTCCGTTCCACGCGGGTTGGTTCAATTCCATTCTATTGTATTCTATTCCTTTCCCTTCCATTCCATTCCATTCCATTCCATTCTACTCGGGTTGATTCCATGCCATTCCGTTCCGTTCCATTCCGTCCCATCCCGACCCGTCCCATCCCGTCCCGTCCCGTCCCATCCCGTTCCGTTCCACATGGGTTGATTCAATTCCTTTCGGTTACATTGAATTCCATTCCATTCCATTCTACTCGGATTGATTCCATTCCATTCCATTCCATTCCATTCCATACCATTCCATTCCATTCCATTTCATTCCATTCCATTCCATTCCATTTCTTTCGATTCCATTCGTTTCCATTCCATTCCATTCCATTCCATTCTATTCCTTTCGATTCCATTCCATTCCATTAAATTCCATTCCATTCCATTCCATTCCATTCCATTCCATTCCATTCCATTCCATTCCGTTCTGCTCGGGTTGATTCCACTCCATTCCATTCCATTCCATTCCATTATATACCATCCCATTCGATTCCATTCCATTCCATTCCATTCCATTCCATTCCATTCCATTCCATTCCATTCCATTCCATTCCATTCCATTCCATTCCGTTCTAGTCGGGTTGATTCCATTCTATTCCATTCCATTCCATTCCATTCCATTCCATTCCATTCCATTCGATTCCATTCCATTCCATTCCATTCTATTCCATTCCATTCTACTCCATTGAATTCCATTCCAATCCATTCAGTTCCATTCCATTCCATCCCTTTCCATTCCATTTAGTTCTACTCGGGTTGATTCCATTCCATTCCATTCCATTCCATTCCATTCCATTCCATTCCATTCAATTCCATTCCATTCCGTTACTTTCCATTCCATTCCATTCCAATCCATTCCATTCTACTCGGGTTGACTCCATTCCATTCCATTCCTTTCCATTCCATTATATTCCATTCTAATCCATTCGATTCCGTTCGATTCCATTCCATTCCATTCCATTCCATTCCATTGCATTCCATTCCATTCCATTCCATTCCATTCCGTTCTACTCGGGTTGATTCCATTCCATTCCTTTCCATTCCATTCCATTCCATTCCATTCCATTCCATTCCATTCCATTCCATTCCATTCCATTCCAATCCATTCCATTCTACTCGGGTTGATTCCATTCCATTCCATTGCATTCGACTCCATTCGATTCCATTCGATTCCATTCCGTTCCATTCCGTTCCATTCCATTCCATTCCATTCCATTCTATTCCATTGAATTCCATTCCATTCCATTCCATTCCATTCCATTCCATTCCATTCCATTCCATTCCATTCCATTCCGTTCTACTCGGGTTGATTCCATTCCATTCCATTCCATTCCATTCCATTCCATTCCATTCCATTCCATTCCAATCTATTCCATTCTATTCAATTCGATTCCATTCGATTCCATTCAATTCCATTCAATTCCATTCCATTCCATTCCAATCCATTCCATTCTACTCGGGTTGATTCCATTCCATTCCATTCCATTCCATTCCATTCCATTCCATTCCATTCCATTCCATTCCATTCCATTCCATTCGATTCCATTCCATTCCATTCCATTCCATTCCATTCCATTCCATTCCAATCTATTCCATTCGATTCCATTCCATTCCATTCCATTCCATTCCATTCCATTCCATTCCATTCCAATCCATTCCATTCTACTCGTGTTGATTCCCTTCCATTCCATTCAACTCCATTCCATTCCATTCCATTCCATTCCATTCCATTCCATTCCATTCCATTCTATTCCATTCCATTCCATTCCATTCCATTCCGTTCTACTCGGGTTGATTCCATTCTATTCCATTACATTCCATTCGATTCCATTCGATTCCATTCGATTCCTTTCCATTCCATTCCATTCTATTCCATTCCATTCTACTCCATTGAATTCCATTCCATTCCATTCTATTCCCTTCCATTCCATTCCATTCCATTCCATTCCATTCCATTCCATTCCATTCCATTCCATTCCATTCCACTCGATTCCATTCCATTCCATTCCATTCCATTCCAATCCATTCCATTCTACTCGGGTGGATTCCATTCCATTCCATTCTTTTCCATTCCATTCCATTCCATTCCATTCCATTACATTCCATTCGGTTCCATTCCATTCCATTCCATTCCATTCCATTCCATTCCATTCCATTCCATTCCATTCCGTTCTAATCGGGTTGATTCCATTCTATTCCATTCCATTCCATTCCATTCCATTCAATTCCATTCCATTCCATTCCATTCCATTCCATTCTATTCCATTCCATTCTACTCCATTGAATTCCATTCCATTCCATTCTATTCCATTCCATTCCATTCCTTTCCATTCCATTTAGTTCTACTCGGGTTGATTCCATTCCATTCCATTCCATTCCTTTCCATTCCATTCCAATCCATTCCATTCCATTACTTTCCATTCCATTCCATTCCAATCCATTCCATTCTACTCGGGTTGACTCCATTCCATTCCATTCCATTACATTACATTCCATTATATTCCATTCCATTCCATTCGATTCCGTTCGATTCCATTCCATTCCATTCCATTCCATTCCATTCCATTCCATTCCATTCGATTCCATTCCATTCCGTTCTACTCGGGTTGATTCCATTCCATTCCTTTCCATTCCATTCCATTCCATTCCATTCCATTCCATTCCATTCCATTCCATTCCATTCCCTTCCATTCCATTCCATTCCAATCCATTCCATTCTACTCGGGTTGATTCCATTCCATTCCATTGCATTCGACTCCATTCGATTCCATTCGATTCCATTCCATTCCATTCCGTTCCATTCCATTCCATTCCATTCCATTGAATTCCATTCCATTCCATTCCATTCCATTCCATTCCATTCCATTCCATTCCATTCCATTCCATTCCATTCCATTCCATTCCATTCCATTCCGTTCTACTCGGGTTGATTCCATTCCATTCCATTCCATTCCATTCCATTCCATTCCATTCCATTCCATTCCAATCTATTCCATTCTATTCAATTCGATTCCATTCGATTCCATTCAATTCCATTCCATTCCATTCCATTCCATTCCATTCCATTCGATTCCATTCCATTCCATTCGATTCCATTCGATTCCATTCCATTCCATTCCATTCCATTCCATTCCAATCCATTCCATTCTACTCGGGTTGATTCAATTCCATTCCATTCCATTCCATTCCATTCCATTCCATTCCATTCCATTCCATTCCATTCCTTTCGATTCCATTCCATTCCATTCCATTCCATTCCATTCCATTCCATTCCATTCCATTCCATTCCATTCCGTTCTACTCGGGTTGATTCCATTCCATTCCATTCCATTCCATTCCATTCCATTCCATTCGATTCCACTCGATTCCATTCCATTCCATTCCATTCCATTCCATTCCATTCCATTCCAATCTATTCCATTCGATTACATTCCATTCCATTCCATTCCATTCCATTCCATTCCATTCCATTCCAATCCATTCCATTCTACTCGTGTTGATTCCCTTCCATTCCATTCCACTCCATTCCATTCCATTCCATTCCATTCCATTCCATTCCATTCCATTCCATTCCATTCCATTCCATTCCATTCCATTCCGTTCTACTCGGGTTGATTCCATTCTATTCCATTACATTCCATTCGATTCCATTCGATTCCATTCGATTCCTTTCCATTCCATTCCATTCCATTCCATTCCATTCCATTCTATTCCATTCCATTCCATTCCATTCCATTCCATTCCAATCCATTCCCTTCCGTTCTATTCGGGTTGATTCCATTCCATTCCATTCCATTCCATTCCATTCCATTCCATTCCATTCCATTCCATTCTATTGCATTCCATTCGATTCCATTCGATTCCATTCCATTCCATTCCATTCCATTCCATTCCATTCCATTCCATTCCATTCCATTCTATTCCATTCCATTCCATTCTGTTCCATTCTATTCCATTCCATTCCATTCCGTTCCACTCGGGTTGATTCCATTCTATTCCATTCCATTCCATTCGATTCCATTCGATATCATTCGATTCGATTCCATTCCATTCCATTCCATTCCATTCCATTCCATTCCATTCTATTCCATTCCATTCCATTCCATTCCATTCCATTCTATTCCATTCCATTCCATTCCGTTCTACTCGGGTTGATTCCATTCCATTCCATTTCATTCCATTCCATTCCATTCCATTCGATTCCATTCGATTCCATTCCATTCCATTCCATTCCAATCCATTCCATTCTACTCGGGTTGATTCCATTCCATTCCATTCCATTCCATTCCATTCCATTCCATTCCATTCCATTCCACTCGATTCCATTCCATTCCATTCCATTCCATTCCAATCCATTCCATTCTACTCGGGTGGATTCCATTCCATTCCATTCTTTTCCATTCCATTCCATTCCATTCCATTACATTACATTCCATTCGGTTCCATTCCATTCCATTCCATTCCATTCCATTCCATTCCATTCCATTCCATTCCATTCCGTTCTAATCGGGTTGATTCCATTCTATTCCATTCCATTCCATTCCATTCCATTCAATTCCATTCCATTCCATTCCATTCCATTCCATTCCATTCTATTCCATTCCATTCTACTCCATTGAATTCCATTCCATTCCATTCTATTCCATTCCATTCCATTCCTTTCCATTCCATTTAGTTCTACTCGGGTTGATTCCATTCCATTCCATTCCATTCCTTTCCATTCCATTCCAATCCATTCCATTCCATTACTTTCCATTCCATTCCATTCCAATCCATTCCATTCTACTCGGGTTGACTCCATTCCATTCCATTCCATTCCATTCCATTCCATTCCATTCGATTCCATTCCATTCCATTCGATTCCATTCCATTCCATTCCATTCCATTCCATTCCATTCCAATCCATTCCATTCTACTCGGGTTGATTCAATTCCATTCCATTCCATTCCATTCCATTCCATTCCATTCCATTCCATTCCATTCCTTTCGATTCCATTCCTTTCCATTCCATTCCATTCCATTCCATTCCATTCCATTCCATTCCATTCCATTCCGTTCTACTCGGGTTGATTTCACTCCATTAGATTCCATTCCATTCCATTCCATTCCATTCCATTCCATTCCATTCCATTCCTTTCCATTCCAACCCATTCCGTTCTACTCGGGTTGATTCCATTCCATTCCATTGAATTCCATTCCATTCCATGCCATTCCATTCCATTCCATTCCATTCCATTCCATTCGATTCCATTCCATTCCATTCCATTCCAAACCATTCCATTCTACTCGGGTTCATCATTCCATTCCATTCCATTCCATTCCATTCCACTCGGGTTCATTCCATTCCATTCCATTCCATTCCATTCCATTCCATTCCATGCCACTCGGGTGCATTCCATTCCATTCCATTCCATTCCATTCCATTCCATTCCATTCCGTTCTGCTCAGGTTGATTTCCATTCCATTCCATTCCATTCCATTCCATTCCATTCCATTCCATTCCATTCCATTCCATTCCATTCCATTCCATTCCATTCCATTCCGTTCTACTCGGCTTGAATCCATTGAGTTCCGTTCCGTTCCTTTCCGTCCCGACACGTCCCGTCCCGTCCCGTCCCGTCCCGTCCCGTCCCGTGCCGTTTTACTCGGGTTGATTCCTTTCCATTCCGTTCCGCTCGTTTCCGTTACGTTCCATTCCGTTCCACGCGGGTTGGTTCAATTCCATTCTATTCTATTCTATTCCTTTCCCTTCCATTCCATTCCATTCCATTCCATTCTACTCGGGTTGATTCCATGCCATTCCGTTCCGCTCCATTCCGTTCCACGCGGGTTGGTTCAATTCCATTCTATTCTATTCTATTCCTTTCCCTTCCATTCCATTCCATTCCATTCCATTCTACTCGGGTTGATTCCATGCCATTCCGTTCCGTTCCATTCCGTCCCATCCCGACCCGTCCCATCCCGTCCCGTCCCGTCCCATCCCGTTCCGTTCCACATGGGTTGATTCAATTCCTTTCGGTTACATTGAATTCCATTCCATTCCATTCTACTCGGATTGATTCCATTCCATTCCATTCCATTCCATTCCATTCCATTCCATTCCATTCCATTCCATTCCATTCCATTGCGTTCCATTCGATTCGATTCCATTCCATTCCTTTCCATTCCATTCCAATCCATTCCATTCTACTTGGGTTGATTCCATTCCATTCCATTCCATTCCATTCCATTCCATTCAATTCCATTCCATTCCATTCCATTCCATTCCATTCCATTCCATTCCATTCCATTCCATTCCACTCGATTCCATTCCATTCCATTCCATTCCATTCCAATCCATTCCATTCTACTCGGGTGGATTCCATTCCATTCCATTCCTTTCCATTCCATTCCATTCCATTCCATTACATTCCATTCGGTTCCATTCCATTCCATTCCATTCCATTCCATTCCATTCCATTCCATTCCGTTCTAATCGGGTTGATTCCATTCTATTCCATTCCATTCCATTCCATTCCATTCAATTCCATTCCATTCCATTCCATTCCATTCCATTCCATTCGATTCCATTCGATTCCATTCCATTCCAAACCATTCCATTCTACTCGGGTTCATCATTCCATTCCATTCCATCCCATTCCATTCCACTCGGGTTCATTCCATTCCATTCCATTCCATTCCAGTCCATTCAATTCCATTCCATTCCACTCGGGTGCATTCCATTCCATTCCATTCCATTCCATTCCATTCCATTCCATTCCATTCCATTCCATTCCATTCTGCTCAGGTTGATTTCCATTCCATTCTATTCCATTCCATTCCATTCCATTCCATTCCATTCCATTCCATTCCATTCCATTCCATTCCATTCCATTCCATTCCATTCCATTCCATTCCATTCCATTCCATTCCGTTCTACTCGGCTTGAATCCATTGAGTTCCGTTCCGTTCCGTTCCGTCCCGACACGTCCCGTCCCGTCCCGTCCCGTCCCGTCCCGTCCCGTGCCGTTTTACTCGGGTTGATTCCTTTCCATTCCGTTCCGCTCGTTTCCGTTACGTTCCATTCCGTTCCACGCGGGTTGGTTCAATTCCATTCTATTCTATTCTATTCCTTTCCCTTCCATTCCATTCCATTCCATTCCATTCTACTCGGGTTGATTCCATGCCATTCCGTTCCGCTCCATTCCGTTCCACGCGGGTTGGTTCAATTCCATTCTATTGTATTCTATTCCTTTCCCTTCCATTCCATTCCATTCCATTCCATTCTACTCGGGTTGATTCCATGCCATTCCGTTCCGTTCCATTCCGTCCCATCCCGACCCGTCCCATCCCGTCCCGTCCCGTCCCATCCCGTTCCGTTCCACATGGGTTGATTCAATTCCTTTCGGTTACATTGAATTCCATTCCATTCCATTCTACTCGGATTGATTCCATTCCATTCCATTCCATTCCATTCCATACCATTCCATTCCATTCCATTTCATTCCATTCCATTCCATTCCATTTCTTTCGATTCCATTCGTTTCCATTCCATTCCATTCCATTCCATTCTATTCCTTTCGATTCCATTCCATTCCATTAAATTCCATTCCATTCCATTCCATTCCATTCCATTCCATTCCATTCCATTCCATTCCGTTCTGCTCGGGTTGATTCCACTCCATTCCATTCCATTCCATTCCATTATATACCATCCCATTCGATTCCATTCCATTCCATTCCATTCCATTCCATTCCATTCCATTCCATTCCATTCCATTCCATTCCATTCCATTCCATTCCGTTCTAGTCGGGTTGATTCCATTCTATTCCATTCCATTCCATTCCATTCCATTCCATTCCATTCCATTCGATTCCATTCCATTCCATTCCATTCTATTCCATTCCATTCTACTCCATTGAATTCCATTCCAATCCATTCAGTTCCATTCCATTCCATCCCTTTCCATTCCATTTAGTTCTACTCGGGTTGATTCCATTCCATTCCATTCCATTCCATTCCATTCCATTCCATTCCATTCAATTCCATTCCATTCCGTTACTTTCCATTCCATTCCATTCCAATCCATTCCATTCTACTCGGGTTGACTCCATTCCATTCCATTCCTTTCCATTCCATTATATTCCATTCTAATCCATTCGATTCCGTTCGATTCCATTCCATTCCATTCCATTCCATTCCATTGCATTCCATTCCATTCCATTCCATTCCATTCCGTTCTACTCGGGTTGATTCCATTCCATTCCTTTCCATTCCATTCCATTCCATTCCATTCCATTCCATTCCATTCCATTCCATTCCATTCCATTCCAATCCATTCCATTCTACTCGGGTTGATTCCATTCCATTCCATTGCATTCGACTCCATTCGATTCCATTCGATTCCATTCCGTTCCATTCCGTTCCATTCCATTCCATTCCATTCCATTCTATTCCATTGAATTCCATTCCATTCCATTCCATTCCATTCCATTCCATTCCATTCCATTCCATTCCATTCCATTCCGTTCTACTCGGGTTGATTCCATTCCATTCCATTCCATTCCATTCCATTCCATTCCATTCCATTCCATTCCAATCTATTCCATTCTATTCAATTCGATTCCATTCGATTCCATTCAATTCCATTCAATTCCATTCCATTCCATTCCAATCCATTCCATTCTACTCGGGTTGATTCCATTCCATTCCATTCCATTCCATTCCATTCCATTCCATTCCATTCCATTCCATTCCATTCCATTCCATTCGATTCCATTCCATTCCATTCCATTCCATTCCATTCCATTCCATTCCAATCTATTCCATTCGATTCCATTCCATTCCATTCCATTCCATTCCATTCCATTCCATTCCATTCCAATCCATTCCATTCTACTCGTGTTGATTCCCTTCCATTCCATTCAACTCCATTCCATTCCATTCCATTCCATTCCATTCCATTCCATTCCATTCCATTCTATTCCATTCCATTCCATTCCATTCCATTCCGTTCTACTCGGGTTGATTCCATTCTATTCCATTACATTCCATTCGATTCCATTCGATTCCATTCGATTCCTTTCCATTCCATTCCATTCTATTCCATTCCATTCTACTCCATTGAATTCCATTCCATTCCATTCTATTCCCTTCCATTCCATTCCATTCCATTCCATTCCATTCCATTCCATTCCATTCCATTCCATTCCATTCCACTCGATTCCATTCCATTCCATTCCATTCCATTCCAATCCATTCCATTCTACTCGGGTGGATTCCATTCCATTCCATTCTTTTCCATTCCATTCCATTCCATTCCATTCCATTACATTCCATTCGGTTCCATTCCATTCCATTCCATTCCATTCCATTCCATTCCATTCCATTCCATTCCATTCCGTTCTAATCGGGTTGATTCCATTCTATTCCATTCCATTCCATTCCATTCCATTCAATTCCATTCCATTCCATTCCATTCCATTCCATTCTATTCCATTCCATTCTACTCCATTGAATTCCATTCCATTCCATTCTATTCCATTCCATTCCATTCCTTTCCATTCCATTTAGTTCTACTCGGGTTGATTCCATTCCATTCCATTCCATTCCTTTCCATTCCATTCCAATCCATTCCATTCCATTACTTTCCATTCCATTCCATTCCAATCCATTCCATTCTACTCGGGTTGACTCCATTCCATTCCATTCCATTACATTACATTCCATTATATTCCATTCCATTCCATTCGATTCCGTTCGATTCCATTCCATTCCATTCCATTCCATTCCATTCCATTCCATTCCATTCGATTCCATTCCATTCCATTCGATTCCATTCCTTTCAATTCCATTCCATTCCATTCCATTCCATTCCAATCCATTCCATTCTACTCGGGTTGATTCAATTCCATTCCATTCCATTCCATTCCATTCCATTCCATTCCATTCCATTCCTTTCGATTCCATTCCTTTCCATTCCATTCCATTCCATTCCATTCCATTCCATTCCATTCCATTCCGTTCTACTCGGGTTGATTCCACTCCATTCCATTCCATTCCATTCGATTCCATTCCATTCCATTCCATTCCAATCCATTCCATTCTACTCTGGTTGATTCCATTCCATTCCATTCCATTCCATTCCATTCCATTCCATTCCATTCCATTCTATTCCTTTCGATTCCATTCCATTCCATTAAATTCCATTCCATTCCATTCCATTCCATTCCATTCCATTCCATTCCATTCCATTCCATTCCATTCCATTATATACCATCCCATTCGATTCCATTCCATTCCATTCCATTCCATTCCATTCCATTCCATTCCATTCCATTCCATTCCATTCCATTCCATTCCATTCCGTTCTAGTCGGGTTGATTCCATTCTATTCCATTCCATTCCATTCCATTCCATTCCATTCCATTCCATTCCATTCCATTCTATTCCATTCCATTCTACTCCATTGAATTCCATTCCATTCCATTCAATTCCATTCCATTCCATCCCTTTCCATTCCATTTAGTTCTACTCGGGTTGATTCCATTCCATTCCATTCCATTCCATTCCATTCCATTCCATTCCATTCCATTCCATTCCATTCTATTCCTTTCGATTCCATTCCATTCCATTAAATTCCATTCCATTCCATTCCATTCCATTCCATTCCATTCCATTCCATTCCATTCCATTCCATTCCGTTCTACTCGGGTTGATTCCACTCCATTCCATTCCATTCCATTCCATTATATACCATCCCATTCGATTCCATTCCATTCCATTCCATTCCATTCCATTCCATTCCATTCCATTCCATTCCATTCCATTCCATTCCATTCCATTCCGTTCTAGTCGGGTTGATTCCATTCTATTCCATTCCATTCCATTCCATTCCATTCCATTCCATTCGATTCCATTCCATTCCATTCCATTCTATTCCATTCCATTCTACTCCATTGAATTCCATTCCATTCCATTCAATTCCATTCCATTCCATCCCTTTCCATTCCATTTAGTTCTACTCGGGTTGATTCCATTCCATTCCATTCCATTCCATTCCATTCCATTCCATTCCATTCAATTCCATTCCATTCCGTTACTTTCCATTCCATTCCATTCCAATCCATTCCATTCTACTCGGGTTGACTCCATTCCATTCCATTCCTTTCCATTCCATTATATTCCATTCTAATCCATTCGATTCCGTTCGATTCCATTCCATTCCATTCCATTCCATTCCATTGCATTCCATTCCATTCCATTCCATTCCATTCCGTTCTACTCGGGTTGATTCCATTCCATTCCTTTCCATTCCATTCCATTCCATTCCATTCCATTCCATTCCATTCCATTCCATTCCATTCCATTCCCTTCCATTCCATTCCATTCCAATCCATTCCATTCTACTCGGGTTGATTCCATTCCATTCCATTGCATTCGACTCCACTCGATTCCATTCGATTCCATTCCATTCCATTCCGTTCCATTCCATTCCATTCCATTCCATTCTATTCCATTGAATTCCATTCCATTCCATTCCATTCCATTCCATTCCATTCCATTCCATTCCATTCCATTCCATTCCATTCCATTCCATTCCATTCCATTCCGTTCTACTCGGGTTGATTCCATTCCATTCCATTCCATTCCATTCCATTCCATTCCATTCCATTCCATTCCATTCCATTCCATTCCAATCTATTCCATTCTATTCAATTCGATTCCATTCGATTCCATTCAATTCCATTCAATTCCATTCCATTCCATTCCATTCCATTCGATTCCATTCAATTCCATTCGATTCCATTCGATTCCATTCCATTCCATTCCATTCCATTCCATTCCAATCCATTCCATTCTACTCGGGTTGATTCCATTCCATTCCATTCCATTCCATTCCATTCCATTCCATTCCATTCCATTCCATTCCATTCCTTTCGATTCCATTCCATTCCATTCCATTCCATTCCATTCCATTCCATTCCATTCCATTCCATTCCATTCCGTTCTACTCGGGTTGATTCCATTCCATTCCATTCCATTCCATTCCATTCCATTCGATTCCATTCGATTCCATTCCATTCCATTCCATTCCATTCCATTCCATTCCATTCCATTCCAATCTATTCCATTCGATTCCATTCCATTCCATTCCATTCCATTCCATTCCATTCCATTCCAATCCATTCCATTCTACTCGTGTTGATTCCCTTCCATTCCATTCCACTCCATTCCATTCCATTCCATTCCATTCCATTCCATTCCATTCCATTCCATTCCATTCCATTCCATTCCATTCCATTCCGTTCTACTCGGATTGATTCCATTCTATTCCATTACATTCCATTCGATTCCATTCGATTCCATTGGATTCCTTTCCATTCCATTCCATTCCATTCCATTCCATTCCATTCTATTCCATTCCATTCCATTCCATTCCATTCCATTCCATTCCATTCCAATCCATTCCCTTCCGTTCTATTCGGGTTGATTCCATTCCATTCCATTCCATTCCATTCCATTCCATTCCATTCCATTCCATTCCATTCCATTCCATTCCATTCCATTCCATTCTATTGCATTCCATTCGATTCCATTCGATTCCATTCCATTCCATTCCATTCCATTCCATTCCATTCCATTCCATTCCATTCCATTCTATTCCATTCCATTCCATTCTGTTCCATTCTATTCCATTCCATTTCATTCCGTTCCACTCGGGTTGATTCCATTCTATTCCATTCCATTCCATTCGATTCCATTCGATATCATTCGATTCCATTCCATTCCATTCCATTCCATTCCATTCCATTCCATTCCATTCCATTCTATTCCATTCCATTCCATTCCATTCCATTCCATTCTATTCCATTCCATTCCATTCCGTTCTACTCGGGTTGATTCCATTCCATTCCATTTCATTCCATTCCATTCCATTCCATTCCATTCCATTCGATTCCATTCCATTCCATTCCATTCCAATCCATTCCATTCTACTCGGGTTGATTCCATTCCATTCCATTCCATTCCATTCCATTCCATTCCATTCCATTCCATTCCATTCGACTCGATTCCATTCCATTCCATTCCATTCCATTCCAATCCATTCCATTCTACTCGGGTGGATTCCATTCCATTCCATTCTTTTCCATTCCATTCCATTCCATTCCATTACATTACATTCCATTCGGTTCCATTCCATTCCATTCCATTCCATTCCATTCCATTCCATTCCATTCCATTCCATTCCATTCCGTTCTAATCGGGTTGATTCCATTCTATTCCATTCCATTCCATTCCATTCCATTCAATTCCATTCCATTCCATTCCATTCCATTCCATTCCATTCTAATCCATTCCATTCTACTCCATTGAATTCCATTCCATTCCATTCTATTCCATTCCATTCCATTCCTTTCCATTCCATTTAGTTCTACTCGGGTTGATTCCATTCCATTCCATTCCATTCCTTTCCATTCCATTCCAATCCATTCCATTCCATTACTTTCCATTCCATTCCATTCCAATCCATTCCATTCTACTCGGGTTGACTCCATTCCATTCCATTCCATTACATTACATTCCATTATATTCCACTCCATTCCATTCGATTCCGTTCGATTCCATTCCATTCCATTCCATTCCATTCCATTCCATTCCATTCCATTCCATTCCATTCGATTCCATTCCATTCCATTCGATTCCATTCCATTCCATTCCATTCCATTCCATTCCATTCCAATCCATTCCATTCTACTCGGGTTGATTCAATTCCATTCCATTCCATTCCATTCCATTCCATTCCATTCCTTTCGATTCCATTCCTTTCCATTCCATTCCATTCCATTCCATTCCATTCCATTCCATTCCATTCCATTCCATTCCATTCCATTCCGTTCTACTCGGGTTGATTCCACTCCATTCCATTCCATTCCATTCCATTATATACCATCCCATTCGATTCCATTCCATTCCATTCCATTCCATTCCATTCCATTCCATTCCATTCCATTCCATTCCATTCCATTCCGTTCTAGTCGGGTTGATTCCATTCTATTCCATTCCATTCCATTCCATTCCATTCCATTCCATTCGATTCCATTCCATTCCATTCCATTCTATTCCATTCCAATCTACTCCATTGAATTCCATTCCATTCCATTCAATTCCATTCCATTCCATCCCTTTCCATTCCATTTAGTTCTACTCGGGTTGATTCCATTCCATTCCATTCCATTCCATTCCATTCCATTCCATTCCATTCCATTCAATTCCATTCCATTCCGTTACTTTCCATTCCATTCCATTCCAATCCATTCCATTCTACTCGGGTTGACTCCATTCCATTCCATTCCTTTCCATTCCATTATATTCCATTCTAATCCATTCGATTCCGTTCGATTCCATTCCATTCCATTCCATTCCATTCCATTGCATTCCATTCCATTCCATTCCATTCCATTCCGTTCTACTCGGGTTGATTCCATTCCATTCCTTTCCATTCCATTCCATTCCATTCCATTCCATTCCATTCCATTCCATTCCATTCCCTTCCATTCCATTCCATTCCAATCCATTCCATTCTACTCGGGTTGATTCCATTCCATTCCATTGCATTCGACTCCATTCGATTCCATTCGATTCCATTCCATTCCATTCCGTTCCATTCCATTCCATTCCATTCCATTCTATTCCATTGAATTCCATTCCATTCCATTCCATTCCATTCCATTCCATTCCATTCCATTCCATTCCATTCCATTCCATTCCATTCCATTCCATTCCGTTCTACTCGGGTTGATTCCATTCCATTCCATTCCATTCCATTCCATTCCATTCCATTCCATTCCATTCCATTCCAATCTATTCCATTCTATTCAATTCGATTCCATTCGATTCCATTCAATTCCATTCAATTCCATTCCATTCCATTCCATTCCATTCGATTCCATTCAATTCCATTCGATTCCATTCGATTCCATTCCATTCCATTCCATTCCATTCCATTCCAATCCATTCCATTCTACTCGGGTTGATTCAATTCCATTCCATTCCATTCCATTCCATTCCATTCCATTCCATTCCATTCCATTCCATTCCATTCCATTCCATTCCATTCCGTTCTACTCGGGTTGATTCCATTCCATTCCATTACATTCCATTCCATTCCATTCGATTCCATTCGATTCCATTCCATTCCATTCCATTCCATTCCATTCCATTCCATTCCATTCCAATCTATTCCATTCGATTCCATTCCATTCCATTCCATTCCATTCCATTCCATTCCATTCCATTCCAATCCATTCCATTCTACTCGTGTTGATTCCCTTCCATTCCATTCCACTCCATTCCATTCCATTCCATTCCATTCCATTCCATTCCATTCCATTCCATTCCATTCCATTCCATTCCATTCCGTTCTACTCGGGTTGATTCCATTCTATTCCATTACATTCCATTCGATTCCATTCGATTCCATTCGATTCCTTTCCATTCCATTCCATTCCATTCCATTCCATTCCATTCTATTCCATTCCATTCCATTCCATTCCATTCCATTCCATTCCATTCCATTCCATTCCAATCCATTCCCTTCCGTTCTATTCGGGTTGATTCCATTCCATTCCATTCCATTCCATTCCATTCCATTCCATTCCATTCCATTCTATTGCATTCCATTCGATTCCATTCGATTCCATTCCATTCCATTCCATTCCATTCCATTCCATTCCATTCCATTCCATTCTATTCCATTCCATTCCATTCTGTTCCATTCTATTCCATTCCATTCCATTCCGTTCCACTCGGGTTGATTCCATTCTATTCCATTCCATTCCATTCGATTCCATTCGATATCATTCGATTCCATTCCATTCCATTCCATTCCATTCCATTCCATTCCATTCCATTCTATTCCATTCCATTCCATTCCATTCCATTCCATTCCATTCTATTCCATTCCATTCCATTCCGTTCTACTCGGGTTGATTCCATTCCATTCCATTTCATTCCATTCCATTCCATTCCATTCGATTCCATTCGATTCCATTCCATTCCATTCCATTCCAATCCATTCCATTCTACTCGGGTTGATTCCATTCCATTCCATTCCATTCCATTCCATTCCATTCCATTCCATTCCATTCCACTCGATTCCATTCCATTCCATTCCATTCCATTCCAATCCATTCCATTCTACTCGGGTGGATTCCATTCCATTCCATTCTTTTCCATTCCATTCCATTCCATTCCATTCCATTACATTACATTCCATTCGGTTCCATTCCATTCCATTCCATTCCATTCCATTCCATTCCATTCCATTCCATTCCATTCCATTCCGTTCTAATCGGGTTGATTCCATTCTATTCCATTCCATTCCATTCCATTCCATTCAATTCCATTCCATTCCATTCCATTCCATTCCATTCCATTCCATTCCATTCTATTCCATTCCATTCTACTCCATTGAATTCCATTCCATTCCATTCTATTCCATTCCATTCCATTCCTTTCCATTCCATTTAGTTCTACTCGGGTTGATTCCATTCCATTCCATTCCATTCCTTTCCATTCCATTCCAATCCATTCCATTCCATTACTTTCCATTCCATTCCATTCCAATCCATTCCATTCTACTCGGGTTGACTCCATTCCATTCCATTCCATTACATTACATTCCATTATATTCCACTCCATTCCATTCGATTCCGTTCGATTCCATTCCATTCCATTCCATTCCATTCCATTCCATTCCATTCCATTCCATTCCATTCGATTCCATTCCATTCCATTCGATTCCATTCCATTCCATTCCATTCCATTCCATTCCATTCCATTCCATTCCAATCCATTCCATTCTACTCGGGTTGATTCAATTCCATTCCATTCCATTCCATTCCATTCCATTCCATTCCATTCCATTCCATTCCATTCCTTTCGATTCCATTCCTTTCCATTCCATTCCATTCCATTCCATTCCATTCCATTCCATTCCATTCCGTTCTACTCGGGTTGATTTCACTCCATTCCATTCCATTCCATTCCATTCCATTCCATTCCATTCCATTCCATTCCTTTCCATTCCAAACCATTCCGTTCTACTCGGGTTGATTCCATTCCATTCCATTGAATTCCATTCCATTCCATGCCATTCCATTCCATTCCATTCCATTCCATTCCATTCGATTCCATTCCATTCCATTCCATTCCAAACCATTCCATTCTACTCGGGTTCATCATTCCATTCCATTTCATTCCATTCCATTCCACTCGGGTTCATTCCATTCCATTCCATTCCATTCCATTCCATTCCATTCCATGCCACTCGGGTGCATTCCATTCCATTCCATTCCATTCCATTCCATTCCATTCCATTCCGTTCTGCTCAGGTTGATTTCCATTCCATTCCATTCCATTCCATTCCATTCCATTCCATTCCATTCCATTCCATTCCATTCCATTCCATTCCATTCCATTCCGTTCTACTCGGCTTGAATCCATTGAGTTCCGTTCCGCTCCTTTCCGTCCCGACACGTCCCGTCCCGTCCCGTCCCGTCCCGTCCCGTCCCGTGCCGTTTTACTCGGGTTGATTCCTTTCCATTCCGTTCCGCTCGTTTCCGTTACGTTCCATTCCGTTCCACGCGGGTTGGTTCAATTCCATTCTATTCTATTCTATTCCTTTCCCTTCCATTCCATTCCATTCCATTCCATTCTACTCGGGTTGATTCCATGCCATTCCGTTCCGCTCCATTCCGTTCCACGCGGGTTGGTTCAATTCCATTCTATTCTATTCTATTCCTTTCCCTTCCATTCCATTCCATTCCATTCCATTCTACTCGGGTTGATTCCATGCCATTCCGTTCCGTTCCATTCCGTCCCATCCCGACCCGTCCCATCCCGTCCCGTCCCGTCCCATCCCGTTCCGTTCCACATGGGTTGATTCAATTCCTTTCGGTTACATTGAATTCCATTCCATTCCATTCTACTCGGATTGATTCCATTCCATTCCATTCCATTCCATTCCATTCCATTCCATTCCATTCCATTCCATTCCATTCCATTGCGTTCCATTCGATTCGATTCCATTCCATTCCTTTCCATTCCATTCCAATCCATTCCATTCTACTTGGGTTGATTCCATTCCATTCCATTCCATTCCATTCCATTCCATTCCATTCCATTCCATTCAATTCCATTCCATTCCATTCCATTCCATTCCATTCCATTCCATTCCATTCCATTCCACTCGATTCTATTCCATTCCATTCCATTCCATTCCAATCCATTCCATTCTACTCGGGTGGATTCCATTCCATTCCATTCCTTTCCATTCCATTCCATTCCATTCCATTACATTCCATTCGGTTCCATTCCATTCCATTCCATTCCATTCCATTCCATTCCATTCCATTCCATTCCGTTCTAATCGGGTTGATTCCATTCTATTCCATTCCATTCCATTCCATTCCATTCAATTCCATTCCATTCCATTCCATTCCATTCCATTCCATTCTATTCCATTCCATTCTACTCCATTGAATTCCATTCCATTCCATTCTATTCCATTCCATTCCATTCCTTTCCATTCCATTTAGTTCTACTCGGGTTGATTCCATTCCATTCCATTCCATTCCTTTCCATTCCATTCCAATCCATTCCATTCCATTACTTTCCATTCCATTCCATTCCAATCCATTCCATTCTACTCGGGTTGACTCCATTCCATTCCATTCCATTACATTACATTCCATTATATTCCATTCCATTCCATTCGATTCCGTTCGATTCCACTCCATTCCATTCCATTCCATTCCATTCCATTCCATTCCATTCCATTCGATTCCATTCGATTCCATTCGATTCCATTCCATTCCATTCCATTCCATTCCATTCCATTCCATTCCAATCCATTCCATTCTACTCGGGTTGATTCAATTCCATTCCATTCCATTCCATTCCATTCCATTCCATTCCATTCCATTCCATTCCTTTCGATTCCATTCCATTCCATTCCATTCCATTCCACTCCATTCCATTCCATTCCATTCCATTCCATTCCGTTCTACTCGGGTTGATTCCATTCCATTCCATTCCATTCCATTCCATTCCATTCCATTCCATTCCAACCCATTCCGTTCTACTCGGGTTGATTCCATTCCATTCCATTGAATTCCATTCCATTCCATTCCATTCCATTCCATTCCATTCGATTCCATTCCATTCCATTCCATTCCAAACCATTCCATTCTACTCGGGTTCATCATTCCATTCCATTCCATCCCATTCCATTCCACTCGGGTTCATTCCATTCCATTCCATTCCATTCCATTCCATTCCATTCCATTCCATTCCAGTCGGGTGAATTCCATTCCATTCCATTCCATTCCATTCCATTCCATTCCATTCCATTCCATTCCATTCCGTTCTGCTCAGGTTGATTTCCATTCCATTCTATTCCATTCCATTCCATTCCATTCCATTCCATTCCATTCCATTCCATTCCATTCCATTCCATTCCATTCCATTCCGTTCTACTCGGGTTGATTCCATTCCATTCCATTCCATTCCATTCCATTCCATTCGATTCCATTCGATTCCATTCCATTCCATTCCATTCCATTCCATTCCATTCCATTCCATTCCAATCTATTCCATTCGATTCCATTCCATTCCATTCCATTCCATTCCATTCCATTCCATTCCAATCCATTCCATTCTACTCGTGTTGATTCCCTTCCATTCCATTCCACTCCATTCCATTCCATTCCATTCCATTCCATTCCATTCCATTCCATTCCATTCCATTCCATTCCATTCCATTCCATTCCATTCCGTTCTACTCGGGTTGATTCCATTCTATTCCATTACATTCCATTCGATTCCATTCGATTCCATTCGATTCCTTTCCATTCCATTCCATTCCATTCCATTCCATTCCATTCTATTCCATTCCATTCCATTCCATTCCATTCCATTCCATTCCATTCCAATCCATTCCCTTCCGTTCTATTCGGGTTGATTCCATTCCATTCCATTCCATTCCATTCCATTCCATTCCATTCCATTCCATTCCATTCTATTGCATTCCATTCGATTCCATTCGATTCCATTCCATTCCATTCCATTCCATTCCATTCCATTCCATTCCATTCCATTCCATTCTATTCCATTCCATTCCATTCTGTTCCATTCTATTCCATTCCATTCCATTCCGTTCCACTCGGGTTGATTCCATTCTATTCCATTCCATTCCATTCGATTCCATTCGATATCATTCGATTCCATTCCATTCCATTCCATTCCATTCCATTCCATTCCATTCCATTCCATTCTATTCCATTCCATTCCATTCCATTCCATTCCATTCTATTCCATTCCATTCCATTCCGTTCTACTCGGGTTGATTCCATTCCATTCCATTTCATTCCATTCCATTCCATTCCATTCGATTCCATTCGATTCCATTCCATTCCATTCCATTCCAATCCATTCCATTCTACTCGGGTTGATTCCATTCCATTCCATTCCATTCCATTCCATTCCATTCCATTCCATTCCATTCCATTCCACTCGATTCCATTCCATTCCATTCCATTCCATTCCAATCCATTCCATTCTACTCGGGTGGATTCCATTCCATTCCATTCTTTTCCATTCCATTCCATTCCATTCCATTACATTACATTCCATTCGGTTCCATTCCATTCCATTCCATTCCATTCCATTCCATTCCATTCCATTCCGTTCTAATCGGGTTGATTCCATTCTATTCCATTCCATTCCATTCCATTCCATTCAATTCCATTCCATTCCATTCCATTCCATTCCATTCCATTCTATTCCATTCCATTCTACTCCATTGAATTCCATTCCATTCCATTCTATTCCATTCCATTCCATTCCTTTCCATTCCATTTAGTTCTACTCGGGTTGATTCCATTCCATTCCATTCCATTCCTTTCCATTCCATTCCAATCCATTCCATTCCATTACTTTCCATTCCATTCCATTCCAATCCATTCCATTCTACTCGGGTTGACTCCATTCCATTCCATTCCATTACATTACATTCCATTATATTCCACTCCATTCCATTCGATTCCGTTCGATTCCATTCCATTCCATTCCATTCCATTCCATTCCATTCCATTCGATTCCATTCCTTTCCATTCGATTCCATTCCATTCCATTCCATTCCATTCCATTCCATTCCAATCCATTCCATTCTACTCGGGTTGATTCAATTCCATTCCATTCCATTCCATTCCATTCCATTCCATTCCATTCCATTCCTTTCGATTCCATTCCTTTCCATTCCATTCCATTCCATTCCATTCCATTCCATTCCATTCCATTCCATTCCATTCCATTCCATTCCGTTCTACTCGGGTTGATTCCACTCCATTCCATTCCATTCCATTCCATTATATACCATCCCATTCGATTCCATTCCATTCCATTCCATTCCATTCCATTCCATTCCATTCCATTCCATTCCATTCCATTCCATTCCGTTCTAGTCGGGTTGATTCCATTCTATTCCATTCCATTCCATTCCATTCCATTCCATTCCATTCGATTCCATTCCATTCCATTCCATTCTATTCCATTCCATTCTACTCCATTGAATTCCATTCCATTCCATTCAATTCCATTCCATTCCATCCCTTTCCATTCCATTTAGTTCTACTCTGGTTGATTCCATTCCATTCCATTCCATTCCATTCCATTCCATTCCATTCCATTCAATTCCATTCCATTCCGTTACTTTCCATTCCATTCCATTCCAATCCATTCCATTCTACTCGGGTTGACTCCATTCCATTCCATTCCTTTCCATTCCATTATATTCCATTCTAATCCATTCGATTCCGTTCGATTCCATTCCATTCCATTCCATTCCATTCCATTGCATTCCATTCCATTCCATTCCATTCCATTCCGTTCTACTCGGGTTGATTCCATTCCATTCCTTTCCATTCCATTCCATTCCATTCCATTCCATTCCATTCCATTCCATTCCATTCCATTCCCTTCCATTCCATTCCATTCCAATCCATTCCATTCTACTCGGGTTGATTCCATTCCATTCCATTGCATTCGACTCCATTCGATTCCATTCGATTCCATTCCATTCCATTCCGTTCCATTCCATTCCATTCCATTCCATTCTATTCCATTGAATTCCATTCCATTCCATTCCATTCCATTCCATTCCATTCCATTCCATTCCATTCCATTCCATTCCATTCCATTCCATTCCATTCCGTTCTACTCGGGTTGATTCCATTCCATTCCATTCCATTCCATTCCATTCCATTCCATTCCATTCCATTCCAATCTATTCCATTCTATTCAATTCGATTCCATTCGATTCCATTCAATTCCATTCAATTCCATTCCATTCCATTCCATTCCATTCGATTCCATTCAATTCCATTCGATTCCATTCGATTCCATTCCATTCCATTCCATTCCATTCCATTCCAATCCATTCCATTCTACTCGGGTTGATTCAATTCCATTCCATTCCATTCCATTCCATTCCATTCCATTCCATTCCATTCCATTCCATTCCATTCCATTCCATTCCATTCCGTTCTACTCGGGTTGATTCCATTCCATTCCATTACATTCCATTCCATTCCATTCGATTCCATTCGATTCCATTCCATTCCATTCCATTCCATTCCATTCCATTCCATTCCAATCTATTCCATTCGATTCCATTCCATTCCATTCCATTCCATTCCATTCCATTCCATTCCAATCCATTCCATTCTACTCGTGTTGATTCCCTTCCATTCCATTCCACTCCATTCCATTCCATTCCATTCCATTCCATTCCATTCCATTCCATTCCATTCCATTCCATTCCATTCCGTTCTACTCGGGTTGATTCCATTCTATTCCATTACATTCCATTCGATTCCATTCGATTCCATTCGATTCCTTTCCATTCCATTCCATTCCATTCCATTCCATTCCATTCTATTCCATTCCATTCCATTCCATTCCATTCCATTCCATTCCATTCCAATCCATTCCCTTCCGTTCTATTCGGGTTGATTCCATTCCATTCCATTCCATTCCATTCCATTCCATTCCATTCCATTCCATTCCATTCTATTGCATTCCATTCGATTCCATTCGATTCCATTCCATTCCATTCCATTCCATTCCATTCCATTCCATTCCATTCCATTCTATTCCATTCCATTCCATTCTGTTCCATTCTATTCCATTCCATTCCATTCCGTTCCACTCGGGTTGATTCCATTCTATTCCATTCCATTCCATTCGATTCCATTCGATATCATTCGATTCCATTCCATTCCATTCCATTCCATTCCATTCCATTCCATTCCATTCTATTCCATTCCATTCCATTCCATTCCATTCCATTCTATTCCATTCCATTCCATTCCGTTCTACTCGGGTTGATTCCATTCCATTCCATTTCATTCCATTCCATTCCATTCCATTCGATTCCATTCGATTCCATTCCATTCCATTCCATTCCAATCCATTCCATTCTACTCGGGTTGATTCCATTCCATTCCATTCCATTCCATTCCATTCCATTCCATTCCATTCCACTCGATTCCATTCCATTCCATTCCATTCCATTCCAATCCATTCCATTCTACTCGGGTGGATTCCATTCCATTCCATTCTTTTCCATTCCATTCCATTCCATTCCATTACATTACATTCCATTCGGTTCCATTCCATTCCATTCCATTCCATTCCATTCCATTCCATTCCATTCCATTCCATTCCATTCCGTTCTAATCGGGTTGATTCCATTCTATTCCATTCCATTCCATTCCATTCCATTCCATTCAATTCCATTCCATTCCATTCCATTCCATTCCATTCCATTCCATTCCATTCTATTCCATTCCATTCTACTCCATTGAATTCCATTCCATTCCATTCTATTCCATTCCATTCCATTCCTTTCCATTCCATTTAGTTCTACTCGGGTTGATTCCATTCCATTCCATTCCATTCCTTTCCATTCCATTCCAATCCATTCCATTCCATTACTTTCCATTCCATTCCATTCCAATCCATTCCATTCTACTCGGGTTGACTCCATTCCATTCCATTCCATTACATTACATTCCATTATATTCCACTCCATTCCATTCGATTCCGTTCGATTCCATTCCATTCCATTCCATTCCATTCCATTCCATTCCATTCCATTCCATTCCATTCGATTCCATTCCATTCCATTCGATTCCATTCCATTCCATTCCATTCCATTCCATTCCATTCCAATCCATTCCATTCTACTCGGGTTGATTCAATTCCATTCCATTCCATTCCATTCCATTCCATTCCATTCCATTCCATTCCATTCCATTCCATTCCTTTCGATTCCATTCCTTTCCATTCCATTCCATTCCATTCCATTCCATTCCATTCCATTCCGTTCTACTCGGGTTGATTTCACTCCATTCCATTCCATTCCATTCCATTCCATTCCATTCCATTCCATTCCTTTCCATTCCAGCCCATTCCGTTCTACTCGGGTTGATTCCATTCCATTCCATTGAATTCCATTCCATTCCATGCCATTCCATTCCATTCCATTCCATTCCATTCCATTCGATTCCATTCCATTCCATTCCATTCCAAACCATTCCATTCTACTCGGGTTCATCATTCCATTCCATTTCATTCCATTCCATTCCACTCGGGTTCATTCCATTCCATTCCATTCCATTCCATTCCATTCCATTCCATTCCATTCCATGCCACTCGGGTTCATTCCATTCCATTCCATTCCATTCCATTCCATTCCATTCCATTCCATTCCATTCCATTCCATTCCACTCGATTCCATTCCATTCCATTCCATTCCTTTCCAATCCATTCCATTCTACTCGGGTGGATTCCATTCCATTCCATTCTTTTCCATTCCATTCCATTCCATTCCATTCCATTCCATTCCATTCCATTCCAGTCGGGTGCATTCCATTCCATTCCATTCCATTCCATTCCATTCCATTCCATTCCATTCCATTCCATTCCATTCCATTCCATTCCGTTCTGCTCAGGTTGATTTCCATTCCATTCTATTCCATTCCATTCCATTCCATTCCATTCCATTCCATTCCATTCCATTCCATTCCATTCCATTCCATTCCATTCCATTCCATTCCATTCCATTCCGTTCTACTCGGCTTGAATCCATTGAGTTCCGTTCCGTTCCGTTCCGTCCCGACACGTCCCGTCCCGTCCCGTCCCGTCCCGTCCCGTCCCGTGCCGTTTTACTCGGGTTGATTCCTTTCCATTCCGTTCCGCTCGTTTCCGTTACGTTCCATTCCGTTCCACGCGGGTTGGTTCAATTCCATTCTATTCTATTCTATTCCTTTCCCTTCCATTCCATTCCATTCCATTCCATTCTACTCGGGTTGATTCCATGCCATTCCGTTCCGCTCCATTCCGTTCCACGCGGGTTGGTTCAATTCCATTCTATTCTATTCTATTCCTTTCCCTTCCATTCCATTCCATTCCATTCCATTCTACTCGGGTTGATTCCATGCCATTCCGTTCCGTTCCATTCCGTCCCATCCCGACCCGTCCCATCCCGTCCCGTCCCGTCCCATCCCGTTCCGTTCCACATGGGTTGATTCAATTCCTTTCGGTTACATTGAATTCCATTCCATTCCATTCTACTCGGATTGATTCCATTCCATTCCATTCCATTCCATTCCATTCCATTCCATTCCATTCCATTCCATTCCATTCCATTGCGTTCCATTCGATTCGATTCCATTCCATTCCTTTCCATTCCATTCCAATCCATTCCATTCTACTTGGGTTGATTCCATTCCATTCCATTCCATTCCATTCCATTCCATTCCATTCAATTCCATTCCATTCCATTCCATTCCATTCCATTCCATTCCATTCCATTCCATTCCACTCGATTCCATTCCATTCCATTCCATTCCATTCCAATCCATTCCATTCTACTCGGGTGGATTCCATTCCATTCCATTCCTTTCCATTCCATTCCATTCCATTCCATTACATTCCATTCGGTTCCATTCCATTCCATTCCATTCCATTCCATTCCATTCCATTCCATTCCATTCCGTTCTAATCGGGTTGATTCCATTCTATTCCATTCCATTCCATTCCATTCCATTCAATTCCATTCCATTCCATTCCATTCCATTCCATTCCATTCTATTCCATTCCATTCTACTCCATTGAATTCCATTCCATTCCATTCTATTCCATTCCATTCCATTCCTTTCCATTCCATTTAGTTCTACTCGGGTTGATTCCATTCCATTCCATTCCATTCCTTTCCATTCCATTCCAATCCATTCCATTCCATTACTTTCCATTCCATTCCATTCCAATCCATTCCATTCTACTCGGGTTGACTCCATTCCATTCCATTCCATTACATTACATTCCATTATATTCCATTCCATTCCATTCGATTCCGTTCGATTCCACTCCATTCCATTCCATTCCATTCCATTCCATTCCATTCCATTCCATTCCATTCCATTCCTTTCGATTCCATTCCATTCCATTCCATTCCATTCCACTCCATTCCATTCCATTCCATTCCATTCCATTCCGTTCTACTCGGGTTGATTCCATTCCATTCCATTCCATTCCATTCCATTCCATTCCATTCCATTCCATTCCAACCCATTCCGTTCTACTCGGGTTGATTCCATTCCATTCCATTGAATTCCATTCCATTCCATTCCATTCCATTCCATTCCATTCGATTCCATTCCATTCCATTCCATTCCAAACCATTCCATTCTACTCGGGTTCATCATTCCATTCCATTCCATCCCATTCCATTCCACTCGGGTTCATTCCATTCCATTCCATTCCATTCCATTCCATTCCATTCCATTCCATTCCAGTCGGGTGCATTCCATTCCATTCCATTCCATTCCATTCCATTCCATTCCATTCCATTCCATTCCATTCCGTTCTGCTCAGGTTGATTTCCATTCCATTCTATTCCATTCCATTCCATTCCATTCCATTCCATTCCATTCCATTCCATTCCATTCCATTCCATTCCATTCCATTCCATTCCATTCCATTCCATTCCGTTCTACTCGGCTTGAATCCATTGAGTTCCGTTCCGTTCCGTTCCGTCCCGACACGTCCCGTCCCGTCCCGTCCCGTCCCGTCCCGTCCCGTGCCGTTTTACTCGGGTTGATTCCTTTCCATTCCGTTCCGCTCGTTTCCGTTACGTTCCATTCCGTTCCACGCGGGTTGGTTCAATTCCATTCTATTCTATTCTATTCCTTTCCCTTCCATTCCATTCCATTCCATTCCATTCTACTCGGGTTGATTCCATGCCATTCCGTTCCGCTCCATTCCGTTCCACGCGGGTTGGTTCAATTCCATTCTATTCTATTCTATTCCTTTCCCTTCCATTCCATTCCATTCCATTCCATTCTACTCGGGTTGATTCCATGCCATTCCGTTCCGTTCCATTCCGTCCCATCCCGACCCGTCCCATCCCGTCCCGTCCCGTCCCATCCCGTTCCGTTCCACATGGGTTGATTCAATTCCTTTCGGTTACATTGAATTCCATTCCATTCCATTCTACTCGGATTGATTCCATTCCATTCCATTCCATTCCATTCCATACCATTCCATTCCATTCCATTTCATTCCATTCCATTCCATTCCATTTCTTTCGATTCCATTCGTTTCCATTCCATTCCATTCCATTCCATTCTATTCCTTTCGATTCCATTCCATTCCATTAAATTCCATTCCATTCCATTCCATTCCATTCCATTCCATTCCATTCCATTCCATTCCGTTCTACTCGGGTTGATTCCACTCCATTCCATTCCATTCCATTCCATTATATACCATCCCATTCGATTCCATTCCATTCCATTCCATTCCATTCCATTCCATTCCATTCCATTCCATTCCATTCCATTCCATTCCATTCCGTTCTAGTCGGGTTGATTCCATTCTATTCCATTCCATTCCATTCCATTCCATTCCATTCGATTCCATTCCATTCCATTCCATTCTATTCCATTCCATTCTACTCCATTGAATTCCATTCCAATCCATTCAGTTCCATTCCATTCCATCCCTTTCCATTCCATTTAGTTCTACTCGGGTTGATTCCATTCCATTCCATTCCATTCCATTCCATTCCATTCCATTCCATTCCATTCAATTCCATTCCATTCCGTTACTTTCCATTCCATTCCATTCCAATCCATTCCATTCTACTCGGGTTGACTCCATTCCATTCCATTCCTTTCCATTCCATTATATTCCATTCTAATCCATTCGATTCCGTTCGATTCCATTCCATTCCATTCCATTCCATTCCATTGCATTCCATTCCATTCCATTCCATTCCATTCCGTTCTACTCGGGTTGATTCCATTCCATTCCTTTCCATTCCATTCCATTCCATTCCATTCCATTCCATTCCATTCCATTCCATTCCATTCCATTCTACTCCATTGAATTCCATTCCATTCCATTCTATTCCATTCCATTCCATTCCTTTCCATTCCATTTAGTTCTACTCGGGTTGATTCCATTCCATTCCATTCCATTCCTTTCCATTCCATTCCAATCCATTCCATTCCATTACTTTCCATTCCATTCCATTCCAATCCATTCCATTCTACTCGGGTTGACTCCATTCCATTCCATTCCATTACATTACATTCCATTATATTCCATTCCATTCCATTCGATTCCGTTCGATTCCACTCCATTCCATTCCATTCCATTCCATTCCATTCCATTCCATTCCATTCGATTCCATTCCATTCCATTCGATTCCATTCCATTCCATTCCATTCCATTCCATTCCATTCCATTCCATTCCAATCCATTCCATTCTACTCGGGTTGATTCAATTCCATTCCATTCCATTCCATTCCATTCCATTCCATTCCATTCCATTCCATTCCATTCCTTTCGATTCCATTCCATTCCATTCCATTCCATTCCACTCCATTCCATTCCATTCCATTCCATTCCATTCCGTTCTACTCGGGTTGATTCCATTCCATTCCATTCCATTCCATTCCATTCCATTCCATTCCATTCCATTCCATTCCAACCCATTCCGTTCTGCTCGGGTTGATTCCATTCCATTCCATTGAATTCCATTCCATTCCATTCCATTCCATTCCATTCCATTCGATTCCATTCCATTCCATTCCATTCCAAACCATTCCATTCTACTCGGGTTCATCATTCCATTCCATTCCATCCCATTCCATTCCACTCGGGTTCATTCCATTCCATTCCATTCCATTCCATTCCATTCCATTCCATTCCATTCCATTCCATTCCAGTCGGGTGCATTCCATTCCATTCCATTCCATTCCATTCCATTCCATTCCATTCCATTCCATTCCATTCCGTTCTGCTCAGGTTGATTTCCATTCCATTCTATTCCATTCCATTCCATTCCATTCCATTCCATTCCATTCCATTCCATTCCATTCCATTCCATTCCATTCCATTCCATTCCATTCCATTCCATTCCATTCCGTTCTACTCGGCTTGAATCCATTGAGTTCCGTTCCGTTCCGTTCCGTCCCGACACGTCCCGTCCCGTCCCGTCCCGTCCCGTCCCGTCCCGTGCCGTTTTACTCGGGTTGATTCCTTTCCATTCCGTTCCGCTCGTTTCCGTTACGTTCCATTCCGTTCCACGCGGGTTGGTTCAATTCCATTCTATTCTATTCTATTCCTTTCCCTTCCATTCCATTCCATTCCATTCCATTCTACTCGGGTTGATTCCATGCCATTCCGTTCCGCTCCATTCCGTTCCACGCGGGTTGGTTCAATTCCATTCTATTCTATTCTATTCCTTTCCCTTCCATTCCATTCCATTCCATTCCATTCTACTCGGGTTGATTCCATGCCATTCCGTTCCGTTCCATTCCGTCCCATCCCGACCCGTCCCATCCCGTCCCGTCCCGTCCCATCCCGTTCCGTTCCACATGGGTTGATTCAATTCCTTTCGGTTACATTGAATTCCATTCCATTCCATTCTACTCGGATTGATTCCATTCCATTCCATTCCATTCCATTCCATACCATTCCATTCCATTCCATTTCATTCCATTCCATTCCATTCCATTTCTTTCAATTCCATTCGTTTCCATTCCATTCCATTCCATTCCATTCTATTCCTTTCGATTCCATTCCATTCAATTAAATTCCATTCCATTCCATTCCATTCCATTCCATTCCATTCCATTCCATTCCATTCCGTTCTACTCGGGTTGATTCCACTCCATTCCATTCCATTCCATTCCATTATATACCATCCCATTCGATTCCATTCCATTCCATTCCATTCCATTCCATTCCATTCCATTCCATTCCATTCCATTCCATTCCATTCCATTCCATTCCATTCCGTTCTAGTCGGGTTGATTCCATTCTATTCCATTCCATTCCATTCCATTCCATTCCATTCGATTCCATTCCATTCCATTCCATTCTATTCCATTCCATTCTACTCCATTGAATTCCATTCCAATCCATTCAGTTCCATTCCATTCCATCCCTTTCCATTCCATTTAGTTCTACTCGGGTTGATTCCATTCCATTCCATTCCATTCCATTCCATTCCATTCCATTCCATTCCATTCAATTCCATTCCATTCCGTTACTTTCCATTCCATTCCATTCCAATCCATTCCATTCTACTCGGGTTGACTCCATTCCATTCCATTCCTTTCCATTCCATTATATTCCATTCTAATCCATTCGATTCCGTTCGATTCCATTCCATTCCATTCCATTCCATTCCATTGCATTCCATTCCATTCCATTCCATTCCATTCCGTTCTACTCGGGTTGATTCCATTCCATTCCTTTCCATTCCATTCCATTCCATTCCATTCCATTCCATTCCATTCCATTCCATTCCATTCCATTCTACTCCATTGAATTCCATTCCATTCCATTCTATTCCATTCCATTCCATTCCTTTCCATTCCATTTAGTTCTACTCGGGTTGATTCCATTCCATTCCATTCCATTCCTTTCCATTCCATTCCAATCCATTCCATTCCATTACTTTCCATTCCATTCCATTCCAATCCATTCCATTCTACTCGGGTTGACTCCATTCCATTCCATTCCATTACATTACATTCCATTATATTCCATTCCATTCCATTCGATTCCGTTCGATTCCACTCCATTCCATTCCATTCCATTCCATTCCATTCCATTCCATTCCATTCGATTCCATTCCATTCCATTCGATTCCATTCCATTCCATTCCATTCCATTCCATTCCATTCCATTCCAATCCATTCCATTCTACTCGGGTTGATTCAATTCCATTCCATTCCATTCCATTCCATTCCATTCCATTCCATTCCATTCCATTCCATTCCATTCCATTCCTTTCGATTCCATTCCATTCCATTCCATTCCATTCCACTCCATTCCATTCCATTCCATTCCATTCCGTTCTACTCGGGTTGATTCCATTCCATTCCATTCCATTCCATTCCATTCCATTCCATTCCATTCCAACCCATTCCGTTCTACTCGGGTTGATTCCATTCCATTCCATTGAATTCCATTCCATTCCATTCCATTCCATTCCATTCCATTCGATTCCATTCCATTCCATTCCATTCCAAACCATTCCATTCTACTCGGGTTCATCATTCCATTCCATTCCATCCCATTCCATTCCACTCGGGTTCATTCCATTCCATTCCATTCCATTCCATTCCATTCCATTCCATTCCATTCCAGTCGGGTGCATTCCATTCCATTCCATTCCATTCCATTCCATTCCATTCCATTCCATTCCATTCCATTCCGTTCTGCTCAGGTTGATTTCCATTCCATTCTATTCCATTCCATTCCATTCCATTCCATTCCATTCCATTCCATTCCATTCCATTCCATTCCATTCCATTCCATTCCATTCCATTCCATTCCATTCCATTCCGTTCTACTCGGCTTGAATCCATTGAGTTCCGTTCCGTTCCGTTCCGTCCCGACACGTCCCGTCCCGTCCCGTCCCGTCCCGTCCCGTCCCGTGCCGTTTTACTCGGGTTGATTCCTTTCCATTCCGTTCCGCTCGTTTCCGTTACGTTCCATTCCGTTCCACGCGGGTTGGTTCAATTCCATTCTATTCTATTCTATTCCTTTCCCTTCCATTCCATTCCATTCCATTCCATTCTACTCGGGTTGATTCCATGCCATTCCGTTCCGCTCCATTCCGTTCCACGCGGGTTGGTTCAATTCCATTCTATTCTATTCTATTCCTTTCCCTTCCATTCCATTCCATTCCATTCCATTCTACTCGGGTTGATTCCATGCCATTCCGTTCCGTTCCATTCCGTCCCATCCCGACCCGTCCCATCCC
This sequence comes from Gorilla gorilla gorilla, assembly GCF_029281585.2. Taxonomy (NCBI): domain Eukaryota; kingdom Metazoa; phylum Chordata; class Mammalia; order Primates; family Hominidae; genus Gorilla; species Gorilla gorilla. Next base: position 2,910,284 of record NC_073241.2, read on the forward strand.
GTCCCGTCCCGTCCCATCCCGTTCCGTTCCACATGGGTTGATTCAATTCCTTTCGGTTACATTGAATTCCATTCCATTCCATTCTACTCGGATTGATTCCATTCCATTCCATTCCATTCCATTCCATACCATTCCATTCCATTCCATTTCATTCCATTCCATTCCATTCCATTTCTTTCGATTCCATTCGTTTCCATTCCATTCCATTCCATTCCATTCTATTCCTTTCGATTCCATTCCATTCCATTAAATTCCATTCCATTCCATTCCATTCCATTCCATTCCATTCCATTCCATTCCATTCCATTCCATTCCGTTCTACTCGGGTTGATTCCACTCCATTCCATTCCATTCCATTCCATTATATACCATCCCATTCGATTCCATTCCATTCCATTCCATTCCATTCCATTCCATTCCATTCCATTCCATTCCATTCCATTCCGTTCTAGTCGGGTTGATTCCATTCTATTCCATTCCATTCCATTCCATTCCATTCCATTCCATTCCATTCGATTCCATTCCATTCCATTCCATTCTATTCCATTCCATTCTACTCCATTGAATTCCATTCCAATCCATTCAGTTCCATTCCATTCCATCCCTTTCCATTCCATTTAGTTCTACTCGGGTTGATTCCATTCCATTCCATTCCATTCCATTCCATTCCATTCCATTCCATTCAATTCCATTCCATTCCGTTACTTTCCATTCCATTCCATTCCAATCCATTCCATTCTACTCGGGTTGACTCCATTCCATTCCATTCCTTTCCATTCCATTATATTCCATTCTAATCCATTCGATTCCGTTCGATTCCATTCCATTCCATTCCATTCCATTCCATTGCATTCCATTCCATTCCATTCCATTCCATTCCGTTCTACTCGGGTTGATTCCATTCCATTCCTTTCCATTCCATTCCATTCCATTCCATTCCATTCCATTCCATTCCATTCCATTCCATTCCCTTCCATTCCATTCCATTCCAATCCATTCCATTCTACTCGGGTTGATTCCATTCCATTCCATTGCATTCGACTCCATTCGATTCCATTCGATTCCATTCCATTCCATTCCGTTCCATTCCATTCCATTCCATTCCATTCTATTCCATTGAATTCCATTCCATTCCATTCCATTCCATTCCATTCCATTCCATTCCATTCCATTCCATTCCATTCCATTCCAATCCGTTCTACTCGGGTTGATTACATTCCATTCCATTCCATTCCATTCCATTCCATTCCATTCCATTCCAATCTATTCCATTCTATTCAATTCGATTCCATTCGATTCCATTCAATTCCATTCAATTCCGTTCCATTCCATTCCATTCCAATCCATTCCATTCTACTCGGGTTGATTCCATTCCATTCCATTCCATTCCATTCCATTCCATTCCATTCCATTCCATTCCATTCCATTCGATTCCATTCGATTCCATTCCATTCCATTCCATTCCATTCCAATCTATTCCATTCGATTCCATTCCATTCCATTCCATTCCATTCCATTCCATTCCATTCCAATCCATTCCATTCTACTCGTGTTGATTCCCTTCCATTCCATTCAACTCCATTCCATTCCATTCCATTCCATTCCATTCCATTCCATTCCATTCCATTCTATTCCATTCCATTCCATTCCATTCCATTCCGTTCTACTCGGGTTGATTCCATTCTATTCCATTACATTCCATTCGATTCCATTCGATTCCATTCGATTCCTTTCCATTCCATTCCATTCCATTCCATTCCATTCCATTCCATTCCATTCCATTCCATTCCAATCCATTCCCTTCCGTTCTATTCGGGTTGATTCCATTCCATTCCATTCCATTCCATTCCATTCCATTCCATTCCATTCCATTCCATTCCATTCCATTCCATTCCATTCTATTGCATTCCATTCGATTCCATTCGATTCCATTCCATTCCATTCCATTCCATTCCATTCCATTCCATTCCATTCTATTCCATTCCATTCCATTCTGTTCCATTCTATTCCATTCCATTCCATTCCGTTCCACTCGGGTTGATTCCATTCTATTCCATTCCATTCCATTCGATTCCATTCGATATCATTCGATTCCATTCCATTCCATTCCATTCCATTCCATTCCTTTCCATTCCATTCTATTCCATTCCATTCCATTCCATTCCATTCCATTCTATTCCATTCCATTCCATTCCGTTCTACTCGGGTTGATTCCATTCCATTCCATTTCATTCCATTCCATTCCATTCCATTCCATTCGATTCCATTCGATTCCATTCCATTCCATTCCATTCCAATCCATTCCATTCTACTCGTGTTGATTCCATTCCATTCCATTCCATTCCATTCCATTCCATTCCATTCCATTCCATTCCATTCCACTCGATTCCATTCCATTCCATTCCATTCCTTTCCAATCCATTCCATTCTACTCGGGTGGATTCCATTCCATTCCATTCTTTTCCATTCCATTCCATTCCATTCCATTCCATTCCATTCCATTCCATTCGGTTCCATTCCATTCCATTCCATTCCATTCCATTCCATTCCATTCCATTCCATTCCATTCCGTTCTAATCGGGTTGATTCCATTCTATTCCATTCCATTCCATTCCATTCCTTTCAATTCCATTCCATTCCATTCCATTCCATTCCATTCTATTCCATTCCATTCTACTCCATTGAATTCCATTCCATTCCATTCTATTCCATTCCATTCCATTCCTTTCCATTCCATTTAGTTCTACTCGGGTTGATTCCATTCCATTCCATTCCATTCCTTTCCATTCCATTCCAATCCATTCCATTCCATTACTTTCCATTCCATTCCATTCCAATCCATTCCATTCTACTCGGGTTGACTCCATTCCATTCCATTCCATTACATTACATTCCATTATATTCCATTCCATTCCATTCGATTCCGTTCGATTCCATTCCATTCCATTCCATTCCATTCCATTCCATTCCATTCGATTCCATTCCATTCCATTCGATTCCATTCCTTTCAATTCCATTCCATTCCATTCCATTCCATTCCAATCCATTCCATTCTACTCGGGTTGATTCAATTCCATTCCATTCCATTCCATTCCATTCCATTCCATTCCATTCCTTTCGATTCCATTCCTTTCCATTCCATTCCATTCCATTCCATTCCATTCCATTCCGTTCTACTCGGGTTGATTCCACTCCATTCCATTCCATTCCATTCGATTCCATTCCATTCCATTCCATTCCAATCCATTCCATTCTACTCGGGTTGATTCCATTCCATTCCATTCCATTCCATTCCATTCCATTCCATTCCATTCCATTCCATTCCATTCTATTCCTTTCGATTCCATTCCATTCCATTAAATTCCATTCCATTCCATTCCATTCCATTCCATTCCATTCCATTCCATTCCATTCCGTTCTACTCGGGTTGATTCCACTCCATTCCATTCCATTCCATTCCATTATATACCATCCCATTCGATTCCATTCCATTCCATTCCATTCCATTCCATTCCATTCCATTCCATTCCATTCCATTCCGTTCTAGTCGGGTTGATTCCATTCTATTCCATTCCATTCCATTCCATTCCATTCCATTCCATTCGATTCCATTCCATTCCATTCCATTCTATTCCATTCCATTCTACTCCATTGAATTCCATTCCATTCCATTCAATTCCATTCCATTCCATCCCTTTCCATTCCATTTAGTTCTACTCGGGTTGATTCCATTCCATTCCATTCCATTCCATTCCAATCCATTCCATTCTACTCGGGTTGACTCCATTCCATTCCATTCCTTTCCATTCCATTATATTCCATTCTAATCCATTCGATTCCGTTCGATTCCATTCCATTCCATTCCATTCCATTCCATTGCATTCCATTCCATTCCATTCCATTCCATTCCGTTCTACTCGGGTTGATTCCATTCCATTCCTTTCCATTCCATTCCATTCCATTCCATTCCATTCCATTCCATTCCATTCCATTCCCTTCCATTCCATTCCATTCCAATCCATTCCATTCTACTCGGGTTGATTCCATTCCATTCCATTGCATTCGACTCCATTCGATTCCATTCGATTCCATTCCATTCCATTCCGTTCCATTCCATTCCATTCCATTCCATTCTATTCCATTGAATTCCATTCCATTCCATTCCATTCCATTCCATTCCATTCCATTCCATTCCATTCCATTCCATTCCATTCCGTTCTACTCGGGTTGATTCCATTCCATTCCATTCCATTCCATTCCATTCCATTCCATTCCATTCCATTCCAATCTATTCCATTCTATTCAATTCGATTCCATTCGATTCCATTCAATTCCATTCAATTCCATTCCATTCCATTCCAATCCATTCCATTCTACTCGGGTTGATTCCATTCCATTCCATTCCATTCCATTCCATTCCATTCCATTCCATTCCATTCCATTCCATTCCATTCCATTCCATTCGATTCCATTCGATTCCATTCCATTCCATTCCATTCCATTCCATTCCATTCCATTCCATTCCATTCCAATCTATTCCATTCGATTCCATTCCATTCCATTCCATTCCATTCCATTCCATTCCATTCCAATCCATTCCATTCTACTCGTGTTGATTCCCTTCCATTCCATTCCACTCCATTCCATTCCATTCCATTCCATTCCATTCCATTCCATTCCATTCCATTCCATTCCATTCCGTTCTACTCGGGTTGATTCCATTCTATTCCATTACATTCCATTCGATTCCATTCGATTCCATTCGATTCCTTTCCATTCCATTCCATTCCATTCCATTCCATTCCATTCTATTCCATTCCATTCCATTCCATTCCATTCCATTCCATTCCAATCCATTCCCTTCCGTTCTATTCGGGTTGATTCCATTCCATTCCATTCCATTCCATTCCATTCCATTCCATTCCATTCCATTCCATTCCATTCTATTGCATTCCATTCGATTCCATTCGATTCCATTCCATTCCATTCCATTCCATTCCATTCCATTCCATTCTATTCCATTCCATTCCATTCTGTTCCATTCTATTCCATTCCATTCCATTCCGTTCCACTCGGGTTGATTCCATTCTATTCCATTCCATTCCATTCGATTCCATTCGATATCATTCGATTCCATTCCATTCCATTCCATTCCATTCCATTCCATTCCATTCCATTCCATTCTATTCCATTCCATTCCATTCCATTCCATTCCATTCCATTCTATTCCATTCCATTCCATTCCGTTCTACTCGGGTTGATTCCATTCCATTCCATTTCATTCCATTCCATTCCATTCCATTCCATTCGATTCCATTCGATTCCATTCCATTCCATTCCATTCCAATCCATTCCATTCTACTCGGGTTGATTCCATTCCATTCCATTCCATTCCATTCCATTCCATTCCATTCCATTCCATTCCATTCCATTCCATTCCACTCGATTCCATTCCATTCCATTCCATTCCATTCCAATCCATTCCATTCTACTCGGGTGGATTCCATTCCATTCCATTCTTTTCCATTCCATTCCATTCCATTCCATTCCATTACATTCCATTCGGTTCCATTCCATTCCATTCCATTCCATTCCATTCCATTCCATTCCATTCCATTCCATTCCATTCCGTTCTAATCGGGTTGATTCCATTCTATTCCATTCCATTCCATTCCATTCCATTCAATTCCATTCCCTTCCATTCCATTCCATTCCATTCTATTCCATTCCATTCTACTCCATTGAATTCCATTCCATTCCATTCTATTCCATTCCATTCCATTCCTTTCCATTCCGTTTAGTTCTACTCGGGTTGATTCCATTCCATTCCATTCCATTCCTTTCCATTCCATTCCAATCCATTCCATTCCATTACTTTCCATTCCATTCCATTCCAATCCATTCCATTCTACTCGGGTTGACTCCATTCCATTCCATTCAATTCCATTACATTCCATTATATTCCATTCCATTCCATTAGATTCCGTTCGATTTCATTCCATTCCATTCCAATCCATTCCATTCCATTCCATTCCATTCGATTCCATTCCATTCCATTCGATTCCATTCCATTCCATTCCATTCCATTCCATTCCATTCCAATCCATTCCATTCTACTCGGGTTGATTCAATTCCATTCCATTCCATTCCATTCCATTCCATTCCATTCCATTCCATTCCATTCCTTTCGATTCCATTAATTTCCATTCCATTCCATTCCATTCCATTCCATTCCATTCCATTCCATTCCATTCCGTTCTACTCGGGTTGATTCCACTCCATTCCATTCCATTCCATTCCATTCCATTCCATTCCATTCCATTCCATTCCTTTCCATTCCAACCCATTCCGTTCTACTCGGGTTGATTCCATTCCATTCCATTGAATTCCATTCCATTCCATTCCATTCCATTCCATTCCATTCCATTCCATTCCATTCGATTCCATTCCATTCCATTCCATTCCAAACCATTCCATTCTACTCGGGTTCATCATTCCATTCCATTCCATTCCATTCCATTCCACTCGGGTTCATTCCATTCCATTCCATTCCATTCCATTCCATTCCATTCCATTCCACTCGGGTGCATTCCATTCCATTCCATTCCATTCCATTCCATTCCATTCCATTCCATTCCGTTCTGCTCAGGTTGATTTCCATTCCATTCCATTCCATTCCATTCCATTCCATTCCATTCCATTCCATTCCATTCCATTCCATTCCATTCCGTTCTACTCGGCTTGAATCCATTGAGTTCCGTTCCGTTCCTTTCCGTCCCGACACGTCCCGTCCCGTCCCGTCCCGTCCCGTGTCGTTTTACTCGGGTTGATTCCTTTCCATTCCGTTCCGCTCGTTTCCGTTACGTTCCATTCCGTTCCACGCGTGTTGGTTCAATTCCATTCTATTCTATTCTATTCCTTTCCCTTCCATTCCATTCCATTCCATTCCATTCTACTCGGGTTGATTCCATGCCATTCCGTTCCGCTCCATTCCGTTCCATGCGGGTTGGTTCAATTCCATTCTATTCTATTCTATTCCTTTCCCTTCCATTCCATTCCATTCCATTCCATTCTACTCGGGTTGATTCCATGCCATTCCGTTCCGTTCCATTCCGTCCCATCCCGACCCGTCCCAGCCCGTCCCGTCCCGTCCCATCCCGTTCCGTTCCACATGGGTTGATTCAATTCCTTTCGGTTACATTGAATTCCATTCCATTCCATTCTACTCGGATTGATTCCATTCCATTCCATTCCATTTCATTCCATTCCATTCCATTCCATTCCATTCCATTCCATTCCATTGCGTTCCATTTGATTCGATTCCATTCCATTCCTTTCCATTCCATTCCAATCCATTCCATTCTACTTGGGTTGATTCCATTCCATTCCATTCCATTCCATTCGATTCCATTCAATTCCATTCCATTCCATTCCATTCCATTCCATTCCATTCCATTCCATTCCATTCCATTCCACTCGATTCCATTCCATTCCATTCCATTCCATTCCAATCCATTCCATTCTACTCGGGTGGATTCCATTCCATTCCATTCCTTTCCATTCCATTCCATTCCATTCCATTACATTCCATTCGGTTCCATTCCATTCCATTCCATTCCATTCCATTCCATTCCATTCCATTCCATTCCATTCCGTTCTAATCGGGTTGATTCCATTCTATTCCATTCCATTCCATTCCATTCCATTCAATTCCATTCCATTCCATTCCATTCCATTCCATTCTATTCCATTCCATTCTACTCCATTGAATTCCATTCCATTCCATTCTATTCCATTCCATTCCATTCCTTTCCATTCCATTTAGTTCTACTCGGGTTGATTCCATTCCATTCCATTCCATTCCTTTCCATTCCATTCCAATCCATTCCATTCCATTACTTTCCATTCCATTCCATTCCAATCCATTCCATTCTACTCGGGTTGACTCCATTCCATTCCATTCCATTACATTACATTACATTATATTCCATTCCATTCCATTCGATTCCGTTCGATTCCACTCCATTCCATTCCATTCCATTCCATTCCATTCCATTCCATTCGATTCCATTCCATTCCATTCGATTCCATTCCATTCCATTCCATTCCATTCCATTCCATTCCATTCCAATCCATTCCATTCTACTCGGGTTGATTCAATTCCATTCCATTCCATTCCATTCCATTCCATTCCATTCCATTCCATTCCTTTCGATTCCATTCCATTCCATTCCATTCCATTCCATTCCATTCCATTCCATTCCATTCCATTCCATTCCATTCCGTTCTACTCGGGTTGATTCCATTCCATTCCATTCCATTCCATTCCATTCCATTCCATTCCATTCCAACCCATTCCGTTCTACTCGGGTTGATTCCATTCCATTCCATTGAATTCCATTCCATTCCATTCCATTCCATTCCATTCCATTCCATTCCATTCCATTCCATTCCAAACCATTCCATTCTACTCGGGTTCATCATTCCATTCCATTCCATTCCATTCCATTCCACTCGGGTTCATTCCATTCCATTCCATTCCATTCCATTCCATTCCATTCCATTCCATTCCACTCGGGTGCATTCCATTCCGTTCCATTCCATTCCATTCCATTCCATTCCATTCCATTCCGTTCTGCTCAGGTTGATTTCCATTCCATTCTATTCCATTCCATTCCATTCCATTCCATTCCATTCCATTCCATTCCATTCCGTTCTACTCGGCTTGAATCCATTGAGTTCCGTTCCGTTCCGTTCCGTCCCGACACGTCCCGTCCCGTCCCGTCCCGTCCCGTCCCGTCCCGTGCCGTTTTACTCGGGTTGATTCCTTTCCATTCCGTCCCGCTCGTTTCCGTTACGTTCCATTCCGTTCCACGCGGGTTGGTTCAATTCCATTCTATTCTATTCTATTCCTTTCCCTTCCATTCCATTCCATTCCATTCCATTCTACTCGGGTTGATTCCATGCCATTCCTTTCCGCTCCATTCCGTTCCATGCGGGTTGGTTCAATTCCATTCTATTCTATTCTATTCCTTTCCCTTCCATTCCATTCCATTCCATTCCATTCTACTCGGGTTGATTCCATGCCATTCCGTTCCGTTCCATTCCGTCCCATCCCGACCCGTCCCATCCCGTCCCGTCCCGTCCCATCCCGTTCCGTTCCACATGGGTTGATTCAATTCCTTTCGGTTACATTGAATTCCATTCCATTCCATTCTACTCGGATTGATTCCATTCCATTCCATTCCATTCCATTCCATACCATTCCATTCCATTCCGTTTCATTCCATTCCATTCCATTCCATTTCTTTCGATTCCATTCGTTTCCATTCCATTCCATTCCATTCCATTCCAATCCATTCCATTCTACTCGGGTGGATTCCATACCATTCCATTCCATTCCATTCGATTCCATTCCATTCCATTCCATTCCATTCCATTCCATTCCGTTCTAGTCGGGTTGATTCCATTCTATTCCATTCCATTCCATTCCATTCCATTCCATTCCATTCCATTCCATTCCATTCTATTCCATTCCATTCTACTCCATTGAATTCCATTCCATTCCATTCAATTCCATTCCATTCCATTCCTTTCCATTCCATTTAGTTCTACTCGGGTTGATTCCATTCCATTCCATTCCATTCCATTCCATTCCATTCCATTCCATTCCATTCCATTACTTTCCATTCCATTCCATTCCAATCCATTCCATTCTACTCGGGTTGACTCCATTCCATTCCACTCCATTCCATTCCATTCCATTCCATTCCATTCCATTCCATTCCATTCCATTCCATTCCATTATATTCCATTCTATTCCATTCGATTCCGTTCGATTCCATTCCATTCCATTCCATTCCATTCCATTCCATTCCATTCCATTCCACTCGATTCCATTCCATTCCATTCGATTCCATTCCATTCCATTCCATTCCATTCCATTCCATTCCATTCCATTTACTCCATTCCGTTCTACTCGGGTTGATTCCATTGAGTTTGGTTCCGTCCCGTCCCGTCCCGTCCCGTCCCGTCCCGTCCCGTCCCGTGCCGTTTTACTCAGGTTGATTCCTTTCCATTCCGTTCCACTCGTTTCCTTTACTTTCCATTCCGTTCCACGCGGGTTGGTTCAATTCCATTCTATTCTATTCTATTCCTTTCCCTTCCATTCCATTCCATTCCATTCCATTCTACTCGGGTTGATTCCATGCCATTCCGTTCCGTTCCATTCCGTCCCATCCCGATCCGTCCCATCCCGTCCCGTCCCGTCCCATCCCGTTCCATTCCACATGGGTTGATTCAATTCCTTTCGGTTAGATTGAACTCCATTCCATTCCATTCTACTCGGATTGACTCCATTCCATTCCATTCCATTCCATTCCATTCCATTCCATTCCATTCCATTCCATTCCAATCCATTCCATTCTACTCGGGTTGATTCCATTCTATTCCATTCCATTCCATTCCATTCCATTCCATTCCATTCCATTCCATTCCATTCCATTCCTTTCCATTCCATTTCATTCCATTCCATTCCATTCCATTCCATTCCATTCCATTCCATTCGATTCCATTCCATTCCATTCCATTCCATTCCATTCCATTCCATTCCATTCCATTCCGTTCTACTCGGGTTGATTCCATTCTATTCCATTCCATTCCGTTCGATTCCATTTGATTCCATTCGATTCCATTCCATTCCATTCCATTCCCTTCCATTCCATTCTATTCCATTGAATTCCATTCCATTCCATTCCATTCCATTCCATTCCATTCCATTCCATTCCATTCCATTCCATTCCATTGCATTCCATTCCATTCCATTCCAATACATTCCATTCTACTCTGGTTGATTCCATTCGATTCCATTCCATTCCATTCCATTCGTGTCCATTCGATTCCATTCCATTCCATTCCATTCTATTCCATTGAATTCCATTGAATTCCATTCCATTCCATTCCAATCGATTCCATTCCATTCCATTCCATTCCATTCGATTCCATTCCATTCCATTCCATTCCATTCCATTCCATTGCATTCCATTCCATTCCATTCCATTCCGTTCTACTCGGGTTGATTCCATTCTATTCCATTCCATTCCGTTCGATTCCATTTGATTCCATTCGATTCCATTCCATTCCATTCCATTCCCTTCCATTCCATTCTATTCCATTGAATTCCATTCCATTCCATTCCATTCCAATCCATTCCATTCCATTCCATTCCGTTCTACTCTGATTGATTCCATTCCATTCCATTCCATTCCATTCCATTCCATTCAATTCCATTCGATTCCATTCGATTCCATTCCATTCCATTCCATTCCAATCCATTCCATTCTACTCGGGTTGATTCCATTCCATTCCATTCCATTCCATTCCATTCCATTCCATTCCATTCCATTCCATTCCATTCCATTCTATTCCTTTCGATTCCATTCCATTCCATTAAATTCCATTCCATTCCATTCCATTCCATTCCATTCCATTCCATTCCATTCCATTCCATTCCATTCCGTTCTACTCGGGTTGATTCCACTCCATTCCATTCCATTCCATTCCATTCCATACCATTCCATTCGATTCCATTCCATTCCATTCCATTCCATTCCATTCCATTCCATTCCATTCCGTTCTAGTCGGGTTGATTCCATTCTATTCCATTCCATTCCATTCCATTCCATTCCATTCCATTCGATTCCATTCCATTCCATTCCATTCTATTCCATTCCATTCTACTCCATTGAATTCCATTCCATTCCATTCAATTCCATTCCATTCCATTCCATTCCATTCCATTCTATTCCATTCCATTCTACTCCATTGAATTCCATTCCATTCCATTCTATTCCATTCCATTCCATTCCTTTCCATTCCATTTAGTTCTACTCGGGTTGATTCCATTCCATTCCATTCCATTCCTTTCCATTCCATTCCAATCCATTCCATTCCATTACTTTCCATTCCATTCCATTCCAATCCATTCCATTCTACTCGGGTTGACTCCATTCCATTCCATTCCATTACATTACATTCCATTATATTCCATTCCATTCCATTCGATTCCGTTCGATTCCACTCCATTCCATTCCATTCCATTCCATTCCATTCCATTCCATTCCATTCCATTCCATTCGATTCCATTCCATTCCATTCCATTCCATTCCATTCCATTCCATTCCAATCCATTCCATTCTACTCGGGTTGATTCCATTCCATTCCATTCCATTCCATTCCATTCCATTCCATTCCATTCCATTCCATTCCATTCCATTCCATTCCATTCCATTCCAATCCATTCCATTCTACTCGGGTTGATTCAATTCCATTCCATTCCATTCCATTCCATTCCATTCCATTCCGTTCTACTCTGATTGATTCCATTCCATTCCATTCCATTCCATTCCATTCAGTTCCATTCGATTCCATTTGATTCCATTCCATTCCATTCCATTCCAATCCATTCCATTCTACTCGGGTTGATTCCATTCCATTCCATTCCATTCCATTCCATTCCATTCCATTCCATTCCATTCCATTCCATTCCATTCTATTCCTTTCGATTCCATTCCATTCCATTGAATTCCATTCCATTCCATTCCATTCCATTCCATTCCATTCCATTCCATTCCATTCCATTCCATTCCATTCCGTTTTACTCGGGTTGATTCCACTCCATTCCATTCCATTCCATTCCATTCCATTCCATACCATTCCATTCGATTCCATTCCATTCCATTCCATTCCATTCCATTCCATTCCATTCCATACCATTCCATTCCATTCCATTCCGTTCTAGTCGGGTTGATTCCATTCTATTCCATTCCATTCCATTCCATTCCATTCCATTCCATTCGATTCCATTCCATTCCATTCCATTCTATTCCATTCCATTCTACTCCATTGAATTCCATTCCATTCCATTCAATTCCATTCCATTCCATCCCTTTCCATTCCATTTAGTTCTACTCGGGTTGATTCAATTCCATTCCATTCCATTCCATTCCATTCCATTCCATTCAATTCCATTCCATTCCGTTACTTTCCATTCCATTCCATTCCAATCCATTCCATTCTACTCGGGTTGACTCCATTCCATTCCATTCCTTTCCATTCCATTATATTCCATTCTATTCCATTCGATTCCGTTCGATTCCATTCCATTCCATTCCATTCCATTCCATTGCATTCCATTCCATTCCATTCCATTCCATTCCTTTCTACTCGGGTTGATTCCATTCCATTCCTTTCCATTCCATTCCATTCCATTCCATTCCATTCCATTCCATTCCATTCCATTCCATTCCCTTCCATTCCATTCCATTCCAATCCATTCCATTCTACTCGGGTTGATTCCATTCCATTCCATTGCATTCGACTCCATTCGATTCCATTTGATTCCATTCCATTCCATTCCGTTCCATTCCATTCCATTCCATTCCATTCTATTCCATTGAATTCCATTCCATTCCATTCCATTCCATTCCATTCCATTCCATTCCATTCCATTCCATTCCATTCCATTCCATTCCGTTCTACTCGGGTTGATTCCATTCCATTCCATTCCATTCCATTCCATTCCATTCCATTCCAATCTATTCCATTCTATTCAATTCGATTCCATTCGATTCCATTCAATTCCATTCAATTCCATTCCATTCCATTCCAATCCATTCCATTCTACTCGGGTTGATTCCATTCCTTTCCATTCCATTCCATTCCATTCCATTCCATTCCATTCCATTCCATTCCATTCGATTCCATTCGATTCCATTCCATTCCATTCCATTCCATTCCATTCCATTCCATTCCATTCCAATCTATTCCATTCGATTCCATTCCATTCCATTCCATTCCATTCCATTCCATTCCATTCCATTCCAATCCATTCCATTCTACTCGTGTTGATTCCCTTCCATTCCATTCCACTCCATTCCATTCCATTCCATTCCATTCCATTCCATTCCATTCCATTCCATTCCACTCCATTCCATTCCATTCCATTCCATTCCATTCCATTCCATTCCATTCCATTCCATTCCATTCCATTCCATTCCATTCCATTCCATTCCGTTCTACTCGGGTTGATTCCATTCTATTCCATTACATTCCATTCGATTCCATTCGATTCCATTCGATTCCTTTCCATTCCATTCCATTCCATTCCATTCCATTCCATTCTATTCCATTCCATTCCATTCCATTCCATTCCATTCCATTCCAATCCATTCCCTTCCATTCTATTCGGGTTGATTCCATTCCATTCCATTCCATTCCATTCCATTCCATTCCATTCCATTCCATTCCATTCCATTCCATTGCATTCCATTCGATTCCATTCGATTCCATTCCATTCCATTCCATTCCATTCCATTGCATTCCATTAAATTAAATTCCATTCTATTCCATTCCATTCCATTCTGTTCCATTCTATATCATTCCATTCCATTCCGTTCCACTCGGGTTGATTCCATTCTATTCCATTCCATTCCATTCGATTCCATTCGATATCATTCGATTCCATTCCATTCCATTCCATTCCATTCCATTCCATTCCATTCCATTCCATTCTATTCCATTCCATTCCATTCCATTCCATTCTATTCCATTCCATTCCATTCCATTCCATTCCATTCTATTCCATTCCATTCCATTCCGTTCTACTCGGGTTGATTCCATTCCATTCCATTTCATTCCATTCCTTTCCATTCCATTCCATTCGATTCCATTCGATTCCATTCCATTCCATTCCATTCCAATCCATTCCATTCTACTCGGGTTGATTCCATTCCATTCCATTCCATTCCATTCCATTCCATTCCATTCCATTCCATTCCATTCCATTCCATTCCACTCGATTCCATTCCATTCCATTCCATTCCATTCCAATCCATTCCATTCTACTCGGGTGGATTCCATTCCATTCCATTCTTTTCCATTCCATTCCATTCCATTCCATTCCATTACATTCCATTCGGTTCCATTCCACTCCATTCCATTCCATTCCATTCCATTCCATTCCATTCCATTCCATTCCATTCCGTTCTAATCGGGTTGATTCCATTCTATTCCATTCCATTCCATTCCATTCCATTCCATTCAATTCCATTCCATTCCATTCCATTCCATTCCATTCTATTCCATTCCATTCTACTCCATTGAATTCCATTCCATTCCATTCTATTCCATTCCATTCCATTCCTTTCCATTCCATTTAGTTCTACTCGGGTTGATTCCATTCCATTCCATTCCATTCCTTTCCATTCCATTCCAATCCATTCCATTCCATTACTTTCCATTCCATTCCATTCCAATCCATTCCATTCTACTCGGGTTGACTCCATTCCATTCCACTCCATTACATTAAATTCCATTATATTCCATTCCATTCCATTCGATTCCGTTCGATTCCATTCCATTCCATTCCATTCCAATCCATTCCATTCCATTCCATTCCATTCGATTCCATTCCATTCCATTCCATTCCATTCCATTCCATTCCAATCCATTCCATTCTACTCGGGTTGATTCAATTCCATTCCATTCCATTCCATTCCATTCCATTCCATTCCATTCCTTTCGATTCCATTCCTTTCCATTCCATTCCATTCCATTCCATTCCATTCCATTCCGTTCTACTCGGGTTGATTCCACTCCATTCCATTCCATTCCATTCCATTCCATTCCATTCCATTCCTTTCCATTCCAACCCATTCCGTTCTACTCGGGTTGATTCCATTCCATTCCATGGAATTCCATTCCATTCCATTCCATTCCATTCCATTCCATTCCATTCCATTCCATTCCATTCCATTCCATTCCAATCCATTCCATTCCACTCGGGTTCATTCCATTCCATTCCATTCCATTCCATTCCATTCCATTCCATTCCATTCCATTCCACTCGGGTGCATTCCATTCCATTCCATTCCATTCCATTCCATTCCATTCCATTCCATTCCATTCCATTCCGTTCTGCTCAGGTTGATTTCCATTCCATTCCATTCCATTCCATTCCATTCCATTCCATTCCATTCCATTCCATTCCATTCCATTCCATTCCGTTCTACTCGGCTTGAATCCATTGAGTTCCGTTCCGTTCCGTTCCGTCCCGACACGTCCCGTCCCGTCCCGTCCCGTCCCGTCCCGTCCCGTGCCGTTTTACTCGGGTTGATTCCTTTCCATTCCGTTCCGCTCGTTTCCGTTACGTTCCATTCCGTTCCACGCGGGTTGGTTCAATTCCATTCTATTCTATTCTATTCCTTTCCCTTCCATTCCATTCCATTCCATTCCATTCTACTCGGGTTGATTCCATGCCATTCCGTTCCGCTCCATTCCGTTCCACGCGGGTTGGTTCAATTCCATTCTATTCTATTCTATTCCTTTCCCTTCCCTTCCATTCCATTCCATTCCATTCTACTCGGGTTGATTCCATGCCATTCCGTTCCGTTCCATTCCGTCCCATCCCGACCCGTCCCATCCCGTCCCGTCCCGTCCCATCCCTTTCCGTTCCACATGGGTTGATTCAATTCCTTTCGGTTACATTGAATTCCATTCCATTCCATTCTACTCGGATTGATTCCATTCCATTCCATTCCATTCCATTCCATTCCATTCCATTCCATTTCATTCCATTCCATTCCATTCCATTGCGTTCCATTCGATTCGATTCCATTCCATTCCTTTCCATTCCATTCCAATCCATTCCATTCTACTTGGGTTGATTCCATTCCATTCCATTCCATTCCATTCCATTCCATTCCATTCCATTCCATTCCATTCCATTCCACTCGATTCCATTCCATTCCATTCCATTCCATTCCAATCCATTCCATTCTACTCGGGTGGATTCCATTCCATTCCATTCTTTTCCATTCCATTCCATTCCATTCCATTCCATTACATTCCATTCGGTTCCATTCCACTCCATTCCATTCCATTCCATTCCATTCCATTCCATTCCATTCCATTCCATTCCGTTCTAATCGGGTTGATTCCATTCTATTCCATTCCATTCCATTCCATTCCATTCCATTCAATTCCATTCCATTCCATTCCATTCCATTCCATTCTATTCCATTCCATTCTACTCCATTGAATTCCATTCCATTCCATTCTATTCCATTCCATTCCATTCCTTTCCATTCCATTTAGTTCTACTCGGGTTGATTCCATTCCATTCCATTCCATTCCTTTCCATTCCATTCCAATCCATTCCATTCCATTACTTTCCATTCCATTCCATTCCAATCCATTCCATTCTACTCGGGTTGACTCCATTCCATTCCACTCCATTACATTACATTTCATTATATTCCATTCCATTCCATTCGATTCCATTCGATTCCATTCCATTCCATTCCATTCCATTCCATTCCATTCCATTCCATTCCATTCCATTCCATTCCATTCCAATCCATTCCATTCTACTCGGGTTGATTCAATTCCATTCCATTCCATTCCATTCCATTCCATTCCATTCCATTCCTTTCGATTCCATTCCTTTCCATTCCATTCCATTCCATTCCATTCCATTCCATTCCGTTCTACTCGGGTTGATTCCACTCCATTCCATTCCATTCCATTCCATTCCATTCCATTCCATTCCATTCCATTCCTTTCCATTCCAACCCATTCCGTTCTACTCGGGTTGATTCCATTCCATTCCATGGAATTCCATTCCATTCCATTCCATTCCATTCCATTCCATTCGATTCCATTCCATTCCATTCCATTCCATTCCAATCCATTCCATTCCACTCGGGTTCATTCCATTCCATTCCATTCCATTCCATTCCATTCCATTCCACTCGGGTGCATTCCATTCCATTCCATTCCATTCCATTCCATTCCATTCCATTCCGTTCTGCTCAGGTTGATTTCCATTCCATTCCATTCCATTCCATTCCATTCCATTCCATTCCATTCCATTCCATTCCATTCCATTCCATTCCATTCCATTCCGTTCTACTCGGCTTGAATCCATTGAGTTCCGTTCCGTTCCGTTCCGTCCCGACACGTCCCGTCCCGTCCCGTCCCGTCCCGTCCCGTCCCGTGCCGTTTTACTCGGGTTGATTCCTTTCCATTCCGTTCCGCTCGTTTCCGTTACGTTCCATTCCGTTCCACGCGGGTTGGTTCAATTCCATTCTATTCTATTCTATTCCTTTCCCTTCCATTCCATTCCATTCCATTCCATTCTACTCGGGTTGATTCCATGCCATTCCGTTCCGCTCCATTCCGTTCCACGCGGGTTGGTTCAATTCCATTCTATTCTATTCTATTCCTTTCCCTTCCCTTCCATTCCATTCCATTCCATTCTACTCGGGTTGATTCCATGCCATTCCGTTCCGTTCCATTCCGTCCCATCCCGACCCGTCCCATCCCGTCCCGTCCCGTCCCATCCCGTTCCGTTCCACATGGGTTGATTCAATTCCTTTCGGTTACATTGAATTCCATTCCATTCCATTCTACTCGGATTGATTCCATTCCATTCCATTCCATTCCATTCCATTCCATTCCATTCCATTTCATTCCATTCCATTCCATTCCATTGCGTTCCATTCGATTCGATTCCATTCCATTCCTTTCCATTCCATTCCAATCCATTCCATTCTACTTGGGTTGATTCCATTCCATTCCATTCCATTCCATTCCATTCCATTCCATTCCATTCCATTCCATTCCACTCGATTCCATTCCATTCCATTCCATTCCATTCCAATCCATTCCATTCTACTCGGGTGGATTCCATTCCATTCCATTCCTTTCCATTCCATTCCATTCCATTCCATTCCATTCCATTACATTCCATTCGGTTCCATTCCATTCCATTCCATTCCATTCCATTCCATTCCATTCCATTCCGTTCTAATCGGGTTGATTCCATTCTATTCCATTCCATTCCATTCCATTCCATTCAATTCCATTCCATTCCATTCCATTCCATTCCATTCTATTCCATTCCATTCTACTCCATTGAATTCCATTCCATTCCATTCTATTCCATTCCATTCCATTCCTTTCCATTCCATTTAGTTCTACTCGGGTTGATTCCATTCCATTCCATTCCATTCCTTTCCATTCCATTCCAATCCATTCCATTCCATTCCTTTCCATTCCATTCCATTCCAATCCATTCCATTCTACTCGGGTTGACTCCATTCCATTCCATTCCATTACATTACATTCCATTATATTCCATTCCATTCCATTCGATTCCGTTCGATTCCACTCCATTCCATTCCATTCCATTCCATTCCATTCCATTCCATTCCATTCGATTCCATTCCATTCCATTCTATTCCATTCCATTCCATTCCATTCCATTCCATTCCATTCCATTCCAATCCATTCCATTCTACTCGGGTTGATTCAATTCCTTTCCATTCCATTCCATTCCATTCCATTCCATTCCATTCCATTCCATTCCTTTCGATTCCATTCCATTCCATTCCATTCCATTCCATTCCATTCCATTCCATTCCATTCCATTCCGTTCTACTCGGGTTGATTCCATTCCATTCCATTCCATTCCATTGCATTCCATTCCATTCCAACCCATTCCGTTCTACTCGGGTTGATTCCATTCCATTCCATTGAATTCCATTCCATTCCATTCCATTCCATTCCATTCCATTCCATTCCATTCCATTCCGTTCTACTCGGCTTGAATCCATTGAGTTCCGTTCCATTCCGTTCCGTCCCGACACGTCCCGTCCCGTCCCGTCCCGTCCCTTCCCGTCCCGTGCCGTTTTACTCGGGTTGATTCCTTTCCATTCCGTTCCGCTCGTTTCCGTTACGTTCCATTCCGTTCCACGCGGGTTGGTTCAATTCCATTCTATTCTATTCTATTCCTTTCCCTTCCATTCCATTCCATTCCATTCCATTCTACTCGGGTTGATTCCATGCCATTCCGTTCCGCTCCATTCCGTTCCACGCGGGTTGGTTCAATTCCATTCTATTCTATTCTATTCCTTTCCCTTCCATTCCATTCCATTCCATTCCATTCTACTCGGGTTGATTCCATGCCATTCCGTTCCGTTCCATTCCGTCCCATCCCGACCCGTCCCATCCCGTCCCGTCCCGTCCCATCCCGTTCCGTTCCACATGGGTTGATTCAATTCCTTTCGGTTACATTGAATTCCATTCCATTCCATTCTACTCGGATTGATTCCATTCCATTCCATTCCATTCCATTCCATACCATTCCATTCCATTCCATTTCATTCCATTCCATTCCATTCCATTTCTTTCGATTCCATTCGTTTCCATTCCATTCCATTCCATTCCAATCCATTCCATTCTACTCGGGTTGATTCCATTCCATTCCATTCCATTCCATTCCATTCCATTCCATTCCATTCCATTCCATTCCATTCCACTCGATTCCATTCCATTCCTTTCCATTCCATTCCAATCCATTCCATTCTACTCGGGTGGATTCCATTCCATTCCATTCCATTCCATTCCATTCCATTCCATTCCATTCCATTCCATTCGATTCCATTCCATTCCATTCCATTCCATTCCATTCCATTCCATTCCGTTCTAGTAGGGTTGATTCCATTCTATTCCATTCCATTCCATTCCATTCCATTCCATTCCATTCTATTCCATTCCATTCTACTCCATTGAATTCCATTCCATTCCATTCAATTCCATTCCATTCCATTCCTTTCCATTCCATTTAGTTCTACTCGTGTTGATTCCATTCCATTCCATTCCATTCCATTCCATTCCATTCCATTCCATTCCATTCCATTCCATTACTTTCCATTCCATTCCATTCCAATCCATTCCATTCTACTCGGGTTGACTCCATTCCATTCCATTCCATTCCATTCCATTCCATTCCATTCCATTCCATTCCATTATATTCCATTCTATTCCATTCGATTCCGTTCGATTCCATTCCATTCCATTCCATTCCATTCCATTCCATTCCATTCGATTCCATTCCATTCCATTCGATTCCATTCCATTCCATTCCATTCCATTCCATTCCATTCCATTCCATTCCATTTACTCCATTCCGTTCTACTCGGGTTGATTCCATTGAGTTTGGTTCCGTCCCGTCCCGTCCCGTCCCGTCCCGTCCCGTCCCGTGCCGTTCTACTCAGGTTGATTCCTTTCCATTCCTTTCCGCTCGTTTCCTTTACTTTCCATTCCGTTCCACGCGGGTTGGTTCAATTCCATTCTATTCTATTCTATTCCTTTCCCTTCCATTCCATTCCATTCCATTCCATTCTACTCGGGTTGATTCCATGCCATTCCGTTCCGTTCCATTCCGTCCCATCCCGATCCGTCCCATCACGTCCCGTCCCGTCCCGTCCCATCCCGTTCCATTCCACATGGGTTGATTCAATTCCTTTCGGTTAGATTGAACTCCATTCCATTCCATTCTACTCGGATTGACTCCATTCCATTCCATTCCATTCCATTCCATTCCATTCCATTCCATTCCATTCCAATCCATTCCATTCTACTCGGGTTGATTACATTCTATTCCATTCCATTCCATTCCATTCCATTCCATTCCATTCCATTTCATTCCATTCCATTCAATTCCATTCCATTCCATTCCATTCCATTCCATTCGATTCCATTCCATTCCATTGCATTCCATTCCATTCCATTCCATTCCATTCCATTCCGTTCTACTCGGGTTGATTCCATTCTATTCCATTCCATTCCGTTCGATTCCATTTGATTCCATTCGATTCCATTCCATTCCATTCCATTCCCTTCCATTCCATTCTATTCCATTGAATTCCATTCCATTCCATTCCATTCCATTCCATTCCATTCCATTCCATTCCATTCCATTGCATTCCATTCCATTCCATTCCAATACATTCCATTCTACTCTGGTTGATTCCATTCCATTCCATTCGTCTCCATTCGATTCCATTCCATTCCATTCCATTCTATTCCATTGAATTCCATTGAATTCCATTCCATTCCATTCCATTCCATTCCATTCGATTACATTCCATTCCATTCCATTCCATTCCATTCCATTCCATTCCATTCCATTCCATTCCATTCCATTCCATTCCATTCCATTCCATTCCGTTCTACTCGGGTTGATTCCATTCTATTCCATTCCATTCCGTTCGATTCCATTTGATTCCATTCGATTCCATTCCATTCCATTCCATTCCCTTCCATTCCATTCTATTCCATTGAATTCCATTCCATTCCATTCAATTCCATTCCATTCCATTCCATTCCATTCCATTCCATTCCATTCCGTTCTACTCTGATTGATTCCATTCCATTCCATTCCATTCCATTCCATTCAGTTCCATTCGATTCCATTTGATTCCATTCCATTCCATTCCATTCCAATCCATTCCATTCTAGTCGGGTTGATTCCATTCCATTCCATTCCATTCCATTCCATTCCATTCCATTCCATTCCATTCCATTCCATTCTATTCCTTTCGATTCCATTCCATTCCATTAAATTCCATTCCATTCCATTCCATTCCATTCCATTCCATTCCATTCCATTCCATTCCATTCCATTCCGTTTTACTCGGGTTGATTCCACTCCATTCCATTCCATTCCATTCCATTCGATACCATTCCATTCGATTCCATTCCATTCCATTCCATTCCATTCCATTCCATTAAATTCCATTCCATTCCGTTCTAGTCGGGTTGATTCCATTCTATTCCATTCCATTCCATTCCATTCCATTCCATTCCATTCGATTCCATTCCATTCCATTCCATTCTATTCCATTCCATTCTACTCCATTGAATTCCATTCCATTCCATTCAATTCCATTCCATTCCATCCCTTTCCATTCCATTTAGTTCTACTCGGGTTGATTCCATTCCATTCCATTCCATTCCATTCCATTCCATTCCATTCAATTCCATTCCATTCCGTTACTTTCCATTCCATTCCATTCCAATCCATTCCATTCTACTCGGGTTGACTCCATTCCATTCCATTCCTTTCCATTCCATTATATTCCATTCTATTCCATTCGATTCCGTTCGATTCCATTCCATTCCATTCCATTGCATTCCATTCCATTCCATTCCATTCCATTCCTTTCTACTCGGGTTGATTCCATTCCATTCCTTTCCATTCCATTCCATTCCATTCCATTCCATTCCATTCCATTCCATTCCATTCCATTCCCTTCCATTCCATTCCATTCCAATCCATTCCATTCTACTCGGGTTGATTCCATTCCATTCCATTGCATTCGACTCCATTCGATTCCATTTGATTCCATTCCATTCCATTCCGTTCCATTCCATTCCATTCCATTCCATTCTATTCCATTGAATTCCATTCCATTCCATTCCATTCCATTTCATTCCATTCCATTCCATTCCATTCCATTCCATTCCATTCCGTTCTACTCGGGTTGATTCCATTCCATTCCATTCCATTCCATTCCATTTCATTCCATTCCAATCTATTCCATTCTATTCAATTCGATTCCATTCGATTCCATTCAATTCCATTCAATTCCATTCCATTCCATTCCAATCCATTCCATTCTACTCGGGTTGATTCCATTCCATTCCATTCCATTCCATTCCATTCCATTCCATTCCATTCCATTCCATTCGATTCCATTCGATTCCATTCCATTCCATTCCATTCCATTCCATTCCATTCCATTCCATTCCATTCCAATCTATTCCATTCGATTACATTCCATTCCATTCCATTCCATTCCATTCCAATCCATTCCATTCTACTCGTGTTGATTCCCTTCCATTCCATTCCACTCCATTCCATTCCATTCCATTCCATTCCATTCCATTCCATTCCATTCCATTCCATTCCATTCCATTCCATTCCATTCCATTCCATTCCATTCCATTCCGTTCTACTCGGGTTGATTCCATTCTATTCCATTACATTCCATTCGATTCCATTCGATTCCATTCGATTCCTTTCCATTCCATTCCATTCCATTCCATTCCATTCCATTCCATTCCATTCCATTCCATTCCATTCCATTCCATTCCAATCCATTCCCTTCCATTCTATTCGGGTTGATTCCATTCCATTCCATTCCATTCCATTCCATTCCATTCCATTCCATTCCATTGCATTCCATTCGATTCCATTCGATTCCATTCCATTCCATTCCATTCCATTCCATTGCATTCCATTAAATTCCATTCCATTCTATTCCATTCCATTCCATTCTGTTCCATTCTATATCATTCCATTCCATTCCGTTCCACTCGGGTTGATTCCATTCTATTCCATTCCATTCCATTCGATTCCATTCGATATCATTCGATTCCATTCCATTCCATTCCATTCCATTCCATTCCATTCCATTCTATTCCATTCCTTTCCATTCCATTCCATTCTATTCCATTCCATTCCATTCCATTACATTCCATTCTATTCCATTCCATTCCATTCCGTTCTACTCGGGTTGATTCCATTCCATTCCATTTCATTCCATTCCTTTCCATTCCATTCCATTCGATTCCATTCGATTCCATTCCATTCCATTCCATTCCAATCCATTCCATTCTACTCGGGTTGATTCCATTCCATTCCATTCCATTCCATTCCATTCCATTCCATTCCATTCCATTCCATTCCATTCCACTCGATTCCATTCCATTCCATTCCATTCCATTCCAATCCATTCCATTCTACTCGGGTGGATTCCATTCCATTCCATTCTTTTCCATTCCATTCCATTCCATTCCATTCCATTACATTCCATTCGGTTCCATTCCATTCCATTCCATTCCATTCCATTCCATTCCATTCCATTCCATTCCATTCCATTCCGTTCTAATCGGGTTGATTCCATTCTATTCCATTCCATTCCATTCCATTCCATTCCATTCAATTCCATTCCATTCCATTCCATTCCATTCCATTCTATTCCATTCCATTCTACTCCATTGAATTCCATTCCATTCCATTCTATTCCATTCCATTCCATTCCTTTCCATTCCATTTAGTTCTACTCGGGTTGATTCCATTCCATTCCATTCCATTCCTTTCCATTCCATTCCAATCCATTCCATTCCATTACTTTCCATTCCATTCCATTCCAATCCATTCCATTCTACTCGGGTTGACTCCATTCCATTCCACTCCATTACATTACATTCCATTATATTCCATTCCATTCCATTCGATTCCGTTCGATTCCATTCCATTCCATTCCATTCCAATCCATTCCATTCTACTCGGGTTGATTCAATTCCATTCCATTCCATTCCATTCCATTCCATTCCATTCCATTCCATTCCATTCCTTTCGATTCCATTCCTTTCCATTCCATTCCATTCCATTCCATTCCATTCCATTCCGTTCTACTCGGGTTGATTCCACTCCATTCCATTCCATTCCATTCCATTCCATTCCATTCCATTCCATTCCATTCCATTCCATTCCATTCCAATCCATTCCATTCTACTCGGGTTGATTCAATTCCATTCCATTCCATTCCATTCCATTCCATTCCATTCCATTCCATTCCATTCCGTTCGATTCCACTCCATTCCATTCCATTCCATTCCATTCCATTCCATTCCATTCGATTCCATTCCATTCCATTCGATTCCATTCCATTCCATTCCATTCCATTCCATTCCATTCCATTCCATTCCAATCCATTCCATTCTACTCGGGTTGATTCAATTCCATTCCATTCCATTCCATTCCATTCCATTCCATTCCATTCCATTCCATTCCTTTCGATTCCATTCCATTCCATTCCATTCCATTCCATTCCATTCCATTCCATTCCATTCCATTCCGTTCTACTCGGGTTGATTCCATTCCATTCCATTCCATTCCATTCCATTCCATTCCATTCCATTCCATTCCATTCCATTCCATTCCATTCCATTCCAACCCATTCCGTTCTACTCGGGTTGATTCCATTCCATTCCATTGAATTCCATTCCATTCCATTCCATTCCATTCCATTCCATTCCATTCGATTCCATTCCATTCCATTCCATTCCAAACCATTCCATTCTACTCGGGTTCATTCCATTCCATTCCATTCCATTCCATTCCATTCCATTCCATTCCACTCGGGTGCATTCCATTCCATTCCATTCCATTCCATTCCATTCCATTCCATTCCATTCCATTCCGTTCTGCTCAGGTTGATTTCCATTCCATTCTATTCCATTCCATTCCATTCCATTCCATTCCATTCCATTCCATTCCATTCCATTCCATTCCATTCCATTCCATTCCATTCCATTCCGTTCTACTCGGCTTGAATCCATTGAGTTCCGTTCCGTTCCGTTCCGTCCCGACACGTCCCGTCCAGTCCCGTCCCGTGCCGTTTTACTCGGGTTGATTCCTTTGCATTCCGTTCCGCTCGTTTCCGTTCCGCTCCATTCCGTTCCACGCGGGTTGGTTCAATTCCATTCTATTCTATTCTATTCTATTCCTTTCCCTTCCATTCCATTCCATTCCATTCCATTCTACTCGGGTTGATTCCATGCCATTCCGTTCCGTTCCATTCCGTCCCATCCCGACCCGTCCCATCCCGTCCCGTCCCGTCCCATCCCGTTCCGTTCCACATGGGTTGATTCAATTCCTTTCGGTTACATTGAATTCCATTCCATTCCATTCTACTCGGATTGATTCCATTCCATTCCATTCCATTCCATTCCATACAATTCCATTCCATTCCATTTCATTGCATGCCATTCCATTCCATTTCTTTCGATTCCATTCGTTTCCATTCCATTCCATTCCATTCCAATCCATTCCATTCTACTCGGGTTGATTCCATTCCATTCCATTCCATTCCATTCCATTCCATTCCATTCCATTCCATTCCATTCCATTCCATTCCACTCGATTCCATTCCATTCCTTTCCATTCCATTCCAATCCATTCCATTCTACTCGGGTGGATTCCATTCCATTCCATTCCATTCCATTCCATTCCATTCCATTCCTTTCCATTCCATTCGATTCCATTCCATTCCATTCCATTCCATTCCATTCCATTCCGTTCTAGTCGGGTTGATTCCATTCTATTCCATTCCATTCCATTCCATTCCATTCCATTCCATTCCATTCCATTCCATGCCATTCCATTCTATTCCATTCCATTCTACTCCATTGAATTCCATTCCATTCCATTCAATTCCATTCCATTCCATTCCTTTCCATTCCATTTAGTTCTACTCGGGTTGATTCCATTCCATTCCATTCCATTCCATTCCATTCCATTCCATTCCATTCCATTCCATTCCATTACTTTCCATTCCATTCCATTCCAATCCATTCCATTCTACTCGGGTTGACTCCATTCCATTCCATTCCATTCCATTCCATTCCATTCCATTCCATTCCATTCGATTCCATTCCATTCCATTCGATTCCATTCCATTCCATTGCATTCCATTCCATTCCATTCCATTCCAATCCATTCCTTTCTACTCTGGTTGATTCCATTCCATTCCATTCCATTCCATTCCATTCCATTCCATTCCATTCCGTTCTACTCGGGTTGATTCCACTCCATTCCATTCCATTCCATTCCATTCCATTCCATTCCATTCCTTTCCATTCCAACCCATTCCGTTCTACTCGGGTTGATTCCATTCCATTCCATTCCATTCCGTTCCATTCCATTCCATTCCATTCCATTCCATTCCATTCGATTCCATTCCATTCCATTCCATTCCAAACCATTCCATTCTACACGGGTTCATCATTCCATTCCATTCCATTCCATTCCATTCCATTCCACTTGGGTTCATTCCATTCCATTCCATTCCATTGCATTCCATTCCATTCCATTCCACTCGGGTGCATTCCATTCCATTCCATTCCATTCCATTCCATTCCATTCCATTCCATTCCATTCCATTCGATTCCATTCCATTCCATTCCATTCCATTCCATTCCATTCCATTCCGTTCTACTCGGCTTGAGTCCATTGAGTTCCGTTCCGTTCCGTTCCGTCCCGACACGTCCCGTCCCGTCCCGTCCCGTGCCGTTTTACTCGGGTTGATTCCTTTCCATTCCGTTCCGCTCGTTTCCGTTACGTTCCATTCCGTTCCACGCGGGTTGGTTCAATTCCATTCTATTCTATTCTATTCCTTTCCCTTCCATTCCATTCCATTCCATTCCATTCTACTCGGGTTGATTCCATGCCATTCCGTTCCGCTCCATTCCGTTCCACGCGGGTTGGTTCAATTCCATTCTATTCTATTCTATTCCTTTCCCTTCCATTCCATTCCATTCCATTCCATTCTACTCGGGTTGATTCCATGCCATTCCGTTCCGTTCCATTCCGTCCCATCCCGACCCGTCCCATCCCGTCCCGTCCTGTCCCATCCCGTTCTGTTCCACATGGGTTGATTCAATTCCTTTCGGTTACATTGAATTCCATTCCATTCCATTCTACTCGGATTGATTCCATTCCATTCCATTCCATTCCATTCCATTCCATTCGATTCCATTCCATTCCATTCCATTCCATTCCATTCCATTCCATTGCGTTCCATTCAATTCGATTCCATTCCATTCCATTCCATTCCATTCCATTCCAATCCATTCCATTCTACTTGGGTTGATTCCATTCCATTCCATTCCATTCCATTCGATTCCATTCAATTCCATTCCATTCCATTCCATTCCATTCCATTCCATTCCATTCCATTCCATTCCATTCCATTCCATTCCATTCCATTCCATTCTGTTCTACTCGGGTTGATTCCACTCCATTCCATTCCATTCTATTCCATTCCATTCCATTCAATTCCATTCTATTCCATTCGATTCCATTCCATTCCATTTCATTTTATTCCATTCCATTCCATACCATTCTATTCCATTGAATTCCATTCCATTCCATTCCATTCCATTCCATTCAATTCCATTCCATTCCATTCCATTCCATTCCATTCCGTTCTACTCGGGTTGATTCCACTCCATTCCATTCCATTCCATTCCATTCCATTCCATTCCATTCCATTCCACTCGGGTTGATCATTCCATTCCATTCCATTCAATTCCATTCCATTCCATTCCATTCCATTCCATTCCACTCGGGCTCATTCCATTCCATTCCATTCAATTCCATTCCATTCCATTCCATTCCATTCCGTTCCATTCCATTCCGTTCTACTCGGTTTGATTTCCATTCAATTCCATTCCATTCCATTCCATTCCATTCCATTCCATTCCATTCCATTCCATTCCATTCCTTTCCATTTACTCCATTCCGTTCTACTCGGGTTGATTCCATTGAGTTTTGTTCCGTTCCGTTCCGTCCCATCCCGTCCCGTCCCGTCCCGTCCCGTGCCGTTTTACTCGGGTTGATTCCTTTCCATTCCGTTCCGCTCGTTTCCGTTGCGTTCCATTCCGTTCCACGCGGGTTGGTTCAATTCCATTCTATTCTATTCTATTCCTTTCCATTCCATTCCATTCCATTCCATTCCATTCTACTCGGGTTGATTCCATGCCATTCCGTTCCGTTCCATTCCGTCCCATCTCGACCCGTCCCATCACGTCCCGTCCCGTCCGATCCCGTTCCGTTCCACATGGGTTGATTCAATTCCTTTCGGTTACATTGAATTCCATTCCATTCCATTCTACTCGGATTGATTCCATTCCATTCCATTCCATTCCATTCCATTCCATTCCATTCCATTCCATTCGATTCCATTCCATTCCTTTCCATTCCAATCCATTCCATTCTACTCGGGTTGATTCCATTCTATTCCATTCCATTCCATTCCATTCCATTCCATTCCATTCCATTCCATTCCATTCCATTCCATTCCATTCCATTCCATTCCATTCTACTCGGGTTGATTCCATTCTATTCCATTCCATTCCGTTCGATTCCATTTGATTCCATTCGATTCCATTCCATTCCATTCCATTCCCCTCCATTCCATTCTATTCCATTGAATTCCATTCCATTCCATTCCATTCCATTCCATTCCATTCCGTTCTACTCTGATTGATTCCATTAAATTCCATTCCATTCCATTCCATTCCATTCCATTCCATTCCATTCCATTCCATTCCATTCCATTCCATTCCATTCCATTCCATTCCAATACATTCCATTCTACTCTGGTTGATTCCATTCCATTCCATTCCATTCCATTCCATTCGTCTCCGTTCGATTCCATTCGATTCCATTCCATTCCATTCCATTCCATTCCATTCCATTCCATTCCATTCCATTCCATTCCATTCCATTCCATTCCATTCAGTTCTACTCGGGTTGATTCCATTCCATTCCTTTCCATTCCATTCCATTCCATTCCATTCCATTCCATTCCACTACATTCCATTCGATTCCATTCGATTCCATTCCATTCCATTCCATTCCATTCCATTCCAGTCCATTCCATTCTACTCGGGTTGATTCCATTCCATTCCATTCCATTCCATTCCATTCCATTCCATTCCATTCCATTGCATTCCATTCGATTCCATTAGATTCCATTCCATTCCATTCCATTCCATTCCATTCCATTCCATTCCATTCCGTTCCACTCGGGTTGATTCCATTCTATTCCATTCCATTCCATTCTATTCCATTCGATATCATTCGAATCCATTCCATCCCATTCCATTCCATTCCAATCCATTCCGTTCTACTCGGGTTGATTCCATTCCATTCCATTTCATTCCATTCCATTCCATTCCATTCCATTCCATTCCATTCGATTCCATTCCATTCCATTCCATTCCATTCCGTTCTAGTCGGGTTGATTCCATTCTATTCCATTCCATTCCATTCCATTCCATTCCATTCCATTCCATTCCATTCCATTCTACTCCATTGAATTCCATTCCATTCCACTCAATTCCATTCCATTCCATTCCTTTCCATTCCATTCCATTCCATTCCATTCCATTCCATTCCATTCAGTTCTACTCGGGTTGATTCCATTCCATTCCATTCCATTCCATTCCATTCCATTCCATTCCATTCCATTCCATTCCATTACTTTCCATTCCATTGCATTCCAATCCATTCCATTCTACTCGGGTTGACTCCATTCCATTCCATTCCATTCCATTCCATTCCATTCCATTATATTCCATTCTATTCCATTCGATTCCGTTCGATTCCATTCCATTCCATTCCATTCCATTCCATTCCATTCCATTCCATTCCATTCCACTCCCTTCCATTCCATTCGATTCCATTCCATTCCATTCCATTCCATTCCATTCCATTCCATTCCATTCCATTTACTCCATTCCGTTCTACTCGGGTTGATTCCATTGAGTTTGGTTCCGTCCCGTCCCGTCCCGTCCCGTCCCGTCCCGTCCCGTCCCGTGCCGTTTTACTCAGGTTGATTCCTTTCCATTCCGTTCCGCTCGTTTCAGTTACGTTCCATTCCGTTCCACGCGGGTTGGTTCAGTTCCATTCTATTGTATTCTATTCCTTTCCCTTCCATTCAATTCCATTCCATTCCATTATACTCGGGTTGATTCCATGCCATTCCGTTCCGTTCCATTCCGTCCCATTCCGACCCGTCCCATCCCGTCCCGACCCGTCCCATCCCGTTCCAATCCACATGGGTTGATTCAATTCCTTTCGGTTACATTGAACTCCATTCCATTCCATTCTTCTCGGATTGATTCCATTCCATTCCATTCCATTCCATTCCATTCCATTCCAATCCATTCCATTCTACTCGGGTTGATTCCATTCTATGCCATTCCATTCCATTCCATTCCATTCCATTCCATTCCATTCCATTTCATTCCATTCCATTCCATTCCATTCCATTCCATTCCATTCCATTCGATTCCATTCCATTCCATTCCATTCCATTCCATTCCATTCCATTCCATTCCGTTCTACTCGGCTTGAGTCCATTGAGTTCCGTTCCGTTCCGTTCCGTCCCGACACGTCCCGTCCCGTCCCGTCCCGTGCCGTTTTACTCGGGTTGATTCCTTTCCATTCCGTTCCGCTCGTTTCCGTTACGTTCCATTCCGTTCCACGCGGGTTGGTTCAATTCCATTCTATTCTATTCTATTCCTTTCCCTTCCATTCCATTCCATTCCATTCCATTCTATTCGGGTTGATTCCATGCCATTCCGTTCCGCTCCATTCCGTTCCACGCGGGTTGGTTCAATTCCATTCTATTCTATTCTATTCCTTTCCCTTCCATTCCATTCCATTCCATTCCATTCTACTCGGGTTGATTCCATGCCATTCCGTTCCGTTCCATTCCGTCCCATCCCGACCCGTCCCATCCCGTCCCGTCCTGTCCCATCCCGTTCTGTTCCACATGGGTTGATTCAATTCCTTTCGGTTACATTGAATTCCATTCCATTCCATTCTACTCGGATTGATTCCATTCCATTCCATTCCATTCCATTCCATTCCACTCGATTCCATTCCATTCCATTCCATTCCATTCCATTCCATTCCATTGCGTTCCATTCAATTCGATTCCATTCCATTCCATTCCATTCCATTCCAATCCATTCCATTCTACTTGGGTTGATTCCATTCCATTCCATTCCATTCCATTCCATTCGATTCCATTCAATTCCATTCCATTCCATTCCATTCCATTCCATTCCATTCCATTCCATTCTGTTCTACTCGGGTTGATTCCACTCCATTCCATTCCATTCTATTCCATTCCATTCCATTCAATTCCATTCTATTCCATTCGATTCCATTCCATTCCATTTCATTTTATTCCATTCCATTCCATTCCATTCTATTCCATTGAATTCCATTCCATTCCATTCCATTCCATTCCATTCCATTCCATTCCATTCCATTCCATTCCATTCCATTCCATTCCATTCCATTCCATTCCATTCCATTCCATTCCGTTCTACTCGGGTTGATTCCACTCCATTCCATTCCATTCCATTCCATTCCATTCCATTCCATTCCACTCGGGTTGATCATTCCATTCCATTCCATTCAATTCCATTCCATTCCATTCCATTCCATTCCATTCCACTCGGGCTCATTCCATTCCATTCCATTCAATTCCATTCCATTCCATTCCATTCCATTCCGTTCCATTCCATTCCGTTCTACTCGGTTTGATTTCCATTCAATTCCATTCCATTCCATTCCATTCCATTCCATTCCATTCCATTCCATTCCTTTCCATTTACTCCATTCCGTTCTACTCGGGTTGATTCCATTGAGTTTGGTTCCGTTCCGTTCCGTCCCATCCCGTCCCGTCCCGTCCCGTCCCGTGCCGTTTTACTCGGGTTGATTCCTTTCCATTCCGTTCCGCTCGTTTCCGTTGCGTTCCATTCCGTTCCACGCGGGTTGCTTCAATTCCATTCTATTCTATTCTATTCCTTTCCATTCCATTCCATTCCATTCCATTCCATTCCATTCTACTCGGGTTGATTCCATGCCATTCCGTTCCGTTCCATTCCGTCCCATCTCGACCCGTCCCATCACGTCCCGTCCCGTCCGATCCCGTTCCGTTCCACATGGGTTGATTCAATTCCTTTCGGTTACATTGAATTCCATTCCATTCCATTCTACTCGGATTGATTCCATTCCATTCCATTCCATTCCATTCCATTCCATTCCATTCCATTCCATTCGATTCCATTCCATTCCTTTCCATTCCAATCCATTCCATTCTACTCGGGTTGATTCCATTCTATTCCATTCCATTCCATTCCATTCCATTGCATTCCATTCCATTCCATTCCATTCCATTCCATTCCATTCCATTCCATTCCATTCCATTCCATTCCATTCCATTCTACTCGGGTTGATTCCATTCTATTCCATTCCATTCCGTTCGATTCCATTTGATTCCATTCGATTCCATTCCATTCCATTCCATTCCCTTCCATTCCATTCTATTCCATTGAATTCCATTCCATTCCATTCCATTCCATTCCATTCCATTCCGTTCTACTCTGATTGATTCCATTAAATTCCATTCCATTCCATTCCATTCCATTCCATTCCATTCCATTCCATTCCATTCCATTCCATTCCATTCCAATACATTCCATTCTACTCTGGTTGATTCCATTCCATTCCATTCCATTCCATTCCATTCGTCTCCATTCGATTCCATTCGATTCCATTCCATTCCATTCCATGGAATTCCATTCCATTCCATTCCATTCCATTCCATTCCATTCCATTCCATTCCATTCCATTCCATTCCATTCCATTCCATTCCTTTCAGTTCTACTCGGGTTGATTCCATTCCATTCCTTTCCATTCCATTCCATTCCATTCCATTCCATTCCACTCCATTCCATTCGATTCCATTCGATTCCATTCCATTCCATTCCATTCCATTCCATTCCAATCCATTCCATTCTACTCGGGTTGATTCCATTCCATTCCATTCCATTCCATTCCATTCCATTCCATTGCATTCCATTCCATTGCATTCCATTCGATTCCATTAGATTCCATTCCATTCCATTCCATTCCATTCCATTCCATTCCATTCCATTCCGTTCCACTCGGGTTGATTCCATTCTATTCCATTCCATTCCATTCTATTCCATTCGATATCATTCGAATCCATTCCATCCCATTCCATTCCATTCCATTCCATTCCGTTCTACACGGGTTGATTCCATTCCATTCCATTTCATTCCATTCCATTCCATTCCATTCCATTCGATTCCATTCCATTCCATTCCATTCCATTCCGTTCTAGTCGGGTTGATTCCATTCTATTCCATTCCATTCCATTCCATTCCATTCCATTCCATTCCATTCCATTCCATTCCATTCTACTCCATTGAATTCCATTCCATTCCACTCAATTCCATTCCATTCCATTCCTTTCCATTCCATTTAGTTCTACTCGGGTTGATTCCATTCCATTCCATTCCATTCCATTCCATTCCATTCCATTCCATTCCATTCCATTCCATTCCATTCCATTCCATTACTTTCCATTCCATTGCATTCCAATCCATTCCATTCTACTCGGGTTGACTCCATTCCATTCCATTCCATTCCATTCCATTCCATTCCATTCCATTATATTCCATTCTATTCCATTCGATTCCGTTCGATTCCATTCCATTCCATTCCATTCCATTCCATTCCATTCCATTCCCTTCCATTCCATTCGATTCCATTCCATTCCATTCCATTCCATTCCATTCCATTCCATTCCATTCCATTCCATTCCATTCCATTTACTCCATTCCGTTCTACTCGGGTTGATTCCATTGAGTTTGGTTCCGTCCCGTCCCGTCCCGTCCCGTCCCGTCCCGTGCCGTTTTACTCAGGTTGATTCCTTTCCATTCCGTTCCGCTCGTTTCAGTTACGTTCCATTCCGTTCCACGCGGGTTGGTTCAGTTCCATTCTATTGTATTCTATTCCTTTCCCTTCCATTCAATTCCATTCCATTCCATTATACTCGGGTTGATTCCATGCCATTCCGTTCCGTTCCATTCCGTCCCATTCCGACCCGTCCCATCCCGTCCCGACCCGTCCCATCCCGTTCCAATCCACATGGGTTGATTCAATTCCTTTCGGTTACATTGAACTCCATTCCATTCCATTCTTCTCGGATTGATTCCATTCCATTCCATTCCATTCCATTCCATTCCATTCCAATCCATTCCATTCTACTCGGGTTGATTCCATTCTATGCCATTCCATTCCATTCCATTCCATTCCATTCCATTCCATTCCATTTCATTCCATTCCATTCCATTCCATTCCATTCCATTCCATTCCATTCCATTCCATTCGATTCCATTCCATTCCATTCCATTCCATTCCATTCCATTCCATTCCATTCCGTTCTACTCGGGTTGATTCCATTCTATTCCATTCCATTCCGATCGATTCCATTTGATTCAATTCGATTCCATTCCATTCCATTCCATTCCCTTCCATTCCATTCTATTCCATTGAATTCCATTCCATTCCATTCCATTCCATTCCATTCCATTCCGTACTACTCTGATTGATTCCATTCCATTCCATTCCATTCCATTCCATTCCATTCCATTCCATTCCATTCCATTCCATTCCATTCCAATACATTCCATTCTTCTCTGGTTGATTCCATTCCATTCCATTCCATTCCATTCCATTCGTCTCCATTCGATTCCATTCCATTCCATTCCATTCCATTCCATTCCATTCCATTCCAT
The DNA here is from genome assembly GCF_029281585.2 of Gorilla gorilla gorilla. Taxonomy (NCBI): domain Eukaryota; kingdom Metazoa; phylum Chordata; class Mammalia; order Primates; family Hominidae; genus Gorilla; species Gorilla gorilla. The sequence continues at coordinate 2,946,392 of NC_073241.2, forward strand.
TCCGTTCTACTCGGGTTGATTCCACTCCATTCCATTCCATTCCATTCCATTCCATTCCATTCCATTCCATTCCATTCGTCTCCATTCGATTCCATTCGATTCCATTCCATTCTATTCCATTGAATTCCATTCCATTCCATTCCAATCCAATCCATTCCATTCTACTCGGGTTGATTCCATTCCATTCCATTCCATTCCATTCGATTCCATTCCATTCTATTCCATTGAATTCCATTCCATTCCATTCCATTCCGTTCCATTCCATTCCATTCCATTCCATTCCATTCCATTCCATTCCATTCCATTCCGTTCTACTCGGGTTGATTCCATTCCATTCCATTCCATTCCAATCCATTCCATTCCATTCCGTTCTACTCGGGTTGATTCCATTCCATTCCATTTCATTCCATTCCATTCCATTCCATTCCATTCGATTCCATTCGATTCCATTCCATTCCAATCCATTCCATTCTACTCGGGTTGATTCCATTCCATTCCATTCCATTCCATTCCATTCCATTCCATTCCATTCCTTTCCATTCCATTCGATTCCACTCGATTCCATACCATTCTTTCCATTCCATTCCAATGCATTCCATTCTACTCGGGTGGATTCCATTCCGTTCCATTCCATTCCATTCCATTCCATTCCATTCCATTCCATTCCATTCCATTTCATTCCATTCCATTCCATTCCATTCCATTCCATTCCATTCCATTCCATTCGATTCCATTCCATTCCATTCCATTCCATTCCATTCCATTCCATTCCATTCCGTTCTACTCCGGTTGATTCCATTCTATTCCATTCCATTCCGATCGATTCCATTTGATTCAATTCGATTCCATTCCATTCCATTCCATTCCCTTCCATTCCATTCTATTCCATTGAATTCCATTCCATTCCATTCCATTCCATTCCGTTCTACTCTGATTGATTCCATTCCATTCCATTCCATTCCATTCCATTCCATTCCATTCCAATACATTCCATTCTTCTCTGGTTGATTCCATTCCATTCCATTCCATTCCATTCCATTCGTCTCCATTCGATTCCATTCCATTCCATTCCATTCCATTCCATTCCATTCCGTTCTACTCGGGTTGATTCCACTCCATTCCATTCCATTCCATTCCATTCCATTCCATTCCATTCCATTCCATTCGTCTCCATTCGATTCCATTCCATTCCATTCCATTCCATTCCGTTCGATTCCATTACATTCCATTCCAATCCAATCCATTCCATTCTACTCGGGTTGATTCCATTCCATTCCATTCCATTCCATTCGATTCCATTCCATTCTATTCCATTGAATTCCATTCCATTCCATTCCATTCCGTTCCATTCCATTCCATTCCATTCCATTCCATTCCATTCCATTCCATTCCATTCCGTTCTACTCGGGTTGATTCCATTCCATTCCATTCCATTCCAATCCATTCCATCCCATTCCGTTCTACTCGGGTTGATTCCATTCCATTCCATTTCATTCCATTCCATTCCATTCCATTCCATTCGATTCCATTCGATTCCATTCCATTCCAATCCATTCCATTCTACTCGGGTTGATTCCATTCCATTCCATTCCATTCCATTCCATTCCATTCCATTCCATTCCTTTCCATTCCATTCGATTCCACTCGATTCCATTCCATTCTTTCCATTCCATTCCAATGCATTCCATTCTACTCGGGTGGATTCCATTCCGTTCCATTCCATTCCATTCCATTCCATTCCATTCCATTCCATTCCACTCCATTCGATTCCATTCCATTCCATTCCATTCCATTCCATTCCATTCCATTCCATTCCATTCCATTCCATTCCGTTCTAGTCGGGTTGATTCCATTCTATTCCATTCCATTCCATTCCATTCCATTCCATTCCATTCCATTCTATTCCATTCCATTCTACTCCATTGAATTCCATTCCATTCCATTCTATTCCATTCCATTCCATTCCTTTCCATTCCATTTAGTTCTACTCGGGTTGATTCCATTCCATTCCATTCCATTCCATTCCATTCCATTCCATTCCATTCCATTCCATTCCATTCCATTACTTTCCATTCCATTCCATTCCAATCCATTCCATTCTACTCGGGTTGACTCCATTCCATTCCGTTCCATTCCATTCCATTCCATTCCATTCCATTCCATTCCATTATAATCCATTCCATTCCATTCGATTCCCTTCGATTCCATTCCATTCCATTCCATTCCATTCCATTCCATTCCATTCAATTCCATTCGATTCCATTCGATTCCATTCCATTCCATTCCATTCCAATCCATTCCATTCTACTCGGGTTGATTCCATTCCATTCCATTCCATTCCATTCCATTCCATTCCATTCCATTCCATTCCATTCCATTCTATCCCTTTCGATTCCATTCCATTCCATTAAATTCCATTCCATTCCATTCCATTCCATTCCATTCCATTCCCTTCCATTGCATTCCATTCCGTTCCATTCCATTCCATTCCATTCCATTCTAGTCGGGTTGATTCCATTCCATTCCATTCCATTCCATTCCATTCCATTCCATTCCATTCCATTCCATTCCATTCCATTCCATTCCATTCCATTCCATTCCTTTCCATTCCATTCGATTCCACTCGATTCCATACCATTCTTTCCATTCCATTCCAATGCATTCCATTCTACTCGGGTGGATTCCATTCCGTTCCATTCCATTCCATTCCATTCCATTCCATTCCATTCCATTCCATTCCATTCCATTCCATTCCATTCCATTCCATTCCATTCCATTCCATTCGATTCCATTCCATTCCATTCCATTCCATTCCATTCCATTCCATTCCGTTCCGTTCTACTCGGGTTGATTCCATTCTATTCCATTCCATTCCGATCGATTCCATTTGATTCAATTCGATTCCATTCCATTCCATTCCATTCCCTTCCATTCCATTCTATTCCATTGAATTCCATTCCATTCCATTCCATTCCATTCCGTTCTACTCTGATTGATTCCATTCCATTCCATTCCATTCCATTCCATTCCATTCCATTCCATTCCATTCCATTCCATTCCAATACATTCCATTCTTCTCTGGTTGATTCCATTCCATTCCATTCCATTCCATTCCATTCGTCTCCATTCGATTCCATTCCATTCCATTCCATTCCATTCCATTCCATTCCGTTCTACTCGGGTTGATTCCACTCCATTCCATTCCATTCCATTCCATTCCATTCCATTCCATTCCATTCCATTCGTCTCCATTCGATTCCATTCCATTCCATTCCATTCCATTCCGTTCGATTCCATTACATTCCATTCCAATCCAATCCATTCCATTCTACTCGGGTTGATTCCATTCCATTCCATTCCATTCCATTCGATTCCATTCCATTCTATTCCATTGAATTCCATTCCATTCCATTCCATTCCGTTCCATTCCATTCCATTCCATTCCATTCCATTCCATTCCATTCCATTCCATTCCGTTCTACTCGGGTTGATTCCATTCCATTCCATTCCATTCCAATCCATTCCATCCCATTCCGTTCTACTCGGGTTGATTCCATTCCATTCCATTTCATTCCATTCCATTCCATTCCATTCCATTCGATTCCATTCGATTCCATTCCATTCCAATCCATTCCATTCTACTCGGGTTGATTCCATTCCATTCCATTCCATTCCATTCCATTCCATTCCATTCCATTCCTTTCCATTCCATTCGATTCCACTCGATTCCATTCCATTCTTTCCATTCCATTCCAATGCATTCCATTCTACTCGGGTGGATTCCATTCCGTTCCATTCCATTCCATTCCATTCCATTCCATTCCATTCCATTCCACTCCATTCGATTCCATTCCATTCCATTCCATTCCATTCCATTCCATTCCATTCCATTCCATTCCATTCCATTCCATTCCGTTCTAGTCGGGTTGATTCCATTCTATTCCATTCCATTCCATTCCATTCCATTCCATTCCATTCCATTCCATTCCATTCTATTCCATTCCATTCTACTCCATTGAATTCCATTCCATTCCATTCTATTCCATTCCATTCCATTCCTTTCCATTCCATTTAGTTCTACTCGGGTTGATTCCATTCCATTCCATTCCATTCCATTCCATTCCATTCCATTCCATTCCATTCCATTCCATTACTTTCCATTCCATTCCATTCCAATCCATTCCATTCTACTCGGGTTGACTCCATTCCATTCCGTTCCATTCCATTCCATTCCATTCCATTCCATTCCATTCCATTATAATCCATTCCATTCCGTTCGATTCCCTTCGATTCCATTCCATTCCATTCCATTCCATTCCATTCCATTCCATTCAATTCCATTCGATTCCATTCGATTCCATTCCATTCCATTCCATTCCAATCCATTCCATTCTACTCGGGTTGATTCCATTCCATTCCATTCCATTCCATTCCATTCCATTCCATTCCATTCCATTCCATTCTATCCCTTTCGATTCCATTCCATTCCATTAAATTCCATTCCATTCCATTCCATTCCATTCCATTCCATTCCCTTCCATTGCATTCCATTCCGTTCCATTCCATTCCATTCCATTCCATTCTAGTCGGGTTGATTCCACTCAATTCCATTCCATTCCATTCCATACCATTCCATTCGATTCCATTCCATTCCATTCCATTCCATTCCATTCCATTCCATTCCATTCCATTCCATTCCATTCCATTCCATTCTAGTCGGGTTGATTCCATTCTATTCCATTCCATTCCATTCCATTCCATTCCATTCCATTCCATTCCATTCCATTCCATTCCATTCTATTCCATTCCATTCTACTCCATTGAATTCCATTCCATTCCATTCAATTCCATTCCATTCCATCCCTTTCCATTCCATTTAGTTCTACTCGGGTTGATTCCATTCCATTCCATTCCATTCCATTCCATTCCATTCCATTCAATTGCATTCCATTCCGTTACTTTCCATTCCATTCCATTCCAATCCATTCCATTCTACTCGGGTTGACTCCATTCCATTCCATTCCTTTCCATTCCATTATATTCCATTCTATTCCATTCGATTCCGTTCGATTCCATTCCATTCCATTCCATTCCATTCCATTGCATTCCATTCCATTCCATTCCGTTCTACTCGGGTTGATTCCCTTCCATTCCTTTCCATTCCATTCCATTCCATTCCATTCCATTCCATTCCATTCCCTTCCATTCCATTCCATTCCAATCCATTCCATTCTACTCGGGTTGATTCCATTCCATTCCATTGCATTCGACTCCATTCGATTCCATTCGATTCCATTCCATTCCATTCCGTTCCATTCCATTCCATTCCATTCCATTCCATTCTATTCCATTGAATTCCATTCCATTCCATTCCATTCCACTCCATTCCATTCCATTCCATTCCATTCCATTCCATTCCGTTCTACTCTGGTTGATTCCATTCCATTCCATTCCATTCCATTCCATTCCATTCCATTCCATTCCATTCCATTCCATTCCATTCCATTCCATTCCAATCTATTCCATTCTATTCAATTCGATTCCATTCGATTCCATTCAATTCCATTCAATTCCATTCCATTCCATTCCAATCCATTCCATTCTACTCGGGTTGATTCCATTCCATTCCATTCCATTCCATTCCATTCCATTCCATTCCATTCCATTCCATTCCATTCCATTCGATTCCATTCGATTCCATTCCATTCCATTCCATTCCATTCCATTCCATTCTTTCCATTCCATTCCATTCCATTCCAATCTATTCCATTCGATTCCATTCGATTCCATTCCATTCCATTCCATTCCATTCCATTCCATTCCATTCCATTCCATTCCATTCTATTCCATTCCATTCCATTCCATTCCATTCCATTCCATTCCAATCCATTCCCTTCCGTTCTATTCGGGTTGATTCCATTCCATTCCATTCCATTCCATTCCATTCCATTCCATTCCATTCCATTCCATTCCATTGCATTCCATTCGATTCCATTCGATTCCATTCCATTCCATTCCATTCCATTCCATTCCATTGCATTCCATTCCATTCCATTCCATTCCATTCCATTCCATTCCATTCCATTCTATTCCATTCCATTCCATTCCGATCCACTCGGGTTGATTCCATTCTATTCCATTCCATTCCATTCGATTCCATTCGATATCATTCGATTCCATTCCATTCCATTCCATTCCATTCCATTCCATTCCATTCCATTCCATTCCATTCCATTCTATTCCATTCCATTCCATTCCATTCCATTGTATTCCACTCCATTCCATTCCGTTCTACTCGGGTTGATTCCATTCCATTCCATTTCATTCCATTCCATTCCATTCCATTCCATTCCATTCCATTCGATTCCATTCGATTCCATTCCATTCCATTCCATTCCAATCCATTCCATTGTACTCGGGTTGATTCCATTCCATTCCATTCCATTCCATTCCATTCCATTCCATTCCATTCCATTCCACTCGATTCCATTCCTTTCCATTCCATTCCATTCCAATCCATTGCATTCTACTCGGGTGGATTCCATTCCATACCATTCCTTTCCATTCCATTCCATTCCATTACATTACATTCCATTCGGTTCCATTCCATTCCATTCCATTCCATTCCATTCCATTCCATTCCGTTCTAATCGGGTTGATTCCATTCTATTCCATTCCATTCCATTCTATTCCATTCCATTCCATTCCATTCGATTCCATTCCATTCCATTCCATTCTATTCCATTCAATTCTACTCCATTGAATTCCATTACATTCCATTCTATTCCATTCCATTCCATTCCTTTCCATTCCATTTAGTTCTACTCGGGTTGATTCCATTCCATTCCATTCCATTCCTTTCCATTCCATTCCAATCCATTCCATTCCATTACTTACCATTCCATTCCATTCCAATCCATTCCATTCTACTCGGGTTGACTCCATTCCATTCCATTCAATTACATTACATTACATTATATTCCATTCCATTCCATTCGATTCCGTTCGATTCCATTCCATTCCATTCCATTCCATTCCATTCCAATCCATTCCATTCTACTCGGGTTGATTCCATTCCATTCCATTCCATTCCATCCCATTCCAATCCATTCCATTCCATTCCGTTCTACTCGGGTTGATTCCATTCCATTCCATTTCATTCCATTCCATTCCATTCCATTCCATTCCATTCCATTCGATTCCATTCGATTCCATTCCATTCCATTCCATTCCAATCCATTCCATTCTACTCGGGTTGATTCCATTCCATTCCATTCCATTCCATTCCATTCCATTCCATTCCATTCCATTCCATTCCATTCCACTCGATTCCATTCCATTCTTTCCATTCCATTCCAATCCATTCCATTCTACTCGAGTGGATTCCATTCCGTTCCATTCCATTCCATTCCATTCCATTCCATTCCATTCCATTCCATTCCACTCCATTCGATTCCATTCCATTCCATTCCATTCCATGCCATTCCATTCCATTCCATTCCATTCCATTCCATTCCATTCCATTCCATTCCATTCCATTCCATTCCATTCTATTCCATTCCGTTCTACTCCATTGAATTCCATTCCATTCCATTCTATTCCTTTCCATTCCATTCCTTTCCATTCCATTTAGTTCTACTCGGGTTGATTCCATTCCATTCCATTCCATTCCATTCCATTCCATTCCATTCCATTCCATTCCATTCCATTACTTTCCATTCCATTCCATTCCAATCCATTCCATTCTACTCGGGTTGACTCCATTCCATTCCGTTCCATTCCATTCCATTCCATTCCATTCCATTCCATTATAATCCATTCCATACCATTCGATTCCGTTCGATTCCATTCCATTCCATTCCATTCCATTCCATTCAATTCCATTCGATTCCATTCGATTCCATTCCATTCCATTCCATTCCAATCCATTCCATTCTACTCGGGTTGATTCCATTCCATTCCATTCCATTCCATTCCATTCCGTTCCATTCCATTCCATTCCATTCTATCCCTTTCGATTCCATTCCATTCCATTAAATTCCATTCCATTCCATTCCATTCCATTCCATTCCATTCCATTCCATTCCATTGCATTCCATTCCGTTCTACTCGGGTTGATTCCACTCCATTCCATTCCATTCCATTCCATACAATTCCATTCGATTCCATTCCATTCCATTCCATTCCATTCCATTCCATTCCATTCCATTCCATTCCGTTCTAGTCGGGTTGATTCCATTCTATTCCATTCCATTCCATTCCATTCCATTCCATTCCATTCCATTCCATTCCATTCCATTCTATTCCATTCCATTCTACTCCATTGAATTCCATTCCATTCCATTCAATTCCATTCCATTCCATCCCTTTCCATTCCATTTAGTTCTACTCGGGTTGATTCCATTCCATTCCATTCCATTCCATTCCATTCCATTCCATTCAATTCCATTCCATTCCGTTACTTTCCATTCCATTCCATTCCAATCCATTCCATTCTACTCGGGTTGACTCCATTCCATTCCATTCCTTTCCATTCCATTATATTCCATTCTATTCCATTCGATTCCGTTCGATTCCATTCCATTCCATTCCATTCCATTCCATTGCATTCCATTCCATTCCATTCCGTTCTACTCGGGTTGATTCCCTTCCATTCCTTTCCATTCCATTCCATTCCATTCCATTCCATTCCATTCCATTCCCTTCCATTCCATTCCATTCCAATCCATTCCATTCTACTCGGGTTGATTCCATTCCATTCCATTGCATTCGACTCCGTTCGATTCCATTCGATTCCATTCCATTCCATTCCGTTCCATTCCATTCCATTCCATTCCATTCTATTCCATTGAATTCCATTCCATTCCATTCCATTCCACTCCATTCCATTCCATTCCATTCCATTCCATTCCATTCCATTCCATTCCGTTCTACTCGGGTTGATTCCATTCCATTCCATTCCATTCCATTCCATTCCATTCCATTCCATTCCATTCCATTCCATTCCATTCCATTCCATTCCATTCCATTCCATTCCAATCTATTCCATTCTATTCAATTCGATTCCATTCGATTCCATTCAATTCCATTCAATTCCATTCCATTCCATTCCAATCCATTCCATTCTACTCGGGTTGATTCAATTCCATTCCATTCCATTCCATTCCATTCCATTCCATTCCATTCCATTCCATTCGATTCCATTCGATTCCATTCCATTCCATTCCATTCCATTCCATTCCATTCTTTCCATTCGATTCCATTCCATTCCAATCTATTCCATTCGATTCCATTCCATTCCATTCCATTCCATTCCATTCCATTCCATTCCAATCCATTCCATTCTACTCGTGTTGATTCCATTCCATTCCATTCCATTCCATTCCATTCCATTCCATTCCATTCCATTCCATTCCATTCCATTCCATTCCATTCCGTTCTACTCGGGTTGATTCCATTCTATTCCTTTCCATTCCATTCGATTGCATTCGATTCCATTCGATTCCATTCGATTCCATTCCATTCCATTCCATTCCATTCCATTCCATTCCATTCCATTCCATTCTATTCCATTCCATTCCATTCCATTCAATTCCATTCCATTCCATTCCAATCCATTCCCTTCCGTTCTATTCGGGTTGATTCCATTCCATTCCATTCCATTCCATTCCATTCCATTCCATTCCATTCCATTCCATTCCATTGCATTCCATTCGATTCCATTCGATTCCATTCCATTCCATTCCATTCCATTCCATTCCATTCCATTCCATTCCATTCCATTCTATTCCATTCCATTCCATTCCATTCCATTCTATTCCATTCCATTCCATTCCGTTCCACTCGGGTTGATTCCATTCTATTCCATTCCTTTCCATTCGATTCCATTCGATATCATTCGATTCCATTCCATTCCATTCCATTCCATTCCATTCCATTCCATTCCATTCCATTCCATTCTATTCCATTCCATTCCATTCCATTCCATTCTATTCCATTCCATTCCATTCCGTTCTACTCGGGTTGATTCCATTCCATTCCATTTCATTCCATTCCATTCCATTCCATTCCATTCGATTCCATTCGATTCCATTCCATTCCATTCCATTCCAATCCATTCCATTCTACTCGGGTTGATTCCATTCCATTCCATTCCATTCCATTCCATTCCATTCCATTCCATTCCACTCGATTCCATTCCTTTCCATTCCATTCCATTCCAATCCATTGCATTCTACTCGGGTGGATTCCATTCCATTCCATTCCTTTCCATTCCATTCCATTCCATTCCATTACATTCCATTCGGTTGCATTCCATTCCATTCCATTCCATTCCATTCCATTCCATTCCATTCCGTTCTAATCGGGTTGATTCCATTCTATTCCATTCCATTCCATTCCATTCCATTCCATTCCATTCCATTCCATTCCATTCCATTCTATTCCATTCAATTCTACTCCATTGAATTCCATTACATTCCATTCTATTCCATTCCATTCCATTCCTTTCCATTCCATTTAGTTCTACTCGGGTTGATTCCATTCCATTCCATTCCATTCCTTTCCATTCCATTCCAATCCATTCCATTCCATTACTTACCATTCCATTCCATTCCAATCCATTCCATTCTACTCGGGTTGACTCCATTCCATTCCATTCCATTACATTACATTCCATTATATTCCATTCCATTCCATTCGATTCCGTTCGATTCCATTCCATTCCATTCCATTCCATTCCATTCCAATCCATTCCATTCTACTCGGGTTGATTCCATTCCATTCCATTCCATTCCATCCCATTCCAATCCATTCCATTCCATTCCGTTCTACTCGGGTTGATTCCATTCCATTCCATTTCATTCCATTCCATTCCATTCCATTCCATTCGATTCCATTCGATTCCATTCCATTCCATTCCATTCCAATCCATTCCATTCTACTCGGGTTGATTCCATTCCATTCCATTCCATTCCATTCCATTCCATTCCATTCCATTCCATTCGATTCCACTCGATTCCATTCCATTCTTTCCATTCCATTCCAATCCATTCCATTCTACTCGGGTGGATTCCATTCCGTTCCATTCCATTCCATTCCATTCCATTCCATTCCATTCCATTCCACTCCATTCGATTCCATTCCATTCCATTCCATTCCATGCCATTCCATTCCATTCCATTCCATTCCATTGCATTCCATTCCATTCCATTCCATTCCATTCCATTGCATTCCATTCCGTTCTACTCGGGTTGATTCCACTCCATTCCATTCCATTCCATTCCATACCATTCCGTTCGATTCCATTCCATTCCATTCCATTCCATTCCATTCCATTCCATTCCATTGCGTTCTAGTCGGGTTGATTCCATTCTATTCCATTCCATTCCATTCCATTCCTTTCCATTCCATTCCATTCCATTCCATTCTATTCCATTCCATTCTACTCCATTGAATTCCATTCCATTCCATTCAATTCCATTCCATTCCATCCCTTTCCATTCCATTTAGTTCTACTCGGGTTGATTCCATTCCATTACATTCCATTCCATTCCATTCCATTCCATTCAATTCCATTCCATTCCGTTACTTTCCATTCCATTCCATTCCAATCCATTCCATTCTACTCGGGTTGACTCCATTCCATTCCATTCCTTTCCATTCCATTATATTCCATTCTATTCCATTCGATTCCGTTCGATTCCATTCCATTCCATTCCATTCCAATCTATTCCATTCTATTCAATTCGATTCCATTCGATTCCATTCAATTCCATTCAATTCCATTCCATTCCATTCCAATCCATTCCATTCTACTCGGGTTGACTCCATTCCATTCCATTCCTTTCCATTCCATTATATTCCATTCTATTCCATTCGATTCCGTTCGATTCCATTCCATTCCATTCCATTCCATTCCATTCCATTGCATTCCATTCCATTCCATTCCGTTCTACTCGGGTTGATTCCATTCCATTCCATTCCATTCCATTCCATTCCTTTCCATTCCATTCCATTCCATTCCATTCCATTCCATTCCATTCCCTTCCATTCCATTCCATTCCAATCCATTCCATTCTACTCGGGTTGATTCCATTCCATTCCATTGCATTCGACTCCATTCGATTCCATTCGATTCCATTCCATTCCATTCCGTTCCATTCCATTCCATTCCATTCCATTCTATTCCATTGAATTCCATTCCATTCCATTCCATTCCACTCCATTCCATTCCATTCCATTCCATTCCATTCCATTCCGTTCTACTCTGGTTGATTCCATTCCATTCCATTCCATTCCATTCCATTCCATTCCATTCCATTCCATTCCATTCCATTCCATTCCATTCCATTCCATTCCAATCTATTCCATTCTATTCAATTCGATTCCATTCGATTCCATTCAATTCCATTCAATTCCATTCCATTCCATTCCAATCCATTCCATTCTACTCGGGTTGATTCCATTCCATTCCATTCCATTCCATTCCATTCCATTCCATTCCATTCCATTCCATTCCATTCCATTCGATTCCATTCGATTCCATTCCATTCCATTCCATTCCATTCCATTCCATTCTTTCCATTCCATTCCATTCCATTCCAATCTATTCCATTCGATTCCATTCGATTCCATTCCATTCCATTCCATTCCATTCCATTCCATTCCATTCCATTCCATTCTATTCCATTCCATTCCATTCCATTCCATTCCATTCCATTCCAATCCATTCCCTTCCGTTCTATTCGGGTTGATTCCATTCCATTCCATTCCATTCCATTCCATTCCATTCCATTCCATTCCATTCCATTGCATTCCATTCGATTCCATTCGATTCCATTCCATTCCATTCCATTCCATTCCATTCCATTCCATTCCATTCCATTCTATTCCATTCCATTCCATTCCATTCCATTCTATTCCATTCCATTCCATTCCGATCCACTCGGGTTGATTCCATTCTATTCCATTCCATTCCATTCGATTCCATTCGATATCATTCGATTCCATTCCATTCCATTCCATTCCATTCCATTCCATTCCATTCCATTCCATTCCATTCCATTCTATTCCATTCCATTCCATTCCATTCCATTGTATTCCACTCCATTCCATTCCGTTCTACTCGGGTTGATTCCATTCCATTCCATTTCATTCCATTCCATTCCATTCCATTCCATTCCATTCCATTCGATTCCATTCGATTCCATTCCATTCCATTCCATTCCAATCCATTCCATTGTACTCGGGTTGATTCCATTCCATTCCATTCCATTCCATTCCATTCCATTCCATTCCATTCCATTCCATTCCATTCCACTCGATTCCATTCCTTTCCATTCCATTCCATTCCAATCCATTGCATTCTACTCGGGTGGATTCCATTCCATACCATTCCTTTCCATTCCATTCCATTCCATTACATTACATTCCATTCGGTTCCATTCCATTCCATTCCATTCCATTCCATTCCATTCCATTCCGTTCTAATCGGGTTGATTCCATTCTATTCCATTCCATTCCATTCTATTCCATTCCATTCCATTCCATTCGATTCCATTCCATTCCATTCCATTCTATTCCATTCAATTCTACTCCATTGAATTCCATTACATTCCATTCTATTCGATTCCATTCCATTCCTTTCCATTCCATTTAGTTCTACTCGGGTTGATTCCATTCCATTCCATTCCATTCCTTTCCATTCCATTCCAATCCATTCCATTCCATTACTTACCATTCCATTCCATTCCAATCCATTCCATTCTACTCGGGTTGACTCCATTCCATTCCATTCAATTACATTACATTACATTATATTCCATTCCATTCCATTCGATTCCGTTCGATTCCATTCCATTCCATTCCATTCCATTCCATTCCAATCCATTCCATTCTACTCGGGTTGATTCCATTCCATTCCATTCCATTCCATCCCATTCCAATCCATTCCATTCCATTCCGTTCTACTCGGGTTGATTCCATTCCATTCCATTTCATTCCATTCCATTCCATTCCATTCCATTCCATTCCATTCGATTCCATTCGATTCCATTCCATTCCATTCCATTCCAATCCATTCCATTCTACTCGGGTTGATTCCATTCCATTCCATTCCATTCCATTCCATTCCATTCCATTCCATTCCATTCCATTCCATTCCACTCGATTCCATTCCATTCTTTCCATTCCATTCCAATCCATTCCATTCTACTCGGGTGGATTCCATTCCGTTCCATTCCATTCCATTCCATTCCATTCCATTCCATTCCATTCCACTCCATTCGATTCCATTCCATTCCATTCCATTCCATGCCATTCCATTCCATTCCATTCCATTCCATTCCATTCCATTCCATTCCATTCCATTCCATTCCATTCCATTCCATTCTATTCCATTCCGTTCTACTCCATTGAATTCCATTCCATTCCATTCTATTCCTTTCCATTCCATTCCTTTCCATTCCATTTAGTTCTACTCGGGTTGATTCCATTCCATTCCATTCCATTCCATTCCATTCCATTCCATTCCATTCCATTCCATTCCATTACTTTCCATTCCATTCCATTCCAATCCATTCCATTCTACTCGGGTTGACTCCATTCCATTCCGTTCCATTCCATTCCATTCCATTCCATTCCATTCCATTATAATCCATTCCATACCATTCGATTCCGTTCGATTCCATTCCATTCCATTCCATTCCATTCCATTCAATTCCATTCGATTCCATTCGATTCCATTCCATTCCATTCCATTCCAATCCATTCCATTCTACTCGGGTTGATTCCATTCCATTCCATTCCATTCCATTCCATTCCGTTCCATTCCATTCCATTCCATTCTATCCCTTTCGATTCCATTCCATTCCATTAAATTCCATTCCATTCCATTCCATTCCATTCCATTCCATTCCATTCCATTCCATTGCATTCCATTCCGTTCTACTCGGGTTGATTCCACTCCATTCCATTCCATTCCATTCCATACAATTCCATTCGATTCCATTCCATTCCATTCCATTCCATTCCATTCCATTCCATTCCATTCCATTCCATTCCGTTCTAGTCGGGTTGATTCCATTCTATTCCATTCCATTCCATTCCATTCCATTCCATTCCATTCCATTCCATTCCATTCCATTCTATTCCATTCCATTCTACTCCATTGAATTCCATTCCATTCCATTCAATTCCATTCCATTCCATCCCTTTCCATTCCATTTAGTTCTACTCGGGTTGATTCCATTCCATTCCATTCCATTCCATTCCATTCCATTCCATTCAATTCCATTCCATTCCGTTACTTTCCATTCCATTCCATTCCAATCCATTCCATTCTACTCGGGTTGACTCCATTCCATTCCATTCCTTTCCATTCCATTATATTCCATTCTATTCCATTCGATTCCGTTCGATTCCATTCCATTCCATTCCATTCCATTCCATTGCATTCCATTCCATTCCATTCCGTTCTACTCGGGTTGATTCCCTTCCATTCCTTTCCATTCCATTCCATTCCATTCCATTCCATTCCATTCCATTCCCTTCCATTCCATTCCATTCCAATCCATTCCATTCTACTCGGGTTGATTCCATTCCATTCCATTGCATTCGACTCCGTTCGATTCCATTCGATTCCATTCCATTCCATTCCGTTCCATTCCATTCCATTCCATTCCATTCTATTCCATTGAATTCCATTCCATTCCATTCCATTCCACTCCATTCCATTCCATTCCATTCCATTCCATTCCATTCCGTTCTACTCGGGTTGATTCCATTCCATTCCATTCCATTCCATTCCATTCCATTCCATTCCATTCCATTCCATTCCATTCCATTCCATTCCAATCTATTCCATTCTATTCAATTCGATTCCATTCGATTCCATTCAATTCCATTCAATTCCATTCCATTCCATTCCAATCCATTCCATTCTACTCGGGTTGATTCAATTCCATTCCATTCCATTCCATTCCATTCCATTCCATTCCATTCCATTCCATTCCATTCCATTCCATTCCATTCCATTCCGTTCTACTCGGGTTGATTCCATTCTATTCCATTCCATTCCATTCGATTGCATTCGATTCCATTCGATTCCATTCGATTCCATTCCATTCCATTCCATTCCATTCCATTCCATTCCATTCCATTCCATTCTATTCCATTCCATTCCATTCCATTCAATTCCATTCCATTCCATTCCAATCCATTCCCTTCCGTTCTATTCGGGTTGATTCCATTCCATTCCATTCCATTCCATTCCATTCCATTCCATTCCATTCCATTCCATTGCATTCCATTCGATTCCATTCGATTCCATTCCATTCCATTCCATTCCATTCCATTCCATTCCATTCCATTCCATTCTATTCCATTCCATTCCATTCCATTCCATTCTATTCCATTCCATTCCATTCCGTTCCACTCGGGTTGATTCCATTCTATTCCATTCCTTTCCATTCGATTCCATTCGATATCATTCGATTCCATTCCATTCCATTCCATTCCATTCCATTCCATTCCATTCCATTCCATTCCATTCTATTCCATTCCATTCCATTCCATTCCATTCTATTCCATTCCATTCCATTCCGTTCTACTCGGGTTGATTCCATTCCATTCCATTTCATTCCATTCCATTCCATTCCATTCCATTCGATTCCATTCGATTCCATTCCATTCCATTCCATTCCAATCCATTCCATTCTACTCGGGTTGATTCCATTCCATTCCATTCCATTCCATTCCATTCCATTCCATTCCATTCCACTCGATTCCATTCCTTTCCATTCCATTCCATTCCAATCCATTGCATTCTACTCGGGTGGATTCCATTCCATTCCATTCCTTTCCATTCCATTCCATTCCATTCCATTACATTCCATTCGGTTGCATTCCATTCCATTCCATTCCATTCCATTCCATTCCATTCCATTCCGTTCTAATCGGGTTGATTCCATTCTATTCCATTCCATTCCATTCCATTCCATTCCATTCCATTCCATTCCATTCCATTCCATTCTATTCCATTCAATTCTACTCCATTGAATTCCATTACATTCCATTCTATTCCATTCCATTCCATTCCTTTCCATTCCATTTAGTTCTACTCGGGTTGATTCCATTCCATTCCATTCCATTCCTTTCCATTCCATTCCAATCCATTCCATTCCATTACTTACCATTCCATTCCATTCCAATCCATTCCATTCTACTCGGGTTGACTCCATTCCATTCCATTCCATTACATTACATTCCATTATATTCCATTCCATTCCATTCGATTCCGTTCGATTCCATTCCATTCCATTCCATTCCATTCCATTCCAATCCATTCCATTCTACTCGGGTTGATTCCATTCCATTCCATTCCATTCCATCCCATTCCAATCCATTCCATTCCATTCCGTTCTACTCGGGTTGATTCCATTCCATTCCATTTCATTCCATTCCATTCCATTCCATTCCATTCGATTCCATTCGATTCCATTCCATTCCATTCCATTCCAATCCATTCCATTCTACTCGGGTTGATTCCATTCCATTCCATTCCATTCCATTCCATTCCATTCCATTCCATTCCATTCCATTCGATTCCACTCGATTCCATTCCATTCTTTCCATTCCATTCCAATCCATTCCATTCTACTCGGGTGGATTCCATTCCGTTCCATTCCATTCCATTCCATTCCATTCCATTCCATTCCATTCCACTCCATTCGATTCCATTCCATTCCATTCCATTCCATGCCATTCCATTCCATTCCATTCCATTCCATTGCATTCCATTCCATTCCATTCCATTCCATTCCATTGCATTCCATTCCGTTCTACTCGGGTTGATTCCACTCCATTCCATTCCATTCCATTCCATTCCATACCATTCCGTTCGATTCCATTCCATTCCATTCCATTCCATTCCATTCCATTCCATTCCATTCCGTTCTAGTCGGGTTGATTCCATTCTATTCCATTCCATTCCATTCCATTCCTTTCCATTCCATTCCATTCCATTCCATTCTATTCCATTCCATTCTACTCCATTGAATTCCATTCCATTCCATTCAATTCCATTCCATTCCATCCCTTTCCATTCCATTTAGTTCTACTCGGGTTGATTCCATTCCATTCCATTCCATTCCATTCCATTCCATTCCATTCAATTCCATTCCATTCCGTTACTTTCCATTCCATTCCATTCCAATCCATTCCATTCTACTCGGGTTGACTCCATTCCATTCCATTCCTTTCCATTCCATTATATTCCATTCTATTCCAATCGATTCCGTTCGATTCCATTCCATTCCATTCCATTCCAATCTATTCCATTCTATTCAATTCGATTCCATTCGATTCCATTCAATTCCATTCAATTCCATTCCATTCCATTCCAATCCATTCCATTCTACTCGGGTTGATTCCATTCCATTCCATTCCATTCCATTCCATTCCATTCCATTCCATTCCATTCCATTCCATTCCATTCGATTCCATTCCATTCCATTCCATTCCATTCCATTCTTTCCATTCCATTCCATTCCATTCCAATCTATTCCATTCGATTCCATTCCATTCCATTCCATTCCATTCCATTCCAATCCATTCTATTCTACTCGTGTTGATTCCATTCCATTCCATTCCATTCCATTCCATTCCATTCCATTCCATTCCATTCCATTCCATTCCGTACTACTCGGGTTGATTCCATTCTATTCCATTCCATTCCATTCCATTCCATTCCATTCCATTCCATTCTATCCCTTTCGATTCCATTCCATTCCATTAAATTCCATTCCATTCCATTCCATTCCATTCCATTCCATTCCATTCCATTCCATTCCATTGCATTCCATTCCGTTCTACTCGGGTTGATTCCACTCCATTCCATTCCATTCCATTCCATACAATTCCATTCGATTCCATTCCATTCCATTCCATTCCATTCCATTCCATTCCATTCCATTCCATTCCATTCCATTCCGTTCTAGTCGGGTTGATTCCATTCTATTCCATTCCATTCCATTCCATTCCATTCCATTCCATTCCATTCCATTCCATTCTATTCCATTCCATTCTACTCCATTGAATTCCATTCCATTCCATTCAATTCCATTCCATTCCATCCCTTTCCATTCCATTTAGTTCTACTCGGGTTGATTCCATTCCATTACATTCCATTCCATTCCATTCCATTCCATTCAACTCCATTCCATTCCGTTACTTTCCATTCCATTCCATTCCAATCCATTCCATTCTACTCGGGTTGACTCCATTCCATTCCATTCCTTTCCATTCCATTATATTCCATTCTATTCCATTCGATTCCGTTCGATTCCATTCCATTCCATTCCATTCCATTCCATTGCATTCCATTCCATTCCATTCCGTTCTACTCGGGTTGATTCCCTTCCATTCCTTTCCATTCCATTCCATTCCATTCCATTCCATTCCATTCCATTCCCTTCCATTCCATTCCATTCCAATCCATTCCATTCTACTCGGGTTGATTCCATTCCATTCCATTGCATTCGACTCCATTCGATTCCATTCGATTCCATTCCATTCCATTCCGTTCCATTCCATTCCATTCCATTCCATTCTATTCCATTGAATTCCATTCCATTCCATTCCATTCCATTCCATTCCATTCCATTCCATTCCATTCCATTCCATTCCGTTCTACTCGGGTTGATTCCATTCCATTCCATTCCATTCCATTCCATTCCATTCCATTCCATTCCATTCCATTCCATTCCAATCTATTCCATTCTATTCAATTCGATTCCATTCGATTCCATTCAATTCCATTCAATTCCATTCCATTCCATTCCAATCCATTCCATTCTACTCGGGTTGATTCCATTCCATTCCATTCCATTCCATTCCATTCCATTCCATTCCATTCCATTCCATTCCATTCCATTCCATTCGATTCCATTCGATTCCATTCCATTCCATTCCATTCCATTCCATTCCATTCTTTCCATTCGATTCCATTCCATTCCAATCTATTCCATTCGATTCCATTCCATTCCATTCCATTCCATTCCATTCCATTCCATTCCAATCCATTCCATTCTACTCGTGTTGATTCCATTCCATTCCATTCCATTCCATTCCATTCCATTCCATTCCATTCCATTCCATTCCATTCCATTCCATTCCATTCCGTTCTACTCGGGTTGATTCCATTCTATTCCATTCCATTCCATTCGATTGCATTCGATTCCATTCGATTCCATTCGATTCCATTCCATTCCATTCCATTCCATTCCATTCCATTCCATTCAATTCCATTCCATTCCATTCCAATCCATTCCCTTCCGTTCTATTCGGGTTGATTCCATTCCATTCCATTCCATTCCATTCCATTCCATTCCATTCCATTCCATTCCATTCCATTGCATTCCATTCCATTCCATTCCATTCCATTCCATTCCATTGCATTCCATTCGATTCTATTCGATTCCATTCCATTCCATTCCATTCCATTCCATTCCATTCCATTCCATTCCATTCCATTCTATTCCATTCAATTCCATTCCATTCCATTCTATTCCATTCCATTCCATTCCGTTCCACTCGGGTTGATTCCATTCTATTCCATTCCTTTCCATTCGATTCCATTCGATATCATTCGATTCCATTCCATTCCATTCCATTCCATTCCATTCCATTCCATTCCATTCCATTCCATTCCATTCTATTCCATTCCATTCCATTCCATTCCATTCTATTCCATTCCATTCCATTCCGTTCTACTCGGGTTGATTCCATTCCATTCCATTCCATTCCATTCCATTCCATTCCATTCCATTCGATTCCATTCGATTCCATTCCATTCCATTCCATTCCAATCCATTCCATTCTACTCGGGTTGATTCCATTCCATTCCATTCCATTCCATTCCATTCCATTCCATTCCATTCCACTCGATTCCATTCCTTTCCATTCCATTCCATTCCAATCCATTGCATTCTACTCGGGTGGATTCCATTCCATTCCATTCCTTTCCATTCCATTCCATTCCATTCCATTACATTCCATTCGGTTGCATTCCATTCCATTCCATTCCATTCCATTCCATTCCATTCCATTCCGTTCTAATCGGGTTGATTCCATTCTATTCCATTCCATTCCATTCCATTCCATTCCATTCCATTCCATTCCATTCCATTCCATTCTATTCCATTCAATTCTACTCCATTGAATTCCATTACATTCCATTCTATTCCATTCCATTCCATTCCTTTCCATTCCATTTAGTTCTACTCGGGTTGATTCCATTCCATTCCATTCCATTCCTTTCCATTCCATTCCAATCCATTCCATTCCATTACTTACCATTCCATTCCATTCCAATCCATTCCATTCTACTCGGGTTGACTCCATTCCATTCCATTCCATTACATTACATTCCATTATATTCCATTCCATTCCATTCGATTCCGTTCGATTCCATTCCATTCCATTCCATTCCATTCCATTCCAATCCATTCCATTCTACTCGGGTTGATTCCATTCCATTCCATTCCATTCCATCCCATTCCAATCCATTCCATTCCATTCCGTTCTACTCGGGTTGATTCCATTCCATTCCATTTCATTCCATTCCATTCCATTCCATTCCATTCGATTCCATTCGATTCCATTCCATTCCATTCCATTCCAATCCATTCCATTCTACTCGGGTTGATTCCATTCCATTCCATTCCATTCCATTCCATTCCATTCCATTCCATTCCATTCCATTCGATTCCACTCGATTCCATTCCATTCTTTCCATTCCATTCCAATCCATTCCATTCTACTCGGGTGGATTCCATTCCGTTCCATTCCATTCCATTCCATTCCATTCCATTCCATTCCATTCCATTCCACTCCATTCGATTCCATTCCATTCCATTCCATTCCATGCCATTCCATTCCATTCCATTCCATTCCATTGCATTCCATTCCATTCCATTCCATTCCATTCCATTGCATTCCATTCCGTTCTACTCGGGTTGCTTCCACTCCATTCCATTCCATTCCATTCCATACCATTCCATTCGATTCGATTCCATTCCATTCCATTCCATTCCATTCCATTCCATTCCATTCCATTCCGTTCTAGTCGGGTTGATTCCATTCTATTCCATTCCATTCCATTCCATTCCATTCCATTCCATTCCATTCCATTCCATTCCATTCTATTCCATTCCATTCTACTCCATTGAATTCCATTCCATTCCATTCAATTCCATTCCATTCCATCCCTTTCCATTCCATTTAGTTCTACTCGGGTTGATTCCATTCCATTACATTCCATTCCATTCCATTCCATTCCATTCAATTCCATTCCATTCCGTTACTTTCCAATCCATTCCATTCCAATCCATTCCATTCTACTCGGGTTGACTCCATTCCATTCCATTCCTTTCCATTCCATTATATTCCATTCTATTCCATTCGATTCCGTTCGATTCCATTCCATTCCATTCCATTCCATTCCATTGCATTCCATTCCATTCCATTCCGTTCTACTCGGGTTGATTCCCTTCCATTCCTTTCCATTCCATTCCATTCCATTCCATTCCATTCCATTCCATTCCATTCCCTTCCATTCCATTCCATTCCAATCCATTCCATTCTACTCGGGTTGATTCCATTCCATTCCATTGCATTCGACTCCATTCGATTCCATTCGATTCCATTCCATTCCATTCCGTTCCATTCCATTCCATTCCATTCCATTCTATTCCATTGAATTCCATTCCATTCCATTCCATTCCACTCCATTCCATTCCATTCCATTCCATTCCATTCCATTCCGTTCTACTCGGGTTGATTCCATTCCATTCCATTCCATTCCATTCCATTCCATTCCATTCCATTCCATTCCATTCCATTCCATTCCATTCCATTCCAATCTATTCCATTCTATTCAATTCGATTCCATTCGATTCCATTCAATTCCATTCAATTCCATTCCATTCCATTCCAATCCATTCCATTCTACTCGGGTTGATTCCATTCCATTCCATTCCATTCCATTCCATTCCATTCCATTCCATTCCATTCCATTCCATTCCATTCCATTCGATTCCATTCCATTCCATTCCATTCCATTCTTTCCATTCCATTCCATTCCATTCCAATCTATTCCATTCGATTCCATTCCATTCCATTCCATTCCATTCCATTCCATTCCAATCCATTCTATTCTACTCGTGTTGATTCCATTCCATTCCATTCCATTCCATTCCATTCCATTCCATTCCATTCCATTCCATTCCATTCCATTCCATTCCATTCCATTCCGTTCTACTCGGGTTGATTCCATTCTATTCCATTCCATTCCATTCGATTCCATTCGATTCCATTAGATTCCATTCGATTCCATTCCATTCCATTCCATTCCATTCCATTCCATTCCATTCTATTCCACTCCATTCCATTCAATTCCATTCCATTCCATTCCATTCCATTCCAATCCATTCCCTTCCGTTCTATTCGGGTTGATTCCATTCCATTCCATTCCATTCCATTCCATTCCATTCCATTCCATTCCATTCCATTCCATTCCATTGCATTCCATTCGATTCCATTCGATTCCATTCCTTTCCATTCCATTCCATTCCATTACATTCCATTCCATTCCATTCCATTCCATTCTATTCCATTCCATTCCATTCCTTTCCACTCGGGTTGATTCCATTCTATTCCAGTCCATTCCATTCGATTCCATTCGATATCATTCGATTCCATTCCATTCCATTCCATTCCATTCCATTCCATTCCATTCCATTCTATTCCATTCCATTCCATTCCATTCCATTCTATTCCATTCCATTCCATTCCGTTCTACTCGGGTTGATTCCATTCCATTCCATTTCATTCCATTCCATTCCATTCCATTCCATTCCATTCCATTCCATTCCATTCGATTCCATTCCATTCCATTCCATTCCATTCCATTCCATTCTACTCGGGTTGATTCCATTCCATTCCATTCCATTCCATTCCATTCCATTCCATTCCATTCCATTCCACTCGATTCCATTCCTTTCCATTCCATTCCATTCCAATCCATTGCATTCTACTCGGGTGGATTCCATTCCATTCCATTCCTTTCCATTCCATTCCATTCCATTCCATTACATTCCATTCGGTTCCATTCCATTCCATTCCATTCCATTCCATTCCATTCCATTCCATTCCATTCCGTTCTAATCGGGTTGATTCCATTCTATTCCATTCCATTCCATTCCATTCCATTCCATTCCATTCCATTCCATTCCATTCCATTCCATTTTATTCCATTCCATTCTACTCCATTGAATTCCATTCCATTCCATTCTATTCCATTCCATTCCATTCCTTTCCATTCCATTTAGTTCTACTCGGGTTGATTCCATTCCATTCCATTCCATTCCTTTCCGTTCCATTCCAATCCATTCCATTCCATTACTTTCCATTCCATTCCATTCCAATCCATTCCATTCTACTCGGGTTGACTCCATTCCATTCCATTCCATTACATTACATTCCATTATATTCCATTCCATTCCATTCGATTCCGTTCGATTCCATTCCATTCCATTCCATTCCATTCCATTCCATTCCATTCCATTCCATTCCATTCGATTCCATTCCATTCCATTCCATTCCATTCCATTCCATTCCAATCCATTCCATTCTACTCGGGTTGATTCCATTCCATTCCATTCCATTCCATTCCATTCCATTCCATTCCGTTCTACTCGGGTTGATTCCACTCCATTGCATTCCATTCCATTCCATTCCATTCCATTCCATTCCATTCCAACCCATTCCGTTCTAGTCGGGTTGATTCCATTCTATTCCATTCCATTCCATTCCATTCCATTCCATTCCATTCCATTCCATTCCATTCCATTCCATTCTATTCCATTCCATTCTACTCCATTGAATTCCATTCCATTCCATTCTATTCCATTCCATTCCATTCCTTTCCATTCCATTTAGTTCTACTCGGGTTGATTCCATTCCATTCCATTCCATTCCATTCCATTCCATTCCATTCCATTCCATTCCATTCCATTACTTTCCATTCCATTCCATTCCAATCCATTCCATTCTACTCGGGTTGACTCCATTCCATTCCGTTCCATTCCATTCCATTCCATTATAATCCGTTCCATTCCATTTGATTCCGTTCGATTCCATTCCATTCCATTCCATTCCATTCCATTCAATTCGATTCGATTCCATTCGATTCCATTCCATTCCATTCCATTCCAATCCATTCCATTCTACTCGGGTTGATTCCATTCCATTCCATTCCATTCCATTCCATTCCATTCCATTCCATTCCATTGCATTCCATTCCGTTCTACTCGGGTTGATTCCACTCCATTCCATTCCATTCCATTCCATACCATTCCATTCCATTCCATTCCATTCCATTCCATTCCATTCCATTCCATTCCATTCCATTCCATTCCATTCCGTTCTAGTCGGGTTGATTCCATTCTATTCCATTCCATTCCATTCCATTCCATTCCATTCCATTCCATTCCATTCCATTCCATTCCATTCCATTCCATTCTATTCCATTCCATTCAACTCCATTGAATTCCAATCCATTCCATTCAATTCCATTCCATTCCATCCCTTTCCATTCCATTTAGTTCTACTCGGGTTGATTCCATTCCATTCCATTCCATTCCATTCCATTCCATTCCATTCAATTCCATTCCATTCCGTTACGTTCCATTCCATTCCATGCCAATCCATTCCATTCTACTCGGGTTGACTCCATTCCATTCCATTCCATTCCATTCCATTCCATTCCATTCCATTATATTCCATTCTATTCCATTCGATTCCGTTCGATTCCATTCCATTCCATTCCATTCCATTCCATTCCATTCCATTCCATTCCATTCCATTCCATTCGATTCCATTCCATTCCATTCGATTCCATTCCATTCCATTCCATTCCATTCCATTCCATTCCATTCCATTCCATTCCATTCCATTTACTCCATTCCGTTCTACTCGGGTTGATTCCATTGAGTTTGGTTCCGTCCCGTCCCGTCCCGTCCCGTCCTGTCCCGTGCCGTTTTACTCAGGTTGATTCCTTTCCATTCCGTTCCGCTCGTTTCCTTTAGTTTCCATTCCGTTCCACGCGGGTTGGTTCAATTCCATTCTATTCTATTCTATTCCTTTCCCTTCCCTTCCATTCCATTCCATTCCATTCTACTCGGGTTGATTCCATGCCATTCCGTTCCGTTCCATTCCGTCCCATCCCGATCCGTCCCATCCCGTCCTGTCCCGTCCCATCCCGTTCCATTCCACATGGGTTGATTCAATTCCTTTCGGTTAGATTGAACTCCATTCCATTCCATTCTACTCGGATTGACTCCATTCCATTCCATTCCATTCCATTCCATTCCATTCCATTCCATTCCATTCCATTCCATTCCAATCCATTCCATTCTACTCGGGTTGATTCCATTCTATTCCATTCCATTCCATTCCATTCCATTCCATTCCATTCCATTCGATTCCATTCCATTCCATTCCATTCCATTCCATTCCATTCCATTCCATTCCATTCCATTCCATTCCGTTCTACTCGGGTTGATTCCATTCTATTCCTTTCCATTCCGTTCGATTCCATTTGATTCCATTCGATTCCATTCCATTCCATTCCATTCCCTTCCATTCCATTCTATTCCATTGAATTCCATTCCATTCCATTCCATTCCATTCCATTCCATTCCATTCCATTCCGTTCTACTCTGATTGATTCCATTCCATTCCATTCCATTCCATTCCATTCCATTCCATTCCATTCCATTCCATTCCAATACATTCCATTCTACTCTGGTTGATTCCATTCCATTCCATTCCATTCCATTCCATTCGTCTGCATTCGATTCCATTCCATTCCATTCCATTCTATTCCATTGAATTCCATTGAATTCCATTCCATTCCATTCCATTCCATTCCATTCGATTCCATTCCATTCCATTCCATTCCATTCGATTCCATTCCATTCCATTCCATTCCATTCCATTCCATTCCATTCCATTCCATTCCAATCTATTCCATTCCATTCCATTCTATTCCATTCGTTTCCATTCCATTCCATTTCATTTTATTCCATTCCATTCCATTCCATTCTATTCCATTGAATTCCATTCCATTCCATTCCATTCCATTCCATTCCATTCCATTCCATTCCGTTCTACTCGGGTTGATTCCACTCCATTCCATTCCATTCCATTCCATTCCATTCCACTCGGGTTGATCATTCCATTCCATTCCATTCCATTCCATTCCATTCCATTCCGTTCCATTCCGTTCCATTCCACTCAGGCTCATTCCATTCCATTCCATTCAATTCCATTCCATTCCATTCCATTGCATTCCATTCCATTCCATTCCATTCCGTTCTACTCGGTTTGATTTCCATTCCATTCCATTCCATTCCATTCCATTCCATTCCATTCCATTCCATTCCATTCCATTCCATTCCTTTCCATTTACTCCATTCCGTTCTACTCGGGTTGATTCCATTGAGTTTGGTTCCGTTCCGTTCCGTCCCGTCCCGTCCCGTCCCGTCCCGTCCCGTGCCGTTTTACTCAGGTTGATTCCTTTCCATTCCGTTGCGCTCGTTTTCGTTGCGTTCCATTCCGTTCCACGCGGGTTGGTTCAATTCCATTCTATTCTATTCTATTCCTTTCCATTCCATTCCATTCCATTCCATTCCATTCTACTCGGGTTGATTCCATGCCATTCCGTTCCGTTCCATTCCGTCCCATCCCGAACCGTCCCATCACGTCCCGTCCCGTACCATCCCGTTCCGTTCCACATGGGTTGATTCAATTCCTTTCGGTTACATTGAATTCCATTCCATTCCATTCTACTCGGATTGATTCCATTCCATTCCATTCCATTCCATTCCATTCCATTCCATTCCATTCCATTCCATTCCTTTCCATTCCAATCCATTCCATGCTACTCGGGTTGATTCCATTCCATTCCATTCCATTCCATTCCATTCCATTCCATTCCATTCCATTCCATTCCATTCCATTCCATTCCATTCCATTTCATTCCATTCCATTCCATTTCATTCCATTCCATTCCATTTCATTCCATTCCATTCCATTCCATTCCATTCCATTCCATTCCATTCCATTCCATTCCATTCGATTCCATTCCATTCCATTCCATTCCATTCCATTCCGTTCTACTCGGGTTGATGCCATTCTATTCCATTCCGTTCCGTTCGATTCCATTTGATTCCATTCGATTCCATTCCATTCCATTCCATTCCCTTCCATTCCATTCTATTCCATTGAATTCCATTCCATTCCATTCCATTCCATTCCATTCCGTTCTACTCTGATTGATTCCATTAAATTCCATTCCATTCCATTCCGTTCTACTCTGATTGATTCCATTAAATTCCATTCCATTCCATTCCATTCGATTCCATTCCATTCCATTCCATTCCATTCCATTCCATTCCATTCCATTGCATTCCATTCCATTCCAATACATTCCATTCTACTCTGGTTGATTCCACTCCATTCCATTCCATTCCATTCCATTCGTCTCCATTCGATTCCATTCGATTCCATTCCATTCCATTCCATGGAATTCCATTCCATTCCACTCCATTCCATTACATTCCATTCCATTCCATTCCATTCCATTCCATTCCATTCCATTCCGTTCTACTCGGGTTGATTCCATTCCATTCCATTCCATTCCATTCCATTCCATTCCATTCCATTCCACTCCATTCCATTCGATTCCATTCGATTCCATTCCATTCCATTCCATTCCATTCCAATCCATTCCATTCTACTCGGGTTGATTCCATTCCATTCCATTCCATTCCATTCCATTCCATTCCATTCCATTCCATTCCATTCCTTTCCATTCCATTCCATTCCATAGCATTCCATTCGATTCCATTAGATTCCATTCCATTCCATTCCATTCCATTCCATTCCATTCCATTCCGTTCCACTCGGGTTGATTCCATTCTATTCCATTCCATTCCATTCGATTCCATTCGATATCATTCGATTCCATTCCTTCCCATTCCATTCCATTCCATTCCGTTCTACTCGGTTTGATTCCATTCCATTTCATTCCATTCCATTCCATTCCATTTCTTTCGATTCCATTCGTTTCCATTCCATTCCATTCCATTCCAATCCATTCCATTCTACTCGGGTTGATTCCATTCCATTCCATTCCATTCCATTCCATTCCATTCCATTCCATTCCATTCCATTCCATTCCATTCCACTCGATTCCATTCCATTCCACTCGATTCCATTCCATTCCTTTCCATTCCATTCCAATCCATTCCATTCTACTCGGGTGGATTCCATTCCATTCCATTCCATTCCATTCCATTCCATTCCATTCCATTCCATTCGATTCCATTCCATTCCATTCCATTCCATTCCATTCCATTCCATTCCATTCCATTCCGTTCTAGTCGGGTTGATTCCATTCTATTCCATTCCATTCCATTCCATTCCATTCCATTCCATTCCATTCCATTCCATTCCATTCTATTCCATTCCATTCTACTCCATTGAATTCCATTCCATTCCATTCAATTCCATTCCATTCCATTCCTTTCCATTCCATTTAGTTCTACTCGGGTTGATTCCATTCCATTCCATTCCATTCCATTCCATTCCATTCCATTCCATTCCATTCCATTCCATTCCATTCCATTCCATTACTTTCCATTCCATTCCATTCCAATCCATTCCATTCTACTCGGGTTGACTCCATTCCATTCCATTCCATTCCATTCCATTCCATTCCATTCCATTCCATTCCATTATATTCCATTCTATTCCATTCGATTCCGTTCGATTCCATTCCATTCCATTCCATTCCATTCCATTCCATTCCATTCCATTCCATTCGATTCCATTCCATTCCATTCGATTCCATTCCATTCCATTCCATTCCATTCCATTCCATTCCATTCCATTCCATTCCATTTACTCCATTCCGTTCTACTCGGGTTGATTCCATTGAGTTTGGTTCCGTCCCGTCCCGTCCCGTCCCGTCCCGTCCCGTGCCGTTTTACTCAGGTTGATTCCTTTCCATTCCGTTCCGCTCGTTTCCTTTAGTTTCCATTCCGTTCCACGCGGGTTGGTTCAATTCCATTCTATTCTATTCTATTCCTTTCCCTTCCATTCCATTCCATTCCATTCCATTCTACTCGGGTTGATTCCATGCCATTCCGTTCCGTTCCATTCCGTCCCATCCCGATCCGTCCCATCCCGTCCTGTCCCGTCCCATCCCGTTCCATTCCACATGGGTTGATTCAATTCCTTTCGGTTAGATTGAACTCCATTCCATTCCATTCTACTCGGATTGACTCCATTCCATTCCATTCCATTCCATTCCATTCCATTCCATTCCATTCCATTCCATTCCAATCCATTCCATTCTACTCGGGTTGATTCAATTCTATTCCATTCCATTCCATTCCATTCCATTCCAATTCTTTCCATTCCATTGCATTCCATTCCATTCCATTCCATTCCATTCCATTCCATTCGATTCCATTCCATTCCATTCCATTCCATTCCATTCCATTCCATTCCATTCCATTCCATTCCATTCCGTTCTACTCGGGTTGATTCCATTCTATTCCTTTCCATTCCGTTCGATTCCATTTGATTCCATTCGATTCCATTCCATTCCATTCCATTCCCTTCCATTCCATTCTATTCCATTGAATTCCATTCCATTCCATTCCATTCCATTCCATTCCATTCCATTCCATTCCATTCCGTTCTACTCTGATTGATTCCATTCCATTCCATTCCATTCCATTCCATTCCATTCCATTCCATTCCATTCCATTCCAATACATTCCATTCTACTCTGGTTGATTCCATTCCATTCCATTCCATTCCATTCCATTCGTCTGCATTCGATTCCATTCCATTCCATTCCATTCCATTCTATTCCATTGAATTCCATTTAATTCCATTGCATTCCATTCCATTCCATTCCATTCGATTCCATTCCATTCCATTCCATTCCATTCGATTCCATTCCATTCCATTCCATTCCATTCCATTCCGTTCCATTCCATTCCATTCCATTCCGTTCTACTCGGGTTGATTCCATTCTATTCCATTCCATTCCGTTCGATTCCATTTGATTCCATTCGATTCCATTCCATTCCATTCCCTTCCATTCCATTCTATTCCATTGAATTCCATTCCATTCCATTCCATTCCATTCCATTCCATTCCATTCCGTTCTACTCTGATTGATTCCATTCCATTCCATTACATTCCATTCCATTCCATTCCATTCCAATACATTCCATTCTACTCTGGTTGATTCCATTCCATTCCATTCCATTCCATTCCATTCGTCTCCATTCGATTCCATTCCATTCCATTCCATTCTATTCCATTGAATTCCATTGAATTCATTCCATTCCATTCCATTCCATTCCATTCCATTCCATTCCATTCCATTCCATTCCATTCCGTTCTACTCGGGTTGATTCCACTCCATTCCATTCCATTCCATTCCATTCCATTCCATTCCATTCCATTCCATTCCATTCGTCTCCATTCGATTCCATTCGATTCCATTCCATTCTATTCCATTGAATTCCATTCCATTCCATTCCATTCCATTCCATTCCATTCCATTCCATTCCACTCCATTCCATTCCGTTCTACTCGGGTTGATTCCATTCCATTCCATTCCATTCCATTCCATTCCATTCCATTCCATTCCACTCCATTCCATTCGATTCCATTCGATTCCATTCCATTCCATTCCATTCCATTCCAATCCATTCCATTCTACTCGGGTTGATTCCATTCCATTCCATTCCATTCCATCCCATTCCAATCCATTCCATTCCATTCCGTTCTACTCGGGTTGATTCCATTCCATTCCATTTCATTCCATTCCATTCCATTCCATTCCATTCGATTCCATTCGATTCCATTCCATTCCATTCCATTCCAATCCATTCCATTCTACTCGGGTTGATTCCATTCCATTCCATTCCATTCCATTCCATTCCATTCCATTCCATTCGATTCCACTCGATTCCACTCCATTCTTTCCATTCCATTCCAATCCATTCCATTCTACTCGGGTGGATTCCATTCCGTTCCATTCCATTCCATTCCATTCCATTCCATTCCATTCCACTCCATTCGATTCCATTCCTTTCCATTCCATTCCATTCCATTCCATTCCATTCCATTCCATTCCATTCCATTCCATTCCGTTCTAGTCGGGTTGATTCCATTCTATTCCATTCCATTCCATTCCATTCCATTCCATTCCATTCCATTCCATTCCATTCCATTCCATTCCATTCCATTCTATTCCATTCCATTCTACTCCATTGAATTCCATTCCGTTCCATTCTATTCCATTCCATTCCATTCCTTTCCATTCCATTTAGTTCTACTTGGGTTGATTCCATTCCATTCCATTCCATTCCATTCCATTCCATTCCATTCCATTCCATTACTTTCCATTCCATTCCATTCCAATCCATTCCATTCTACTCGGGTTGACTCCATTCCATTCCATTCCATTCCATTCCATTCCATTCCATTCCATTCCATTCCATTCCATTCCGTTATAATCCATTCCATTCCATTCGATTCCGTTCGATTCCATTCCATTCCATTCCATTCCATTCCATTCCATTCAATTCCATTCGATTCCATTCGATTCCATTCCATTCCATTCCATTCCAATCCATTCCATTCTACTCGGGTTGATTCCATTCCATTCCATTCCATTCCATTCCATTCCATTCCATTCCATTCCATTCTATTCCTTTCGATTCCATTCCATTCCATTAAATTCCTTTCCATTCCATTCCATTCCATTCCATTCCATTCCGTTCTACTCGGGTTGATTCCACTCCATTCCATTCCATTCCATTCCATACCATTCCATTCGATTCCATTCGATTCCATTCCATTCCATTCCATTCCATTCCATTCCATTCCATTCCATTCCATTCCATTCCATTCCATTCCGTTCTAGTCGGGTTGATTCCATTCTATTCCATTCCATTCCATTCCATTGCATTCCATTCGATTCCATTCCATTCCATTCCATTCAATTCCATTCCATTCTACTCCATTGAATTCCATTCCATTCCATTCAATTCCATTCCTTTCCATCCCTTTCCATTCCATTTAGTTCTACTCGGGTTCATTCCATTCCATTCCATTCCTTTCCATTCCATTCCATTCCATTCCATTCCATTCCGTTCTACTCTCATTGATTCCATTCCATTCCATTACATTCCATTCCATTCCATTCCAATACATTCCATTCTACTCTGGTTGATTCCATTCCATTCCATTCCATTCCATTCCATTCGTCTCCATTCGATTCCATTCCATTCC
The DNA here is from genome assembly GCF_029281585.2 of Gorilla gorilla gorilla. Classification (NCBI taxonomy): domain Eukaryota; kingdom Metazoa; phylum Chordata; class Mammalia; order Primates; family Hominidae; genus Gorilla; species Gorilla gorilla. Next base: position 2,979,839 of record NC_073241.2, read on the forward strand.
ATTCCATTCTATTCCATTGAATTCCATTGAATTCCATTCCATTCCATTCCATTCCATTCCATTCCATTCCATTCCATTCCATTCCATTCCATTCCATTCCATTCCGTTCTACTCGGGTTGATTCCACTCCATTCCATTCCATTCCATTCCATTCCATTCCATTCCATTCCATTCCATTCGTCTCCATTCGATTCCATTCGATTCCATTCCATTCTATTCCATTGAATTCCATTCCATTCCATTCCATTCCATTCCATTCCATTCCATTCCATTCCATTCCACTCCATTCCATTCCGTTCTACTCGGGTTGATTCCATTCCATTCCATTCCATTCCATTCCATTCCATTCCATTCCATTCCACTCCATTCCATTCGATTCCATTCGATTCCATTCCATTCCATTCCATTCCATTCCAATCCATTCCATTCTACTCGGGTTGATTCCATTCCATTCCATTCCATTCCATCCCATTCCAATCCATTCCATTCCATTCCGTTCTACTCGGGTTGATTCCATTCCATTCCATTTCATTCCATTGCATTCCATTCCATTCCATTCGATTCCATTCGATTCCATTCCATTCCATTCCATTCCAATCCATTCCATTCTACTCGGGTTGATTCCATTCCATTCCATTCCATTCCATTCCATTCCATTCCATTCCATTCCATTCGATTCCACTCGATTCCACTCCATTCTTTCCATTCCATTCCAATCCATTCCATTCTACTCGGGTGGATTCCATTCCGTTCCATTCCATTCCATTCCATTCCATTCCATTCCATTCCACTCCATTCGATTCCATTCCATTCCATTCCATTCCATTCCATTCCATTCCATTCCATTCCATTCCATTCCATTCCGTTCTAGTCGGGTTGATTCCATTCTATTCCATTCCATTCCATTCCATTCCATTCCATTCCATTCCATTCCATTCCATTCCATTCCATTCCATTCTATTCCATTCCATTCTACTCCATTGAATTCCATTCCGTTCCATTCTATTCCATTCCATTCCATTCCTTTCCATTCCATTTAGTTCTACTTGGGTTGATTCCATTCCATTCCATTCCATTCCATTCCATTCCATTCCATTCCATTCCATTACTTTCCATTCCATTCCATTCCAATCCATTCCATTCTACTCGGGTTGACTCCATTCCATTCCATTCCATTCCATTCCATTCCATTCCATTCCATTCCATTCCATTCCGTTATAATCCATTCCATTCCATTCGATTCCGTTCGATTCCATTCCATTCCATTCCATTCCATTCCATTCCATTCAATTCCATTCGATTCCATTCGATTCCATTCCATTCCATTCCATTCCAATCCATTCCATTCTACTCGGGTTGATTCCATTCCATTCCATTCCATTCCATTCCATTCCATTCCATTCCATTCCATTCCATTCCATTCCATTCTATTCCTTTCGATTCCATTCCATTCCATTAAATTCCATTCCATTCCATTCCATTCCATTCCATTCCATTCCGTTCTACTCGGGTTGATTCCACTCCATTCCATTCCATTCCATTCCATACCATTCCATTCGATTCCATTCGATTCCATTCCATTCCATTCCATTCCATTCCATTCCATTCCATTCCATTCCATTCCATTCCATTCCATTCCATTCCGTTCTAGTCGGGTTGATTCCATTCTATTCCATTCCATTCCATTCCATTGCATTCCATTCGATTCTATTCCATTCCATTCCATTCAATTCCATTCCATTCTACTCCATTGAATTCCATTCCATTCCATTCAATTCCATTCCTTTCCATCCCTTTCCATTCCATTTAGTTCTACTCGGGTTCATTCCATTCCATTCCATTCCATTCCATTCCATTCCATTCCATTCAATTCCATTCCATTCCGTTACTTTCCATTCCATTCCATTCCAATCCATTCCATTCTACTCGGGTTGACTCCATTCCATTCCATTCCTTTCCATTCCATTATATTCCATTCTATTCCATTCGATTCCGTTCGATTCGATTCCATTCCATTCCATTGCATTCCATTCCATTCCATTCCATTCCATTCCGTTCTACTCGGGTTGATTCCATTCCATTCCTTTCCATTCCATTCCATTCCATTCCATTCCATTCCATTCCATTCCCTTTCATTCCATTCCATTCCAATCCATTCCATTCTACTCGGGTTGATTCCATTCCATTCCATTGCACTCGACTCCATTCGATTCCATTCGATTCCACTCCATTCCATTCCGTTCCATTCCATTCCATTCCATTCCATTCTATTCCATTGAATTCCATTCCATTCCATTCCATTCCAATCCATTCCATTCCATTCCATTCCATTCCATTCCATTCCATTCCGTTCTACTCGGGTTGATTCCATTCCATTACATTCCATTCCATTCCATTCCATTCCATTCCAATCTATTCCATTCTATTCAATTCGATTCCATTCGATTCCATTCAATTCCATTCAATTCCATTCCATTCCATTCCAATCCATTCCATTCTACTCGGGTTGATTCCACTCCATTCCATTCCATTCCATTCCATTCCATTCCATTCCATTCCATTCCATTCCATTCCATTCCATTCCAATCTATTCCATTCCATTCCATTCCATTCCATTCCATTCCATTCCATTCCATTCCATTCCATTCCAATCCATTCCATTCTACTCGTGTTGATTCCATTCCATTCCATTCCATTCCATTCCATTCCATTCCATTCCATTCCATTCCATTCCATTCCGTTCTACTCGGGTTGATTCCATTCTATTCCATTCCATTCCATTCGATTCCATTCGATTCCATTCGATTCCATTCGATTCCATTCCATTCCATTCAATTCCATTCCACTCCATTGAATTCCATTCCATTCCATTCTATTCCATTCCATTCCATTCCTTTCCAATCCATTTAATTCTACTCGGGTTGATTCCATTCCATTCCATTCCATTCCATTCCATTCCATTCCATTCCATTCCATTCCATTCCATTCCATTCGATTCCATTGCATTCCATTCGATTCCATTCGATTGCATTCCATTCCATTCCATTCCATTCCATTCCATTCCATTCCATTCCATTCCGTTCCACTCGGGTTGATTCCATTCTATTCCATTCCATTCCCTTCTATTCCATTCGATATCATTCGATTCCATTCCATCCCATTCCATTCCATTCCATTCCATTCCGTTCTTCTTGGGTTGATTCCATTCCATTCCATTTCATTCCATTCCATTCCATTCCATTTCTTTCGATTCCATTCGATTCCATTCCATTCCATTCCATTCCAATCCATTGCATTCTACTCAGTTTGATTCCATTCCATTCCATTCCATTCCATTCATATCCATTCCATTCCATTCCATTCGATTCCATTCGATTCCATTCCATTCCATTCCATTCCAATCCATTCCATTCTACTCGGGTTGATTCCATTCCATTCCATTCCATTCCATTCCATTCCATTCCATTCCATTCCATTCCATTCCATTCCATTCTATCCCTTTCGATTCCATTCCATTCCGTTAAATTCCATTCCATTCCATTCCATTCCATTCCATTCCATTGCATTCCATTCCGTTCTACTCGGGTTGATTCCACTCCATTCCATTCCATTCCATTCCATACCATTCCATTCCATTCCATTCCATTCCATTCCATTCCATTCCATTCCATTCCATTCCATTCCATTCCGTTCTAGTCGGGTTGATTCCATTCTATTCCATTCCATTCCATTCCATTCCATTCCATTCCATTCCATTCCATTCCATTCCATTCCATTCCATTCTATTCCATTCCATTCAACTCCATTGAATTCCAATCCATTCCATTCAATTCCATTCCATTCCATCCCTTTCCATTCCATTTAGTTCTACTCGGGTTGATTCCATTCCATTCCATTCCATTCCATTCCATTCCATTCCATTCAATTCCATTCCATTCCGTTACGTTCCATTCCATTCCATTCCAATCCATTCCATTCTACTCGGGTTGACTCCATTCCATTCCATTCCATTCCATTCCATTCCATTCCATTCCATTCCATTCCATTCCATTATATTCCATTCTATTCCATTCGATTCCGTTCGATTCCATTCCATTCCATTCCATTCCATTCCATTCCATTCCATTCCATTCCATTCCATTCCATTCCATTCGATTCCATTCCATTCCATTCGATTCCATTCCATTCGATTCCATTCCATTCCATTCCATTCCATTCCATTCCATTCCATTCCATTTACTCCATTCCGTTCTACTCGGGTTGATTCCATTGAGTTTGGTTCCGTCCCGTCCCGTCCCGTCCCGTCCCGTCCCGTGCCGTTTTACTCAGGTTGATTCCTTTCCATTCCGTTCCGCTCGTTTCCTTTAGTTTCCATTCCGTTCCACGCGGGTTGGTTCAATTCCATTCTATTCTATTCTATTCCTTTCCCTTCCCTTCCATTCCATTCCATTCCATTCTACTCGGGTTGATTCCATGCCATTCCGTTCCGTTCCATTCCGTCCCATCCCGATCCGTCCCATCCCGTCCTGTCCCGTCCCATCCCGTTCCATTCCACATGGGTTGATTCAATTCCTTTCGGTTAGATTGAACTCCATTCCATTCCATTCTACTCGGATTGACTCCATTCCATTCCATTCCATTCCATTCCATTCCAATCCATTCCATTCTACTCGGGTTGATTCCATTCTATTCCATTCCATTCCATTCCATTCCATTCCATTCCATTCCATTCCATTCCATTTCATTCCATTCCATTCCATTCCATTCCATTCCATTCCATTCCATTCCACTCCATTCGATTCCATTCCATTCCATTCCATTCCATTCCATTCCATTCCATTCCATTCCATTCCATTCCGTTCTACTCGGGTTGATTCCATTCTATTCCTTTCCATTCCGTTCGATTCCATTTGATTCCATTCGATTCCATTCCATTCCATTCCATTCCCTTCCATTCCATTCTATTCCATTGAATTCCATTCCATTCCATTCCATTCCATTCCATTCCATTCCATTCCGTTCTACTCTGATTGATTCCATTCCATTCCATTCCATTCCATTCCATTCCATTCCATTCCATTCCATTCCAATACATTCCATTCTACTCTGGTTGATTCCATTCCATTCCATTCCATTCCATTCCATTCCATTCGTCTGCATTCGATTCCATTCCATTCCATTCCATTCTATTCCATTGAGTTCCATTGAATTCCATTCCATTCCATTCCATTCCATTCCATTCGATTCCATTCCATTCCATTCCATTCCATTCGATTCCATTCCATTCCATTCCATTCCATTCCATTCCATTCCATTCCATTCCATTCCAATCTATTCCATTCCATTCCATTCTATTCCATTCGTTTCCATTCCATTCCATTTCATTTTATTCCATTACATTCCATTCCATTCTATTCCATTGAATTCCATTCCATTCCATTCCATTCCATTCCATTCCATTCCATTCCATTCCGTTCTACTCGGGTTGATTCCACTCCATTCCATTCCATTCCATTCCATTCCATTCCACTCGGGTTGATCATTCCATTCCATTCCATTCCATTCCATTCCATTCCATTCCATTCCATTCCATTCCGTTCCATTCCGTTCCATTCCACTCGGGCTCATTCCATTCCATTCCATTCAATTCCATTCCATTCCATTCCATTGCATTCCATTCCATTCCATTCCATTCCGTTCTACTCGGTTTGATTTCCATTCCATTCCATTCCATTCCATTCCATTCCATTCCATTCCATTCCATTCCATTCCATTCCATTCCATTCCATTCCTTTCCATTTACTCCATTCCGTTCTACTCGGGTTGATTCCATTGAGTTTGGTTCCGTTCCGTTCCGTCCCGTCCCGTCCCGTCCCGTCCCGTCCCGTGCCGTTTTACTCAGGTTGATTCCTTTCCATTCCGTTCCGCTCGTTTTCGTTGCGTTCCATTCCGTTCCACGCGGGTTGGTTCAATTCCATTCTATTCTATTCTATTCCTTTCCATTCCATTCCATTCCATTCCATTCCATTCTACTCGGGTTGATTCCATGCCATTCCGTTCCGTTCCATTCCGTCCCATCCCGAACCGTCCCATCACGTCCCGTCCCGTCCCATCCCGTTCCGTTCCACATGGGTTGATTCAATTCCTTTCGGTTACATTGAATTCCATTCCATTCCATTCTACTCGGATTGATTCCATTCCATTCCATTCCATTCCATTCCATTCCATTCCATTCCATTCCATTCCATTCCTTTCCATTCCAATCCATTCCATGCTACTCGGGTTGATTCCATTCCATTCCATTCCATTCCATTCCATTCCATTCCATTCCATTCCATTCCATTCCATTCCATTCCATTTCATTCCATTCCATTCCATTTCATTCCATTCCATTCCATTTCATTCCATTCCATTCCATTTCATTCCATTCCATTCCATTCCATTCCATTCCATTCCATTCCATTCCATTCCATTCCATTCGATTCCATTCCATTCCATTCCATTCCATTCCATTCCGTTCTACTCGGGTTGATGCCATTCTATTCCATTCCATTCCGTTCGATTCCATTTGATTCCATTCGATTCCATTCCATTCCATTCCATTCCCTTCCATTCCATTCTATTCCATTGAATTCCATTCCATTCCATTCCATTCCATTCCATTCCGTTCTACTCTGATTGATTCCATTAAATTCCATTCCATTCCATTCCGTTCTACTCTGATTGATTCCATTAAATTCCATTCCATTCCATTCCATTCGATTCCATTCCATTCCATTCCATTCCATTCCATTCCATTCCATTCCATTGCATTCCATTCCATTCCAATACATTCCATTCTACTCTGGTTGATTCCACTCCATTCCATTCAATTCCATTCCATTCGTCTCCATTCGATTCCATTCGATTCCATTCCATTCCATTCCATGGAATTCCATTCCATTCCACTCCATTCCATTCCATTCCATTCCATTCCATTCCATTCCATTCCATTCCATTCCATTCCGTTCTACTCGGGTTGATTCCATTCCATTCCATTCCATTCCATTCCATTCCATTCCATTCCATTCCACTCCATTCCATTCGATTCCATTCGATTCCATTCCATTCCATTCCATTCCATTCCAATCCATTCCATTCTACTCGGGTTGATTCCATTCCATTCCATTCCATTCCATTCCATTCCATTCCATTCCATTCCATTCCATTCCATTCCATTCCTTTCCATTCCATTCCATTCCATAGCATTCCATTCGATTCCATTAGATTCCATTCCATTCCATTCCATTCCATTCCATTCCATTCCATTCCGTTCCACTCGGGTTGATTCCATTCTATTCCATTCCATTCCATTCGATTCCATTCGATATCATTCGATTCCATTCCATCCCATTCCATTCCATTCCATTCCGTTCTACTCGGGTTGATTCCATTCCATTTCATTCCATTCCATTCCATTCCATTTCTTTCGATTCCATTCGTTTCCATTCCATTCCATTCCATTCCAATCCATTCCATTCTACTCGGGTTGATTCCATTCCATTCCATTCCATTCCATTCCATTCCATTCCATTCCATTCCATTCCATTCCACTCGATTCCATTCCATTCCACTCGATTCCATTCCATTCCTTTCCATTCCATTCCAATCCATACCATTCTACTCGGGTGGATTCCATTCCATTCCATTCCATTCCATTCCATTCCATTCCATTCCATTCCATTCCATTCGATTCCATTCCATTCCATTCCATTCCATTCCATTCCATTCCATTCCGTTCTAGTCGGGTTGATTCCATTCTATTCCATTCCATTCCATTCCATTCCATTCCATTCCATTCCATTCCATTCCATTCCATTCCATTCTATTCCATTCCATTCTACTCCATTGAATTCCATTCCATTCCATTCAATTCCATTCCATTCCATTCCTTTCCATTCCATTTAGTTCTACTCGGGTTGATTCCATTCCATTCCATTCCATTCCATTCCATTCCATTCCATTCCATTCCATTCCATTCCATTACTTTCCATTCCATTCCATTCCAATCCATTCCATTCTACTCGGGTTGACTCCATTCCATTCCATTCCATTCCATTCCATTCCATTCCATTCCATTCCATTCCATTCCATTATATTCCATTCTATTCCATTCGATTCCGTTCGATTCCATTCCATTCCATTCCATTCCATTCCATTCCATTCCATTCCATTCGATTCCATTCCATTCCATTCCATTCCATTCCATTCCATTCCATTCCATTCCATTCCATTCCATTCCATTCCATTCCATTCCATTTACTCCATTCCGTTCTACTCGGGTTGATTCCATTGAGTTTGGTTCCGTCCCGTCCCGTCCCGTCCCGTCCCGTCCCGTGCCGTTTTACTCAGGTTGATTCCTTTCCATTCCGTTCCGCTCGTTTCCTTTAGTTTCCATTCCGTTCCACGCGGGTTGGTTCAATTCCATTCTATTCTATTCTATTCCTTTCCCTTCCAATCCATTCCATTCCATTCCATTCTACTCGGGTTGATTCCATGCCATTCCGTTCCGTTCCATTCCGTCCCATCCCGATCCGTCCCATCCCGTCCTGTCCCGTCCCATCCCGTTCCATTCCACATGGGTTGATTCAATTCCTTTCGGTTAGATTGAACTCCATTCCATTCCATTCTACTCGGATTGACTCCATTCCATTCCATTCCATTCCATTCCATTCCATTCCATTCCATTCCATTCCATTCCATTCCAATCCATTCCATTCTACTCGGGTTGATTCAATTCTATTCCATTCCATTCCATTCCATTCCATTCCATTCCATTCCATTCCATTGCATTCCATTCCATTCCATTCCATTCCATTCCATTCCATTCCATTCCATTCGATTCCATTCCATTCCATTCCATTCCATTCCATTCCATTCCATTCCATTCCATTCCATTCCGTTCCACTCGGGTTGATTCCATTCTATTCCATTCCATTCCCTTCTATTCCATTCGATATCATTCGATTCCATTCCATCCCATTCCATTCCATTCCATTCCATTCCGTTCTTCTTGGGTTGATTCCATTCCATTCCATTTCATTCCATTCCATTCCATTCCATTTCTTTCGATTCCATTCGATTCCATTCCATTCCATTCCATTCCAATCCATTGCATTCTACTCAGTTTGATTCCATTCCATTCCATTCCATTCCATTCATATCCATTCCATTCCATTCCATTCAATTCCACTCGATTCCATTCCATTCCTTTCCATTCCATTCAATTCCATTCGATTCCATTCGATTCCATTCCATTCCATTCCATTCCAATCCATTCCATTCTACTCGGGTTGATTCCATTCCATTCCATTCCATTCCATTCCATTCCATTCCATTCCATTCCATTCCATTCTATCCCTTTCGATTCCATTCCATTCCGTTAAATTCCATTCCATTCCATTCCATTCCATTCCATTCCATTGCATTCCATTCCGTTCTACTCGGGTTGATTCCACTCCATTCCATTCCATTCCATTCCATACCATTCCATTCCATTCCATTCCATTCCATTCCATTCCATTCCATTCCATTCCATTCCATTCCATTCCGTTCTAGTCGGGTTGATTCCATTCTATTCCATTCCATTCCATTCCATTCCATTCCATTCCATTCCATTCCATTCCATTCCATTCCATTCCATTCTATTCCATTCCATTCAACTCCATTGAATTCCTATCCATTCCATTCAATTCCATTCCATTCCATCCCTTTCCATTCCATTTAGTTCTACTCGGGTTGATTCCATTCCATTCCATTCCATTCCATTCCATTCCATTCCATTCAATTCCATTCCATTCCGTTACGTTCCATTCCATTCCATTCCAATCCATTCCATTCTACTCGGGTTGACTCCATTCCATTCCATTCCATTCCATTCCATTCCATTCCATTCCATTCCATTATATTCCATTCTATTCCATTCGATTCCGTTCGATTCCATTCCATTCCATTCCATTCCATTCCATTCCATTCCATTCCATTCCATTCCATTCCATTCGATTCCATTCCATTCCATTCGATTCCATTCCATTCCATTCCATTCCATTCCATTCCATTCCATTCCATTTACTCCATTCCGTTCTACTCGGGTTGATTCCATTGAGTTTGGTTCCGTCCCGTCCCGTCCCGTCCCGTCCCGTCCCGTGCCGTTTTACTCAGGTTGATTCCTTTCCATTCCGTTCCGCTCGTTTCCTTTAGTTTCCATTCCGTTCCACGCGGGTTGGTTCAATTCCATTCTATTCTATTCTATTCCTTTCCCTTCCCTTCCATTCCATTCCATTCCATTCTACTCGGGTTGATTCCATGCCATTCCGTTCCGTTCCATTCCGTCCCATCCCGATCCGTCCCATCCCGTCCTGTCCCGTCCCATCCCGTTCCATTCCACATGGGTTGATTCAATTCCTTTCGGTTAGATTGAACTCCATTCCATTCCATTCTACTCGGATTGACTCCATTCCATTCCATTCCATTCCATTCCATTCCAATCCATTCCATTCTACTCGGGTTGATTCCATTCTATTCCATTCCATTCCATTCCATTCCATTCCATTCCATTCCATTCCATTTCATTCCATTCCATTCCATTCCATTCCATTCCATTCCATTCCATTCCATTCCATTCGATTCCATTCCATTCCATTCCATTCCATTCCATTCCATTCCATTCCATTCCATTCCATTCCATTCCGTTCTACTCGGGTTGATTCCATTCTATTCCTTTCCATTCCGTTCGATTCCATTTGATTCCATTCGATTCCATTCCATTCCATTCCATTCCCTTCCATTCCATTCTATTCCATTGAATTCCATTCCATTCCATTCCATTCCATTCCATTCCATTCCATTCCGTTCTACTCTGATTGATTCCATTCCATTCCATTCCATTCCATTCCATTCCATTCCATTCCATTCCATTCCATTCCATTCCATTCCATTCCGTTCTAGTCGGGTTGATTCCATTCTATTCCATTCCATTCCATTCCATTCCATTCCATTCCATTCCATTCCATTCCATTCCATTCCATTCCATTCTATTCCATTCCATTCAACTCCATTGAATTCCAATCCATTCCATTCAATTCCATTCCATTCCGTCCCTTTCCATTCCATTTAGTTCTACTCGGGTTGATTCCATTCCATTCCATTCCATTCCATTCCATTCCATTCCATTCAATTCCATTCCATTCCGTTACGTTCCATTCCATTCCATTCCAATCCATTCCATTCTACTCGGGTTGACTCCATTCCATTCCATTCCATTCCATTCCATTCCATTCCATTCCATTCCATTATATTCCATTCTATTCCATTCGATTCCGTTCGATTCCATTCCATTCCATTCCATTCCATTCCATTCCATTCCATTCCATTCCATTCGATTCCATTCCATTCCATTCGATTCCATTCCATTCCATTCCATTCCATTCCATTCCATTCCATTCCATTCCATTTACTCCATTCCGTTCTACTCGGGTTGATTCCATTGAGTTTGGTTCCGTCCCGTCCCGTCCCGTCCCGTCCCGTCCCGTGCCGTTTTACTCAGGTTGATTCCTTTCCATTCCGTTCCGCTCGTTTCCTTTAGTTTCCATTCCGTTCCACGCGGGTTGGTTCAATTCCATTCTATTCTATTCTATTCCTTTCCCTTCCCTTCCATTCCATTCCATTCCATTCTACTCGGGTTGATTCCATGCCATTCCGTTCCGTTCCATTCTGTCCCATCCCGATCCGTCCCATCCCGTCCTGTCCCGTCCCATCCCGTTCCATTCCACATGGGTTGATTCAATTCCTTTCGGTTAGATTGAACTCCATTCCATTCCATTCTACTCGGATTGACTCCATTCCATTCCATTCCATTCCATTCCATTCCAATCCATTCCATTCTACTCGGGTTGATTCCATTCTATTCCATTCCATTCCATTCCATTCCATTCCATTCCATTCCATTCCATTTCATTCCATTCCATTCCATTCCATTCCATTCCATTCCATTCCATTCCATTCCATTCGATTCCATTCCATTCCATTCCATTCCATTCCATTCCATTCCATTCCATTCCATTCCATTCCATTCCGTTCTACTCGGGTTGATTCCATTCTATTCCTTTCCATTCCGTTCGATTCCATTTGATTCCATTCGATTCCATTCCATTCCATTCCATTCCCTTCCATTCCATTCTATTCCATTGAATTCCATTCCATTCCATTCCATTCCATTCCATTCCATTCCATTCCGTTCTACTCTGATTGATTCCATTCCATTCCATTCCATTCCATTCCATTCCATTCCATTCCATTCCATTCCATTCCATTCCAATACATTCCATTCTACTCTGGTTGATTCCATTCCATTCCATTCCATTCCATTCCATTCGTCTGCATTCGATTCCATTCCATTCCATTCCATTCTATTCCATTGAATTCCATTGAATTCCATTCCATTCCATTCCATTCCATTCCATTCGATTCCATTCCATTCCATTCCATTCCATTCGATTCCATTCCATTCCATTCCATTCCATTCCATTCCATTCCATTCCATTCCATTCCAATCTATTCCATTCCATTCCATTCTATTCCATTCGTTTCCATTCCATTCCATTTCATTTTATTCCATTACATTCCATTCCATTCTATTCCATTGAATTCCATTCCATTCCATTCCATTCCATTCCATTCCATTCCATTCCATTCCATTCCGTTCTACTCGGGTTGATTCCACTCCATTCCATTCCATTCCATTCCATTCCATTCCACTCGGGTTGATCATTCCATTCCATTCCATTCCATTCCATTCCATTCCATTCCATTCCATTCCATTCCGTTCCATTCCGTTCCATTCCACTCGGGCTCATTCCTTTCCATTCCATTCAATTCCATTCCATTCCATTCCATTGCATTCCATTCCATTCCATTCCATTCCGTTCTACTCGGTTTGATTTCCATTCCATTCCATTCCATTCCATTCCATTCCATTCCATTCCATTCCATTCCATTCCATTCCATTCCATTCCATTCCTTTCCATTTACTCCATTCCGTTCTACTCGGGTTGATTCCATTGAGTTTGTTTCCGTTCCGTTCCGTCCCGTCCCGTCCCGTCCCGTCCCGTCCCGTGCCGTTTTACTCAGGTTGATTCCTTTCCATTCCGTTCCGCTCGTTTTCGTTGCGTTCCATTCCGTTCCACGCGGGTTGGTTCAATTCCATTCTATTCTATTCTATTCCTTTCCATTCCATTCCATTCCATTCCATTCCATTCTACTCGGGTTGATTCCATGCCATTCCGTTCCGTTCCATTCCGTCCCATCCCGAACCGTCCCATCACGTCCCGTCCCGTCCCATCCCGTTCCGTTCCACATGGGTTGATTCAATTCCTTTCGGTTACATTGAATTCCATTCCATTCCATTCTACTCGGATTGATTCCATTCCATTCCATTCCATTCCATTCCATTCCATTCCATTCCATTCCATTCCTTTCCATTCCAATCCATTCCATGCTACTCGGGTTGATTCCATTCCATTCCATTCCATTCCATTCCATTCCATTCCATTCCATTCCATTCCATTTCATTCCATTCCATTCCATTTCATTCCATTCCATTCCATTTCATTCCATTCCATTCCATTCCATTCCATTCCATTCCATTCCATTCCATTCCATTCCATTCCATTCGATTCCATTCCATTCCATTCCATTCCATTCCATTCCATTCGATTCCATTCCATTCCATTCCATTCCATTCCATTCCATTCCGTTCTACTCGGGTTGATGCCATTCTATTCCATTCCATTCCGTTCGATTCCATTTGATTCCATTCGATTCCATTCCATTCCATTCCATTCCCTTCCATTCCATTCTATTCCATTGAATTCCATTCCATTCCATTCCATTCCATTCCATTCCGTTCTACTCTGATTGATTCCATTAAATTCCATTCCATTCCATTCCGTTCTACTCTGATTGATTCCATTAAATTCCATTCCATTCCATTCCATTCGATTCCATTCCATTCCATTCCATTCCATTCCATTCCATTCCATTGCATTCCATTCCATTCCAATACATTCCATTCTACTCTGGTTGATTCCACTCCATTCCATTCCATTCCATTCCATTCGTCTCCATTCGATTAGATTCGATTCCATTCCATTCCATTCCATGGAATTCCATTCCATTCCACTCCATTCCATTCCATTCCATTCCATTCCATTCCATTCCATTCCATTCCATTCCGTTCTACTCGGGTTGATTCCATTCCATTCCATTCCATTCCATTCCATTCCATTCCATTCCATTCCATTCCACTCCATTCCATTCGATTCCATTCGATTCCATTCCATTCCATTCCATTCCATTCCAATCCATTCCATTCTACTCGGGTTGATTCCATTCCATTCCATTCCATTCCATTCCATTCCATTCCATTCCATTCCATTCCATTCCTTTCCATTCCATTCCATTCCATAGCATTCCATTCGATTCCATTAGATTCCATTCCATTCCATTCCATTCCATTCCATTCCATTCCATTCCGTTCCACTCGGGTTGATTCCATTCTATTCCATTCCATTCCATTCGATTCCATTCGATATCATTCGATTCCATTCCATCCCATTCCATTCCATTCCATTCCGTTCTACTCGGGTTGATTCCATTCCATTTCATTCCATTCCATTCCATTCCATTTCTTTCGATTCCATTCGTTTCCATTCCATTCCATTCCATTCCAATCCATTCCATTCTACTCGGGTTGATTCCATTCCATTCCATTCCATTCCATTCCATTCCATTCCATTCCATTCCATTCCATTCCACTCGATTCCATTCCATTCCACTCGATTCCATTCCATTCCTTTCCATTCCATTCCAATCCATTCCATTCTACTCGGGTGGATTCCATTCCATTCCATTCCATTCCATTCCATTCCATTCCATTCCATTCCATTCCATTCGATTCCATTCCATTCCATTCCATTCCATTCCATTCCATTCCATTCCGTTCTAGTCGGGTTGATTCCATTCTATTCCATTCCATTCCATTCCATTCCATTCCATTCCATTCCATTCCATTCCATTCCATTCTATTCCATTCCATTCTACTCCATTGAATTCCATTCCATTCCATTCAATTGCATTCCATTCCATTCCTTTCCATTCCATTTAGTTCTACTCGGGTTGATTCCATTCCATTCCATTCCATTCCATTCCATTCCATTCCATTCCATTCCATTCCATTCCATTCCATTCCATTCCATTCCATTACTTTCCATTCCATTCCATTCCAATCCATTCCATTCTACTCGGGTTGACTCCATTCCATTCCATTCCATTCCATTCCATTCCATTCCATTCCATTCCATTCCATTATATTCCATTCTATTCCATTCGATTCCGTTCGATTCCATTCCATTCCATTCCATTCCATTCCATTCCATTCCATTCCATTCCATTCCATTCCATTCCATTCCATTCCATTCCATTCCATTCCATTCCATTTACTCCATTCCGTTCTACTCGGGTTGATTCCATTGAGTTTGGTTCCGTCCCGTCCCGTCCCGTCCCGTCCCGTCCCGTGCCGTTTTACTCAGGTTGATTCCTTTCCATTCCGTTCCGCTCGTTTCCTTTAGTTTCCATTCCGTTCCACGCGGGTTGGTTCAATTCCATTCTATTCTATTCTATTCCTTTCCCTTCCATTCCATTCCATTCCATTCCATTCTACTCGGGTAGATTCCATGCCATTCCGTTCCGTTCCATTCCGTCCCATCCCGATCCGTCCCATCCCGTCCTGTCCCGTCCCATCCCGTTCCATTCCACATGGGTTGATTCAATTCCTTTCGGTTAGATTGAACTCCATTCCATTCCATTCTACTCGGATTGACTCCATTCCATTCCATTCCATTCCATTCCATTCCATTCCATTCCATTCCATTCCAATCCATTCCATTCTACTCGGGTTGATTCAATTCTATTCCATTCCATTCCATTCCATTCCATTCCATTCCATTCCATTCCATTCCATTCCATTCCATTCCATTGCATTCCATTCCATTCCATTCCATTCCATTCCATTCCATTCCATTCCATTCGATTCCATTCCATTCCATTCCATTCCATTCCATTCCATTCCATTCCATTCCATTCCGTTCTACTCGGGTTGATTCCATTCTATTCCTTTCCATTCCGTTCGATTCCATTTGATTCCATTCGATTCCATTCCATTCCATTCCATTCCCTTCCATTCCATTCTATTCCATTGAATTCCATTCCATTCCATTCCATTCCATTCCATTCCATTCCATTCCATTCCATTCCATTCCGTTCTACTCTGATTGATTCCATTCCATTCCATTCCATTCCATTCCATTCCATTCCATTCCATTCCATTCCATTCCATTCCATTCCAATACATTCCATTCTACTCTGGTTGATTCCATTCCATTCCATTCCATTCCATTCCATTCGTCTGCATTCGATTCCATTCCATTCCATTCCATTCTATTCCATTGAATTCCATTGAATTCCATTGCATTCCATTCCATTCCATTCCATTCGATTCCATTCCATTCCATTCCATTCCATTCGATTCCATTCCATTCCATTCCATTCCATTCCATTCCATTCCATTCCATTCCATTCCATTCCATTCCGTTCTACTCGGGTTGATTCCATTCTATTCCATTCCATTCCGTTCGATTCCATTTGATTCCATTCGATTCCATTCCATTCCATTGCATTCCCTTCCATTCCATTCTATTCCATTGAATTCCATTCCATTCCATTCCATTCCATTCCATTCCATTCCATTCCGTTCTACTCTGATTGATTCCATTCCATTCCATTTCATTCCATTCCATTCCATTCCAATACATTCCATTCTACTCTGGTTGATTCCATTCCATTCCATTCCATTCCATTCCATTCGTCTCCATTCGATTCCATTCCATTCCATTCCATTCTATTCCATTGGATTCCATTGAATTCCATTCCATTCCATTCCATTCCATTCCATTCCATTCCATTCCATTCCGTTCTACTCGGGTTGATTCCACTCCATTCCATTCCATTCCATTCCATTCCATTCCATTCCATTCCATTCCATTCCATTCCATTCGTCTCCATTCGATTCCATTCGATTCCATTCCATTCTATTCCATTGAATTCCATTCCATTCCATTCCATTCCATTCCATTCCATTCCATTCCATTCCATTCCATTCCATTCCATTCCATTCCATTCCATTCCGTTCTACTCGGGTTGATTCCATTCCATTCCATTCCATTTCTTTCCATTCCATTCCATTCCATTCCTTTCCATTCCACTCCATTCCAATCGATTCCATTCGATTCCATTCCATTCCATTCCATTCCATTCCAATCCATTCCATTCTACTCGGGTTGATTCCATTCCATTCCATTCCATTCCATCCCATTCCAATCCATTCCATTCCATTCCGTTCTACTCGGGTTGATTCCATTCCATTCCATTTCATTCCATTCCATTCCATTCCATTCCATTCGATTCCATTCGATTCCATTCCATTCCATTCCATTCCAATCCATTCCATTCTACTCGGGTTGATTCCATTCCATTCCATTCCATTCCATTCCATTCCATTCCATTCCATTCCATTCGATTCCACTCGATTCCACTCCATTCTTTCCATTCCATTCCAATCCATTCCATTCTACTCGGGTGGATTCCATTCCGTTCCATTCCATTCCATTCCATTCCATTCCATTCCATTCCACTCCATTCGATTCCATTCCATTCCATTCCATTCCATTCCATTCCATTCCATTCCATTCCATTCCATTCCATTCCATTCCATTCCGTTCTAGTCGGGTTGATTCCATTCTATTCTATTCCATTCCATTCCATTCCATTCCATTCCATTCCATTCCATTCCATTCCATTCCATTCTATTCCATTCCATTCTACTCCATTGAATTCCATTCCGTTCCATTCTATTCCATTCCATTCCATTCCTTTCCATTCCATTTAGTTCTACTTGGGTTGATTCCATTCCATTCCATTCCATTCCATTCCATTCCATTCCATTCCATTCCATTACTTTCCATTCCATTCCATTCCAATCCATTCCATTCTACTCGGGTTGACTCCATTCCATTCCATTCCATTCCATTCCATTCCATTCCATTCCATTCCATTCCATTCCATTATAATCCATTCCATTCCATTCGATTCCGTTCGATTCCATTCCATTCCATTCCATTCCATTCCATTCCATTCAATTCCATTCGATTCCATTCGATTCCATTCCATTCCATTCCATTCCAATCCATTCCATTCTACTCGGGTTGATTCCATTCCATTCAATTCCATTCCAATCCATTCCATTCTACTCGGGTTGATTCCATTCCATTCCATTCCATTCCATTCCATTCCATTCCATTCCATTCCATTCCATTCTATTCCTTTCGATTCCATTCCATTCCATTAAATTCCATTCCATTCCATTCCATTCCATTCCATTCCATTCCGTTCTACTCGGGTTGATTCCACTCCATTCCATTCCATTCCATTCCATACCATTCCATTCGATTCCATTCGATTCCATTCCATTCCATTCCATTCCATTCCATTCCATTCCATTCCATTCCATTCCATTCCATTCCGTTCTAGTCGGGTTGATTCCATTCTATTCCATTCCATTCCATTCCATTGCATTCCATTCGATTCCATTCCATTCCATTCCATTCAATTCCATTCCATTCTACTCCATTGAATTCCATTCCATTCCATTCAATTCCATTCCTTTCCATCCCTTTCCATTCCATTTAGTTCTACTCGGGTTCATTCCATTCCATTCCATTCCATTCCATTCCATTCCATTCCATTCAATTCCATTCCATTCCGTTACTTTCCATTCCATTCCATTCCAATCCATTCCATTCCACTCGGGTTGACTCCATTCCATTCCATTCCTTTCCATTCCATTATATTCCATTCTATTCCATTCGATTCCGTTCGATTCGATTCCATTCCATTCCATTGCATTCCATTCCATTCCATTCCATTCCATTCCGTTCTACTCGGGTTGATTCCATTCCATTCCTTTCCATTCCATTCCATTCCATTCCATTCCATTCCATTCCATTCCATTCCCTTCCATTCCATTCCATTCCAATCCATTCCATTCTACTCGGGTTGATTCCATTCCATTCCATTGCACTCGACTCCATTCGATTCCATTCGATTCCACTCCATTCCATTCCGTTCCATTCCATTCCATTCCATTCCATTCTATTCCATTGAATTCCATTCCATTCCATTCCATTCCAATCCATTCCATTCCATTCCATTCCATTCCATTCCATTCCGTTCTACTCGGGTTGATTCCATTCCATTACATTCCATTACATTCCATTCCATTCCATTCCATTCCATTCCAATCTATTCCATTCTATTCAATTCGATTCCATTCGATTCCATTCAATTCCATTCAATTCCATTCCATTCCATTCCATTCCATTCGATTCCATTCCATTCCATTCCATTCCATTCCATTCCATTCCATTCCGTTCTAGTCGGGTTGATTCCATTCTATTCCATTCCATTCCATTCCATTCCATTCCATTCCATTCCATTCCATTCCATTCCATTCTATTCCATTCCATTCTACTCCATTGAATTCCATTCCATTCCATTCAATTGCATTCCATTCCATTCCTTTCCATTCCATTTAGTTCTACTCGGGTTGATTCCATTCCATTCCATTCCATTCCATTCCATTCCATTCCATTCCATTCCATTCCATTCCATTCCATTCCATTCCATTCCATTACTTTCCATTCCATTCCATTCCAATCCATTCCATTCTACTCGGGTTGACTCCATTCCATTCCATTCCATTCCATTCCATTCCATTCCATTCCATTCCATTCCATTATATTCCATTCTATTCCATTCGATTCCGTTCGATTCCATTCCATTCCATTCCATTCCATTCCATTCCATTCCATTCCATTCCATTCCATTCCATTCCATTCCATTTACTCCATTCCGTTCTACTCGGGTTGATTCCATTGAGTTTGGTTCCGTCCCGTCCCGTCCCGTCCCGTCCCGTCCCGTGCCGTTTTACTCAGGTTGATTCCTTTCCATTCCGTTCCGCTCGTTTCCTTTAGTTTCCATTCCGTTCCACGCGGGTTGGTTCAATTCCATTCTATTCTATTCTATTCCTTTCCCTTCCATTCCATTCCATTCCATTCCATTCTACTCGGGTAGATTCCATGCCATTCCGTTCCGTTCCATTCCGTCCCATCCCGATCCGTCCCATCCCGTCCTGTCCCGTCCCATCCCGTTCCATTCCACATGGGTTGATTCAATTCCTTTCGGTTAGATTGAACTCCATTCCATTCCATTCTACTCGGATTGACTCCATTCCATTCCATTCCATTCCATTCCATTCCATTCCATTCCATTCCATTCCAATCCATTCCATTCTACTCGGGTTGATTCAATTCTATTCCATTCCATTCCATTCCATTCCATTCCATTCCATTCCATTCCATTCCATTCCATTGCATTCCATTCCATTCCATTCAATTCCATTCCATTCCATTCCATTCCATTCGATTCCATTCCATTCCATTCCATTCCATTCCATTCCATTCCATTCCATTCCATTCCGTTCTACTCGGGTTGATTCCATTCTATTCCTTTCCATTCCGTTCGATTCCATTTGATTCCATTCGATTCCATTCCATTCCATTCCATTCCCTTCCATTCCATTCTATTCCATTGAATTCCATTCCATTCCATTCCATTCCATTCCATTCCATTCCATTCCATTCCATTCCATTCCGTTCTACTCTGATTGATTCCATTCCATTCCATTCCATTCCATTCCATTCCATTCCATTCCATTCCATTCCATTCCATTCCATTCCAATACATTCCATTCTACTCTGGTTGATTCCATTCCATTCCATTCCATTCCATTCCATTCGTCTGCATTCGATTCCATTCCATTCCATTCCATTCTATTCCATTGAATTCCATTGAATTCCATTGCATTCCATTCCATTCCATTCCATTCGATTCCATTCCATTCCATTCCATTCCATTCGATTCCATTCCATTCCATTCCATTCCATTCCATTCCATTCCATTCCATTCCATTCCATTCCATTCCGTTCTACTCGGGTTGATTCCATTCTATTCCATTCCATTCCGTTCGATTCCATTTGATTCCATTCGATTCCATTCCATTCCATTGCATTCCCTTCCATTCCATTCTATTCCATTGAATTCCATTCCATTCCATTCCATTCCATTCCATTCCATTCCATTCCGTTCTACTCTGATTGATTCCATTCCATTCCATTTCATTCCATTCCATTCCATTCCAATACATTCCATTCTACTCTGGTTGATTCCATTCCATTCCATTCCATTCCATTCCATTCGTCTCCATTCGATTCCATTCCATTCCATTCCATTCTATTCCATTGGATTCCATTGAATTCCATTCCATTCCATTCCATTCCATTCCATTCCATTCCATTCCATTCCGTTCTACTCGGGTTGATTCCACTCCATTCCATTCCATTCCATTCCATTCCATTCCATTCCATTCCATTCCATTCCATTCCATTCGTCTCCATTCGATTCCATTCGATTCCATTCCATTCTATTCCATTGAATTCCATTCCATTCCATTCCATTCCATTCCATTCCATTCCATTCCATTCCATTCCATTCCATTCCATTCCATTCCATTCCATTCCGTTCTACTCGGGTTGATTCCATTCCATTCCATTCCATTTCTTTCCATTCCATTCCATTCCATTCCTTTCCATTCCACTCCATTCCAATCGATTCCATTCGATTCCATTCCATTCCATTCCATTCCATTCCAATCCATTCCATTCTACTCGGGTTGATTCCATTCCATTCCATTCCATTCCATCCCATTCCAATCCATTCCATTCCATTCCGTTCTACTCGGGTTGATTCCATTCCATTCCATTTCATTCCATTCCATTCCATTCCATTCCATTCGATTCCATTCGATTCCATTCCATTCCATTCCATTCCAATCCATTCCATTCTACTCGGGTTGATTCCATTCCATTCCATTCCATTCCATTCCATTCCATTCCATTCCATTCCATTCGATTCCACTCGATTCCACTCCATTCTTTCCATTCCATTCCAATCCATTCCATTCTACTCGGGTGGATTCCATTCCGTTCCATTCCATTCCATTCCATTCCATTCCATTCCATTCCACTCCATTCGATTCCATTCCATTCCATTCCATTCCATTCCATTCCATTCCATTCCATTCCATTCCATTCCATTCCATTCCGTTCTAGTCGGGTTGATTCCATTCTATTCCATTCCATTCCATTCCATTCCATTCCATTCCATTCCATTCCATTCCATTCCATTCCATTCTATTCCATTCCATTCTACTCCATTGAATTCCATTCCGTTCCATTCTATTCCATTCCATTCCATTCCTTTCCATTCCATTTAGTTCTACTTGGGTTGATTCCATTCCATTCCATTCCATTCCATTCCATTCCATTCCATTCCATTCCATTACTTTCCATTCCATTCCATTCCAATCCATTCCATTCTACTCGGGTTGACTCCATTCCATTCCATTCCATTCCATTCCATTCCATTCCATTCCATTCCATTCCATTCCATTATAATCCATTCCATTCCATTCGATTCCGTTCGATTCCATTCCATTCCATTCCATTCCATTCCATTCCATTCAATTCCATTCGATTCCATTCGATTCCATTCCATTCCATTCCATTCCAATCCATTCCATTCTACTCGGGTTGATTCCATTCCATTCAATTCCATTCCAATCCATTCCATTCTACTCGGGTTGATTCCATTCCATTCCATTCCATTCCATTCCATTCCATTCCATTCCATTCCATTCCATTCTATTCCTTTCGATTCCATTCCATTCCATTAAATTCCATTCCATTCCATTCCATTCCATTCCATTCCATTCCGTTCTACTCGGGTTGATTCCACTCCATTCCATTCCATTCCATTCCATACCATTCCATTCGATTCCATTCGATTCCATTCCATTCCATTCCATTCCATTCCATTCCATTCCATTCCATTCCATTCCATTCCATTCCGTTCTAGTCGGGTTGATTCCATTCTATTCCATTCCATTCCATTCCATTGCATTCCATTCGATTCCATTCCATTCCATTCCATTCAATTCCATTCCATTCTACTCCATTGAATTCCATTCCATTCCATTCAATTCCATTCCTTTCCATCCCTTTCCATTCCATTTAGTTCTACTCGGGTTCATTCCATTCCATTCCATTCCATTCCATTCCATTCCATTCCATTCAATTCCATTCCATTCCGTTACTTTCCATTCCATTCCATTCCAATCCATTCCATTCCACTCGGGTTGACTCCATTCCATTCCATTCCTTTCCATTCCATTATATTCCATTCTATTCCATTCGATTCCGTTCGATTCGATTCCATTCCATTCCATTGCATTCCATTCCATTCCATTCCATTCCATTCCGTTCTACTCGGGTTGATTCCATTCCATTCCTTTCCATTCCATTCCATTCCATTCCATTCCATTCCATTCCATTCCATTCCCTTCCATTCCATTCCATTCCAATCCATTCCATTCTACTCGGGTTGATTCCATTCCATTCCATTGCACTCGACTCCATTCGATTCCATTCGATTCCACTCCATTCCATTCCGTTCCATTCCATTCCATTCCATTCCATTCTATTCCATTGAATTCCATTCCATTCCATTCCATTCCAATCCATTCCATTCCATTCCATTCCATTCCATTCCATTCCGTTCTACTCGGGTTGATTCCATTCCATTGCATTCCATTACATTCCATTCCATTCCATTCCATTCCATTCCAATCTATTCCATTCTATTCAATTCGATTCCATTCGATTCCATTCAATTCCATTCAATTCCATTCCATTCCATTCCAATCCATTCCATTCTACTCGGGTTGATTCCACTCCATTCCATTCCATTCCATTCCATTCCATTCCATTCCATTCCATTCCATTCCATTCCATTCCATTCCATTCCATTCCATTCCAATCTATTCCATTCCATTCCATTCGATTCCATTCCATTCCATTCCATTCCATTCCATTCCAATCCATTCCATTCTACTCGTGTTGATTCCATTCCATTCCATTCCATTCCATTCCATTCCATTCCATTCCATTCCATTCCATTCCATTCCATTCCGTTCTACTCGGGTTGATTCCATTCTATTCCATTCCATTCCATTCGATTCCATTCGATTCCATTCGATTCCATTCGATTCCATTCCATTCCATTCCATTCCATTCCACTCCATTGAATTCCATTCCATTCCATTCTATTCCATTCCATTCCATTCCTTTCCAATCCATTTAATTCTACTCGGGTTGATTCCATTCCATTCCATTCCATTCCATTCCATTCCATTCCATTCCATTCCATTCCATTCGATTCCATTCGATTCCATTGCATTCCATTCGATTCCATTCGATTGCATTCCATTCCATTCCATTCCATTCCATTCCATTCCATTCCATTCCATTCCATTCCATTCCGTTCCACTCGGGTTGATTCCATTCTATTCCATTCCATTCCCTTCTATTCCATTCGATATCATTCGATTCCATTCCATCCCATTCCATTCCATTCCATTCCACTCCGTTCTTCTTGGGTTGATTCCATTCCATTCCATTTCATTCCATTCCATTCCATTCCATTTCTTTCGATTCCATTCGATTCCATTCCATTCCATTCCATTCCAATCCATTGCATTCTACTCAGTTTGATTCCATTCCATTCCATTCCATTCCATTCATATCCATTCCATTCCATTCCATTCAATTCCACTCGATTCCATTCCATTCCTTTCCATTCCATTCCAATCCATTCCATTCTACTCGGGTGGATTCCATTCCATTCCATTCGATTCCATTCCATTCCATTCCATTCCATTCCATTCCATTCCATTCCATTCCATTCCATTCGATTCCATTCCATTCCATTCCATGGCATTCCATTCCATTCCATTCCATTCCATTCCATTCCATTCCGTTCTAGTCGGGTTGATTCCATTCCATTCCATTGCATTCCATTCCATTCCATTCCATTGCATTCCATTCCATTCCATTCCATTCCATTCCATTCCATTCCATTCCATTCCATTCCATTCTATTCCATTCCATTCTACTCCATTGAATTCCATTCCATTCCATTCAATTTCATTCCATTCCATTCCTTTCCAATCCATTTAGTTCTACTCGGGTTGATTCCATTCCATTCCATTCCATTCCATTCCATTCCATTCCATTCCATTCCATTACTTTCCATTCCATTCCATTCCAATCCATTCCATTCTACTCGGGTTGACTCCATTCCATTCCATTCCACTCCATTCCATTCCGTTATATTCCATTCTATTCCATTCGATTCCGTTCGATTCCATTCCATTCCTTTCCATTCTATTCCATTCCATTCGATTCCATTCCATTCCATTCCATTCCATTCCATTCCATTCCATTCCATTCCATTCCAATCCATTCCATTCTACTCGGGTTGATTCCATTCCATTCCATTCCATTCCAATCCATTCCATTCCATTCCATTCCATTCCATTCCATTCCATTCCATTCCTTTCTATTCCATTCCATTCCATTCCATTCCATTCCATTCCATTCCATTCCATTCCATTCCATTCCGTTCTACTCGGGTTGATTCCACTCCATTCCATTCCCTTCCATTCCATTCCATTCCATTCCATTCCATTCCATTCCATTCCATTCCTTTCCATTCCAACCCATTCCTTTCTACTCGGGTTGATTCCATTCCATTCCATTCCATTCCATTCCATTCCATTCCATTCCATTCCATTTCATTCCAAACCGTTCCATTCTACTCGGGTTCATCATTCCATTCCATTCCATTCCATTCCATTCCACTCGGGTTCATTCCATTCCATTCCATTCCATTCCATTCCATTCCATTCCATTCCATTCCATTCCGTTCTACTCAGGTTGTTTTCCATTCCATTCCATTCCATTCCATTCCATTCCATTCCATTCCATTCCATTCCATTCCATTCCATTCCATTCTATTCCATTCCGTTCTACTCGGCTTGAATCCATTGAGTTCCGTTCCGTTCCGTTCCGTCCCGACACGTCCCGTCCCGTCCCGTCCCGTCCCGTCCCGTCCCGTCCCGTCCCGTGCCATTGTACTAGGGTTGATTCCATTCCACTCCGTTCCGTTCCTTTCCGTTCCCTTCAATTCAGTTCCACGCGGGTTGATTCAATTCCATTCTATTCTATTCCATTCCATTCCATTCCATTCCATTCCATTCCATTCCATTCCATTCCATTTTACTCGGGTTGATTCCATGCCGTTCCGTTCCATTCTGTCCCATCCCGACGCGTCCCGTCCCGTCCCGTCCCATTCCGTTCCGTTCTGATCGGGTTGATTCCGTTCCATTCCCTTCCGTTCCTTTCCGTTCCATTCCATTCCGTTACACGCGGGTTGATTCAATTCCATTCTATTACATTGAATTCCATTCCATTCCATTCAATTCCATTCTACTCGGACTGATTGCATTCCATTCCATTCCATTCCAGTCCATTCCAATCCACTCCATTCTACTCGGGTTGATTCCATTCCATTCCATTCCATTCCATTCCATTCCATTCCATTCCATTCCATTCCATTGCGTTCCATTCGATTCGATTCCATTCCATTCCATTCCATTCCATTCCAATCCATTCCATTCCTCTTGGGTTCATTCCATTCCATTCCATTCCATTCCATTCCATTCTATTCGATTCCATTCCATTCCATTCCATACCATTCCATTCCATTTTGTTCTACTCGGGTTGATTCCACTCCATTCCATTCCATTCCATTCCATTCCATTCCATTCCATTCCATTCCATTCGATTCCATTCTATTCCATTCGATTCCATTCCATTCCATTTCATTTTATTCCATTCCATTCCATTCCATTCTATTCCATTGAATTCCATTCCATTCCATTCCATTCTATTCCATTCCATTCCATTCCATTCCATTTCATTCCATTCCATTCCATTCCATTCCATTCCGTTCTACTCGGGTTGAATCCACTCCATTCCATTCCATTCCATTCCATTCCATTCCATTCCATTCCATTCCACTCGGGTTGAGCATTCCATTCGATTCGATTCCATTCCATTCCATTCCATTCCATTCCATTCCATTCCATTCCATTCGGGCTCATTCCATTCCATTCCATTCCATTCCATTCCATTCCATTCCATTCCATTCCATTCCGTTCTACTCGGGTTGATTTCCATTCCATTCCATTCCATTCCATTCCATTCCATTCCATTCCATTCCATTCCATTCCATTCCATTCCATTCCATTCCTTTCCATTTATTCCATTCCGTTCTACTCGGGTTGATTCCATTGAGTTTGGTTCCGTTCCGTTCCGTCCCGTCCCGTCCCGTCCCGTCCCGTTCCGTTTTACTCGGGTTGATTCCTTTGCATTCCGTTCCGCTCGTTTCCATTCCGTTCCATTCCGTTCAACGCGGGTTGGTTCAATTCCATTCTATTCTATTCTATTCCTTTCCATTCCATTCCATTCTACTCTGGTTGATTCTATGCCGTTCCATTCCGTTCCATTCCGTCCCATTCCGACCCGTCCCATCCCGTCCCGTCCCGTCCCATCCCGTTCCGTTCCACATGGGTTGATTCAATTCCTTTCGGTTACATTGAATTCCATTCCATTCCATTCTACTCGGATTGATTCCATTCCATTCCATTCCATTCCATTCCATTCCATTCCATTCCAATCCATTCCATTCTACTCAGGTTGATTCCATTCCATTCCATTCCATTCCATTCCATTCCATTCCATTCCATTCCATTCCATTCAGTTTCATTCCATTCCATTCCATTCCATTCCATTCCAATCCATTCCATTCCATTCCATTCCATTCCATTCGATTCCATTCCATTCCATTCCATTCCGTTCTACTCGGGTTGATTCCATTCTATTCCATTCCATTCCGTTCGATTCCATTCGATTCCATTCGATTCCGTTCCATTCCATTCCATTCCCTTCCATTCCATTCTATTCCATTGAATTCCATTCCATTGCATTCCATTCCATTCCATTCCATTCCATTCCATTCCGTTCTACTCTGATTGACTCCATTCCATTCCATTCGATTCCATTCCATTCCATTCCATTCCATTCCAATACATTCCATTCTACTCTGGTTGATTCCATTCCATTCCATTCCATTCCATTCCATTCCATTCCATTCGTCTCCAATCGATTCCATTCGATTCCATTCCATTCTATTCCATTGAATTCCATTCCATTCCATTCCATTCCATTCCATTCTATTCCATTCCATTCCATTCCATTCCGTTCTACTCGGGTTGATTTCATTCCATTCCATTCCATTCCATTCCACTCCATTCCATTCGATTCCATTTGATTCCATTCCATTCCATTCCATTCCATTCCAATCCATTCCATTCTACTCGGGTTGATTCCATTCCATTCCATTCCATTCCATTCCATTGAATTCCATTCGATTCCATTCGATTCCATTCCATTTGATTCCATTCGATATCATTCGATTCCATTCCATCCCATTCCATTCCATTCCATTCCATTCCGTTCTACTCGGGTTGATTCCATTCCATTCCATTTCATTCCATTCCATTCCATTCCATTCCATTTCATTCCATTCCATTCCATTCCATTCCATTCGATTCCATTCGATTCCATTCCATTCCATTCCATTCCAATCCATTCCATTCTACTCGGGTTGATTCCATTCCATTCCATTCCATTCCATTCCATTCCATTCCATTCCATTCCATTCCATTCCATTCCATTCCATTCCATTCGATTCCATTCCATTCCATTCCATGGCATTCCATTCCATTCCATTCCATTCCATTCCATTCCGTTCTAGTCGGGTTGATTCCATTCCATTCCATTGCATTCCATTCCATTCCATTGCATTCCATTCCATTCCATTCCATTCCATTCCATTCCATTCCATTCCATTCCATTCCATTCCATTCCATTCCATTGCATTCCATTCGATTCCATTCGATTCCATTCCATTCCATTCCATTCCATTCCATTCCATTCCATTCCATTCCATTCCATTCCGTTCCACTCGGGTTGATTCCATTCTATTCCATTCCATTCCCTTCTATTCCATTCGATATCATTCGATTCCATTCCATCCCATTCCATTCCATTCCATTCCATTCCATTCCGTTCTTCTTGGGTTGATTCCATTCCATTCCATTTCATTCCATTCCATTCCATTCCATTTCTTTCGATTCCATTCGATTCCATTCCATTCCATTCCATTCCAATCCATTGCATTCTACTCAGTTTGATTCCATTCCATTCCATTCCATTCCATTCAATTCCATTCCATTCCATTCCATTCAATTCCACTCGATTCCATTCCATTCCTTTCCATTCCATTCCAATCCATTCCATTCTACTCGGGTGGATTCCATTCCATTCCATTCCATTCCATTCCATTCCATTCCATTCCATTCCATTCCATTCCCTTCCATTCGATTCCATTCCATTCCCTTCCATTCGATTCCATTCCATTCCATTCCATGGCATTCCATTCCATTCCATTCCATTCCATTCCATTCCATTCCGTTCTAGGCGGGTTGATTCCATTCCATTCCATTGCATTCCATTCCATTCCATTGCATTCCATTCCATTCCATTCCATTCCATTCCATTCCATTCCATTCTATTCCATTCCATTCTACTCCATTGAATTCCATTCCATTCCATTCCATTCCATTCCATTCCATTCCTTTCCAATCCATTCCATTCCGTTCCACTCGGGTTGATTCCATTCTATTCCATTCCATTCCCTTCTATTCCATTCGATATCATTCGATTCCATTCCATCCCATTCCATTCCATTCCATTCCATTCCGTTCTTCTTGGGTTGATTCCATTCCATTCCATTTCATTCCATTCCATTCCATTCCATTTCTTTCGATTCCATTCGATTCCATTCCATTCCATTCCATTCCAATCCATTGCATTCTACTCAGTTTTATTCCATTCCATTCCATTCCATTCCATTCCATTCCATTCCATTCCATTCCATTCAATTCCACTCGATTCCATTCCATTCCTTTCCATTCCATTCCAATCCATTCCATTCTACTCGGGTGGATTCCATTCCATTCCATTCCATTCCATTCCATTCCATTCCATTCAATTCCATTCCCTTCCATTCGATTCCATTCCATTCCATTCCATGGCATTCCATTCCATTCCATTCCATTCCATTCCATTCCGTTCTAGTCGGGTTGACTCCATTCCATTCCATTCCACTCCATTCCATTCCGTTATATTCCATTCTATTCCATTCGATTCCGTTCGATTCCATTCCATTCCATTCCATTCCATTCCATTCGATTCCATTCCATTCCATTCCATTCCATTCCATTCCATTCCATTCCATTCCAATCCATTCCATTCTACTCGGGTTGATTCCATTCCATTCCATTCCATTCCAATCCATTCCATTCCATTCCATTCCATTCCATTCCATTCCATTCCATTCCATTCCATTCCATTCCATTCCATTCCATTCCATTCGATTCCATTCCATTCCATTTCATTCCAAACCGTTCCATTCTACTCGGGTTCATCATTCCATTCCATTCCATTCCACTCGGGTTCATTCCATTCCATTCCATTCCATTCCATTCCATTCCATTCCATTCCGTTCTACTCAGGTTGATTTCCATTCCATTCCATTCCATTCCATTCCATTCCATTCCATTCCATTCCATTCCATTCCATTCCATTCCATTCCATTCCATTCCATTCTATTCCATTCCGTTCTACTCGGCTTGAATCCATTGAGTTCCGTTCCGTTCCGTTCCGTCCCGACACGTCCCGTCCCGTCCCGTCCCGTCCCGTCCCGTCCCGTCCCGTCCCGTCCCGTGCCGTTGTACTCGGGTTGATTCCATTCCACTCCGTTCCGTTCCTTTCCGTTCCCTTCAATTCAGTTCCACGCGGGTTGATTCAATTCCATTCTATTCTATTCCATTCCATTCCATTCCATTCCATTCCATTTTACTCCGGTTGATTCCATGCCGTTCCGTTCCATTCTGTCCCATCCCGACGCGTCCCGTCCCGTCCCGTCCCATTCCGTTCCGTTCTGATCGGGTTGATTCCGTTCCATTCCCTTCCGTTCCTTTCCGTTCCATTCCATTCCGTTACACGCGGGTTGATTCAATTCCATTCTATTACATTGAATTCCATTCCATTCCATTCCATTCCATTCTACTCGGATTGATTGCATTCCATTCCATTCCATTCCAGTCCATTCCAATCCACTCCATTCTACTCGGGTTGATTCCATTCCATTCCATTCCATTCCATTCCATTCCATTCCATTCCATTCCATTCCATTCCATTCCATTCCATTGCGTTCCATTCGATTCGATTCCATTCCATTCCATTCCATTCCATTCCAATCCATTCCATTCTACTTGGGTTCATTCCATTCCATTCCATTCCATTCCATTCGATTCCATTCGATTCCATTCCATTCCAATCCATACCATTCCATTCCATTCTGTTCTACTCGGGTTGATTCCACTCCATTCCATTCCATTCCATTCCATTCTATTCCATTCCATTCCATTCCATTCCATTCTATTCCATTCGATTCCATTCCATTCCATTTCATTTTATTCCATTCCATTCCATTCCATTCTATTCCATTGAATTCCATTCCATTCCATTCCATTCCATTCCATTCCATTCCATTCCATTCCATTCCATTCCATTCCACTCCGTTCTACTCGGGTTGATTCCACTCCATTCCATTCCATTCCATTCCATTCCCTTCCATTCCATTCCATTCCAATCGGGTTGAGCATTCCATTCGATTCCATTCCATTCCATTCCATTCCATTCCATTAGATTCCATTCCATTCCATTCCACTCGGGCTCATTCCATTCCATTCCATTCCATTCCATTCCATTCCATTCCATTCCATTCCATTCCATTCCGTTCTACTCGGGTTGATTTCCATTCCATTCCATTCCATTCCATTCCACTCCATTCCATTCCATTCCATTCCATTCCATTCCTTTCCATTTATTCCATTCCGTTCTACTCGGGTTGATTCCATTGAGTTTGGTTCCGTTCCGTTCCGTCCCGTCCCGTCCCGTCCCGTCCCGTTCCGTTTTACACGGGTTGATTCCTTTGCATTCCGTTCCGCTCGTTTCCATTCCGTTCCATTCCGTTCCACGCGGGTTGGTTCAATTCCATTCTATTCTATTCTATTCCTTTCCATTCCATTCCATTCTACTCGGGTTGATTCTATGCCGTTCCATTCCGTTCCATTCCGTCCCATTCCGACCCGTCCCATCCCGTCCCGTCCCGTCCCATCCCGTTCCGTTCCACATGGGTTGATTCAATTCCTTTCGGTTACATTGAATTCCATTCCATTCCATTCTACTCGGATTGATTCCATTCCATTCCATTCCATTCCATTCCATTCCATTCCATTCCATTCCATTCCAATCCATTCCATTCTACTCGGGTTGATTCCATTCCATTCCATTCCATTCCATTCCATTCCATTCCATTCCATTCCATTCCATTCCATTCAGTTTCATTCCATTCCATTCCATTCCATTCCATTCCATTCCATTCCATTCCATTCCATTCCATTCCATTCGATTCCATTCCATTCCATTCCATTCCGTTCTACTCGGGTTGATTCCATTCTATTCCATTCCATTCCGCTCGATTCCATTCGATTCCATTCGATTCCATTCCATTCCATTCCATTCCCTTCCATTCCATTCTATTCCATTGAATTCCATTCCATTGCATTCCATTCCATTCCATTCCATTCCATTCCATTCCATTCCATTCCATTCCATTCCGTTCTACTCTGATTGACTCCATTCCATTCCATTCGATTCGATTCCATTCCATTCCATTCCATTCCATTCCAATACATTCCATTCTACTCTGGTTGATTCCATTCCATTCCATTCCATTCCATTCCATTCCATTCCATTCCATTCGTCTCCATTCGATTCCATTCGATTCCATTCCATTCTATTCCATTGAATTTCATTCCATTCCATTCCATTCCATTCCATTCCATTCTATTCCATTCCATTCCATTCCATTCCGTTCTACTCGGGTTGATTCCATTCCATTCCATTCCATTCGATATCATTCGATTCCATTCCATCCCATTCCATTCCATTCCATTCCATTCCGTTCTACTCGGGTTGATTCCATTCCATTCAATTTAATTCCATTCCATTCCATTTCATTCCATTCCATTCCATTCCATTCCATTCGATTCCATTCGATTCCATTCCATTCCATTCCATTCCAATCCATTCCATTCTACTCGGGTTGATTCCATTCCATTCCATTCCATTCCATTCCATTCCATTCCATTCCATTCGATTCCACTCGATTCCATTCCATTCTTTCCATTCCATTCCAATCCATTCCATTCTAATTGGGTGGATTCCATTCCATTCCATTCCATTCCATTCCATTCCATTCCATTCCATTCCATTCCATTCCATTTGATTCCATTCCATTCCATTCCATTCCATTCCATTTCATTCCATTCCTTTCCATTCCAATCCGTTCTAGTCGGGTTGATTCCATTCTATTCCATTCCATTCCATTCCATTCCATTCCATTCCATTCCATTCCATTCTATTCCATTCAATTCTACTCCATTGAATTCCATTCCATTCCATTCTATTCCATTCCATTCCATTCCTTTCCATTCCATTTAGTTCTACTCTGGTTGATTCCATTCCATTCCATTCCATTCCATTCCATTCCATTCCATTCCATTCCATTCCATTCCATTCCATTACTTTCCATTCCATTCCATTCCAATCCATTCCATTCTACTCGGGTTGACTCCATTCCATTCCATTCCATTCCATTATATTCCATTCCATTCCATTCCATTCCGTTCGATTCCATTCCATTCCATTCCATTCCATTCGATTCCCTTCCATTCCATTCGATTCGATTCCATTCCATTCCATTCCATTCCATTCCATTCCATTCCATTCCAATCCATTCCATTCTCCACGGGTTGATTATATTCCATTCCATTCCATTCCATTCCATTCCATTCCATTCCATTCCATTCCATTCCAATCCATTCCATTCTCCACGGGTTGATTATATTCCATTCCATTCCATTCCATTCCATTCCATTCCATTCCATTCCATTCCTTTTGATTCCATTCCATTCCATCCCTTTCCATTCCATTTAGTTCTACTCGGGTTGATTCCATTCCATTCCATTCCATTCCATTCGATTCCCTTCCATTCCATTCGATTCGATTCCATTCCATTCCATTCCATTCCATTCCATTCCATTCCATTCCAATCCATTCCATTCTCCACGGGTTGATTATATTCCATTCCATTCCATTCCATTCCATTCCATTCCATTCCATTCCATTCCATTCCATTCCTTTTGATTCCATTCCATTCCATCCCTTTCCATTCCATTTAGTTCTACTCGGGTTGATTCCATTCCATTCCATTCCATTCCATTCCATTCCATTCCATTCAATTCCATTCCATTCCGTTACTTTCCATTCCATTCCATTCCAATCCATTCCATTCTACTCGGGTTGACTCCATTCCATTCCATTCCTTTCCATTCCATTATATTCCATTCTATTCCATTCGATTCCGTTCGATTCCATTCCATTCCATTCCATTCCATTCCATTGCATTCCATTCCATTCCATTCCATTCCATTCCGTTCTACTCGGGTTGATTCCATTCCATTCCATTCAATTCCATTCCATTCCGTTACTTTCCATTCCATTCCATTCCAATCCATTCCATTCTACTCGGGTTGACTCCATTCCATTCCATTCCTTTCCATTCCATTATATTCCATTCTATTCCATTCGATTCCGTTCGATTCCATTCCATTCCATTCCATTCCATTCCATTGCATTCCATTCCATTCCATTCCATTCCATTCCGTTCTACTCGGGTTGATTCCATTCCATTCCTTTCCATTCCATTCCATTCCATTCCATTCCATTCCATTCCATTCCATTCCATTCCATTCCCTTCCATTCCATTCCATTCCAATCCATTCCATTCTACTCGGGTTGATTCCATTCCATTCCATTGCATTCGACTCCATTCGATTCCATTCGATTCCATTCCATTCCATTCCATTCCATTCCATTCCATTCCATTCCATTCCATTTCATTCCATTCCATTCCATTCCAATACATTCCATTCTACTCTGGTTGATTCCATTCCATTCCATTCCATTCCATTCCATTCCATTCCATTCCATTCGTCTCCATTCGATTCCATTCGATTCCATTCCATTCTATTCCATTGAATTCCATTCCATTCCATTCCATTCCATTCCATTCCATTCCATTCCATTCCATTCCATTCCATTCCATTCCATTCCGTTCTACTCGGGTTGATTCCATTCCATTCCATTCCATTCCATTCCATTCCATTCCACTCCATTCCATTCGATTCCATTCGATTCCATTCCATTCCATTCCATTCCATTCCAATCCATTCCATTCTACTCGGGTTGATGCCATTCCATTCCATTCCATTCCATTCCATTCCATTCCATTCCATTCCATTCCATTCCATTGCATTCCATTCGATTCCATTCGATTCCATTCCATTCGATTCCATTCGAGATCATTCGATTCCATTCCATCCGATTCCAATCCATTCCATTCCATTCCGTTCTACTCGGGTTGATTCCATTCCATTCCATTTCATTCCATTCCATTCCATTCCATTCCATTCGATTCCATTCGATTCCATTCCATTCCATTCCATTCCAATCCATTCCATTCTACTCGGGTTGATTCCATTCCATTCCATTCCATTCCATTCCATTCCATTCCATTCCATTCCATTCCATTCCATTCGATTCCACTCTATTCCATTCCATTCTTTCCATTCCATTCCAATCCATTCCATTCTACTCGGGTGGATTCCATTCCGTTCCATTCCATTCCATTCCATTCCATTCCATTCCATTCCACTCCATTCGATTCCATTCCATTCCATTCCATTCCGTTCTAGTCGGGTTGATTCCATTCTATTCCATTCCATTCCATTCCATTCCACTCCATTCCATTCCTTTCCATTCCATTCTATTCCATTCCTTTCTACTCCATTGAATTTCATTCCATTCCATTCTATTCCATTCCATTCCATTCCTTTCCATTCCATTTAGTTCTACTCGTGTTGATTCCATTCCATTCCATTCCATTCCATTCCATTCCATTCCATTCCATTCCATTCCATTCCATTACTTTCCATTCCATTCCATTCCAATCCATTCCATTCTACTCGGGTTGACTCCATTCCATTCCATTCCATTCCATTCCATTCCATTCCATTATAATCCATTCCATTCCATTCGATTCCATTCGATTCCATTCCATTCCATTCCATTCCATTCCATTCAATTCCATTCGATTCCATTCGATTCCATTCCATTCCATTCCATTCCAATCCATTCCATTCTACTCGGGTTGATTCCATTCCATTCCATTCCATTCCATTCCTTTCCATTCCATTCCATTCCATTCCATTCCATTCTATTCCTTTCGATTCCATTCCATTCCATTAAATTCCATTCCATTCCATTCCATTCCATTCCATTCCATTCCATTCCATTCCATTCCATTCCATTCCGTTCTACTCGGGTTGATTCCACTCCATTCCATTCCATTCCATTCCATTCCATACCATTCCATTCGATTCCATTCCATTCCATTCCATTCCATTCCATTCCATTCCATTCCATTCCATTCCATTCCGTTCTAGTCGGGTTGATTCCATTCTATTCCATTCCATTCCATTCCATTCCATTCCATTCCATTCCATTCCATTCCATTCCATTCCATTCCATTCTATTCCATTCCATTCTACTCCATTGAATTCCATTCCATTCCATTCAATTCCATTCCATTCCATCCCTTTCCATTCCATTTAGTTCTACTCGGGTTGATTCCATTCCATTCCATTCCATTCCATTCCATTCCATTCCATTCAATTCCATTCCATTCCGTTACTTTCCATTCCATTCCATTCCAATCCATTCCATTCTACTCGGGTTGACTCCATTCCATTCCATTCCTTTCCATTCCATTATATTCCATTCTATTCCATTCGATTCCGTTCGATTCCATTCCATTCCATTCCATTCCATTCCATTGCATTCCATTCCATTCCATTCCATTCCATTCCGTTCTACTCGGGTTGATTCCATTCCATTCCTTTCCATTCCATTCCATTCCATTCCATTCCATTCCATTCCATTCCATTCCATTCCATTCCATTCCCTTCCATTCCATTCCATTCCAATCCATTCCATTCTACTCGGGTTGATTCCATTCCATTCCATTGCATTCGACTCCATTCGATTCCATTCGATTCCATTCCATTCCATTCCATTCCATTCCATTCCATTCCATTCCATTCCATTTCATTCCATTCCATTCCATTCCAATACATTCCATTCTACTCTGGTTGATTCCATTCCATTCCATTCCATTCCATTCCATTCCATTCCATTCGTCTCCATTCGATTCCATTCGATTCCATTCCATTCTATTCCATTGAATTCCATTCCATTCCATTCCATTCCATTCCATTCCATTCCATTCCATTCCATTCCATTCCATTCCGTTCTACTCGGGTTGATTCCATTCCATTCCATTCCATTCCATTCCATTCCATTCCACTCCATTCCATTCGATTCCATTCGATTCCATTCCATTCCATTCCATTCCATTCCAATCCATTCCATTCTACTCGGGTTGATGCCATTCCATTCCATTCCATTCCATTCCATTCCATTCCATTCCATTCCATTCCATTGCATTCCATTCGATTCCATTCGATTCCATTCCATTCGATTCCATTCGAGATCATTCGATTCCATTCCATCCGATTCCAATCCATTCCATTCCATTCCGTTCTACTCGGGTTGATTCCATTCCATTCCATTTCATTCCATTCCATTCCATTCCATTCCATTCGATTCCATTCGATTCCATTCCATTCCATTCCATTCCAATCCATTCCATTCTACTCGGGTTGATTCCATTCCATTCCATTCCATTCCATTCCATTCCATTCCATTCCATTCCATTCCATTCGATTCCACTCTATTCCATTCCATTCTTTCCATTCCATTCCAATCCATTCCATTCTACTCGGGTGGATTCCATTCCGTTCCATTCCATTCCATTCCATTCCATTCCATTCCATTCCACTCCATTCGATTCCATTCCATTCCATTCCATTCCATTCCATTCCATTCCATTCCATTCCATTCCATTCCATTCCATTCCGTTCTAGTCGGGTTGATTCCATTCTATTCCATTCCATTCCATTCCATTCCACTCCATTCCATTCCTTTCCTTTCCATTCAATTCCATTCCATTCTACTCCATTGAATTCCATTCCATTCCATTCTATTCCATTCCATTCCATTCCTTTCCATTCCATTTAGTTCTACTCGGGTTGATTCCATTCCATTCCATTCCATTCCATTCCATTCCATTACATTCCATTCCATTCCATTACTTTCCATTCCATTCCATTCCAATCCATTCCATTCTACTCGGGTTGACTCCATTCCATTCCATTCCATTCCATTCCATTCCATTCCATTCCATTCCATTCCATTCCATTCAATTCCATTCGATTCCATTCGATTCCATTCCATTCCATTCCATTCCAATCCATTCCATTCTACTCGGGTTGATTCCATTCCGTTCCATTCCATTCCTTTCCATTCCATTCCATTCCATTCCATTCCATTCCATTCTATTCCTTTCGATTCCATTCCATTCCATTAAATTCCATTCCATTCCATTCCATTCCATTCCATTCCATTCCATTCCATTCCATTCCATTCCATTCCGTTCTACTCGGGTTGATTCCACTCCATTCCATTCCATTCCACTCCATTCCATACCATTCCATTCGATTCCATTCCATTCCATTCCATTCCATTCCATTCCATTCCATTCCATTCCATTCCGTTCTAGTCGGGTTGATTCCATTCTATTCCATTCCATTCCATTCCATTCCATTCCATTCCATTCCATTCGATTCCATTCCATTCCATTCCATTCTATTCCATTCCATTCTACTCCATTGAATTCCATTCCATTCCATTCCATTCCTTTCCATTCCATCCCTTTCCATTCCATTTAGTTCTACTCGGGTTGATTCCATTCCATTCCATTCCATTCCATTCCATTCCATTCCATTCAATTCCATTCCATTCCGTTACTTTCCATTCCATTCCATTCCAATCCATTCCATTCTACTCGGGTTGACTCCATTCCATTCCATTCCTTTCCATTCCATTATATTCCATTCTATTCCATTCGATTCCGTTCGATTCCATTCCATTCCATTCCATTCCATTCCATTGCATTCCATTCCATTCCATTCCATTCCATTCCGTTCTACTCGGGTTGATTCCATTCCATTCCTTTCCATTCCATTGCATTCCATTCCATTCCATTCCATTCCATTCCATTCCATTCCATTCCCTTCCATTCCATTGCATTCCAATCCATTCCATTCTACTCGGGTTGATTCCATTCCATTCCATTGCATTCGACTGCATTCGATTCCATTCGATTCCATTCCATTCCATTCCGTTCCATTCCATTCCATTCCATTCCATTCTATTCCATTGAATTCCATTCCATTCCATTCCATTCCATTCCATTCCATTCCATTCCATTCCATTCCATTCCATTCCATTCCATTCCATTCCGTTCTACTCGGGTTGATTCCATTCCATTCCATTCCATTCCATTCCATTCCATTCCATTCCATTCCAATCTATTCCATTCTATTCAATTCGATTCCATTCGATTCCATTCAATTCCATTCAATTCCATTCCATTCCATTCCAATGCATTCCATTCTACTCGGGTTGATTCCATTCCATTCCATTCCATTCCATTCCATTCCATTCCATTCCATTCCATTCGATTCCATTCGATTCCATTCCATTCCATTCCATTCCATTCCATTCCATTCCATTCCAATCTATTCCATTCGATTCCATTCCATTCCATTCCATTCCATTCCATTCCATTCCATTCCAATCCATTCCATTCTACTCGTGTTGATTCCCTTCCATTCCATTCCACTCCATTCCATTCCGTTCCATTCCATTCCATTCCATTCCATTCCATTCCATTCCGTTCTACTCGGGTTGATTCCATTCTATTCCATTACATTCCATTCGATTCCATTCGATTCCATTCGATTTCTTTCCATTCCATTCCATTCCATTCCATTCCATTCCATTCTATTCCATTCCATTCCATTCCATTCCATTCCATTCCATTCCATTCCAATCCATTCCCTTCCGTTCTATTCGGGTTGATTCCATTCCATTCCATTCCATTCCATTCCATTCCATTCCATTCCATTGCATTCCATTCGATTCCATTCGATTCCATTCCATTCCATTCCATTCCATTCCATTCCATTCCATTCCATTCCATTCCATTCTATTCCATTCCATTCCATTCTGTTCCATTCTATTCCATTCCATTCCATTCCGTTCCACTCGGGTTGATTCCATTCTATTCCATTCCATTCCATTCGATTCCATTCGATATCATTCGATTCCATTCCATTGCATTCCATTCCATTCCATTCCATTCTATTCCATTCCATTCCATTCCATTCCATTCCATTCTATTCCATTCCATTCCATTCCGTTCTACTCGGGTTGATTCCATTCCATTCCATTTCATTCCATTCCATTCCATTCCATTCCATTCCATTCCATTCGATTCCATTCCATTCCATTCCATTCCAATCCATTCCATTCTACTCGGGTTGATTCCATTCCATTCCATTCCATTCCATTCCATTCCATTCCATTCCATTCCATTCCACTCGATTCCATTCCATTCCATTCCATTCCATTCCAATCCATTCCATTCTACTCGGGTGGATTCCATTCCATTCCATTCTTTTCCATTCCATTCCATTCCATTCCATTACATTACATTCCATTCGGTTCCTTTCCATTCCATTCCATTCCATTCCATTCCATTCCATTCCGTTCTAATCGGGTTGATTCCATTCTATTCCATTCCATTCAATTCCATTCCATTCAATTCCATTCCATTCCATTCCATTCCATTCCATTCTATTCCATTCCATTCTACTCCATTGAATTCCATTCCATTCCATTCTATTCCATTCCATTCCATTCCTTTCCATTCCATTTAGTTCTACTCGGGTTGATTCCATTCCATTCCATTCCATTCCTTTCCATTCCATTCCAATCCATTCCATTCCATTACTTTCCATTCCATTCCAT
Organism: Gorilla gorilla gorilla; assembly: GCF_029281585.2. Classification (NCBI taxonomy): domain Eukaryota; kingdom Metazoa; phylum Chordata; class Mammalia; order Primates; family Hominidae; genus Gorilla; species Gorilla gorilla. Next base: position 3,021,379 of record NC_073241.2, read on the forward strand.
TCCAATCCATTCCATTCTACTCGGGTTGACTCCATTCCATTCCATTCCATTACATTACATTCCATTATATTCCATTCCATTCCATTCGATTCCGTTCGATTCCATTCCATTCCATTCCATTCCATTCCATTCCATTCGATTCCATTCCATTCCATTCGATTCCATTCCATTCCATTCCATTCCATTCCATTCCATTCCATTCCAATCCATTCCATTCTACTCGGGTTGATTCAATTCCATTCCATTCCATTCCATTCCATTCCATTCCATTCCATTCCTTTCGATTCCATTCCTTTCCATTCCATTCCATTCCATTCCATTCCATTCCATTCCATTCCGTTCTACTCGGGTTGATTCCACTCCATTCCTTTCCATTCCATTCCATTCCATTCCATTCCATTCCATTCCATTCCTTTCCATTCCAACCCATTCCGTTCTACTCGGGTTGATTCCATTCCATTCCATTGAATTCCATTCCATTCCATTCCATTCCATTCCATTCCATTCCATTCCATTCCATTCCATTCGATTCCATTCCATTCCATTCCATTCCAAACCATTCCATTCTACTCGGGTTCATCATTCCATTCCATTCCATTCCATTCCATTCCACTCGGTTTCATTCCATTCCATTCCATTCCATTCCATTCCATTCCACTCGGGTGCATTCCATTCCATTCCATTCCATTCCATTCCATTCCATTCCATTCCGTTCTGCTCAGGTTGATTTCCATTCCATTCCATTCCATTCCATTCCATTCCATTCCATTCCATTCCATTCCATTCCATTCCATTCCATTCCATTCCATTCCATTCCATTCCTTTCCATTCCATTCCATTCCGTTCTACTCGGCTTGAATCCATTGAGTTCCGTGCCGTTCCGTTCCGTCCCGACACGTCCCGTCCCGTCCCGTCCCGTCCCGTCCCGTCCCGTGCCGTTTTACTCGGGTTGATTCCTTTCCATTCCGTTCCGCTCGTTTCCGTTACGTTCCATTCCGTTCCACGCGGGTTGGTTCAATTCCATTCTATTCTATTCTATTCCTTTCCCTTCCATTCCATTCCATTCCATTCCATTCTACTCGGGTTGATTCTATGCCATTCCGTTCCGCTCCATTCCGTTCCACGCTGGTTGGTTCAATTCCATTCTATTCTATTCTATTCCTTTCCCTTCCATTCCATTCCATTCCATTCCATTCTACTCGGGTTGATTCCATGCCATTCCGTTCCGTTCCATTCCGTCCCATCCCGACCCGTCCCATCCCGTCCCGTCCCGTCCCATCCCGTTCCGTTCCACAAGGGTTGATTCAATTCCTTTCGGTTACATTGAATTCCATTCCATTCCATTCTACTCGGATTGATTCCATTCCATTCCATTCCATTCCATTCCATTCCATTCCATTCCATTCCATTGCGTTCCATTCGATTCGATTCCATTCCATTCCATTCCATTCCATTCCAATCCATTCCATTCTACTTGGGTTGATTCCATTCCATTCCATTCCATTCCATTCGATTCCATTCCATTCCATTCCATTCCATTCCATTCCATTCCATTCCATTCCATTCCATTCCATTCCATTCGATTCCATTCTGTTCTACTCGGGTTGATTCCACTCCATTCCATTCCATTCCATTCCAATCTATTCCATTCCATTCCATTCTATTCCATTCGTTTCCATTCCATTCCATTTCATTTTATTCCATTACATTCCATTCCATTCTATTCCATTGAATTCCATTCCATTCCATTCCATTCCATTCCATTCCATTCCATTCCATTCCATTCCGTTCTACTCGGGTTGATTCCACTCCATTCCATTCCATTCCATTCCATTCCATTCCATTCCACTCCGGTAGATCATTCCATTCCATTCCATTCCATTCCATTCCATTCCATTCCATTCCATTCCATTCCATTCCATTCCATTCCGTTCCATTCCGTTCCATTCCACTCGGGCTCATTCCATTCCATTCCATTCAATTCCATTCCATTCCATTCCATTGCATTCCATTCCATTCCATTCCATTCCGTTCTACTCGGTTTGATTTCCATTCCATTCCATTCCATTCCATTCCATTCCATTCCATTCCATTCCATTCCATTCCATTCCATTCCATTCCTTTCCATTTACTCCATTCCGTTCTACTCGGGTTGATTCCATTGAGTTTGGTTCCGTTCCGTTCCGTCCCGTCCCGTCCCGTCCCGTCCCGTCCCGTGCCGTTTTACTCAGGTTGATTCCTTTCCATTCCGTTCCGCTCGTTTTCGTTGCGTTCCATTCCGTTCCACGCGGGTTGGTTCAATTCCATTCTATTCTATTCTATTCCTTTCCATTCCATTCCATTCCATTCCATTCTACTCGGGTTGATTCCATGCCATTCCGTTCCGTTCCATTCCGTCCCATCCCGAACCGTCCCATCACGTCCCGTCCCGTCCCATCCCGTTCCGTTCCACATGGGTTGATTCAATTCCTTTCGGTTACATTGAATTCCATTCCATTCCATTCTACTCGGATTGATTCCATTCCATTCCATTCCATTCCATTCCATTCCATTCCATTCCATTCCTTTCCATTCCAATCCATTCCATGCTACTCGGGTTGATTCCATTCCATTCCATTCCATTCCATTCCATTCCATTCCATTCCATTCCATTTCATTCCATTCCATTCCATTCCATTCCATTCCATTCCATTCCATTCCATTCCATTCCATTCCATTCCATTCCATTCTATTCCATTCCATTCCATTCCGTTCTACTCGGGTTGATTCCATTCTATTCCATTCCATTCCGTTCGATTCCATTTGATTCCATTCGATTCCATTCCATTCCATTCCATTCCCTTCCAGTCCATTCTATTCCATTGAATTCCATTCCATTCCATTCCATTCCATTCCATTCCGTTCTACTCTGATTGATTCCATTAAATTCCATTCCATTCCATTCCGTTCTACTCTGATTGATTCCATTAAATTCCATTCCATTCCATTCCATTCGATTCCATTCCATTCCATTCCATTCCATTCCATTGCATTCCATTCCATTCCAATACATTCCATTCTACTCTGGTTGATTCCATTCCATTCCATTCCATTCCCCTCCATTCGTCTCCATTCGATTCCATTCGATTCCATTCCATTCCATTCCATGGAATTCCATTCCATTCCACTCCATTCCATTCCATTCCATTCCATTCCATTCCATTCCATTCCATTCCATTCCATTCCGTTCTACTCGGGTTGATTCCATTCCATTCCATTCCATTCCATTCCATTCCATTCCATTCCATTCCACTCCATTCCATTCGATTCCATTCGATTCCATTCCATTCCATTCCATTCCATTCCAATCCATTCCATTCTACTCGGGTTGATTCCATTCCATTCCATTCCATTCCATTCCATTCCATTCCATTCCATTCCATTCCATTCCATTCCATAGCATTCCATTCGATTCCATTAGATTCCATTCCATTCCATTCCATTCCATTCCAATCCATTCCATTCCGTTCTACTCGGGTTGATTCCATTCTATTCCATTCCATTCCATTCGATTCCATTCGATATCATTCGATTCCATTCCATCCCATTCCATTCCATTCCATTCCGTTCTACTCGGGTTGATTCCATTCCATTTCATTCCATTCCATTCCATTCCATTTCTTTCGATTCCATTCGTTTCCATTCCATTCCATTCCATTCCAATCCATTCCATTCTACTCGGGTTGATTCCATTCCATTCCATTCCATTCCATTCCATTCCATTCCATTCCATTCCATTCCATTCCATTCCATTCCACTCGATTCCATTCCATTCCTTTCCATTCCATTCCAATCCATTCCATTCTACTCGGGTGGATTCCATTCCATTCCATTCCATTCCATTCCATTCCATTCCATTCCATTCGATTCCATTCCATTCCATTCCATTCCATTCCATTCCATTCCGTTCTAGTCGGGTTGATTCCATTCTATTCCATTCCATTCCATTCCATTCCATTCCATTCCATTCCATTCCATTCCATTCCATTCCATTCCATTCCATTCTATTCCATTCCATTCTACTCCATTGAATTCCATTCCATTCCATTCAATTCCATTCCATTCCATTCCTTTCCATTCCATTTATTTCTACTCGGGTTGATTCCATTCCATTCCATTCCATTCCATTCCATTCCATTCCATTCCATTCCATTCCATTCCATTCCATTCCATTACTTTCCATTCCATTCCATTCCAATCCATTCCATTCTACTCGGGTTGACTCCATTCCATTCCATTCCATTCCATTCCATTCCATTCCATTCCATTATATTCCATTCTATTCCATTCGATTCCGTTCGATTCCATTCCATTCCATTCCATTCCATTCCATTCCATTCCATTCCATTCCATTCCATTCCATTCCATTTACTCCATTCCGTTCTACTCGGGTTGATTCCATTGAGTTTGGTTCCGTCCCGTCCCGTCCCGTCCCGTCCCGTCCCGTGCCATTTTACTCAGGTTGATTCCTTTCCATTCCGTTCCGCTCGTTTCCTTTAGTTTCCATTCCGTTCCACGCGGGTTGGTTCAATTCCATTCTATTCTATTCTATTCCTTTCCCTTCCATTCCATTCCATTCCATTCCATTCTACTCGGGTTGATTCCATGCCATTCCGTTCCGTTCCATTCCGTCCCATCCCGATCCGTCCCATCCCGTCCTGTCCCGTCCCATCCCGTTCCATTCCACATGGGTTGATTCAATTCCTTTCGGTTAGATTGAACTCCATTCCATTCCATTCTACTCGGATTGACTCCATTCCATTCCATTCCATTTCATTCCATTCCATTCCATTCCATTCCATTCCATTCCATTCCATTCCATTCCATTCCTTTCGATTCCATTCCATTCCATTCCATTCCATTCCATTCCATTCCATTCCATTCCATTCCATTCTACTCGGGTTGATTCCATTCTATTCCTTTCCATTCCGTTCGATTCCATTTGATTCCATTCGATTCCATTCCATTCCATTCCATTCCCTTCCATTCCATTCTATTCCATTGAATTCCATTCCATTCCATTCCATTCCATTCCATTCCATTCCATTCCATTCCATTCCGTTCTACTCTGATTGATTCCATTCCATTCCATTCCATTCCATTCCATTCCATTCCATTCCATTCCATTCCATTCCATTCCATTCCATTCCATTCCATTCCATTCCATTCCATTCCATTCCATTCCAATACATTCCATTCTACTCTGGTTGATTCCATTCCATTCCATTCCATTCCATTCCATTCGTCTGCATTCGATTCCATTCCATTCCATTCCATTCCATTCTATTCCATTGAATTCCATTGAATTCCATTCCATTCCATTCCATTCCATTCCATTCGATTCCATTCCATTCCATTCCATTCCATTCGATTCCATTCCATTCCATTCCATTCCATTCCATTCCATTCCATTCCATTCCATTCCATTCCATTCCATTCCGTTCTACTCGGGTTGATTCCATTCTATTCCATTCCATTCCGTTCGATTCCATTTGATTCCATTCGATTCCATTCCATTCCATTCCATTCCCTTCCATTCCATTCTATTCCATTGAATTCCATTCCATTCCATTCCATTCCATTCCATTCCATTCCATTCCATTCCGTTCTACTCTGATTGATTCCATTCCATTCCATTCCATTCCATTCCATTCCATTCCATTACATTCCATTCCATTCCATTCCAATACATTCCCTTCTACTCTGGTTGATTCCATTCCATTCCATTCCATTCCATTCCATTCGTCTCCATTCGATTCCATTCCATTCCATTCCATTCTATTCCATTGAATTCCATTGAATTCCATTCCATTCCATTACATTCCATTCCATTCCATTCCATTCCATTCAATTCCATTCCATTCCGTTCTACTCGGGTTGATTCCACTCCATTCCATTCCATTCCATTCCATTCCATTCCATTCCATTCCATTCGTCTCCATTCGATTCCATTCCATTCTATTCCATTGAATTCCATTCCATTCCATTCCATTCCATTCCATTCCATTCCATTCCATTCCATTCCATTCCATTCCATTCCATTCCATTCCGTTCTACTCGGGTTGATTCCATTCCATTCCATTCCATTCCATTCCATTCCATTCCATTCCATTCCATTCCATTCCACTCCATTCCATTCGATTCCATTCGATTCCATTCCATTCCATTCCATTCCATTCCATTCCAATCCATTCCATTCTACTCGGGTTGATTCCATTCCATTCCATTCCATTCCATCCCATTCCAATCCATTCCATTCCATTCCGTTCTACTCGGGTTGATTCCATTCCATTCCATTTCATTCCATTCCATTCCATTCCATTCCATTCGATTCCATTCGATTCCATTCCATTCCATTCCATTCCAATCCATTCCATTCTACTCGGGTTGATTCCATTCCATTCCATTCCATTCCATTCCATTCCATTCCATTCGATTCCACTCGATTCCACTCCATTCTTTCCATTCCATTCCAATCCATTCCATTCTACTCGGGTGGATTCCATTCCGTTCCATTCCATTCCATTCCATTCCATTCCACTCCATTCGATTCCATTCCATTCCATTCCATTCCATTCCATTCCATTCCATTCCATTCCATTCCATTCCATTCCATTCCATTCCATTCCATTCCGTTCTAGTCGGGTTGATTCCATTCTATTCCATTCCATTCCATTCCATTCCATTCCATTGCATTCCATTCCATTCCATTCCACTCGGGTTCATTCCATTCCATTCCATTCCATTCCATTCCATTCCACTCGGGTGCATTCCATTCCATTCCATTCCATTCCATTCCATTCCATTCCATTCCGTTCTGCTCAGGTTGATTTCCATTCCATTCCATTCCATTCCATTCCATTCCATTCCATTCCATTCCATTCCATTCCATTCCATTCCATTCCATTCCATTCCATTCCATTCCATTCCGTTCTACTCGGCTTGAATCCATTGAGTTCCGTTCCGTTCCGTTCCGTCCCGACACGTCCCGTCCCGTCCCGTCCCGTCCCGTCCCGTCCCGTGCCGTTTTACTCGGGTTGATTCCTTTCCATTCCGTTCCGCTCGTTTCCGTTACGTTCCATTCCGTTCCACGCGGGTTGGTTCAATTCCATTCTATTCTATTCTATTCCTTTCCCTTCCATTCCATTCCATTCCATTCCATTCTACTCGGGTTGATTCCATGCCATTCCGTTCCGCTCCATTCCGTTCCACGCGGGTTGGTTCAATTCCATTCTATTGTATTCTATTCCTTTCCCTTCCATTCCATTCCATTCCATTCCATTCTACTCGGGTTGATTCCATGCCATTCCGTTCCGTTCCATTCCGTCCCATCCCGACCCGTCCCATCCCGTCCCGTCCCGTCCCATCCCGTTCCGTTCCACATGGGTTGATTCAATTCCTTTCGGTTACATTGAATTCCATTCCATTCCATTCTACTCGGATTGATTCCATTCCATTCCATTCCATTCCATTCCATTCCATTCCATTCCATTCCATTCCATTCCATTCCATTGCGTTCCATTCGATTCGATTCCATTCCATTCCTTTCCATTCCATTCCAATCCATTCCATTCTACTTGGGTTGATTCCATTCCATTCCATTCCATTCCATTCGATTCCATTCAATTCCATTCCATTCCATTCCATTCCATTCCATTCCATTCCATTCCATTCCACTCGATTCCATTCCATTCCATTCCATTCCATTCCAATCCATTCCATTCTACTCGGGTGGATTCCATTCCATTCCATTCCTTTCCATTCCATTCCATTCCATTCCATTACATTCCATTCGGTTCCATTCCATTCCATTCCATTCCATTCCATTCCATTCCATTCCATTCCATTCCATTCCGTTCTAATCGGGTTGATTCCATTCTATTCCATTCCATTCCATTCCATTCCATTCAATTCCATTCCATTCCATTCCATTCCATTCCATTCTATTCCATTCCATTCTACTCCATTGAATTCCATTCCATTCCATTCTATTCCATTCCATTCCATTCCGTTCCATTCCATTTAGTTCTACTCGGGTTGATTCCATTCCATTCCATTCCATTCCTTTCCATTCCATTCCAATCCATTCCATTCCATTACTTTCCATTCCATTCCATTCCAATCCATTCCATTCTACTCGGGTTGACTCCATTCCATTCCATTACATTACATTACATTACATTATATTCCATTCCATTCCATTCGATTCCGTTCGATTCCACTCCATTCCATTCCATTCCATTCCATTCCATTCCATTCCATTCGATTCCATTCCATTCCATTCGATTCCATTCCATTCCATTCCATTCCATTCCATTCCATTCCATTCCAATCCATTCCATTCTACTCGGGTTGATTCAATTCCATTCCATTCCATTCCATTCCATTCCATTCCATTCCATTCCATTCCATTCCTTTCGATTCCATTCCATTCCATTCCATTCCATTCCATTCCATTCCATTCCATTCCGTTCTACTCGGGTTGATTCCATTCCATTCCATTCCATTCCATTCCATTCCATTCCATTCCATTCCATTCCATTCCTTTCCATTCCAACCCATTCCGTTCTACTCGGGTTGATTCCATTCCATTCCATGGAATTCCATTCCATTCCATTCCATTCCATTCCATTCCATTCGATTCCATTCCATTCCATTCCATTCCAAACCATTCCATTCTACTCGGGTTCATCATTCCATTCCATTCCATTCCATTCCATTCCACTCGGGTTCATTCCATTCCATTCCATTCCATTCCATTCCATTCCATTCCATTCCACTCGGGTGCATTCCATTCCATTCCATTCCATTCCATTCCATTCCATTCCATTCCATTCCATTCCATTCCATTCCGTTCTGCTCAGGTTGATTTCCATTCCATTCCATTCCATTCCATTCCATTCCATTCCATTCCATTCCATTCCATTCCATTCCATTCCATTCCATTCCATTCCATTCCTTTCCATTCCATTCCATTCCGTTCTACTCGGCTTGAATCCATTGAGTTCCGTTCCGTTCCGTTCCGTCCCGACACGTCCCGTCCCGTCCCGTCCCGTCCCGTCCCGTCCCGTGCCGTTTTACTCGGGTTGATTCCTTTCCATTCCGTTCCGCTCGTTTCCGTTACGTTCCATTCCGTTCCACGCGGGTTGGTTCAATTCCATTCTATTCTATTCTATTCCTTTCCCTTCCATTCCATTCCATTCCATTCCATTCTACTCGGGTTGATTCTATGCCATTCCGTTCCGCTCCATTCCGTTCCACGCTGGTTGGTTCAATTCCATTCTATTCTATTCTATTCCTTTCCCTTCCATTCCATTCCATTCCATTCCATTCTACTCGGGTTGATTCCATGCCATTCCGTTCCGTTCCATTCCGTCCCATCCCGACCCGTCCCATCCCGTCCCGTCCCGTCCCATCCCGTTCCGTTCCACAAGGGTTGATTCAATTCCTTTCGGTTACATTGAATTCCATTCCATTCCATTCTACTCGGATTGATTCCATTCCATTCCATTCCATTCCATTCCATTCCATTCCATTCCATTCCATTCCATTCCATTCCATTGCGTTCCATTCGATTCGATTCCATTCCATTCCATTCCATTCCATTCCAATCCATTCCATTCTACTTGGGTTGATTCCATTCCATTCCATTCCATTCCATTCGATTCCATTCCATTCGATTCCATTCCATTCCATTCCATTCCATTCCATTCCATTCCATTCCATTCCATTCCATTCCATTCCATTCGATTCCATTCTGTTCTACTCGGGTTGATTCCACTCCATTCCATTCCATTCCATTCCAATCTATTCCATTCCATTCCATTCTATTCCATTCGTTTCCATTCCATTCCATTTCATTTTATTCCATTACATTCCATTCCATTCTATTCCATTGAATTCCATTCCATTCCATTCCATTCCATTCCATTCCATTCCATTCCATTCCATTCCGTTCTACTCGGGTTGATTCCACTCCATTCCATTCCATTCCATTCCATTCCATTCCACTCCGGTTGATCATTCCATTCCATTCCATTCCATTCCATTCCATTCCATTCCATTCCATTCCATTCCATTCCATTCCGTTCCATTCCGTTCCATTCCACTCGGGCTCATTCCATTCCATTCCATTCAATTCCATTCCATTCCATTCCATTGCATTCCATTCCATTCCATTCCATTCCGTTCTACTCGGTTTGATTTCCATTCCATTCCATTCCATTCCATTCCATTCCATTCCATTCCATTCCATTCCATTCCATTCCATTCCATTCCTTTCCATTTACTCCATTCCGTTCTACTCGGGTTGATTCCATTGAGTTTGGTTCCGTTCCGTTCCGTCCCGTCCCGTCCCGTCCCGTGCCGTTTTACTCAGGTTGATTCCTTTCCATTCCGTTCCGCTCGTTTTCGTTGCGTTCCATTCCGTTCCACGCGGGTTGGTTCAATTCCATTCTATTCTATTCTATTCCTTTCCATTCCATTCCATTCCATTCCATTCCATTCTACTCGGGTTGATTTTTTGCCATTCCGTTCCGTTCCATTCCGTCCCATCCCGAACCGTCCCATCACGTCCCGTCCCGTCCCATCCCGTTCCGTTCCACATGGGTTGATTCAATTCCTTTCGGTTACATTGAATTCCATTCCATTCCATTCTACTCGGATTGATTCCATTCCATTCCATTCCATTCCATTCCATTCCATTCCATTCCATTCCATTCCATTCCATTCCATTCCATTCCTTTCCATTCCAATCCATTCCATGCTACTCGGGTTGATTCCATTCCATTCCATTCCATTCCATTCCATTCCATTCCATTCCATTCCATTTCATTCCATTCCATTCCATTCCATTCCATTCCATTCCATTCCATTCCATTCCGTTCTACTCGGGTTGATCCATTCTATTCCATTCCATTCCGTTCGATTCCATTTGATTCCATTCGATTCCATTCCATTCCATTCCATTCCCTTCCAGTCCATTCTATTCCATTGAATTCCATTCCATTCCATTCCATTCCATTCCATTCCGTTCTACTCTGATTGATTCCATTAAATTCCATTCCATTCCATTCCGTTCTACTCTGATTGATTCCATTAAATTCCATTCCATTCCATTCCATTCGATTCCATTCCATTCCATTCCATTCCATTCCATTGCACTCCATTCCATTCCAATACATTCCATTCTACTCTGGTTGATTCCATTCCATTCCATTCCATTCCCTTCCATTCGTCTCCATTCGATTCCATTCGATTCCATTCCATTCCATTCCATGGAATTCCATTCCATTCCACTCCATTCCATTCCATTCCATTCCATTCCATTCCATTCCATTCCATTCCATTCCGTTCTACTCGGGTTGATTCCATTCCATTCCATTCCATTCCATTCCATTCCATTCCATTCCACTCCATTCCATTCGATTCCATTCGATTCCATTCCATTCCATTCCATTCCATTCCATTCCAATCCATTCCATTCTACTCGGGTTGATTCCATTCCATTCCATTCCATTCCATTCCATTCCATTCCATTCCATTCCATTCCATTCCATAGCATTCCATTAGATTCCATTAGATTCCATTCCATTCCATTCCATTCCATTCCAATCCATTCCATTCCGTTCTACTAGGGTTGATTCCATTCTATTCCATTCCATTCCATTCGATTCCATTCGATATCATTCGATTCCATTCCATCCCATTCCATTCCATTCCATTCCGTTCTACTCGGGTTGATTCCATTCCATTTCATTCCATTCCATTCCATTCCATTTCTTTCGATTCCATTCGTTTCCATTCCATTCCATTCCATTCCAATCCATTCCATTCTACTCGGGTTGATTCCATTCCATTCCATTCCATTCCATTCCATTCCATTCCATTCCATTCCATTCCATTCCATTCCATTCCACTCGATTCCATTCCATTCCTTTCCATTCCATTCCAATCCATTCCATTCTACTCGGGTGGATTCCATTCCATTCCATTCCATTCCATTCCATTCCATTCCATTCCATTCCATTCCATTCCATTCCATTCCATTCCATTCCATTCCATTCCATTCCATTCCATTCCGTTCTAGTCGGGTTGATTCCATTCTATTCCATTCCATTCCATTCCATTCCATTCCATTCCATTCCATTCCATTCCATTCCATTCTATTCCATTCCATTCTACTCCATTGAATTCCATTCCATTCCATTCAATTCCATTCCATTCCATTCCTTTCCATTCCATTTAGTTCTACTCGGGTTGATTCCATTCCATTCCATTCCATTCCATTCCATTCCATTCCATTCCATTCCATTCCATTCCATTCCATTACTTTCCATTCCATTCCATTCCAATCCATTCCATTCTACTCGGGTTGACTCCATTCCATTCCATTCCATTCCATTCCATTCCATTCCATTCCATTCTATTCCATTCTATTCCATTCGATTCCGTTCGATTCCATTCCATTCCATTCCATTCCATTCCATTCCATTCCATTCCATTCCATTCCATTCCATTCCATTCCATTCCATTTACTCCATTCCGTTCTACTCGGGTTGATTCCATTGAGTTTGGTTCCGTCCCGTCCCGTCCCGTCCTGTCCCGTCCCGTGCCGTTTTACTCAGGTTGATTCCTTTCCATTCCGTTCCGCTCGTTTCCTTTAGTTTCCATTCCGTTCCAAGCGGGTTGGTTCAATTCCATTCTATTCTATTCTATTCCTTTCCCTTCCATTCCATTCCATTCCATTCCATTCTACTCGGGTTGATTCCATGCCATTCCGTTCCGTTCCATTCCGTCCCATCCCGATCCGTCCCATCCCGTCCTGTCCCGTCCCATCCCGTTCCATTCCACATGGGTTGATTCAATTCCTTTCGGTTAGATTGAACTCCATTCCATTCCATTCTACTCGGATTGACTCCATTCCATTCCATTCCATTCCATTCCATTCCATTCCATTCCATTCCATTCCAATCCATTCCATTCTACTCGGGTTGATTCCATTCTATTCCATTCCATTCCATTCCATTCCATTCCATTCCATTCCATTCCATTCCATTCCATTCCATTCCATTCCATTCCATTCCATTCCATTTCATTCCATTCCATTCCATTCCATTCCATTCCATTCCATTCCATTCCTTTCGATTCCATTCCATTCCATTCCATTCCATTCCATTCCATTCCATTCCATTCCATTCCGTTCTACTCGGGTTGATTCCATTCTATTCCTTTCCATTCCGTTCGATTCCATTTGATTCCATTCGATTCCATTCCATTCCATTCCATTCCCTTCCATTCCATTCTATTCCATTGAATTCCATTCCATTCCATTCCATTCCATTCCATTCCATTCCATTCCATTCCATTCCGTTCTACTCTGATTGATTCCATTCCATTCCATTCCATTCCATTCCATTCCATTCCATTCCATTCCAATACATTCCATTCTACTCTGGTTGATTCCATTCCATTCCATTCCATTCCATTCCATTCGTCTGCATTCGATTCCATTCCATTCCATTCCATTCTATTCCATTGAATTCCATTGAATTCCATTCCATTCCATTCCATTCCATTCCATTCGATTCCATTCCATTCCATTCCATTCCATTCCATTCGATTCCATTCCATTCCATTCCATTCCATTCCATTCCATTCCATTCCATTCCATTCCATTCCATTCCATTCCATTCCATTCCGTTCTACTCGGGTTGATTCCATTCTATTCCATTCCATTCCGTTCGATTCCATTTGATTCCATTCGATTCCATTCCATTCCATTCCATTCCCTTCCATTCCATTCTATTCCATTGAATTCCATTCCATTCCATTCCATTCCATTCCATTCCATTCCATTCCATTCCATTCCGTTCTACTCTGATTGATTCCATTCCATTCCATTCCATTCCATTCCATTCCATTCCATTCCATTCCATTCCATTCCATTCCAATACATTCCCTTCTACTCTGGTTGATTCCATTCCATTCCATTCCATTCCATTCCATTCGTCTCCATTCGATTCCATTCCATTCCATTCCATTCTATTCCATTGAATTCCATTGAATTCCATTCCATTCCATTACATTCCATTCCATTCCATTCCATTCCATTCCATTCCATTCCATTCCATTCCGTTCTACTCGGGTTGATTCCACTCCATTCCATTCCATTCCATTCCATTCCATTCCATTCCATTCCATTCCATTCGTCTCCATTCGATTCCATTCCATTCTATTCCATTGAATTCCATTCCATTCCATTCCATTCCATTCCATTCCATTCCATTCCATTCCATTCCATTCCATTCCATTCCATTCCATTCCGTTCTACTCGGGTTGATTCCATTCCATTCCATTCCATTCCATTCCATTCCATTCCATTCCATTCCATTCCACTCCATTCCATTCGATTCCATTCGATTCCATTCCATTCCATTCCATTCCATTCCAATCCATTCCATTCTACTCGGGTTGATTCCATTCCATTCCATTCCATTCCATCCCATTCCAATCCATTCCATTCCATTCCGTTCTACTCGGGTTGATTCCATTCCATTCCATTTCATTCCATTCCATTCCATTCCATTCCATTCGATTCCATTCGATTCCATTCCATTCCATTCCATTCCAATCCATTCCATTCTACTCGGGTTGATTCCATTCCATTCCATTCCATTCCATTCCATTCCATTCCATTCGATTCCACTCGATTCCACTCCATTCTTTCCATTCCATTCCAATCCATTCCATTCTACTCGGGTGGATTCCATTCCGTTCCATTCCATTCCATTCCATTCCATTCCATTCCATTCCACTCCATTCCATTCCATTCCATTCCATTCCATTCCATTCCATTCCATTCCATTCCATTCCATTCCATTCCATTCCGTTCTAGTCGGGTTGATTCCATTCTATTCCATTCCATTCCATTCCATTCCATTCCATTCCATTCCATTCCATTCCATTCCATTCCATTCCATTCCATTCCATTCTATTCCATTCCATTCTACTCCATTGAATTCCATTCCATTCCATTCTATTCCATTCCATTCCATCCCATTCCATTCCATTTAGTTCTACTCGGGTTCATTCCATTCCATTCCATTCCATTCCATTCCATTCCATTCCATTCCATTCAATTCCATTCCATTCCGTTACTTTCCATTCCATTCCATTCCAATCCATTCCATTCTACTCGGGTTGACTCCATTCCATTCCATTCCTTTCCATTCCATTATATTCCATTCTATTCCATTCGATTCCGTTCGATTCGATTCCATTCCATTCCATTGCATTCCATTCCATTCCATTCCATTCCATTCCGTTCTACTCGGGTTGATTCCATTCCATTCCTTTCCATTCCATTCCATTCCATTCCATTCCATTCCATTCCATTCCCTTCCATTCCATTCCATTCCAATCCATTCCATTCTACTCGGGTTGATTCCATTCCATTCCATTGCACTCGACTCCATTCGATTCCATTCGATTCCACTCCATTCCATTCCGTTCCATTCCATTCCATTCCATTCCATTCTATTCCATTGAATTCCATTCCATTCCATTCCATTCCAATCCATTCCATTCCATTCCATTCCATTCCATTCCATTCCGTTCTACTCGGGTTGATTCCATTCCATTACATTCCATTCCATTCCATTCCATTCCATTCCATTCCATTCCATTCCATTCCATTCCAATCCATTCCATTCTACTCGTGTTGATTCCATTCCATTCCATTCCATTCCATTCCAATCCATTCCATTCCATTCCATTCCATTCCATTCCATTCCATTCCATTCCATTCCATTCCATTCCGTTCTACTCGGGTTGATTCCATTCTATTCCATTCCATTCCATTCGATTCCATTCGATTCCATTCGATTCCATTCGATTCCATTCCATTCCATTCCATTCCATTCCATTCCATTCCATTCTATTCCATTCCATTCCATTCCATTCCATTCCATTCCATTCAAATCCATTCCCTTCCATTCTATTCGGGTTGATTCCATTCCATTCCATTCCATTCCATTCCATTCCATTCCATTCCATTCCATTCCATTCCATTCCATTGCATTCCATTCGATTCCATTCGATTCCATTCCATTCCATTCCATTCCATTCCATTCCATTCCATTCCATTCTATTCCATTCCATTCCATTCCATTCCATTCAATTCCATTCCATTCCATTCCGTTCCACTCGGGTTGATTCCATTCTATTCCATTCCATTCCATTCGATTCCATTCGATATCATTCGATTCCATTCCATTCCATTCCATTTCATTCCATTCCATTCCATTCCATTCTGTTCCATTCCATTCCATTCCATTCCATTCTATTCCATTCCATTCCATTCCGTTCTACTCGGGTTGATTCCATTCCATTCCATTTCATTCCATTCCATTCCATTCCATTCCATTCCATTCCATTCGATTCCATTCCATTCCATTCCATTCCAATCCATTCCATTCTACTCGGGTTGATTCCATTCCATTCCATTCCATTCCATTCCATTCCATTCCATTCCATTCCATTCCATTCCATTCCATTCCACTCGATTCCATTCCATTCCATTCCATTCCATTCCAATCCATTCCATTCTACTCGGGTGGATTCCATTCCATTCCATTCCTTTCCATTCCATTCCATTCCATTCCATTCCATTCCATTCCATTCGGTTCCATTCCATTCCATTCCGTTCCATTCCATTCCATTCCATTCCATTCCATTCCGTTCTAATCGGGTTGATTCCATTCTATTCCATTCCATTCCATTCCATTCCATTCCATTCCATTCCATTCCATTCTATTCCATTCCATTCTACTCCATTGAATTCCATTCCATTCCATTCTATTCCATTCCATTCCATTCCTTTACATTCCATTTAGTTCTACTCGGGTTGATTCCATTCCATTCCATTCCATTCCATTCCATTCCATTCCATTCCAATCCATTCCATTCTACTCGGGTTGATTCCATTCCATTCCATTCCATTCCATTCCATTCCATTCCATTCCATTCCATTCCTTTCTATTCCATTCCATTCCATTCCATTCCATTCCATTCCATTCCATTCCATTCCATTCCATTCCATTCCATTCAATTCCATTCCATTCCATTCGATTCCATTCGATTCCATTCCATTCCATTCCATTCCATTCCATTCCATTCCATTCCAAACCATTCCTTTCTACTCGGGTTCCTCATTCCATTCCATTCCATTCCATTCCATTCCACTCGGGTTCTTTCCATTCCATTCCATTCCATTCCATTCCATTCCATTCCATTCCATTCCATTCCGTTCTACTCAGGTTGATTTCCATTCCATTCCATTCCATTCCATTCCATTCCATTCCATTCCATTCCATTCCATTCCATTCCATTCCATTCCATTCCATTCCATTCCATTCCACTCCATTCCATTCTGCTCGGGTTGATTCCATGCCGTTCCGTTCCGTTCCATTCCGTCCCATCCCGACGCGTCCCGTCCCGTTCCGTCCCGTCAAATTCCGTTCCTTTCTTATCGGGTTGATTCCGTTCCATTCCGTTCCGTTCCTTTCCGTTCCATTCCATTCCGTTACAAGCGGGTTGATTCAATTCCATTCTATTACATTGAATTCCATTCCATTCCACTCCATTCCATTCTACTCGGATTGATTGAATTCCATTCCAATCCATTCCAGTCCATTCCAATCCATTCCATTCTACTCGGGTTGATTCCATTCCATTCCATTCCATTCCATTCCATTCCATTCCATTCCATTCCATTCCATTGCGTTCCATTCGATTCGATTCCATTCCATTCCATTCCATTCCATTCCAATCCATTCCATTCTACTTGGGTTGATTCCATTCCATTCCATTCCATTCCATTCCATTCCATTCGATTCCATTCGATTCCATTCCATTCCATTCCATTCCATTCCATTCCATTCCATTCTGTTCTACTCGGTTTGATTCCACTCCATTCCATTCCATTCCATTCCATTCTATTCCATTCCATTCCATTCGATTCCATTCCATTCCATTTCATTTTATTCCATTCCATTCCATTCCATTCTATTCCATTGAATTCCATTCCATTCTATTCCATTCCATTCCATTCAGTTTCATTCCATTCCATTCCATTCCATTCCATTCCATTCCATTCCATTCGATTCCATTCCATTCCATTCCATTCCATTCCATTCAATTCCATTCCGTTCTACTCGGGTTAATTCCATTCTATTCCATTCCATTCCATTCCATTCCATTCCATTCCATTCCATTCCATTCCCTTCCATTCCATTCTATTCCATTGAATTCCATTCCATTCCATTCCATTCCATTCCATTCCATTCCATTCCATTCCATTCCATTCCATTCCGTTCTACTCTGATTGACTCCATTCCATTCCATTCCATTCCATTCCATTCCATTCCATTCCATTCCATTCCATTTCATTCCATTCCATTCCATTCCAATACATTCCATTCTACTCTGGTTGATTCCATTCCATTCCATTCCATTCCATTCCATTCCATTCCATTCCATTCCATTCCATTCCATTCCATTCCATTCCGTTCTACTCGGGTTGATTCCATTCCATTCCATTTCATTCCATTCCATTCCATTCCATTCCATTCCATTCCATTCCATTCCATTCCAATCCATTCCATTCTACTCGGGTTGATTCCATTCCATTCCATTCCATTCCATTCCATTCCATTCCATTCCATTCCATTCCATTCCATTCCATTGCATTCTATTCCTTTCGATTCCATTAAATTCCATTCCATTCCATTCCATTCCATTCCATTCCATTCCATTCCATTCCATTCCATTCCGTTCTACTCGGGTTGATTCCACTCCATTCCATTCCATTCCATTCCATACCATTCCATTCGATTCCATTCCATTCCATTCCATTCCATTCCATTCCATTCCATTCCATTCCATTCCATTCCGTTCTAGTCGGGTTGATTCCATTCTATTCCATTCCATTCCATTCCATTCCATTCCATTCCATTCCATTCCATTCCATTCTATTCCATTCCATTCTACTCCATTGAATTCCATTCCATTCAATTCAATTCCATTCCATTCCATCCCTTTCCATTCCATTTAGTTCTACTCTGGTTGATTCCATTCCATTCCATTCCATTCCATTCCATTCCATTCCATTCAATTCCATTCCATTCCGTTACTTTCCATTCCATTCCATTCCAATCCATTCCATTCTACTCGGGTTGACTCCATTCCATTCCATTCCTTTCCATTCCATTATATTCCATTCTATTCCATTCGATTCCGTTCGATTCCATTCCATTCCATTCCATTCCATTCCATTCCGTTCCATTCCATTGCATTCCATTCCATTCCATTCCATTCCATTCCGTTCCACTCGGGTTGATTCCATTCCATTCCTTTCCATTCCATTCCATTCCATTCCATTCCATTCCATTCCATTCCATTCCATTCCCTTCCATTCCATTCCATTCCAATCCATTCCATTCTACTCGGGTTGATTCCATTCCATTCCATTGCATTCGACTCCATTCGATTCCATTCGATTCCATTCCATTCCATTCCGTTCCATTCCATTCCATTCCATTCCATTCTATTCCATTGAATTCCATTCCATTCCATTCCATTCCATTCCATTCCATTCCATTCCATTCCATTCCATTCCATTCCATTCCATTCCATTCCATTCCATTCCGTTCTACACGGGTTGATTCCATTCCATTCCATTCCATTCCATTCCATTCCATTCCATTCCATTCCATTCCATTCCAATCTATTCCATTCTATTCAATTCGATTCCATTCGATTCCATTCAATTCCATTCAATTCCATTCCATTCCATTCCAATCCATTCCATTCTACTCGGGTTGATTCCATTCCATTCCATTCCATTCCATTCCATTCCATTCCATTCCATTCCATTCCATTCGATTCCATTCCATTCCATTCCATTCCATTCCATTCCATTCCATTCCATTCCAATCTATTCCATTCGATTCCATTCCATTCCATTCCATTCCATTCCATTCCATTCCATTCCAATCCATTCCATTCTACTCGTGTTGATTCCCTTCCATTCCATTCCATTCCATTCCATTC
This sequence comes from Gorilla gorilla gorilla, assembly GCF_029281585.2. Classification (NCBI taxonomy): domain Eukaryota; kingdom Metazoa; phylum Chordata; class Mammalia; order Primates; family Hominidae; genus Gorilla; species Gorilla gorilla. The sequence continues at coordinate 3,041,530 of NC_073241.2, forward strand.
CATTCCATTCCATTCCATTCCATTCCATTCCATTCCATTCCATTCCGTTCTACTCGGGTTGATTCCATTCTATTCCATTACATTCCATTCGATTCCATTCGATTCCATTCGATTCCTTTCCATTCCATTCCATTCCATTCCATTCCATTCCATTCCATTCCATTCCATTCTACTCCATTCCATTCCATTCCATTCCATTCCATTCCAATCCATTCCCTTCCGTTCTATTCGGGTTGATTCCATTCCATTCCATTCCATTCCATTCCATTCCATTCCATTCCATTCCATTCCATTCCATTCCATTGCATTCCATTCGATTCCATTCGATTCCATTCCATTCCATTGCATTCCATTCCATTCCATTCCATTCCATTCTATTCCATTCCATTCCATTCTGTTCCATTCTATTCCATTCCATTCCATTCCTTTCCACTCGGGTTGATTCCATTCTATTCCATTCCATTCCATTCGATTCCATTCGATATCATTCGATTCCATTCCATTCCATTCCATTCCATTCCATTCCATTCCATTCTATTCCATTCCATTCCATTCCATTCCATTCCATTCCATTCTATTCCATTCCATTCCATTCCATTCCATTCCATTCTATTCCATTCCATTCCATTCCGTTCTACTCGGGTTGATTCCATTCCATTCCATTTCATTCCATTCCATTCCATTCCATTCCATTCGATTCCATTCGATTCCGTTCCATTCCATTCCATTCGAATCCATTCCATTCTACTCGGGTTGATTCCATTCCATTCCATTCCATTCCATTCCATTCCATTCCATTCCATTCCACTCGATTCCATTCCATTCCATTCCATTCCATTCCAATCCATTCCATTCTACTCGGGTGGATTCCATTCCATTCCATTCCTTTCCATTCCATTCCATTCCATTCCATTCCATTCCATTACATTCCATTCGGTTCCATTCCATTCCATTCCATTCTATTCCATTCCATTCCATTCCATTCCATTCCATTCCATTCCGTTCTAATCGGGTTGATTCCATTCTATTCCTTTCCATTCCATTCCATTCCATTCCATTCCATTCCATTCCATTCCATTCCATTCTATTCCATTCCATTCTACTCCATTGAATTCCATTCCATTCCATTCCTTTCCATTCCATTTAGTTCTACTCGGGTTGATTCCATTCCATTCCATTCCATTCCTTTCCATTCCATTCCAATCCATTCCATTCCATTACTTTCCATTCCATTCCATTCCAATCCATTCCATTCTACTCGGGTTGATTCCATTCCATTCCATTCCATTCCATTCCATTCCATTCCATTCCATTCCATTCCATTCCATTCCATTCCATTGCATTCCATTCCATTCCACTCCATTCCATTCGATTCCATTCGATTCGATTCCATTCCATTCCATTCCATTCCAATCCATTCCATTCTACTCGGGTTGATTCCATTCCATTCCATTCCATTCCATTCCATTCCATTCCATTCCATTCCATTCCATTCCATTCCATTCCATAGCATTCCATTCGATTCCATTAGATTCCATTCCATTCCATTCCATTCCATTCCATTCCATTCCATTCCATTCCATTCCATTCCGTTCCACTCGGGTTGATTCCATTCTATTCCATTCCATTCCATTCGATTCCATTCGATATCATTCGATTCCCTTCCATCCCATTCCATTCCATTCCATTCCATTCCGTTCTACTCGGGTTGATTCCATTCCATTCCATTTCATTCCATTCCATTCCATTCCATTTCTTTCGATTCCATTCTTTTCCATTCCATTCCATTCCATTCCAATCCATTCCATTCTACTCGGGTGGATTCCATTCCATTCCATTCCATTCCATTCCATTCCATTCCATTCCATTCCATTCCATTCGATTCCATTCCATTCCATTCCATTCCATTCCATTCCATTCCGTTCTATTCGGGTTCATTCCATTCCATTCCATTCCATTCCATTCCATTCCATTCCATTCCATTCCATTCCATTCCATTCTATTCCATTCCATTCTACTCCATTGAATTCCATTCCATTCCATTCAATTCCATTCCATTCCATTCCTTTCCATTCCATTTAGTTCTACTCGGGTTGATTCCATTCCATTCCATTCCATTCCATTCCATTCCATTCCATTCCATTCCACTACTTTCCATTCCATTCCATTCCAATCCATTCCATTCTACTCGGGTTGACTCCATTCCATTCCATTCCATTCCATTCCATTCCATTCCATTCCATTATATTCCATTCTATTCCATTCGATTCCGTTCGATTCCATTCCATTCCATTCCATTCCATTCCATTCCATTCCATTCCATTCCATTCCATTCCATTCCATTTACTCCATTCCGTTCTACTCGGGTTGTTTCCATTGAGTTTGGTTCCGTCCCGTCCCGTCCCGTCCCGTCCCGTCCCGTGCCGTTTTACTCAGGTTGATTCCTTTCCATTCCGTTCCGCTCGTTTCCTTTACGTTCCATTCCGTTCCACGCGGGTTGGTTCAATTCCATTCTATTCTATTCTATTCCTTTCCCTTCCATTCCATTCCATTCCATTCCATTCTACTCGGGTTAATTCCATGCCATTCCGTTCCGTTCCATTCCGTCCCATCCCGATCCGTCCCATCCCGTCCCGTCCCGTCCCATCCCGTTCCATTCCACATGGGTTGATTCAATTCCTTTCGGTTAGATTGAACTCCATTCCATTCCATTCTACTCGGATTGACTCCACTCCATTCCATTCCATTCCATTCCATTCCATTCCATTCCATTCCATTCCATTCCATTCCAATCCATTCCATTCTACTCGGGTTGATTCCATTCTATTCCATTCCATTCCATTCCATTCCATTCCATTCCATTCCATTCCATTTCATTCCATTCCTTTCCATTCCATTCCATTCCATTCCATTCCATTCCATTCCATTCGATTCCATTCCATTCCATTCCATTCCATTCCATTCCATTCCATTCCATTCCATTCCATTCCATTCCGTTCTACTCGGGTTGATTCCATTCTATTCCATTCCATTCCTTTCGTTTCCATTTGATTCCACTCGATTTCATTCCATTCCATTCCATTCCCTTCCATTCCATTCTATTCCATTGAATTCCATTCCATTCCATTCCATTCCATTCCATTCCATTCCATTCCATTCCATTCCATTCCATTCCATTCCGTTCTACTCTGATTGATTCCATTCCATTCCATTCCATTCCATTCCATTCCATTCCATTCCATTCCATTCCATTCCATTCCAATACATTCCATTCTACTCTGGTTGATTCCATTCCATTCCATTCCATTCCATTCCATTCGTCTCCATTCGATTCCATTCCATTCCATTCCATTCTATTCCATTGAATTCCATTCCATTCCATTCCATTCCATTCCATTCCATTCCATTCCATTCCACTCCATTCCATTCGATTCCATTCCGTTCCATTCCATTCCATTCCATTCCATTCCATTCCATTCCATTCCATTCCATTCCATTCCATTCCTTTCTACTCGGGTTGATTCCATTCTATTCCATTCCATTCCGTTCGATTCCATTTGATTCCATTCGATTCCATTCCATTCCATTCCATTCCCTTCCATTCCATTCTATTCCATTGAATTCCATTCCATTCCATTCCATTCCATTCCATTCCATTCCATTCCATTCCATTCCGTTCTACTCTGATTGATTCCATTCCATTCCATTCCATTCCTTTCCATTCCATTCCATTCCATTCCATTCCATTCCATTCCATTCCATTCCATTCCATTCCAATACATTCCATTCTACTCTGGTTGATTCCATTCCATTCCATTCCATTCCATTCCATTCGTCTCCATTCCATTCCATTCCATTCCATTCCATTCTATTCCATTGAATTCCATTGAATTCCATTCCATTCCATTCCATTCCATTCCATTCCATTCCATTCCATTCCATTCCATTCCATTCCGTTCTACTCGGGTTGATTCCACTCCATTCCATTCCATTCCATTCCATTCCATTCCATTCCATTCGTCTCCATTCGATTCCATTCGATTCCATTCCATTCTATTCCATTGAATTCCATTCCATTCCATTCCATTCCATTCCATTCCATTCCATTCCATTCCATTCCATTCCATTCCGTTCTACTCGGGTTGATTCCATTCCATTCCATTCCATTCCATTCCATTCCATTCCATTCCATTCCACTCCATTCCATTCGATTCCTTTCGATTCCATTCCATTCCATTCCATTCCATTGCAATCCATTCCATTCTACTCGGGTTGATTCTATTCCATTCCATTCCATTCCATCCCATTCCAATCCATTCCATTCCATTCCGTTCTACTCGGGTTGATTCCATTCCATTCCATTCCATTCCATTCCATTCGTCTCCATTCCATTCCATTCCATTCCATTCCATTCTATTCCATTGAATTCCATTGAATTCCATTCCATTCCATTCCATTCCATTCCATTCCATTCCATTCCATTCCATTCCATTCCATTCCATTCCATTCCGTTCTACTCGGGTTGATTCCACTCCATTCCATTCCATTCCATTCCATTCCATTCCATTCCATTCCATTCGTCTCCATTCGATTCCATTCGATTCCATTCCATTCTATTCCATTGAATTCCATTCCATTCCATTCCATTCCATTCCATTCCATTCCATTCCATTCCATTCCATTCCATTCCATTCCGTTCTCCTCGGGTTGATTCCATTCCATTCCATTCCATTCCATTCCATTCCATTCCATTCCATTCCACTCCATTCCATTCGATTCCTTTCGATTCCATTCCATTCCATTCCATTCCATTCCAATCCATTCCATTCTACTCGGGTTGATTCTATTCCATTCCATTCCATTCCATCCCATTCCAATCCATTCCATTCCATTCCGTTCTACTCGGGTTGATTCCATTCCATTCCATTTCATTGCATTCCATTCCATTCCATTCCATTCGATTCCATTCGATTCCATTCCATTCCATTCCATTCCAATCCATTCCATTCTACTCGGGTTGATTCCATTCCATTTCATTCCATTCCATTCCATTCCATTCCATTCCATTCCATTCGATTCCACTCGATTCCACTCCATTCTTTCCATTCCATTCCAATCCATTCCATTCTACTCGGGTGGATTCCATTCCGTTCCATTCCATTCCATTCCATTGCATTCCATTCCATTCCACTCCATTCGATTCCAATCCATTCCATTCCATTCCATTCCTTTCCATTCCATTCCATTCCATTCCATTCCATTCCATTCCATTCTATTCCATTCCGTTCTAGTCGGGTTGATTCCATTCTATTCCATTCCATTCCATTCCATTCCATTCCATTCCATTCCATTCCATTCCATTCTATTCCATTCCATTCTACTCCATTGAATTCCATTCCATTCCATTCTATTCCATTCCATTCCATTCCTTTCCATTCCATTTAGTTCTACTCGGGTTGATTCCATTCCATTCCATTCCATTCCATTCCATTCCATTACTTTCCATTCCATTCCATTCCAATCCATTCCATTCTACTCGGGTTGACTCCATTCCATTCCATTCCATTCCATTCCATTCCATTCCATTCCATTCCATTCCATTCCATTCCATTCCATTATAATCCATTCCATTCCATTCGATTCCAATCCATTCCATTTCATTTTATTCCATTCCATTCCATTCCATTCTATTCCATTGAATTCCATTACATTCCATTCCGTTCCATTTCATTTTATTGCATTCCATTCCATACCATTCTATTCCATTGAATTCCATTCCATTCCTTTCCATTCCAATCCATTCCATTCTACTCGGGTTGATTCCATTCCATTCCATTCCATTCCATTCCATTCGATTCCATTCCATTCCATTCCATTCCATTCCATTCCATTCCGTTCTACTCGGGTTGATTCCATTCTATTCATTCCATTCCGTTCGATTCCATTCGATTCCATTCGATTCCATTCCATTCCATTCCATTCCCTTCCATTCCATTCTATTCCTTTGAATTCCATTCCATTCCATTGCATTCCATTCCATTCCGTTCTACTCTGATTGACTCCATTCCATTCCATTCCATTCCATTCCATTGCATTCCATTCCATTCCATTCGATTCCATTCCATTCCATTCCATTCCATTCCATTCCATTCCATTCCATTCCATTCCAATACATTCCATTCTACTCTGGTTGATTCCATTCCATTCCATTCCATTCCATTCCATTCCATTCGTCTCCATTCGATTCCATTCGATTCCATTCCATTCTATTCCATTGAATTCCATTCCATTCCATTCCATTCCATTCCATTCCACTCCATTCCATTCCATTCCATTCCATACCATTCCATTCCGTTCTACTCGGGTTGATTCCGTTCCATTCCATTCCATTCCATTCCTTTCCATTCCATTCCACTCCATTCCATTCGATTCCATTCGATTCCATTCCATTCCATTCCAATCCATTCCATTCTACTCGGGTTGATTCCATTCCATTCCATTCCATTCCATTCCATTCCATTCCATTCCATTCCATTGCATTCCATTCGATTCCATTCGATTCCATTCCATTCGATTCCATTCGAGATCATTCGATTCCATTCCATCCCATTCCATTCCATTCCATTCCATTCCGTTCTACTCGGGTTGATTACATTCCATTCCATTTCATTCCATTCCATTCCATTCCATTCCATTCGATTCCATTCGATTCCATTCCATTCCATTCCATTCCAATCCATTCCATTCTACTCGGGTTGATTCCATTCCATTCCATTCCATTCCATTCCATTCCATTCCATTCCATTCCATTCCATTCGATTCCACTCGATTCCATTCCATTCTTTCCATTCCATTCCAATCCATTCCATTCTACTCGGGTGGATTCCATTCCATTCCATTCCATTCCATTCCATTCCATTCCATTCCATTCCATTCCATTCCATTCCATTCGATTCCATTCCATTCCATTCCATTCCATTCCATTCCATTCCATTCCATTCCATTCCATTCCATTCCATTCCATTCCATTCCATTCCGTTCTAGTCGGGTTGATTCCATTCTATTCCATTCCATTCCATTCCATTCCATTCCATTCCATTCCATTCCATTCCATTCCATTCCATTCTATTCCATTCCATTCCACTCCATTGAATTCCATTCCATTCCATTCTATTCCATTCCATTCCATTCCTTTCCATTCCATTTAATTCTACTCGGGTTGATTCCATTCCATTCCATTCCATTCCATTCCATTCCATTCCATTCCATTCCATTCCATTCCATTCCATTCCATTCCATTCCATTCCATTGCATTAAATTGCATTCCATTCGATTCCATTCGATTCCATTCCATTCCATTCCATTCCATTCCATTCCATTCCATTCCATTCCATTCCATTCCATTCTGTTCCACTCGGGTTGATTCCATTCTATTCCATTCCATTCCCTTCTATTCCATTCGATATCATTCGATTCCATTCCATCCCATTCCATTCCATTCCATTCCATTCCGTTCTTCTTGGGTTGATTCCATTCCATTCCATTTCATTCCATTCCATTCCATTCCATTTCTTTCGATTCCATTCGATTCCATTCCATTCCATTCCATTCCAATCCATTGCATTCTACTCAGTTTGATTCCATTCCATTCCATTCCATTCCATTCATATCCATTCCATTCCATTCCATTCAATTCCACTCGATTCCATTCCATTCCTTTCCATTCCATTCCAATCCATTCCATTCTACTCGGGTGGATTCCATTCCATTCCATTCGATTCCATTCCATTCCATTCCATTCCATTCCATTCCATTCCATTCCATTCGATTCCATTCCATTCCATTCCATGGCATTCCATTCCATTCCATTCCATTCCATTCCATTCCATTCCGTTCTAGTCTGGTTGATTCCATTCCATTCCATTGCATTCCATTCCATTGCATTGCATTCCATTCCATTCCATTCCATTCCATTCCATTCCATTCCATTCTTTCTATTCCATTCCATTCTACTCCATTGAATTCCATTCCATTCCATTCAATTTCATTCCATTCCATTCCTTTCCAATCCATTTAGTTCTACTCGGGTTGATTCCATTCCATTCCATTCCATTCCATTCCATTCCATTCCATTCCATTCCATTCCATTCCATTCCATTCCATTACTTTCCATTCCATTCCATTCCAATCCATTCCATTCTACTCGGGTTGACTCCATTCCATTCCATTCCACTCCATTCCATTCCGTTATATTCCATTCTATTCCATTCGATTCCGTTCGATTCCATTCCATTCCATTCCATTCTATTCCATTCCATTCGATTCCATTCCATTCCATTCCATTCCATTCCATTCCATTCCATTCCATTCCAATCCATTCCATTCTACTCGGGTTGATTCCATTCCATTCCATTCCATTCCAATCCATTCCATTCAATTCCATTCCATTCCATTCCATTCCATTCCATTCCATTCCATTCCTTTCTATTCCATTCCATTCCATTCCATTCCATTCCATTCCATTCCATTCCATTCCATTCCATTCCGTTCTACTCCTGTTGATTCCACTCCATTCCATTCCCTTCCATTCCATTCCATTCCATTCCATTCCATTCCATTGCATTCCATTCCAACCCATTCTTTTCTACTCGGGTTGATTCCATTCCATTCCATTCCATTCCATTCCATTCCATTCCATTCCATTCCATTCCATTCCATTCGATTCAATTCCATTCCATTTCATTCCAAACCGTTCCATTCTACTCGGGTTCATCATTCCATTCCATTCCATTCCATTCCATTCCACTCGGGTTCATTCCATTCCATTCCATTCCATTCCATTCCATTCCATTCCATTCCATTCCATTCCGTTCTACTCAGGTTGATTTCCATTCCATTCCATTCCATTCCATTCCATTCCATTCCATTCCATTCCACTCGGGTTGAGCATTCCATTCGATTCCATTCCATTCCATTCCATTCCATTCCATTCCATTCCAATCCACTCGGGCTCATTCCATTCCATTCCATTCCATTCCATTCCATTCCATTAAATTCCATTCCATTCCGTTCTACTCGGGTTGATTTCCATTCCATTCCATTCCATTCCATTCCACTCCATTCCATTCCATTCCATTCCATTCCATTCCATTCCTTTCCATTTATTCCATTCCGTTCTACTCGGGTTGATTCCATTGAGTTTGGTTCCGTTCCGTTCCGTCCCGTCCCGTCCCGTCCCGTCCCGTCCCGTTCCGTTTTACTCGGGTTGATTCCTTTGCATTCCGTTCCGCTCGTTTCCATTCCGTTCCATTCCGTTCAACGCGGGTTGGTTCAATTCCATTCTATTCTATTCTATTCCTTTCCATTCCATTCCATTCTACTCGGGTTGATTCTATGCCGTTCCATTCCGTTCCATTCCGTCCCATTCCGACCCGTCCCATCCCGTCCCGTCCCGTCCCATCCCGTTCCGTTCCACATGGGTTGATTCAATTCCTTTCGGTTACATTGAATTCCATTCCATTCCATTCTACTCGGATTGATTCCATTCCATTCCATTCCATTCCATTCCATTCCATTCCATTCCATTCCAATCCATTCCATTCTACTCGGGTTGATTCCATTCCATTCCATTCCATTCCATTCCATTCCATTCCATTCCATTCCATTCCATTCCATTCAGTTTCATTCCATTCCATTCCATTCCATTCCATTCCATTCCATTCCATTCCATTCCATTCGATTCCATTCCATTCCATTCCATTCCGTTCTACTCGGGTTGATTCCATTCTATTCCATTCCATTCCGTTCGATTCCATTCGATTCCATTCGATTCCGTTCCATTCCATTCCATTCCCTTCCATTCCATTCTATTCCATTGAATTCCATTCCATTGCATTCCATTCCATTCCATTCCATTCCATTCCATTCCATTCCATTCCGTTCTACTCTGATTGACTCCATTCCACTCCATTCGATTCCATTCCATTCCATTCCATTCCATTCCAATACATTCCATTCTACACTGGTTGATTCCATTCCACTCTGGTTGATTCCATTCCATTCCATTCCATTCCATTCCATTCCATTCCATTCCATTCCATTCCATTCCATTCCATTCCATTCGTCTCCATTCGATTCCATTCGATTCCATTCCATTCTATTCCATTGAATTCCATTCCATTCCATTCCATTCCATTCCATTCTATTACATTCCATTCCATTCCATTCCGTTCTACTCGGGTTGATTCCATTCCATTCCATTCCATTCCATTCCATTCCATTCCACTCCATTCCATTCGATTCCATTCGATTCCATTCCATTCCATTCCATTCCATTCCAATCCATTCCATTCTACTCGGGTTGATTCCATTCCATTCCATTCCATTCCATTCCATTCCATTCCATTCCGTTGAATTCCATTCGATTCCATTCGATTCCATTCCATTCGATTCCATTCGATATCATTCGATTCCATTCCTTCCCATTCCATTCCATTCCATTCCATTCCGTTCTACTCGGGTTGATTCCATTCCATTCCATTCCATTCCATTCCATTCCATTCCATTCCATTCCATTCCATTCCATTCCATTCCATTCCATTCCATTCCATTCCATTCCATTCGATTCCATTCCATTCCATTCCATTCCAATCCATTCCATTCTACTCCGGTTGATTCCATTCCATTCCATTCCATTCCATTCCATTCCATTCCATTCCATTCCATTCCACTCGATTCCATTCCATTCTTTCCATTCCATTCCAATCCATTCCATTCTTCTTGGGAGGATTCCATTCCATTCCATTCCATTCCATTCCATTCCATTCCATTCCATTCCATTCCATTCCATTCCATTCCATTCCATTCCATTCCATTTGATTCCATTCCATTCCATTCCATTCCATTCCATTTCATTCCATTCCTTTCCATTCCATTCCGTTCTAGTCGGGTTGATTCCATTCTATTCCATTCCATTCCATTCCATTCCATTCCATTCCATTCCATTCTATTCTATTCCATTCTACTCCATTGAATTCCATTCCGTTCCATTCTATTCCATTCCATTCCATTCCTTTCCATTCCATTTAGTTCTACTCTGGTTGATTCCATTCCATTCCATTCAATTCCATTCCATTCCATTCCATTCCATTCCATTCCATTCCATTCTATTCCTTTCGATTCCATTCCATTCCATTAAATTCCATTCCATTCCATTCCATTCCATTCCATTCCATTCCATTCCTTTCCATTCCATTCCATTCCGTTCTACTCGGGTTGATTCCACTCCATTCCATTCCATTCCATTCCATACCATTCCATTCGATTCCATTCCATTCCATTCCATTCCATTCCATTCCATTCCATTCCATTCCATTCTGTTCTACTTGGGTTGATTACACTCCATTCCATTCCATTCCATTCCATTCTATTCCATTTCATTCCATTCGATTCCATTCTATTCCATTCGATTCCATTCCATTCCATTTCATTTTATTCCATTCCATTCCATTCCACTCTATTCCATTGAATTCCATTCCATTCAATTCCATTCCATTTCATTTTATTGCATTCCATTCCATACCATTCTATTCCATTGAATTTCATTCCATTCCTTTCCATTCCAATCCATTCCATTCTACTCGGGTTGATTCCATTCCATTCCATTCCATTCCATTCCATTCGATTCCATTCCATTCCATTGCATTCCATTCCATTCCGTTCTACTCGGGTTGATTCCACTCCATTCCATTCCATTCCATTCCATTCCATTCCATTCCATTCCAATTCTTTCGTTTCCATTCCAACCAATTCCGTTCTACTCGGATTGATTCCATTCCATTCCATTCCATTCCATTCAATTCCATTCCATTCCATTCGATTCCATACGATTCCATTCCATTCCATTCCATTCCATCCCATTTCATTCCAAACCATTCCATTCTACTCGGGTTCATCATTCCATTCCATTCCATTCCATTCCATTCCACTCGGGTTCTTTCCATTCCATTCCATTCCATTCCATTCCATTCCATTCCTTTCCATTCCATTCCGTTCTACTCAGGTTGATTTCCATTCCATTCCATTCCATTCCATTCCATTCCATTCCATTCCATTCCATTCCATTCCGTTCCATTCCACTCCATTCCATTCTACTCGTGTTGATTCCATGCCGTTCCGTTCCGTTCCATTCCGTCCCATCCCGACGCATCCCGTCCCGTTCCGTCCCGCCAAATTCCGTTCCTTTCTGATCGGGTTGATTCCGTTCCATTCCGTTCCGTTCCTTTCCGTTCCATTCCATTCCGTTACACGCGGGTTGATTCAATTCCATTCTATTACATTGAATTCCATTCCATACCATTCCATTCCATTCTACTCGGATTGATTGAATTCCATTCCATTCCATTCCAGTCCATTCCAATCCATTCCATTCTACTCGGGTTGATTCCATTCCATTCCATTCCATTCCATTCCATTCCATTCCATTCCATTCAATTGCGTTCCATTCGATTCGATTCCATTCCATTCCATTCCATTCCATTCCAATCCATTCCATTCTACTTGGGTTGATTCCATTCCATTCCATTCCATTCCATTCCATTCCATTCGATTCCATTCGATTCCATTCCATTCCATTCCATTCCATTCCATTCCATTCCATTCCATTCCATTCTGTTCTACTCGGGTTGATTCCACTCCATTCCATTCCATTCCATTCCATTCTATTCCATTCCATTCCATTCGATTCCATTCCATTCCATTTCATTTTATTCCATTCCATTCCATTCCATTCTATTCCATTGAATTCCATTCCATTCTATTCCATTCCATTCCATTCAGTTTCATTCCATTCCATTCCATTCCATTCCATTCCATTCCATTCGATTCCATTCCATTCCATTCCATTCCATTCCATTCCATTCCATTCCGTTCTACTCGGGTTAATTCCATTCTATTCCATTCCATTCCATTCCATTCCATTCCATTCCATTCCATTCCATTCCATTCCCTTCCATTCCATTCTATTCCATTGAATTCCATTCCATTCCATTCCATTCCATTCCATTCCATTCCATTCCATTCCGTTCTACTCTGATTGACTCCATTCCATTCCATTCCATTCCATTCCATTCCATTCCATTCCATTCCATTTCATTCCATTCCATTCCATTCCAATACATTCCATTCTACTCTGGTTGATTCCATTCCATTCCATTCCATTCCATTCCATTCCATTCCATTCCATTCCATTCCATTCGTCTCCATCCGATTCCATTCGATTCCATTCCATTCTATTCCATTGAATTCCATTCCATTCCATTCCATTCCATTCCATTCCATTCCATTCCATTCCATTCCATTCCATTCCATTCCTTTCCATTCCATTCCATTCCATTCCATTCCGTTCTACTCGGGTTGATACCATTCCATTCCATTCCATTCCATTCCATTCCATTCCACTCCATTCCATTCGATTCCATTCGCTTCCATTCCATTCCATTCCATTCCATTCCAATCCATTCCATTCTACTCGGGTTGATGCCATTCCATTCCATTCCATTCCATTCCATTCCATTGCATTCCATTCGATTCCATTCGATTCCATTCCATTCGATTCCATTCGAGATCATTCGATTCCATTCCATCCCATTCCAATCCATTCCATTCCATTCCGTTCTACTCGGGTTGATTCCATTCCATTCCATTTCATTCCATTCCATTCCATTCCATTCCATTCGATTCCATTCGATTCCATTCCATTCCATTCCATTCCAATCCATTCCATTCTACTCGGGTTGATTCCATTCCATTCCATTCCATTCCATTCCATTCCATTCCATTCCATTCCATTCGATTCCACTCGATTCCATTCCATTCTTTCCATTCCATTCCAATCCATTCCATTCTACTCGGGTGGATTCCATTCCATTCCATTCCATTCCATTCCACTCCATTCGATTCCATTCCATTCCATTCCATTCCATTCCATTCCATTCCATTCCATTCCATTCCGTTCTAGTCGGGTTGATTCCATTCTATTCCATTCCATTCCATTCCATTCCACTCCATTCCATTCCATTCCATTCCATTCTATTCCATTCCATTCTACTCCATTGAATTCCATTCCATTCCATTCTATTCCATTCCATTCCATTCCTTTCCATTCCATTTAGTTCTACTCGGGTTGATTCCATTCCATTCCATTCCATTCCATTCCATTCCATTCCATTCCATTCCATTACTTTCCATTTCATTCCATTCCAATCCATTCCATTCTACTCGGGTTGACTCCATTCCATTCCATTCCTTTCCATTCCATTCCGTTCCATTATAATCCATTCCATTCCATTCGATTCCGTTCGATTCCATTCCATTCCATTCCATTCCATTCCATTCAATTCCATTCGATTCCATTCGATTCCATTCCATTCCATTCCATTCCAATCCATTCCATTCTACTCGGGTTGATTCCATTCCATTCCATTCCATTCCATTCCATTCCATTCCATTCCATTCCATTCTATTCCTTTCGATTCCATTCCATTCCATTAAATTCCATTCCATTCCCTTCCATTCCATTCCATTCCATTCCATTCCATTCCATTGCATTCCGTTCTACTCGGGTTGATTCCACTCCATTCCATTCCATTCCATTCCATTATATACCATCCCATTCGATTCCATTCCATTCCATTCCATTCCATTCCATTCCATTCCATTCCATTCCATTCCATTCCATTCCATTCCATTCCATTCCGTTCTAGTCGGGTTGATTCCATTCTATTCCATTCCATTCCATTCCATTCCATTCCATTCGATTCCATTCCATTCCATTCCATTCTATTCCATTCCATTCTACTCCATTGAATTCCATTCCATTCCATTCAATTCCATTCCATTCCATCCCTTTCCATTCCATTTACTTCTACTCGGGTTGATTCCATTCCATTCCATTCCATTCCATTCCATTCCATTCCATTCCATTCAATTCCATTCCATTCCGTTACTTTCCATTCCATTCCGTTCCAATCCATTCCATTCTACTCGGGTTGACTCCATTCCATTCCATTCCTTTCCATTCCATTATATTCCATTCTAATCCATTCGATTCCGTTCGATTCCATTCCATTCCATTCCATTCCATTCCATTCCATTCCATTCCATTCGATTCCATTCCATTCCATTCCATGGCATTCCATTCCATTCCATTCCATTCCATTCCATTCCGTTCTAGTCTGGTTGATTCCATTCCATTCCATTGCATTCCATTCCATTCCATTGCATTCCATTCCATTCCATTCCATTCCATTCCATTCCATTCCATTCCATTCTATTCCATTCCATTCTACTCCATTCAATTCCATTCGATTCCATTCGATTCCATTCCATTCCATTCCATTCCAATCCATTCCATTCTACTCGGGTTGATTCCATTCCATTCCATTGCATTCCATTCCATTCCATTGCATTCCATTCCATTCCATTCCATTCCATTCCATTCCATTCCATTGCATTCTATTCCATTGAATTCCATTCCATTCCATTCCATTCCATTCCATTCCATTCCATTCCATTCCATTCCATTCCATTCCATTCCATTACTTTCCATTCCATTCCATTCCAATCCATTCCATTCTACTCGGGTTGACTCCATTCCATTCCATTCCACTCCATTCCATTCCGTTATATTCCATTCTATTCCATTCGATCCCGTTCGATTCCATTCCATTCCATTCCATTCTATTCCATTCCATTCGATTCCATTCCATTCCATTCCATTCCATTCCAATCCATTCCATTCTACTCGGGTTGATTCCATTCCATTCCATTCCATTCCAATCCATTCCATTCCATTCCATTCCATTCCATTCCATTCCATTCCATTCCATTCCATTCCTTTCTATTCCATTCCATTCCATTCCATTCCATTCCATTCCATTCCATTCCATTCCATTCCGTTCTACTCGGGTTGATTCCACTCCATTCCATTCCCTTCCATTCCATTCCATTCCATTCCATTGCATTCCATTGCATTCCATTCCAACCCATTCTTTTCTACTCGGGTTGATTCCATTCCATTCCATTCCATTCCATTCCATTCCATTCCATTCCATTCCATTCCATTCGATTCCATTCCATTCCATTTCATTCCAAACCGTTCCATTCTACTCGGGTTCATCATTCCATTCCATTCCATTCCATTCCATTCCACTCGGGTTCATTCCATTCCATTCCATTCCATTCCATTCCGTTCTACTCAGGTTGATTTCCATTCCATTCCATTCCATTCCATTCCATTCCATTCCATTCCACTCGGGTTGAGCATTCCATTCGATTCCATTCCATTCCATTCCATTCCATTCCATTCCATTCCAATCCACTCGGGCTCATTCCATTCCATTCCATTCCATTCCATTCCATTCCATTCCATTCAATTCCATTCCATTCCGTTCTACTCGGGTTGATTTCCATTCCATTCCATTCCATTCCATTCCACTCCATTCCTTTCCATTCCATTCCATTCCATTCCATTCCTTTCCATTTATTCCATTCCGTTCTACTCGGGTTGATTCCATTGAGTTTGGTTCCGTTCCGTTCCGTCCCGTCCCGTCCCGTCCCGTCCCGTTCCGTTTTACTCGGGTTGATTCCTTTGCATTCCGTTCCGCTCGTTTCCATTCCGTTCCATTCCGTTCAACGCGGGTTGGTTCAATTCCATTCTATTCTATTCTATTCCTTTCCATTCCATTCCATTCTACTCGGGTTGATTCTATGCCGTTCCATTCCGTTCCATTCCGTCCCATTCCGACCCGTCCCATCCCGTCCCGTCCCGTCCCATCCCGTTCCGTTCCACATGGGTTGATTCAATTCCTTTCGGTTACATTGAATTCCATTCCATTCCATTCTACTCGGATTGATTCCATTCCATTCCATTCCATTCCATTCCATTCCATTCCATTCCAATCCATTCCATTCTACTCGGGTTGATTCCATTCCATTCCATTCCATTCCATTCCATTCCATTCCATTCCATTCCATTCCATTCCATTCCATTCAGTTTCATTCCATTCCATTCCATTCCATTCCATTCCATTCCATTCCATTCCATTCGATTCCATTCCATTCCATTCCATTCCGTTCTACTCGGGTTGATTCCATTCTATTCCATTCCATTCCGTTCGATTCCATTCGATTCCATTCGATTCCGTTCCATTCCATTCCATTCCCTTCCATTCCATTCTATTCCATTGAATTCCATTCCATTGCATTCCATTCCATTCCATTCCATTCCATTCCATTCCATTCCGTTCTACTCTGATTGACTCCATTCCACTCCATTCGATTCCATTCCATTCCATTCCATTCCATTCCAATACATTCCATTCTACACTGGTTGATTCCATTCCACTCTGGTTGATTCCATTCCATTCCATTCCATTCCATTCCATTCCATTCCATTCCATTCGTCTCCATTCGATTCCATTCGATTCCATTCCATTCTATTCCATTGAATTCCATTCCATTCCATTCCATTCCATTCCATTCTATTACATTCCATTCCATTCCATTCCGTTCTACTCGGGTTGATTCCATTCCATTCCATTCCATTCCATTCCATTCCACTCCATTCCATTCGATTCCATTCGATTCCATTCCATTCCATTCCATTCCATTCCATTCCATTCCATTCCATTGAATTCCATTCGATTCCATTCGATTCCATTCCATTCGATTCCATTCGATATCATTCGATTCCATTCCTTCCCATTCCATTCCATTCCATTCCATTCCGTTCTACTCGGGTTGATTCCATTCCATTCCATTTCATTCCATTCCATTCCATTCCATTCCATTCCATTCCATTCCATTCGATTCCATTCCATTCCATTCCATTCCAATCCATTCCATTCTACTCGGGTTGATTCCATTCCATTCCATTCCATTCCATTCCATTCCATTCCATTCCATTCCATTCCATTCCATTCGATTCCACTCGATTCCATTCCATTCTTTCCATTCCATTCCAATCCATTCCATTCTACTTGGGAGGATTCCATTCCATTCCATTCCATTCCATTCCATTCCATTCCATTCCATTCCATTCCATTCCATTCCATTCCATTCCATTCCATTTGATTCCATTCCATTCCATTCCATTCCATTCCAATTCATTCCATTCCTTTCCATTCCATTCCGTTCTAGTCGGGTTGATTCCATTCTATTCCATTCCATTCCATTCCATTCCATTCCATTCCATTCCATTCTATTCCATTCCATTCTACTCCATTGAATTCCATTCCATTCCATTCTATTCCATTCCATTCCATTCCTTTCCATTCCATTTAGTTCTACTCTGGTTGATTCCATTCCATTCCATTCAATTCCATTCCATTCCATTCCATTCCATTCCATTCCATTCTATTCCTTTCGATTCCATTCCATTCCATTAAATTCCATTCCATTCCATTCCATTCCATTCCATTCCATTCCATTCCTTTCCATTCCATTCCATTCCGTTCTACTCGGGTTGATTCCACTCCATTCCATTCCATTCCATTCCATACCATTCCATTCGATTCCATTCCATTCCATTCCATTCCATTCCATTCCATTCCATTCCATTCTGTTCTACTCGGGTTGATTACACTCCATTCCATTCCATTCCATTCCATTCTATTCCATTTCATTCCATTCGATTCCATTCTATTCCATTCGATTCCATTCCATTCCATTTCATTTTATTCCATTCCATTCCATTCCATTCTATTCCATTGAATTCCATTCCATTCAATTCCATTCCATTTCATTTTATTGCATTCCATTCCATACCATTCTATTCCATTGAATTTCATTCCATTCCTTTCCATTCCAATCCATTCCATTCTACTCGGGTTGATTCCATTCCATTCCATTCCATTCCATTCCATTCGATTCCATTCCATTCCATTGCATTCCATTCCATTCCGTTCTACTCGGGTTGATTCCACTCCATTCCATTCCATTCCATTCCATTCCATTCCATTCCATTCCAATTCTTTCGTTTCCATTCCAACCAATTCCGTTCTACTCGGATTGATTCCATTCCATTCCATTCCATTCCATTCAATTCCATTCCATTCCATTCGATTCCATTCGATTCCATTCCATTCCATTCCATTCCATCCCATTTCATTCCAAACCATTCCATTCTACTCGGGTTCATCATTCCATTCCATTCCATTCCATTCCATTCCACTCGGGTTCTTTCCATTCCATTCCATTCCATTCCATTCCATTCCATTCCATTCCATTCCATTCCGTTCTACTCAGGTTGATTTCCATTCCATTCCATTCCATTCCATTCCATTCCATTCCATTCCATTCCATTCCATTCCATTCCATTCCGTTCCATTCCACTCCATTCCATTCTACTCGTGTTGATTCCATGCCGTTCCGTTCCGTTCCATTCCGTCCCATCCCGACGCGTCCCGTCCCGTTCCGTCCCGCCAAATTCCGTTCCTTCCTGATCGGGTTGATTCCGTTCCATTCCGTTCCGTTCCTTTCCGTTCCATTCCATTCCGTTACACGCGGGTTGATTCAATTCCATTCTATTACATTGAATTCCATTCCATACCATTCCATTCCATTCTACTCGGATTGATTGAATTCCATTCCATTCCATTCCAGTCCATTCCAATCCATTCCATTCTACTCGGGTTGATTCCATTCCATTCCATTCCATTCCATTCCATTCCATTCCATTCAATTGCGTTCCATTCGATTCGATTCCATTCCATTCCATTCCATTCCATTCCAATCCATTCCATTCTACTTGGGTTGATTCCATTCCATTCCATTCCATTCCATTCCATTCCATTCGATTCCATTCGATTCCATTCCATTCCATTCCATTCCATTCCATTCCATTCCATTCCATTCCATTCTGTTCTACTCGGGTTGATTCCACTCCATTCCATTCCATTCCATTCCATTCTATTCCATTCCATTCCATTCCATTCCATTCCATTCCATTTCATTTTATTCCATTCCATTCCATTCCATTCTATTCCATTGAATTCCATTCCATTCTATTCCATTCCATTCCATTCAGTTTCATTCCATTCCATTCCATTCCATTCCATTCCATTCCATTCGATTCCATTCCATTCCATTCCATTCTATTCCATTGAATTCCATTCCATTCCATTCCATTCCATTCCATTCCGTTCTACTCGGGTTAATTCCATTCTATTCCATTCCATTCCATTCCATTCCATTCCATTCCATTCCATTCCATTCCATTCCATTCCATTCCCTTCCATTCCATTCTATTCCATTGAATTCCATTCCATTCCATTCCATTCCATTCCATTCCATTCCATTCCATTCCATTCCGTTCTACTCTGATTGACTCCATTCCATTCCATTCCATTCCATTCCATTCCATTCCATTCCATTCCATTTCATTCCATTCCATTCCATTCCAATACATTCCATTCTACTCTGGTTGATTCCATTCCATTCCATTCCATTCCATTCCATTCCATTCCATTCCATTCCATTCCATTCGTCTCCATTCTATTCCATTCGATTCCATTCCATTCTATTCCATTGAATTCCATTCCATTCCATTCCATTCCATTCCATTCCATTCCATTCCATTCCTTTCCATTCCATTCCATTCCATTCCATTCCGTTCTACTCGGGTTGATTCCATTCCATTCCATTCCATTCCATTCCATTCCATTCCACTCCATTCCATTCGATTCCATTCGATTCCATTCCATTCCATTCCATTCCATTCCAATCCATTCCATTCTACTCGGGTTGATGCCATTCCATTCCATTCCATTCCATTCCATTCCATTCCATTGCATTCCATTCGATTCCATTCGATTCCATTCCATTCGATTCCATTCGAGATCATTCGATTCCATTCCATCCCATTCCAATCCATTCCATTCCATTCCGTTCTACTCGGGTTGATTCCATTCCATTCCATTTCATTCCATTCCATTCCATTCCATTCCATTCGATTCCATTCGATTCCATTCCATTCCATTCCATTCCAATCCATTCCATTCTACTCGGGTTGATTCCATTCCATTCCATTCCATTCCATTCCATTCCATTCCATTCCATTCCACTCGATTCCATTCCATTCTTTCCATTCCATTCCAATCCATTCCATTCTACTCGGGTGGATTCCATTCCATTCCATTCCATTCCATTCCATTCCATTCCATTCCACTCCATTCGATTCCATTCCATTCCATTCCATTCCATTCCATTCCATTCCATTCCATTCCATTCCATTCCATTCCATTCCGTTCTAGTCGGGTTGATTCCATTCTATTCCATTCCATTCCATTCCATTCCACTCCATTCCATTCCATTCCATTCCATTCTATTCCATTCCATTCTACTCCATTGAATTCCATTCCATTCCATTCTATTCCATTCCATTCCATTCCTTTCCATTCCATTTAGTTCTACTCGGGTTGATTCCATTCCATTCCATTCCATTCCATTCCATTCCATTCCATTCCATTCCATTCCATTCCATTCCATTCCATTCCATTCCATTACTTTCCATTCCATTCCATTCCAATCCATTCCATTCTACTCGGGTTGACTCCATTCCATTCCATTCCATTCCATTCCATTCCATTCCATTCCATTATAATCCATTCCATTCCATTCGATTCCGTTCGATTCCATTCCATTCCATTCCATTCCATTCCATTCAATTCCATTCAATTCCATTCGATTCCATTCGATTCCATTCCATTCCATTCCATTCCAATCCATTCCATTCTACTCGGGTTGATTCCATTCCATTCCATTCCATTCCATTCCATTCCATTCCATTCCATTCCATTCCATTCCATTCCATTCTATTCCTTTCGATTCCATTCCATTCCATTAAATTCCATTCCATTCCATTCCATTCCATTCCATTCCATTCCATTCCATTCCATTCCATTGCATTCCGTTCTACTCGGGTTGATTCCACTCCATTCCATTCCATTCCATTCCATTATATACCATCCCATTCGATTCCATTCCATTCCATTCCATTCCATTCCATTCCATTCCATTCCATTCCATTCCATTCCATTCCATTCCATTCCGTTCTAGTCGGGTTGATTCCATTCTATTCCATTCCATTCCATTCCATTCCATTCCATTCCATTCGATTCCATTCCATTCCATTCCATTCTATTCCATTCCATTCTACTCCATTGAATTCCATTCCATTCCATTCAATTCCATTCCATTCCATCCCTTTCCATTCCATTTACTTCTACTCGGGTTGATTCCATTCCATTCCATTCCATTCCATTCCATTCCATTCCATTCCATTCCATTCCATTCCATTCCATTCCATTCCCTTCCATTCCATTCTATTCCATTGAATTCCATTCCATTCCATTCCATTCCATTCCATTCCATTCCATTCCATTCCATTCCGTTCTACTCTGATTGACTCCATTCCATTCCATTCCATTCCATTCCATTCCATTCCATTCCATTCCATTTCATTCCATTCCATTCCATTCCAATACATTCCATTCTACTCTGGTTGATTCCATTCCATTCCATTCCATTCCATTCCATTCCATTCCATTCCATTCCATTCCATTCCATTCGTCTCCATTCTATTCCATTCGATTCCATTCCATTCTATTCCATTGAATTCCATTCCATTCCATTCCATTCCATTCCATTCCATTCCATTCCATTCCATTCCTTTCCATTCCATTCCATTCCATTCCATTCCGTTCTACTCGGGTTGATTCCATTCCATTCCATTCCATTCCATTCCATTCCATTCCACTCCATTCCATTCGATTCCATTCGATTCCATTCCATTCCATTCCATTCCATTCCAATCCATTCCATTCTACTCGGGTTGATGCCATTCCATTCCATTCCATTCCATTCCATTCCATTCCATTGCATTCCATTCGATTCCATTCGATTCCATTCCATTCGATTCCATTCGAGATCATTCGATTCCATTCCATCCCATTCCAATCCATTCCATTCCATTCCGTTCTACTCGGGTTGATTCCATTCCATTCCATTTCATTCCATTCCATTCCATTCCATTCCATTCGATTCCATTCGATTCCATTCCATTCCATTCCATTCCAATCCATTCCATTCTACTCGGGTTGATTCCATTCCATTCCATTCCATTCCATTCCATTCCATTCCATTCCATTCCATTCCACTCGATTCCATTCCATTCTTTCCATTCCATTCCAATCCATTCCATTCTACTCGGGTGGATTCCATTCCATTCCATTCCATTCCATTCCATTCCATTCCATTCCACTCCATTCGATTCCATTCCATTCCATTCCATTCCATTCCATTCCATTCCATTCCATTCCATTCCATTCCGTTCTAGTCGGGTTGATTCCATTCTATTCCATTCCATTCCATTCCATTCCACTCCATTCCATTCCATTCCATTCCATTCTATTCCATTCCATTCTACTCCATTGAATTCCATTCCATTCCATTCTATTCCATTCCATTCCATTCCTTTCCATTCCATTTAGTTCTACTCGGGTTGATTCCATTCCATTCCATTCCATTCCATTCCATTCCATTCCATTCCATTCCATTCCATTCCATTCCATTCCATTCCATTCCATTCCATTACTTTCCATTCCATTCCATTCCAATCCATTCCATTCTACTCGGGTTGACTCCATTCCATTCCATTCCATTCCATTCCATTCCATTCCATTATAATCCATTCCATTCCATTCGATTCCGTTCGATTCCATTCCATTCCATTCCATTCCATTCCATTCAATTCCATTCAATTCCATTCGATTCCATTCGATTCCATTCCATTCCATTCCATTCCAATCCATTCCATTCTACTCGGGTTGATTCCATTCCATTCCATTCCATTCCATTCCATTCCATTCCATTCCATTCCATTCCATTCCATTCCATTCCATTCTATTCCTTTCGATTCCATTCCATTCCATTAAATTCCATTCCATTCCATTCCATTCCATTCCATTCCATTCCATTCCATTCCATTGCATTCCGTTCTACTCGGGTTGATTCCACTCCATTCCATTCCATTCCATTCCATTATATACCATCCCATTCGATTCCATTCCATTCCATTCCATTCCATTCCATTCCATTCCATTCCATTCCATTCCATTCCATTCCATTCCATTCCGTTCTAGTCGGGTTGATTCCATTCTATTCCATTCCATTCCATTCCATTCCATTCCATTCCATTCGATTCCATTCCATTCCATTCCATTCTATTCCATTCCATTCTACTCCATTGAATTCCATTCCATTCCATTCAATTCCATTCCATTCCATCCCTTTCCATTCCATTTACTTCTACTCGGGTTGATTCCATTCCATTCCATTCCATTCCATTCCATTCCATTCCATTCAATTCCATTCCATTCCGTTACTTTCCATTCCATTCCATTCCAATCCATTCCATTCTACTCGGGTTGACTCCATTCCATTCCATTCCTTTCCATTCCATTATATTCCATTCTAATCCATTCGATTCCGTTCGATTCCATTCCATTCCATTCCATTCCATTCCATTGCATTCCATTCCATTCCATTCCATTCCATTCCGTTCTACTCGGGTTGATTCCATTCCATTCCTTTCCATTCCATTCCATTCCATTCCATTCCATTCCATTCCATTCCATTCCATTCCATTCCATTCCCTTCCATTCCATTCCATTCCAATCCGTTCCATTCTACTCGGGTTGATTCCACTCCATTCCATTGCATTCGACTCCATTCGATTCCATTCGATTCCATTCCATTCCATTCCGTTCCATTCCATTCCATTCCATTCCATTCTAATCCATGGAATTCCATTCCATTCCATTCCATTCCATTCCATTCCATTCCATTCCATTCCATTCCATTCCATTCCGTTCTACTCGGGTTGATTCCATTCCATTCCATTCCATTCCATTCCATTCCATTCCATTCCATTCCATTCCAATCTATTCCATTCTATTCAATTCGATTCCATTCGATTCCATTCAATTCCATTCAATTCCATTCCATTCCATTCCAATCCATTCCATTCTACTCGGGTTGATTCCATTCCATTCCATTCCATTCCATTCCATTCCATTCCATTCCATTCCATTCCATTCCATTCCATTCGATTCCATTCGATTCCATTCCATTCCATTCCATTCCATTCCATTCCATTCCATTCCATTCCATTCCAATCTATTCCATTCGATTCCATTCCATTCCATTCCATTCCATTCCATTCCATTCCATTCCAATCCATTCCATTCTACTCGTGTTGATTCCCTTCCATTCCATTCCACTCCATTCCATTCCATTCCATTCCATTCCATTCCATTCCATTCCATTCCATTCCATTCCATTCCATTCCGTTCTACTCGGGTTGATTCCATTCTATTCCATTACATTCCATTCGATTCCATTCGATTCCATTCGATTCCTTTCCATTCCATTCCATTCCATTCCATTCCATTCCATTCTATTCCATTCCATTCCATTCCATTCCATTCCATTCCATTCCAATCCATTCCCTTCCGTTCTATTCGGGTTGATTCCATTCCATTCCATTCCATTCCATTCCATTCCATTCCATTCCATTCCATTCCATTCCATTCCATTCCATTCCATTCTATTGCATTCCATTCGATTCCATTTGATTCCATTCCATTCCATTCCATTCCATTCCATTCCATTCCATTCCATTCCATTCCATTCTATTCCATTCCATTCCATTCTGTTCCATTCTATTCCATTCCATTCCATTCCGTTCCACTCGGGTTGATTCCATTCTATTCCATTCCATTCCATTCGATTCCATTCGATATCATTCGATTCCATTCCATTCCATTCCATTCCATTCCATTCCATTCCATTCTATTCCATTCCATTCCATTCCATTCCATTCCATTCTATTCCATTCCATTCCATTCCGTTCTACTCGGGTTGATTCCATTCCATTCCATTTCATTCCATTCCATTCCATTCCATTCCATTCGATTCCATTCGATTCCTTTCCATTCCATTCCATTCCAATCCATACCATTCTACTCGTTTTGATTCCATTCCATTCCATTCCATTCCATTCCATTCCATTCCATTCCATTCCACTCGATTCCATTCCATTCCATTCCATTCCATTCCAATCCATTCCATTCTACTCGGGTGGATTCCATTCCATTCCATTCTTTTCCATTCCATTCCATTCCATTCCATTCCATTCCATTACATTCCATTCGGTTCCACTCCATTCCATTCCATTCCATTCCATTCCATTCCATTCCATTCCATTCCATTCCATTCCGTTCTAATCGGGTTGATTCCATTCTATTCCATTCCATTCCATTCCATTCCATTCAATTCCATTCCATTCCATTCCATTCCATTCCATTCTATTCCATTCCATTCTACTCCATTGAATTCCATTCCATTCCATTCTATTCCATTCCATTCCATTCCTTTCCATTCCATTTAGTTCTACTCGGGTTGATTCCGTTCCATTCCATTCCATTCCTTTCCATTCCATTCCAATCCATTCCATTCCATTACTTTCCATTCCATTCCATTCCAATCCATTCCGTTCTACTCGGGTTGACTCCATTCCATTCCATTCCATTACATTACATTCCATTATATTCCATTCCATTCCATTCGATTCCGTTCGATTCCATTCCATTCCATTCCATTCCATTCCATTCCATTCCATTCCATTCGATTCCATTCCATTCCATTTGATTCCATTCCATTCCATTCCATTCCATTCCATTCCATTCCAATCCATTCCTTTCTACTCGGGTTGATTCAATTCCATTCCATTCCATTCCATTCCATTCCATTCCATTCCATTCCATTCCTTTCGATTCCATTCCTTTCCATTCCATTCCATTCCATTCCATTCCATTCCATTCCATTCCGTTCTACTCTGGTTGATTCCACTCCATTCCATTCCATTCCATTCGATTCCATTCCATTCCAATCCATTCCAATCCATTCCATTCTACTCGGGTTGATTCCATTCCATTCCATTCCATTCCATTCCATTCCATTCCATTCCATTCCATTCCATTCCATTCCATTCCATTCTATTCCTTTCGATTCCATTCCATTCCATTAAATTCCATTCCATTCCATTCCATTCCATTCCATTCCATTCCATTCCATTCCATTCCATTCCATTCCATTCCGTTCTACTCGGGTTGATTCCACTCCATTCCATTCCATTCCATTCCATTATATAACATCCCATTCGATTCCATTCCATTCCATTCCATTCCATTCCATTCCATTCCATTCCATTCCATTCCATTCCATTCCATTCCGTTCTAGTCGGGTTGATTCCATTCTATTCCATTCCATTCCATTCCATTCCATTCCATTCCATTCGATTCCATTCCATTCCATTCCATTCTATTCCATTCCATTCTACTCCATTGAATTCCATTCCATTCCATTCAATTCCATTCCATTCCATCCCTTTCCATTCCATTTAGTTCTACTCGGGTTGATTCCATTCCATTCCGTTCCATTCCATTCCATTCCATTCCGTTCAATTCCATTCCATTCCGTTACTTTCCATTCCATTCCATTCAAATCCATTCCATTCTACTCGGGTTGACTCCATTCCATTCCATTCCTTTCCATTCCATTATATTCCATTCTAATCCATTCGATTCCGTTCGATTCCATTCCATTCCATTCCATTCCATTCCATTGCATTCCATTCCATTCCATTCCATTCCATTCCGTTCTACTCGGGTTGATTCCATTCCATTACTTTCCATTCCATTCCATTCCATTCCATTCCATTCCATTCCATTCCATTCAATTCCATTCCCTTCCATTCCATTCCATTCCAATCCATTCCATTCTACTCGGGTTGATTCCATTCCATTCCATTGCATTCGACTCCATTCGATTCCATTCGATTCCATTCCATTCCATTCCGTTCCATTCCATTCCATTCCATTCCATTCTATTCCATTGAATTCCATTCCATTCCATTCCATTCCATTCCATTCCATTCCATTCCATTCCATTCCATTCCATTCCATTCCATTCCGTTCTACTCGGGTTGATTCCATTCCATTCCATTCCATTCCATTCCATTCCATTCCATTCCATTCCATTCCATTCCAATCTATTCCATTCTATTCAATTCGATTCCATTCGATTCCATTCAATTCCATTCAATTCCATTCCATTCCATTCCAATCCATTCCATTCTACTCGGGTTGATTCCATTCCATTCCATTCCATTCCATTCCATTCCATTCCATTCCATTCCATTCGATTCCATTCGATTCCATTCCATTCCATTCCATTCCATTCCATTCCATTCCATTCCATTCCAATCTATTCCATTCGATTCCATTCCATTCCATTCCATTCCATTCCATTCCATTCCATTCCAATCCATTCCATTCTACTCGTGTTGATTCCCTTCCATTCCATTCCACTCCATTCCATTCCATTCCATTCCATTCCATTCCATTCCATTCCATTCCATTCCATTCCATTCCATTCCGTTCTACTCGGGTTGATTCCATTCTATTCCATTACATTCCATTCGATTCCATTCGATTCCATTCGATTCCTTTCCATTCCATTCCATTCCATTCCATTCCATTCCATTCTATTCCATTCCATTCCATTCCATTCCATTCCATTCCATTCCAATCCATTCCCTTCCGTTCTATTCGGGTTGATTCCATTCCATTCCATTCCATTCCATTCCATTCCATTCCATTCCATTCCATTCCATTCCATTCCATTCTATTGCATTCCATTCGATTCCATTCCATTCCATTCCATTCCATTCCATTCCATTCCATTCCATTCCGTTCCATTCCATTCCATTCTATTCCATTCCATTCCATTCTGTTCCATTCTATTCCATTCCATTCCATTCCGTTCCACTCGGGTTGATTCCATTCTATTCCATTCCATTCCATTCGATTCCATTCGATATCATTCGATTCCTTTCCATTCCATTCCATTCCATTCCATTCCATTCCATTCTATTCCATTCCATTCCATTCCATTCCATTCCATTCTATTCCATTCCATTCCATTCCATTCCGTTCTACTCGGGTTGATTCCATTCCATTCCATTTCATTCCATTCCATTCCATTCCATTCCATTCCATTCCATTCCATTCCATTCGATTCCATTAAATTCCATTCCATTCCAATCCATTCCATTCTACTCGGGTTGATTCCATTCCATTCCATTCCATTCCATTCCATTCCATTCCATTCCATTCCATTCCATTCCATTCCATTGCATTCCATTCCACTCGATTCCATTCCATTCCATTCCATTCCATTCCAATCCATTCCATTCTACTCGGGTGGATTCCATTCCATTCCATTCTTTTCCATTCCATTCCATTCCATTCCATTCCATTACATTCCATTCGGTTCCATTCCATTCCATTCCATTCCATTCCATTCCATTCCATTCCATTCCATTCCCTTCTAATCGGGTTGATTCCATTCTATTCCATTCCATTCCATTCCATTCCATTCAATTCCATTCCATTCCATTCCATTCCATTCCATTCTATTCCATTCCATTCTACTCCATTGAATTCCATTCCATTCCATTCTATTCCATTCCATTCCATTCCTTTCCATTCCATTTAGTTCTACTCGGGTTGATTCCATTCCATTCCATTCCATTCCTTTCCATTCCATTCCAATCCATTCCATTCCATTACTTTCCATTCCATTCCATTCCAATCCATTCCATTCTACTCGGGTTGACTCCATTCCATTCCATTCCATTACATTACATTCCATTATATTCCATTCCATTCCATTCGATTCCGTTCGATTCCATTCCATTCCATTCCATTCCATTCCATTCCATTCCATTCCATTCGATTCCATTCCATTCCATTCCATTCCATTCCATTCCATTCCAATCCATTCCATTCTACTCGGGTTGATTCAATTCCATTCCATTCCATTCCATTCCATTCCATTCCATTCCATTCCTTTCGATTCCATTCCTTTCCATTCCATTCCATTCCATTCCATTCCATTCCATTCCATTCCATTCCATTCCATTCCGTTCTACTCGGGTTGATTCCACTCCATTCCATTCCATTCCATTCCATTCCATTCCATTCCATTCCATTCCATTCCTTTCCATTCCAACGCATTCCGTTCTACTCGGGTTGATTCCATTCCATTCCATTGAATTCCATTCCATTCCATTCCATTCCATTCCATTCCATTCCATTCCATTCCATTCCATTCCATTCGATTCCATTCCATTCCATTCCATTCCAAACCATTCCATTCTACTCGGGTTCATCATTCCATTCCATTCCATTCCATTCCATTCCACTCGGGTTCATTCCATTCCATTCCATTCCATTCCATTCCATTCCATTCCATTCCACTCGGGTGCATTCCATTCCATTCCATTCCATTCCATTCCATTCCATTCCATTCCGTTCTGCTCAGGTTGATTTCCATTCCATTCCATTCCATTCCATTCCATTCCATTCCATTCCATTCCATTCCGTTCTACTCGGCTTGAATCCATTGAGTTCCGTTCCGTTCCTTTCCGTCCCGACACGTCCCGTCCCGTCCCGTCCCGTCCCGTCCCGTCCCGTGCCGTTTTACTCGGGTTGATTCCTTTCCATTCCGTTCCGCTCGTTTCCTATACGTTCCATTCTGTTCCACGCGGGTTGGTTCAATTCCATTCTATTCTATTCTATTCCTTTCCCTTCCATTCCATTCCATTCC
Organism: Gorilla gorilla gorilla; assembly: GCF_029281585.2. Classification (NCBI taxonomy): domain Eukaryota; kingdom Metazoa; phylum Chordata; class Mammalia; order Primates; family Hominidae; genus Gorilla; species Gorilla gorilla. The sequence continues at coordinate 3,072,322 of NC_073241.2, forward strand.
ATTCCATTCTACTCGGGTTGATTCCATGCCATTCCGTTCCGCTCCATTCCGTTCCACGCGGGTTGGTTCAATTCCATTCTATTCTATTCTATTCCTTTCCCTTCCATTCCATTCCATTCCATTCCATTCTACTCGGGTTGATTCCATGCCATTCCGTTCCGTTCCATTCCGTCCCATCCCGACCCGTCCCATCCCGTCCCGTCCCGTCCCATCCCGTTCCGTTCCACATGGGTTGATTCAATTCCTTTCGGTTACATTGAATTCCATTCCATTCCATTCTACTCGGATTGATTCCATTCCATTCCATTCCATTCCATTCCATTCCATTCCATTCCATTCCATTCCATTCCATTGCGTTCCATTCGATTCGATTCCATTCCATTCCTTTCCATTCCATTCCAATCCATTCCATTCTACTTGGGTTGATTCCATTCCATTCCATTCCATTCCATTCGATTCCATTCAATTCCATTCCATTCCATTCCATTCCATTCCATTCCATTCCATTCCATTCCATTCCATTCCATTCCATTCCACTCGATTCCATTCCATTCCATTCCATTCCATTCCAATCTATTCCATTCGATTCCATTCCATTCCATTCCATTCCATTCCATTCCATTCCACTCGATTCCATTCCATTCCATTCCATTCCATTCCAATCTATTCCATTCGATTCCATTCCATTCCATTCCATTCCATTCCATTCCATTCCAATCTATTCCATTCGATTCCATTCCATTCCATTCCATTCCATTCCATTCCATTCCATTCCAATCCATTCCATTCTACTCGTGTTGATTCCCTTCCATTCCATTCCACTCCATTCCATTCCATTCCATTCCATTCCATTCCATTCCATTCCATTCCATTCCATTCCATTCCATTCCATTCCATTCCATTCCGTTCTACTCGGGTTGATTCCATTCTATTCCATTACATTCCATTCGATTCCATTCGATTCCATTCGATTCCTTTCCATTCCATTCCATTCCATTCCATTCCATTCCATTCCATTCCATTCCATTCCATTCCATTCCATTCCAATCCATTCCCTTCCGTTCTATTCGGGTTGATTCCATTCCATTCCATTCCATTCCATTCCATTCCATTCCATTCCATTCCATTCCATTCTATTGCATTCCATTCGATTCCATTCGATTCCATTCCATTCCATTCCATTCCATTCCATTCCATTCCATTCCATTCCATTCCATTCTATTCCATTCCATTCCATTCTGTTCCATTCTATTCCATTCCATTCCATTCCGTTCCACTCGGGTTGATTCCATTCTATTCCATTCCATTCCATTCGATTCCATTCGATATCATTCGATTCCATTCCATTCCATTCCATTCCATTCCATTCCATTCCATTCCATTCCATTCTATTCCATTCCATTCCATTCCATTCCATTCCATTCTATTCCATTCCATTCCATTCCGTTCTACTCGGGTTGATTCCATTCCATTCCATTTCATTCCATTCCATTCCATTCCATTCCATTCGATTCCATTCGATTCCATTCCATTCCATTCCATTCCAATCCATTCCATTCTACTCGGGTTGATTCCATTCCATTCCATTCCATTCCATTCCATTCCATTCCATTCCATTCCATTCCATTCCATTCCACTCGATTCCATTCCATTCCATTCCATTCCATTCCAATCCATTCCATTCTACTCGGGTGGATTCCATTCCATTCCATTCTTTTCCATTCCATTCCATTCCATTCCATTCCATTACATTCCATTCGGTTCCATTCCATTCCATTCCATTCCATTCCATTCCATTCCATTCCATACCATTCCATTCCATTCCATTCCGTTCTAATCGGGTTGATTCCATTCTATTCCATTCCATTCCATTCCCTTCCATTCAATTCCATTCCATTCCATTCCATTCCATTCCACTCTATTCCATTCCATTCTACTCCATTGAATTCCATTCCATTCCATTCTATTCCATTCCATTCCATTCCTTTCCATTCCATTTAGTTCTACTCGGGTTGATTCCATTCCATTCCATTCCATTCCTTTCCATTCCATTCCAATCCATTCCATTCCATTACTTTCCATTCCATTCCATTCCAATCCATTCCATTCTACTCGGGTTGACTCCATTCCATTCCATTCCATTACATTACATTCCATTATATTCCATTCCATTCCATTCGATTCCGTTCGATTCCATTCCATTCCATTCCATTCCATTCCATTCCATTCCATTCCATTCGATTCCATTCCATTCCATTCGATTCCATTCCATTCCATTCCATTCCATTCCATTCCATTCCAATCCATTCCATTCTACTCGGGTTGATTCAATTCCATTCCATTCCATTCCATTCCATTCCATTCCATTCCTTTCGATTCCATTCCTTTCCATTCCATTCCATTCCATTCCATTCCATTCCATTCCATTCCATTCCGTTCTACTCGGGTTGATTCCATTCCATTCCATTCCATTCCATTCCATTCCATTCCACTCCATTCCATTCGATTCCATTCGATTCCATTCCATTCCATTCCATTCCATTCTAATCCATTCCATTCTACTCGGGTTGATGCCATTCCATTCCATTCCATTCCATTCCATTCCATTGCATTCCTTTCGATTCCATTCGATTCCATTCCATTCGATTCCATTCGAGATCATTCGATTCCATTCCATCCCATTCCAATCCATTCCATTCCATTCCGTTCTACTCGGGTTGATTCCATTCCATTCCATTTCATTCCATTCCATTCCATTCCATTCCATTCGATTCCATTCGATTCCATTCCATTCCATTCCATTCCAATCCATTCCATTCTACTCGGGTTGATCCCATTCCATTCCACTCCATTCCATTCCATTCCATTCCATTCCATTCCATTCCATTCGATTCCACTCGATTCCATTCCATTCTTTCCATTCCATTCCAATCCATTCCATTCTACTCGGGTGGATTCCATTCCATTCCATTCCATTCCATTCCATTCCATTCCATTCCACTCCATTCGATTCCATTCCATTCCATTCCATTCCATTCCATTCCATTCCATTCCATTCCATTCCATTCCGTTCTAGTCGGGTTGATTCCATTCTATTCCATTCCATTCCATTCCATTCCACTCCATTCCATTCCATTCCATTCCATTCTATTCCATTCCATTCTACTCCATTGAATTCCATTCCATTCCATTCTATTCCATTCCATTCCATTCCTTTCCATTCCATTTAGTTCTACTCGGGTTGATTCCATTCCATTCCATTCCATTCCATTCCATTCCATTCCATTCCATTCCATTCCATTCCATTACTTTCCATTCCATTCCATTCCAATCCATTGCATTCTACTCGGGTTGACTCCATTCCATTCCATTCCATTCCATTCCATTCCATTCCATTATAATCCATTCCATTCCATTCGATTCCGTTCGATTCCATTCCATTCCATTCCATTCCATTCCATTCAATTCCATTCGATTCCATTCGATTCCATTCCATTCCATTCCATTCCAATCCATTCCATTCTACTCGGGTTGATTCCATTCCATTCCATTCCATTCCATTCCATTCCATTCCATTCCATTCCATTCCATTCCATTCTATTCCTTTCGATTCCATTCCATTCCATTAAATTCCATTCCATTCCATTCCATTCCATTCCATTCCATTCCATTCCATTCCATTCCATTGCATTCCGTTCTACTCGGGTTGATTCCACTCCATTCCATTCCATTCCATTCCATTATATACCATCCCATTCGATTCCATTCCATTCCATTCCATTCCATTCCATTCCATTGCATTCCATTCCATTCCATTCCATTCCATTCCATTCCGTTCTAGTCGGGTTGATTCCATTCTATTCCATTCCATTCCATTCCATTCCATTCCATTCCATACGATTCCATTCCATTCCATTCCATTCTATTCCATTCCATTCTACTCCATTGAATTCCATTCCATTCCATTCAATTCCATTCCATTCCATCCCTTTCCATTCCATTTACTTCTACTCGGGTTGATTCCATTCCATTCCATTCCATTCCATTCCATTCCATTCAATTCCATTCCATTCCGTTACTTTCCATTCCATTCCATTCAAATCCATTCCATTCTACTCGGGTTGACTCCATTCCATTCCATTCCTTTCCATTCCATTATATTCCATTCTAATCCATTCGATTCCGTTCGATTCCATTCCATTCCATTCCATTCCATTCCATTGCATTCCATTCCATTCCATTCCATTCCATTCCGTTCTACTCGGGTTGATTCCATTCCATTCCTTTCCATTCCATTCCATTCCATTCCATTCCATTCCATTCCATTCCATTCCATTCCCTTCCATTCCCTTCCATTCCATTCCATTCCAATCCATTCCATTCTACTCGGGTTGATTCCATTCCATTCCATTGCATTCGACTCCATTCGATTCCATTCGATTCCATTCCATTCCATTCCGTTCCATTCCATTCCATTCCATTCCATTCTATTCCATTGAATTCCATTCCATTCCATTCCATTCCATTCCATTCCATTCCATTCCATTCCATTCCATTCCATTCCATTCCATTCCGTTCTACTCGGGTTGATTCCATTCCATTCCATTCCATTCCATTCCATTCCATTCCATTCCATTCCAATCTATTCCATTCTATTCAATTCGATTCCATTCGATTCCATTCAATTCCATTCAATTCCATTCCATTCCATTCCAATCCATTCCATTCTACTCGGGTTGATTCCATTCCATTCCATTCCATTCCATTCCATTCCATTCCATTCCATTCCATTCCATTCCATTCCATTCCATTCCAATCTATTCCATTCGATTCCATTCCATTCCATTCCATTCCATTCCATTCCATTCCAATCCATTCCATTCTACTCGTGTTGATTCCCTTCCATTCCATTCCACTCCATTCCATTCCATTCCATTCCATTCCATTCCATTCCATTCCATTCCATTCCATTCCATTCCATTCCGTTCTACTCGGGTTGATTCCATTCTATTCCATTACATTCCATTCGATTCCATTCGATTCCATTCGATTCCTTTCCATTCCATTCCATTCCATTCCATTCCATTCCATTCTATTCCATTCCATTCCATTCCATTCCATTCCATTCCATTCCAATCCATTCCCTTCCGTTCTATTCGGGTTGATTCCATTCCATTCCATTCCATTCCATTCCATTCCATTCCATTCCATTCCATTCCATTCTATTGCATTCCATTCGATTCCATTCGATTCCATTCCATTCCATTCCATTCCATTCCATTCCATTCCATTCTATTCCATTCCATTCCATTCTGTTCCATTCTATTCCATTCCATTCCATTCCGTTCCACTCGGGTTGATTCCATTCTATTCCATTCCATTCCATTCGATTCCATTCGATATCATTCGATTCCTTTCCATTCCATTCCATTCCATTCCATTCCATTCCATTCCATTCTATTCCATTCCATTCCATTCCATTCCATTCCATTCTATTCCATTCCATTCCATTCCGTTCTACTCGGGTTGATTCCATTCCATTCCATTTCATTCCATTCCATTCCATTCCATTCCATTCGATTCCATTCGATTCCATTAAATTCCATTCCATTCCAATCCATTCCATTCTACTCGGGTTGATTCCATTCCATTCCATTCCATTCCATTCCATTCCATTCCATTCCATTCCATTCCATTCCATTCCACTCGATTCCATTCCATTCCATTCCATTCCATTCCAATCCATTCCATTCTACTCGGGTGGATTCCATTCCATTCCATTCTTTTCCATTCCATTCCATTCCATTCCATTCCATTACATTCCATTCGGTTCCATTCCATTCCATTCCATTCCATTCCATTCCATTCCATTCCATTCCATTCCATTCCGTTCTAATCGGGTTGATTCCATTCTATTCCATTCCATTCCATTCCATTCCATTCAATTCCATTCCATTCCATTCCATTCCATTCCATTCTATTCCATTCCATTCTACTCCATTGAATTCCATTCCATTCCATTCTATTCCATTCCATTCCATTCCTTTCCATTCCATTTAGTTCTACTCGGGTTGATTCCATTCCATTCCATTCCATTCCTTTCCATTCCATTCCAATCCATTCCATTCCATTACTTTCCATTCCATTCCATTCCAATCCATTCCATTCTACTCGGGTTGACTCCATTCCATTCCATTCCATTACATTACATTCCATTATATTCCATTCCATTCCATTCGATTCCGTTCGATTCCATTCCATTCCATTCCATTCCATTCCATTCCATTCCATTCGATTCCATTCCATTCCATTCGATTCCATTCCATTCCATTCCATTCCATTCCATTCCATTCCAATCCATTCCATTCTACTCGGGTTGATTCAATTCCTTTCCATTCCATTCCATTCCATTCCATTCCATTCCATTCCTTTCGATTCCATTCCTTTCCATTCCATTCCATTCCATTCCATTCCATTCCATTCCATTCCATTCCATTCCGTTCTACTCGGGTTGATTCCACTCCATTCCATTCCATTCCATTCCATTCCATTCCATTCCATTCCATTCCATTCCTTTCCATTCCAACCCATTCCGTTCTACTCGGGTTGATTCCATTCCATTCCATTGAATTCCATTCCATTCCATTCCATTCCATTCCATTCCATTCCATTCCATTCCATTCGATTCCATTCCATTCCATTCCATTCCAAACCATTCCATTCTACTCGGGTTCATCATTCCATTCCATTCCATTCCACTCGGGTTCATTCCATTCCATTCCATTCCATTCCATTCCATTCCATTCCATTCCACTCGGGTGCATTCCATTCCATTCCATTCCATTCCATTCCATTCCATTCCATTCCGTTCTGCTCAGGTTGATTTCCATTCCATTCCATTCCATTCCATTCCATTCCATTCCATTCCATTCCATTCCATTCCATTCCATTCCATTCCATTCCGTTCTACTCGGCTTGAATCCATTGAGTTCCGTTCCGTTCCTTTCCGTCCCGACACGTCCCGTCCCGTCCCGTCCCGTCCCGTCCCGTCCCGTGCCGTTTTACTCGGGTTGATTCCTTTCCATTCCGTTCCGCTCGTTTCCGTTACGTTCCATTCCGTTCCACGCGGGTTGGTTCAATTCCATTCTATTCTATTCTATTCCTTTCCCTTCCATTCCATTCCATTCCATTCCATTCTACTCGGGTTGATTCCATGCCATTCCGTTCCGTTCCATTCCGTCCCATCCCGACCCGTCCCATCCCGTCCCGTCCCGTCCCATCCCGTTCCGTTCCACATGGGTTGATTCAATTCCTTTCGGTTACATTGAATTCCATTCCATTCCATTCTACTCGGATTGATTCCATTCCATTCCATTCCATTCCATTCCATACAATTCCATTCCATTCCATTTCATTGCATTCCATTCCATTCCATTTCTTTCGATTCCATTCGTTTCCATTCCATTCCATTCCATTCCAATCCATTCCATTCTACTCGGGTTGATTCCATTCCATTCCATTCCATTCCATTCCATTCCATTCCATTCCATTCCATTCCATTCCACTCGATTCCATTCCATTCCTTTCCATTCCATTCCAATCCATTCCATTCTACTCGGGTGGATTCCATTCCATTCCATTCGATTCCATTCCATTCCATTCCATTCCATTCCGTTCTAGTCGGGTTGATTCCATTCTATTCCATTCCATTCCATTCCATTCCATTCCATTCCATTCCATTCCATTCCATTCCATTCCATTCCATGCCATTCCATTCTATTCCATTCCATTCTACTCCATTGAATTCCATTCCATTCCATTCAATTCCATTCCATTCCATTCCTTTCCATTCCATTTAGTTCTACTCGGGTTGATTCCATTCCATTCCATTCCATTCCATTCCATTCCATTCCATTCCATTCGATTCCATTCCATTCCATTGCATTCCATTCCATTCCATTCCATTCCAATCCATTCTTTTCTACTCGGGTTGATTCCATTCCATTCCATTCCATTCCATTCCATTCCATTCCATTCCGTTCTACTCGGGTTGATTCCACTCCATTCCATTCCATTGCATTCCATTCCATTCCATTCCATTCCATTCCATTCCATTCCTTTCCATTCCAACCAATTCCGTTCTACTCGGGTTGATTCCATTCCATTCCATTCCATTCCGTTCCATTCCATTCCATTCCATTCCATTCGATTCCATTCCATTCCATTCCATTCCAAACCATTCCATTCTACACGGGTTCATCATTCCATTCCATTCCATTCCATTCCATTCCATTCCACTTTGGTTCATTCCATTCCATTCCATTCCATTGCATTCCATTCCATTCCATTCCACTCGGGTGCATTCCATTCCATTCCATTCCATTCCATTCCATTCCATTCCATTCCATTCCATTCCATTCGATTCCATTCCATTCCATTCCATTCCATTCCATTCTGTTCCATTCTATTACATTCCATTCCATTCTGTTCCACTCGGGTTGATTCCATTCTATTCCATTCCATTCCACTCGATTCCATTCCATTCCATTCCATTCCATTCCAATCTATTCCATTCGATTCCATTCCATTCCATTCCATTCCATTCCATTCCATTCCATTCCAATCTATTCCATTCGATTCCATTCCATTCCATTCCATTCCATTCCATTCCATTCCATTCCAATCCATTCCATTCTACTCGTGTTGATTCCCTTCCGTTCCATTCCACTCCATTCCATTCCATTCCATTCCATTCCATTCCATTCCATTCCATTCCATTCCATTCCATTCCGTTCTACTCGGGTTGATTCCATTCTATTCCATTACATTCCATTCGATTCCATTCGATTCCATTCGATTCCTTTCCATTCCATTCCATTCCATTCCAATCCATTCCATTCTATTCCATTCCATTCCATTCCATTCCATTCCATTCCATTCCATTCCAATCCATTCCCTTCCGTTCTATTCGGGTTGATTCCATTCCATTCCATTCCATTCCATTCCATTCCATTCCATTCCATTCCATTCCATTCCATTCCATTCTATTGCATTCCATTCGATTCCATTCGATTCCATTCCATTCCATTCCATTCCATTCCATTCCATTCCATTCCATTCCATTCCATTCCATTCTATTCCATTCCATTCCATTCTGTTCCATTCTATTACATTCCATTCCATTCTGTTCCACTCGGGTTGATTCCATTGTATTCCATTCCATTCCATTCGATTCCATTCGATATCATTCGATTCCATTCCATTCCATTCCATTCCATTCCATTCCATTCCATTCCATTCCATTCTATTCCATTCCATTCCATTCCATTCCATTCCATTCTATTCCATTCCATTCCATTCCGTTCTACTCGGGTTGATTCCATTCCATTCCATTTCATTCCATTCCATTCCATTCCATTCCATTCGATTCCATTCGATTCCATTCCATTCCATTCCATTCCAATCCATTCCATTCTACTCGGGTTGATTCCATTCCATCCCATTCCATTCCATTCCATTCCATTCCATTCCATTCCATTCCACTCGATTCCATTCCATTCCATTCCATTCCATTCCAATCCATTCCATTCTACTCGGGTGGATTCCATTCCATTCCATTCTTTTCCATTCCATTCCATTCCATTCCATTCCATTACATTCCATTCGGTTCCATTCCATTCCATTCCATTCCATTCCATTCCATTCCATTCCATTCCATTCCATTCCGTTCTAATCGGGTTGATTCCATTCTATTCCATTCCATTCCATTCCATTCCATTCAATTCCATTCCATTCCATTCCATTCCATTCCATTCTATTCCATTCCATTCTACTCCATTGAATTCCATTCCATTCCATTCTATTCCATTCCATTCCATTCCTTTCCATTCCATTTAGTTCTACTCGGGTTGATTCCATTCCATTCCATTCCATTCCTTTCCATTCCATTCCAATCCATTCCATTCCATTACTTTCCATTCCATTCCATTCCAATCCATTCCATTCTACTCGAGTTGACTCCATTCCATTCCATTCCATTACATTACATTCCATTATATTCCATTCCATTCCATTCGATTCCGTTCGATTCCATTCCATTCCATTCCATTCCATTCCATTCCATTCCATTCCATTCGATTCCATTCCATTCCATTCGATTCCATTCCATTCCATTCCATTCCATTCCATTCCATTCCAATCCATTCCATTCTACTCGGGTTGATTCAATTCCATTCCATTCCATTCCATTCCATTCCATTCCATTCCTTTCGATTCCATTCCTTTCCATTCCATTCCATTCCATTCCATTCCATTCCATTCCATTCCATTCCGTTCTACTCGGGTTGATTCCACTCCATTCCATTCCATTCCATTCCATTCCATTCCATTCCATTCCATTCCAATCCATTCCATTCTACTCGGGTTGATTCTATTCCATTCCAATCCATTCCATTCCATTCCATTCCATTCCATTCCATTCCATTCCATTCCATTCCATTCTATTCCTTTCGATTCCATTCCATTCCATTAAATTCCATTCCATTCCATTCCATTCCATTCCATTCCATTCCATTCCATTCCATTCCATTCCATTCCATTCCGTTCTACTCGGGTTGATTCCACTCCATTCCATTCCATTCCATTCCATTATATACCATCCCATTCGATTCCATTCCATTCCATTCCATTCCATTCCATTCCATTCCATTCCATTCCATTCCATTCCATTCCATTCCGTTCTAGTCGGGTTGATTCCATTCTATTCCATTCCATTCCATTCCATTCCATTCCATTCCATTCCATTCGATTCCATTCCATTCCATTCCATTCTATTCCATTCCATTCTACTCCATTGAATTCCATTCCATTCCATTCAATTCCATTCCATTCCATCCCTTTCCATTCCATTTAGTTCTACTCGGGTTGATTCCATTCCATTCCGTTCCATTCCATTCCATTCCATTCCATTCAATTCCATTCCATTCCGTTACTTTCCATTCCATTCCATTCAAATCCATTCCATTCTACTCGGGTTGACTCCATTCCATTCCATTCCTTTCCATTCCATTATATTCCATTCTAATCCATTCGATTCCGTTCGATTCCATTCCATTCCATTCCATTCCATTCCATTGCATTCCATTCCATTCCATTCCATTCCATTCCGTTCTACTCGGGTTGATTCCATTCCATTCCTTTCCATTCCATTCCATTCCATTCCATTCCATTCCATTCCATTCCATTCCATTCCATTCCATTCCCTTCCATTCCATTCCAATCCATTCCATTCTACTCGGGTTGATTCCATTCCATTCCATTGCATTCGACTCCATTCGATTCCATTCGATTCCATTCCATTCCATTCCGTTCCATTCCATTCCATTCCATTCCATTCTATTCCATTGAATTCCATTCCATTCCATTCCATTCCATTCCATTCCATTCCATTCCATTCCATTCCATTCCATTCCATTCCATTCCGTTCTACTCGGGTTGATTCCATTCCATTCCATTCCATTCCATTCCATTCCATTCCATTCCATTCCATTCCAATCTATTCCATTCTATTCAATTCGATTCCATTCGATTCCATTCAATTCCATTCAATTCCATTCCATTCCATTCCAATCCATTCCATTCTACTCGGGTTGATTCCATTCCATTCCATTCCATTCCATTCCATTCCATTCCATTCCATTCCATTCCATTCCATTCCATTCGATTCCATTCGATTCCATTCCATTCCATTCCATTCCATTCCATTCCATTCCATTCCATTCCATTCCAATCTATTCCATTCCATTCCATTCCATTCCATTCCATTCCATTCCATTCCATTCCATTCCAATCCATTCCATTCTACTCGTGTTGATTCCCTTCCATTCCATTCCACTCCATTCCATTCCATTCCATTCCATTCCATTTCATTCCATTCCATTCCATTCCATTCCATTCCATTCCATTCCGTTCTACTCGGGTTGATTCCATTCTATTCCATTACATTCCATTCGATTCCATTCGATTCCATTCGATTCCTTTCCATTCCATTCCATTCCATTCCATTCCATTCCATTCTATTCCATTCCATTCCATTCCATTCCATTCCATTCCATTCCAATCCATTCCCTTCCGTTCTATTCGGGTTGATTCCATTCCATTCCATTCCATTCCATTCCATTCCATTCCATTCCATTCTATTGCATTCCATTCGATTCCATTCGATTCCATTCCATTCCATTCCATTCCATTCCATTCCATTCCATTCCATTCCATTCTATTCCATTCCATTCCATTCTGTTCCATTCTATTCCATTCCATTCCATTCCGTTCCACTCGGGTTGATTCCATTCTATTCCATTCCATTCCATTCGATTCCATTCGATATCATTCGATTCCTTTCCATTCCATTCCATTCCATTCCATTCCATTCCATTCCATTCCATTCCATTCCATTCTATTCCATTCCATTCCATTCCATTCCATTCCATTCTATTCCATTCCATTCCATTCCGTTCTACTCGGGTTGATTCCATTCCATTCCATTTCATTCCATTCCATTCCATTCCATTCCATTCCATTCCATTCCATTCGATTCCATTCCATTCCATTCCATTCCAATCCATTCCATTCTACTCGGGTTGATTCCATTCCATTCCATTCCATTCCATTCCATTCCATTCCATTCCATTCCATTCCATTCCACTCGATTCCATTCCATTCCATTCCATTCCATTCCAATCCATTCCATTCTACTCGGGTGGATTCCATTCCATTCCATTCTTTTCCATTCCATTCCATTCCATTCCATTCCATTACATTCCATTCGGTTCCATTCCATTCCATTCCATTCCATTCCATTCCATTCCATTCCATTCCATTCCATTCCATTCCGTTCTAATCGGGTTGATTCCATTCTATTCCATTCCATTCCATTCCATTCCATTCAATTCCATTCCATTCCATTCCATTCCATTCCATTCCATTCTATTCCATTCCATTCTACTCCATTGAATTCCATTCCATTCCATTCTATTCCATTCCATTCCATTCCTTTCCATTCCATTTAGTTCTACTCGGGTTGATTCCATTCCATTCCATTCCATTCCTTTCCATTCCATTCCAATCCATTCCATTCCATTACTTTCCATTCCATTCCATTCCAATCCATTCCATTCTACTCGGGTTGACTCCATTCCATTCCATTCCATTACATTACATTCCATTATATTCCATTCCATTCCATTCGATTCCGTTCGATTCCATTCCATTCCATTCCATTCCATTCCATTCCATTCCATTCCATTCCATTCGATTCCATTCCATTCCATTCGATTCCATTCCATTCCATTCCATTCCATTCCATTCCATTCCAATCCATTCCATTCTACTCGGGTTGATTCAATCCCATTCCATTCCATTCCATTCCATTCCATTCCATTCCTTTCGATTCCATTCCTTTCCATTCCATTCCATTCCATTCCATTCCATTCCATTCCATTCCATTCCATTCCGTTCTACTCGGGTTGATTCCACTCCATTCCATTCCATTCCATTCCATTCCATTCCATTCCATTCCATTCCAACCCATTCGGTTCTACTCGGGTTGATTCCATTCCATTCCATTGAATTCCATTCCATTCCATTCCATTCCATTCCATTCCATTCCATTCCATTCCATTCCATTCGATTCCATTCCATTCCATTCCATTCCAAACCATTCCATTCTACTCGGGTTCATCATTCCATTCCATTCCATTCCATTCCATTCCACTCGGGTTCATTCCATTCCATTCCATTCCATTCCATTCCATTCCACTCGGGTGCATTCCATTCCATTCCATTCCATTCCATTCCATTCCATTCCATTCCGTTCTGCTCAGGTTGATTTCCATTCCATTCCATTCCATTCCATTCCATTCCATTCCATTCCATTCCATTCCATTCCATTCCATTCCATTCCATTCCATTCCATTCCGTTCTACTCGGCTTGAATCCATTGAGTTCCGTTCCGTTCCTTTCCGTCCCGACACGTCCCGTCCCGTCCCGTCCCGTCCCGTCCCGTCCCGTGTCGTTTTACTCGGGTTGATTCCTTTCCATTCCGTTCCGCTCGTTTCCGTTACGTTCCATTCCGTTCCAAGCGTGTTGGTTCAACTCCATTCTATTCTATTCTATTCCTTTCCCTTCCATTCCATTCCATTCCATTCCATTCTACTCGGGTTGATTCCATGCCATTCCGTTCCGCTCCATTCCGTTCCATGCGGGTTGGTTCAATTCCATTCTATTCTATTCTATTCCTTTCCCTTCCATTCCATTCCATTCCATTCCATTCTACTCGGGTTGATTCCATGCCATTCCGTTCCGTTCCATTCCGTCCCATCCCGACCCGTCCCATCCCGTCCCGTCCCGTCCCATCCCGTTCCGTTCCACATGGGTTGATTCAATTCCTTTCGGTTACATTGAATTCCATTCCATTCCATTCTACTCGGATTGATTCCATTCCATTCCATTCCATTCCATTCCATTCCATTCCATTCCATTCCATTCCATTCCATTGCGTTCCATTCGATTCGATTCCATTCCATTCCTTTCCATTCCATTCCAATCCATTCCGTTCTACTTGGGTTGATTCCATTCCATTCCATTCCATTCCATTCGATTCCATTCAATTCCATTCCATTCCATTCCATTCCATTCCATTCCATTCCATTCCATTCCACTCGATTCCATTCCATTCCATTCCATTCCATTCCAATCCATTCCATTCTACTCGGGTGGATTCCATTCCATTCCATTCCTTTCCATTCCATTCCATTCCATTCCATTACATTCCATTCGGTTCCATTCCATTCCATTCCATTCCATTCCATTCCATTCCATTCCATTCCATTCCGTTCTAATCGGGTTGATTCCATTCTATTCCATTCCATTCCATTCCATTCCATTCAATTCCATTCCATTCCATTCCATTCCATTCCATTCCATTCTATTCCATTCCATTCTACTCCATTGAATTCCATTCCTTTCCATTCTATTCCATTCCATTCCATTCCTTTCCATTCCATTTAGTTCTACTCGGGTTGATTCCATTCCATTCCATTCCATTCCTTTCCATTCCATTCCAATCCATTCCATTCCATTACTTTCCATTCCATTCCATTCCAATCCATTCCATTCTACTCGGGTTGACTCCATTCCATTCCATTCCATTACATTACATTCCATTATATTCCATTCCATTCCATTCGATTCTGTTCGATTCCACTCCATTCCATTCCATTCCATTCCATTCCATTCCATTCCATTCCATTCCATTCGATTCCATTCCATTCCATTCGATTCCATTCCATTCCATTCCATTCCATTCCATTCCATTCCATTCCATTCCAATCCATTCCATTCTACTCGGGTTGATTCAATTCCATTCCATTCCATTCCATTCCATTCCATTCCATTCCATTCCATTCCATTCCTTTCGATTCCATTCCATTCCATTCCATTCCATTCCATTCCATTCCATTCCATTCCATTCCGTTCTACTCGTGTTGATTCCATTCCATTCCATTCCATTCCATTCCATTCCATTCCATTCCATTCCATTCCAACCCATTCCGTTCTACTCGGGTTGATTCCATTCCATTCCATTGAATTCCATTCCTTTCCATTCCATTCCATTCCATTCGATTCCATTCCATTCCATTCCATTCCAAACCATTCCATTCTACTCGGGTTCATCATTCCATTCCATTCCATTCCATTCCATTCCACTCGGGTTCATTCCATTCCATTCCATTCCATTCCATTCCATTCCATTCCATTCCACTCGGGTGCATTCCATTCCATTCCATTCCATTCCATTCCATTCCATTCCATTCCATTCCGTTCTGCTCAGGTTGATTTCCATTCCATTCTATTCCATTCCATTCCATTCCATTCCATTCCATTCCATTCCATTCCATTCCATTCCATTCCATTCCATTCCATTCCATTCCATTCCATTCCGTTCTACTCGGCTTGAATCCATTGAGTTCCGTTCCGTTCCGTTCCGTCCCGACACGTCCCGTCCCGTCCCGTCCCGTCCCGTCCCGTCCCGTGCCGTTTTACTCGGGTTGATTCCTTTCCATTCCGTTCCGCTCGTTTCCGTTACGTTCCATTCCGTTCCACGCGGGTTGGTTCAATTCCATTCTATTCTATTCTATTCCTTTCCCTTCCATTCCATTCCATTCCATTCCATTCTACTCGGGTTGATTCCATGCCATTCCGTTCCGCTCCATTCCGTACCACGCGGGTTGGTTCAATTCCATTCTATTCTATTCTATTCCTTTCCCTTCCATTCCATTCCATTCCATTCCATTCTACTCGGGTTGATTCCATGCCATTCCGTTCCGTTCCATTCCGTCCCATCCCGACCCGTCCCATCCCGTCCCGTCCCGTCCCATCCCGTTCCGTTCCACATGGGTTGATTCAATTCCTTTCGGTTACATTGAATTCCATTCCATTCCATTCTACTCGGATTGATTCCATTCCATTCCATTCCATTCCATTCCATACCATTCCATTCCATTCCATTTCATTCCATTCCATTCCATTCCATTTCTTTCGATTCCATTCGTTTCCATTCCATTCCATTCCATTCCAATCCATTCCATTCTACTCGGGTGGATTCCATTCCATTCCATTCCATTCCATTCCATTCCATTCCATTCCATTCCATTCCATTCCATTCCATTCCATTCCATTCCATTCCATTCCATTCCATTCCATTCCATTCCGTTCTAGTCGGGTTGATTCCATTCTATTCCATTCCATTCCATTCCATTCCATTCCATTCCATTCCATTCCATTCCATTCCATTCCATTCCATTCTATTCCATTCCATTCTACTCCATTGAATTCCATTCCATTCCATTCAATTCCATTCCATTCCATTCCTTTCCATTCCATTTAGTTCTACTCGGGTTGATTCCATTCCATTCCATTCCATTCCATTCCATTCCATTCCATTCCATTCCATTCCATTCCATTACTTTCCATTCCATTCCATTCCAATCCATTCCATTCTACTCGGGTTGACTCCATTCCATTCCATTCCATTCCATTCCATTCCATTCCATTCCATTCCATTCCATTCCATTATATTCCATTCTATTCCATTCGATTCCATTCGATTCCATTCCATTCCATTCCATTCCATTCGATTCCATTCCATTCCATTCGATTCCATTCCATTCCATTCGATTCCATTCCATTCCATTCCATTCCATTCCATTCCATTCCATTCCATTTACTCCATTCCGTTCTACTCGGGTTGATTCCATTGAGTTTGGTTCCGTCCCGTCCCGTCCCGTCCCGTCCCGTCCCGTCCCGTCCCGTCCCGTCCCGTGCCGTTTTACTCAGGTTGATTCCTTTCCATTCCGTTCCGCTCGTTTCCTTTACTTTCCATTCCGTTCCACGCGGGTTGGTTCAATTCCATTCTATTCTATTCTATTCCTTTCCCTTCCATTCCATTCCATTCCATTCCATTCTACTCGGGTTGATTCCATGCCATTCCGTTCCGTTCCATTCCGTCCCATCCCGATCCGTCCCATCCCGTCCCGTCCAGTCCCATCCCGTTCCATTCCACATGGGTTGATTCAATTCCTTTCGGTTAGATTGAACTCCATTCCATTCCATTCTACTCGGATTGACTCCATTCCATTCCATTCCATTCCATTCCATTCCATTCCATTCCATTCCATTCCAATCCATTCCATTCTACTCGGGTTGATTCCATTCTATTCCATTCCATTCCATTCCATTCCATTCCATTCCATTCCATTCCATTCCATTCCATTCCATTCCATTCCATTCCATTTCATTCCATTCCATTCCATTCCATTCCATTCCATTCCATTCCATTCCATTCCATTCCATTCCATTCCATTCCATTCCATTCCATTCCACTCCATTCCATTCCATTCCGTTCTACTCGGGTTGATTCCATTCTATTCCATTCCATTCCGTTCGATTCCATTTGATTCCATTCGATTCCATTCCATTCCATTCCATTCCCTTCCATTCCATTCTATTCCATTGAATTCCATTCCATTCCATTCCATTCCATTCCATTCCATTCCATTCCATTCCATTCCATTCCATTCCATTCCATTCCAATACATTCCATTCTACTCTGGTTGATTCCATTCGATTCCATTCCATTCCATTCCATTCGTCTCCATTCGATTCCATTCCATTCCATTCCATTCTATTCCATTGAATTCCATTGAATTCCATTCCATTCCATTCCATTCCATTCCATTCCATTCCATTCCATTCCATTCCATTCCATTCCATTCCATTCGATTCCATTCCATTCCATTCCATTCCATTCCATTCCATTCCATTCCATTCCGTTCTACTCGGGTTGATTCCATTCTATTCCATTCCATTCCGTTCGATTCCATTTGATTCCATTCGATTCCATTCCATTCCATTCCATTCCCTTCCATTCCATTCTATTCCATTCAATTCCATTCCATTCCATTCCATTCCAATCCATTCCATTCCATTCCATTCCGTTCTACTCTGATTGATTCCATTCCATTCCATTCCATTCCAATCCATTCCATTCTACTCGGGTTGATTCCATTCCATTCCATTCCATTCCATTCCATTCCATTCCATTCCATTCCATTCCATTCTATTCCTTTCGATTCCATTCCATTCCATTAAATTCCATTCCATTCCATTCCATTCCATTCCATTCCATTCCATTCCATTCCATTCCATTCCGTTCTACTCGGGTTGATTCCACTCCATTCCATTCCATTCCATTCCATTCCATACCATTCCATTCGATTCCATTCCATTCCATTCCATTCCATTCCATTCCATTCCATTCCATTCCGTTCTAGTCGGGTTGATTCCATTCTATTCCATTCCATTCCATTCCATTCCATTCCATTCCATTCGATTCCATTCCATTCCATTCCATTCTATTCCATTCCATTCTACTCCATTGAATTCCATTCCATTCCATTCAATTCCATTCCATTCCATTCCATTCCATTCCATTCTATTCCATTCCATTCTACTCCATTGAATTCCATTCCATTCCATTCTATTCCATTCCATTCCACTCCTTTCCATTCCATTTAGTTCTACTCGGGTTGATTCCATTCCATTCCATTCCATTCCTTTCCATTCCATTCCAATCCATTCCATTCCATTACTTTCCATTCCATTCCATTCCAATCCATTCCATTCTACTCGTGTTGACTCCATTCCATTCCATTCCATTACATTACATTCCATTATATTCCATTCCATTCCATTCGATTCCGTTCGATTCCACTCCATTCCATTCCATTCCATTCCATTCCATTCCATTCCATTCCATTCCATTCCATTCCATTCGATTCCATTCCATTCCATTCCATTCCATTCCATTCCATTCCATTCCATTCCAATCCATTCCATTCTACTCGGGTTGATTCAATTCCATTCCATTCCATTCCATTCCATTCCATTCCATTCCATTCCATTCCATTCCTTTCGATTCCATTCCATTCCATTCCATTCCATTCCATTCCATTCCATTCCATTCCATTCCATTCCATTCCATTCCATTCCATTCCATTCCATTCCATTCCGTTCTACTCGGGTTGATTCCATTCCATTCCATTCCATTCCATTCCATTCCATTCCATTCCAACCCATTCCGTTCTACTCGGGTTGATTCCATTCCATTCCATTGAATTCCATTGAATTCCATTCCATTCCATTCCATTCCATTCCATTCCATTCCATTCCATTCCATTCCATTCCAAACCATTCCATTCTACTCGGGTTCATCATTCCATTCCATTCCATTCCATTCCATTCCACTCGGGTTCATTCCATTCCATTCCATTCCATTCCAT
This sequence comes from Gorilla gorilla gorilla, assembly GCF_029281585.2. Lineage (NCBI taxonomy): Eukaryota > Metazoa > Chordata > Mammalia > Primates > Hominidae > Gorilla > Gorilla gorilla. The sequence continues at coordinate 3,092,220 of NC_073241.2, forward strand.
TCCATTCCATTCCATTCCATTCCATTCCGTTCTACTCGGCTTGAATCCATTGAGTTCCGTTCCGTTCCGTTCCGTCCCGACACGTCCCGTCCCGTCCCGTCCCGTCGCGTCCCGTCCCGTGCCGTTTTACTCGGGTTGATTCCTTTCCATTCCGTTCCGCTCGTTTCCGTTACGTTCCATTCCGTTCCACGCGGGTTGGTTCAATTCCATTCTATTCTATTCTATTCCTTTCCCTTCCATTCCATTCCATTCCATTCCATTCTACTCGGGTTGATTCCATGCCATTCCGTTCCGCTCCATTCCGTTCCACGCGGGTTGGTTCAATTCCATTCTATTCTATTCTATTCCTTTCCCTTCCATTCCATTCCATTCCATTCCATTCTACTCGGGTTGATTCCATGCCATTCCGTTCCGTTCCATTCCGTCCCATCCCGACCCGTCCCATCCCGTCCCGTCCCGTCCCATCCCGTTCCGTTCCACATGGGTTGATTCAATTCCTTTCGGTTACATTGAATTCCATTCCATTCCATTCTACTCGGATTGATTCCATTCCATTCCATTCCATTCCATTCCATACCATTCCATTCCATACCATTTCATTCCATTCCATTCCATTCCATTTCTTTCGATTCCATTCGTTTCCATTCCATTCCATTCCATTCCAATCCATTCCATTCTACTCGGGTTGATTCCATTCCATTCCATTCCATTCCATTCCATTCCATTCCATTCCACTCGATTCCATTCCATTCCTTTCCATTCCATTCCAATCCATTCCATTCTACTCGGGTGGATTCCATTCCATTCCATTCCATTCCATTCCATTCCATTCCATTCCATTCCATTCCATTCCATTCCATTCGATTCCATTCCATTCCATTCCATTCCATTCCATTCCATTCCATTCCGTTCTAGTCGGGTTGATTCCATTCTATTCCATTCCATTCCATTCCATTCCATTCCATTCCATTCCATTCCATTCCATTCTATTCCATTCCATTCTACTCCATTGAATTCCATTCCATTCCATTCAATTCCATTCCATTCCATTCCTTTCCATTCCATTTAGTTCTACTCGGGTTGATTCCATTCCATTCCATTCCATTCCATTCCATTCCATTCCATTCCATTCCATTCCATTCCATTCCATTCCATTCCTTTCCATTCCATTCCATTCCAATCCATTCCATTCTACTCGGGTTGACTCCATTCCATTCCATTCCATTCCATTCCATTCCATTCCATTCCATTCCATTCCATTCCATTCCATTCCATTCCATTCCATTATATTCCATTCTATTCCATTCGATTCCGTTCGATTCCATTCCATTCCATTCCATTCCATTCCATTCCATTCCATTCGATTCCATTCCATTCCATTCGATTCCATTCCATTCCATTCCATTCCATTCCATTCCATTCCATTTACTCCATTCCGTTCTACTCGGGTTGATTCCATTGAGTTTGGTTCCGTCCCGTCCCGTCCCGTCCCGTCCCGTGCCGTTTTACTCAGGTTGATTCCTTTCCATTCCGTTCCGCTCGTTTCCTTTACTTTCCATTCCGTTCCACGCGGGTTGGTTCAATTCCATTCTATTCTATTCTATTCCTTTCCCTTCCATTCCATTCCATTCCATTCCATTCTACTCGGGTTGATTCCATGCCATTCCGTTCCGTTCCATTCCGTCCCATCCCGATCCGTCCCATCACGTCCCGTCCCGTCCCGTCCCATCCCGTTCCATTCCACATGGGTTGATTCAATTCCTTTCGGTTAGATTGAACTCCATTCCATTCCATTCTACTCGGATTGACTCCATTCCATTCCATTCCATTCCATTCCATTCCATTCCATTCCATTCCATTCCATTCCATTCCAATCCATTCCATTCTACTCGGGTTGATTCCATTCTATTCCATTCCATTCCATTCCATTCCATTCCATTCCATTCCATTCCATTCCATTCCATTCCATTTCATTCCATTCCATTCCATTCCATTCCATTCCATTCCATTCCATTCCATTCGATTCCATTCCATTCCATTCCATTCCATTCCATTCCATTCCATTCCATTCCATTCCATTCCGTTCTACTCGGGTTGATTCCATTCTATTCCATTCCATTCCGTTCGATTCCATTTGATTCCATTCGATTCCATTCCATTCCATTCCATTCCCTTCCATTCCATTCTATTCCATTGAATTCCATTCCATTCCATTCCATTCCATTCCATTCCATTCCATTCCATTCCATTCCATTCCATTCCAATACATTCCATTCTACTGTGGTTGATTCCATTCCATTCCATTCCATTCCATTCCATTCGTCTCCATTCGATTCCATTCCATTCCATTCCATTCTATTCCATTGAATTCCATTGAATTCCATTCCATTCCATTCCATTCCATTCCATTCCATTCGATTCCATTCCATTCCATTCCATTCCATTCCATTCCATTCCATTCCATTCCATTCCATTCCGTTCTACTCGGGTTGATTCCATTCTATTCCATTCCATTCCGTTCGATTCCATTTGATTCCATTCGATTCCATTCCATTCCATTCCATTCCCTTCCATTCCATTCTATTCCATTGAATTCCATTCCATTCCATTCCATTCCATTCCATTCCATTCCGTTCTACTCTGATTGATTCCATTCCATTCCATTCCATTCCATTCCATTGAGTTCCATTCGATTCCATTTGATTCCATTCCATTCCATTCCATTCCAATCCATTCCATTCTACTCGGGTTGATTCCATTCCATTCCATTCCATTCCATTCCATTCCATTCCATTCCATTCCATTCCATTCCATTCCGTTCTACTCGGGTTGATTCCACTCCATTCCATTCCATTCCATTCCATTCCATACCATTCCATTCGATTCCATTCCATTCCATTCCATTCCATTCCATTCCATTCCATTCCATTCCGTTCTAGTCGGGTTGATTCCATTCTATTCCATTCCATTCCATTCCATTCCATTCCATTCCATTCGATTCCATTCCATTCCATTCCATTCTATTCCATTCCATTCTACTCCATTGAATTCCATTCCATTCCATTCAATTCCATTCCATTCCATCCCTTTCCATTCCATTTAGTTCTACTCATGTTGATTCCATTCCATTCCATTCCATTCCATTCCATTCCATTCCATTCAATTCCATTCCATTCCGTTACTTTCCATTCCATTCCATTCCAATCCATTCCATTCTACTCGGGTTGACTCCATTCCATTCCATTCCTTTCCATTCCATTGTATTCCATTCTATTCCATTCGATTCCGTTCGATTCCATTCCATTCCATTCCATTCCATCCCATTGCATTCCATTCCATTCCATTCCATTCCATTCCTTTCTACTCGGGTTGATTCCATTCCATTCCTTTCCATTCCATTCCATTCCATTCCATTCCATTCCATTCCATTCCATTCCATTCCATTCCATTCACTTCCATTCCATTCCATTCCAATCCATTCCATTCTACTCGGGTTGATTCCATTCCATTCCATTGCATTCGACTCCATTCGATTCCATTCGATTCCATTCCATTCCATTCCGTTCCATTCCATTCCATTCCATTCCATTCTATTCCATTGAATTCCATTCCATTCCATTCCATTCCATTCCATTCCATTCCATTCCATTCCTTTCCATTCCATTCCATTCCATTCCATTCCGTTCTACTCGGGTTGATTCCATTCCATTCCATTCCATTCCATTCCATTCCATTCCATTCCATTCCATTCCATTCCATTCCAATCTATTCCATTCTATTCAATTCGATTCCATTCGATTCCATTCAATTCCATTCAATTCCATTCCATTCCATTCCAATCCATTCCATTCTACTCGGGTTGATTCCATTCCATTCCATTCCATTCCATTCCATTCCATTCCATTCCATTCTATTCCATTCGATTCCATTCGATTCCATTCCATTCCATTCCATTCCATTCCATTCCATTCCATTCCATTCCATTCCATTCCATTCCAATCTATTCCATTCGATTCCATTCCATTCCATTCCATTCCATTCCATTCCATTCCATTCCAATCCATTCCATTCTACTCGTGTTGATTCCCTTCCATTCCATTCCACTCCATTCCATTCCATTCCATTCCATTCCATTCCATTCCATTCCATTCCATTCCATTCCATTCCATTCCGTTCTACTCGGGTTGATTCCATTCTATTCCATTACATTCCATTCGATTCCATTCGATTCCATTCGATTCCTTTCCATTCCATTCCATTCCATTCCATTCCATTCCATTCTATTCCATTCCATTCCATTCCATTCCATTCCATTCCATTCCAATCCATTCCCTTCCGTTCTATTCGGGTTGATTCCATTCCATTCCATTCCATTCCATTCCATTCCATTCCATTCCATTCCATTCCATTCCATTGCATTCCATTCGATTCCATTCGATTCCATTCCATTCCATTCCATTCCATTCCATTGAATTCCATTCCATTCCATTCCATTCTATTCCATTCCATTCCATTCTGTTCCATTCTATATCATTCCATTCCATTCCGTTCCACTCGGGTTGATTCCATTCTATTCCATTCCATTCCATTCCATTCCATTCGATATCATTCGATTCCATTCCATTCCATTCCATTCCATTCCATTCCATTCCATTCCATTCCATTCTATTCCATTCCATTCCATTCCATTCCATTCTATTCCATTCCATTCCATTCCATTCCATTCCATTCTATTGCATTCCATTCCATTCCGTTCTACTCGGGTTGATTCCATTCCATTCCATTTCATTCCATTCCTTTCCATTCCATTCCATTCGATTCCATTCGATTCCATTCCATTCCATTCCATTCCAATCCATTCCATTCTACTCGGGTTGATTCCATTCCATTCCATTCCATTCCATTCCATTCCATTCCATTCCATTCCATTCCATTCCACTCGATTCCATTCCATTCCATTCCATTCCATTCCAATCCATTCCATTCTACTCGGGTGGATTCCATTCCATTCCATTCTTTTCCATTCCATTCCATTCCATTCCATTCCATTACATTCCATTCGGTTCCATTCCATTCCATTCCATTCCATTCCATTCCATTCCATTCCATTCCATTCCATTCCTTTCTAATCGGGTTGATTCCATTCTATTCCATTCCATTCCATTCCATTCCATTCCATTCAATTCCATTCCATTCCATTCCATTCCATTCCATTCTATTCCATTCCATTCTACTCCATTGAATTCCATTCCATTCCATTCTATTCCATTCCATTCCATTCCTTTCCATTCCATTTAGTTCTACTCGGGTTGATTCCATTCCATTCCATTCCATTCCTTTCCATTCCATTCCATTCCATTCCATTCCATTCCATTCCATTCCATTCCGTTCTACTCGGCTTTAATCCATTGAGTTCCGTTCCGTTCCGTTCCGTCCCGACACGTCCCGTCCCGTCCCGTCCCGTCCCGTCCCGTCCCGTGCCGTTTTACTCGGGTTGATTCCTTTCCATTCCGTTCCGCTCGTTTCCGTTACGTTCCATTCCGTTCCACGCGGGTTGGTTCAATTCCATTCTATTCTATTCTATTCCTTTCCCTTCCATTCCATTCCATTCCATTCCATTCTACTCGGGTTGATTCCATGCCATTCCGTTCCGCTCCATTCCGTTCCACGCGGGTTGGTTCAATTCCATTCTATTCTATTCTATTCCTTTCCCTTCCATTCCATTCCATTCCATTCCATTCTACTCGGGTTGATTCCATGCCATTCCGTTCCGTTCCATTCCGTCCCATCCCGACCCGTCCCATCCCGTCCCGTCCCGTCCCATCCCGTTCCGTTCCACATGGGTTGATTCAATTCCTTTCGGTTACATTGAATTCCATTCCATTCCATTCTACTCGGATTGATTCCATTCCATTCCATTCCATTCCATTCCATTCCATTCCATTCCATTCCATTCCATTTCATTCCATTCCATTCCATTCCATTGCGTTCCATTCGATTCGATTCCATTCCATTCCTTTCCATTCCATTCCAATCCATTCCATTCTACTTGGGTTGATTCCATTCCATTCCATTCCATTCCATTCCATTCCATTCCATTCCATTCCATTCCACTCGATTCCATTCCATTCCATTCCATTCCATTCCAATCCATTCCATTCTACTCGGGTGGATTCCATTCCATTCCATTCCTTTCCATTCCATTCCATTCCATTCCATTCCATTACATTCCATTCGGTTCCATTCCATTCCATTCCATTCCATTCCATTCCATTCCATTCCATTCCGTTCTAATCGGGTTGATTCCATTCTATTCCATTCCATTCCATTGAATTCCATTCCATTCAATTCCATTCCATTGCATTCCATTCCATTCCATTCTATTCCATTCCATTCTACTCCATTGAATTCCATTCCATTCCATTCTATTCCATTCCATTCCATTCCTTTCCATTCCATTTAGTTCTACTCGGGTTGATTCCATTCCATTCCATTCCATTCCTTTCCATTCCATTCCAATCAATTCCATTCCATTCCTTTCCATTCCATTCCATTCCAATCCATTCCATTCTACTCGGGTTGACTCCATTCCATTCCATTCCATTACATTACATTCCATTATATTCCATTCCATTCCATTCGATTCCGTTCGATTCCACTCCATTCCATTCCATTCCATTCCATTCCATTAAATTCCATTCGATTCCATTCCATTCCATTCTATTCCATTCCATTCCATTCCATTCCATTCCATTCCATTCCATTCCATTCCAATCCATTCCATTCTACTCGGGTTGATTCAATTCCATTCCATTCCATTCCATTCGATTCCATTCCATTCCATTCCATTCCATTCCATTCCATTCCATTCCATTCCATTCAGTTTCATTCCATTCCATTCCATTCCATTCCATTCCATTCCATTCCATTCGATTTAATTCCATTCCATTCCATTCCGTTCTACTCGGGTTGATTCCATTCTATTCCATTCCATTCCGTTCGATTCCATTCGATTCCATTCGACTCCATTCCATTCCATTCCATTCCCTTCCATTCCATTCTATTCCATTGAATTCCATTCCATGGCATTCCATTCCATTCCATTCCATTCCATTCCATTCCATTCCATTCCGTTCTACACTGATTGACTCCATTCCATTCCATTCGATTCCATTCCATTCCATTCCATTCCATTCCATTCCAATACATTCCATTCTACTCGGGTTGATTCCATTCCATTCCATTCCATTCCATTCCATTCCATTCCATTCCATTCCATTCCATTCTATTCCTTTCGATTCCATTCCATTCCATTAAATTCCATTCCATTCCATTCCATTCCATTCCATTCCATTCCATTCCATTCCATTCCGTTCTACTCAGGTTGATTCCACTCCATTCCATTCCATTCCATTCCATACCATTCCATTCGATTCCATTCCATTCCATTCCATTCCATTCCATTCCATTCCATTCCATTCCATTCCATTCCATTCCACTCGGGTTGATTCCATTCTATTCCATTCCATTCCCTTCTATTCCATTTGATATCATTCGATTCCATTCCATCCCATTCCATTCCATTCCATTCCATTCCATTCCGTTCTTCTTGGGTTGATTCCATTCCATTCCATTTCATTCGATTCCATTCCATTCCATTTCTTTCGATTCCATTCGATTCCATTCCATTCCATTCCATTCCAATCCTTTGCATTCTACTCAGTTTGATTCCATTCCATTCCATTCCATTCCATTCAATTCCATTCCATTCCATTCCATTCAATTCCACTCGATTCCATTCCATTCCTTTCCATTCCATTCCAATCCATTCCATTCTACTCGGGTGGATTCCATTCCATTCCATTCCATTCCATTCCATTCCATTCCATTCCATTCCATTCCATTCCGTTCTACTCGGGTTGATTCCACTCCATTCCATTCCATTCCATTCCATTCCATTCCATTCCACTCGGGTTGAGCATTCCATTCGATTCCATTCCATTCCATTCCATTCCATTCCATTCCATTCCATTCCATTCCATTCCACTCGGGTTCATTCCATTCCATTCCATTCCATTCCATTCCATTCCATTCCATTCCATTCCATTCCATTCCGTTCTACTCGGGTTGATTTCCATTCCATTCCATTCCATTCCATTCCACTCCATTCCATTCCATTCCATTCCTTTCCATTCCATTCCATTCCATTCCTTTCCATTTATTCCATTCCGTTCTACTCGGGTTGATTCCATTGAGTTTGGTTCCGTTCCGTTCCGTCCAGTCCCGTCCCGTCCCGTCCCGTTCCGTTTTACTCGGGTTGATTCCTTTGCATTCCGTTCCGCTCGTTTCCATTCCGTTCCATTCCGTTCCACGCGGGTTGGTTCAATTCCATTCTATTCTATTCTATTCCTTTCCATTCCATTCCATTCTACTCGGGTTGATTCTATGCCGTTCCATTCCGTTCCATTCCGTCCCATTCCGACCCGTCCCATCCCGTCCCGTCCCGTCCCATCCCGTTCCGTTCCACATGGGTTGATTCAATTCCTTTCGGTTACATTGAATTCCATTCCATTCCATTCTACTCGGATTGATTCCATTCCATTCCATTCCATTCCATTCTATTCCATTCCATTCCAATCCATTCCATTCTACTCGGGTTGATTCCATTCCATTCCATTACATTCCATTCCATTCCATTCCATTCCATTCCATTCCATTCAGTTTCATTCCATTACATTCCATTCCATTCCATTCCATTCCATTCCATTCCATTCCATTCCATTCCATTCAGTTTCATTCCATTACATTCCATTCCATTCCATTCCATTCCATTCCATTCCATTCGATTTCATTCCATTCCATTCCATTCCGTTCTACTCGGGTTGATTCCATTCTATTCCATTCCATTCCGTTCGATTCCATTCGATTCCATTCGATTCCATTCCATTCCATTCCATTCCCTTCCATTCCATTCTATTCCATTGAATTCCATTCCATGGCATTCCATTCCATTCCATTCCATTCCATTCCATTCCATTCCATTCCGTTCTACTCTGATTGACTCCATTCCACTCCATTCGATTCCATTCCATTCCATTCCTTTCCATTCCAATACATTCCATTCTACTCGGGTTGATTCCATTCAATTCCATTCCATTCCATTCCATTCCATTCCATTCCATTCTATTCCTTTCGATTCCATTCCATTCCATTAAATTCCATTCCATTCCATTCCATTCCATTCCATTCCATTCCATTCCATTCCGTTCTACTCGGGTTGATTCCACTCCATTCCATTCCATTCCATTCCATACCATTCCATTCGATTCCATTCCATTCCATTCCATTCCATTCCATTCCATTCCATTCCATTCCATTCCATTCCATTCCATTCAATTCCATTCCACTCGGGTTGATTCCATTCTATTCCATTCCATTCCCTTCTATTCCATTTGATATCATTCTATTCCATTCCATCCCATTCCATTCCATTCCATTCCATTCCGTTCTTCTTGGGTTGATTCCATTCCATTCCATTTCATTCGATTCCATTCCATTCCATTTCTTTCGATTCCATTCGATTCCATTCCATTCCATTCCATTCCAATCCATTGCATTCTACTCAGTTTGATTCCATTCCATTCCATTCCATTCCATTCAATTCCATTCCATTCCATTCCATTCAATTCCACTCGATTCCATTCCATTCCTTTCCATTCCATTCCAATCCATTCCATTCTACTCGGGTGGATTCCATTCCATTCCATTCCATTCCATTCCATTCCATTCCATTCCATTCCATTCCATTCCATTCCATTCCATTCCATTCCATTCCGTTCTACTCGGGTTGATTCCACTCCATTCCATTCCATTCCATTCCATTCCATTCCATTCCATTCCACTCGGGTTGAGCATTCCATTCGATTCCATTCCATTCCATTCCATTCCATTCCATTCCATTCCATTCCATTCCATTCCATTCCACTCGGGTTCATTCCATTCCATTCCATTCCATTCCATTCCATTCCATTCCATTCCATTCCATTCCGTTCTACTCGGGTTGATTTCCATTCCATTCCATTCCATTCCATTCCACTCCATTCCATTCCATTCCATTCCATTCCATTCCATTCCATTCCATTCCATTCCTTTCCATTTATTCCATTCCGTTCTACTCGGGTTGATTCCATTGAGTTTGGTTCCGTTCCGTTCCGTCCAGTCCCGTCCCGTCCCGTCCCGTTCCATTTTACTCGGGTTGATTCCTTTGCATTCCGTTCCGCTCGTTTCCATTCCGTTCCATTCCGTTCCACGCGGGTTGGTTCAATTCCATTCTATTCTATTCTATTCCTTTCCATTCCATTCCATTCTACTCGGGTTGATTCTATGCCGTTCCATTCCGTTCCATTCCGTCCCATTCCGACCCGTCCCATCCCGTCCCGTCCCGTCCCATCCCGTTCCGTTCCACATGGGTTGATTCAATTCCTTTCGGTTACATTGAATTCCATTCCATTCCATTCTACTCGGATTGATTCCATTCCATTCCATTCCATTCCATTCCATTCCATTCCATTCCAATCCATTCCATTCTACTCGGGTTGATTCCATTCCATTCCATTCCATTCCATTCCATTCCATTCCATTCCATTCCATTCCATTCCATTCCATTCAGTTTCTTTCCATTACATTCCATTCCATTCCATTCCATTCCATTCCATTCCATTCGATTTCATTCCATTCCATTCCATTCCGTTCTACTCGGGTTGATTCCATTCTATTCCATTCCATTCCGTTCGATTCCATTCGATTCCATTCGATTCCATTCCATTCCATTCCATTCCCTTCCATTCCATTCTATTCCATTGAATTCCATTCCATGGCATTCCATTCCATTCCATTCCATTCCATTCCATTCCATTCCATTCCGTTCTACTCTGATTGACTCCATTCCATTCCATTCGATTCCTTTCCATTCCATTCCATTCCATTCCATTCCAATACATTCCATTCTACTCGGGTTGATTCCATTCCATTCCATTCCATTCCATTCCATTCCATTCCATTCCATTCTATTCCTTTCGATTCCATTCCATTCCATTAAATTCCATTCCATTCCATTCCATTCCATTCCATTCCATTCCATTCCATTCCATTCCATTCCATTCCGTTCTACTCGGGTTGATTCCACTCCATTCCATGCCATTCCATTCCATACCATTCCATTCGATTCCATTCCATTCCATTCCATTCCATTCCATTCCATTCCATTCCATTCCATTCCATTCCATTCCACTCGGGTTGATTCCATTCTATTCCATTCCATTCCCTTCTATTCCATTTGATATCATTCGATTCCATTCCATCCCATTCCATTCCATTCCATTCCATTCCGTTCTTCTTGGGTTGATTCCATTCCATTCCATTTCATTCGATTCCATTCCATTCCATTTCTTTCGATTCCATTCGATTCCATTCCATTCCATTCCATTCCAATCCATTGCATTCTACTCAGTTTGATTCCATTCCATTCCATTCCATTCCATTCAATTCCATTCCATTCCATTCCATTCAATTCCACTCGATTCCATTCCATTCCTTTCCATTCCATTCCAATCCATTCCATTCTACTCGGGTGGATTCCATTCCATTCCATTCCATTCCATTCCATTCCATTCCATTCCATTCCATTCCATTCCATTCGATTCCATTCCATTCCATTCCATGGCATTCCATTCCATTCCATTCCATTCCATTCCATTCCGTTCTAGTCGGGTTGATTCCATTCCATTCCATTGCATTCCATTCCATTCCATTGCATTCCATTCCATTCCATTCCATTCCATTCCATTCCATTCCATTCCATTCCATTCCATTCCATTCCATTCCATTGCATTCCATTCGATTCCATTCCATTCCATTCCATTCCATTCCATTCCATTCCATTCCATTCCATTCCATTCCATTCCGTTCCACTCGGGTTGATTCCATTCTATTCCATTCCATTCCCTTCTATTCCATTCGATATCATTCGATTCCATTCCATCCCATTCCATTCCATTCCATTCCATTCCGTTCTTCTTGGGTTGATTCCATTCCATTCCATTTCATTCCATTCCATTCCATTCCATTTCTTTCGATTCCATTCGATTCCATTCCATTCCATTCCATTCCATTCAATTCCATTCCATTCCATTCCATTCAATTCCACTCGATTCCATTCCATTCCTTTCCATTCCATTCCAATCCATTCCATTCTACTCTGGTGGATTCCATTCCATTCCATTCCATTCCATTCCATTCCATTCCATTCCATTCCATTCCATTCCATTCCATTCCATTCCATGGCATTCCATTCCATTCCATTCCATTCCATTCCATTCCGTTCTAGTCGGGTTGATTCCATTCCATTCCATTGCATTCCATTCCATTCCATTGCATTCCATTCCATTCCATTCCATTCCATTCCATTCCATTCCATTCCATTCCATTCCATTCCATTCCATTCCATTCCATTCCATTCTATTCCATTCCATTCTACTCCATTGAATTCCATTCCATTCCATTCAATTTCATTCCATTCCATTCCTTTCCAATCCATTTAGTTCTACTCGGGTTGATTCCATTCCATTCCATTCCATTCCATTCCATTCCATTCCATTCCATTCCAATCCATTCCATTCCATTCCATTCCATTCCATTCCATTCCATTCCATTCCATTCCATTCCATTCCATTCCATTACTTTCCATTCCATTCCATTCCAATCCATTCCATTCTACTCGGGTTGACTCCATTCCATTCCATTCCACTCCATTCCATTCCGTTATATTCCATTCTATTCCATTCGATTCCGTTCGATTCCATTCCATTCCATTCCATTCCATTCCATTCCATTTGATTCCATTCCATTCCATTCCATTCCATTCCATTCCATTCCATTCCATTCCATTCCATTCCAATCCATTCCATTCTACTCGGGTTGATTCCATTCCATTTCATTCCATTCCAATCCATTCCATTCCATTCCATTCCATTCCATTCCATTCCATTCCATTCCAATCCATTCCATTCCATTCCATTCCATTCCATTCCATTCCATTCCATTCCATTCTACTCGGATTGATTGCATTCCATTCCATTCCATTCCAGTCCATTCCAATCCACTCCATTCTACTCGGGTTGATTCCATTCCATTCCATTCCATTCCATTCCATTCCATTCCATTCCATTCCATTGCGTTCCATTCTATTCGATTCCATTCCATTCCATTCCATTCCATTCCATTCCAATCCATTCCATTCTACTTGGGTTCATTCCATTCCATTCCATTCCATTCCATTCGATTCCATTCGATTCCATTCCATTCCATTCCATACCATTCCATTCCATTTTGTTCTACTCGGGTTGATTCCACTCCATTCCATTCCATTCCATTCCATTCCATTCTATTCCATTCCATTCCATTCGATTCCATTCTATTCCATTCGATTCCATTCCATTCCATTTCATTTTATTCCATTCCATTCCATTCCATTCTATTCCATTGAATTCCATTCCATTCCATTCCATTCCATTCCATTCCATTCCATTCCATTCCATTCCATTCCATTCCGTTCTACTCGGGTTGATTCCACTCCATTCCATTCCATTCCATTCCATTCCATTCCATTCCATTCCATTCCACTCGGGTTGAGCATTCCATTCGATTCCATTCCATTCCATTCCATTCCATTCCATTCCATTCCATTCCATTCCATTCCATTCCACTCGGGTTCATTCCATTCCATTCCATTCCATTCCATTCCATTCCATTCCGTTCTAGTCGGGTTGATTTCCATTCCATTCCATTCCATTCCATTCCACTCCATTCCATTCCATTCCATTCCATTCCATTCCATTCCATTCCATTCCTTTCCATTTATTCCATTCCGTTCTACTCGGGTTGATTCCATTGAGTTTGGTTCCGTTCCGTTCCGTCCAGTCCCGTCCCGTCCCGTCCCGTTCCGTTTTACTCGGGTTGATTCCTTTGCATTCCGTTCCGCTCGTTTCCATTCCGTTCCATTCCGTTCCACGCGGGTTGGTTCAATTCCATTCTATTCTATTCTATTCCTTTCCATTCCATTCCGTTCTGCTCAGGTTGATTTCCATTCCATTCCATTCCATTCCATTCCATTCCATTCCATTCCATTCCATTCCATTCCGTTCTACTCGGCTTGAATCCATTGAGTTCCGTTCCGTTCCGTTCCGTCCCGACACGTCCCATCCCGTCCCGTCCCGTCCCGTCCCGTCCCGTGCCGTTTTACTCGGGTTGATTCCTTTCCACTCCGTTCCGCTCGTTTCCGTTACGTTCCATTCCGTTCCACGCGGGTTGGTTCAATTCCATTCTATTCTATTCTATTCCTTTCCCTTCCATTCCATTCCATTCCATTCCATTCTACTCGGGTTGATTCCATGCCATTCCGTTCCGCTCCATTCCGTTCCACGCGGGTTGGTTCAATTCCATTCTATTCTATTCTATTCCTTTCCCTTCCATTCCATTCCATTCCATTCCATTCTACTCGGGTTGATTCCATGCCATTCCGTTCCGTTCCATTCCGTCCCATCCCGACCCGTCCCATCCCGTCCCGTCCCGTCCCATCCCGTTCCGTTCCACATGGGTTGATTCAATTCCTTTCGGTTACATTGAATTCCATTCCATTCCATTCTACTCGGATTGATTCCATTCCATTCCATTCCATTCCATTCCATTCCATTCCAATCCATTCCATTCTACTCGGGTTGATTCCATTCCATTCCATTCCATTCCATTCCATTCCATTCCATTCCATTCCATTCCATTCAGTTTCATTCCATTACATTCCATTCCATTCCATTCCATTCCATTCCATTCCATTCGATTTCATTCCATTCCATTCCATTCCGTTCTACTCGGGTTGATTCCATTCTATTCCATTCCATTCCGTTCGATTCCATTCGATTCCATTCGATTCCATTCCATTCCATTCCATTCCCTTCCATTCCATTCTATTCCATTGAATTCCATTCCATGGCATTCCATTCCATTCCATTCCATTCCATTCCATTCCATTCCATTCCGTTCTACTCTGATTGACTCCATTCCATTCCATTCGATTCCATTCCATTCCATTCCATTCCATTCCATTCCAATACATTCCATTCTACTCGGGTTGATTCCATTCCATTCCATTCCATTCCATTCCATTCCATTCCATTCCATTCCATTCCATTCCATTCCATTCTATTCCTTTCGATTCCATTCCATTCGATTAAATTCCATTCCATTCCATTCCATTCCATTCCATTCCATTCCATTCCATTCCATTCCATTCCGTTCTACTCGGGTTGATTCCACTCCATTCCATTCCATTCCATTCCATACCATTCCATTCGATTCCATTCCATTCCATTCCATTCCATTCCATTCCATTCCATTCCATTCCATTCCATTCCACTCGGGTTGATTCCATTCTATTCCATTCCATTCCCTTCTATTCCATTTGATATCATTCGATTCCATTCCATCCCATTCCATTCCATTCCATTCCATTCCGTTCTTCTTGGGTTGATTCCATTCCATTCCATTTCATTCGATTCCATTCCATTCCATTTCTTTCGATTCCATTCGATTCCATTCCATTCCATTCCATTCCAATCCATTGCATTCTACTCAGTTTGATTCCATTCCATTCCATTCCATTCCATTCAATTCCATTCCATTCCATTCCATTCAATTCCACTCGATTCCATTCCATTCCTTTCCATTCCATTCCAATCCATTCCATTCTACTCGGGTGGATTCCATTCCATTCCATTCCATTCCATTCCATTCCATTCCATTCCATTCCATTCCATTCCATTCCATTCCATTCCATACGATTCCATTCCATTCCATTCCATGGCATTCCATTCCATTCCATTCCATTCCATTCCATTCCGTTCTAGTCGGGTTGATTCCATTCCATTCCATTGCATTCCATTCCATTCCATTGCATTCCATTCCATTCCATTCCATTCCATTCCATTCCATTCCATTCCATTCCATTCCATTCCATTGCATTCCATTCGATTCCATTCGATTCCATTCCATTCCATTCCATTCCATTCCATTCCATTCCATTCCGTTCCACTCGGGTTGATTCCATTCTATTCCATTCCATTCCCTTCTATTCCATTCGATATCATTCGATTCCATTCCATCCCATTCCATTCCATTCCATTCCATTCCGTTCTTCTTGGGTTGATTCCATTCCATTCCATTTCATTCCATTCCATTCCATTCCATTTCTTTCGATTCCATTCGATTCCATTCCATTCCATTCCATTCCAATCCATTGCATTCTACTCAGTTTGATTCCATTCCATTCCATTCCATTCCATTCAATTCCATTCCATTCCATTCCATTCAATTCCACTCGATTCCATTCCATTCCTTTCCATTCCATTCCATTCCATTCCATTCCATGGCATTCCATTCCATTCCATTCCATTCCATTCCATTCCGTTCTAGTCGGGTTGATTCCATTCCATTCCATTGCATTCCATTCCATTCCATTGCATTCCATTCCATTCCATTCCATTCCATTCCATTCCATTCCATTCCATTCCATTCCATTCCATTCTATTCCATTCCATTCTACTCCATTGAATTCCATTCCATTCCATTCAATTTCATTCCATTCCATTCCTTTCCAATCCATTTAGTTCTACTCGGGTTGATTCCATTCCATTCCATTCCATTCCATTCCATTCCATTCCAATCCATTCCATTCCATTCCATTCCATTCCATTCCATTCCATTCCATTCCATTCCATTCCATTACTTTCCATTCCATTCCATTCCAATCCATTCCATTCTACTCGGGTTGACTCCATTCCATTCCATTCCACTCCATTCCATTCCGTTATATTCCATTCTATTCCATTCGATTCCGTTCGATTCCATTCCATTCCATTCCATTCCATTCCATTCCATTCGATTCCATTCCATTCCATTCCATTCCATTCCATTCCATTCCATTCCAATCCATTCCATTCTACTCGGGTTGATTCCATTCCATTTCATTCCATTCCAATCCATTCCATTCCATTCCATTCCATTCCATTCCATTCCATTCCATTCCAATCCATTCCATTCCATTCCATTCCATTCCATTCCATTCCATTCCATTCCATTCCATTCCATTACATTCCATTCCTTTCTATTCCATTCCATTCCATTCCATTCCATTCCATTCCATTCCATTCCATTCCATTCCATTCCATTCCATTCCGTTCTACTCGGGTTGATTCCACTCCATTCCATTCCCTTCCATTCCATTCCATTCCATTCCATTCCATTCCATTCCATTCCATTCCTTTCCATTCCAACCCATTCCTTTCTACTCGGGTTGATTCCATTCCATTCCATTCCATTCCATTCCATTCCATTCCATTCCATTCCATTCCATTCCATTCCATTCGATTCCATTCCATTCCATTTCATTCCAAACCGTTCCATTCTACTCGGGTTCATCATTCCATTCCATTCCATTCCACTCGGGTTCATTCCATTCCATTCCATTCCATTCCATTCCATTCCATTCCATTCCGTTCTACTCAGGTTGATTTCCATTCCATTCCATTCCATTGCATTCCATTCCATTCCATTCCATTACTTTCCATTCCATTCCATTCTATTCCATTCCGTTCTACTCGGCTTGAATCCATTGAGTTCCGTTCCGTTCCGTTCCGTCCCGACACGTCCCGTCCCGTCCCGTCCCGTCCCGTCCCGTCCCGCCCCGTCCCGTCCCGTGCCGTTGTACTCGGGTTGATTCCATTCCACTCCGTTCCGTTCCTTTCCGTTCCCTTCAATTCAGTTCCACGCGGGTTGATTCAATTCCATTCTATTCTATTCCATTCCATTCCATTCCATTCCATTCCATTCCATTCCATTCCATTTTACTCGGGTTGATTCCATGCCGTTCCGTTCCATTCTGTCCCATCCCGACGCGTCCCGTCCCGTCCCGTCCCATTCCGTTCCGTTCTGATCGGGTTGATTCCGTTCCATTCCCTTCCGTTCCTTTCCGTTCCATTCCATTCCGTTACACGCGGGTTGATTCAATTCCATTCTATTACATTGAATTCCATTCCATTCCATTCCATTCCATTCCATTCTACTCGGATTGATTGCATTCCATTCCATTCCATTCCAGTCCATTCCAATCCACTCCATTCTACTCGGGTTGATTCCATTCCATTCCATTCCATTCCATTCCATTCCATTCCATTCCATTCCATTCCATTCCATTCCATTGTGTTCCATTCGATTCGATTCCATTCCATTCCATTCCATTCCATTCCAATCCATTCCATTCTACTTGGGTTCATTCCATTCCATTCCATTCCATTCCATTCGATTCCATTCGATCCCATTCCATTCCATTCCATACCATTCCATTCCATTTTGTTCTACTCGGGTTGATTCCACTCCATTCCATTCCATTCCATTCCATTCTATTCCATTCCATTCCATTCGATTCCATTCTATTCCATTCGATTCCATTCCATTCCATTTCATTTTATTCCATTCCATTCCATTCCATTCTATTCCATTGAATTCCATTCCATTCCATTCCATTCCATTCCATTCCATTCCATTCCATTCCATTCCATTCCGTTCTACTCGGGTTGATTCCACTCCATTCCATTCCATTCCATTCCATTCCATTCCATTCCATTCCATTCCACTCGGGTTGAGCATTCCATTCGATTCCATTCCATTCCATTCCATTCCATTCCATTCCATTCCATTCCATTCCATTCTACTCGGGTTCATTCCATTCCATTCCATTCCATTCCATTCCATTCCATTCCATTCCATTCCATTCCATTCCATTCCGTTCTACTCGGGTTGATTTCCATTCCATTCCATTCCATTCCATTCCACTCCATTCCATTCCATTCCATTCCATTCCATTCCGTTCCATTCCATTCCTTTCCATTTATTCCATTCCGTTCTACTCGGGTTGATTCCATTGAGTTTGGTTCCGTTCCGTTCCGTCCAGTCCCGTCCCGTCCCGTCCCGTTCCGTTTTACTCGGGTTGATTCCTTTGCATTCCGTTCCGCTCGTTTCCATTCCGTTCCATTCCGTTCCACGCGGGTTGGTTCAATTCCATTCTATTCTATTCTATTCCTTTCCATTCCATTCCATTCTACTCGGGTTGATTATATGCCGTTCCATTCCGTTCCATTCCGTCCCATTCCGACCCGTCCCATCCCGTCCCGTCCCGTCCCATCCCGTTCCGTTCCACATGGGTTGATTCAATTCCTTTCGGTTACATTGAATTACATTCCATTCCATTCTACTCGGATTGATTCCATTCCATTCCATTCCATTCCATTCCTTTCCATTCCATTCCAATCCATTCCATTCTACTCGGGTTGATTCCATTCCATTCCATTCCATTCCATTCCATTCCATTCCATTCCATTCCATTCCATTCCATTCAGTTTCATTCCATTACATTCCATTCCATTCCATTCCATTCCATTCCATTCCATTCGATTTCATTCCATTCCATTCCATTCCGTTCTACTCGGGTTGATTCCATTCTATTCCATTCCATTCCGTTCGATTCCATTCGATTCCATTCGATTCCATTCCATTCCATTCCATTCCCTTCCATTCCATTCTATTCCATTGAATTCCATTCCATGGCATTCTATTCCATTCCATTCCATTCCATTCCATTCCATTCCATTCCGTTCTACTCTGATTGACTCCATTCCATTCCATTCGTTTCCATTCCATTCCATTCCATTCCATTCCATTCCAATACATTCCATTCTACTCTGGTTGATTCCATTCCATTCCATTCCATTCCATGCCATTCCATTCCATTCCATTCGTCTCCATTCGATTCCATTCGATTCCATTCCATTCTATTCCATTGAATTCCATTCCATTGCATTCCATTCCATTCCATTCTATTCCATTCCATTCCATTCCATTCCGTTCTACTCGGGTTGATTCCATTCCACTCCATTCCATTCGATTCCATTCGATTCCATTCCATTCCATTCCACTCCATTCCTATCCATTCCATTCTACTCGGGTTGATTCCATTCCATTCCATTCCATTCCATTCCATTCCATTCCATTCCATTCCATTCCATTGAATTCCATTCGATTCCATTCGATTCCATTCCATTCGATTCCATTCGATATCATTCGATTCCATTCCATCCCATTCCATTCCATTCCATTCCATTCCGTTCTACTCGGGTTGATTCCATTCCATTCCATTTCATTCCATTCCATTCCATTCCATTCCATTCGATTCCATTCGATTCCATTCCATTCCATTCCATTCCAATCCATTCCATTCTACTCGGGTTGATTCCATTCCATTCCATTCCATTCCATTCCATTCCATTCCATTCCATTCCACTCGATTCCATTCCATTCTTTCCATTCCATTCCAATCCATTCCATTCTACTTGGGTGGATTCCATTCCATTCCATTCCATTCCATTCCATTCCATTCCATTCCATTCCATTCCATTCCATTTGATTCCATTCCATTCCATTCCATTCCATTCCATTTCATTCCATTCCTTTCCATTCCATTCCGTTCTAGTCGGGTTGATTCCATTCTATTCCATTCCATTCCATTCCATTCCATTCCATTCCATTTTATTCCATTCCATTCTACTCCATTGAATTCCATTCCATTCCATTCTATTCCATTCCATTCCATTCCTTTCCATTCCATTTAGTTCTACTCTGGTTGATTCCATTCCATTCCATTCCATTCCATTCCATTCCATTCCATTCCATTCCATTCCATTCCATTCCATTACTTTCCATTCCATTCCATTCCAATCCATTCCATTCTACTCGGGTTGACTCCATTCCATTCCATTCCATTCCATTATATTCCATTCCATTCCATTCGATTCCGTTCGATTCCTTTCCATTCCATTCCATTCCATTCGATTCCATTCCATTCCATTCCATTCGATTCCATTCCATTCCATTCCATTCCATTCCATTCCATTCCAATCCATTCCATTCTCCACGGGTTGATTACATTCCATTCCATTCCATTCCATTCCATTCCATTCCATTCCATTCGATTCCATTCCATTCCTTTCGATTCCATTCCATTCCATTAAATTCCATTCCATTCCATTCCATTCCATTCCATTCCATTCCATTCCATTCCATTCCATTCCATTCCATTCCATTCCGTTCTACTCGGGTTGATTCCACTCCATTCCATTCCATTCCATTCCATTCCATTCCATTCCATTCCATTCCATTCCATTCCATTCCATTCCATTCCATTCTATTCCATTCCACTCTACTCCATTGAATTCCATTCCATTCCATTCAATTCCATTCCATTCCATTCCTTTCCATTCCATTTAGTTCTACTCGGGTTGATTCCATTCCATTCCATTCCATTCCATTCCATTCCATTCCATTCCATTACTTTCCATTCCATTCCATTCCAATCCATTCCATTCTACTCGGGTTGACTCCATTCCATTCCATTCCATTCCATTATATTGCATTCTATTCCATTCGATTCCGTTTGATTCCATTCCATTCCATTCCATTCCATTCCATTCGATTCCATTCCATTCCATTCGATTCCATTCCATTCCATTCCATTCCATTCCATTCCATTCCATTCCATTCCATTCCATTCCTTTCTATTCCATTCCATTCCATTCCATTCCATTCCATTCCATTCCATTCCATTCCATTCCATTCCATTCAATTCCATTCCATTCCATTCGATTCCATTCGATTCCATTCCATTCCATTCCATTCCATTCCATTCCATTTCATTCCAAACCATTCCATTCTACACGGGTTCATCATTCCATTCCATTCCATTCCATTCCATTCCACTCGGGTTCTTTCCATTCCATTCCATTCCATTCCATTCCATTCCATTCCGTTCTACTCAGGTTGATTTCCATTCCATTCCATTCCATTCCATTCCATTCCATTCCATTCCATTCCATTCCATTCCACTCCATTCCATTCTGCTCGGGTTGATTCCATGCCGTTCCGTTCCGTTCCATTCCGTCCCATCCCGACGCGTCCCGTCCCGTTCCGTCCCGTCAAATTCCGTTCCTTTCTTATCGGGTTGATTCCGTTCCATTCCGTTCCGTTCCTTTCCGTTCCATTCCATTCCGTTACACGCGGGTTGATTCAATTCCATTCTATTACATTGAATTCCATTCCATACCATTCCATTCCATTCTACTCGGATTGATTGAATTCCATTCCATTCCATTCCAGTCCATTCCAATCCATTCCATTCTACTCGGGTTGATTCCATTCCATTCCATTCCATTCCATTCCATTCCATTCCATTCCATTCCATTCCATTCCATTGCGTTCCATTCGATTCGATTCCATTCCATTCCATTCCATTCCATTCCAATCCATTCCATTCTACTTGGGTTGATTCCATTCCATTCCATTCCATTCCATTCCATTCCATTCCATTCGATTCCATTCGATTCCATTCCATTCCATTCCATTCCATTCCATTCCATTCCATTCCATTCCATTCCATTCTGTTCTACTCGGGTTGATTCCACTCCATTCCATTCCATTCCATTCCATTCTATTCCATTCCATTCCATTCCATTCCATTCCATTCCATTTCATTTTATTCCATTCCATTCCATTCCATTCTATTCCATTGAATTCCATTCCATTCTATTCCATTCCATTCCATTCAGTTTCATTCCATTCCATTCCATTCCATTCCATTCCATTCCGTTTGATTCCATTCTATTCCATTCCATTCCATTCCATTCCGTTCTACTCGGGTTAATTCCATTCTATTCCATTCCATTCCATTCCATTCCATTCCATTCCATTCCATTCCATTCCATTCCATTCCATTCCCTTCCATTCCATTCTATTCCATTGAATTCCATTCCATTCCATTCCATTCCATTCCATTCCATTCCATTCCATTCCATTCCATTCCGTTCTACTCTGATTGACTCCATTCCATTCCATTCCATTCCATTCCATTCCATTCCATTCCATTCCATTCCATTCCATTCCATTCCATTTCATTCCATTCCATTCCATTCCAATACATTCCATTCTACTCTGGTTGATTCCATTCCATTCCATTCCATTCCATTCAATTCCATTCCATTCGTCTCCATTCGATTCCATTCGATTCCATTCCATTCTATTCCATTGAATTCCATTCAATTCCATTCCATTCCATTCCATTCCATTCCATTCCATTCCATTCCATTCCATTCCATTCCATTCTATTCCTTTCGATTCCATTCCATCCTATTAAATTCCATTCCATTCCATTCCATTCCATTCCATTCCATTCCATTCCATTCCATTCCATTCCATTCCGTTCTACTCGGGTTGATTCCACTCCATTGCATTCCATTCCATTCCATACCATTCCATTCGATTCCATTCCATTCCATTCCATTCCATTCCATTCCATTCCATTCCATTCCATTCCATTCCATTCCATTCCGTTCTAGTCGGGTTGATTCCATTCTATTCCATTCCATTCCATTCCATTCCATTCCATTCGATTCCATTCCATTCCATTCCATTCTATTCCATTCCATTCTACTCCATTGAATTCCATTCCATTCAATTCAATTCCATTCCATTCCATCCCTTTCCATTCCATTTAGTTCTACTCGGGTTGATTCCATTCCATTCCATTCCATTCCATTCCATTCCATTCCATTCCATTCAATTCCATTCCATTCCGTTACTTTCCATTCCATTCCATTCCAATCCATTCCATTCTACTCGGGTTGACTCCATTCCATTCCATTCCTTTCCATTCCATTATATTCCATTCTATTCCATTCGATTCCGTTCGATTCCATTCCATTCCATTCCATTCCATTCCATTCCATTCCATTGCATTCCATTCCATTCCATTCCATTCCATTCCGTTCTACTCGGGTTGATTCCATTCCATTCCTTTCCATTCCATTCCATTCCATTCCATTCCATTCCATTCCATTCCATTCCATTCCATTCCATTCCCTTCCATTCCATTCCATTCCAATCCATTCCATTCTACTCGGGTTGATTCCATTCCATTCCATTGCATTCGACTCCATTCGATTCCATTCGATTCCATTCCATTCCATTCCGTTCCATTCCATTCCATTCCATTCCATTCTATTCCATTGAATTCCATTCCATTCCATTCCATTCCATTCCATTACATTACATTACATTCCATTCCATTCCATTCCATTCCATTCAATTCCATTCCATTCCGTTCTACTCGGGTTGATTCCATTTCATTCCATTCCATTCCATTCCATTCCATTCCATTCCATTCCATTCCATTCCATTCCATTCCAATCTATTCCATTCTATTCAATTCGATTCCATTTGATTCCATTCAATTCCATTCAATTCCATTCCATTCCATTCCGTTCTACTCGGGTTGATTCCATTCCATTCCTTTCCATTCCATTCCGTTCCATTCCATTCCATTCCATTCCATTCCATTCCATTCCATTCCATTCCATTCCCTTCCATTCCATTCCATTCCAATCCATTCCATTCTACTCGGGTTGATTCCATTCCATTCCATTGCATTCGACTCCATTCGATTCCATTCGATTCCATTCCATTCCATTCCGTTCCATTCCATTCCATTCAATTCTTTCTATTCCATTGAATTCCATTCCATTCCATTCCATTCCATTCCATTCCATTCCATTCCATTCCATTCCATTCCATTCCATTCCATTCCACTCCATTCCATTCCATTCCATTCCATTCCATTCCGTTCCATTCCATTCCTTTCCATTTATTCCATTCCGTTCTACTCGGGTTGATTCCATTGAGTTTGGTTCCGTTCCG
This sequence comes from Gorilla gorilla gorilla, assembly GCF_029281585.2. Lineage (NCBI taxonomy): Eukaryota > Metazoa > Chordata > Mammalia > Primates > Hominidae > Gorilla > Gorilla gorilla. The sequence continues at coordinate 3,117,126 of NC_073241.2, forward strand.
TTCCGTCCCGTCCCGTCCCGTCCCGTCCCGTTCCGTTTTACTCGGGTTGATTCCTTTGCATTCCGTTCCGCTCGTTTCCATTCCGTTCCATTCCGTTCCACGCGGGTTGGTTCAATTCCATTCTATTCTATTCTATTCCTTTCCATTCCATTCCATTCTACTCGGGTTGATTCCACTCCATTCCATTCCATTCCATTCCATTCCATTCCATTCCATTCCTTTCCATTCCAACCCATTCCGTTCTACTCGGGTTGATTCCATTCCATTCCATTGAATTCCATTCCATTCCATTCCATTCCATTCCATTCCATTCCATTCGATTCCATTCCATTCCATTCCATTCCAAACCATTCCATTCTACTCGGGTTCATCATTCCATTCCATTCCATTCCATTCCATTCCATTCCATTCCATTCCATTCCACTCCGGTGCATTCCATTCCATTCCATTCCATTCCATTCCATTCCATTCCATTCCATTCCGTTCTGCTCAGGTTGATTTCCATTCCATTCCATTCCATTCCATTCCATTCCATTCCATTCCATTCCATTCCATTCCGTTCTACTCGGCTTGAATCCATTGAGTTCCGTTCCGTTCCGTTCCGTCCCGACACGTCCCGTCCCGTCCCGTCCCGTCCCGTCCCGTCCCGTGCCGTTTTACTCGGGTTGATTCCTTTCCATTCCGTTCCGCTCGTTTCCGTTACGTTCCATTCCGTTCCACGCGGGTTGGTTCAATTCCATTCTATTCTATTCTATTCCTTTCCCTTCCATTCCATTCCATTCCATTCCATTCTACTCGGGTTGATTCCATGCCATTCCGTTCCGCTCCATTCCGTTCCACGCGGGTTGGTTCAATTCCATTCTATTCTATTCTATTCCTTTCCCTTCCATTCCATTCCATTCCATTCCATTCTACTCGGGTTGATTCCATGCCATTCCGTTCCGTTCCATTCCGTCCCATCCCGACCCGTCCCATCCCGTCCCGTCCCGTCCCATCCCGTTCCGTTCCACATGGGTTGATTCAATTCCTTTCGGTTACATTGAATTCCATTCCATTCCATTCCATTCCATTCCATTCCATTCCATTGCGTTCCATTCGATTCGATTCCATTCCATTCCATTCCATTCCATTCCATTCCAATCCATTCCATTCTACTTGGGTTGATTCCATTCCATTCCATTCCATTCCATTCGATTCCATTCAATTCCATTCCATTCCATTCCATTCCATTCCATTCCATTCCATTCCATTCCATTCCATTCCATTCCACTCGATTCCATTCCATTCCATTCCATTCCATTCCAATCCATTCCATTCTACTCGGGTGGATTCCATTCCATTCCATTCCTTTCCATTCCATTCCATTCCATTCCATTACATTCCATTCGGTTCCATTCCATTCCATTCCATTCCATTCCATTCCATTCCATTCCATTCCATTCCATTCCATTCCGTTCTAATCGGGTTGATTCCATTCTATTCCATTCCATTCCATTCCATTCCATTCCATTCCATTCCATTCCATTCCATTCCATTCTATTCCATTACATTCTACTCCATTGAATTCCATTCCATTCCATTCTATTCCATTCCATTCCATTCCTTTCCATTCCATTTAGTTCTACTCGGGTTGATTCCATTCCATTCCATTCCATTCCTTTCCATTCCATTCCAATCCATTCCATTCCATTACTTTCCATTCCATTCCATTCCAATCCATTCCATTCTACACGGGTTGACTCCATTCCATTCCATTCCATTACATTACATTCCATTATATTCCATTCCATTCCATTCGATTCCGTTCGATTCCACTCCATTCCATTCCATTCCATTCCATTCCATTCGATTCCATTCCATTCCATTCGATTCCATTCCATTCCATTCCATTCCATTCCATTCCATTCCATTCCACTCCATTCCATTCCGTTATATTCCATTCTATTCCATTCGATTCCGTTCGATTCCATTCCATTCCATTCCATTCCATTCCATTCCATTCGATTCCATTCCATTCCATTCCATTCCATTCCATTCCATTCCATTCCAATCCATTCCATTCTACTCGGGTTGATTCCATTCCATTTCATTCCATTCCAATCCATTCCATTCCATTCCATTCCATTCCATTCCATTCCATTCCATTCCAATCCATTCCATTCCATTCCATTCCATTCCATTCCATTCCATTCCATTCCATTCCATTCCATTACATTCCATTCCTTTCTATTCCATTCCATTCCATTCCATTCCATTCCATTCCATTCCATTCCATTCCATTCCATTCCATTCCATTCCGTTCTACTCGGGTTGATTCCACTCCATTCCATTCCCTTCCATTCCATTCCATTCCATTCCATTCCATTCCATTCCATTCCATTCCTTTCCATTCCAACCCATTCCTTTCTACTCGGGTTGATTCCATTCCATTCCATTCCATTCCATTCCATTCCATTCCATTCCATTCCATTCCATTCCATTCCATTCGATTCCATTCCATTCCATTTCATTCCAAACCGTTCCATTCTACTCGGGTTCATCATTCCATTCCATTCCATTCCACTCGGGTTCATTCCATTCCATTCCATTCCATTCCATTCCATTCCATTCCATTCCGTTCTACTCAGGTTGATTTCCATTCCATTCCATTCCATTGCATTCCATTCCATTCCATTCCATTACTTTCCATTCCATTCCATTCTATTCCATTCCGTTCTACTCGGCTTGAATCCATTGAGTTCCGTTCCGTTCCGTTCCGTCCCGACACGTCCCGTCCCGTCCCGTCCCGTCCCGTCCCGTCCCGCCCCGTCCCGTCCCGTGCCGTTGTACTCGGGTTGATTCCATTCCACTCCGTTCCGTTCCTTTCCGTTCCCTTCAATTCAGTTCCACGCGGGTTGATTCAATTCCATTCTATTCTATTCCATTCCATTCCATTCCATTCCATTCCATTCCATTCCATTCCATTTTACTCGGGTTGATTCCATGCCGTTCCGTTCCATTCTGTCCCATCCCGACGCGTCCCGTCCCGTCCCGTCCCATTCCGTTCCGTTCTGATCGGGTTGATTCCGTTCCATTCCCTTCCGTTCCTTTCCGTTCCATTCCATTCCGTTACACGCGGGTTGATTCAATTCCATTCTATTACATTGAATTCCATTCCATTCCATTCCATTCCATTCCATTCTACTCGGATTGATTGCATTCCATTCCATTCCATTCCAGTCCATTCCAATCCACTCCATTCTACTCGGGTTGATTCCATTCCATTCCATTCCATTCCATTCCATTCCATTCCATTCCATTCCATTCCATTCCATTCCATTGTGTTCCATTCGATTCGATTCCATTCCATTCCATTCCATTCCATTCCAATCCATTCCATTCTACTTGGGTTCATTCCATTCCATTCCATTCCATTCCATTCGATTCCATTCGATCCCATTCCATTCCATTCCATACCATTCCATTCCATTTTGTTCTACTCGGGTTGATTCCACTCCATTCCATTCCATTCCATTCCATTCTATTCCATTCCATTCCATTCGATTCCATTCTATTCCATTCGATTCCATTCCATTCCATTTCATTTTATTCCATTCCATTCCATTCCATTCTATTCCATTGAATTCCATTCCATTCCATTCCATTCCATTCCATTCCATTCCATTCCATTCCATTCCATTCCGTTCTACTCGGGTTGATTCCACTCCATTCCATTCCATTCCATTCCATTCCATTCCATTCCATTCCATTCCACTCGGGTTGAGCATTCCATTCGATTCCATTCCATTCCATTCCATTCCATTCCATTCCATTCCATTCCATTCCATTCTACTCGGGTTCATTCCATTCCATTCCATTCCATTCCATTCCATTCCATTCCATTCCATTCCATTCCATTCCATTCCGTTCTACTCGGGTTGATTTCCATTCCATTCCATTCCATTCCATTCCACTCCATTCCATTCCATTCCATTCCATTCCATTCCGTTCCATTCCATTCCTTTCCATTTATTCCATTCCGTTCTACTCGGGTTGATTCCATTGAGTTTGGTTCCGTTCCGTTCCGTCCAGTCCCGTCCCGTCCCGTCCCGTTCCGTTTTACTCGGGTTGATTCCTTTGCATTCCGTTCCGCTCGTTTCCATTCCGTTCCATTCCGTTCCACGCGGGTTGGTTCAATTCCATTCTATTCTATTCTATTCCTTTCCATTCCATTCCATTCTACTCGGGTTGATTATATGCCGTTCCATTCCGTTCCATTCCGTCCCATTCCGACCCGTCCCATCCCGTCCCGTCCCGTCCCATCCCGTTCCGTTCCACATGGGTTGATTCAATTCCTTTCGGTTACATTGAATTACATTCCATTCCATTCTACTCGGATTGATTCCATTCCATTCCATTCCATTCCATTCCTTTCCATTCCATTCCAATCCATTCCATTCTACTCGGGTTGATTCCATTCCATTCCATTCCATTCCATTCCATTCCATTCCATTCCATTCCATTCCATTCAGTTTCATTCCATTACATTCCATTCCATTCCATTCCATTCCATTCCATTCCATTCGATTTCATTCCATTCCATTCCATTCCGTTCTACTCGGGTTGATTCCATTCTATTCCATTCCATTCCGTTCGATTCCATTCGATTCCATTCGATTCCATTCCATTCCATTCCATTCCCTTCCATTCCATTCTATTCCATTGAATTCCATTCCATGGCATTCTATTCCATTCCATTCCATTCCATTCCATTCCATTCCATTCCGTTCTACTCTGATTGACTCCATTCCATTCCATTCGTTTCCATTCCATTCCATTCCATTCCATTCCATTCCAATACATTCCATTCTACTCTGGTTGATTCCATTCCATTCCATTCCATTCCATGCCATTCCATTCCATTCCATTCGTCTCCATTCGATTCCATTCGATTCCATTCCATTCTATTCCATTGAATTCCATTCCATTGCATTCCATTCCATTCCATTCTATTCCATTCCATTCCATTCCATTCCGTTCTACTCGGGTTGATTCCATTCCACTCCATTCCATTCGATTCCATTCGATTCCATTCCATTCCATTCCACTCCATTCCTATCCATTCCATTCTACTCGGGTTGATTCCATTCCATTCCATTCCATTCCATTCCATTCCATTCCATTCCATTCCATTCCATTGAATTCCATTCGATTCCATTCGATTCCATTCCATTCGATTCCATTCGATATCATTCGATTCCATTCCATCCCATTCCATTCCATTCCATTCCATTCCGTTCTACTCGGGTTGATTCCATTCCATTCCATTTCATTCCATTCCATTCCATTCCATTCCATTCGATTCCATTCGATTCCATTCCATTCCATTCCATTCCAATCCATTCCATTCTACTCGGGTTGATTCCATTCCATTCCATTCCATTCCATTCCATTCCATTCCATTCCATTCCACTCGATTCCATTCCATTCTTTCCATTCCATTCCAATCCATTCCATTCTACTTGGGTGGATTCCATTCCATTCCATTCCATTCCATTCCATTCCATTCCATTCCATTCCATTCCATTCCATTTGATTCCATTCCATTCCATTCCATTCCATTCCATTTCATTCCATTCCTTTCCATTCCATTCCGTTCTAGTCGGGTTGATTCCATTCTATTCCATTCCATTCCATTCCATTCCATTCCATTCCATTTTATTCCATTCCATTCTACTCCATTGAATTCCATTCCATTCCATTCTATTCCATTCCATTCCATTCCTTTCCATTCCATTTAGTTCTACTCTGGTTGATTCCATTCCATTCCATTCCATTCCATTCCATTCCATTCCATTCCATTCCATTCCATTCCATTCCATTCCATTACTTTCCATTCCATTCCATTCCAATCCATTCCATTCTACTCGGGTTGACTCCATTCCATTCCATTCCATTCCATTATATTCCATTCCATTCCATTCGATTCCGTTCGATTCCTTTCCATTCCATTCCATTCCATTCGATTCCATTCCATTCCATTCCATTCGATTCCATTCCATTCCATTCCATTCCATTCCATTCCATTCCAATCCATTCCATTCTCCACGGGTTGATTACATTCCATTCCATTCCATTCCATTCCATTCCATTCCATTCCATTCGATTCCATTCCATTCCTTTCGATTCCATTCCATTCCATTAAATTCCATTCCATTCCATTCCATTCCATTCCATTCCATTCCATTCCATTCCATTCCATTCCATTCCATTCCATTCCGTTCTACTCGGGTTGATTCCACTCCATTCCATTCCATTCCATTCCATTCCATTCCATTCCATTCCATTCCATTCCATTCCATTCCATTCCATTCCATTCTATTCCATTCCACTCTACTCCATTGAATTCCATTCCATTCCATTCAATTCCATTCCATTCCATTCCTTTCCATTCCATTTAGTTCTACTCGGGTTGATTCCATTCCATTCCATTCCATTCCATTCCATTCCATTCCATTCCATTACTTTCCATTCCATTCCATTCCAATCCATTCCATTCTACTCGGGTTGACTCCATTCCATTCCATTCCATTCCATTATATTGCATTCTATTCCATTCGATTCCGTTTGATTCCATTCCATTCCATTCCATTCCATTCCATTCGATTCCATTCCATTCCATTCGATTCCATTCCATTCCATTCCATTCCATTCCATTCCATTCCATTCCATTCCATTCCATTCCTTTCTATTCCATTCCATTCCATTCCATTCCATTCCATTCCATTCCATTCCATTCCATTCCATTCCATTCAATTCCATTCCATTCCATTCGATTCCATTCGATTCCATTCCATTCCATTCCATTCCATTCCATTCCATTTCATTCCAAACCATTCCATTCTACACGGGTTCATCATTCCATTCCATTCCATTCCATTCCATTCCACTCGGGTTCTTTCCATTCCATTCCATTCCATTCCATTCCATTCCATTCCGTTCTACTCAGGTTGATTTCCATTCCATTCCATTCCATTCCATTCCATTCCATTCCATTCCATTCCATTCCATTCCACTCCATTCCATTCTGCTCGGGTTGATTCCATGCCGTTCCGTTCCGTTCCATTCCGTCCCATCCCGACGCGTCCCGTCCCGTTCCGTCCCGTCAAATTCCGTTCCTTTCTTATCGGGTTGATTCCGTTCCATTCCGTTCCGTTCCTTTCCGTTCCATTCCATTCCGTTACACGCGGGTTGATTCAATTCCATTCTATTACATTGAATTCCATTCCATACCATTCCATTCCATTCTACTCGGATTGATTGAATTCCATTCCATTCCATTCCAGTCCATTCCAATCCATTCCATTCTACTCGGGTTGATTCCATTCCATTCCATTCCATTCCATTCCATTCCATTCCATTCCATTCCATTCCATTCCATTGCGTTCCATTCGATTCGATTCCATTCCATTCCATTCCATTCCATTCCAATCCATTCCATTCTACTTGGGTTGATTCCATTCCATTCCATTCCATTCCATTCCATTCCATTCGATTCCATTCGATTCCATTCCATTCCATTCCATTCCATTCCATTCCATTCCATTCCATTCCATTCCATTCTGTTCTACTCGGGTTGATTCCACTCCATTCCATTCCATTCCATTCCATTCTATTCCATTCCATTCCATTCCATTCCATTCCATTCCATTTCATTTTATTCCATTCCATTCCATTCCATTCTATTCCATTGAATTCCATTCCATTCTATTCCATTCCATTCCATTCAGTTTCATTCCATTCCATTCCATTCCATTCCATTCCATTCCGTTTGATTCCATTCTATTCCATTCCATTCCATTCCATTCCGTTCTACTCGGGTTAATTCCATTCTATTCCATTCCATTCCATTCCATTCCATTCCATTCCATTCCATTCCATTCCATTCCATTCCCTTCCATTCCATTCTATTCCATTGAATTCCATTCCATTCCATTCCATTCCATTCCATTCCATTCCATTCCATTCCATTCCATTCCGTTCTACTCTGATTGACTCCATTCCATTCCATTCCATTCCATTCCATTCCATTCCATTCCATTCCATTCCATTCCATTCCATTCCATTTCATTCCATTCCATTCCATTCCAATACATTCCATTCTACTCTGGTTGATTCCATTCCATTCCATTCCATTCCATTCAATTCCATTCCATTCGTCTCCATTCGATTCCATTCGATTCCATTCCATTCTATTCCATTGAATTCCATTCAATTCCATTCCATTCCATTCCATTCCATTCCATTCCATTCCATTCCATTCCATTCCATTCCATTCTATTCCTTTCGATTCCATTCCATCCTATTAAATTCCATTCCATTCCATTCCATTCCATTCCATTCCATTCCATTCCATTCCATTCCATTCCATTCCGTTCTACTCGGGTTGATTCCACTCCATTGCATTCCATTCCATTCCATACCATTCCATTCGATTCCATTCCATTCCATTCCATTCCATTCCATTCCATTCCATTCCATTCCATTCCATTCCATTCCATTCCGTTCTAGTCGGGTTGATTCCATTCTATTCCATTCCATTCCATTCCATTCCATTCCATTCGATTCCATTCCATTCCATTCCATTCTATTCCATTCCATTCTACTCCATTGAATTCCATTCCATTCAATTCAATTCCATTCCATTCCATCCCTTTCCATTCCATTTAGTTCTACTCGGGTTGATTCCATTCCATTCCATTCCATTCCATTCCATTCCATTCCATTCCATTCAATTCCATTCCATTCCGTTACTTTCCATTCCATTCCATTCCAATCCATTCCATTCTACTCGGGTTGACTCCATTCCATTCCATTCCTTTCCATTCCATTATATTCCATTCTATTCCATTCGATTCCGTTCGATTCCATTCCATTCCATTCCATTCCATTCCATTCCATTCCATTGCATTCCATTCCATTCCATTCCATTCCATTCCGTTCTACTCGGGTTGATTCCATTCCATTCCTTTCCATTCCATTCCATTCCATTCCATTCCATTCCATTCCATTCCATTCCATTCCATTCCATTCCATTCCAATCCATTCCATTCTACTCGGGTTGATTCCATTCCATTCCATTGCATTCGACTCCATTCGATTCCATTCGATTCCATTCCATTCCATTCCGTTCCATTCCATTCCATTCCATTCCATTCTATTCCATTGAATTCCATTCCATTCCATTCCATTCCATTCCATTACATTACATTACATTCCATTCCATTCCATTCCATTCCATTCAATTCCATTCCATTCCGTTCTACTCGGGTTGATTCCATTTCATTCCATTCCATTCCATTCCATTCCATTCCATTCCATTCCATTCCATTCCATTCCATTCCAATCTATTCCATTCTATTCAATTCGATTCCATTTGATTCCATTCAATTCCATTCAATTCCATTCCATTCCATTCCGTTCTACTCGGGTTGATTCCATTCCATTCCTTTCCATTCCATTCCGTTCCATTCCATTCCATTCCATTCCATTCCATTCCATTCCATTCCATTCCATTCCCTTCCATTCCATTCCATTCCAATCCATTCCATTCTACTCGGGTTGATTCCATTCCATTCCATTGCATTCGACTCCATTCGATTCCATTCGATTCCATTCCATTCCATTCCGTTCCATTCCATTCCATTCAATTCTTTCTATTCCATTGAATTCCATTCCATTCCATTCCATTCCATTCCATTCCATTCCATTCCATTCCATTCCATTCCATTCCATTCCATTCCACTCCATTCCATTCCATTCCATTCCATTCCATTCCGTTCCATTCCATTCCTTTCCATTTATTCCATTCCGTTCTACTCGGGTTGATTCCATTGAGTTTGGTTCCGTTCCGTTCCGTCCCGTCCCGTCCCGTCCCGTCCCGTTCCGTTTTACTCGGGTTGATTCCTTTGCATTCCGTTCCGCTCGTTTCCATTCCGTTCCATTCCGTTCCACGCGGGTTGGTTCAATTCCATTCTATTCTATTCTATTCCTTTCCATTCCATTCCATTCTACTCGGGTTGATTCCACTCCATTCCATTCCATTCCATTCCATTCCATTCCATTCCATTCCTTTCCATTCCAACCCATTCCGTTCTACTCGGGTTGATTCCATTCCATTCCATTGAATTCCATTCCATTCCATTCCATTCCATTCCATTCCATTCCATTCGATTCCATTCCATTCCATTCCATTCCAAACCATTCCATTCTACTCGGGTTCATCATTCCATTCCATTCCATTCCATTCCATTCCATTCCATTCCATTCCATTCCACTCCGGTGCATTCCATTCCATTCCATTCCATTCCATTCCATTCCATTCCATTCCATTCCGTTCTGCTCAGGTTGATTTCCATTCCATTCCATTCCATTCCATTCCATTCCATTCCATTCCATTCCATTCCATTCCGTTCTACTCGGCTTGAATCCATTGAGTTCCGTTCCGTTCCGTTCCGTCCCGACACGTCCCGTCCCGTCCCGTCCCGTCCCGTCCCGTCCCGTGCCGTTTTACTCGGGTTGATTCCTTTCCATTCCGTTCCGCTCGTTTCCGTTACGTTCCATTCCGTTCCACGCGGGTTGGTTCAATTCCATTCTATTCTATTCTATTCCTTTCCCTTCCATTCCATTCCATTCCATTCCATTCTACTCGGGTTGATTCCATGCCATTCCGTTCCGCTCCATTCCGTTCCACGCGGGTTGGTTCAATTCCATTCTATTCTATTCTATTCCTTTCCCTTCCATTCCATTCCATTCCATTCCATTCTACTCGGGTTGATTCCATGCCATTCCGTTCCGTTCCATTCCGTCCCATCCCGACCCGTCCCATCCCGTCCCGTCCCGTCCCATCCCGTTCCGTTCCACATGGGTTGATTCAATTCCTTTCGGTTACATTGAATTCCATTCCATTCCATTCTACTCGGATTGATTCCATTCCATTCCATTCCATTCCATTCCATTCCATTCCATTCCATTCCATTGCGTTCCATTCGATTCGATTCCATTCCATTCCATTCCATTCCATTCCATTCCAATCCATTCCATTCTACTTGGGTTGATTCCATTCCATTCCATTCCATTCCATTCGATTCCATTCAATTCCATTCCATTCCATTCCATTCCATTCCATTCCATTCCATTCCATTCCATTCCATTCCATTCCATTCCACTCGATTCCATTCCATTCCATTCCATTCCATTCCAATCCATTCCATTCTACTCGGGTGGATTCCATTCCATTCCATTCCTTTCCATTCCATTCCATTCCATTCCATTACATTCCATTCGGTTCCATTCCATTCCATTCCATTCCATTCCATTCCATTCCATTCCATTCCATTCCATTCCATTCCGTTCTAATCGGGTTGATTCCATTCTATTCCATTCCATTCCATTCCATTCCATTCCATTCCATTCCATTCCATTCCATTCCATTCTATTCCATTACATTCTACTCCATTGAATTCCATTCCATTCCATTCTATTCCATTCCATTCCATTCCTTTCCATTCCATTTAGTTCTACTCGGGTTGATTCCATTCCATTCCATTCCATTCCTTTCCATTCCATTCCAATCCATTCCATTCCATTACTTTCCATTCCATTCCATTCCAATCCATTCCATTCTACACGGGTTGACTCCATTCCATTCCATTCCATTACATTACATTCCATTATATTCCATTCCATTCCATTCGATTCCGTTCGATTCCACTCCATTCCATTCCATTCCATTCCATTCCATTCGATTCCATTCCATTCCATTCGATTCCATTCCATTCCATTCCATTCCATTCCATTCCATTCCATTCCATTCCAATCCATTCCATTCTACTCGGGTTGATTCAATTCCATTCCATTCCATTCCATTCCATTCCATTCCATTCCATTCCATTCCTTTCCATTCCATTCCTTTCGATTCCATTCCATTCCATTCCATTCCATTCCATTCCATTCCATTCCATTCCATTCCATTCCATTCCGTTCTACTCGGGTTGATTGCACTCCATTCCATTCCATTCCATTCCATTCCATTCCATTCCATTCCATTCCATTCCATTCCATTCCTTTCCATTCCAACCCATTCCGTTCTACTCGGGTTGATTCCATTCCATTCCATTGAATTCCATTCCATTCCATTCCATTCCATTCCATTCCATTCCATTCCATTCCATTCCATTCCATTCCATTCCAAACCATTCCATTATACTCGGGTTCATCATTCCATTCCATTCCATTCCATTCCATTCCATTCCACTCGGGTTCATTCCATTCCATTCCATTCCATTCCATTCCATTCCATTCCATTCCATTCCACTCGGGTGCATTCCATTCCATTCCATTCCATTCCATTCCATTCCATTCCATTCCATTCCGTTCTGCTCAGGTTGATTTCCATTCCATTCCATTCCATTCCATTCCATTCCATTCCATTCCATTCCATTCCAATCCATTCCATTCCATTCCATTCCATTCCATTCCATTCCATTCCATTCCATTCTACTCGGATTGATTGCATTCCATTCCATTCCATTCCAGTCCATTCCAATCCACTCCATTCTACTCGGGTTGATTCCATTCCATTCCATTCCATTCCATTCCATTCCATTCCATTCCATTCCATTCCATTGCGTTCCATTCTATTCGATTCCATTCCATTCCATTCCATTCCATTCCAATCCATTCCATTCTACTTGGGTTCATTCCATTCCATTCCATTCCATTCCATTCGATTCCACTCGATTCCATTCCATTCCATTCCATACCATTCCATTCCATTTTGTTCTACTCGGGTTGATTCCACTCCATTCCATTCCATTCCATTCCATTCCATTCTATTCCATTCCATTCCATTCGATTCCTTTCTATTCCATTCGATTCCATTCCATTCCATTTCATTTTATTCCATTCCATTCCATTCCATTCTATTCCATTGAATTCCATTCCATTCCATTCCATTCCATTCCATTCCATTCCATTCCATTCCATTCCATTCCGTTCTACTCGGGTTGATTCCACTCCATTCCATTCCATTCCATTCCATTCCATTCCATTCCATTCCATTCCACTCGGGTTGAGCATTCCATTCGATTCCATTCCATTCCATTCCATTCCATTCCATTCCATTCCATTCCATTCCATTCCACTCGGGTTCATTCCATTCCATTCCATTCCATTCCATTCCATTCCATTCCATTCCGTTCTACTCGGGTTGATTTCCATTCCATTCCATTCCATTCCATTCCACTCCATTCCATTCCATTCCATTCCATTCCATTCCATTCCATTCCTTTCCATTTATTCCATTCCGTTCTACTCGGGTTGATTCCATTGAGTTTGGTTCCGTTCCGTTCCGTCCAGTCCCGTCCCGTCCCGTCCCGTTCCGTTTTACTCGGGTTGATTCCTTTGCATTCCGTTCCGCTCGTTTCCATTCCGTTCCATTCCGTTCCACGCGGGTTGGTTCAATTCCATTCTATTCTATTCTATTCCTTTCCATTCCATTCCATTCTACTCGGGTTGATTCTATGCCGTTCCATTCCTTTCCATTCCGTCCCATTCCGACCCGTCCCATCCCGTCCCGTCCCGTCCCATCCCGTTCCGTTCCACATGGGTTGATTCAATTCCTTTCGGTTACATTGAATTCCATTCCATTCCATTCTACTCGGATTGATTCCATTCCATTCCATTCCATTCCATTCCATTCCATTCCATTCCAATCCATTCCATTCTACTCGGGTTCATTCCATTCCATTCCATTCCATTCCATTCCATTCCATTCCATTCCATTCCGTTCCATTCAGTTTCATTCCATTACATTCCATTCCATTCCATTCCATTCCATTCGATTTCATTCCATTCCATTCCATTCCGTTCTACTCGGGTTGATTCCATTTTATTCCATTCTTTCCGTTCGATTCCATTCGATTCCATTCGATTCCATTCCATTCCATTCCATTCCCTTCCATTCCATTCTATTCCATTGAATTCCATTCCATGGCATTCCATTCCATTCCATTCCATTCCATTCCATTCCGTTCTACTCTGATTGACTCCATTCCATTCCATTCGATTCCATTCCATTCCATTCCATTCCATTCCATTCCAATACATTCCATTCTACTCGGGTTGATTCCATTCCATTCCATTCCATTCCATTCCATTCCATTCCATTCCATTCCATTCCATTCCATTCTATTCCTTTCGATTCCATTCCATTCCATTAAATTCCATTCCATTCCATTCCATTCCATTCCATTCCATTCCATTCCATTCCATTCCATTCCGTTCTACTCGGGTTGATTCCACTCCATTCCATTCCATTCCATTCCATACCATTCCATTCGATTCCATTCCATTCCATTCCATTCCATTCCATTCCATTCCATTCCATTCCATTCCATTCCATTCCACTCGGGTTGATTCCATTCTATTCCATTCCATTCCCTTCTATTCCATTTGATATCATTCGATTCCATTCCATCCCATTCCATTCCAGTCCATTCCATTCCGTTCTTCTTGGGTTGATTCCATTCCATTCCATTTCATTCGATTCCATTCCATTCCATTTCTTTCGATTCCATTCGATTCCATTCCATTCCATTCCATTCCAATCCATTGCATTCTACTCAGTTTGATTCCATTCCATTCCATTCCATTCCATTCAATTCCATTCCATTCCATTCCATTCAATTCCACTCGATTCCATTCCATTCCTTTCCATTCCATTCCAATCCATTCCATTCTACTCGGGTGGATTCCATTCCATTCCATTCCATTCCATTCCATTCCATTCCATTCCATTCCATTCCATTCCATTCCATTCGATTCCATTCCATTCCATTCCATGGCATTCCATTCCATTCCATTCCATTCCATTCCATTCCGTTCTAGTCGGGTTGATTCCATTCCATTCCATTGCATTCCATTCCATTCCATTGCATTCCATTCCATTCCATTCCATTCCATTCCATTCCATTCCATTCCATTCCATTCCATTCCATTGCATTCCATTCGATTCCATTCGATTCCATTCCATTCCATTCCACTCCATTCCATTCCATTCCATTCCGTTCCACTCGGGTTGATTCCATTCTATTCCATTCCATTCCCTTCTATTCCATTCGATATCATTCGATTCCATTCCATCCCATTCCATTCCATTCCATTCCATTCCGTTCTTCTTGGGTTGATTCCATTCCATTCCATTTCATTCCATTCCATTCCATTCCATTTCTTTCGATTCCATTCGATTCCATTCCATTCCATTCCATTCCAATCCATTGCATTCTACTCAGTTTGATTCCATTCCATTCCATTCCATTCCATTCAATTCCATTCCATTCCATTCCATTCAATTCCACTCGATTCCATTCCATTCCTTTCCATTCCATTCCATTCCATTCCATTCCATGGCATTCCATTCCATTCCATTCCATTCCATTCCATTCCGTTCTAGTCGGGTTGATTCCATTCCATTCCATTGCATTCCATTCCATTCCATTGCATTCCATTCCATTCCATTCCATTCCATTCCATTCCATTCCATTCCATTCCATTCCATTCCATTCCATTCTATTCCATTCCATTCTACTCCATTGAATTCCATTCCATTCCATTCAATTTCATTCCATTCCATTCCTTTCCAATCCATTTAGTTCTACTCGGGTTGATTCCATTCCATTCCATTCCATTCCATTCCATTCCATTCCAATCCATTCCATTCCATTCCATTCCATTCCATTCCATTCCATTCCATTCCATTCCATTCCATTCCATTACTTTCCATTCCATTCCATTCCAATCCATTCCATTCTACTCGGGTTGACTCCATTCCATTCCATTCCACTCCATTCCATTCCGTTATATTCCATTCTATTCCATTCGATTCCGTTCGATTCCATTCCATTCCATTCCATTCCATTCCATTCCATTCCATTCGATTCCATTCCATTCCATTCCATTCCATTCCATTCCATTCCATTCCAATCCATTCCATTCTACTCGGGTTGATTCCATTCCATTTCATTCCATTCCAATCCATTCCATTCCATTCCATTCCATTCCATTCCATTCCATTCCATTCCAATCCATTCCATTCCATTCCATTCCATTCCATTCCATTCCATTCCATTCCATTCCATTCCATTCCATTACATTCCATTCCTTTCTATTCCATTCCATTCTATTCCATTCCATTCCATTCCATTCCATTCCATTCCATTCCATTCCATTCCATTCCGTTCTACTCGGGTTGATTCCACTCCATTCCATTCCCTTCCATTCCATTCCATTCCATTCCATTCCATTCCATTCCATTCCATTCCTTTCCATTCCAACCCATTCCTTTCTACTCGGGTTGATTCCATTCCATTCCATTCCATTCCATTCCATTCCATTCCATTCCATTCCATTCCATTCCATTCCATTCCATTCCATTCGATTCCATTCCATTCCATTTCATTCCAAACCGTTCCATTCTACTCGGGTTCATCATTCCATTCCATTCCATTCCACTCGGGTTCATTCCATTCCATTCCATTCCATTCCATTCCATTCCATTCCATTCCGTTCTACTCAGGTTGATTTCCATTCCATTCCATTCCATTGCATTCCATTCCATTCCATTCCATTACTTTCCATTCCATTCCATTCTATTCCATTCCGTTCTACTCGGCTTGAATCCATTGAGTTCCGTTCCGTTCCGTTCCGTCCCGACACGTCCCGTCCCGTCCCGTCCCGTCCCGTCCCGTCCCGCCCCGTCCCGTCCCGTGCCGTTGTACACGGGTTGATTCCATTCCACTCCGTTCCGTTCCTTTCCGTTCCCTTCAATTCAGTTCCACGTGGGTTGATTCAATTCCATTCTATTCTATTCCATTCCATTCCATTCCATTCCATTCCATTCCATTCCATTCCATTCCATTCCATTCCATTTTACTCGGGTTGATTCCATGCCGTTCCGTTCCATTCTGTCCCATCCCGACGCGTCCCGTCCCGTCCCGTCCCATTCCGTTCCGTTCTGATCGGGTTGATTCCGTTCCATTCCCTTCCGTTCCTTTCCGTTCCATTCCATTCCGTTACACGCGGGTTGATTCAATTCCATTCTATTACATTGAATTCCATTCCATTCCATTCCATTCCATTCTACTCGGATTGATTGCATTCCATTCCATTCCATTCCAGTCCATTCCAATCCACTCCATTCTACTCGGGTTGATTCCATTCCATTCCATTCCATTCCATTCCATTCCATTCCATTCCATTCCATTGCGTTCCATTCGATTCGATACCATTCCATTCCATTCCATTCCATTCCAATCCATTCCATTCTACTTGGGTTCATTCCATTCCATTCCATTCCATTCCATTCGATTCCATTCGATTCCATTCCATTCCATTCCATACCATTCCATTCCATTTTGTTCTACTCGGGTTGATTCCACTCCATTCCATTCCATTCCATTCCATTCTATTCCATTCCATTCCATTCGATTCCATTCTATTCCATTCGATTCCATTCCATTCCATTTCATTTTATTCCATTCCATTCCATTCCATTCTATTCCATTGAATTCCATTCCATTCCATTCCATTCCATTCCATTCCATTCCATTCCATTCCATTCCATTCCATTCCATTCCATTCCATTCCATTCCATTCCGTTCTACTCGGGTTGATTCCACTCCATTCCATTCCATTCCATTCCATTCCATTCCATTCCACTCGGGTTGAGCATTCCATTCGATTCCATTCCATTCCATTCCATTCCATTCCATTCCATTCCATTCCATTCCATTCCATTCCACTCGGGTTCATTCCATTCCATTCCATACCATTCCATTCCATTCCATTCCAATCCATTCCATTCCGTTCTACTCGGGTTGATTTCCATTCCATTCCATTCCATTCCATTCCACTCCATTCCATTCCATTCCATTCCATTCCATTCCATTCCATTCCATTCCATTCCATTCCTTTCCATTTATTCCATTCCGTTCTACTCGGGTTGATTCCATTGAGTTTGGTTCCGTTCCGTTCCGTCCAGTCCCGTCCCGTCCCGTCCCGTTCCGTTTTACTCGGGTTGATTCCTTTGCATTCCGTTCCGCTCGTTTCCATTCCGTTCCATTCCGTTCCACGCGGGTTGGTTCAATTCCATTCTATTCTATTCTATTCCTTTCCATTCCATTCCATTCTACTCGGGTTGATTCTATGCCGTTCCATTCCGTTCCATTCCGTCCCATTCCGACCCGTCCCATCCCGTCCCGTCCCGTCCCATCCCGTTCCGTTCCACATGGGTTGATTCAATTCCTTTCGGTTACATTGAATTCCATTCCATTCCATTCTACTCGGATTGATTCCATTCCATTCCATTCCATTCCATTCCATTCCATTCCATTCCAATCCATTCCATTCTACTCGGGTTGATTCCATTCCACTCCATTCCATTCCATTCCATTCCATTCCATTCCATTCCATTCAGTTTCATTCCATTACATTCCATTCCATTCCATTCCATTCCATTCCATTCCATTCGATTTCATTCCATTCCATTCCATTCCGTTCTACTCGGGTTGATTCCATTCTATTCCATTCCATTCCGTTCGATTCCATTCGATTCCATTCGATTCCATTCCATTCCATTCCATTCCCTTCCATTCCATTCTATTCCATTGAATTCCATTCCATGGCATTCCATTCCATTCCATTCCATTCCATTCCATTCCATTCCATTCCGTTCTACTCTGATTGACTCCATTCCATTCCATTCGATTCCATTCCATTCCATTCCATTCCATTCCATTCCATTCCAATACATTCCATTCTACTCTGGTTGATTCCATTCCATTCCATTCCATTCCATTCCATTCCATTCCATTCCATTCGTCTCCATTCGATTCCATTCGATTCCATTCCATTCTATTCCATTGAATTCCATTCCATTGCATTCCATTCCATTCCATTCTATTCCATTCCATTCCATTCCATTCCGTTCTACTCGGGTTGATTCCATTCCACTCCATTCCATTCGATTCCATTCGATTCCATTCCATTCCATTCCATTCCATTCCTATCCATTCCATTCTACTCGGGTTGATTCCATTCCATTCCATTCCATTCCATTCCATTCCATTCCATTCCATTCCATTCCATTCCATTGAATTCCATTCGATTCCATTCGATTCCATTCCATTCGATTCCATTCGATATCATTCGATTCCATTCCATCCCATCCCATTCCATTCCATTCCATTCCGTTCTACTCGGGTTGATTCCATTCCATTCCATTTCATTCCATTCCATTCCATTCCATTCCATTCCATTCCATTCCATTCCATTCCATTCCAATCCATTGCATTCTACTCAGTTTGATTCCATTCAATTCCATTCCATTCCATTCAATTCCATTCCATTCCATTCCATTCAATTCCACTCGATTCCATTCCATTCCTTTCCATTCCATTCCAATCCATTCCATTCTACTCGGGTGGATTCCATTCCATTCCATTCCATTCCATTCCATTCCATTCCATTCCATTCCATTCCATTCCATTCCATGGCATTCCATTTCATTCCATTCCATTCCATTCCATTCCATGGCATTCCATTCCATTCCATTCCATTCCATTCCATTCCGTTCTAGTCGGGTTGATTCCATTCCATTCCATTGCATTCCATTCCATTCCATTGCATTCCATTCCATTCCATTCCATTCCATTCCATTCCATTCCATTCCATTCTATACCATTCCATTCTACTCCATTGAATTCCATTCCATTCCATTCAATTTCATTCCATTCCATTCCTTTCCAATCCATTTAGTTCTACTCGGGTTGATTCCATTCCATTCCATTCCATTCCATTCCATTCCATTCCATTCCAATCCATTCCATTCCATTCCATTCCATTCCATTCCATTCCATTCCATTCCATTCCATTCCAATCCATTCCATTCTACTCGGGTTGATTCCATTCCATTTCATTCCATTCCAATCCATTCCATTCCATTCCATTCCATTCCATTCCAATCCATTCCATTCCATTCCATTCCATTCCATTCCATTCCATTCCATTCCATTCCATTCCATTACATTACATTCCTTTCTATTCCATTCCATTCCATTCCATTCCATTCCATTCCATTCCATTCCATTCCATTCCATTCCATTCCATTCCATTCCGTTCTACTCGGGTTGATTCCACTCCATTCCATTCCCTTCCATTCCATTCCATTCCATTCCATTCCATTCCATTCCATTCCTTTCCATTCCAACCCATTCCTTTCTACTCGGGTTGATTCCTTTCCATTCCATTCCATTCCATTCCATTCCATTCCATTCCATTCCATTCCATTCCATTCCATTCGATTCCATTCCATTCCATTTCATTCCAAACCGTTCCATTCTACTCGGGTTCATCATTCCATTCCATTCCATTCCACTCGGGTTCATTCCATTCCATTCCATTCCATTCCATTCCATTCCATTCCATTCCGTTCTACTCAGGTTGATTTCCATTCCATTCCATTCCATTGCATTCCATTCCATTCCATTCCATTACTTTCCATTCCATTCCATTCTATTCCATTCCGTTCTACTCGGCTTGAATCCATTGAGTTCCGTTCCGTTCCGTTCCGTCCCGACACGTCCCGTCCCGTCCCGTCCCGTCCCGTCCCGTCCCGCCCCGTCCCGTCCCGTGCCGTTGTACTCGGGTTGATTCCATTCCACTCCGTTCCGTTCCTTTCCGTTCCCTTCAATTCAGTTCCACGCGGGTTGATTCAATTCCATTCTATTCTATTCCATTCCATTCCATTCCATTCCATTCCATTCCATTCCATTCCATTTTACTCGGGTTGATTCCATGCCGTTCCGTTCCATTCTGTCCCATCCCGACGCGTCCCGTCCCGTCCCGTCCCATTCCGTTCCGTTCTGATCGGGTTGATTCCGTTCCATTCCCTTCCGTTCCTTTCCGTTCCATTCCATTCCGTTACACGCGGGTTGATTCAATTCCATTCTATTACATTGAATTCCATTCCATTCCATTCCATTCCATTCCATTCTACTCGGATTGATTGCATTCCATTCCATTCCATTCCAGTCCATTCCAATCCACTCCATTCTACTCGGGTTGATTCCATTCCATTCCATTCCATTCCATTCCATTCCATTCCATTCCATTCCATTCCATTGCGTTCCATTCGATTCGATTCCATTCCATTCCATTCCATTCCATTCCAATCCATTCCATTCTACTTGGGTTCATTCCATTCCATTCCATTCCATTCCATTCGATTCCATTCGATTCCATTCCATTCCATTCCATACCATTCCATTCCATTTTGTTCTACTCGGGTTGATTCCACTCCATTCCATTCCATTCCATTCCATTCTATTCCATTCCATTCCATTCGATTCCATTCTATTCCATTCGATTCCATTCCATTCCATTTCATTTTATTCCATTCCATTCCATTCCATTCTATTCCATTGAATTCCATTCCATTCCATTCCATTCCATTCCATTCCATTCCATTCCATTCCATTCCATTCCGTTCTACTCGGGTTGATTCCACTCCATTCCATTCCATTCCATTCCATTCCATTCCATTCCATTCCATTCCATTCCACTCGGGTTGAGCATTCCATTCGATTCCATTCCATTCCATTCCATTCCATTCCATTCCATTCCATTCCATTCCATTCCATTCTACTCGGGTTCATTCCATTCCATTCCATTCCATTCCATTCCATTCCATTCCATTCCATTCCGTTCCACTCGGGTTGATTTCCATTCCATTCCATTCCATTCCATTCCACTCCATTCCATTCCATTCCATTCCATTCCATTCCGTTCCATTCCATTCCTTTCCATTTATTCCATTCCGTTCTACTCGGGTTGATTCCATTGAGTTTGGTTCCGTTCCGTTCCGTCCAGTCCCGTCCCGTCCCGTCCCGTTCCGTTTTACTCGGGTTGATTCCTTTGCATTCCGTTCCGCTCGTTTCCATTCCGTTCCATTCCGTTCCACGCGGGTTGGTTCAATTCCATTCTATTCTATTCTATTCCTTTCCATTCCATTCCATTCTACTCGGGTTGATTCTATGCCGTTCCATTCCGTTCCATTCCGTCCCATTCCGGCCCGTCCCATCCCGTCCCGTCCCGTCCCATCCCGTTCCGTTCCACATGGGTTGATTCAATTCCTTTCGGTTACATTGAATTACATTCCATTCCATTCTACTCGGATTGATTCCATTCCATTCCATTCCATTCCATTCCTTTCCATTCCATTCCAATCCATTCCATTCTACTCGGGTTGATTCCATTCCATTCCATTCCATTCCATTCCATTCCATTCCATTCCATTCCATTCCATTCAGTTTCATTCCATTACATTCCATTCCATTCCATTCCATTCCATTCCATTCCATTCCATTCGATTTCATTCCATTCCATTCCATTCCGTTCTACTCGGGTTGATTCCATTCTATTCCATTCCATTCCGTTCGATTCCATTCGATTCCATTCGATTCCATTCCATTCCATTCCATTCCCTTCCATTCCATTCTATTCCATTGAATTCCATTCCATGGCATTCCATTCCATTCCATTCCATTCCATTCCATTCCATTCCATTCCGTTCTACTCTGATTGACTCCATTCCATTCCATTCGTTTCCATTCCATTCCATTCCATTCCATTCCATTCCAATACATTCCATTCTACTCTGGTTGATTCCATTCCATTCCATTCCATTCCATTCCATTCCATTCCATTCCATTCGTCTCCATTCGATTCCATTCGATTCCATTCCATTCTATTCCATTGAATTCCATTCCATTGCATTCCATTCCATTCCATTCTATTCCATTCCATTCCATTCCATTCCGTTCTACTCGGGTTGACTCCATTCCACTCCATTCCATTCGATTCCATTCGATTCCATTCCATTCCATTCCACTCCATTCCTATCCATTCCATTCTACTCGGGTTGATTCCATTCCATTCCATTCCATTCCATTCCATTCCATTCCATTCCATTCCATTCCATTCCATTCCATTCCATTGAATTCCATTCGATTCCATTCGATTCCATTCCATTCGATTCCATTCGATATCATTCGATTCCATTCCATCCCATTCCATTCCATTCCATTCCATTCCGTTCTACTCGGGTTGATTCCATTCCATTCCATTTCATTCCATTCCATTCCATTCCATTCCATTCGATTCCATTCGATTCCATTCCATTCCATTCCATTCCAATCCATTCCATTCTACTCGGGTTGATTCCATTCCATTCCATTCCATTCCATTCCATTCCATTCCATTCCATTCCACTCGATTCCATTCCATTCTTTCCATTCCATTCCAATCCATTCCATTCTACTTGGGTGGATTCCATTCCATTCCATTCCATTCCATTCCATTCCATTCCATTCCATTCCATTCCATTCCATTCCATTCCATTCCATTTGATTCCATTCCATTCCATTCCATTCCATTCCATTTCATTCCATTCCTTTCCATTCCATTCCGTTCTAGTCGGGTTGATTCCATTCTATTCCATTCCATTCCATTCCATTCCATTCCATTCCATTTTATTCCATTCCATTCTACTCCATTGAATTCCATTCCATTCCATTCTATTCCATTCCATTCCATTCCTTTCCATTCCATTTAGTTCTACTCTGGTTGATTCCATTCCATTCCATTCCATTCCATTCCATTCCATTCCATTCCATTCCATTCCATTCCATTCCATTACTTTCCATTCCATTCCATTCCAATCCATTCCATTCTACTCGGGTTGACTCCATTCCATTCCATTCCATTCCATTATATTCCATTCCATTCCATTCGATTCCGTTCGATTCCTTTCCATTCCATTCCATTCCATTCGATTCCATTCCATTCCATTCCATTCGATTCCATTCCATTCCATTCCATTCCATTCCATTCCATTCCAATCCATTCCATTCTCCACGGGTTGATTCCATTCCATTCCATTCCATTCCATTCCATTCCATTCCATTCCATTCGATTCCATTCCATTCCTTTCGATTCCATTCCATTCCATTAAATTCCATTCCATTCCATTCCATTCCATTCCATTCCATTCCATTCCATTCCATTCCATTCCGTTCTACTCGGGTTGATTCCACTCCATTCCATTCCATTCCATTCCATTCCATTCCATTCCATTCCATTCCATTCCATTCCATTCCATTCCATTCCATTCCATTCCATTCCATTCCATTCTATTCCATTCCACTCTACTCCATTGAATTCCATTCCATTCCATTCAATTCCATTCCATTCCATTCCTTTCCATTCCATTTAGTTCTACTCGGGTTGATTCCATTCCATTCCATTCCATTCCATTCCATTCCATTCCATTACTTTCCATTCCATTCCATTCCAATCCATTCCATTCTACTCGGGTTGACTCCATTCCATTCCATTCCATTCCATTATATTGCATTCTATTCCATTCGATTCCGTTTGATTCCATTCCATTCCATTCCTTTCCATTCCATTCGATTCCATTCCATTCCATTCGATTCCATTCCATTCCATTCCATTCCATTCCATTCCATTCCATTCCATTCCATTCCAATCCATTCCATTCTACTCGGGTTGATTCCATTCCATTCCATTCCATTCCATTCCATTCCATTCCATTCCATTCCATTCCTTTCTATTCCATTCCATTCCATTCCATTCCATTCCATTCCATTCCATTCCATTCCATTCCATTCCATTCCATTCCATTCAATTCCATTCCATTCCATTCGATTCCATTCGATTCCATTCCATTCCATTCCATTCCATTCCATTCCATTTCATTCCAAACCATTCCATTCTACTCGGGTTCATCATTCCATTCCATTCCATTCCATTCCATTCCACTCGGGTTCTTTCCATTCCATTCCATTCCATTCCATTCCATTCCATTCCGTTCTACTCAGGTTGATTTCCATTCCATTCCATTCCATTCCATTCCATTCCATTCCATTCCATTCCATTCCATTCCACTCCATTCCATTCTGCTCGGGTTGATTCCATGCCGTTCCGTTCCTTTCCATTCCGTCCCATCCCGACGCGTCCCGTCCAGTTCCGTCCCGTCAAATTCCGTTCCTTTCTTATCGGGTTGATTCCGTTCCATTCCGTTCCGTTCCTTTCCGTTCCATTCCATTCCGTTACACGCGGGTTGATTCAATTCCATTCTATTACATTGAATTCCATTCCATACCATTCCATTCCATTCTACTCGGATTGATTGAATTCCATTCCATTCCATTCCAGTCCATTCCAATCCATTCCATTCTACTCGGGTTGATTCCATTCCATTCCATTCCATTCCATTCCATTCCATTCCATTCCATTCCATTCCATTCCATTCCATTGCGTTCCATTCGATTCGATTCCATTCCATTCCATTCCATTCCATTCCAATCCATTCCATTCTACTTGGGTTGATTCCATTCCATTCCATTCCATTCCATTCCATTCCATTCGATTCCATTCGATTCCATTCCATTCCATTCCATTCCATTCCATTCCATTCCATTCCATTCCATTCCATTCCATTCGTCTCCATTCGATTCCATTCGATTCCATTCCATTCTATTCCATTGAATTCCATTCCATTGCATTCCATTCCATTCCATTCTATTCCATTCCATTCCATTCCATTCCGTTCTACTCGGGTTGATTCCATTCCACTCCATTCCATTCGATTCCATTCGATTCCATTCCATTCCATTCCACTCCATTCCTATCCATTCCATTCTACTCGGGTTGATTCCATTCCATTCCATTCCATTCCATTCCATTCCATTCCATTCCATTCCATTCCATTCCATTCCATTCCATTGAATTCCATTCGATTCCATTCGATTCCATTCCATTCGATTCCATTCGATATCATTCGATTCCATTCCATCCCATTCCATTCCATTCCGTTCTACTCGGGTTGATTCCATTCCATTCCATTTCATTCCATTCCATTCCATTCCATTCCATTCGATTCCATTCGATTCCATTCCATTCCATTCCATTCCAATCCATTCCATTCTACTCGGGTTGATTCCATTCCATTCCATTCCATTCCATTCCATTCCATTCCATTCCATTCCACTCGATTCCATTCCATTCTTTCCATTCCATTCCAATCCATTCCATTCTACTTGGGTGGATTCCATTCCATTCCATTCCATTCCATTCCATTCCATTCCATTCCATTCCATTCCATTCCATTCCATTTGATTCCATTCCATTCCATTCCATTCCATTCCATTTCATTCCATTCCTTTCCATTCCATTCCGTTCTAGTCGGGTTGATTCCATTCTATTCCATTCCATTCCATTCCATTCCATTCCATTCCATTTTATTCCATTCCATTCTACTCCATTGAATTCCATTCCATTCCATTCTATTCCATTCCATTCCATTCCTTTCCATTCCATTTAGTTCTACTCTGGTTGATTCCATTCCATTCCATTCCATTCCATTCCATTCCATTCCATTCCATTCCATTCCATTCCATTACTTTCCATTCCATTCCATTCCAATCCATTCCATTCTACTCGGGTTGACTCCATTCCATTCCATTCCATTCCATTATATTCCATTCCATTCCATTCGATTCCGTTCGATTCCTTTCCATTCCATTCCATTCCATTCGATTCCATTCCATTCCATTCCATTCGATTCCATTCCATTCCATTCCATTCCATTCCATTCCATTCCAATCCATTCCATTCTCCACGGGTTGATTACATTCCATTCCATTCCATTCCATTCCATTCCATTCCATTCCATTCGATTCCATTCCATTCCTTTCGATTCCATTCCATTCCATTAAATTCCATTCCATTCCATTCCATTCCATTCCATTCCATTCCATTCCATTCCATTCCATTCCGTTCTACTCGGGTTGATTCCACTCCATTCCATTCCATTCCATTCCATTCCATTCCATTCCATTCCATTCCATTCCATTCCATTCCATTCCATTCCATTCCATTCCATTCCATTCTATTCCATTCCACTCTACTCCATTGAATTCCATTCCATTCCATTCAATTCCATTCCATTCCATTCCTTTCCATTCCATTTAGTTCTACTCGGGTTGATTCCATTCCATTCCATTCCATTCCATTCCATTCCATTACTTTCCATTCCATTCCATTCCAATCCATTCCATTCTACTCGGGTTGACTCCATTCCATTCCATTCCATTCCATTATATTGCATTCTATTCCATTCGATTCCGTTTGATTCCATTCCATTCCATTCCTTTCCATTCCATTCGATTCCATTCCATTCCATTCGATTCCATTCCATTCCATTCCATTCCATTCCATTCCATTCCATTCCATTCCATTCCAATCCATTCCATTCTACTCGGGTTGATTCCATTCCATTCCATTCCATTCCATTCCATTCCATTCCATTCCATTCCATTCCTTTCTATTCCATTCCATTCCATTCCATTCCATTCCATTCCATTCCATTCCATTCCATTCCATTCCATTCCATTCCATTCCATTCCATTCCATTCAATTCCATTCCATTCCATTCGATTCCATTCGATTCCATTCCATTCCATTCCATTCCATTCCATTCCATTTCATTCCAAACCATTCCATTCTACTCGGGTTCATCATTCCATTCCATTCCATTCCATTCCATTCCACTCGGGTTCTTTCCATTCCATTCCATTCCATTCCATTCCATTCCATTCCGTTCTACTCAGGTTGATTTCCATTCCATTCCATTCCATTCCATTCCATTCCATTCCATTCCATTCCATTCCATTCCACTCCATTCCATTCTGCTCGGGTTGATTCCATGCCGTTCCGTTCCTTTCCATTCCGTCCCATCCCGACGCGTCCCGTCCAGTTCCGTCCCGTCAAATTCCGTTCCTTTCTTATCGGGTTGATTCCGTTCCATTCCGTTCCGTTCCTTTCCGTTCCATTCCATTCCGTTACACGCGGGTTGATTCAATTCCATTCTATTACATTGAATTCCATTCCATACCATTCCATTCCATTCTACTCGGATTGATTGAATTCCATTCCATTCCATTCCAGTCCATTCCAATCCATTCCATTCTACTCGGGTTGATTCCATTCCATTCCATTCCATTCCATTCCATTCCATTCCATTCCATTCCATTCCATTCCATTCCATTGCGTTCCATTCGATTCGATTCCATTCCATTCCATTCCATTCCATTCCAATCCATTCCATTCTACTTGGGTTGATTCCATTCCATTCCATTCCATTCCATTCCATTCCATTCGATTCCATTCGATTCCATTCCATTCCATTCCATTCCATTCCATTCCATTCCATTCCATTCCATTCCATTCCATTCTGTTCTACTCGGGTTGATTCCACTCCATTCCATTCCATTCCATTCCATTCTATTCCATTCCATTCCATTCGATTCCATTCCATTCCATTTCATTTTATTCCATTCCATTCCATTCCATTCTATTCCATTGAATTCCATTCCATTCTATTCCATTCCATTCCATTCAGTTTCATTCCATTCCATTCCATTCCATTCCATTCCATTCCGTTCGATTCCATTCCATTCCATTCCATTCCATTCCATTCCGTTCTACTCGGGTTAATTCCATTCTATTCCATTCCATTCCATTCCATTCCATTCCATTCCATTCCATTCCATTCCCTTCCATTCCATTCTATTCCATTGAATTCCATTCCATTCCATTCCATTCCATTCCATTCCATTCCATTCCATTCCATTCCGTTCTACTCTGATTGACTCCATTCCATTCCATTCCATTCCATTCCATTCCATTCCATTCCATTCCATTCCATTCCATTCCATTCCATTTCATTCCATTCCATTCCATTCCAATACATTCCATTCTACTCTGGTTGATTCCATTCCATTCCATTCCATTCCATTCAATTCCATTCCATTCGTCTCCATTCGATTCCATTCGATTCCATTCCATTCTATTCCATTGAATTCCATTCAATTCCATTCCATTCCATTCCATTCCATTCCATT
Source organism: Gorilla gorilla gorilla (assembly GCF_029281585.2). NCBI lineage: Eukaryota > Metazoa > Chordata > Mammalia > Primates > Hominidae > Gorilla > Gorilla gorilla. The sequence continues at coordinate 3,146,210 of NC_073241.2, forward strand.
CCATTCCATTCCATTCCATTCCATTCCATTCTATTCCTTTCGATTCCATTCCATCCTATTAAATTCCATTCCATTCCATTCCATTCCATTCCATTCCATTCCATTCCATTCCATTCCATTCCATTCCATTCCATTCCATTCCATTCCATTCCGTTCTACTCGGGTTGATTCCACTCCATTCCATTCCATTCCATTCCATACCATTCCATTCGATTCCATTCCATTCCATTCCATTCCATTCCATTCCATTCCATTCCATTCCATTCCGTTCTAGTCGGGTTGATTCCATTCTATTCCATTCCATTCCATTCCATTCCATTCCATTCGATTCCATTCCATTCCATTCCATTCTATTCCATTCCATTCTACTCCATTGAATTCCATTCCATTCAATTCAATTCCATTCCATTCCATCCCTTTCCATTCCATTTAGTTCTACTCGGGTTGATTCCATTCCATTCCATTCCATTCCATTCCATTCCATTCCATTCCATTCCATTCCATTCAATTCCATTCCATTCCGTTACTTTCCATTCCATTCCATTCCAATCCATTCCATTCTACTCGGGTTGACTCCATTCCATTCCATTCCTTTCCATTCCATTATATTCCATTCTATTCCATTCGATTCCGTTCGATTCTATTCCATTCCATTCCATTCCATTCCATTCCATTGCATTCCATTCCATTCCATTCCATTCCATTCCGTTCTACTCGGGTTGATTCCATTCCATTCCTTTCCATTCCATTCCATTCCATTCCATTCCATTCCATTCCCTTCCATTCCATTCCATTCCAATCCATTCCATTCTACTCGGGTTGATTCCATTCCATTCCATTGCATTCGACTCCATTCGATTCCATTCGATTCCATTCCATTCCATTCCGTTCCATTCCATTCCATTCCATTCCATTCTATTCCATTGAATTCCATTCCATTCCATTCCATTCCATTACATTACATTACATTACATTCCATTCCATTCCATTCCATTCAATTCCATTCCATTCCTTTCTACTCGGGTTGATTCCATTTCATTCCATTCCATTCCATTCCATTCCATTCCATTCCATTCCATTCCATTCCATTCCAATCTATTCCATTCTATTCAATTCGATTCCATTTGATTCCATTCAATTCCATTCAATTCCATTCCATTCCATTCCGTTCTACTCGGGTTGATTCCATTCCATTCCTTTCCATTCCATTCCATTCCATTCCATTCCATTCCATTCCATTCCATTCCATTCCATTCCCTTCCATTCCATTCCATTCCAATCCATTCCATTCTACTCGGGTTGATTCCATTCCATTCCATTGCATTCGACTCCATTCGATTCCATTCGATTCCATTCCATTCCATTCCGTTCCATTCCATTCCATTCCATTCCATTCTATTCCATTGAATTCCATTCCATTCCATTCCATTCCATTCCATTACATTCCATTCCATTCCATTCCATTCCATTCCATTCCATTCCATTCCATTCCATTCCATTCCACTCCACTCCATTCCATTCCATTCCATTCCATTCCATTCCGTTCCATTCCATTCCTTTCCATTTATTCCATTCCGTTCTACTCGGGTTGATTCCATTGAGTTTGGTTCCGTTCCGTTCCGTCCCGTCCCGTCCCGTCCCGTCCCGTTCCATTTTACTCGGGTTGATTCCTTTGCATTCCGTTCCGCTCGTTTCCATTCCGTTCCATTCCGTTCCACGCGGGTTGGTTCAATTCCATTCTATTCTATTCTATTCCTTTCCATTCCATTCCATTCTACTCGGGTTGATTCCACTCCATTCCATTCCATTCCATTCCATTCCATTCCATTCCATTCCTTTCCATTCCAACCCATTCCGTTCTACTCGGGTTGATTCCATTCCATTCCATTGAATTCCATTCCATTCCATTCCATTCCATTCCATTCCATTCCATTCCATTCGATTCCATTCCATTCCATTCCATTCCAAACCATTCCATTCTACTCGGGTTCATCATTCCATTCCATTCCATTCCATTCCATTCCTTTCCATTCCAACCCATTCCGTTCTACTCGGGTTGATTCCATTCCATTCCATTGAATTCCATTCCATTCCATTCCATTCCATTCCATTCCATTCCATTCCATTCCATTCCATTCCATTCCATTCCATTCGATTCCATTCCATTCCATTCCATTCCAAACCATTCCATTCTACTCGGGTTCATCATTCCATTCCATTCCATTCCATTCCATTCCATTCCATTCCATTCCATTCCACTCCGGTGCATTCCATTCCATTCCATTCCATTCCATTCCATTCCATTCCATTCCATTCCGTTCTGCTCAGGTTGATTTCCATTCCATTCCATTCCATTCCATTCCATTCCATTCCATTCCATTCCATTCCATTCCATTCCATTCCGTTCTACTCGGCTTGAATCCATTGAGTTCCGTTCCGTTCCGTTCCGTCCCGACACGTCCCGTCCCGTCCCGTCCCGTCCCGTCCCGTCCCGTGCCGTTTTACTCGGGTTGATTCCTTTCCATTCCGTTCCGCTCGTTTCCGTTACGTTCCATTCCGTTCCACGCGGGTTGGTTCAATTCCATTCTATTCTATTCTATTCCTTTCCCTTCCATTCCATTCCATTCCATTCCATTCTACTCGGGTTGATTCCATGCCATTCCGTTCCGCTCCATTCCGTTCCACGCGGGTTGGTTCAATTCCATTCTATTCTATTCTATTCCTTTCCCTTCCATTCCATTCCATTCCATTCCATTCTACTCGGGTTGATTCCATGCCATTCCGTTCCGTTCCATTCCGTCCCATCCCGACCCGTCCCATCCCGTCCCGTCCCGTCCCATCCCGTTCCGTTCCACATGAGTTGATTCAATTCCTTTCGGTTACATTGAATTCCATTCCATTCCATTCTACTCGGATTGATTCCATTCCATTCCATTCCATTCCATTCCATTCCATTCCATTCCATTCCATTCCATTCCATTGCGTTCCATTCGATTCGATTCCATTCCATTCCATTCCATTCCATTCCATTCCAATCCATTCCATTCTACTTGGGTTGATTCCATTCCATTCCATTCCATTCCATTCGATTCCATTCAATTCCATTCCATTCCATTCCATTCCATTCCATTCCATTCCATTCCATTCCATTCCATTCCACTCGATTCCATTCCATTCCATTCCATTCCATTCCAATCCATTCCATTCTACTCGGGTGGATTCCATTCCATTCCATTCCTTTCCATTCCATTCCATTCCATTCCATTACATTCCATTCGGTTCCATTCCATTCCATTCCATTCCATTCCATTCCATTCCATTCCATTCCATTCCATTCCATTCCGTTCTAATCGGGTTGATTCCATTCTATTCCATTCCATTCCATTCCATTCCATTCCATTCCATTCCATTCCATTCCATTCCATTCTATTCCATTCCATTCTACTCCATTGAATTCCATTCCATTCCATTCTATTCCATTCCATTCCATTCCTTTCCATTCCATTTAGTTCTACTCGGGTTGATTCCATTCCATTCCATTCCATTCCTTTCCATTCCATTCCAATCCATTCCATTCCATTACTTTCCATTCCATTCCATTCCAATCCATTCCATTCTACACGGGTTGACTCCATTCCATTCCATTCCATTACATTACATTCCATTATATTCCATTCCATTCCATTCGATTCCGTTCGATTCCACTCCATTCCATTCCATTCCATTCCATTCCATTCGATTCCATTCCATTCCATTCGATTCCATTCCATTCCATTCCATTCCATTCCATTCCATTCCATTCCATTCCATTCCAATCCATTCCATTCTACTCGGGTTGATTCAATTCCATTCCATTCCATTCCATTCCATTCCATTCCATTCCATTCCATTCCATTCCATTCCATTCCTTTCCATTCCATTCCTTTCGATTCCATTCCATTCCATTCCATTCCATTCCATTCCATTCCATTCCATTCCATTCCATTCCATTCCGTTCTACTCGGGTTGATTGCACTCCATTCCATTCCATTCCATTCCATTCCATTCCATTCCATTCCATTCCTTTCCATTCCAACCCATTCCGTTCTACTCGGGTTGATTCCATTCCATTCCATTGAATTCCATTCCATTCCATTCCATTCCATTCCATTCCATTCCATTCGATTCCATTCCATTCCATTCCATTCCAAACCATTCCATTATACTCGGGTTCATCATTCCATTCCATTCCATTCCATTCCATTCCATTCCACTCGGGTTCATTCCATTCCATTCCATTCCATTCCATTCCATTCCATTCCATTCCATTCCATTCCATTCCACTCGGGTGCATTCCATTCCATTCCATTCCATTCCATTCCATTCCATTCCATTCCATTCCGTTCTGCTCAGGTTGATTTCCATTCCATTCCATTCCATTCCATTCCATTCCATTCCATTCCATTCCATTCCATTCCATTCCATTCCATTCCATTCCATTCCATTCCATTCCATTCCATTCCATTCCGTTCTACTCGGCTTGAATCCATTGAGTTCCGTTCCGTTCCGTTCCGTCCCGACACGTCCCGTCCCGTCCCGTCCCGTCCCGTGCCGTTTTACTCGGGTTGATTCCTTTCCATTCCGTTCCGCTCGTTTCCGTTACGTTCCATTCCGTTCCACGCGGGTTGGTTCAATTCCATTCTATTCTATTCTATTCCTTTCCCTTCCATTCCATTCCATTCCATTCCATTCTACTCGGGTTGATTCCATGCCATTCCGTTCCGTTCCATTCCGTCCCATCCCGACCCGTCCCATCCCGTCCCGTCCCGTCCCATCCCGTTCCATTCCACATGGGTTGATTCAATTCCTTTCGGTTACATTGAATTCCATTCCATTCCATTCTACTCGGATTGATTCCATTCCATTCCATTCCATTCCATTCCATTCCATTCCATTCGATTCGATTCCATTCCATTCCATTCCATTCCATTCCAATCCATTCCATTCTACTTGGGTTGATTCCATTCCATTCCATTCCATTCCATTCGATTCCATTCCATTCCATTCCATTCCATTCCATTCCATTCCATTCCATTCCATTCCTTTCCATTCCATTCCATTCCATTCCATTCCATTCCATTCCATTCGATTCCATTCTGTTCTACTCGGTTTGCTTCCACTCCATTCCATTCCATTCCATTCCAATCTATTCCATTCCATTCCATTCGATTCCATTCGATTCCATTCGATTCCATTCCATTCCATTTCATTTTATTCCATTCCATTCCATTCCATTCTATTCCATTGAATTCCATTCCATTCCATTCCATTCCATTCCATTCCATTCCATTCCATTCCATTCCATTCCATTCCATTCCGTTCTACTCGGGTTGATTCCACTCCATTCCATTCCATTCCATTCCATTCCATTCCATTCCATTCCACTCTGGTTGATCATTCCATTCCATTCCATTCCATTCCATTCCGTTCCATTCCATTCCATTCCACTCGGGCTCATTCCATTCCATTCCATTCAATTCCATTCCATTCCATTCCATTCCATTCCATTCCATTCCATTCCATTCCATTCCATTCCATTCCATTCCATTCCATTCAGTTTCATTCCATTCCATTCCATTCCATTCCATTCCATTCCATTCCATTCCATTCCATTCGATTCCATTCCATTCCATTCCATTCCATTCCATTCCATTCCATTCCATTCGATTCCATTCCATTCCATTCCATTCCGTTCTACTCGGGTTGATTCCATTCTATTCCATTCCATTCCGTTCGATTCCATTCGATTCCATTCGATTCCGTTCCATTCCATTCCATTCCCTTCCATTCCATTCTATTCCATTGAATTCCATTCCATTGCATTCCATTCCATTCCATTCCATTCCATTCCATTCCATTCCGTTCTACTCTGATTGACTCCATTCCATTCCATTCGATTCCATTCCATTCCATTCCATTCCATTCCAATACATTCCATTCTACTCTGGTTGATTCCATTCCATTCCATTCCATTCCATTCCATTCCATTCCATTCCATTCCATTCCATTCCGTTCTACTCGGGTTGATTCCACTCCATTCCATTCCCTTCCATTCCATTCCATTTAATTCCATTCCATTCCATTCCATTCCATTCCATTCCAATCCATTCCATTCTACTCGGGTTGATTCCATTCCATTCCATTCCATTCCATTCCATTCCATTCCATTGAATTCCATTCGATTCCATTCGATTCCATTCCATTTGATTCCATTCGATATCATTCGATTCCATTCCATCCCATTCCATTCCATTCCATTCCATTCCGTTCTACTCGGGTTGATTCCATTCCATTCCATTTCATTCCATTCCATTCCATTCCATTCCATTCGATTCCATTCGATTCCATTCCATTCCATTCCATTCCAATCCATTCCATTCTACTCGGGTTGATTTCATTCCATTCCATTCCATTCCATTCCATTCCATTCCATTCCATTCCATTCCATTCCATTCCATTCGATTCCATTCCATTCCATTCCATGGCATTCCATTCCATTCCATTCCATTCCATTCCATTCCGTTCTAGTCGGGTTGATTCCATTCCATTCCATTGCATTCCATTCCATTCCATTGCATTCCATTCCATTCCATTCCATTCCATTCCATTCCATTCCATTCCATTCCATTCCATTCCATTCCATTGCATTCCATTCGATTCCATTCCATTCCATTCCATTCCATTCCATTCCATTCCATTCCATTCCATTCCATTCCATTCCGTTCCACTCGGGTTGATTCCATTCTATTCCATTCCATTCCCTTCTATTCCATTCGATATCATTCGATTCCATTCCATCCCATTCCATTCCATTCCATTCCATTCCGTTCTTCTTGGGTTGATTCCATTCCATTCCATTTCATTCCATTCCATTCCATTCCATTTCTTTCGATTCCATTCGATTCCATTCCATTCCATTCCATTCCAATCCATTGCTTTCTACTCAGTTTGATTCCATTCCATTCCATTCCATTCCATTCAATTCCATTCCATTCCATTCCATTCAATTCCACTCGATTCCATTCCATTCCTTTCCATTCCATTCCAATCCATTCCATTCTACTCGGGTGGATTCCATTCCATTCCATTCCATTCCATTCCATTCCATTCCATTCCATTCCATTCCCTTCCATTCGATTCCATTCCATTCCATTCCATGGCATTCCATTCCATTCCATTCCATTCCATTCCATTCCGTTCTAGTCGGGTTGATTCCATTCCATTCTATTGCATTCCATTCCATTCCATTTCATTCCATTCCATTCCATTCCATTCCATTCCATTCCATTCCATTCCATTCCATTCCATTCCATTCCATTCTATTCCATTCCATTCTACTCCATTGAATTCCATTCCATTCCATTCCATTCCATTCCATTCCATTCCATTCCTTTCCAATCCATTCCATTCCGTTCCACTCGGGTTGATTCCATTCTATTCCATTCCATTCCCTTCTATTCCATTCGATATCATTCGATTCCATTCCATCCCATTCCATTCCATTCCATTCCATTCCGTTCTTCTTGGGTTGATTCCATTCCATTCCATTTCATTCCATTCCATTCCATTCCATTTCTTTCGATTCCATTCGATTCCATTCCATTCCATTCCATTCCAATCCATTGCATTCTACTCAGTTTGATTCCATTCCATTCCATTCCATTCCATTCAATTCCATTCCATTCCATACCATTCAATTCCACTCGATTCCATTCCATTCCTTTCCATTCCATTCCAATCCATTCCATTCTACTCGGGTGGATTCCATTCCATTCCATTCCATTCCATTCCATTCCATTACATTCCATTCCATTCCATTCCATTCCCTTCCATTCGATTCCATTCCATTCCATTCCATGGAATTCCATTCCATTCCATGGCATTCCATTCCATTCCATTCCATTCCATTCCATTCCGTTCTAGTCGGGTTGACTCCATTCCATTCCATTCCACTCCATTCCATTCCGTTATATTCCATTCTATTCCATTCGATTCCGTTCGATTCCATTCCATTCCATTCCATTCCATTCCATTCGATTACATTCCATTCCATTCCATTCCATTCCATTCCATTCCATTCCATTCCATTCCATTCCAATCCATTCCATTCTACTCGGGTTGATTCCATTCCATTCCATTCCATTCCAATCCATTCCATTCCATTCCATTCCATTCCATTCCATTCCATTCCATTCCATTCCATTCCATTCCATTCCATTCCATTCGATTCCATTCCATTCCATTTCATTCCAAACCGTTCCATTCTACTCGGGTTCATCATTCCATTCCATTCCATTCCACTCGGGTTCATTCCATTCCATTCCATTCCATTCCATTCCATTCCATTCCATTCCATTCCATTCCGTTCTACTCAGGTTGATTTCCATTCCATTCCATTCCATTCCATTCCATTCCATTCCATTACATTCCATTCCATTCCATTCTATTCCATTCCGTTCTACTCGGCTTGAATCCATTGAGTTCCGTTCCTTTCCGTTCCGTCACGACACGTCCCGTCCCGTCCCGTCCCGTCCCGTCCCGTCCCGTCCCGTCCCGTGCCGTTGTACTCGGGTTGATTCCATTCCACTCCGTTCCGTTCCTTTCCGTTCCCTTCAATTCAGTTCCACGCGGGTTGATTCAATTCCATTCTATTCTATTCCATTCCATTCCATTCCATTCCATTCCATTCCATTCCATTCCATTTTACTCCGGTTGATTCCATGCCGTTCCGTTCCATTCTGTCCCATCCCGACGCGTCCCGTCCCGTCCCGTCCCATTCCGTTCCGTTCTGATCGGGTTGATTCCGTTCCATTCCCTTCCGTTCCTTTCCGTTCCATTCCATTCCGTTACACGCGGGTTGATTCAATTCCATTCTATTACATTGAATTCCATTCCATTCCATTCCATTCCATTCTACTCGGATTGATTGCATTCCATTCCATTCCATTCCAGTCCATTCCAATCCACTCCATTCTACTCGGGTTGATTCCATTCCATTCCATTCCATTCCATTCCATTCCATTCCATTCCATTCCATTCCATTCCATTGCGTTCCATTCGATTCCATTCCATTCCATTCCATTCCATTCCATTCCAATCCATTCCATTCTACTTGGGTTCATTCCATTCCATTCCATTCCATTCCATTCGATTCCATTCGATTCCATTCCATTCCAATCCATACCATTCCATTCCATTCTGTTCTACTCGGGTTGATTCCACTCCATTCCATTCCATTCCATTCCATTCTATTCCATTCCATTCCATTCGATTCCATTCTATTCCATTCGATTCCATTCCATTCCATTTCATTTTATTCCATTCCATTCCATTCCATTCTATTCCATTGAATTCCATTCCATTCCATTCCATTCCATTCCATTCCATTCCATTCCATTCCACTCCGTTCTACTCGGGTTGATTCCACTCCATTCCATTCCATTCCATTCCATTCCATTCCATTCCATTCCATTCCAATCGGGTTGAGCATTCCATTCGATTCCATTCCATTCCATTCCATTCCATTAGATTCCATTCCATTCCATTCCACTTGGGCTCATTCCATTCCATTCCATTCCATTCCATTCCATTCCATTCCATTCCATTCCATTCCATTCCATTCCATTCCGTTCTACTCGCGTTGATTTCCATTCCATTCCATTCCATTCCATTCCACTCCATTCCATTCCATTCCATTCCATTCCATTCCATTCCATTCCATTCCTTTCCATTTATTCCATTCCGTTCTACTCGGGTTGATTCCATTGAGTTTGGTTCCGTTCCGTTCCGTCCCGTCCCGTCCCGTCCCGTCCCGTTCCGTTTTACTCGGGTTGATTCCTTTGCATTCCGTTCCGCTCGTTTCCATTCCGTTCCATTCCGTTCCACGCGGGTTGGTTCAATTCCATTCTATTCTATTCTATTCCTTTCCATTCCATTCCATTCTACTCGGGTTGATTCTATGCCGTTCCATTCCGTTCCATTCCGTCCCATTCCGACCCGTCCCATCCCGTCCCGTCCCGTCCCATCCCGTTCCGTTCCACATGGGTTGATTCAATTCCTTTCGGTTACATTGAATTCCATTCCATTCCATTCTACTCGGATTGATTCCATTCCATTCCATTCCATTCCATTCCATTCCATTCCATTCCATTCCATTCCAATCCATTCCATTCTACTCGGGTTGATTCCATTCCATTCCATTCCATTCCATTCCATTCCATTCAGTTTCATTCCATTCCATTCCATTCCATTCCATTCCATTCCATTCCATTCCATTCCATTCCATTCGATTCCATTCCATTCCATTCCATTCCGTTCTACTCGGGTTGATTCCATTCTATTCCATTCCATTCCGTTCGATTCCATTCGATTCCATTCGATTCCATTCCATTCCATTCCATTCCCTTCCATTCCATTCTATTCCATTGAATTCCATTCCATTGCATTCCATTCCATTCCATTCCATTCAATTCCATTCCATTCCATTCCATTCCGTTCTACTCTGATTGACTCCATTCCATTCCATTCGATTCCATTCCATTCCATTCCATTCCATTCCATTCCAATACATTCCATTCTACTCTGGTTGATTCCATTCCATTCCATTCCATTCCATTCCATTCCATTCCATTCCATTCGTCTCCATTCGATTCCATTCGATTCCATTCCATTCTATTCCATTGAATTCCATTCCATTCCATTCCATTCCATTCCATTCTATTCCATTCCATTCCATTCCATTCCGTTCTACTCGGGTTGATTCCATTCCATTCCATTCCATTCGATATCATTCGATTCCATTCCATCCCATTCCATTCCATTCCATTCCATTCCGTTCTACTCGGGTTGATTCCATTCCATTCAATTTTATTCCATTCCATTCCATTTCATTCCATTCCAATCCATTCCATTCCATTCCATTCCATTCCATTCGATTCCATTCCATTCCATTCCATTCCAATCCATTCCATTCTACTCGGGTTGATTCCATTCCATTCCATTCCATTCCATTCCATTCCATTCCATTCCATTCCATTCGATTCCACTCGATTCCATTCCATTCTTTCCATTCCATTCCAATCCATTCCATTCTAATTGGGTGGATTCCATTCCATTCCATTCCATTCCATTCCATTCCATTCCATTCCATTCCATTCCATTCCATTCCATTTGATTCCATTCCATTCCATTCCATTCCATTCCATTTCATTCCATTCCTTTCCATTCCAATCCGTTCTAGTCGGGTTGATTCCATTCTATTCCATTCCATTCCATTCCATTCCATTCCATTCCATTCCATTCCATTCCATTCCATTCTATTCCATTCCATTCTACTCCATTGAATTCCATTCCATTCCATTCTATTCCATTCCATTCCATTCCTTTCCATTCCATTTAGTTCTACTCTGGTTGATTCCATTCCATTCCATTCCATTCCATTCCATTCCATTCCATTCCATTCCATTCCATTACTTTCCATTCCATTCCATTCCAATCCATTCCATTCTACTCGGGTTGACTCCATTCCATTCCATTCCATTCCATTATATTCCATTCCATTCCATTCCATTCCGTTCGATTCCATTCCATTCGATTCCCTTCCATTCCATTTGATTCGATTCCATTCCATTCCATTCCATTCCATTCCATTCCATTCCATTCCAATCCATTCCATTCTCCACGGGTTGATTATATTCCATTCCATTCCATTCCATTCCATTCCATTCCATTCCATTCCTTTCGATTCCATTCCATTCCATTAAATTCCATTCCATTCCATTCCATTCCATTCCATTCCATTCCATTCCATTCCATTCCATTCCATTCCATTCCATTCCGTTCTACTCGGGTTGATTCCACTCCATTCCATTCCATTCCATTCCATTCCATTCCATTCCGTTCCATTCGATTCCATTCCATTCCATTCCATTCCATTCCATTCTATTCCATTCCACTCTACTCCATTGAATTCCATTCCATTCCATTCAATTCCATTCCATTCCATTCCTTTCCATTCCATTTAGTTCTACTCGGGTTGATTCCATTCCAGTCCATTCCATTCCATTCCATTCCATTACTTTCCATTCCATTCCATTCCAATCCATTCCATTCTACTCGGGTTGACTCCATTCCATTCCATTCCATTCCATTATATTGCATTCTATTCCATTCGATTCCGTTTGATTCCATTCCATTCCATTCCATTCCATTCCATTCCATTCGATTCCATTCCATTCCATTCGATTCCATTCCATTCCATTCCATTCCATTCCATTCCATTCCATTCCATTCCATTCCATTCCAATCCATTCCATTCTACTCGGGTTGATTCCATTCCATTCCATTCCATTCCATTCCATTCCATTCCTTTCTATTCCATTCCATTCCATTCCATTCCATTCCATTCCATTCCATTCCATTCCATTCCATTCCATTCCATTCCGTTCTAATCGGTTTGATTCCACTCCATTCCATTCCATTCCATTCCATTCCATTCCATTCCATTCCATTCCAATTCTTTCGTTTCCATTCCAACCAATTCCGTTCTACTCGGATTGATTCCATTCCATTCCATTCCATTCCATTCCATTCCATTCCATTCAATTCCATTCCATTCCATTCCATTCCATTCGATTCCATTCCATTCCATTCCATTCCATCCCATTTCATTCCAAACCATTCCATTCTACTCGTGTTCATCATTCCATTCCATTCCATTCCATTCCATTCCACTCGGGTTCTTTCCATTCCATTCCATTCCATTCCATTCCATTCCATTCCATTCCATTCCGTTCTACTCAGGTTGATTTCCGTTCCATTCCATTCCATTCCATTCCATTCCATTCCATTCCATTCCATTCCATTCCATTCCATTCCATTCCGTTCCATTCCACTCCATTCCATTCTATTCGTGTTGATTCCATGCCGTTCCGTTCCGTTCCATTCCGTCCCATCCCGACGCGTCCCGTCCCGTTCCGTCCCGTCAAATTCCGTTCCTTTCTGATCGGGTTCATTCCGTTCCATTCCGTTCCGTTCCTTTCCGTTCCATTCCATTCCGTTACACGCGGGTTGATTCAATTCCATTCTATTACATTGAATTCCATTCCATACCATTCCATTCCATTCTACTCGGATTGATTGAATTCCATTCCATTCCATTCCAGTCCATTCCAATCCATTCCATTCTACTCGGGTTGATTCCATTCCATTCCATTCCATTCCATTCCATTCCATTCCATTCCATTCCATTCCATTGCGTTCCATTCGATTCGATTCCGTTCCATTCCATTCCATTCCATTCCAATCCATTCCATTCTACTTGGGTTGATTCCATTGCATTCCATTCCATTCCATTCCATTCCATTCGATTCCATTCGATTCCATTCCATTCCATTCCATTCCATTCCATTCCATTCCATTCCATTCCATTCTGTTCTACTCGGGTTGATTCCACTCCATTCCATTCCATTCCATTCCATTCTATTCCATTCCATTCCATTCGATTCCATTCCATTCCATTTCATTTTATTCCATTCCATTCCATTCCATTCTATTCCATTGAATTCCATTCCATTCTATTCCATTCCATTCGATTCAGTTTCATTCCATTCCATTCCATTCCATTCCATTCCATTCCATTCCATTCGATTCCATTCCATTCCATTCCATTCCATTCCATTCCATTTCATTCCATTCCATTCCATTCCGTTCTACTCGGGTTAATTCCATTCTATTCCATTCCATTCCATTCCATTCCATTCCATTCCATTCCATTCCATTCCCTTCCATTCCATTCTATTCCATTGAATTCCATTCCATTCCATTCCATTCCATTCCATTGAATTCCATTCCATTCCGTTCTACTCTGATTGACTCCATTCCATTCCATTCCATTCCATTCCATTCCATTCCATTCCATTCCATTCCATTCCATTCCATTTCATTCCATTCCATTCCATTCCAATACATTCCATTCTACTCGGGTTGATTCCATTCCATTCCATTCCATTCCATTCCATTCCATTCCATTCGTCTCCATTCGATTCCATTCGATTCCATTCCATTCTATTCCATTGAATTCCATTCCATTCCATTCCATTCCATTCCATTCCATTCCATTCCATTCCATTCCACTCCATTCCATTCGATTCCATTCGATTCCATTCCATTCCATTCCATTCCATTCCAATCCATTCCATTCTACTCGGGTTGATGCCATTCCATTCCATTCCATTCCATTCCATTCCATTCCATTCCATTCCATTCCATTGCATTCCATTCGATTCCATTCGATTCCATTCCATTCGATTCCATTCGAGATCATTCGATTCCATTCCATCCCATTCCAATCCATTCCATTCCATTCCGTTCTACTCGGGTTGATTCCATTCCATTCCATTTCATTCCATTCCATTCCATTCCATTCCATTCGATTCCATTCGATTCCATTCCATTCCATTCCATTCCAATCCATTCCATTCTACTCGGGTTGATTCCATTCCATTCCATTCCATTCCATTCCATTCCATTCCATTCCATTCCATTCCATTCCATTCCATTCGATTCCACTCTATTCCATTCCATTCTTTCCATTCCATTCCAATCCATTCCATTCTACTCGGGTGGATTCCATTCCGTTCCATTCCATTCCATTCCATTCCATTCCATTCCATTCCATTCCACTCCATTCGATTCCATTCCATTCCTTTCCATTCCATTCCATTCCATTCCATTCCATTCCATTCCATTCCATTCCGTTCTAGTCGGGTTGATTCCATTCTATTCCATTCCATTCCATTCCATTCCACTCCATTCCATTCCTTTCCTTTCCATTCTATTCCATTCCATTCTACTCCATTGAATTTCATTCCATTCCATTCTATTCCATTCCATTCCATTCCTTTCCATTCCATTTAGTTCTACTCGGGTTGATTCCATTCCATTCCATTCCATTCCATTCCATTCCATTCCATTCCATTCCATTCCATTACTTTCCATTCCATTCCATTCCAATCCATTCCATTCTACTCGGGTTGACTCCATTCCATTCCATTCCATTCCATTCCATTCCATTCCATTCCATTCCATTATAATCCATTCCATTCCATTCGATTCCGTTCGATTCCATTCCATTCCATTCCATTCCATTCCATTCAATTCCATTCGATTCCATTCGATTCCATTCCATTCCATTCCATTCCAATCCATTCCATTCTACTCGGGTTGATTCCATTCCATTCCATTCCATTCCATTCCTTTCCATTCCATTCCATTCCATTCCATTCCATTCTATTCCTTTCAATTCCATTCCATTCCATTTAATTCCATTCCATTCCATTCCATTCCATTCCATTCCTTTCCATTCCATTCCATTCCATTCCGTTCTACTCGGGTTGATTCCACTCCATTCCATTCCATTCCATTCCATTCCATACCATTCCATTCGATTCCATTCCATTCCATTCCATTCCATTCCATTCCATTCCATTCCATTCCATTCCATTCCATTCCGTTCTAGTCGGGTTGATTCCATTCTATTCCATTCCATTCCATTCCATTCCATTCCATTCCATTCCATTCCATTCGATTCCATTCCATTCCATTCCATTCTATTCCATTCCATTCTACTCCATTGAATTCCATTCCATTCCATTCAATTCCATTCCATTCCATTCAATTCCATTCCATTCCATCCCTTTCCATTCCATTTAGTTCTACTCGGGTTGATTCCATTCCATTCCATTCCATTCCATTCCATTCCATTCCATTCAATTCCATTCCATTCCGTTACTTTCCATTCCATTCCATTCCAATCCATTCCATTCTACTCGGGTTGACTCCATTCCATTCCATTCCTTTCCATTCCATTATATTCCATTCTATTCCATTCGATTCCGTTCGATTCCATTCCATTCCATTCCATTCCATTCCATTGCATTCCATTCCATTCCATTCCATTCCATTCCGTTCTACTCGGGTTGATTCCATTCCATTCCTTTCCATTCCATTCCATTCCATTCCATTCCATTCCATTCCATTCCATTCCATTCCATTCCCTTCCATTCCATTCCATTCCAATCCATTCCATTCTACTCGGGTTGATTCCATTCCATTCCATTGCATTCGACTCCATTCGATTCCATTCGATTCCATTCCATTCCATTCCATTCCATTCCATTCCATTCCATTCCATTCCATTTCATTCCATTCCATTCCATTCCAATACATTCCATTCTACTCTGGTTGATTCCATTCCATTCCATTCCATTCCATTCCATTCCATTCCATTCGTCTCCATTCGATTCCATTCGATTCCATTCCATTCTATTCCATTGAATTCCATTCCATTCCATTCCATTCCATTCCATTCCATTCCATTCCATTCCATTCCATTCCATTCCATTCCATTCCGTTCTACTCGGGTTGATTCCATTCCATTCCATTCCATTCCATTCCATTCCATTCCACTCCATTCCATTCGATTCCATTCGATTCCATTCCATTCCATTCCATTCCATTCCAATCCATTCCATTCTACTCGGGTTGATGCCATTCCATTCCATTCCATTCCATTCCATTCCATTCCATTCCATTCCATTCCATTGCATTCCATTCGATTCCATTCGATTCCATTCCATTCGATTCCATTCGAGATCATTCGATTCCATTCCATCCGATTCCAATCCATTCCATTTCATTCCGTTCTACTCGGGTTGATTCCATTCCATTCCATTTCATTCCATTCCATTCCATTCCATTCCATTCGATTCCATTCGATTCCATTCCATTCCATTCCATTCCAATCCATTCCATTCTACTCGGGTTGATTCCATTCCATTCCATTCCATTCCATTCCATTCCATTCCATTCCATTCCATTCCATTCCATTCGATTCCACTCTATTCCATTCCATTCTTTCCATTCCATTCCAATCCATTCCATTCTACTCGGGTGGATTCCATTCCGTTCCATTCCATTCCATTCCATTCCATTCCATTCCATTCCATTCCACTCCATTCGATTCCATTCCATTCCATTCCATTCCATTCCATTCCATTCAATTCCATTCCATTCCATTCCATTCCATTCCATTCCATTCCATTCCATTCCATTCCATTCCGTTCTAGTCGGGTTGATTCCATTCTATTCCATTCCATTCCATTCCATTCCACTCCATTCCATTCCTTTCCATTCCATTCTATTCCATTCCATTCTACTCCTTTGAATTCCATTCCATTCCATTCTATTCCATTCTATTCCATTCCTTTCCATTCCATTTAGTTCTACTCGGGTTGATTCCATTCCATTCCATTCCATTCCATTCCATTCCATTCCATTCCATTCCATTCCATTCCATTACTTTCCATTCCATTCCATTCCAATCCATTCCATTCTACTCGGGTTGACTCCATTCCATTCCATTCCATTCCATTCCATTATAATCCATTCCATTCCATTCGATTCCGTTCGATTCCATTCCATTCCATTCCATTCCATTCAATTCCATTCGATTCCATTCGATTCCATTCCATTCCATTCCATTCCAATCCATTCCATTCTACTCGGGTTGATTCCATTCCATTCCATTCCATTCCATTCCTTTCCATTCCATTCCATTCCATTCCATTCCATTCCATTCCATTCCATTCTATTCCTTTCGATTCCATTCCATTCCATTAAATTCCATTCCATTCCATTCCATTCCATTCCATTCCATTCCATTCCATTCCATTCCATTCCATTCCATTCCATTCCATTCCATTCCGTTCTACTCGGGTTGATTCCACTCCATTCCATTCCATTCCACTCCATTCCATACCATTCCATTCGATTCCATTCCATTCCATTCCATTCCATTCCATTCCATTCCATTCCATTCCATTCCGTTCTAGTCGGGTTGATTCCATTCTATTCCATTCCATTCCATTCCATTCCATTCCATTCCATTCCAATCGATTCCATTCCATTCCATTCCATTCTATTCCATTCCATTCTACTCCATTGAATTCCATTCCATTCCATTCAATTCCATTCCATTCCATCCCTTTCCATTCCATTTAGTTCTACTCGGCTTGATTCCATTCCATTCCATTCCATTCCATTCCATTCCATTCCATTCAATTCCATTCCATTCCGTTACTTTCCATTCCATTCCATTCCAATCCATTCCATTCTACTCGGGTTGACTCCATTCCATTCCATTCCTTTCCATTCCATTCTATTCCATTCTATTCCATTCGATTCCGTTCGATTCCATTCCATTCCATTCCATTCCATTCCATTGCATTCCATTCCATTCCATTCCATTCCATTCCGTTCAACTCGGGTTGATTCCATTCCATTCCTTTCCATTCCATTCCATTCCATTCCATTCCATTCCATTCCATTCCATTCCATTCCATTCCATTCCCTTCCATTCCATTCCATTCCAATCCATTCCATTCTACTCGGGTTGATTCCATTCCATTCCATTGCATTTGACACCATTCGATTCCATTCGATTCCATTCCATTCCATTCCGTTCCATTCCATTCCATTCCATTCCATTCTATTCCATTGAATTCCATTCCATTCCATTCCATTCCATTCCATTGCATTCCATTCCATTCCATTCCATTCCATTCCATTCCATTCCATTCCATTCCATTCCATTCCATTCCATTCCGTTCTACTCGGGTTGATTCCATTCCATTCCATTCCATTCCATTCCATTCCATTCCATTCCAATCTATTCCATTCTATTCAATTCGATTCCATTCGATTCCATTCAATTCCATTCAATTCCATTCCATTCCATTCCAATCCATTCCATTCTACTCGGGTTGATTCCATTCCATTCCATTCCATTCCATTCCATTCCATTCCATTCCATTCCATTCCATTCCATTCCATTCGATTCCATTCGATTCCATTCCATTCCATTCCATTCCATTCCATTCCATTCCATTCCATTCCAATGTATTCCATTCGATTCCATTCCATTCCATTCCATTCCATTCCATTCCATTCCATTCCAATCCATTCCATTCTACTCGTGTTGATTCCCTTCCATTCCATTCCATTCCATTCCATTCCATTCCATTCCATTCCATTCCATTCCATTCCATTCCATTCCATTCCATTCCATTCCATTCCATTCCGTTCTACTCGGGTTGATTCCATTCTATTCCATTACATTCCATTCGATTCCATTCGATTCCATTCGATTTCTTTCCATTCCATTCCATTCCATTCCATTCTATTCCATTCCATTCCATTCCATTCCATTACATTCCATTCCATTCCGTTCTACTCGGGTTGATTCCATTCTATTCCATTACATTCCATTCGATTCCATTCGATTCCATTCGATTTCTTTCCATTCCATTCCATTCCATTCCATTCCATTCCATTCTATTCCATTCCATTCCATTCCATTCCACTCCATTCCATTCCTTTCCATTCCATTCTATTCCATTCCATTCTACTCCATTGAATTCCATTCCATTCCATTCTATTCCATTCCATTCCTTTCCTTTCCATTCCATTTAGTTCTACTCGGGTTGATTCCATTCCATTCCATTCCATTCCATTCCATTCCATTCCATTCCATTCCATTCCATTACTTTCCATTCCATTCCATTCCAATCCTTTCCATTCTACTCGGGTTGACTCCATTCCATTCCATTCCATTCCATTCCATTCCATTCAATTCCATTATAATCCATTCCATTCCATTCGATTCCGTTCGATTCCATTCCATTCCATTCCATTCCATTCCATTCAATTCCATTCGATTCCATTCGATTCCATTCCATTCCATTCCATTCCAATCCATTCCATTCTACTCGGGTTGATTCCATTCCATTCCATTCCATTCCATTCCTTTCCATTCCATTCCATTCCATTCCATTCCATTCTATTCCTTTCAATTCCATTCCATTCCATTAAATTCCATTCCATTCCATTCCATTCCATTCCATTCCATTCCATTCCATTCCATTCCATTCCATTCCGTTCTACTCGGGTTGATTCCACTCCATTCCATTCCATTCCACTCCATTCCATACCATTCCATTCGATTCCATTCCATTCCATTCCATTCCATTCCATTCCATTCCATTCCATTCCATTCCATTCCGTTCTAGTCGGGTTGATTCCATTCTATTCCATTCCATTCCATTCCATTCCATTCCATTCCATTCCATTCCATTCCATTCCATTCTACTCCATTGAATTCCATTCCATTCCATTCAATTCCATTCCATTCCATCCCTTTCCATTCCATTTAGTTCTACTCGGGTTGATTCCATTCCATTCCATTCCATTCCATTCCATTCCATTCCATTCCATTCAATTCCATTCCATTCCGTTACTTTCCATTCCATTCCATTCCAATCCATTCCATTCTACTCGGGTTGACTCCATTCCATTCCATTCCTTTCCATTCCATTATATTCCATTCTATTCCATTCGATTCCGTTCGATTCCATTCCATTCCATTCCATTCCATTCCATTGCATTCCATTCCATTCCATTCCATTCCATTCCGTTCTACTCGGGTTGATTCCATTCCATTCCTTTCCATTCCATTCCATTCCATTCCATTCCATTCCATTCCATTCCATTCCATTCCATTCCATTCCATTCCCTTCCATTCCATTCCATTCCAATCCATTCCATTCTACTCGGGTTGATTCCATTCCATTCCATTGCATTCGACTCCATTCGATTCCATTCGATTCCATTCCATTCCATTCCGTTCCATTCCATTCCATTCCATTCCATTCTATTCCATTGAATTCCATTCCATTCCATTCCATTCCATTCCATTCCATTCCATTCCATTCCATTCCATTCCATTCCATTCCATTCCATTCCGTTCTACTCGGGTTGATTCCATTCCATTCCATTCCATTCCATTCCATTCCATTCCATTCCAATCTATTCCATTCTATTCAATTAGATTCCATTCGATTCCATTCAATTCCATTCAATTCCATTCCATTCCATTCCAATCCATTCCATTCTACTCGGGTTGATTCCATTCCATTCCATTCCATTCCATTCCATTCCATTCCATTCCATTCCATTCCATTCCATTCGATTCCATTCGATTCCATTCCATTCCATTCCATTCCATTCCATTCCATTCCATTCCATTCCAATCTATTCCATTCGATTCCATTCCATTCCATTCCATTCCATTCCATTCCATTCCATTCCAATCCATTCCATTCTACTCGTGTTGATTCCCTTCCATTCCATTCCACTCCATTCCATTCCATTCCATTCCATTCCATTCCATTCCATTCCATTCCATTCCATTCCATTCCATTCCATTCCGTTCTACTCGGGTTGATTCCATTCTATTCCATTACATTCCATTCGATTCCATTCGATTCCATTCGATTTCTTTCCATTCCATTCCATTCCATTCCATTCCATTCCATTCTATTCCATTCCATTCCATTCCATTCCATTCCATTCCATTCCATTCCATTCCAATCCATTCCCTTCCGTTCTATTCGGGTTGATTCCATTCCATTCCATTCCATTCCATTCCATTCCATTCCATTCCATTCCATTCCATTCCATTCGATTCCATTCGATTCCATTCCATTCCATTCCATTCCATTCCATTCCATTCCATTCCATTCTATTCCATTCCATTCCATTCTGTTCCATTCTATTCCATTCCATTCCATTCCGTTCCACTCGGGTTGATTCCATTCTATTCCATTCCATTCCATTCGATTCCATTCGATATCATTCGATTCCATTCCATTCCATTCCATTCCATTCCATTCCATTCTATTCCATTCCATTCCATTCCATTCCATTCCATTCTATTCCATTCCATTCCATTCCGTTCTACTCGGGTTGATTCCATTCCATTCCATTTCATTCCATTCCATTCCATTCCATTCCATTCCATTCCATTCGATTCCATTCCATTCCATTCCATTCCAATCCATTCCATTCTACTCGGGTTGATTCCATTCCATTCCATTCCATTCCATTCCATTCCATTCCATTCCATTCCATTCCATTCCATTCCATTCCATTCCATTCCACTCGATTCCATTCCATTACATTCCATTCCATTCCAATCCATTCCATTCTACTCGGGTGGATTCCATTCCATTCCATTCTTTTCCATTCCATTCCATTACATTCCATTACATTACATTCCATTCGGTTCCATTCCATTCCATTCCATTCCATTCCATTCCATTCCATTCCATTCCATTCCATTCCATTCCGTTCTAATCGGGTTGATTCCATTCTATTCCATTCCATTCCATTCCATTCCATTCAATTCCATTCCATTCCATTCCATTCCATTCCATTCCATTCTATTCCATTCCATTCTACTCCATTGAATTCCATTCCATTCCATTCTATTCCATTCCATTCCATTCCTTTCCATTCCATTTAGTTCTACTCGGGTTGATTCCATTCCATTCCATTCCATTCCTTTCCATTCCATTCCAATCCATTCCATTCCATTACTTTCCATTCCATTCCATTCCAATCCATTCCATTCTACTCGGGTTGACTCCATTCCATTCCATTCCATTACATTACATTCCATTATATTCCATTCCATTCCATTCGATTCAGTTCGATTCCATTCCATTCCATTCCATTCCATTCCATTCCATTCCATTCCATTCCATTCCATTCGATTCCATTCCATTCCATTCCATTCCATTCCATTCCATTCCAATCCATTCCATTCTACTCGGGTTGATTCAATTCCATTCCATTCCATTCCATTCCATTCCATTCCATTCCATTCCATTCCTTTCGATTCCATTCCTTTCCATTCCATTCCATTCCATTCCATTCCATTCCATTCCATTCCGTTCTACTCGGGTTGATTCCACTCCATTCCATTCCATTCCATTCCATTCCATTCCATTCCATTCCATTCCATTCCATTCCATTCCATTCCTTTCCATTCCAACCCATTCCGTTCTACTCGGGTTGATTCCATTCCATTCCATTGAATTCCATTCCATTCCATTCCATTCCATTCCATTCCATTCCATTCCATTCCATTCCATTCCATTCCATTCCATTCGATTCCATTCCATTCCATTCCATTCCAAACCATTCCATTCTACTCGGGTTCATCATTCCATTCCATTCCATTCCATTCCATTCCATTCCATTCCACTCGGGTTCATTCCATTCCATTCCATTCCATTCCATTCCATTCCTTTCCACTCGGGTGCATTCCATTCCATTCCATTCCATTCCATTCCATTCCATTCCATTCCGTTCTGCTCAGGTTGATTTCCATTCCATTCCATTCCATTCCATTCCATTCCATTCCATTCCATTCCATTCCATTCCATTCCATTCCATTCCGTTCTACTCGGCTTGAATCCATAGAGTTCCGTTCCGTTCCGTTCCGTCCCGACACGTCCCGTCCCGTCCCGTCCCGTCCCGTCCCGTCCCGTGCCGTTTTACTCGGGTTGATTCCTTTCCATTCCGTTCCGCTCGTTTCCGTTACGTTCCATTCCGTTCCACGCGGGTTGGTTCAATTCCATTCTATTCTATTCTATTCCTTTCCCTTCCATTCCATTCCATTCCATTCCATTCTACTCGGGTTGATTCCATGCCATTCCGTTCCGCTCCATTCCGTTCCACGCGGGTTGGTTCAATTCCATTCTATTGTATTCTATTCCTTTCCCTTCCATTCCATTCCATTCCATTCCATTCTACTCGGGTTGATTCCATGCCATTCCGTTCCGTTCCATTCCGTCCCATCCCGACCCGTCCCATCCCGTCCCGTCCCGTCCCATCCCGTTCCGTTCCACATGGGTTGATTCTATTCCTTTCAGTTACATTGAATTCCATTCCATTCCATTCTACTCGGATTGATTCCATTCCATTCCATTCCATCCCATTCCATTCCATTCCATTCCATTCCATTCCATTCCATTGCGTACCATTCGATTCGATTCCATTCCATTCCTTTCCATTCCATTCCAATCCATTCCATTCTACTTGGGTTGATTCCATTCCATTCCATTCCATTCCATTCGATTCCATTCAATTCCATTCCATTCCATTCCATTCCATTCCATTCCATTCCATTCCATTCCACTCGATTCCATTCCATTCCATTCCATTCCATTCCAATCCATTCCATTCTACTCGGGTTGATTCCATTCCATTCCATTCCATTCCTTTCCATTCCATTCCAATCCATTCCATTCCATTACTTTCCATTC
The DNA here is from genome assembly GCF_029281585.2 of Gorilla gorilla gorilla. Lineage (NCBI taxonomy): Eukaryota > Metazoa > Chordata > Mammalia > Primates > Hominidae > Gorilla > Gorilla gorilla. The sequence goes on from NC_073241.2 coordinate 3,170,476, forward strand.
CATTCCATTCCAATCCATTCCATTCTACTCGGGTTGATTCAATTCCATTCCATTCCATTCCATTCCATTCCATTCCATTCCATTCCATTCCATTCCTTTCGATTCCATTCCATTCCATTCCATTCCATTCCATTCCATTCCATTCCATTCCATTCCGTTCTACTCGGGTTGATTCCATTCCATTCCATTCCATTCCATTCCATTCCATTCCATTCCATTCCATTCCTTTCCATTCCAACCCATTCCGTTCTACTCGGGTTGATTCCATTCCATTCCATGGAATTCCATTCCATTCCATTCCATTCCATTCCATTCGATTCCATTCCATTCCATTCCATTCCAAACCATTCCATTCTACTCGGGTTCATCATTCCATTCCATTCCATTCCATTCCATTCCACTCGGGTTCATTCCATTCCATTCCATTCCATTCAATTCCATTCCATTCCATTCCACTCGGGTGCATTCCATTCCATTCCATTCCATTCCATTCCATTCCATTCCATTCCATTCCGTTCTGCTCAGGTTGATTTCCATTCCATTCCATTCCATTCCATTCCATTCCATTCCATTCCATTCCATTCCATTCCATTCCATTCCATTCCATTCCTTTCCATTCCATTCCATTCCGTTCTACTCGGCTTGAATCCATTGAGTTCCGTTCCGTTCCGTTCCGTCCCGACACGTCCCGTCCCGTCCCGTCCCGTCCCGTCCCGTCCCGTGCCGTTTTACTCGGGTTGATTCCTTTCCATTCCGTTCCGCTCGTTTCCGTTACGTTCCATTCCGTTCCAAGCGGGTTGGTTCAATTCCATTCTATTCTATTCTATTCCTTTCCCTTCCATTCCATTCCATTCCATTCCATTCTACTCGGGTTGATTCTATGCCATTCCGTTCCGCTCCATTCCGTTCCACGCTGGTTGGTTCAATTCCATTCTATTCTATTCTATTCCTTTCCCTTCCATTCCATTCCATTCCATTCCATTCTACTCGGGTTGATTCCATGCCATTCCGTTCCGTTCCATTCCGTCCCATCCCGACCCGTCCCATCCCGTCCCGTCCCGTCCCATCCCGTTCCGTTCCACATGGGTTGATTCAATTCCTTTCGGTTACATTGAATTCCATTCCATTCCATTCTACTCGTATTGATTCCATTCCATTCCATTCCATTCCATTCCGTTCCATTCCATTCCATTCCATTCCATTCCATTGCGTTCCATTCGATTCGATTCCATTCCATTCCATTCCATTCCATTCCAATCCATTCCATTCTACTTGGGTTGATTCCATTCCATTCCATTCCATTCCATTCGATTCCATTCCATTCCATTCAATTCCATTCCATTCCATTCCATTCCATTCCATTCCATTCCATTCCATTCCATTCCATTCGATTCCATTCTGTTCTACTCGGGTTGATTCCACTCCATTCCATTCCATTCCATTCCAATCTATTCCATTCCATTCCATTCTATTCCATTCGTTTCCATTCCATTCCATTTCATTTTATTCCATTACATTCCATTCCATTCTATTCCATTGAATTCCATTCCATTCCATTCCATTCCATTCCATTCCATTCCATTCCATTCCATTCCGTTCTACTCGGGTTGATTCCACTCCATTCCATTCCATTCCATTCCATTCCATTCCACTCGGGTTGATCATTCCATTCCATTCCATTCCATTCCATTCCATTCCATTCCATTCCATTCCTTTCCATTTACTCCATTCCGTTCTACTCGGGTTGATTCCATTGAGTTTGGTTCCGTTCCGTTCCGTCCCGTCCCGTCCCGTCCCGTCCCGTCCCGTGCCGTTTTACTCAGGTTGATTCCTTTCCATTCCGTTCCGCTCGTTTTCGTTGCGTTCCATTCAGTTCCACGCGGGTTGGTTCAATTCCATTCTATTCTATTCTATTCCTTTCCATTCCATTCCATTCCATTCCATTCCATTCCATTCTACTCGGGTTGATTCCATGCCATTCCGTTCCGTTCCATTCCGTCCCATCCCGAACCGTCCCATCACGTCCCGTCCCGTCCCATCCCGTTCCGTTCCACATGGGTTGATTCAATTCCTTTCGGTTACATTGAATTCCATTCCATTCCATTCTACTCGGATTGATTCCATTCCATTCCATTCCATTCCATTCCATTCCATTCCATTCCATTCCATTCCTTTCCATTCCAATCCATTCCATGCTACTCGGGTTGATTCCATTCCATTCCATTCCATTCCATTCCATTCCATTCCATTCCATTCCATTCCATTCCATTCCATTTCATTCCATTCCATTCCATTTCATTCCATTCCATTCCATTCCATTCCATTCCATTCCATTCCATTCCATTCCATTAGATTCCATTCCATTCCATTCCATTCCATTCCATTCCGTTCTACTCGGGTTGATTCCATTCTATTCCATTCCATTCCGTTCGATTCCATTTGATTCCATTTGATTCCATTCCATTCCATTCCATTCCCTTCCATTCCATTCTATTCCATTGAATTCCATTCCATTCCATTCCATTCCATTCCATTCCGTTCTACTCTGATTGATTCCATTAAATTCCATTCCATTCCATTCCGTTCTACTCTGATTGATTCCATTAAATTCCATTCCATTCCATTCCATTCGATTCCATTCCATTCCATTCCATTCCATTCCATTCCATTGCATTCCATTCCATTCCAATACATTCCATTCTACTCTGGTTGATTCCATTCCATTCCATTCCATTCCATTCCATTCGATTCCATTCCATTCCATTCCATTCCAAACCATTCCATTCTACTCGGGTTCATCATTCCATTCCATTCCATTCCATTCCATTCCACTCGGGTTCATTCCATTCCATTCCATTCCATTCCATTCCATTCCATTCCATTCCACTCGGGTGCATTCCATTCCATTCCATTCCATTCCATTCCATTCCATTCCATTCCATTCCATTCCATTCCATTCCGTTCTGCTCAGGTTGATTTCCATTCCATTCCATTCCATTCCATTCCATTCCATTCCATTCCATTCCATTCCATTCCATTCCATTCCTTTCCATTCCATTCCATTCCGTTCTACTCGGCTTGAATCCATTGAGTTCCGTTCCGTTCCGTTCCGTCCCGACACGTCCCGTCCCGTCCCGTCCCGTCCCGTCCCGTCCCGTGCCGTTTTACTCGGGTTGATTCCTTTCCATTCCGTTCCGCTCGTTTCCGTTACGTTCCATTCCGTTCCAAGCGGGTTGGTTCAATTCCATTCTATTCTATTCTATTCCTTTCCCTTCCATTCCATTCCATTCCATTCCATTCTACTCGGGTTGATTCTATGCCATTCCGTTCCGCTCCATTCCGTTCCACGCTGGTTGGTTCAATTCCATTCTATTCTATTCTATTCCTTTCCCTTCCATTCCATTCCATTCCATTCCATTCTAGTCGGGTTGATTCCATGCCATTCCGTTCCGTTCCATTCCGTCCCATCCCGACCCGTCCCATCCCGTCCCGTCCCGTCCCATCCCGTTCCATTCCACATGGGTTGATTCAATTCCTTTCGGTTACATTGAATTCCATTCCATTCCATTCTACTCGGATTGATTCCATTCCATTCCATTCCATTCCATTCCATTCCATTCCATTCCATTCCATTCCATTCCATTGCGTTCCATTCGATTCGATTCCATTCCATTCCATTCCATTCCATTCCAATCCATTCCATTCTACTTGGGTTGATTCCATTCCACTCCATTCCATTCCATTCGATTCCATTCCATTCCATTCCATTCCATTCCATTCCATTCCATTCCATTCCATTCCATTCCATTCGATTCCATTCTGTTCTACTCGGGTTGATTCCACTCCATTCCATTCCATTCCATTCCAATCTATTCCATTCCATTCCATTCTATTCCATTCGTTTCCATTCCATTCCATTTCATTTTATTCCATTACATTCCATTCCATTCTATTCCATTGAATTCCATTCCATTCCATTCCATTCCATTCCATTCCATTCCATTCCGTTCTACTCGGGTTGATTCCAATCCATTCCATTCCATTCCATTCCATTCCATTCCACTCGGGTTGATCATTCCATTCCATTCCATTCCATTCCATTCCATTCCATTCCATTCCATTCCATTCCATTCCATTCCTTTCCATTTACTCCATTCCGTTCTACTCGGGTTGATTCCATTGAGTTTGGTTCCGTTCCGTTCCATCCGGTCCCGTCCCGTCCCGTCCCGTCCCGTGCCGTTTTACTCAGGTTGATTCCTTTCCATTCCGTTCCGCTCGTTTTCGTTGCGTTCCATTCCGTTCCACGCGGGTTGGTTCAATTCCATTCTATTCTATTCTATTCCTTTCCATTCCATTCCATTCCATTCTACTCGGGTTGATTCCATGCCATTCCGTTCCGTTCCATTCCGTCCCATCCCGAACCGTCCCATCACGTCCCGTCCCGTCCCATCCCGTTCCGTTCCACATGGGTTGATTCAATTCCTTTCGGTTACATTGAATTCCATTCCATTCCATTCTACTCGGATTGATTCCATTCCATTCCATTCCATTCCATTCCATTCCATTCCATTCCATTCCATTCCATTCCTTTCCATTCCAATCCATTCCATGCTACTCGGGTTGATTCCATTCCATTCCATTCCATTCCATTCCATTCCATTCCATTCCATTCCATTCCATTTCATTCCATTCCATTCCATTTCATTCCATTCCATTCCATTCCATTCCATTCCATTCCATTCCATTCCATTCCATTAGATTCCATTCCATTCCATTCCATTCCATTCCATTCCGTTCTACTCGGGTTGATTCCATTCTATTCCATTCCATTCCGTTCGATTCCATTTGATTCCATTTGATTCCATTCCATTCCATTCCATTCCCTTCCATTCCATTCTATTCCATTGAATTCCATTCCATTCCATTCCATTCCATTCCATTCCGTTCTACTCTGATTGATTCCATTAAATTCCATTCCATTCCATTCCGTTCTACTCTGATTGATTCCATTAAATTCCATTCCATTCCATTCCATTCGATTCCATTCCATTCCATTCCATTCCATTCCATTCCATTGCATTCCATTCCATTCCAATACATTCCATTCTACTCTGGTTGATTCCATTCCATTCCATTCCATTCCATTCGTCTCCATTCGATTCCATTGGATTCCATTCCATTCCATTCCATGGAATTCCATTCCATTCCACTCCATTCCATTCCATTCCATTAAATTCCATTAAATTCCATTCCATTCCATTCCGTTCTACTCGGGTTGATTCCATTCCATTCCATTCCATTCCATTCCATTCCATTCCATTCCACTCCATTCCATTCGATTCCATTCGATTCCATTCCATTCCATTCCATTCCATTCCAATCCATTCTATTCTACTCGGGTTGATTCCATTCCATTCCATTCCATTCCATTCCATTCCATTCCATTCCATTCCATTCCATTCCATAGCATTCCATTCGATTCCATTAGATTCCATTCCATTAAATTCCATTCCATTCCATTCCATTCCATTCCGTTCCACTCGGGTTGATTCCATTCTATTCCATTCCATTCCATTCGATTCCATTCGATATCATTCGATTCCATTCCATCCCATTCCATTCCGTTCTACTCGGGTTGATTCCATTCCATTTCATTCCATTCCATTCCATTCCATTTCTTTCGATTCCATTCGTTTCCATTCCATTCCATTCCATTCCAATCCATTCCATTCTACTCGGGTTGATTCCATTCCATTCCATTCCATTCCATTCTATTCCATTCCATTCCATTCCACTCGATTCCATTCCATTCCACTCGATTCCATTCCATTCCTTTCCATTCCATTCCAATCCATTCCATTCTACTCGGGTGGATTCCATTCCATTCCATTCCATTCCATTCCATTCCATTCCATTCCATTCCATTCGATTCCATTCCATTGCATTCCATTCCATTCCATTCCATTCCATTCCGTTCTAGTCGGGTTGATTCCATTCTATTCCATTCCATTCCATTCCATTCCATTCCATTCCATTCCATTCCATTCCATTCCATTCCATTCTATTCCATTCCATTCTACTCCATTGAATTCCATTCCATTCCATTCAATTCCATTCCATTCCATTCCTTTCCATTCCATTTAGTTCTACTCGGGTTGATTCCATTCCATTCCATTCCATTCCATTCCATTCCATTCCATTCCATTCCATTCCATTCCATTCCGTTACTTTCCATTCCATTCCATTCCAATCCATTCCATTCTACTCGGGTTGACTCCATTCCATTCCATTCCATTCCATTCCATTCCATTCCATTCCATTCCATTCCATTCGATTCCATTCGATTCCATTCCATTCCATTCCATTCCATTCCATTCCATTCCATTCCATTCCAATCTATTCCATTCGATTCCATTCCATTCCATTCCATTCCATTCCATTCCATTCCATTCCAATCCATTCCATTCTACTCGTGTTGATTCCCTTCCATTCCATTCCACTCCATTCCATTCCATTCCATTCCATTCCATTCCATTCCATTCCATTCCATTCCATTCCATTCCATTCCATTCCGTTCTACTCGGGTTGATTCCATTCTATTCCATTACATTCCATTCGATTCCATTCGATTCCATTCGATTTCTTTCCATTCCATTCCATTCCATTCCATTCCATTCCATTCTATTCCATTCCATTCCATTCCATTCCATTCCATTCCATTCCATTCCATTCCAATCCATTCCCTTCCGTTCTATTCGGGTTGATTCCATTCCATTCCATTCCATTCCATTCCATTCCATTCCATTCCATTCCATTCCATTCCATTCGATTCCATTCGATTCCATTCCATTCCATTCCATTCCATTCCATTCCATTCCATTCCATTCTATTCCATTCCATTCCATTCTGTTCCATTCTATTCCATTCCATTCCATTCCGTTCCACTCGGGTTGATTCCATTCTATTCCATTCCATTCCATTCGATTCCATTCGATATCATTCGATTCCATTCCATTCCATTCCATTCCATTCCATTCCATTCTATTCCATTCCATTCCATTCCATTCCATTCCATTCTATTCCATTCCATTCCATTCCGTTCTACTCGGGTTGATTCCATTCCATTCCATTTCATTCCATTCCATTCCATTCCATTCCATTCCATTCCATTCGATTCCATTCCATTCCATTCCATTCCAATCCATTCCATTCTACTCGGGTTGATTCCATTCCATTCCATTCCATTCCATTCCATTCCATTCCATTCCATTCCATTCCATTCCATTCCATTCCATTCCACTCGATTCCATTCCATTACATTCCATTCCATTCCAATCCATTCCATTCTACTCGGGTGGATTCCATTCCATTCCATTCTTTTCCATTCCATTCCATTACATTCCATTACATTACATTCCATTCGGTTCCATTCCATTCCATTCCATTCCATTCCATTCCATTCCATTCCATTCCATTCCATTCCATTCCGTTCTAATCGGGTTGATTCCATTCTATTCCATTCCATTCCATTCCATTCCATTCAATTCCATTCCATTCCATTCCATTCCATTCCATTCCATTCTATTCCATTCCATTCTACTCCATTGAATTCCATTCCATTCCATTCTATTCCATTCCATTCCATTCCTTTCCATTCCATTTAGTTCTACTCGGGTTGATTCCATTCCATTCCATTCCATTCCTTTCCATTCCATTCCAATCCATTCCATTCCATTACTTTCCATTCCATTCCATTCCAATCCATTCCATTCTACTCGGGTTGACTCCATTCCATTCCATTCCATTACATTACATTCCATTATATTCCATTCCATTCCATTCGATTCAGTTCGATTCCATTCCATTCCATTCCATTCCATTCCATTCCATTCCATTCCATTCCATTCCATTCGATTCCATTCCATTCCATTCCATTCCATTCCATTCCATTCCAATCCATTCCATTCTACTCGGGTTGATTCAATTCCATTCCATTCCATTCCATTCCATTCCATTCCATTCCATTCCATTCCTTTCGATTCCATTCCTTTCCATTCCATTCCATTCCATTCCATTCCATTCCATTCCATTCCGTTCTACTCGGGTTGATTCCACTCCATTCCATTCCATTCCATTCCATTCCATTCCATTCCATTCCATTCCATTCCTTTCCATTCCAACCCATTCCGTTCTACTCGGGTTGATTCCATTCCATTCCATTGAATTCCATTCCATTCCATTCCATTCCATTCCATTCCATTCCATTCCATTCCATTCCATTCCATTCCATTCCATTCCATTCGATTCCATTCCATTCCATTCCATTCCAAACCATTCCATTCTACTCGGGTTCATCATTCCATTCCATTCCATTCCATTCCATTCCATTCCACTCGGGTTCATTCCATTCCATTCCATTCCATTCCATTCCATTCCTTTCCACTCGGGTGCATTCCATTCCATTCCATTCCATTCCATTCCATTCCATTCCATTCCGTTCTGCTCAGGTTGATTTCCATTCCATTCCATTCCATTCCATTCCATTCCATTCCATTCCATTCCATTCCATTCCATTCCATTCCATTCCGTTCTACTCGGCTTGAATCCATAGAGTTCCGTTCCGTTCCGTTCCGTCCCGACACGTCCCGTCCCGTCCCGTCCCGTCCCGTCCCGTCCCGTGCCGTTTTACTCGGGTTGATTCCTTTCCATTCCGTTCCGCTCGTTTCCGTTACGTTCCATTCCGTTCCACGCGGGTTGGTTCAATTCCATTCTATTCTATTCTATTCCTTTCCCTTCCATTCCATTCCATTCCATTCCATTCTACTCGGGTTGATTCCATGCCATTCCGTTCCGCTCCATTCCGTTCCACGCGGGTTGGTTCAATTCCATTCTATTGTATTCTATTCCTTTCCCTTCCATTCCATTCCATTCCATTCCATTCTACTCGGGTTGATTCCATGCCATTCCGTTCCGTTCCATTCCGTCCCATCCCGACCCGTCCCATCCCGTCCCGTCCCGTCCCATCCCGTTCCGTTCCACATGGGTTGATTCTATTCCTTTCAGTTACATTGAATTCCATTCCATTCCATTCTACTCGGATTGATTCCATTCCATTCCATTCCATCCCATTCCATTCCATTCCATTCCATTCCATTCCATTCCATTGCGTACCATTCGATTCGATTCCATTCCATTCCTTTCCATTCCATTCCAATCCATTCCATTCTACTTGGGTTGATTCCATTCCATTCCATTCCATTCCATTCGATTCCATTCAATTCCATTCCATTCCATTCCATTCCATTCCATTCCATTCCATTCCATTCCACTCGATTCCATTCCATTCCATTCCATTCCATTCCAATCCATTCCATTCTACTCGGGTTGATTCCATTCCATTCCATTCCATTCCTTTCCATTCCATTCCAATCCATTCCATTCCATTACTTTCCATTCCATTCCATTCCAATCCATTCCATTCTACTCGGGTTGATTCAATTCCATTCCATTCCATTCCATTCCATTCCATTCCATTCCATTCCATTCCATTCCTTTCGATTCCATTCCATTCCATTCCATTCCATTCCATTCCATTCCATTCCATTCCATTCCGTTCTACTCGGGTTGATTCCATTCCATTCCATTCCATTCCATTCCATTCCATTCCATTCCATTCCATTCCTTTCCATTCCAACCCATTCCGTTCTACTCGGGTTGATTCCATTCCATTCCATGGAATTCCATTCCATTCCATTCCATTCCATTCCATTCGATTCCATTCCATTCCATTCCATTCCAAACCATTCCATTCTACTCGGGTTCATCATTCCATTCCATTCCATTCCATTCCATTCCACTCGGGTTCATTCCATTCCATTCCATTCCATTCAATTCCATTCCATTCCATTCCACTCGGGTGCATTCCATTCCATTCCATTCCATTCCATTCCATTCCATTCCATTCCATTCCGTTCTGCTCAGGTTGATTTCCATTCCATTCCATTCCATTCCATTCCATTCCATTCCATTCCATTCCATTCCATTCCATTCCATTCCATTCCATTCCTTTCCATTCCATTCCATTCCGTTCTACTCGGCTTGAATCCATTGAGTTCCGTTCCGTTCCGTTCCGTCCCGACACGTCCCGTCCCGTCCCGTCCCGTCCCGTCCCGTCCCGTGCCGTTTTACTCGGGTTGATTCCTTTCCATTCCGTTCCGCTCGTTTCCGTTACGTTCCATTCCGTTCCAAGCGGGTTGGTTCAATTCCATTCTATTCTATTCTATTCCTTTCCCTTCCATTCCATTCCATTCCATTCCATTCTACTCGGGTTGATTCTATGCCATTCCGTTCCGCTCCATTCCGTTCCACGCTGGTTGGTTCAATTCCATTCTATTCTATTCTATTCCTTTCCCTTCCATTCCATTCCATTCCATTCCATTCTACTCGGGTTGATTCCATGCCATTCCGTTCCGTTCCATTCCGTCCCATCCCGACCCGTCCCATCCCGTCCCGTCCCGTCCCATCCCGTTCCGTTCCACATGGGTTGATTCAATTCCTTTCGGTTACATTGAATTCCATTCCATTCCATTCTACTCGTATTGATTCCATTCCATTCCATTCCATTCCATTCCGTTCCATTCCATTCCATTCCATTCCATTCCATTGCGTTCCATTCGATTCGATTCCATTCCATTCCATTCCATTCCATTCCAATCCATTCCATTCTACTTGGGTTGATTCCATTCCATTCCATTCCATTCCATTCGATTCCATTCCATTCCATTCAATTCCATTCCATTCCATTCCATTCCATTCCATTCCATTCCATTCCATTCCATTCCATTCGATTCCATTCTGTTCTACTCGGGTTGATTCCACTCCATTCCATTCCATTCCATTCCAATCTATTCCATTCCATTCCATTCTATTCCATTCGTTTCCATTCCATTCCATTTCATTTTATTCCATTACATTCCATTCCATTCTATTCCATTGAATTCCATTCCATTCCATTCCATTCCATTCCATTCCATTCCATTCCATTCCATTCCGTTCTACTCGGGTTGATTCCACTCCATTCCATTCCATTCCATTCCATTCCATTCCACTCGGGTTGATCATTCCATTCCATTCCATTCCATTCCATTCCATTCCATTCCATTCCATTCCTTTCCATTTACTCCATTCCGTTCTACTCGGGTTGATTCCATTGAGTTTGGTTCCGTTCCGTTCCGTCCCGTCCCGTCCCGTCCCGTCCCGTCCCGTGCCGTTTTACTCAGGTTGATTCCTTTCCATTCCGTTCCGCTCGTTTTCGTTGCGTTCCATTCAGTTCCACGCGGGTTGGTTCAATTCCATTCTATTCTATTCTATTCCTTTCCATTCCATTCCATTCCATTCCATTCCATTCCATTCTACTCGGGTTGATTCCATGCCATTCCGTTCCGTTCCATTCCGTCCCATCCCGAACCGTCCCATCACGTCCCGTCCCGTCCCATCCCGTTCCGTTCCACATGGGTTGATTCAATTCCTTTCGGTTACATTGAATTCCATTCCATTCCATTCTACTCGGATTGATTCCATTCCATTCCATTCCATTCCATTCCATTCCATTCCATTCCATTCCATTCCATTCCATTCCTTTCCATTCCAATCCATTCCATGCTACTCGGGTTGATTCCATTCCATTCCATTCCATTCCATTCCATTCCATTCCATTCCATTCCATTCCATTCCATTCCATTTCATTCCATTCCATTCCATTTCATTCCATTCCATTCCATTCCATTCCATTCCATTCCATTCCATTCCATTCCATTAGATTCCATTCCATTCCATTCCATTCCATTCCATTCCGTTCTACTCGGGTTGATTCCATTCTATTCCATTCCATTCCGTTCGATTCCATTTGATTCCATTTGATTCCATTCCATTCCATTCCATTCCCTTCCATTCCATTCTATTCCATTGAATTCCATTCCATTCCATTCCATTCCATTCCATTCCGTTCTACTCTGATTGATTCCATTAAATTCCATTCCATTCCATTCCGTTCTACTCTGATTGATTCCATTAAATTCCATTCCATTCCATTCCATTCGATTCCATTCCATTCCATTCCATTCCATTCCATTCCATTGCATTCCATTCCATTCCAATACATTCCATTCTACTCTGGTTGATTCCATTCCATTCCATTCCATTCCATTCCATTCCATTCGATTCCATTCCATTCCATTCCATTCCAAACCATTCCATTCTACTCGGGTTCATCATTCCATTCCATTCCATTCCATTCCATTCCACTCGGGTTCATTCCATTCCATTCCATTCCATTCCATTCCATTCCATTCCATTCCACTCGGGTGCATTCCATTCCATTCCATTCCATTCCATTCCATTCCATTCCATTCCATTCCATTCCATTCCATTCCGTTCTGCTCAGGTTGATTTCCATTCCATTCCATTCCATTCCATTCCATTCCATTCCATTCCATTCCATTCCATTCCATTCCATTCCTTTCCATTCCATTCCATTCCGTTCTACTCGGCTTGAATCCATTGAGTTCCGTTCCGTTCCGTTCCGTCCCGACACGTCCCGTCCCGTCCCGTCCCGTCCCGTCCCGTCCCGTGCCGTTTTACTCGGGTTGATTCCTTTCCATTCCGTTCCGCTCGTTTCCGTTACGTTCCATTCCGTTCCAAGCGGGTTGGTTCAATTCCATTCTATTCTATTCTATTCCTTTCCCTTCCATTCCATTCCATTCCATTCCATTCTACTCGGGTTGATTCTATGCCATTCCGTTCCGCTCCATTCCGTTCCACGCTGGTTGGTTCAATTCCATTCTATTCTATTCTATTCCTTTCCCTTCCATTCCATTCCATTCCATTCCATTCTAGTCGGGTTGATTCCATGCCATTCCGTTCCGTTCCATTCCGTCCCATCCCGACCCGTCCCATCCCGTCCCGTCCCGTCCCATCCCGTTCCATTCCACATGGGTTGATTCAATTCCTTTCGGTTACATTGAATTCCATTCCATTCCATTCTACTCGGATTGATTCCATTCCATTCCATTCCATTCCATTCCATTCCATTCCATTCCATTCCATTCCATTCCATTGCGTTCCATTCGATTCGATTCCATTCCATTCCATTCCATTCCATTCCAATCCATTCCATTCTACTTGGGTTGATTCCATTCCACTCCATTCCATTCCATTCGATTCCATTCCATTCCATTCCATTCCATTCCATTCCATTCCATTCCATTCCATTCCATTCCATTCGATTCCATTCTGTTCTACTCGGGTTGATTCCACTCCATTCCATTCCATTCCATTCCAATCTATTCCATTCCATTCCATTCTATTCCATTCGTTTCCATTCCATTCCATTTCATTTTATTCCATTACATTCCATTCCATTCTATTCCATTGAATTCCATTCCATTCCATTCCATTCCATTCCATTCCATTCCATTCCGTTCTACTCGGGTTGATTCCAATCCATTCCATTCCATTCCATTCCATTCCATTCCACTCGGGTTGATCATTCCATTCCATTCCATTCCATTCCATTCCATTCCATTCCATTCCATTCCATTCCATTCCATTCCTTTCCATTTACTCCATTCCGTTCTACTCGGGTTGATTCCATTGAGTTTGGTTCCGTTCCGTTCCATCCGGTCCCGTCCCGTCCCGTCCCGTCCCGTGCCGTTTTACTCAGGTTGATTCCTTTCCATTCCGTTCCGCTCGTTTTCGTTGCGTTCCATTCCGTTCCACGCGGGTTGGTTCAATTCCATTCTATTCTATTCTATTCCTTTCCATTCCATTCCATTCCATTCTACTCGGGTTGATTCCATGCCATTCCGTTCCGTTCCATTCCGTCCCATCCCGAACCGTCCCATCACGTCCCGTCCCGTCCCATCCCGTTCCGTTCCACATGGGTTGATTCAATTCCTTTCGGTTACATTGAATTCCATTCCATTCCATTCTACTCGGATTGATTCCATTCCATTCCATTCCATTCCATTCCATTCCATTCCATTCCATTCCATTCCATTCCTTTCCATTCCAATCCATTCCATGCTACTCGGGTTGATTCCATTCCATTCCATTCCATTCCATTCCATTCCATTCCATTCCATTCCATTCCATTTCATTCCATTCCATTCCATTTCATTCCATTCCATTCCATTCCATTCCATTCCATTCCATTCCATTCCATTCCATTAGATTCCATTCCATTCCATTCCATTCCATTCCATTCCGTTCTACTCGGGTTGATTCCATTCTATTCCATTCCATTCCGTTCGATTCCATTTGATTCCATTTGATTCCATTCCATTCCATTCCATTCCCTTCCATTCCATTCTATTCCATTGAATTCCATTCCATTCCATTCCATTCCATTCCATTCCGTTCTACTCTGATTGATTCCATTAAATTCCATTCCATTCCATTCCGTTCTACTCTGATTGATTCCATTAAATTCCATTCCATTCCATTCCATTCGATTCCATTCCATTCCATTCCATTCCATTCCATTCCATTGCATTCCATTCCATTCCAATACATTCCATTCTACTCTGGTTGATTCCATTCCATTCCATTCCATTCCATTCGTCTCCATTCGATTCCATTGGATTCCATTCCATTCCATTCCATGGAATTCCATTCCATTCCACTCCATTCCATTCCATTCCATTAAATTCCATTAAATTCCATTCCATTCCATTCCGTTCTACTCGGGTTGATTCCATTCCATTCCATTCCATTCCATTCCATTCCATTCCATTCCACTCCATTCCATTCGATTCCATTCGATTCCATTCCATTCCATTCCATTCCATTCCAATCCATTCTATTCTACTCGGGTTGATTCCATTCCATTCCATTCCATTCCATTCCATTCCATTCCATTCCATTCCATTCCATTCCATAGCATTCCATTCGATTCCATTAGATTCCATTCCATTAAATTCCATTCCATTCCATTCCATTCCATTCCGTTCCACTCGGGTTGATTCCATTCTATTCCATTCCATTCCATTCGATTCCATTCGATATCATTCGATTCCATTCCATCCCATTCCATTCCGTTCTACTCGGGTTGATTCCATTCCATTTCATTCCATTCCATTCCATTCCATTTCTTTCGATTCCATTCGTTTCCATTCCATTCCATTCCATTCCAATCCATTCCATTCTACTCGGGTTGATTCCATTCCATTCCATTCCATTCCATTCTATTCCATTCCATTCCATTCCACTCGATTCCATTCCATTCCACTCGATTCCATTCCATTCCTTTCCATTCCATTCCAATCCATTCCATTCTACTCGGGTGGATTCCATTCCATTCCATTCCATTCCATTCCATTCCATTCCATTCCATTCCATTCGATTCCATTCCATTGCATTCCATTCCATTCCATTCCATTCCATTCCGTTCTAGTCGGGTTGATTCCATTCTATTCCATTCCATTCCATTCCATTCCATTCCATTCCATTCCATTCCATTCCATTCCATTCCATTCTATTCCATTCCATTCTACTCCATTGAATTCCATTCCATTCCATTCAATTCCATTCCATTCCATTCCTTTCCATTCCATTTAGTTCTACTCGGGTTGATTCCATTCCATTCCATTCCATTCCATTCCATTCCATTCCATTCCATTCCATTCCATTCCGTTACTTTCCATTCCATTCCATTCCAATCCATTCCATTCTACTCGGGTTGACTCCATTCCATTCCATTCCATTCCATTCCATTCCATTCCATTCCATTCCATTCCATTCCATTCCATTCCATTCCATTCCATTCCATTCCATTCCATTCCATTCCATTCCATTCCATTTACTCCATTCCGTTCTACTCGGGTTGATTCCATTGAGTTTGGTTCCGTCCCGTCCCGTCCCGTCCCGTCCCGTCCCGTGCCGTTTTACTCAGGTTGATTCCTTTCCATTCCCTTCCGCTCGTTTCCTTTAGTTTCCATTCCGTTCCACGCGGGTTGGTTCAATTCCATTCTATTCTATTCTATTCCTTTCCCTTCCATTCCATTCCATTCCATTCCATTCTACTCGGGTTGATTCCATGCCATTCCGTTCCGTTCCATTCCGTCCCATCCCGATCCGTCCCATCCCGTCCTGTCCCGTCCCATCCCGTTCCATTCCACATGGGTTGATTCAATTCCTTTCGGTTAGATTGAACTCCATTCCATTCCATTCTACTCGGATTGACTCCATTCCATTCCATTCCATTCCATTCCATTCCATTCCATTCCATTCCATTCCATTCCAATCCATTCCATTCTACTCGGGTTGATTCCATTCTATTCCATTCCATTCCATTCCATTCCATTCCATTCCATTCCATTTCATTCCATTCCATTCCATTCCATTCCATTCCATTCCATTCCATTCCATTCCATTCCATTCGATTCCATTCCATTCCATTCCATTCCATTCCATCCCATTCCATTCCATTCCATTCCATTCCGTTCTACTCGGGTTGATTCCATTCTATTCCTTTCCATTCCGTTCGATTCCATTTGATTCCATTCGATTCCATTCCATTCCATTACATTCCCTTCCATTCCATTCTATTCCATTGAATTCCATTCCATTCCATTCCATTCCATTCCATTCCATTCCATTCGTCTGCATTCGATTCCATTCCATTCCATTCCATTCTATTCCATTGAATTCCATTGAATTCCATTCCATTCCATTCCATTCCATTCCATTCGATTCCATTCCATTCCATTCCATTCCATTCGATTCCATTCCATTCCATTCCATTCCATTCCATTCCATTCCATTCCATTCCAATCTATTCCATTCCATTCCATTCTATTCCATTCGTTTCCATTCCATTCCATTTCATTTTATTCCATTACATTCCATTCCATTCTATTCCATTGAATTCCATTCCATTCCATTCCATTCCATTCCATTCCATTCCATTCCATTCCGTTCTACTCGGGTTGATTCCACTCCATTCCATTCCATTCCATTCCATTCCATTCCACTCGGGTTGATCATTCCATTCCATTCCATTCCATTCCATTCCATTCCATTCCATTCCATTCCATTCCATTCCGTTCCATTCCACTCGGGCTCATTCCATTCCATTCCATTCAATTCCATTCCATTCCATTCCATTGCATTCCATTCCATTCCATTCCATTCCGTTCTACTCGGTTTGATTTCCATTCCATTCCATTCCATTCCATTCCATTCCATTCCATTCCATTCCATTCCATTCCATTCCATTCCTTTCCATTTACTCCATTCCGTTCTACTCGGGTTGATTCCATTGAGTTTGGTTCCGTTCCGTTCCGTCCCGTCCCGTCCCGTCCCGTCCCGTCCCGTGCCGTTTTACTCAGGTTGATTCCTTTCCATTCCGTTCCGCTCGTTTTCGTTGCGTTCCATTCCGTTCCACACGGGTTGGTTCAATTCCACTCTATTCTATTCTATTCCTTTCCATTCCATTCCATTCCATTCCATTCCATTCTACTCGGGTTGATTCCATGCCATTCCGTTCCGTTCCATTCCGTCCCATCCCGAACCGTCCCATCACGTCCCGTCCCGTCCCATCCCGTTCCGTTCCACATGGGTTGATTCAATTCCTTTCGGTTACATTGAATTCCATTCCATTCCATTCTACTCGGATTGATTCCATTCCATTCCATTCCATTCCATTCCATTCCATTCCATTCCATTCCATTCCAATCTATTCCATTCCATTCCATTCTATTCCATTCGTTTCCATTCCATTCCATTTCATTTTATTCCATTACATTCCATTCCATTCTATTCCATTGAATTCCATTCCATTCCATTCCATTCCATTCCATTCCATTCCATTCCATTCCGTTCTACTCGGGTTGATTCCACTCCATTCCATTCCATTCCATTCCATTCCATTGCACTCGGGTTGATCATTCCATTCCATTCCATTCCATTCCATTCCATTCCATTCCATTCCATTCCGTTCTACTCGGGTTGATTCCATTCTATTCCATTCCATTCCGTTCGATTCCATTTGATTCCATTCGATTCCATTCCATTCCATTCCATTCCCTTCCATTCCATTCTATTCCATTGAATTCCATTCCATTCCATTCCATTCCATTCCATTCCGTTCTACTCTGATTGATTCCATTAAATTCCATTCCATTCCATTCCGTTCTACTCTGATTGATTCCATTAAATTCCATTCCATTCCATTCCATTCGATTCCATTCCATTCCATTCCATTCCATTCCATTCCATTGCATTCCATTCCATTCCAATACATTCCATTCTACTCTGGTTGATTCCATTCCATTCCATTCCATTCCATTCCATTCGTCTCCATTCGATTCCATTCGATTCCATTCCATTCCATTCCATGGAATTCCATTCCATTCCACTCCATTCCATTCCATTCCATTCCATTCCATTCCATTCCATTCCATTCCATTCCGTTCTACTCGGGTTGATTCCATTCCATTCCATTCCATTCCATTCCATTCCATTCCATTCCATTCCATTCCATTCCATTCCACTCCATTCCATTCGATTCCATTCGATTCCATTCCATTCCATTCCATTCCATTCCAATCCATTCCATTCTACTCGGGTTGATTCCATTCCATTCCATTCCATTCCATTCCATTCCATTCCATTCCATTCCATTCCATAGCATTCCATTCGATTCCATTAGATTCCATTCCATTCCATTCCATTCCATTCCATTCCATTCCATTCCATTCCGTTCCACTCGGGTTGATTCCATTCTATTCCATTCCATTCCATTCGATTCCATTCGATATCATTCGATTCCATTCCATCCCATTCCATTCCATTCCATTCCGTTCTACTCGGGTTGATTCCATTCCATTTCATTCCATTCCATTCCATTCCATTTCTTTCGATTCCATTCGTTTCCATTCCATTCCATTCCATTCCAATCCATTCCATTCTACTCGGGTTGATTCCATTCCATTCCATTCCATTCCATTCCATTCCATTCCATTCCATTCCACTCGATTCCATTCCATTCCACTCGATTCCATTCCATTCCTTTCCATTCCATTCCAATCCATTCCATTCTACTCGGGTGGATTCCATTCCATTCCATTCCATTCCATTCCATTCCATTCCATTCCATTCGATTCCATTCCATTCCATTCCATTCCATTCCATTCCATTCCATTCCGTTCTAGTCGGGTTGATTCCATTCTATTCCATTCCATTCCATTCCATTCCATTCCATTCCATTCCATTCCATTCCATTCCATTCTATTCCATTCCATTCTACTCCATTGAATTCCATTCCATTCCATTCAATTCCATTCCATTCCATTCCTTTCCATTCCATTTAGTTCTACTCGGGTTGATTCCATTCCATTCCATTCCATTCCATTCCATTCCATTCCATTCCATTCCATTCCATTCCATTCCATTCCATTACTTTCCATTCCATTCCATTCCAATCCATTCCATTCTACTCGGGTTGACTCCATTCCATTCCATTCCATTCCATTCCATTCCATTCCATTATATTCCATTCTATTCCATTCGATTCCGTTCGATTCCATTCCATTCCATTCCATTCCATTCCATTCCATTCCATTCCATTCCATTCCATTCCATTCCATTCGATTCCATTCCATTCCATTCGATTCCATTCCATTCCATTCCATTCCATTCCATTCCATTCCATTCCATTCCATTCCATTTACTCCATTCCGTTCTACTCGGGTTGATTCCATTGAGTTTGGTTCCGTCCCGTCCCGTCCCGTCCCGTCCCGTCCCGTCCCGTGCCGTTTTACTCAGGTTGATTCCTTTCCATTCCGTTCCGCTCGTTTCCTTTAGTTTCCATTCCGTTCCACGCGGGTTGGTTCAATTCCATTCTATTCTATTCTATTCCTTTCCCTTCCATTCCATTCCATTCCATTCCATTCTACTCGGGTTGATTCCATGCCAATCCGTTCCGTTCCATTCCGTCCCATCCCGATCCGTCCCATCCCGTCCTGTCCCGTCCCATCCCGTTCCATTCCACATGGGTTGATTCAATTCCTTTCGGTTAGATTGAACTCCATTCCATTCCATTCTACTCGGATTGACTCCATTCCATTCCATTCCATTCCATTCCATTCCATTCCATTCCATTCCATTCCAATCCATTCCATTCTACTCGGGTTGATTCCATTCTATTCCATTCCATTCCATTCCATTCCATTCCATTCCATTCCATTCCATTCCATTCCATTTCATTCCATTCCATTCCATTCCATTCCATTCCATTCCATTCCATTCCTCTCGATTCCATTCCATTCCATTCCATTCCATTCCATTCCATTCCATTCCATTCCATTCCATTCCAATCCATTCCATTCTACTCGGGTTGATTCCATTCCGTTCCATTCCATTCCATTCCATTCCATTCCATTCCATTCCATTCCATTCCATTCCATTCCATTCTATTCCTTTCGATTCCATTCCATTCCATTAAATTCCATTCCATTCCATTCCATTCCATTCCATTCCATTCCGTTCTACTCGGGTTGATTCCACTCCATTCCATTCCATTCCATTCCATACCATTCCATTCGATTCCATTCGATTCCATTCCATTCCATTCCATTCCATTCCATTCCATTCCATTCCATTCCATTCCATTCCATTCCATTCCGTTCTAGTCGGGTTGATTCCATTCTATTCCATTCCATTCCATTCCATTGCATTCCATTCGATTCCATTCCATTCCATTCCATTCAATTCCATTCCATTCTACTCCATTGAATTCCATTCCATTCCATTCAATTCCATTCCTTTCCATCCCTTTCCATTCCATTTAGTTCTACTCGGGTTCATTCCATTACATTCCATTCCATTCCATTCCATTCCATTCCATTCAATTGCATTCCATTCCGTTACTTACCATTCCATTCCATTCCAATCCATTCCATTCTACTCGGGTTGACTCCATTCCATTCCATTCCTTTCCATTCCATTATATTCCATTCTATTCCATTCGATTCCGTTCGATTCGATTCCATTCCATTCCATTGCATTCCATTCCATTCCATTCCATTCCATTCCGTTCTACTCGGGTTGATTCCATTCCATTCCTTTCCATTCCATTCCATTCCATTCCATTCCATTCCATTCCATTCCATTCCCTTCCATTCCATTCCATTCCAATCCATTCCATTCTACTCGGGTTGATTCCATTCCATTCCATTGCACTCGACTCCATTCGATTCCATTCGATTCCACTCTATTCCATTCCGTTCCATTCCATTCCATTCCATTCCATTCTATTCCATTGAATTCCATTCCATTCCATTCCATTCCAATCCATTCCATTCCATTCCATTCCATTCCATTCCATTCCGTTCTACTCGGGTTGATTCCATTCCATTACATTCCATTACATTCCATTCCATTCCATTCCATTCCATTCCATTCCAATCTATTCCATTCTATTCAATTCGATTCCATTCGATTCCATTCAATTACATTCAATTCCATTCCATTCCATTCCAATCCATTCCATTCTACTCGGGTTGATTACACTCCATTCCATTCCATTCCATTCCATTCCATTCCATTCCATTCCATTCCATTCCATTCCATTCCATTCCATTCGATTCCATTCCATTCCATTCCATTCCATTCCATTCCATTCCATTCCAATCTATTCCATTCGATTCCATTCCATTCCATTCCATTCCATTCCATTCCATTCCATTCCATTCCAATCCATTCCATTCTACTCGTGTTGATTCCATTCCATTCCATTCCATTCCATTCCATTCCATTCCATTCCATTCCATTCCATTCCATTCCATTCCATTCCATTCCGTTCTACTCGGGTTGATTCCATTCTATTCCATTCCATTCCATTCGATTCCATTCGATTCCATTCGATTCCATTCGATTCCATTCCATTCCATTCCATTCCATTCCATTCCATTCTATTCCATTCCATTCCATTCCATTCCATTCCATTCCATTCAAATCCATTCCCTTCCATTCTATTCGGGTTGATTCCATTCCATTCCATTCCATTCCATTCCATTCCATTCCATTCCATTCCATTCCATTGCATTCCATTCGATTCCATTCGATTCCATTCCATTCCATTCCATTCCATTCCATTCCATTCCATTCTATTCCATTCCATTCCATTCCATTCCATTCAATTCCATTCCATTCCATTCCGTTCCACTCGGGTTGATTCCATTCTATTCCATTCCATTCCATTCGATTCCATTCGATATCATTCGATTCCATTCCATTCCATTCCATTTCATTCCATTCCATTCCATTCCATTCTGTTCCATTCCATTCCATTCCATTCCACTCTATTCCATTCCATTCCATTCCGTTCTACTCGGGTTGATTCCATTCCATTCCATTTCATTACATTCCATTCCATTCCATTCCATTCGATTCCATTCGATTCCATTCCATTCCATTCCATTCCAATCCATTCCATTCTACTCGGGTTGATTCCATTCCATTCCATTCCATTCCATTCCATTCCATTCCATTCCATTCCATTCCACTCGATTCCATTCCATTCCATTCCATTCCATTCCAATCCATTCCATTCTACTCGGGTGGATTCCATTCCATTCCATTCCTTTCCATTCCATTCCATTCCATTCCATTCCATTCCATTCCATTCGGTTCCATTCCATTCCATTCCATTCCATTCCATTCCATTCCATTCCATTCCATTCCGTTCTAATCGGGTTGATTCCATTCTATTCCATTCCATTCCATTCCATTCCATTCCATTCCATTCCATTCCATTCCATTCCATTCTATTCCATTCCATTCTACTCCATTGAATTCCATTCCATTCCATTCTATTCCATTCCATTCCATTCCTTTCCATTCCATTTAGTTCTACTCGGGTTGATTCCATTCCATTCCATTCCATTCCATTCCATTCCATTCCATTCCAATCCATTCCATTCTACTCGGGTTGATTCCATTCCATTCCATTCCATTCCATTCCATTCCATTCCATTCCATTCCATTCCATTCCTTTCTATTCCATTCCATTCCATTCCATTCCATTCCATTCCATTCCATTCCATTCCATTCCATTCCATTCCATTCCATTCCATTCCATTCGATTCCATTCGATTCCATTCCATTCCATTCCATTCCATTCCATTCCATTCCAAACCATTCCTTTCTACTCGGGTTCCTCATTCCATTCCATTCCATTCCATTCCATTCCACTCGGGTTCTTTCCATTCCATTCCATTCCATTCCATTCCATTCCATTCCATTCCATTCCATTCCGTTATACTCAGGTTGATTTCCATTCCATTCCATTCCATTCCATTCCATTCCATTCCATTCCATTCCATTCCATTCCATTCCTCTCCATTCCATTCTGCTCGGGTTGATTCCATGCCGTTCCGTTCCGTTCCATTCCGTCCCATCCCGACGCATCCCGTCCCGTTCCGTCCCGTCAAATTCCGTTCCTTTCTTATCGGGTTGATTCCGTTCCATTCCGTTCCGTTCCTTTCCGTTCCATTCCATTCCGTTACACGCGGGTTGATTCAATTCCATTCTATTACATTGAATTCCATTCAATTCCACTCCATTCCATTCTACTCGGATTGATTGAATTCCATTCCAATCCATTCCAGTCCATTCCAATCCATTCCATTCTACTCGGGTTGATTCCATTCCATTCCATTCCATTCCATTCCATTCCATTCCATTCCATTCCATTCCATTCCATTCCATTGCGTTCCATTCGATTCGATTCCATTCCATTCCATTCCATTCCATTCCAATCCATTCCATTCTACTTGGGTTGATTCCATTCCATTCCATTCCATTCCATTCCATTCCATTCGATTCCATTCCATTCCATTCCATTCCATTCCATTCCATTCCATTCCATTCCATTCCATTCCATTCCATTCCATTCTGTTCTACTCGGTTTGATTCCACTCCATTCCATTCCATTCTATTCCATTCCATTCCATTCGATTCCATTCTACTCGTATTGATTGAATTCCATTCCAATCCATTCCAGTCCATTCCAATCCATTCCATTCTACTCGGGTTGATTCCATTCCATTCCATTCCATTCCATTCCATTCCATTCCATTCCATTGCGTTCCATTCGATTCGATTCCATTCCATTCCATTCCATTCCATTCCAATCCATTCCATTCTACTTGGGTTGATTCCATTCCATTCCATTCCATTCCATTCCATTCCATTCGATTCCATTCGATTCGATTCCATTCCATTCCATTCCATTCCATTCCATTCCATTCCATTCCATTCCATTATGTTCTACTCGGTTTGATTCCACTCCATTCCATTCCATTCCATTCCATTCTATTCCATTCCATTCCATTCCATTCCATTCCATTCCATTCCGTTCTACTCGGGTTGATTCCACTCCATTCCATTCCATTCCATTCCATAACATTCCATTCGATTCCATTCGATTCCATTCCATTCCATTCCATTCCATTCCATTCCATTCCATTCCATTCCATTCCATTCCATTCCGTTCTAGTCGGGTTGATTCCATTCTATTCCATTCCATTCCATTCCATTGCATTCCATTCGATTCCATTCCATTCCATTCCATTCAATTCCATTCCATTCTACTCCATTGAATTCCATTCCATTCCATTCAATTCCATTCCTTTCCATCCCTTTCCATTCCATTTAGTTCTACTCGGGTTCATTCCATTACATTCCATTCCATTCCATTCCATTCCATTCCATTCAATTCCATTCCATTCCGTTACTTTCCATTCCATTCCATTCCAATCCATTCCATTCTACTCGGGTTGACTCCATTCCATTCCATTCCTTTCCATTCCATTATATTCCATTCTATTCCATTCGATTCCGTTCGATTCGATTCCATTCCATTCCATTGCATTCCATTCCATTCCATTCCATTCCATTCCGTTCTACTCGGGTTGATTCCATTCCATTCCTTTCCATTCCATTCCATTCCATTCCATTCCATTCCATTCCATTCCATTCCCTTCCATTCCATTCCATTCCAATCCATTCCATTCTACTCGGGTTGATTCCATTCCATTCCATTGCACTCGACTCCATTCGATTCCATTCGATTCCACTCCATTCCATTCCGTTCCATTCCATTCCATTCCATTCCATTCTATTCCATTGAATTCCATTCCATTCCATTCCATTCCAATCCATTCCATTCCATTCCATTCCATTCGATTCCATTCCATTCCATTCCATTCCATTCCATTCCATTCCATTCCAATCTATTCCATTCGATTCCATTCCATTCCATTCCATTCCATTCCATTCCATTCCATTCCATTCCAATCCATTCCATTCTACTCGTGTTGATTCCATTCCATTCCATTCCATTCCATTCCATTCCATTCCATTCCATTCCATTCCATTCCATTCCATTCCATTCCATTCCGTTCTACTCGGGTTGATTCCATTCTATTCCATTCCATTCCATTCGATTCCATTCGATTCCATTCGATTCCATTCGATTCCATTCCATTCCATTCCATTCCATTGCATTCCATTCGATTCCATTCCATTCCATTCCATTCCATTCCATTCCATTCCATTCCATTCCATTCCATTCCATTCCATTCCATTCTGTTCTACTCGGTTTGATTCCACTCCATTCCATTCCATTCCATTCCATTCTATTCCATTCCATTCCATTCGATTCCATTCTACTCGTATTGATTGAATTCCATTCCAATCCATTCCAGTCCATTCCAATCCATTCCATTCTACTCGGGTTGATTCCATTCCATTCCATTCCATTCCATTCCATTCCATTCCATTCCATTCCATTGCGTTCCATTCGATTCGATTCCATTCCATTCCATTCCATTCCATTCCAATCCATTCCATTCTACTTGGGTTGATTCCATTCCATTCCATTCCATTCCATTCCATTCCATTCGATTCCATTCGATTCGATTCCATTCCATTCCATTCCATTCCATTCCATTCCATTCCATTCCATTCCATTATGTTCTACTCGGTTTGATTCCACTCCATTCCATTCCATTCCATTCCATTCTATTCCATTCCATTCCATTCCATTCCATTCCATTCCATTCCGTTCTACTCGGGTTGATTCCACTCCATTCCATTCCATTCCATTCCATAACATTCCATTCGATTCCATTCGATTCCATTCCATTCCATTCCATTCCATTCCATTCCATTCCATTCCATTCCATTCCATTCCATTCCATTCCATTCCATTCCATTCCATTCCGTTCTAGTCGGGTTGATTCCATTCTATTCCATTCCATTCCATTCCATTGCATTCCATTCGATTCCATTCCATTCCATTCCATTCAATTCCATTCCATTCTACTCCATTGAATTCCATTCCATTCCATTCAATTCCATTCCTTTCCATCCCTTTCCATTCCATTTAGTTCTACTCGGGTTCATTCCATTACATTCCATTCCATTCCATTCCATTCCATTCCATTCAATTCCATTCCATTCCGTTACTTTCCATTCCATTCCATTCCAATCCATTCCATTCTACTCGGGTTGACTCCATTCCATTCCATTCCTTTCCATTCCATTATATTCCATTCTATTCCATTCGATTCCGTTCGATTCGATTCCATTCCATTCCATTGCATTCCATTCCATTCCATTCCATTCCATTCCGTTCTACTCGGGTTGATTCCATTCCATTCCTTTCCATTCCATTCCATTCCATTCCATTCCATTCCATTCCATTCCATTCCCTTCCATTCCATTCCATTCCAATCCATTCCATTCTACTCGGGTTGATTCCATTCCATTCCATTGCACTCGACTCCATTCGATTCCATTCGATTCCACTCCATTCCATTCCGTTCCATTCCATTCCATTCCATTCCATTCTATTCCATTGAATTCCATTCCATTCCATTCCATTCCAATCCATTCCATTCCATTCCATTCCATTCGATTCCATTCCATTCCATTCCATTCCATTCCATTCCATTCCATTCCATTCCATTCCATTCCATTCCAATCTATTCCATTCGATTCCATTCCATTCCATTCCATTCCATTCCATTCCATTCCATTCCATTCCAATCCATTCCATTCTACTCGTGTTGATTCCATTCCATTCCATTCCATTCCATTCCATTCCATTCCATTCCATTCCATTCCATTCCATTCCATTCCATTCCATTCCATTCAATTCCGTTCTACTCGGGTTGATTCCATTCTATTCCATTCCATTCCATTCGATTCCATTCGATTCCATTCGATTCCATTCGATTCCATTCCATTCCATTCCATTCCATTCCATTCCATTCTATTCCATTCCATTCCATTCCATTCCATTCCATTCCATTCAAATCCATTCCCTTCCATTCTATTCGGGTTGATTCCATTCCATTCCATTCCATTCCATTCCATTCCATTCCATTCCATTCCATTCCATTCCATTCCATTGCATTCCATTCGATTCCATTCGATTCCATTCCATTCCATTCCATTCCATTCCATTCCATTCCATTCTATTCCATTCCATTCCATTCCATTCCATTCAATTCCATTCCATTCCATTCCGTTCCACTCGGGTTGATTCCATTCTATTCCATTCCATTCCATTCGATTCCATTCGATATCATTCGATTCCATTCCATTCCATTCCATTTCATTCCATTCCATTCCATTCCATTCTGTTCCATTCCATTCCATTCCATTCCATTCTATTCCATTCCATTCCATTCCGTTCTACTCGGGTTGATTCCGTTCCATTCCATTTCATTCCATTCCATTCCATTCCATTCCATTCGATTCCATTCGATTCCATTCCATTCCATTCCATTCCAATCCATTCCATTCTACTCGGGTTGATTCCATTCCATTCCATTCCATTCCATTCCATTCCATTCCATTCCATTCCACTCGATTCCATTCCATTCCATTCCATTCCATTCCAATCCATTCCATTCTACTCGGGTGGATTCCATTCCATTCCATTCCTTTCCATTCCATTCCATTCCATTCCATTCCATTCCATTCCATTCGGTTCCATTCCATTCCATTCCATTCCATTCCATTCCATTCCATTCCATTCCATTCCATTCCGTTCTAATCGGGTTGATTCCATTCTATTCCATTCCATTCCATTCCATTCCATTCCATTCCATTCCATTCCATTCCATTCCATTCTATTCCATTCCATTCTACTCCATTGAATTCCATTCCATTCCATTCTATTCCATTCCATTCCATTCCTTTCCATTCCATTTAGTTCTACTCGGGTTGATTCCATTCCATTCCATTCCATTCCATTCCATTCCATTCCATTCCAATCCATTCCATTCTACTCGGGTTGATTCCATTCCATTCCATTCCATTCCATTCCATTCCATTCCATTCCATTCCATTCCTTTCTATTCCATTCCATTCCATTCCATTCCATTCCATTCCATTCCATTCCATTCCATTCCATTCCATTCAATTCCATTCCATTCCATTCGATTCCATTCGATTCCATTCCATTCCATTCCATTCCATTCCATTCCATTCCAAACCATTCCTTTCTACTCGGGTTCCTCATTCCATTCCATTCCATTCCATTCCATTCCACTCGGGTTCTTTCCATTCCATTCCATTCCATTCCATTCCATTCCATTCCATTCCATTCCATTCCGTTATACTCAGGTTGATTTCCATTCCATTCCATTCCATTCCATTCC
Organism: Gorilla gorilla gorilla; assembly: GCF_029281585.2. Taxonomy (NCBI): domain Eukaryota; kingdom Metazoa; phylum Chordata; class Mammalia; order Primates; family Hominidae; genus Gorilla; species Gorilla gorilla. The sequence continues at coordinate 3,199,212 of NC_073241.2, forward strand.
ATTCCATTCCATTCCATTCCATTCCATTCCATTCCATTCCATTCCTCTCCATTCCATTCTGCTCGGGTTGATTCCATGCCGTTCCGTTCCGTTCCATTCCGTCCCATCCCGACGCATCCCGTCCCGTTCCGTCCCGTCAAATTCCGTTCCTTTCTTATCGGGTTGATTCCGTTCCATTCCGTTCCGTTCCTTTCCGTTCCATTCCATTCCGTTACACGCGGGTTGATTCAATTCCATTCTATTACAATGAATTCCATTCAATTCCACTCCATTCCATTCTACTCGGATTGATTGAATTCCATTCCAATCCATTCCAGTCCATTCCAATCCATTCCATTCTACTCGGGTTGATTCCATTCCATTCCATTCCATTCCATTCCATTCCATTCCATTCCATTCCATTCCATTCCATTGCGTTCCATTCGATTCGATTCCATTCCATTCCATTCCATTCCATTCCAATCCATTCCATTCTACTTGGGTTGATTCCATTCCATTCCATTCCATTCCATTCCATTCCATTCGATTCCATTCGATTCCATTCCATTCCATTCCATTCCATTCCATTCCATTCCATTCCATTCCATTCCATTCTGTTCTACTCGGTTTGATTCCACTCCATTCCATTCCATTCCATTCCATTCTATTCCATTCCATTCCATTCGATTCCATTCTACTCGTATTGATTGAATTCCATTCCAATCCATTCCAGTCCATTCCAATCCATTCCATTCTACTCGGGTTGATTCCATTCCATTCCATTCCATTCCATTCCATTCCATTCCATTCCATTCCATTCCATTCCATTCCATTCCATTCCATTCCATTGCGTTCCATTCGATTCGATTCCATTCCATTCCATTCCATTCCATTCCAATCCATTCCATTCTACTTGGGTTGATTCCATTCCATTCCATTCCATTCCATTCCATTCCATTCGATCCCATTCGATTCGATTCCATTCCATTCCATTCCATTCCATTCCATTCCATTCCATTCCATTCTGTTCTACTCGGTTTGATTCCACTCCATTCCATTCCATTCCATTCCATTCTATTCCATTCCATTCCATTCCATTCCATTCCATTCCATTCCGTTCTACTCGGGTTGATTCCACTCCATTCCATTCCATTCCATTCCATAACATTCCATTCGATTCCATTCGATTCCATTCCATTCCATTCCATTCCATTCCATTCCATTCCATTCCATTCCATTCCATTCCATTCCATTCCGTTCTAGTCGGGTTGATTCCATTCTATTCCATTCCATTCCATTCCATTGCATTCCATTCGATTCCATTCCATTCCATTCCATTCAATTCCATTCCATTCTACTCCATTGAATTCCATTCCATTCCATTCAATTCCATTCCTTTCCATCCCTTTCCATTCCATTTAGTTCTACTCGGGTTCATTCCATTCCATTCCATTCCATTCCATTCCATTCCATTCCATTCAATTCCATTCCATTCCGTTACTTTCCATTCCATTCCATTCCAATCCATTCCATTCTACTCGGGTTGACTCCATTCCATTCCATTCCTTTCCATTCCATTATATTCCATTCTATTCCATTCGATTCCGTTCGATTCGATTCCATTCCATTCCATTGCATTCCATTCCATTCCATTCCATTCCATTCCGTTCTACTCGGGTTGATTCCATTCCATTCCTTTCCATTCCATTCCATTCCATTCCATTCCATTCCATTCCATTCCATTCCCTTCCATTCCATTCCATTCCAATCCATTCCATTCTACTCGGGTTGATTCCATTCCATTCCATTGCACTCGACTCCATTCGATTCCATTCGATTCCACTCCATTCCATTCCGTTCCATTCCATTCCATTCCATTCCATTCTATTCCATTGAATTCCATTCCATTCCATTCCATTCCAATCCATTCCATTCCATTCCATTCCATTCCATTCCATTCCGTTCTACTCGGGTTGATTCCATTCCATTACATTCCATTACATTCCATTCCATTCCATTCCATTCCATTCCATTCCATTGCATTCCATTCGATTCCATTCGATTCCATTCAATTCCATTCCATTCCATTCCAATCCATTCCATTCTACTCGGGTTGATTCCACTCCATTCCATTCCATTCCATTCCATTCCAATCCATTCCATTCCATTCCATTCCATTCCATTCCATTCCATTCCATTCCATTCCATTCGATTCCATTCCATTCCATTCCATTCCATTCCATTCCATTCCATTCCAATCTATTCCATTCGATTCCATTCCATTCCATTCCATTCCATTCCATTCCATTCCATTCCAATCCATTCCATTCTACTCGTGTTGATTCCATTCCATTCCATTCCATTCCATTCCATTCCATTCCATTCCATTCCATTCCATTCCATTCCATTCCATTCCATTCCATTCCATTCCATTCCGTTCTACTCGGGTTGATTCCATTCTATTCCATTCCATTCCATTCGATTCCATTCGATTCCATTCGATTCCATTCGATTCCATTCCATTCCATTCCATTCCATTCCATTCGATTCTATTCCATTCCATTCCATTCCATTCCATTCCATTCCATTCAAATCCATTCCCTTCCATTCTATTCGGGTTGATTCCATTCCGTTCCATTCCATTCCATTCCATTCCATTCCATTCCATTCCATTCCATTGCATTCCATTCGATTCCATTCGATTCCATTCCATTCCATTCCATTCCATTCCATTCCATTCCATTCTATTCCATTCCATTCCATTCCATTCCATTCAATTCCATTCCATTCCATTCCGTTCCACTCGGGTTGATTCCATTCTATTCCATTCCATTCCATTCGATTCCATTCGATATCATTCGATTCCATTCCATTCCATTTCATTCCATTCCATTCCATTCCATTCTGTTCCATTCCATTCCATTCCATTCCATTCTATTCCATTCCATTCCATTCCGTTCTACTCGGGTTGATTCCATTCCATTCCATTTCATTCCATTCCATTCCATTCCATTCCATTCGATTCCATTCGATTCCATTCCATTCCATTCCATTCCAATCCATTCCATTCTACTCGGGTTGATTCCATTCCATTCCATTCCATTCCATTCCATTCCATTCCATTCCATTCCATTCCACTCGATTCCATTCCATTCCATTCCATTCCATTCCAATCCATTCCATTCTACTCGGGTGGATTCCATTCCATTCCATTCCTTTCCATTCCATTCCATTCCATTCCATTCCATTCCATTCCATTCGGTTCCATTCCATTCCATTCCATTCCATTCCATTCCATTCCATTCCATTCCATTCCGTTCTAATCGGGTTGATTCCATTCTATTCCATTCCATTCCATTCCATTCCATTCCATTCCATTCCATTCCATTCCATTCCATTCCATTCCATTCTATTCCATTCCATTCTACTCCATTGAATTCCATTCCATTCCATTCTATTCCATTCCATTCCATTCCTTTCCATTCCATTTAGTTCTACTCGGGTTGATTCCATTCCATTCCATTCCATTCCATTCCATTCCATTCCTTTCTATTCCATTCCATTCCATTCCATTCCATTCCATTCCATTCCATTCCATTCCATTCAATTCCATTCCATTCCATTCGATTCCATTCGATTCCATTCCATTCCATTCCATTCCATTCCATTCCATTCCATTCCAAACCATTCCTTTCTACTCGGGTTCCTCATTCCATTCCATTCCATTCCATTCCATTGCATTCCACTCGGGTTCTTTCCATTCCATTCCATTCCATTCCATTCCATTCCATTCCATTCCATTCCGTTATACTCAGGTTGATTTCCATTCCATTCCATTCCATTCCATTCCATTCCATTCCATTCCATTCCATTCCATTCGTCTCCATTCCATTCTGCTCGGGTTGATTCCATGCCGTTCCGTTCCGTTCCATTCCGTCCCATCCCGACGCGTCCCGTCCCGTTCCGTCCCCTCAAATTCCGATCCTTTCTTATCGGGTTGATTCCGTTCCATTCCGTTCCGTTCCTTTCCGTTCCATTCCATTCCGTTACACGCGGGTTGATTCAATTCCATTCTATTACATTGAATTCCATTCCATTCCACTCCATTCCATTCTACTCGGATTGATTGAATTCCATTCCAATCCATTCCAGTCCATTCCAATCCATTCCATTCTACTCGGGTTGATTCCATTCCATTCCATTCCATTCCATTCCATTCCATTCCATTCCATTCCATTCCATTCCATTGCGTTCCATTCGATTCGATTCCATTCCATTCCATTCCATTCCATTCCAATCCATTCCATTCTACTTGGGTTGATTCCATTCCATTCCATTCCATTCCATTCCATTCCATTCGATTCCATTCGATTCCATTCCATTCCATTCCATTCCATTCCATTCCATTCCATTCCATTCCATTCTGTTCTACTCGGTTTGATTCCACTCCATTCCATTCCATTCCATTCCATTCTATTCCATTCCATTCCATTCGATTCCATTCCATTCCATTTCATTTTATTCCATTCCATTCCATTCCATTCTATTCCATTGAATTCCATTCCATTCTATTCCATTCCATTCCATTCAGTTTCATTCCATTCCATTCCATTCCATTCCATTCCATTCCATTCGATTCCATTCCATTCCATTCCATTCCATTCCATTCCATTCCATTCCGTTCTACTCGGGTTAATTCCATTCTATTCCATTCCATTCCATTCCATTCCATTCCATTCCATTCCATTCCCTTCCATTCCATTCTATTCCATTGAATTCCATTCCATTCCATTCCATTCCATTCCATTCCATTCCATTCCATTCCATTCCATTCCATTCCATTCCATTCCGTTCTACTCTGATTGACTCCATTCCATTCCATTCCATTCCATTCCATTCCATTCCATTCCATTCCATTCCATTCCATTCCATTCCATTTCATTCCATTCCATTCCATTCCAATACATTCCATTCTACTCTGGTTGATTCCATTCCATTCCATTCCATTCCATTCCATTCCATTCCATTCCATTCCATTCCATTCCATTCCATTCCATTCCGTTCTACTCGGGTTGATTCCATTCCATTCCATTTCATTCCATTCCATTCCATTCCATTCCATTCCATTCCATTCCATTCGATTCCATTCCATTCCATTCCATTCCAATCCATTCCATTCTACTCGGGTTGATTCCATTCCATTCCATTCCATTCCATTCCATTCCATTCCATTCCATTCCATTCCATTCCATTCCATTCCATTCCATACCATTCCATTCGATTCCATTCCATTCCATTCCATTCCATTCCATTCCATTCCATTCCATTCCGTTCTAGTCGGGTTGATTCCATTCTATTCCATTCCATTCCATTCCATTCCATTCCATTCCATTCCATTCCATTCCATTCCATTCCATTCTATTCCATTCCATTCTACTCCATTGAATTCCATTCCATTCAATTCAATTCCATTCCATTCCATCCCTTTCCATTCCATTTAGTTCTACTCTGGTTGATTCCATTCCATTCCATTCCATTCCATGCCATTCCATTCCATTCAATTCCATTCCATTCCGTTACTTTCCATTCCATTCCATTCCAATCCATTCCATTCTACTCGGGTTGACTCCATTCCATTCCATTCCTTTCCATTCCATTATATTCCATTCTATTCCATTCGATTCCGTTCGATTCCATTCCATTCCATTCCATTCCATTCCGTTCCATTCCATTGCATTCCATTCCATTCCATTCCATTCCATTCCGTTCCACTCGGGTTGATTCCATTCCATTCCTTTCCATTCCATTCCATTCCATTCCATTCCATTCCATTCCATTCCATTCCATTCCAATCCATTCCATTCTACTCGTGTTGATTCCATTCCATTCCATTCCATTCCATTCCATTCCATTCCATTCCATTCCATTCCATTCCATTCCATTCCATTCCATTCCATTCCATTCCGTTCTACTCGGGTTGATTCCATTCTATTCCATTCCATTCCATTCGATTCCATTCGATTCCATTCGATTCCATTCGATTCCATTCCATTCCATTCCATTCCATTCCATTCGATTCTATTCCATTCCATTCCATTCCATTCCATTCCATTCCATTCAAATCCATTCCCTTCCATTCTATTCGGGTTGATTCCATTCCGTTCCATTCCATTCCATTCCATTCCATTCCATTCCATTCCATTCCATTGCATTCCATTCGATTCCATTCGATTCCATTCCATTCCATTCCATTCCATTCCATTCCATTCCATTCTATTCCATTCCATTCCATTCCATTCCATTCAATTCCATTCCATTCCATTCCGTTCCACTCGGGTTGATTCCATTCTATTCCATTCCATTCCATTCGATTCCATTCGATATCATTCGATTCCATTCCATTCCATTTCATTCCATTCCATTCCATTCCATTCTGTTCCATTCCATTCCATTCCATTCCATTCTATTCCATTCCATTCCATTCCGTTCTACTCGGGTTGATTCCATTCCATTCCATTTCATTCCATTCCATTCCATTCCATTCCATTCGATTCCATTCGATTCCATTCCATTCCATTCCATTCCAATCCATTCCATTCTACTCGGGTTGATTCCATTCCATTCCATTCCATTCCATTCCATTCCATTCCATTCCATTCCATTCCACTCGATTCCATTCCATTCCATTCCATTCCATTCCAATCCATTCCATTCTACTCGGGTGGATTCCATTCCATTCCATTCCTTTCCATTCCATTCCATTCCATTCCATTCCATTCCATTCCATTCGGTTCCATTCCATTCCATTCCATTCCATTCCATTCCATTCCATTCCATTCCATTCCGTTCTAATCGGGTTGATTCCATTCTATTCCATTCCATTCCATTCCATTCCATTCCATTCCATTCCATTCCATTCCATTCCATTCCATTCTATTCCATTCCATTCTACTCCATTGAATTCCATTCCATTCCATTCTATTCCATTCCATTCCATTCCTTTCCATTCCATTTAGTTCTACTCGGGTTGATTCCATTCCATTCCATTCCATTCCATTCCATTCCATTCCATTCCATTCCATTCCATTCCATTCCATTCCATTCCATTCAATTCCATTCCATTCCATTCGATTCCATTCGATTCCATTCCATTCCATTCCATTCCATTCCATTCCATTCCATTCCAAACCATTCCTTTCTACTCGGGTTCCTCATTCCATTCCATTCCATTCCATTCCATTCCATTCCACTCGGGTTCTTTCCATTCCATTCCATTCCATTCCATTCCATTCCATTCCATTCCATTCCGTTATACTCAGGTTGATTTCCATTCCATTCCATTCCATTCCATTCCATTCCATTCCATTCCATTCCATTCCATTCGTCTCCATTCCATTCTGCTCGGGTTGATTCCATGCCGTTCCGTTCCGTTCCATTCCGTCCCATCCCGACGCGTCCCGTCCCGTTCCGTCCCCTCAAATTCCGATCCTTTCTTATCGGGTTGATTCCGTTCCATTCCGTTCCGTTCCTTTCCGTTCCATTCCATTCCGTTACACGCGGGTTGATTCAATTCCATTCTATTACATTGAATTCCATTCCATTCCACTCCATTCCATTCTACTCGGATTGATTGAATTCCATTCCAATCCATTCCAGTCCATTCCAATCCATTCCATTCTACTCGGGTTGATTCCATTCCATTCCATTCCATTCCATTCCATTCCATTCCATTCCATTCCATTCCATTCCATTGCGTTCCATTCGATTCGATTCCATTCCATTCCATTCCATTCCATTCCAATCCATTCCATTCTACTTGGGTTGATTCCATTCCATTCCATTCCATTCCATTCCATTCCATTCGATTCCATTCGATTCCATTCCATTCCATTCCATTCCATTCCATTCCATTCCATTCCATTCTGTTCTACTCGGTTTGATTCCACTCCATTCCATTCCATTCCATTCCATTCTATTCCATTCCATTCCATTCGATTCCATTCCATTCCATTTCATTTTATTCCATTCCATTCCATTCCATTCTATTCCATTGAATTCCATTCCATTCTATTCCATTCCATTCCATTCAGTTTCATTCCATTCCATTCCATTCCATTCCATTCCATTCCATTCGATTCCATTCCATTCCATTCCATTCCATTCCATTCCATTCCATTCCGTTCTACTCGGGTTAATTCCATTCTATTCCATTCCATTCCATTCCATTCCATTCCATTCCATTCCATTCCCTTCCATTCCATTCTATTCCATTGAATTCCATTCCATTCCATTCCATTCCATTCCATTCCATTCCATTCCATTCCATTCCATTCCATTCCATTCCATTCCGTTCTACTCTGATTGACTCCATTCCATTCCATTCCATTCCATTCCATTCCATTCCATTCCATTCCATTCCATTCCATTTCATTCCATTCCATTCCATTCCAATACATTCCATTCTACTCTGGTTGATTCCATTCCATTCCATTCCATTCCATTCCATTCCATTCCATTCCATTCCATTCCATTCCATTCCATTCCGTTCTACTCGGGTTGATTCCATTCCATTCCATTTCATTCCATTCCATTCCATTCCATTCCATTCCATTCCATTCCATTCGATTCCATTCCATTCCATTCCATTCCAATCCATTCCATTCTACTCGGGTTGATTCCATTCCATTCCATTCCATTCCATTCCATTCCATTCCATTCCATTCCATTCCATTCCATTCCATTCCATTCCATTCCATTCCATACCATTCCATTCGATTCCATTCCATTCCATTCCATTCCATTCCATTCCATTCCATTCCATTCCGTTCTAGTCGGGTTGATTCCATTCTATTCCATTCCATTCCATTCCATTCCATTCCATTCCATTCCATTCCATTCCATTCCATTCCATTCTATTCCATTCCATTCTACTCCATTGAATTCCATTCCATTCAATTCAATTCCATTCCATTCCATCCCTTTCCATTCCATTTAGTTCTACTCTGGTTGATTCCATTCCATTCCATTCCATTCCATGCCATTCCATTCCATTCAATTCCATTCCATTCCGTTACTTTCCATTCCATTCCATTCCAATCCATTCCATTCTACTCGGGTTGACTCCATTCCATTCCATTCCTTTCCATTCCATTATATTCCATTCTATTCCATTCGATTCCGTTCGATTCCATTCCATTCCATTCCATTCCATTCCGTTCCATTCCATTGCATTCCATTCCATTCCATTCCATTCCATTCCGTTCCACTCGGGTTGATTCCATTCCATTCCTTTCCATTCCATTCCATTCCATTCCATTCCATTCCATTCCATTCCATTCCATTCCAATCCATTCCATTCTACTCGTGTTGATTCCATTCCATTCCATTCCATTCCATTCCATTCCATTCCATTCCATTCCATTCCATTCCATTCCATTCCATTCCATTCCATTCCGTTCTACTCGGGTTGATTCCATTCTATTCCATTCCATTCCATTCGATTCCATTCGATTCCATTCGATTCCATTCGATTCCATTCCATTCCATTCCATTCCATTCCATTCGATTCTATTCCATTCCATTCCATTCCATTCCATTCCATTCCATTCAAATCCATTCCCTTCCATTCTATTCGGGTTGATTCCATTCCGTTCCATTCCATTCCATTCCATTCCATTCCATTCCATTCCATTCCATTGCATTCCATTCGATTCCATTCGATTCCATTCCATTCCATTCCATTCCATTCCATTCCATTCCATTCTATTCCATTCCATTCCATTCCATTCCATTCAATTCCATTCCATTCCATTCCGTTCCACTCGGGTTGATTCCATTCTATTCCATTGCATTCCATTCGATTCCATTCGATATCATTCGATTCCATTCCATTCCATTTCATTCCATTCCATTCCATTCCATTCTGTTCCATTCCATTCCATTCCATTCCATTCTATTCCATTCCATTCCATTCCGTTCTACTCGGGTTGATTCCATTCCATTCCATTTCATTCCATTCCATTCCATTCCATTCCATTCGATTCCATTCGATTCCATTCCATTCCATTCCATTCCAATCCATTCCATTCTACTCGGGTTGATTCCATTCCATTCCATTCCATTCCATTCCATTCCATTCCATTCCATTCCATTCCACTCGATTCCATTCCATTCCATTCCATTCCATTCCAATCCATTCCATTCTACTCGGGTGGATTCCATTCCATTCCATTCCTTTCCATTCCATTCCATTCCATTCCATTCCATTCCATTCCATTCGGTTCCATTCCATTCCATTCCATTCCATTCCATTCCATTCCATTCCATTCCATTCCGTTCTAATCGGGTTGATTCCATTCTATTCCATTCCATTCCATTCCATTCCATTCCATTCCATTCCATTCCATTCCATTCCATTCCATTCTATTCCATTCCATTCTACTCCATTGAATTCCATTCCATTCCATTCTATTCCATTCCATTCCATTCCTTTCCATTCCATTTTGTTCTACTCGGGTTGATTCCATTCCATTCCATTCCATTCCATTCCATTCCATTCCTTTCTATTCCATTCCATTCCATTCCATTCCATTCCATTCCATTCCATTCCATTCCATTCAATTCCATTCCATTCCATTCGATTCCATTCGATTCCATTCCATTCCATTCCATTCCATTCCATTCCATTCCATTCCAAACCATTCCTTTCTACTCGGGTTCCTCATTCCATTCCATTCCATTCCATTCCATTCCATTCCACTCGGGTTCTTTCCATTCCATTCCATTCCATTCCATTCCATTCCATTCCATTCCATTCCGTTATACTCAGGTTGATTTCCATTCCATTCCATTCCATTCCATTCCATTCCATTCCATTCCATTCCATTCCATTCGTCTCCATTCCATTCTGCTCGGGTTGATTCCATGCCGTTCCGTTCCGTTCCATTCCGTCCCATCCCGACGCGTCCCGTCCCGTTCCGTCCCCTCAAATTCCGATCCTTTCTTATCGGGTTGATTCCGTTCCATTCCGTTCCGTTCCTTTCCGTTCCATTCCATTCCGTTACACGCGGGTTGATTCAATTCCATTCTATTACATTGAATTCCATTCCATTCCACTCCATTCCATTCTACTCGGATTGATTGAATTCCATTCCAATCCATTCCAGTCCATTCCAATCCATTCCATTCTACTCGGGTTGATTCCATTCCATTCCATTCCATTCCATTCCATTCCATTCCATTCCATTCCATTCCATTCCATTGCGTTCCATTCGATTCGATTCCATTCCATTCCATTCCATTCCATTCCAATCCATTCCATTCTACTTGGGTTGATTCCATTCCATTCCATTCCATTCCATTCCATTCCATTCGATTCCATTCGATTCCATTCCATTCCATTCCATTCCATTCCATTCCATTCCATTCCATTCCATTCCATTCTGTTCTACTCGGTTTGATTCCACTCCATTCCATTCCATTCCATTCCATTCTATTCCATTCCATTCCATTCGATTCCATTCCATTCCATTTCATTTTATTCCATTCCATTCCATTCCATTCTATTCCATTGAATTCCATTCCATTCTATTCCATTCCATTCCATTCAGTTTCATTCCATTCCATTCCATTCCATTCCATTCCATTCCATTCGATTCCATTCCATTCCATTCCATTCCATTCCATTCCATTCCATTCCGTTCTACTCGGGTTAATTCCATTCTATTCCATTCCATTCCATTCCATTCCATTCCATTCCATTCCATTCCCTTCCATTCCATTCTATTCCATTGAATTCCATTCCATTCCATTCCATTCCATTCCATTCCATTCCATTCCATTCCATTCCATTCCATTCCATTCCATTCCGTTCTACTCTGATTGACTCCATTCCATTCCATTCCATTCCATTCCATTCCATTCCATTCCATTCCATTCCATTCCATTCCATTCCATTTCATTCCATTCCATTCCATTCCAATACATTCCATTCTACTCTGGTTGATTCCATTCCATTCCATTCCATTCCATTCCATTCCATTCCATTCCATTCCATTCCATTCCATTCCATTCCATTCCGTTCTACTCGGGTTGATTCCATTCCATTCCATTTCATTCCATTCCATTCCATTCCATTCCATTCCATTCCATTCGATTCGATTCCATTCCATTCCATTCCATTCCAATCCATTCCATTCTACTCGGGTTGATTCCATTCCATTCCATTCCATTCCATTCCATTCCATTCCATTCCATTCCATTCCATTCCATTCCATTCCATTCCATTCCATTCCATTCCATACCATTCCATTCGATTCCATTCCATTCCATTCCATTCCATTCCATTCCATTCCATTCCATTCCGTTCTAGTCGGGTTGATTCCATTCTATTCCATTCCATTCCATTCCATTCCATTCCATTCCATTCCATTCCATTCCATTCCATTCCATTCTATTCCATTCCATTCTACTCCATTGAATTCCATTCCATTCAATTCAATTCCATTCCATTCCATCCCTTTCCATTCCATTTAGTTCTACTCTGGTTGATTCCATTCCATTCCATTCCATTCCATGCCATTCCATTCCATTCAATTCCATTCCATTCCGTTACTTTCCATTCCATTCCATTCCAATCCATTCCATTCTACTCGGGTTGACTCCATTCCATTCCATTCCTTTCCATTCCATTATATTCCATTCTATTCCATTCGATTCCGTTCGATTCCATTCCATTCCATTCCATTCCATTCCGTTCCATTCCATTGCATTCCATTCCATTCCATTCCATTCCATTCCGTTCCACTCGGGTTGATTCCATTCCATTCCTTTCCATTCCATTCCATTCAATTCCATTCCATTCCATTCCATTCCATTCCATTCCATTCCATTCCATTCCCTTCCATTCCATTCCATTCCAATCCATTCCATTCTACTCGGGTTGATTCCATTCCATTCCATTGCATTCGACTCCATTCGATTCCATTCGATTCCATTCCATTCCATTCCGTTCCATTCCATTCCATTCCATTCCATTCTATTCCATTGAATTCCATTCCATTCCATTCCATTCCATTCCCTTACATTCCATTCCATTCCATTCCATTCCATTCCATTCCATTCCATTCCATTCCATTCCATTCCATTCCGTTCTACACGGGTTGATTCCATTCCATTCCATTCCATTCCATTCCATTCCATTCCATTCCATTCCATTCCAATCTATTCCATTCTATTCAATTCGATTCCATTCGATTCCATTCAATTCCATTCAATTCCATTCCATTCCATTCCAATCCATTCCATTCTACTCGGGTTGATTCCATTCCATTCCATTCCATTCCATTCCATTCCATTCGATTCCATTCGATTCCATTCCATTCCATTCCATTCCATTCCATTCCATTCCATTCCAATCTATTCCATTCGATTCCATTCCATTCCATTCCATTCCATTCCATTCCATTCCATTCCAATCCATTCCATTCTACTCGTGTTGATTCCCTTCCATTCCATTCCATTCCATTCCATTCCATTCCATTCCATTCCATTCCATTCCATTCCATTCCATTCCATTCCATTCCATTCCATTCCATTCCGTTCTACTCGGGTTGATTCCATTCTATTCCATTACATTCCATTCGATTCCATTCGATTCCATTCGATTCCTTTCCATTCCATTCCATTCCATTCCATTCCATTCCATTCCATTCTATTCCATTCCATTCCGTTCCATTCCATTCCATTCCAATCCATTCCCTTCCGTTCTATTCGGGTTGATTCCATTCCATTCCATTCCATTCCATTCCATTCCATTCCATTCCATTCCATTGCATTCCATTCGATTCCATTCGATTCCATTCCATTCCATTGCATTCCATTCCATTCCATTCCATTCCATTCTATTCCATTCCATTCCATTCTGTTCCGTTCTATTCCATTCCATTCCATTCCGTTCCACTCGGGTTGATTCCATTCTATTCCATTCCATTCCATTCGATTCCATTCGATATCATTCGATTCCATTCCATTCCATTCCATTCCATTCCATTCCATTCCATTCCATTCCATTCTATTCCATTCCATTCCATTCCATTCCATTCCATTCCATTCTATTCCATTCCATTCCATTCCATTCCATTCCATTCTATTCCATTCCATTCCATTCTATTCCATTCCATTCCATTCCATTCCATTCCATTCTATTCCATTCCATTCCATTCCGTTCTACTCGGGTTGATTCCATTCCATTCCATTTCATTCCATTCCATTCCATTCCATTCCATTCGATTCCATTCGATTCCATTCCATTCCATTCCATTCCAATCCATTCCATTCTACTCGGGTTGATTCCATTCCATTCCATTCCATTCCATTCCATTCCATTCCATTCCATTCCATTCCATTCCACTCGATTCCATTCCATTCCATTCCATTCCATTCCAATCCATTCCATTCTACTCGGGTGGATTCCATTCCATTCCATTCCTTTCCATTCCATTCCATTCCATTCCATTCCATTACATTCCATTCGGTTCCATTCCATTCCATTCCATTCTATTCCATTCCATTCCATTCCATTCCATTCCATTCCATTCCATTCCATTCCGTTCTAATCGGGTTGATTCCATTCTATTCCTTTCCATTCCATTCCATTCCATTCCATTCCATTCCATTCCATTCCATTCCATTCCATTCCATTCCATTCCATTCCATTCCATTCTATTCCATTCCATTCTACTCCATTGAATTCCATTCCATTCCATTCCTTTCCATTCCATTTAGTTCTACTCGGGTTGATTCCATTCCATTCCATTCCATTCCTTTCCATTCCATTCCAATCCATTCCATTCCATTACTTTCCATTCCATTCCATTCCAATCCATTCCATTCTACTCGGGTTGACTCCATTCCATTCCATTCCATTACATTACATTCCATTATATTCCATTCCATTCCATTCGATTCCGTTCGATTCCATTCCATTCCATTCCATTGCATTCCATTCCATTCCATTCCATTCGATTCCATTCCATTCCATTCGATTCCATTCCATTCCATTCCATTCCATTCCATTCCATTCCATTCCATTCCATTCCATTCCATTCCATTCCTTTCGATTCCATTCCATTCCATTCCATTCCATTCCATTCCATTCCATTCCATTCCTTTCGATTCCATTCCATTCCATTCCATTCCATTCCATTCCATTCCATTCCATTCCATTCCATTCCATTCCATTCCATTCCGTTCTACTCGGGTTGATTCCACTCCATTCCATTCCATTCCATTCCATTCCATTCCATTCCATTCCTTTCCATTCCAACCCATTCCGTTCTACTCTGGTTCATTCCATTCCATTCCATTGAATTCCATTCCATTCCATTCCATTCCATTCCATTCCATTCCATTCCATTCCATTCGATTCCATTCCATTCCATTCCATTCCAAACCATTCCATTCTACTCGGGTTCATCATTCCATTCCATTCCATTCCATTCCATTCCACTCGGGTTCATTCCATTCCATTCCATTCCATTCCATTCCATTCCATTCCATTCCATTCCACTCGGGTGCATTCCATTCCATTCCATTCCATTCCATTCCATTCCATTCCATTCCATTCCGTTCTGCTCAGGTTGATTTCCATTCCATTCCATTCCATTCCATTCCATTCCATTCCATTCCATTCCATTCCATTCCATTCCATTCCGTTCTACTCGGCTTTAATCCATTGAGTTCCGTTCCGTTCCGTTCCGTCCCGACACGTCCCGTCCCGTCCCGTCCCGTCCCGTCCCGTCCCGTGCCGTTTTACTCGGGTTGATTCCTTTCCATTCCGTTCCACTCGTTTCCGTTACGTTCCATTCCGTTCCACGCGGGTTGGTTCAATTCCATTCTATTCTATTCTATTCCTTTCCCTTCCATTCCATTCCATTCCATTCCATTCTACTCGGGTTGATTCCATGCCAATCCGTTCCGCTCCATTCCGTTCCACGCGGGTTGGTTCAATTCCATTCTATTCTATTCTATTCCTTTCCCTTCCATTCCATTCCATTCCATTCCATTCTACTCGGGTTGATTCCATGCCATTCCGTTCCGTTCCATTCCGTCCCATCCCGACCCGTCCCATCCCGTCCCGTCCCGTCCCATCCCGTTCCGTTCCACATGGGTTGATTCAATTCCTTTCGGTTAGATTGAATTCCATTCCATTCCATTCTACTCGGATTGATTCCATACCATTCCATTCCATTCCATTCCATTCCATTCCATTCCATTCCATTCCATTCCATTCCATTCCATTGCGTTCCATTCGATTCGATTCCATTCCATTCCATTCCATTCCATTCCAATCCATTCCATTCTACTTTGGTTGATTCCATTCCATTCCATTCCATTCCATTCGATTCCATTCAATTCCATTCCATTCCATTCCATTCCATTCCATTCCATTCCATTCCATTCCGTTCCATTCCACTCGATTCCATTCCATTCCATTCCATTCCATTCCAATCCATTCCATTCTACTCGGGTGGATTCCATTCCATTCCATTCCTTTCCATTCCATTCCATTCCATTCCATTACATTCCATTCGGTTCCATTCCATTCCATTCCATTCCATTCCATTCCATTCCATTCCATTCTATTCCATTCCATTCTACTCCATTGAATTCCATTCCATTCCATTCTATTCCATTCCATTCCATTCCTTTCCATTCCATTTAGTTCTACTCGGGTTGATTCCATTCCATTCCATTCCATTCCTTTCCATTCCATTCCAATCCATTCCATTCCATTACTTTCCATTCCATTCCATTCCAATCCATTCCATTCTACTCGGGTTGACTCCATTCCATTCCATTACATTACATTACATTCCATTATATTCCATTCCATTCCATTCGATTCCGTTCGATTCCACTCCATTCCATTCCATTCCATTCCATTCCATTCCATTCCATTCGATTCCATTCCATTCCATTCGATTCCATTCCATTCCATTCCATTCCATTCCATTCCATTCCATTCCAATCCATTCCATTCTACTCGGGTTGATTCAATTCCATTCCATTCCATTCCATTCCATTCCATTCCTTTCCATTCCATTCCTTTCGATTCCATTCCATTCCATTCCATTCCATTCCATTCCATTCCATTCCATTCCATTCCGTTCTACTCGGGTTGATTCCACTCCATTCCATTCCATTCCATTCCATTCCATTCCAATCCATTCCATTCCATTCCTTTCCATTCCAACCCATTCCGTTCTACTCGGGTTGATTCCATTCCATTCCATTGAATTCCATTCCATTCCATTCCATTCCATTCCATTCCATTCCATTCGATTCCATTCCATTCCATTCCATTCCAAACCATTCCATTCTACTCGGGTTCATCATTCCATTCCATTCCATTCCATTCCATTCCATTCCACTCGGGTTCATTCCATTCCATTCCATTCCATTCCATTCCATTCCACTCGGGTGCATTCCATTCCATTCCATTCCATTCCATTCCATTCCATTCCATTCCATTCCGTTCTGCTCAGGTTGATTTCCATTCCATTCCATTCCATTCCATTCCATTCCATTCCATTCGATTCCATTCCATTCCATTCCATTCCATTCCATTCCATTCCATTCCATTCCATTCCATTCCATTCCATTCCATTCCATTCCATTCCATTCCGTTCTAGTCGGCTTGAATCCATTGAGTTCCGTTCCGTTCCGTTCTGTCCCGACACGTCCCGTCCCGTCCCGTCCCGTCCCATGCCGTTTTACTCGGGTTGTTTCCTTTCCATTCCGTTCCGCTCGTTTCCGTTACGTTCCATTCCGTTCCACGCGGGTTGGTTCAATTCCATTCTATTCTATTCTATTCCTTTCCCTTCCATTCCATTCCATTCCATTCCATTCTACTCGGGTTGATTCCATGCCACTCCGTTCCGTTCCATTCCGTCGCATCCCGACCCGTCCCATCCCATCCCGTCCCGTCCCATCCCGTTCCGTTCCACATGGGTTGATTCAATTCCTTTCGGTTACATTGAATTCCATTCCATTCCATTCTACTCGGATTGATTCCATTCCATTCCATTCCATTCCATTCCATTCCATTCCATTGCGTTCCATTCGATTCGATTCGATTCCATTCCATTCCATTCCATTCCAATCCATTCCATTCTACTTGGGTTGATTCCATTCCATTCCATTCCATTCCATTCGATTCCATTCCATTCCATTCCATTCCATTCCATTCCATTCCATTCCATTCCATTCCATTCCATTCCATTCCATTCGATTCCATTCTGTTCTACTCGGGTTGATTCCACTCCATTCCATTCCATTCCATTCCAATCTATTCCATTCCATTCCATTCGATTCCATTCTATTCCATTCGATTCCATTCCATTCCATTTCATTTTATTCCATTCCATTCCATTCCATTCTATTCCATTGAATTCCATTCCATTCCATTCCATTCCATTCCATTCCATTCCATTCCATTCCATTCCATTCCATTCCGTTCTACTCGGGTTGATTCCACTCCATTCCATTCCATTCCATTCCATTCCATTCCATTCCATTCCACTCGGGTTGATCATTCCATTCCATTCCATTCCATTCCATTCCATTCCATTCCATTCCGTTCCATTCCATTCCATTCCACTCGGGCTCATTCCATTCCATTCCATTCAATTCCATTCCATTCCATTCCATTCCATTCCATTCCATTCCATTCCATTCCATTCCATTCCGTTCTACTCGGTTTGATTTCCATTCCATTCCATTCCATTCCATTCCATTCCATTCCATTCCATTCCATTCCATTCCATTCCATTCCATTCCATTCCTTTCCATTTACTCCATTCCGTTCTACTCGGGTTGATTCCATTGAGTTTGGTTCCGTTCCGTTCCGTCCCGTCCCGTCCCGTCCCGTCCCGTCCCGTGCCGTTTTACTCGGTTTGATTCCTTTCCATTCCGTTCCGCTCGTTTCCGTTGCGTTCCATTCCGTTCCACGCGGGTTGGTTCAATTCCATTCTATTCTATTCTATTCCTTTCCATTCCATTCCATTCCATTCCATTCCATTCCATTCTACTCGGGTTGATTCCATGCCATTCCGTTCCGTTCCATTCCGTCCCATCCCAACCCGTCCCATCACGTCCCGTCCCGTCCCATCCCGTTCCTTTCCACATGGGTTGATTCAATTCCTTTCGGTTACATTGAATTCCATTCCATTCCATTCTACTCGGATTGATTCCATTCCATTCCATTCAATTCCATTCCATTCCATTCCATTCCATTCCATTCCATTCCATTCCATTCCATTCCATTCCTTTCCATTCCAATCCATTCCATTCTACTCGGGTTGATTCCATTCTATTCCATTCCATTCCATTCCATTCCATTCCATTCCATTTCATTCCATTCCATTCCATTCCATTCCATTCCATTCCATTCCATTCCATTCCATTCCATTCCATTCCATTCCGTTCTACTCGGGTTGATTCCATTCTATTCCATTCCATTCCGTTCGATTCCATTTGATTCCATTCGATTCCATTCCATTCCATTCCATTCCCTTCCATTCCATTCTATTCCATTGAATTCCATTCCATTCCATTCCATTCCATTCCATTCCGTTCTACTCTGATTGATTCCATTAAATTCCATTCCATTCCATTCCATTCCATTCCATTCCATTCCATTCCATTCCATTCCATTCCATTCCAATACATTCCATTCTATTCTGGTTGATTCCATTCCATTCCATTCCATTCCATTCCATTCTTCTCCATTCGATTCCATTCGATTCCATTCCATTCCATTCCATGGAATTCCATTCCATTCCACTCCATTCCATTCCATTCCATTCCATTCCATTCCATTCCATTCCGTTCTACTCGGGTTGATTCCATTCCATTCCATTCCATTCCATTCCATTCCATTCCATTCCTTTCCATTCCACTCCATTCCATTCGATTCCATTCGATTCCATTCCATTCCATTCCATTCCATTCCAATCCATTCCATTCTACTCGGGTTGATTCCATTCCATTCCATTCCATTCCATTCCATTCCATTCCATTCCATTCCATTCCATTCCATAGCATTCCATTCGATTCCATTAGATTCCATTCCATTCAATTCCATTCCATTCCATTCCATTCCATTCCATTCCATTCCGTTCCACTCGGGTTGATTCCATTCTATTCCATTCCATTCCATTCGATTCCATTCGATATCATTCGATTCCCTTCCATCCCATTCCATTCCATTCCATTGCATTCCGTTCTACTCGGGTTGATTCCATTCCATTCCATTTCATTCCATTCCATTCCATTCCATTTCTTTCGATTCCATTCTTTTCCATTCCATTCCATTCCATTCCAATCCATTCCATTCTACTCGGGTTGATTCCATTCCATTCCATTCCATTCCATTCCATTCCATTCCATTCCATTCCATTCCATTCCACTCGATTCCATTCCATTCCTTTCCATTCCATTCCAATCAATTCCATTCTACTCGGGTGGATTCCATTCCATTCCATTCCATTCCATTCCATTCCATTCCATTCCATTCCATTCCATTCCATTCCATTCCATTCCATTCCATTCCATTCCATTCCATTCCATTCCATTCCGTTCTAGTCGGGTTCATTCCATTCCATTCCATTCCATTCCATTCCATTCCATTCCATTCCATTCTATTCCATTCCATTCTACTCCATTGAATTCCATTCCATTCCATTCAATTCCATTCCATTCCATTCCTTTCCATTCCATTTAGTTCTACTCGGGTTGATTCCATTCCATTCCATTCCATTCCATTCCATTCCATTCCATTCCATTCCACTAATTTCCATTCCATTCCATTCCAATCCATTCCATTCTACTCGGGTTGACTCCATTCCATTCCATTCCATTCCATTCCATTCCATTCCATTCCATTATATTCCATTCTATTCCATTCGATTCCGTTCGATTCCATTCCATTCCATTCCATTCCATTCCATTCCATTCCATTCCATTCCATTCCATTCCATTCCATTTACTCCATTCCGTTCTACTCGGGTTGTTTCCATTGAGTTTGGTTCCGTCCCGTCCCGTCCCGTCCCGTCCCGTCCCGTGCCGTTTTACTCAGGTTGATTCCTTTCCATTCCATTCCGCTCATTTCCTTTACGTTCCATTCCGTTCCACGCGGGTTGGTTCAATTCCATTCTATTCTATTCTATTCCTTTCCCTTCCATTCCATTCCATTCCATTCTACTCGGGTTGATTCCATGCCATTCCGTTCCGTTCCATTCCGTCCCATCCCGATCCGTCCCATCCCGTCCCGTCCCGTCCCATCCCGTTCCATTCCACATGGGTTGATTCAATTCCTTTCGGTTAGATTGAACTCCATTCCATTCCATTCTACTCGGATTGACTCCACTCCATTCCATTCCATTCCATTCCATTCCATTCCATTCCATTCCATTCCATTCCAATCCATTCCATTCTACTCGGGTTGATTCCATTCTATTCCATTCCATTCCATTCCATTCCATTCCATTCCGTTCTACTCGGGTTGATTCCATTCTATTCCATTCCATTCCTTTCGATTCCATTTGATTCCACTCGATTTCATTCCATTCCATTCCATTCCCTTCCATTCCATTCTATTCCATTGAATTCCATTCCATTCCATTCCATTCCATTCCATTCCGTTCTACTCTGATTGATTCCATTCCATTCCATTCCATTCCATTCCATTCCATTCCATTCCATTCCATTCCATTCCATTCCATTCCATTCCATTCCAATACATTCCATTCTACTCTGGTTGATTCCATTCCATTCCAATCCATTCCATTCCATTCGTCTCCATTCGATTCCATTCCATTCCATTCCATTCTATTCCATTGAATTCCATTCCATTCCATTCCATTCCATTCCATTCCATTCCATTCCATTCCATTCCACTCCATTCCATTCGATTCCATTCCGTTCCATTCCATTCCATTCCATTCCATTCCATTCCATTCCATTCCATTCCATTCCATTCCGTTCTACTCGGGTTGATTCCATTCTATTCCATTCCATTCCGTTCGATTCCATTTGATTCCATTCGATTCCATTCCATTCCATTCCATTCCCTTCCATTCCATTCTATTCCATTGAATTCCATTCCATTCCATTCCATTCCATTCCATTCCATTCCATTCCATTCCGTTCTACTCTGATTGATTCCATTCCATTCCATTCCATTCCTTTCCATTCCATTCCATTCCATTCCATTCCATTCCATTCCATTCCATTCCAATACATTCCATTCTACTCTGGTTGATTCCATTCCATTCCATTCCATTCCATTCCATTCGTCTCCATTCGATTCCATTCCATTCCATTCCATTCTATTCCATTGAATTCCATTGAATTCCATTCCATTCCATTCCATTCCATTCCATTCCATTCCATTCCATTCCATTCCATTCCATTCCATTCCATTCCATTCCGTTCTACTCGGGTTGATTCCACTCCATTCCATTTCATTCCATTCCATTCCATTCCATTCCATTCGTCTCCATTCGATTCCATTCGATTCCATTCCATTCTATTCCATTGAATTCCATTCCATTCCATTCCATTCCATTCCATTCCATTCCATTCCATTCCATTCCGTTCTACTCGGGTTGATTCCATTCCATTCCATTCCATTCCATTCCATTCCATTCCATTCCATTCCATTCCATTCGATTCCATTCCATTCCATTCCATTCCATTCCATTCCATTCCATTCCGTTCTAGTCGGGTTCATTCCATTCCATTCCATTCCATTCCATTCCATTCCATTCCATTCCATTCCATTCCATTCCATTCCATTCCATTCTATTCCATTCCATTCTACTCCATTGAATTCCATTCCATTCCATTCAATTCCATTCCATTCCATTCCTTTCCATTCCATTTAGTTCTACTCGGGTTGATTCCATTCCATTCCATTCCATTCCATTCCATTCCATTCCATTCCATTCCACTACTTTCCATTCCATTCCATTCCAATCCATTCCATTCTACTCGGGTTGACTCCATTCCATTCCATTCCATTCCATTCCATTCCATTCCATTCCATTATATTCCATTCTATTCCATTCGATTCCGTTCGATTCCATTCCATTCCATTCCATTCCATTCCATTCCATTCCATTCCATTCCATTCCATTCCATTCCATTTACTCCATTCCGTTCTACTCGGGTTGTTTCCATTGAGTTTGGTTCCGTCCCGTCCCGTCCCGTCCCGTCCCGTCCCGTGCCGTTTTACTCAGGTTGATTCCTTTCCATTCCATTCCGCTCGTTTCCTTTACGTTCCATTCCGTTCCACGCGGGTTGGTTCAATTCCATTCTATTCTATTCTATTCCTTTCCCTTCCATTCCATTCCATTCCATTCTACTCGGGTTGATTCCATGCCATTCCGTTCCGTTCCATTCCGTCCCATCCCGATCCGTCCCATCCCGTCCCGTCCCGTCCCATCCCGTTCCATTCCACATGGGTTGATTCAATTCCTTTCGGTTAGATTGAACTCCATTCCATTCCATTCTACTCGGATTGACTCCACTCCATTCCATTCCATTCCATTCCATTCCATTCCATTCCATTCCATTCCATTCCAATCCATTCCATTCTACTCGGGTTGATTCCATTCTATTCCATTCCATTCCATTCCATTCCATTCCATTCCATTCCATTCCATTCCATTCCATTCGATTCCATTCCATTCCATTCCATTCCATTCCATTCCATTCCATTCCATTCCATTCCATTCCATTCCATTCCATTCCATTCCATTCCATTCCGTTCTACTCGGGTTGATTCCATTCTATTCCATTCCATTCCTTTCGATTCCATTTGATTCCACTCGATTTCATTCCATTCCATTCCATTCCCTTCCATTCCATTCTATTCCATTGAATTCCATTCCATTCCATTCCATTCCATTCCATTCCATTCCATTCCGTTCTACTCTGATTGATTCCATTCCATTCCATTCCATTCCATTCCATTCCATTCCATTCCATTCCATTCCATTCCATTCCATTCCAATACATTCCATTCTACTCTGGTTGATTCCATTCCATTCCAATCCATTCCATTCCATTCGTCTCCATTCGATTCCATTCCATTCCATTCCATTCTATTCCATTGAATTCCATTCCATTCCATTCCATTCCATTCCATTCCATTCCATTCCATTCCATTCCACTCCATTCCATTCGATTCCATTCCGTTCCATTCCATTCCATTCCATTCCATTCCATTCCATTCCATTCCATTCCATTCCGTTCTACTCGGGTTGATTCCATTCTATTCCATTCCATTCCGTTCGATTCCATTTGATTCCATTCGATTCCATTCCATTCCATTCCATTCCCTTCCATTCCATTCTATTCCATTGAATTCCATTCCATTCCATTCCATTCCATTCCATTCCATTCCATTCCGTTCTACTCTGATTGATTCCATTCCATTCCATTCCATTCCTTTCCATTCCATTCCATTCCATTCCATTCCATTCCATTCCATTCCATTCCAATACATTCCATTCTACTCTGGTTGATTCCATTCCATTCCATTCCATTCCATTCCATTCGTCTCCATTCGATTCCATTCCATTCCATTCCATTCTATTCCATTGAATTCCATTGAATTCCATTCCATTCCATTCCATTCCATTCCATTCCATTCCATTCCATTCCATTCCATTCCATTCCATTCCATTCCATTCCATTCCATTCCATTCCGTTCTACTCGGGTTGATTCCACTCCATTCCATTCCATTCCATTCCATTCCATTCCATTCCATTCGTCTCCATTCGATTCCATTCGATTCCATTCCATTCTATTCCATTGAATTCCATTCCATTCCATTCCATTCCATTCCATTCCATTCCATTCCATTCCATTCCATTCCATTCCATTCCGTTCTACTCGGGTTGATTCCATTCCATTCCATTCCATTCCATTCCATTCCATTCCATTCCATTCCATTCCACTCCATTCCATTCGATTCCATTCGATTCCATTCCATTCCATTCCATTCCATTCCAATCCATTCCATTCTACTCGGGTTGATTCTATTCCATTCCATTCCATTCCATCCCATTCCAATCCATTCCATTCCATTCCGTTCTACTCGGGTTGATTCCATTCCATTCCATTTCATTCCATTCCATTCCATTCCATTCCATTCCATTCCATTCGATTCCATTCCATTCCATTCCATTCCAATCCATTCCATTCTACTCGGGTTGATTCCATTCCATTCCATTCCATTCCATTCCATTCCATTCCATTCCATTCCATTCCATTCGATTCCACTCGATTCCACTCCATTCTTTCCATTCCATTCCAATCCATTCCATTCTACTCGGGTGGATTCCATTCCGTTCCATTCCATTCCATTCCATTGCATTCCATTCCATTCCACTCCATTCGATTCCAATCCATTCCATTCCATTCCATTCCATTCCATTCCATTCCATTCCATTCCATTCCATTCCATTCCATTCCATTCCATTCCATTCCGTTCTAGTCGGGTTGATTCCATTCTATTCCATTCCATTCCATTCCATTCCATTCCATTCCATTCCATTCCATTCCATTCCATTCCATTCCATTCCATTCCATTCCATTATATTCCATTCCATTCTACTCCATTGAATTCCATTCCATTCCATTCTATTCCATTCCATTCCATTCCTTTCCATTCCATTTAGTTCTACTCGGGTTGATTCCATTCCATTCCATTCCATTCCATTCCATTCCATTCCATTCCATTACTTTCCATTCCATTCCATTCCAATCCATTCCATTCTACTCGGGTTGACTCCATTCCATTCCATTCCATTCCATTCCATTCCATTCCATTCCATTATAATCCATTCCATTCCATTCGATTCCGTTCGATTCCATTCCATTCCATTCCATTCCATTCAATTCCATTCGATTCCATTCGATTCCATTCCATTCCATTCCATTCCAATCCATTCCATTCTACTCGGGTTGATTCCCTTCCATTCCATTCCATTCCATTCCATTCCATTCCATTCCATTCCATTCCATTCCATTCCATTCTATTCCTTTCGATTCCATTCCTTTCCATTAAATTCCATTCCATTCCATTCCATTCCATTCCATTCCATTCCATTCCATTCCATTCCATTCCATTCCGTTCTTCTCGGGTTGATTCCACTCCATTCCATTCCATTCCATTCCATACCATTCCATTCGATTCCATTCCATTCCATTCCATTCCATTCCATTCCATTCCATTCCATTCCATTCTGTTCTACTCGGGTTGATTACACTCCATTCCATTCCATTCCATTCCATTCTATTCCATTGCATTCCATTCGATTCCATTCTATTCCATTCGATTCCATTCCATTCCATTTCATTTTATTCCATTCCATTCCATTCCATTCTATTCCATTGAATTCCATTACATTCCATTCCGTTCCATTTCATTTTATTGCATTCCATTCCATACCATTCTATTCCATTGAATTCCATTCCATTCCTTTCCATTCCAATCCATTCCATTCTACACGGGTTGATTCCATTCCATTACATTCCATTCCATTCCATTCGATTCCATTCCATTCCATTCCATTCCATTCCATTCCGTTCTACTCGGGTTGATTCCATTCTATTCCATTCCATTCCGTTCGATTCCATTCGATTCCATTCGATTCCATTCCCTTCCATTCCATTCCCTTCCATTCCATTCTATTCCTTTGAATTCCATTCCATTCCATTGCATTCCATTCCATTCCGTTCTACTCTGATTGACTCCATTCCATTCCATTCCATTCCATTCCATTGCATTCCATTCCATTCCATTCGATTCCATTCCATTCCATTCCATTCCATTCCATTCCATTCCAATACATTCCATTCTACTCTGGTTGATTCCATTCCATTCCATTCCATTCCATTCCATTCGTCTCCATTCGATTCCTTTCGATTCCATTCCATTCTATTCCATTGAATTCCATTCCATTCCATTCCATTCTATTCCACTCCATTCCATTCCATTCCATTCCATACCATTCCATTCCGTTCTACTCGGGTTGATTCCGTTCCATTCCATTCCATTCCATTACTTTCCATTCCATTCCACTCCATTCCATTCGATTCCATTCGATTCCATTCCATTCCATTCCAATCCATTCCATTCTACTCGGGTTGATTCCATTCCATTCCATTCCATTCCATTCCATTCCATTCCATTCCATTCCATTCCATTCCATTGCATTCCATTCGATTCCATTCGATTCCATTCCATTCGATTCCATTCGAGATCATTCGATTCCATTCCATCCCATTCCATTCCATTCCATTCCATTCCGTTCTACTCGGGTTGATTACATTCCATTCCATTTCATTCCATTCCATTCCATTCCATTCCATTCTATTCCATTCGATTCCATTCCATTCCATTCCATTCCAATCCATTCCATTCTACTCGGGTTGATTCCATTCCATTCCATTCCATTCCATTCCATTCCATTCCATTCCATTCCATTCCATTCGATTCCACTCGATTCCATTCCATGCTTTCCATTCCATTCCAATCCATTCCATTCTACTCGGGTGGATTCCATCCCATTCCATTCCATTCCATTCCATTCCATTCCGTTCCATTCCATTCCATTCGATTCCATTCCATTCCATTCCATTCCATTCGATTCCATTCCATTCCATTCCATTCCATTCCATTCCATTCCATTCCATTCCGTTCTAGTCGGGTTGATTCCATTCTATTCCATTCCATTCCATTCCATTCCATTCCATTCCATTCCATTCCATTCTATTCCACTCCATTCCACTCCATTGAATTCCATTCCATTCCATTCTATTCCATTCCATTCCATTCCTTTCCATTCCATTTAATTCTACTCGTGTTGATTCCATTCCATTCCATTCCATTCCATTCCATTCCATTCCGTTCCATTCCATTCCATTCCATTCCATTCCATTGCATTAAATTGCATTCCATTCGATTCCATTCGATTCCATTCCATTCCATTCCATTCCATTCCATTCCATTCCATTCCATTCCATTCTGTTCCACTCGGGTTGATTCCATTCTATTCCATTCCATTCCCTTCTATTCCATTCGATATCATTCGATTCCATTCCATCCCATTCCATTCCATTCCATTCCATTCCGTTCTTCTTGGGTTGATTCCATTCCATTCCATTTCATTCCATTCCACTCCATTCCATTTCTTTCGATTCCATTCGATTCCATTCCATTCCATTCCATTCCAATCCATTGCATTCTACTCAGTTTGATTCCATTCCATTCCACTCCATTCCATTCATATCCATTCCATTCCATTCCATTCAATTCCACTCGATTCCATTCCATTCCTTTCCATTCCATTCCAATCCATTCCATTCTACTCGGGTGGATTCCATTCCATTCCATTCCATTCGATTCCATTCCATTCCATTCCATTCCATTCCATTCCATTCCATTCCATTCCATTCGATTCCATTCCATTCCATTCCATGGCATTCCATTCCATTCCATTCCATTCCATTCCATTCCGTTCTAGTCTGGTTGATTCCATTCCATTCCATTGCATTCCATTCCATTCCATTGCATTCCATTCCATTCCATTCCATTCCATTCCATTCCATTCCATTCCATTCTATTCCATTCCATTCTACTCCATTGAATTCCATTCCATTCCATTCAATTTCATTCCATTCCATTCCTTTCCAATCCATTTAGTTCTACTCGGGTTGATTCCATTCCATTCCATTCCATTCCATTCCATTCCATTCCATTCCATTCCATTCCATTCCATTCCATTACTTTCCATTCCATTCCATTCCAATCCATTCCATTCTACTCGGGTTGACTCCATTCCATTCCATTCCACTCCATTCCATTCCGTTATATTCCATTCTATTCCATTCGATTCCGTTCGATTCCATTCCATTCCATTCCATTCTATTCCATTCCATTCGATTCCATTCCATTCCATTCCATTCCATTCCATTCCAATCCATTCCATTCTACTCGGGTTGATTCCATTCCATTCCATTCCATTCCAATCCATTCCATTCCATTCCATTCCATTCCTTTCTATTCCATTCCATTCCATTCCATTCCATTCCATTCCATTCCATTCCATTCCATTCCGTTCTACTCGGGTTGATTCCACTCCATTCCATTCCCTTCCATTCCATTCCATTCCATTCCATTCCATTCCATTGCATTCCATTCCAACCCATTCTTTTCTACTCGGGTTGATTCCATTCCATTCCATTCCATTCCATTCCATTCCATTCCATTCCATTCCATTCCATTCCATTCCATTCCATTCCATTCCATTCCATTCCATTCGATTCCATTCCATTCCATTTCATTCCAAACCGTTCCATTCTACTCGGGTTCATCATTCCATTCCATTCCATTCCATTCCATTCCACTCGGGTTCATTCCATTCCATTCCATTCCATTCCATTCCATTCCATTCCATTCCATTCCATTCCATTCCGTTCTACTCAGGTTGATTTCCATTCCATTCCATTCCATTCCATTCCATTCCATTCCATTCCATTCCATTCCACTCGGGTTGAGCATTCCATTCGATTCCATTCCATTCCATTCCATTCCATTCCATTCCATTCCATTCCAATCCACTCGGGCTCATTCCATTCCATTCCATTCCATTCCATTCCATTCCATTCCATTCAATTCCATTCCATTCCGTTCTACTCGGGTTGATTTCCATTCCATTCCATTCCATTCCATTCCACTCCATTCCATTCCATTCCATTCCATTCCATTCCATTCCTTTCCATTTATTCCATTCCTTTCTACTCGGGTTGATTCCATTGAGTTTGGTTCCGTTCCGTTCCGTCCCGTCCCGTCCCGTCCCGTCCCGTTCCGTTTTACTCGGGTTGATTCCTTTGCATTCCGTTCCGCTCGTTTCCATTCCGTTCCATTCCGTTCAACGCGGGTTGGTTCAATTCCATTCTATTCTATTCTATTCTTTTCCATTCCATTCCATTCTACTCGGGTTGATTCTATGCCGTTCCATTCCGTTCCATTCCGTCCCATTCCGACCCGTCCCATCCCGTCCCGTCCCGTCCCATCCCGTTCCGTTCCACATGGGTTGACTCAATTCCTTTCGGTTACATTGAATTCCATTCCATTCCATTCTACTCGGATTGATTCCATTCCATTCCATTCCATTCCATTCCATTCCATTCCATTCCAATCCATTCCATTCTACTTGGGTTGATTCCATTCCATTCCATTCCATTCCATTCCATTCCATTCCATTCCAT
This sequence comes from Gorilla gorilla gorilla, assembly GCF_029281585.2. Lineage (NCBI taxonomy): Eukaryota > Metazoa > Chordata > Mammalia > Primates > Hominidae > Gorilla > Gorilla gorilla. The sequence continues at coordinate 3,229,540 of NC_073241.2, forward strand.
TCCATTCCATTCCATTCAGTTTCATTCCATTACATTCCATTCCATTCCATTCCATTCCATTCCATTCCATTCCATTCCATTCCATTCGATTCCATTCCATTCCATTCCATTCCGTTCTACTCGGGTTGATTCCATTCTATTCCATTCCATTCCGTTCGATTCCATTCGATTCCATTCGATTCCGTTACATTCCATTCCATTCCCTTCCATTCCATTCTATTCCATTGAATTCCATTCCATTGCATTCCATTCCATTCCATTCCATTCCATTCCATTCCATTCCATTCCGTTCTACTCTGATTGACTCCATTCCACTCCATTCGATTCCATTCCATTCCATTCCATTCCATTCCAATACATTCCATTCTACACTGGTTGATTCCATTCCACTCTGGTTGATTCCATTCCATTCCATTCCATTCCATTCCATTCCATTCCATTCCATTCCATTCCATTCGTCTCCATTCGATTCCATTCGATTCCATTCCATTCTATTCCATTGAATTCCATTCCATTCCATTCCATTCCATTCCATTCTATTACATTCCATTCCATTCCATTCCGTTCTACTCGGGTTGATTCCATTCCATTCCATTCCATTCCATTCCATTCCACTCCATTCCATTCGATTCCATTCGATTCCATTCCATTCCATTCCATTCCATTCCAATCCATTCCATTCTACTCGGGTTGATTCCATTCCATTCCATTCCATTCCATTCCATTCCATTCCATTCCATTCCATTGAATTCCATTCGATTCCATTCGATTCCATTCCATTCGATTCCATTCGATATCATTCGATTCCATTCCTTCCCATTCCATTCCATTCCATTCCATTCCGTTCTACTCGGGTTGATTCCATTCCATTCCATTTCATTCCATTCCATTCCATTCCATTCCATTCCATTCCATTCGATTCCATTCCATTCCATTCCATTCCAATCCATTCCATTCTACTCGGGTTGATTCCATTCCATTCCATTCCATTCCATTCCATTCCATTCCATTCGATTCCACTCGATTCCATTCCATTCTTTCCATTGCATTCCAATTCATTCCATTCTACTTGGGAGGATTCCATTCCATTCCATTCCATTCCATTCCATTCCATTCCATTCCATTCCATTCCATTCCATTCCATTTGATTCCATTCCATTCCATTCCATTCCATTCCATTTCATTCCATTCCTTTCCATTCCATTCCGTTCTAGTCGGGTTGATTCCATTCTATTCCATTCCATTCCATTCCATTCCATTCCATTCCATTCCATTCTATTCCATTCCATTCTACTCCATTGAATTCCATTCCATTCCATTCTATTCCATTCCATTCCATTCCTTTCCATTCCATTTAGTTCTACTCTGGTTGATTCCATTCCATTCCATTCAATTCCATTCCATTCCATTCCATTCCATTCCATTCCATTCTATTCCTTTCGATTCCATTCCATTCCATTAAATTCCATTCCATTCCATTCCATTCCATTCCATTCCATTCCATTCCATTCCTTTCCATTCCATTCCATTCCGTTCTACTCGGGTTGATTCCACTCCATTCCATTCCATTCCATTCCATACCATTCCATTCGATTCCATTCCATTCCATTCCATTCCATTCCATTCCATTCCATTCCATTCCATTCTGTTCTACTCGGGTTGATTACACTCCATTCCATTCCATTCCATTCCATTCTATTCCATTTCATTCCATTCGATTCCATTCTATTCCATTCGATTCCATTCCATTCCATTTCATTTTATTCCATTCCATTCCATTCCATTCTATTCCATTGAATTCCATTCCATTCAATTCCATTCCATTTCATTTTATTGCATTCCATTCCATACCATTCTATTCCATTGAATTTCATTCCATTCCTTTCCATTCCAATCCATTCCATTCTACTCGGGTTGATTCCATTCCATTCCATTCCATTCCACTCCATTCGATTCCATTCCATTCCATTGCATTCCATTCCATTCCGTTCTACTCGGGTTGATTCCACTCCATTCCATTCCATTCCATTCCATTCCATTCCATTCCATTCCAATTCTTTCGTTTCCATTCCAACCAATTCCGTTCTACTCGGATTGATTCCATTCCATTCCATTCCATTCCATTCAATTCCATTCCATTCCATTCGATTCCATTCGATTCCATTCCATTCCATTCCATTCCATCCCATTTCATTCCAAACCATTCCATTCTACTCGGGTTCATCATTCCATTCCATTCCATTCCATTCCATTCCACTCGGGTTCTTTCCATTCCATTCCATTCCATTCCATTCCATTCCATTCCATTCCATTCCGTTCTACTCAGGTTGATTTCCATTCCATTCCATTCCATTCCATTCCATTCCATTCCATTCCATTCCATTCCGTTCCATTCCACTCCATTCCATTCTACTCGTGTTGATTCCATGCCGTTCCGTTCCGTTCCATTCCGTCCCATCCCGACGCGTCCCGTCCCGTTCCGTCCCGCCAAATTCCGTTCCTTTCTGATCGGGTTGATTCCGTTCCATTCCGTTCCGTTCCTTTCCGTTCCATTCCATTCCGTTACACGCGGGTTGATTCAATTCCATTCTATTACATTGAATTCCATTCCATACCATTCCATTCCATTCTACTCGGATTGATTGAATTCCATTCCATTCCATTCCAGTCCATTCCAATCCATTCCATTCTACTCGGGTTGATTCCATTCCATTCCATTCCATTCCATTCCATTCCATTCCATTCCATTCAATTGCGTTCCATTCGATTCGATTCCATTCCATTCCATTCCATTCCATTCCATTCCAATCCATTCCATTCTACTTGGGTTGATTCCATTCCATTCCATTCCATTCCATTCCATTCCATTCCATTCCATTCCATTCGATTCCATTCCATTCCATTCCATTCCATTCCATTCCATTCCATTCCATTCCATTCTGTTCTACTCGGGTTGATTCCACTCCATTCCATTCCATTCCATTCCATTCTATTCCATTCCATTCCATTCGATTCCATTCCATTCCATTTCATTTTATTCCATTCCATTCCATTCCATTCTATTCCATTGAATTCCATTCCATTCTATTCCATTCCATTCCATTCAGTTTCATTCCATTGCATTCCATTCCATTCCATTCCATTCCATTCCATTCGATTCCATTCCATTCCATTCCATTCCATTCCATTCCATTCCATTCCATTCCGTTCTACTCGGGTTAATTCCATTCTATTCCATTCCATTCCATTCCATTCCATTCCATTCCATTCCATTCCATTCCATTCCCTTCCATTCCATTCTATTCCATTGAATTCCATTCCATTCCATTCCATTCCATTCCATTCCATTCCATTCCATTCCGTTCTACTCTGATTGACTCCATTCCATTCCATTCCATTCCATTCCATTCCATTCCATTCCATTCCATTCCATTTCATTCCATTCCATTCCATTCCAATACATTCCATTCTACTCTGGTTGATTCCATTCCATTCCATTCCATTCCATTCCATTCCATTCCATTCCATTCCATTCGTCTCCATTCGATTCCATTCGATTCCATTCCATTCTATTCCATTGAATTCCATTCCATTCCATTCCATTCCATTCCATTCCATTCCATTCCATTCCATTCCATTCCTTTCCATTCCATTCCATTCCATTCCATTCCGTTCTACTCGGGTTGATTCCATTCCATTCCACTCCATTCCATTCGATTCCATTCGATTCCATTCCATTCCATTCCATTCCATTCCAATCCATTCCATTCTACTCGGGTTGATGCCATTCCATTCCATTCCATTCCATTCCATTCCATTCCATTCCATTGCATTCCATTCGATTCCATTCGATTCCATTCCATTCGATTCCATTCGAGATCATTCGATTCCATTCCATCCCATTCCAATCCATTCCATTCCATTCCGTTCTACTCGGGTTGATTCCATTCCATTCCATTTCATTCCATTCCATTCCATTCCATTCCATTCGATTCCATTCGATTCCATTCCATTCCATTCCATTCCAATCCATTCCATTCTACTCGGGTTGATTCCATTCCATTCCATTCCATTCCATTCCATTCCATTCCATTCCATTCCATTCCATTCCATTCAGTTCTAGTCGGGTTGATTCCATTCTATTCCATTCCATTCCATTCCATTCCACTCCATTCCATTCCATTCCATTCCATTCTATTCCATTCCATTCTACTCCATTGAATTCCATTCCATTCCATTCTATTCCATTCCATTCCATTCCTTTCCATTCCATTTAGTTCTACTCGGGTTGATTCCATTCCATTCCATTCCATTCCATTCCATTCCATTCCATTCCATTCCATTCCATTACTTTCCATTCCATTCCATTCCAATCCATTCCATTCTACTCGGGTTGACTCCATTCCATTCCATTCCATTCCATTCCATTCCATTATAATCCATTCCATTCCATTCGATTCCGTTCGATTCCATTCCATTTCATTCCATTCCATTCCATTCAATTCCATTCGATTCCATTCGATTCCATTCCATTCCATTCCATTCCAATCCATTCCATTCTACTCGGGTTGATTCCATTCCATTCCATTCCATTCCATTCCATTCCATTCCATTCCATTCCATTCCATTCCATTCCATTCCATTCTATTCCTTTCGATTCCATTCCATTCCATTAAATTCCATTCCATTCCATTCCATTCCATTCCATTCCATTCCATTCCATTCCATTCCATTCCATTGTATTCCGTTCTACTCGGGTTGATTCCACTCCATTCCATTCCATTCCATTCCATTATATACCATCCCATTCGATTCCATTCCATTCCATTCCATTCCATTCCATTCCATTCCATTCCATTCCATTCCATTCCATTCCATTGCATTCCATTCCGTTCTAGTCGGGTTGATTCCATTCTATTCCATTCCATTCCATTCCATTCCATTCCATTCCATTCGATTCCATTCCATTCCATTCCATTCTACTCCATTCCATTCTACTCCATTGAATTCCATTCCATTCCATTCAATTCCATTCCATTCCATACCTTTCCATTCCATTTACTTCTACTCGGGTTGATTCCATTCCATTCCATTCCATTCCATTCCATTCCATTCCATTCAATTCCATTCCATTCCGTTACTTTCCATTCCATTCCGTTCCAATCCATTCCATTCTACTTGGGTTGACTCCATTCCATTCCATTCCTTTCCATTCCATTATATTCCATTCTAATCCATTCGATTCCGTTCGATTCCATTCCATTCCATTCCATTCCATTCCATTCCATTCCATTCCATTCCATTCGATTCCATTCCATTCCATTCCATGGCATTCCATTCCATTCCATTCCATTCCATTCCATTCCGTTCTAGTCTGGTTGATTCCATTCCATTCCATTGCATTCCATTCCATTCCATTGCATTCCATTCCATTCCATTCCATTCCATTCCATTCCATTCCATTCCATTCCATTCTATTCCATTGCATTCTACTCCATTGAATTCCATTCCATTCCATTCAATTTCATTCCATTCCATTCCTTTCCAATCCATTTAGTTCTACTCGGGTTGATTCCATTCCATTCCATTCCATTCTATTCCATTCCATTCCATTCCATTCCATTCCATTCCATTCCATTACTTTCCATTCCATTCCATTCCAATCCATTCCATTCTACTCGGGTTCACTCCATTCCATTCCATTCCACTCCATTCCATTCCGTTATATTCCATTCTATTCCATTCGATTCCGTTCGATTCCATTCCATTCCATTCCATTCTATTCCATTCCATTCGATTCCATTCCATTCCATTCCATTCCATTCCAATCCATTCCATTCTACTCGGGTTGATTCCATTCCATTCCATTCCATTCCAATCCATTCCATTCCATTCCATTCCATTCCATTCCATTCCATTCCATTCCATTCCATTCCATTCCATTCCTTTCTATTCCATTCCATTCCATTCCATTCCATTCCATTCCATTCCATTCCATTCCATTCCATTCCGTTCTACTCGGGTTGATTCCACTCCATTCCATTCCCTTCCATTCCATTCCATTCCATTCCAATCCATTCCATTGCATTCCATTCCAACCCATTCTTTTCTACTCGGGTTGATTCCATTCCATTCCATTCCATTCCATTCCATTCCATTCCATTCCATTCCATTCCATTCCATTCCATTCCATTCGATTCCATTCCATTCCATTTCATTCCAAACCCTTCCATTCTACTCGGGTTCATCATTCCATTCCATTCCATTCCATTCCATTCCACTCGGGTTCATTCCATTCCATTCCATTCCATTCCATTCCATTCCATTCCATTCCATTCCGTTCTACTCAGGTTGATTTCCATTCCATTCCATTCCATTCCATTCCATTCCATTCCATTCCATTCCATTCCATTCCACTCGGGTTGAGCATTCCATTCGATTCCATTCCATTCCATTCCATTCCATTCCATTCCATTCCAATCCACTCGGGCTCATTCCATTCCATTCCATTCCATTCCATTCCATTCCATTCCATTCCATTCCATTCCATTCCATTCAATTCCATTCCATTCCGTTCTACTCGGGTTGATTTCCATTCCATTCCATTCCATTCCATTCCACTCCATTCCATTCCATTCCATTCCATTCCATTCCATTCCATTCCTTTCCATTTATTCCATTCCGTTCTACTCGGGTTGATTCCATTGAGTTTGGTTCCGTTCCGTTCCGTCCCGTCCCGTCCCGTCCCGTCCCGTTCCGTTTTACTCGGGTTGATTCCTTTGCATTCCGTTCCGCTCGTTTCCATTCCGTTCCATTCCGTTCCACGCGGGTTGGTTCAATTCCATTCTATTCTATTCTATTCCTTTCCATTCCATTCCATTCTACTCGGGTTGATTCTATGCCGTTCCATTCCGTTCCATTCCGTCCCATTCCGACCCGTCCCATCCCGTCCCGTCCCGTCCCATCCCGTTCCGTTCCACATGGGTTGATTCAATTCCTTTCGGTTACATTGAATTCCATTCCATTCCATTCTACTCGGATTGATTCCATTCCATTCCATTCCATTCCATTCCATTCCATTCCATTCCATTCCATTCCAATCCATTCCATTCTACTCGGGTTGATTCCATTCCATTCCATTCCATTCCATTCCATTCCATTCCATTCCATTCCATTCCATTCCATTCAGTTTCATTCCATTCCATTCCATTCCATTCCATTCCATTCCATTCCATTCCATTCCATTCCATTCCATTCCATTCCATTCCATTCCATTCCATTCGATTCCATTCCATTCCATTCCATTCCGTTCTACTCGGGTTGATTCCATTCTATTCCATTCCATTCCATTCGATTCCATTCGATTCCATTCGATTCCGTTCCATTCCATTCCATTCCATTACTTTCCATTCCATTCCACTCCATTCCATTCGATTCCATTCGATTCCATTCCATTCCATTCCAATCCATTCCATTCTACTCGGGTTGATTCCATTCCATTCCATTCCATTCCATTCCATTCCATTCCATTCCATTCCATTCCATTCCATTGCATTCCATTCGATTCCATTCGATTCCATTCCATTCGATTCCATTCGAGATCATTCGATTCCATTCCATCCCATTCCATTCCATTCCATTCCATTCCGTTCTACTCGGGTTGATTACATTCCATTCCATTTCATTCCATTCCATTCCATTCCATTCCATTCTATTCCATTCGATTCCATTCCATTCCATTCCATTCCAATCCATTCCATTCTACTCGGGTTGATTCCATTCCATTCCATTCCATTCCATTCCATTCCATTCCATTCCATTCCATTCCATTCGATTCCACTCGATTCCATTCCATGCTTTCCATTCCATTCCAATCCATTCCATTCTACTCGGGTGGATTCCATCCCATTCCATTCCATTCCATTCCATTCCATTCCGTTCCATTCCATTCCATTCGATTCCATTCCATTCCATTCCATTCCATTCGATTCCATTCCATTCCATTCCATTCCATTCCATTCCATTCCATTCCATTACGTTCTAGTCGGGTTGATTCCATTCTATTCCATTCCATTCCATTCCATTCCATTCCATTCCATTCCATTCCATTCTATTCCACTCCATTCCACTCCATTGAATTCCATTCCATTCCATTCTATTCCATTCCATTCCATTCCTTTCCATTCCATTTAATTCTACTCGTGTTGATTCCATTCCATTCCATTCCATTCCATTCCATTCCATTCCGTTCCATTCCATTCCATTCCATTTCGTTCCATTGCATTAAATTGCATTCCATTCGATTCCATTCGATTCCATTCCATTCCATTCCATTCCATTCCATTCCATTCCATTCCATTCCATTCTGTTCCACTCGGGTTGATTCCATTCTATTCCATTCCATTCCCTTCTATTCCATTCGATATCATTCGATTCCATTCCATCCCATTCCATTCCATTCCATTCCATTCCGTTCTTCTTGGGTTGATTCCATTCCATTCCATTTCATTCCATTCCACTCCATTCCATTTCTTTCGATTCCATTCGATTCCATTCCATTCCATTCCATTCCAATCCATTGCATTCTACTCAGTTTGATTCCATTCCATTCCACTCCATTCCATTCATATCCATTCCATTCCATTCCATTCAATTCCACTCGATTCCATTCCATTCCTTTCCATTCCATTCCAATCCATTCCATTCTACTCGGGTGGATTCCATTCCATTCCATTCCATTCGATTCCATTCCATTCCATTCCATTCCATTCCATTCCATTCCATTCCATTCCATTCCATTCGATTCCATTCCATTCCATTCCATGGCATTCCATTCCATTCCATTCCATTCCATTCCATTCCGTTCTAGTCTGGTTGATTCCATTCCATTCCATTGCATTCCATTCCATTCCATTGCATTCCATTCCATTCCATTCCATTCCATTCCATTCCATTCCATTCCATTCTATTCCATTCCATTCTACTCCATTGAATTCCATTCCATTCCATTCAATTTCATTCCATTCCATTCCTTTCCAATCCATTTAGTTCTACTCGGGTTGATTCCATTCCATTCCATTCCATTCCATTCCATTCCATTCCATTCCATTCCATTCCATTCCATTACTTTCCATTCCATTCCATTCCAATCCATTCCATTCTACTCGGGTTGACTCCATTCCATTCCATTCCACTCCATTCCATTCCGTTATATTCCATTCTATTCCATTCGATTCCGTTCGATTCCATTCCATTCCATTCCATTCTATTCCATTCCATTCGATTCCATTCCATTCCATTCCATTCCATTCCATTCCAATCCATTCCATTCTACTCGGGTTGATTCCATTCCATTCCATTCCATTCCAATCCATTCCATTCCATTCCATTCCATTCCTTTCTATTCCATTCCATTCCATTCCATTCCATTCCATTCCATTCCATTCCATTCCATTCCGTTCTACTCGGGTTGATTCCACTCCATTCCATTCCCTTCCATTCCATTCCATTCCATTCCATTCCATTCCATTCCATTCCATTCCAACCCATTCTTTTCTACTCGGGTTGATTCCATTCCATTCCATTCCATTCCATTCCATTCCATTCCATTCCATTCCATTCCATTCCATTCCATTCCATTCCATTCCATTCCATTCCATTCCATTCGATTCCATTCCATTCCATTTCATTCCAAACCGTTCCATTCTACTCGGGTTCATCATTCCATTCCATTCCATTCCATTCCATTCCACTCGGGTTCATTCCATTCCATTCCATTCCATTCCATTCCATTCCATTCCATTCCATTCCATTCCATTCCGTTCTACTCAGGTTGATTTCCATTCCATTCCATTCCATTCCATTCCATTCCATTCCATTCCATTCCATTCCACTCGGGTTGAGCATTCCATTCGATTCCATTCCATTCCATTCCATTCCATTCCATTCCATTCCATTCCAATCCACTCGGGCTCATTCCATTCCATTCCATTCCATTCCATTCCATTCCATTCCATTCAATTCCATTCCATTCCGTTCTACTCGGGTTGATTTCCATTCCATTCCATTCCATTCCATTCCACTCCATTCCATTCCATTCCATTCCATTCCATTCCATTCCTTTCCATTTATTCCATTCCGTTCTACTCGGGTTGATTCCATTGAGTTTGGTTCCGTTCCGTTCCGTCCCGTCCCGTCCCGTCCCGTCCCGTTCCGTTTTACTCGGGTTGATTCCTTTGCATTCCGTTCCGCTCGTTTCCATTCCGTTCCATTCCGTTCAACGCGGGTTGGTTCAATTCCATTCTATTCTATTCTATTCTTTTCCATTCCATTCCATTCTACTCGGGTTGATTCTATGCCGTTCCATTCCGTTCCATTCCGTCCCATTCCGACCCGTCCCATCCCGTCCCGTCCCGTCCCATCCCGTTCCGTTCCACATGGGTTGACTCAATTCCTTTCGGTTACATTGAATTCCATTCCATTCCATTCTACTCGGATTGATTCCATTCCATTCCATTCCATTCCATTCCATTCCATTCCATTCCAATCCATTCCATTCTACTTGGGTTGATTCCATTCCATTCCATTCCATTCCATTCCATTCCATTCCATTCCATTCCATTCCATTCCATTCAGTTTCATTCCATTACATTCCATTCCATTCCATTCCATTCCATTCCATTCCATTCCATTCCATTCCATTCGATTCCATTCCATTCCATTCCATTCCGTTCTACTCGGGTTGATTCCATTCTATTCCATTCCATTCCGTTCGATTCCATTCGATTCCATTCGATTCCGTTACATTCCATTCCATTCCCTTCCATTCCATTCTATTCCATTGAATTCCATTCCATTGCATTCCATTCCATTCCATTCCATTCCATTCCATTCCATTCCGTTCTACTCTGATTGACTCCATTCCACTCCATTCGATTCCATTCCATTCCATTCCATTCCATTCCAATACATTCCATTCTACACTGGTTGATTCCATTCCACTCTGGTTGATTCCATTCCATTCCATTCCATTCCATTCCATTCCATTCCATTCGTCTCCATTCGATTCCATTCGATTCCATTCCATTCTATTCCATTGAATTCCATTCCATTCCATTCCATTCCATTCCATTCTATTACATTCCATTCCATTCCATTCCGTTCTACTCGGGTTGATTCCATTCCATTCCATTCCATTCCATTCCATTCCACTCCATTCCATTCGATTCCATTCGATTCCATTCCATTCCATTCCATTCCATTCCAATCCATTCCATTCTACTCGGGTTGATTCCATTCCATTCCATTCCATTCCATTCCATTCCATTCCATTCCATTCCATTGAATTCCATTCGATTCCATTCGATTCCATTCCATTCGATTCCATTCGATATCATTCGATTCCATTCCTTCCCATTCCATTCCATTCCATTCCATTCCGTTCTACTCGGGTTGATTCCATTCCATTCCATTTCATTCCATTCCATTCCATTCCATTCCATTCCATTCCATTCGATTCCATTCCATTCCATTCCATTCCAATCCATTCCATTCTACTCGGGTTGATTCCATTCCATTCCATTCCATTCCATTCCATTCCATTCCATTCGATTCCACTCGATTCCATTCCATTCTTTCCATTGCATTCCAATTCATTCCATTCTACTTGGGAGGATTCCATTCCATTCCATTCCATTCCATTCCATTCCATTCCATTCCATTCCATTCCATTCCATTTGATTCCATTCCATTCCATTCCATTCCATTCCATTTCATTCCATTCCTTTCCATTCCATTCCGTTCTAGTCGGGTTGATTCCATTCTATTCCATTCCATTCCATTCCATTCCATTCCATTCCATTCCATTCTATTCCATTCCATTCTACTCCATTGAATTCCATTCCATTCCATTCTATTCCATTCCATTCCATTCCTTTCCATTCCATTTAGTTCTACTCTGGTTGATTCCATTCCATTCCATTCAATTCCATTCCATTCCATTCCATTCCATTCCATTCCATTCTATTCCTTTCGATTCCATTCCATTCCATTAAATTCCATTCCATTCCATTCCATTCCATTCCATTCCATTCCATTCCATTCCTTTCCATTCCATTCCATTCCGTTCTACTCGGGTTGATTCCACTCCATTCCATTCCATTCCATTCCATACCATTCCATTCGATTCCATTCCATTCCATTCCATTCCATTCCATTCCATTCCATTCCATTCCATTCTGTTCTACTCGGGTTGATTACACTCCATTCCATTCCATTCCATTCCATTCTATTCCATTTCATTCCATTCGATTCCATTCTATTCCATTCGATTCCATTCCATTCCATTTCATTTTATTCCATTCCATTCCATTCCATTCTATTCCATTGAATTCCATTCCATTCAATTCCATTCCATTTCATTTTATTGCATTCCATTCCATACCATTCTATTCCATTGAATTTCATTCCATTCCTTTCCATTCCAATCCATTCCATTCTACTCGGGTTGATTCCATTCCATTCCATTCCATTCCACTCCATTCGATTCCATTCCATTCCATTGCATTCCATTCCATTCCGTTCTACTCGGGTTGATTCCACTCCATTCCATTCCATTCCATTCCATTCCATTCCATTCCATTCCAATTCTTTCGTTTCCATTACAACCAATTCCGTTCTACTCGGATTGATTCCATTCCATTCCATTCCATTCCATTCAATTCCATTCCATTCCATTCGATTCCATTCGATTCCATTCCATTCCATTCCATTCCATCCCATTTCATTCCAAACCATTCCATTCTACTCGGGTTCATCATTCCATTCCATTCCATTCCATTCCATTCCACTCGGGTTCTTTCCATTCCATTCCATTCCATTCCATTCCATTCCATTCCATTCCATTCCGTTCTACTCAGGTTGATTTCCATTCCATTCCATTCCATTCCATTCCATTCCATTCCATTCCATTCCATTCCGTTCCATTCCACTCCATTCCATTCTACTCGTGTTGATTCCATGCCGTTCCGTTCCGTTCCATTCCGTCCCATCCCGACGCGTCCCGTCCCGTTCCGTCCCGCCAAATTCCGTTCCTTTCTGATCGGGTTGATTCCGTTCCATTCCGTTCCGTTCCTTTCCGTTCCATTCCATTCCGTTACACGCGGGTTGATTCAATTCCATTCTATTACATTGAATTCCATTCCATACCATTCCATTCCATTCTACTCGGATTGATTGAATTCCATTCCATTCCATTCCAGTCCATTCCAATCCATTCCATTCTACTCGGGTTGATTCCATTCCATTCCATTCCATTCCATTCCATTCCACTCCATTCCATTCAATTGCGTTCCATTCGATTCGATTCCATTCCATTCCATTCCATTCCATTCCATTCCAATCCATTCCATTCTACTTGGGTTGATTCCATTCCATTCCATTCCATTCCATTCCATTCCATTCCATTCCATTCCATTCGATTCCATTCCATTCCATTCCATTCCATTCCATTCCATTCCATTCCATTCCATTCTGTTCTACTCGGGTTGATTCCACTCCATTCCATTCCATTCCATTCCATTCTATTCCATTCCATTCCATTCGATTCCATTCCATTCCATTTCATTTTATTCCATTCCATTCCATTCCATTCTATTCCATTGAATTCCATTCCATTCTATTCCATTCCATTCCATTCAGTTTCATTCCATTGCATTCCATTCCATTCCATTCCATTCCATTCCATTCGATTCCATTCCATTCCATTCCATTCCATTCCATTCCATTCCATTCCATTCCGTTCTACTCGGGTTAATTCCATTCTATTCCATTCCATTCCATTCCATTCCATTCCATTCCATTCCATTCCATTCCATTCCATTCCCTTCCATTCCATTCTATTCCATTGAATTCCATTCCATTCCATTCCATTCCATTCCATTCCATTCCATTCCATTCCGTTCTACTCTGATTGACTCCATTCCATTCCATTCCATTCCATTCCATTCCATTCCATTCCATTCCATTCCATTTCATTCCATTCCATTCCATTCCAATACATTCCATTCTACTCTGGTTGATTCCATTCCATTCCATTCCATTCCATTCCATTCCATTCCATTCCATTCCATTCGTCTCCATTCGATTCCATTCGATTCCATTCCATTCTATTCCATTGAATTCCATTCCATTCCATTCCATTCCATTCCATTCCATTCCATTCCATTCCATTCCATTCCTTTCCATTCCATTCCATTCCATTCCATTCCGTTCTACTCGGGTTGATTCCATTCCATTCCACTCCATTCCATTCGATTCCATTCGATTCCATTCCATTCCATTCCATTCCATTCCAATCCATTCCATTCTACTCGGGTTGATGCCATTCCATTCCATTCCATTCCATTCCATTCCATTCCATTCCATTGCATTCCATTCGATTCCATTCGATTCCATTCCATTCGATTCCATTCGAGATCATTCGATTCCATTCCATCCCATTCCAATCCATTCCATTCCATTCCGTTCTACTCGGGTTGATTCCATTCCATTCCATTTCATTCCATTCCATTCCATTCCATTCCATTCGATTCCATTCGATTCCATTCCATTCCATTCCATTCCAATCCATTCCATTCTACTCGGGTTGATTCCATTCCATTCCATTCCATTCCATTCCATTCCATTCCATTCCATTCCATTCCATTCCATTCCATTCAGTTCTAGTCGGGTTGATTCCATTCTATTCCATTCCATTCCATTCCATTCCACTCCATTCCATTCCATTCCATTCCATTCTATTCCATTCCATTCTACTCCATTGAATTCCATTCCATTCCATTCTATTCCATTCCATTCCATTCCTTTCCATTCCATTTAGTTCTACTCGGGTTGATTCCATTCCATTCCATTCCATTCCATTCCATTCCATTCCATTCCATTCCATTCCATTACTTTCCATTCCATTCCATTCCAATCCATTCCATTCTACTCGGGTTGACTCCATTCCATTCCATTCCATTCCATTCCATTCCATTATAATCCATTCCATTCCATTCGATTCCGTTCGATTCCATTCCATTTCATTCCATTCCATTCCATTCAATTCCATTCGATTCCATTCGATTCCATTCCATTCCATTCCATTCCAATCCATTCCATTCTACTCGGGTTGATTCCATTCCATTCCATTCCATTCCATTCCATTCCATTCCATTCCATTCCATTCTATTCCTTTCGATTCCATTCCATTCCATTAAATTCCATTCCATTCCATTCCATTCCATTCCATTCCATTCCATTCCATTCCATTCCATTCCATTGTATTCCGTTCTACTCGGGTTGATTCCACTCCATTCCATTCCATTCCATTCCATTATATACCATCCCATTCGATTCCATTCCATTCCATTCCATTCCATTCCATTCCATTCCATTCCATTCCATTCCATTGCATTCCATTCCGTTCTAGTCGGGTTGATTCCATTCTATTCCATTCCATTCCATTCCATTCCATTCCATTCCATTCGATTCCATTCCATTCCATTCCATTCTACTCCATTCCATTCTACTCCATTGAATTCCATTCCATTCCATTCAATTCCATTCCATTCCATACCTTTCCATTCCATTTACTTCTACTCGGGTTGATTCCATTCCATTCCATTCCATTCCATTCCATTCCATTCCATTCAATTCCATTCCATTCCGTTACTTTCCATTCCATTCCGTTCCAATCCATTCCATTCTACTTGGGTTGACTCCATTCCATTCCATTCCTTTCCATTCCATTATATTCCATTCTAATCCATTCGATTCCGTTCGATTCCATTCCATTCCATTCCATTCCATTCCATTCCATTCCATTCCATTCCATTCGATTCCATTCCATTCCATTCCATGGCATTCCATTCCATTCCATTCCATTCCATTCCATTCCGTTCTAGTCTGGTTGATTCCATTCCATTCCATTGCATTCCATTCCATTCCATTGCATTCCATTCCATTCCATTCCATTCCATTCCATTCCATTCCATTCCATTCCATTCTATTCCATTGCATTCTACTCCATTGAATTCCATTCCATTCCATTCAATTTCATTCCATTCCATTCCTTTCCAATCCATTTAGTTCTACTCGGGTTGATTCCATTCCATTCCATTCCATTCCATTCCATTCCATTCCATTCCATTCCATTCCATTCCATTCCATTCCATTCCATTACTTTCCATTCCATTCCATTCCAATCCATTCCATTCTACTCGGGTTGACTCCATTCCATTCCATTCCACTCCATTCCATTCCGTTATATTCCATTCTATTCCATTCGATTCCGTTCGATTCCATTCCATTCCATTCCATTCTATTCCATTCCATTCGATTCCATTCCATTCCATTCCATTCCATTCCAATCCATTCCATTCTACTCGGGTTGATTCCATTCCATTCCATTCCATTCCAATCCATTCCATTCCATTCCATTCCATTCCATTCCATTCCATTCCATTCCATTCCATTCCATTCCTTTCTATTCCATTCCATTCCATTCCATTCCATTCCATTCCATTCCATTCCATTCCATTCCGTTCTACTCGGGTTGATTCCACTCCATTCCATTCCCTTCCATTCCATTCCATTCCATTCCATTCCATTCCATTGCATTCCATTCCAACCCATTCTTTTCTACTCGGGTTGATTCCATTCCATTCCATTCCATTCCATTCCATTCCATTCCATTCCATTCCATTCCATTCCATTCCATTCCATTCCATTCCATTCCATTCCATTCCATTCCATTCCATTCCATTCGATTCCATTCCATTCCATTTCATTCCAAACCCTTCCATTCTACTCGGGTTCATCATTCCATTCCATTCCATTCCATTCCATTCCACTCGGGTTCATTCCATTCCATTCCATTCCATTCCATTCCATTCCATTCCATTCCGTTCTACTCAGGTTGATTTCCATTCCATTCCATTCCATTCCATTCCATTCCATTCCATTCCATTCCATTCCATTCCACTCGGGTTGAGCATTCCATTCGATTCCATTCCATTCCATTCCATTCCATTCCATTCCATTCCAATCCACTCGGGCTCATTCCATTCCATTCCATTCCATTCCATTCCATTCCATTCCATTCCATTCCATTCCATTCCATTCAATTCCATTCCATTCCGTTCTACTCGGGTTGATTTCCATTCCATTCCATTCCATTCCATTCCACTCCATTCCATTCCATTCCATTCCATTCCATTCCATTCCTTTCCATTTATTCCATTCCGTTCTACTCGGGTTGATTCCATTGAGTTTGGTTCCGTTCCGTTCCGTCCCGTCCCGTCCCGTCCCGTCCCGTTCCGTTTTACTCGGGTTGATTCCTTTGCATTCCGTTCCGCTCGTTTCCATTCCGTTCCATTCCGTTCCACGCGGGTTGGTTCAATTCCATTCTATTCTATTCTATTCCTTTCCATTCCATTCCATTCTACTCGGGTTGATTCTATGCCGTTCCATTCCGTTCCATTCCGTCCCATTCCGACCCGTCCCATCCCGTCCCGTCCCGTCCCATCCCGTTCCGTTCCACATGGGTTGATTCAATTCCTTTCGGTTACATTGAATTCCATTCCATTCCATTCTACTCGGATTGATTCCATTCCATTCCATTCCATTCCATTCCATTCCATTCCATTCCATTCCATTCCAATCCATTCCATTCTACTCGGGTTGATTCCATTCCATTCCATTCCATTCCATTCCATTCCATTCCATTCCATTCCATTCCATTCAGTTTCATTCCATTCCATTCCATTCCATTCCATTCCATTCCATTCCATTCCATTCCATTCCATTCCATTCCATTCCATTCCATTCGATTCCATTCCATTCCATTCCATTCCGTTCTACTCGGGTTGATTCCATTCTATTCCATTCCATTCCATTCGATTCCATTCGATTCCATTCGATTCCGTTCCATTCCATTCCATTCCCTTCCATTCCATTCTATTCCATTGAATTCCATTCCATTGCATTCCATTCCATTCCATTCCATTCCATTCCATTCCATTCCATTCCGTTCTACTCTGATTGACTCCATTCCACTCCATTCGATTCCATTCCATTCCATTCCATTCCATTCCAATACATTCCATTCTACACTGGTTGATTCCATTCCACTCTGGTTGATTCCATTCCATTCCATTCCATTCCATTCCATTCCATTCCATTCCATTCGTCTCCATTCGATTCCATTCGATTCCATTCCATTCTATTCCATTGAATTCCATTCCATTCCATTCCATTCCATTCCATTCTATTACATTCCATTCCATTCCATTCCGTTCTGCTCGGGTTGATTCCATTCCATTCCATTCCATTCCATTCCATTCCACTCCATTCCATTCGATTCCATTCGATTCCATTCCATTCCATTCCATTCCATTCCAATCCATTCCATTCTACTCGGGTTGATTCCATTCCATTCCATTCCATTCCATTCCATTCCATTCCATTCCATTGAATTCCATTCGATTCCATTCGATTCCATTCCATTCGATTCCATTCGATATCATTCGATTCCATTCCTTCCCATTCCATTCCATTCCATTCCATTCCGTTCTACTCGGGTTGATTCCATTCCATTCCATTTCATTCCATTCCATTCCATTCCATTCCATTCCATTCCATTCCATTCCATTCCATTCCATTCCAATCCATTCCATTCTACTCGGGTTGATTCCATTCCATTCCATTCCATTCCATTCCATTCCATTCCATTCCATTCGATTCCACTCGATTCCATTCCATTCTTTCCATTCCATTCCAATCCATTCCATTCTACTTGGGAGGATTCCATTCCATTCCATTCCATTCCATTCCATTCCATTCCATTCCATTCCATTCCATTCCATTCCATTCCATTCCATTCCATTTGATTCCATTCCATTCCATTCCATTCCATTCCATTCCATTTCATTCCATTCCTTTCCATTCCATTCCGTTCTAGTCGGGTTGATTCCATTCTATTCCATTCCATTCCATTCCATTCCATTCCATTCCATTCCATTCCATTCTATTCCATTCCATTCTACTCCATTGAATTCCATTCCATTCCATTCTATTCCATTCCATTCCATTCCTTTCCATTCCATTTAGTTCTACTCTGGTTGATTCCATTCCATTCCATTCAATTCCATTCCATTCCATTCCATTCCATTCCATTCCATTAAATTCCATTCCATTCCATTCCATTCCATTCCATTCCATTCCATTCCATTCCTTTCCATTCCATTCCATTCCGTTCTACTCGGGTTGATTCCACTCCATTCCATTCCATTCCATTCCATACCATTCCATTCGATTCCATTCCATTCCATTCCATTCCATTCCATTCCATTCTGTTCTACTCGGGTTGATTACACTCCATTCCATTCCATTCCATTCCATTCTATTCCATTTCATTCCATTCGATTCCATTCTATTCCATTCGATTCCATTCCATTCCATTTCATTTTATTCCATTCCATTCCATTCCATTCTATTCCATTGAATTCCATTCCATTCAATTCCATTCCATTTCATTTTATTGCATTCCATTCCATACCATTCTATTCCATTGAATTTCATTGCATTCCTTTCCATTCCTATCCATTCCATTCTACTCGGGTTGATTCCATTCCATTCCATTCCATTCCATTCCATTCGATTCCATTCCATTCCATTGCATTCCATTCCATTCCGTTCTACTCGGGTTGATTCCACTCCATTCCATTCCATTCCATTCCATTCCATTCCATTCCATTCCAATTCTTTCGTTTCCATTCCAACCAATTCCGTTCTACTCGGATTGATTCCATTCCATTCCATTCCATTCCATTCAATTCCATTCCATTCCATTCGATTCCATTCGATTCCATTCCATTCCATTCCATTCCATCCCATTTCATTCCAAACCATTCCATTCTACTCGGGTTCATCATTCCATTCCATTCCATTCCATTCCATTCCACTCGGGTTCTTTCCATTCCATTCCATTCCATTCCATTCCATTCCATTCCATTCCATTCCGTTCTACTCAGGTTGATTTCCATTCCATTCCATTCCATTCCATTCCATTCCATTCCATTCCATTCCATTCCATTCCGTTCCATTCCACTCCATTCCATTCTACTCGTGTTGATTCCATGCCGTTCCGTTCCGTTCCATTCCGTCCCATCCCGACGCGTCCTGTCCCGTTCCGTCCCGCCAAATTCCGTTCCTTTCTGATCGGGTTGATTCCGTTCCATTCCGTTCCGTTCCTTTCCGTTCCATTCCATTCCGTTACACGCGGGTTGATTCAATTCCATTCTATTACATTGAATTCCATTCCATACCATTCCATTCCATTCTACTCGGATTGATTGAATTCCATTCCATTCCATTCCAGTCCATTCCAATCCATTCCATTCTACTCGGGTTGATTCCATTCCATTCCATTCCATTCCATTCCATTCCATTCCATTCCATTCCATTCAATTGCGTTCCATTCGATTCGATTCCATTCCATTCCATTCCATTCCATTCCAATCCATTCCATTCTACTTGGGTTGATTCCATTCCATTCCATTCCATTCCATTCCATTCCATTCCATTCCATTCGATTCCATTCGATTCCATTCCATTCCATTCCATTCCATTCCATTCTGTTCTACTCGGGTTGATTCCACTCCATTCCATTCCATTCCATTCCATTCTATTCCATTCCATTCCATTCGATTCCATTCCATTCCATTTCATTTTATTCCATTCCATTCCATTCCATTCTATTCCATTGAATTCCATTCCATTCTATTCCATTCCATTCCATTCAGTTTCATTCCATTCCATTCCATTCCATTCCATTCCATTCCATTCGATTCCATTACATTCCATTCCATTCCATTCCATTCCATTCCATTCCGTTCTACTCGGGTTAATTCCATTCTATTCCATTCCATTCCATTCCATTCCATTCCATTCCATTCCATTCCATTCCATTCCCTTCCATTCCATTCTATTCCATTGAATTCCATTCCATTCCATTCCATTCCATTCCATTCCATTCCATTCCATTCCGTTCTAATCTGATTGACTCCATTCCATTCCACTCCATTCCATTCCATTCCATTCCATTCCATTCCATTCCATTCCATTTCATTCCATTCCATTCCATTCCAATACATTCCATTCTACTCTGGTTGATTCCATTCCATTCCATTCCATTCCATTCCATTCCATTCCATTCCATTCGTCTCCATTCGATTCCATTCGATTCCATTCCATTCTATTCCATTGAATTCCATTCCATTCCATTCCATTCCATTCCATTCCATTCCATTCCATTCCTTTCCATTCCATTCCATTCCATTCCATTCCGTTCTACTCGGGTTGATTCCATTCCATTCCATTCCATTCCATTCCATTCCATTCCACTCCATTCCATTCGATTCCATTCGATTCCATTCCATTCCATTCCATTCCATTCCAATCCATTCCATTCTACTCGGGTTGATGCCATTCCATTCCATTCCATTCCACTCCATTCCATTCCATTGCATTCCATTCGATTCCATTCGATTCCATTCCATTCGATTCCATTCGAGATCATTCGATTCCATTCCATCCCATTCCAATCCATTCCATTCCATTCCGTTCTACTCGGGTTGATTCCATTCCATTCCATTTCATTCCATTCCATTCCATTCCATTCCATTCGATTCCATTTGATTCCATTCCATTCCATTCCATTCCAATCCATTCCATTCTACTCGGGTTGATTCCATTCCATTCCATTCCATTCCATTCCATTCCATTCCATTCCATTCCATTCCATTCGATTCCACTCGATTCCATTCCATTCTTTCCATTCCATTCCAATCCATTCCATTCTACTCGGGTGGATTCCATTCCATTCCATTCCATTTCATTCCATTCCATTCCATTCCACTCCATTCCATTCCATTCCATTCCATTCCATTCCATTGCATTCCATTCCATTCCATTCCATTCCATTCCATTCCGTTCTAGTCGGGTTGATTCCATTCTATTCCATTCCATTCCATTCCATTCCACTCCATTCCATTCCATTCCATTCCATTCTATTCCATTCCATTCTACTCCATTGAATTCCATTCCATTCCATTCTATTCCATTCCATTCCATTCCTTTCCATTCCATTTAGTTCTACTCGGGTTGATTCCATTCCATTCCATTCCATTCCATTCCATTCCATTCCATTCCATTCCATTCCATTACTTTCCATTCCATTCCATTCCAATCCATTCCATTCTACTCGGGTTGACTCCATTACATTCCATTCCATTCCATTCCATTCCATTCCATTATAATCCATTCCATTCCATTCGATTCCGTTCGATTCCATTCCATTGCATTCCATTCCATTCCATTCAATTCCATTCGATTCCATTCGATTCCATTCCATTCCATTCCATTCCAATCCATTCCATTCTACTCGGGTTGATTCCATTCCATTCCATTCCATTCCATTCCATTCCATTCCATTCCATTCCATTCCATTCCATTCCATTCTATTCCTTTCGATTCCATTCCATTCCATTAAATTCCATTCCATTCCATTCCATTCCATTCCATTCCATTCCATTCCATTCCATTGCATTCCGTTCTACTCGGGTTGATTCCACTCCATTCCATTCCATTCCATTCCATTATATACCATCCCATTCGATTCCATTCCATTCCATTCCATTCCATTCCATTCCATTCCATTCCATTCCATTCCATTCCATTCCGTTCTAGTCGGGTTGATTCCATTCTATTCCATTCCATTCCATTGATTCCATTCCATTCCATTCGATTCGATTCCATTCCATTCCATTCTATTCCATTCCATTCTACTCCATTGAATTCCATTCCATTCCATTCAATTCCATTCCATTCCATCCCTTTCCATTCCATTTACTTCTACTCGGGTTGATTCCATTCCATTCCATTCCATTCCATTCCATTCCATTCCATTCCATTCAATTCCATTCCATTCCGTTACTTTCCATTCCATTCCATTCCAATCCATTCCATTCTACTCGGGTTGACTCCATTCCATTCCATTCCTTTCCATTCCATTATATTCCATTCTAATCCATTCAATTCCGTTCGATTCCATTCCATTCCATTCCATTCCATTCCATTGCATTCCATTCCATTCCATTCCATTCCATTCCGTTCTACTCGGGTTGATTCCATTCCATTCCTTTCCATTCCATTCCATTCCATTCCATTCCATTCCATTCCATTCCATTCCATTCCCTTCCATTCCATTCCATTCCAATCCATTCCATTCTACTCGGGTTGATTCCATTCCATTCCATTGCATTCGACTCCATTCGATTCCATTCGATTCCATTCCATTCCATTCCGTTCCATTCCATTCCATTCCATTCCATTCTATTCCATTGAATTCCTTTCCATTCCATTCCATTCCATTCCATTCCATTCCATTCCATTCCATTCCATTCCATTCCATTCCATTCCATTCCGTTCTACTCGGGTTGATTCCATTCCATTCCATTCCATTCCATTCCATTCCATTCCATTCCATTCCAATCTATTCCATTCTATTCAATTCGATTCCATTCGATTCCATTCAATTCCATTCAATTCCATTCCATTCCATTCCAATCCATTCCATTCTACTCGGGTTGATTCCATTCCATTCCATTCCATTCCATTCCATTCCATTCCATTCCATTCCATTCCATTCCATTCCAATCTATTCCATTCGATTCCATTCCATTCCATTCCATTCCATTCCATTCCATTCCATTCCAATCCATTCCATTCTACTCGTGTTGATTCCCTTCCATTCCATTCCACTCCATTCCATTCCATTCCATTCCATTCCATTCCATTCCATTCCATTCCATTCCATTCCATTCCATTCCATTCCATTCCGTTCTACTCGGGTTGATTCCATTCTATTCCATTACATTCCATTCGATTCCATTCGATTCCATTCGATTCCTTTCCATTCCATTCCATTCCATTCCATTCCATTCCATTCTATTCCATTCCATTCCATTCCATTCCATTCCATTCCATTCCAATCCATTCCCTTCCGTTCTATTCGGGTTGATTCCATTCCATTCCATTCCATTCCATTCCATTCCATTCCATTCCATTCCATTCCATTCCATTCCATTCCATTCTATTGCATTCCATTCGATTCCATTTGATTCCATTCCATTCCATTCCATTCCATTCCATTCCATTCCATTCCATTCCATTCCATTCTATTCCATTCCATTCCATTCTGTTCCATTCTATTCCATTCCATTCCATTCCGTTCCACTCGGGTTGATTCCATTCTATTCCATTCCATTCCATTCGATTCCATTCGATATCATTCGATTCCATTCGATTCCATTCCATTCCATTCCATTCCATTCCATTCCATTCCATTCCATTCTGTTCTACTCGGGTTGATTCCACTCCATTCCATTCCATTCCGTTCCATTCTATTCCATTCCATTCCATTCGATTCCATTCCATTCCATTCCATTCCATTCCCTTCCATTCCATTCTATTCCATTGAATTCCATTCCATTCCATTCCATTCCATTCCATTCCATTCCATTCCATTCCGTTCTACTCTGATTGACTCCATTCCATTCCATTCCATTCCATTCCATTCCATTCCATTCCATTCCATTCCATTCCATTTCATTCCATTCCATTCCATTCCAATACATTCCATTCTACTCTGGTTGATTCCATTCCATTCCATTCCATTCCATTCCATTCCATTCCATTCCATTCGTCTCCATTCGATTCCATTCGATTCCATTCCATTCTATTCCATTGAATTCCATTCCATTCCATTCCATTCCATTCCATTCCATTCCATTCCATTCCATTCCATTCCATTCCATTCCATTCCTTTCCATTCCATTCCATTCCATTCCATTCCGTTCTACTCGGGTTGATTCCATTCCATTCCATTCCATTCCATTCCATTCCATTCCACTCCATTCCATTCGATTCCATTCGATTCCATTCCATTCCATTCCATTCCATTCCAATCCATTCCATTCTACTCGGGTTGATGCCATTCCATTCCATTCCATTCCATTCCATTCCATTGCATTCCATTCGATTCCATTCGATTCCATTCCATTCGATTCCATTCGAGATCATTCGATTCCATTCCATCCCATTCCAATCCATTCCATTCCATTCCGTTCTACTCGGGTTGATTCCATTCCATTCCATTTCATTCCATTCCATTCCATTCCATTCCATTCGATTCCATTCGATTCCATTCCATTCCATTCCATTCCAATCCATTCCATTCTACTCGGGTTGATTCCATTCCATTCCATTCCATTCCATTCCATTCCATTCCATTCCATTCCATTCCATTCGATTCCACTCGATTCCATTCCATTCTTTCCATTCCATTCCAATCCATTCCATTCTACTCGAGTGGATTCCATTCCATTCCATTCCATTTCATTCCATTCCATTCCATTCCACTCCATTCGATTCCATTCCATTCCATTCCATTCCATTGCATTCCATTCCATTCCATTCCATTCCATTCCATTCCGTTCTAGTCGGGTTGATTCCATTCTATTCCATTCCATTCCATTCCATTCCACTCCATTCCATTCCATTCCATTCCATTCTATTCCATTCCATTCTACTCCATTGAATTCCATTCCATTCCATTCTATTCCATTCCATTCCATTCCTTTCCATTCCATTTAGTTCTACTCGGGTTGATTCCATTCCATTCCATTCCATTCCAATCCATTCCATTCTACTCGGGTTGACTCCATTCCATTCCATTCCATTCCATTCCATTCCATTCCATTATAATCCATTCCATTCCATTCGATTCCGTTCGATTCCATTCCATTGCATTCCATTCCATTCCATTCAATTCCATTCGATTCCATTCCATTCCATTCCATTCCAATCCATTCCATTCTACTCGGGTTGATTCCATTCCATTCCATTCCATTCCATTCCATTCCATTCCATTCCATTCCATTCCATTCCATTCTATTCCTTTCGATTCCATTCCATTCCATTAAATTCCATTCCATTCCATTCCATTCCATTCCATTCCATTCCATTCCATTCCATTCCATTGCATTCCGTTCTACTCGGGTTGATTCCACTCCATTCCATTCCATTCCATTCCATTATATACCATCCCATTCGATTCCATTCCATTCCATTCCATTCCATTCCATTCCATTCCATTCCATTCCATTCCATTCCATTCCGTTCTAGTCGGGTTGATTCCATTCTATTCCATTCCATTCCATTGATTCCATTCCATTCCATTCGATTCCATTCCATTCCATTCCATTCTATTCCTTTCCATTCTACTCCATTGAATTCCATTCCATTCCATTCAATTCCATTCCATTCCATCCCTTTCCATTCCATTTACTTCTACTCGGGTTGATTCCATTCCATTCCATTCCATTCCATTCCATTCCATTCCATTCAATTCCATTCCATTCCGTTACTTTCCATTCCATTCCATTCCAATCCATTCCATTCTACTCGGGTTGACTCCATTCCATTCCATTCCTTTCCATTCCATTATATTCCATTCTAATCCATTCGATTCCGTTCGAATCCATTCCATTCCATTCCATTCCATTCCATTCCATTGCATTCCATTCCATTCCATTCCATTCCATTCCGTTCTACTCGGGTTGATTCCATTCCATTCCTTTCCATTCCATTCCATTCCATTCCATTCCATTCCATTCCATTCCATTCCATTCCCTTCCATTCCATTCCATTCCAACCCATTCCATTCTACTCGGGTTGATTCCATTCCATTCCATTGCATTCGACTCCATTCGATTCCATTCGATTCCATTCCATTCCATTCCGTTCCATTCCATTCCATTCCATTCCATTCTATTCCATTGAATTCCATTCCATTCCATTCCATTCCATTCCATTCCATTCCATTCCATTCCATTCCATTCCATTCCGTTCTACTCGGGTTGATTCCATTCCATTCCATTCCATTCCATTCCATTCCATTCCATTCCATTCCATTCCATTCCAATCTATTCCATTCTATTCAATTCGATTCCATTCGATTCCATTCAATTCCATTCAATTCCATTCCATTCCATTCCAATCCATTCCATTCTACTCGGGTTGATTCCATTCCATTCCATTCCATTCCATTCCATTCCATTCCATTCCATTCCATTCCATTCCATTCCATTCCATTCGATTCCATTCCATTCCATTCCATTCCATTCCATTCCATTCCATTCCATTCCATTCCATTCCAATCTATTCCATTCGATTCCATTCCATTCCTTTCCATTCCATTCCATTCCATTCCATTCCAATCCATTCCATTCTACTCGTGTTGATTCCCTTCCATTCCATTCCACTCCATTCCATTCCATTCCATTCCATTCCATTCCATTCCATTCCATTCCATTCCATTCCATTCCATTCCATTCCGTTCTACTCGGGTTGATTCCATTCTATTCCATTACATTCCATTCGATTCCATTCGATTCCATTCGATTCCTTTCCATTCCATTTCATTCCATTCCATTCCATTCCATTCTATTCCATTCCATTCCATTCCATTCCATTCCATTCCATTCCAATCCATTCCCTTCCGTTCTATTCGGGTTGATTCCATTCCATTCCATTCCATTCCATTCCATTCCATTCCATTCCATTCCATTCCATTCCATTCCATTCTATTGCATTCCATTCGATTCCATTTGATTCCATTCCATTCCATTCCATTCCATTCCATTCCATTCCATTCCATTCCATTCTATTCCATTCCATTCCATTCTGTTCCATTCTATTCCATTCCATTCCATTCCGTTCCACTCGGGTTGATTCCATTCTATTCCATTCCATTCCATTCGATTCCATTCGATATCATTCGATTCCATTCCATTCCATTCCATTCCATTCCATTCCATTCCATTCTATTCCATTCCATTCCATTCCATTCCATTCCATTCTATTCCATTCCATTCCATTCCGTTCTACTCGGGTTGATTCCATTCCATTCCATTTCATTCCATTCCATTCCATTCCATTCCATTCGATTCCATTCGATTCCATTCCATTCCATTCCATTCCAATCCATTCCATTCTACTCGGGTTGATTCCATTCCATTCCATTCCATTCCATTCCATTCCATTCCATTCCACTCGATTCCATTCCATTCCATTCCATTCCATTCCAATCCATTCCATTCTACTCGGGTGGATTCCATTCCATTCCATTCTTTTCCATTCCATTCCATTCCATTCCATTCCATTACATTCCATACGGTTCCATTCCATTCCATTCCATTCCATTCCATTCCATTCCATTCCATTCCATTCCATTCCATTCCTTTCTAATCGGGTTGATTCCATTCTATTCCATTCCATTCCATTCCATTCCATTCAATTCCATTCCATTCCATTCCATTCCATTCCATTCTATTCCATTCCATTCTACTCCATTGAATTCCATTCCATTCCATTCTATTCCATTCCATTCCATTCCTTTCCATTCCATTTAGTTCTACTCGGGTTGATTCCATTCCATTCCATTCCATTCCATTCCATTCCATTCCATTCCATTCCATTCCATTACTTTCCATTCCATTCCATTCCAATCCATTCCATTCTACTCGGGTTGACTCCATTACATTCCATTCCATTCCATTCCATTCCATTCCATTATAATCCATTCCATTCCATTCGATTCCGTTCGATTCCATTCCATTGCATTCCATTCCATTCCATTCAATTCCATTCGATTCCATTCGATTCCATTCCATTCCATTCCATTCCAATCCATTCCATTCTACTCGGGTTGATTCCATTCCATTCCATTCCATTCCATTCCATTCCATTCCATTCCATTCCATTCCATTCCATTCCATTCCATTCTATTCCTTTCGATTCCATTCCATTCCATTAAATTCCATTCCATTCCATTCCATTCCATTCCATTCCATTCCATTCCATTCCATTCCATTGCATTCCGTTCTACTCGGGTTGATTCCACTCCATTCCATTCCATTCCATTCCATTATATACCATCCCATTCGATTCCATTCCATTCCATTCCATTCCATTCCATTCCATTCCATTCCATTCCATTCCATTCCATTCCATTCCGTTCTAGTCGGGTTGATTCCATTCTATTCCATTCCATTCCATTGATTCCATTCCATTCCATTCGATTCCATTCCATTCCATTCCATTCTATTCCATTCCATTCTACTCCATTGAATTCCATTCCATTCCATTCAATTCCATTCCATTCCATCCCTTTCCATTCCATTTACTTCTACTCGGGTTGATTCCATTCCATTCCATTCCATTCCATTGCATTCCATTCCATTCAATTCCATTCCATTCCGTTACTTTCCATTCCATTCCATTCCAATCCATTCCATTCTACTCGGGTTGACTCCATTCCATTCCATTCCTTTCCATTCCATTATATTCCATTCTAATCCATTCGATTCCGTTCGATTCCATTCCATTCCATTCCATTCCATTCCATTGCATTCCATTCCATTCCATTCCATTCCATTCCGTTCTACTCGGGTTGATTCCATTCCATTCCTTTCCATTCCATTCCATTCCATTCCATTCCATTCCATTCCATTCCATTCCATTCCATTCCCTTCCATTCCATTCCATTCCAATCCATTCCATTCTACTCGGGTTGATTCCATTCCATTCCATTGCATTCGACTCCATTCGATTCCATTCGATTCCATTCCATTCCATTCCGTTCCATTCCATTCCATTCCATTCCATTCTATTCCATTGAATTCCTTTCCATTCCATTCCATTCCATTCCATTCCATTCCATTCCATTCCATTCCATTCCATTCCATTCCGTTCTACTCGGGTTGATTCCATTCCATTCCATTCCATTCCATTCCATTCCATTCCATTCCAATCTATTCCATTCTATTCAATTCGATTCCTTTCGATTCCATTCAATTCCATTCAATTCCATTCCATTCCATTCCAATCCATTCCATTCTACTCGGGTTGATTCCATTCCATTCCATTCCATTCCATTCCATTCCATTCCATTCCATTCCATTCCATTCCATTCGATTCCATTCGATTCCATTCCATTCCATTCCATTCCATTCCATTCCATTCCATTCCATTCCATTCCATTCCATTCCATTCCAATCCATTCCATTCTACTCGTGTTGATTCCCTTCCAATCCATTCCACTCCATTCCATTCCATTCCATTCTATTCCATTCCATTCCATTCCATTCCATTCCATTCCATTCCATTCCATTCCGTTCTACTCGGGTTGATTCCATTCTATTCCATTACATTCCATTCGATTCCATTCGATTCCATTCGATTCCTTTCCATTCCATTCCATTCCATTCCATTCCATTCCATTCTATTCCATTCCATTCCATTCCATTCCATTCCATTCCATTCCATTCCATTCCAATCCATTCCCTTCCGTTCTATTCGGGTTGATTCCATTCCATTCCATTCCATTCCATTCCATTCCATTCCATTCCATTCCATTCCATTCCATTCCATTCCATTCTATTGCATTCCATTCGATTCCATTTGATTCCATTCCATTCCATTCCATTCCATTCCATTCCATTCCATTCCATTCCATTCCATTCCATTCCATTCTATTCCATTCCATTCCATTCTGTTCCATTCTATTCCATTCCATTCCATTCCGTTCCACTCGGGTTGATTCCATTCTATTCCATTCCATTCCATTCGATTCCATTCGATATCATTCGATTCCATTCGATTCCATTCCATTCCATTCCATTCCATTCCATTCCATTCCATTCCATTCCATTCCATTCTGTTCTACTCGGGTTGATTCCACTCCATTCCATTCCATTCCATTCCATTCTATTCCATTCCATTCCATTCGATTCCATTCCATTCCATTCCATTCCATTCCCTTCCATTCCATTCTATTCCATTGAATTCCATTCCATTCCATTCCATTCCATTCCATTCCATTCCATTCCGTTCTACTCTGATTGACTCCATTCCATTCCATTCCATTCCATTCCATTCCATTCCATTCCATTCCATTCCATTTCATTCCATTCCATTCCATTCCAATACATTCCATTCTACTCTGGTTGATTCCATTCCATTCCATTCCATTCCATTCCATTCCATTCGTCTCCATTCGATTCCATTCGATTCCATTCCATTCTATTCCATTGAATTCCATTCCATTCCATTCCATTCCATTCCATTCCATTCCATTCCGTTCTACTCGGGTTGATTCCATTCCATTCCATTCCATTCCATTCCATTCCATTCCACTCCATTCCATTCGATTCCATTCGATTCCATTCCATTCCATTCCATTCCATTCCAATCCATTCCATTCTACTCGGGTTGATGCCATTCCATTCCATTCCATTCCATTCAATTCCATTGCATTCCATTCGATTCCATTCGATTCCATTCCATTCGATTCCATTCGAGATCATTCGATTCCATTCCATCCCATTCCAATCCATTCCATTCCATTCCGTTCTACTCGGGTTGATTCCATTCCATTCCATTTCATTCCATTCCATTCCATTCCATTCCATTCGATTCCATTCGATTCCATTCCATTCCATTCCATTCCAATCCATTCCATTCTACTCGGGTTGATTCCATTCCATTCCATTCCATTCCATTCCATTCCATTCCATTCCATTCCATTCGATTCCACTCGATTCCATTCCATTCTTTCCATTCCATTCCAATCCATTCCATTCTACTCGGGTGGATTCCATTCCATTCCATTCCATTTCATTCCATTCCATTCCATTCCACTCCATTCGATTCCATTCCATTCCATTCCATTCCATTCCATTGCATTCCATTCCATTCCATTCCATTCCATTCCGTTCTAGTCGGGTTGATTCCATTCTATTCCATTCCATTCCATTCCATTCCACTCCATTCCATTCCATTCCATTCCATTCTATTCCATTCCATTCTACTCCATTGAATTCCATTCCATTCCATTCTATTCCATTCCATTCCATTCCTTTCCATTCCATTTAGTTCTACTCGGGTTGATTCCATTCCATTCCATTCCATTCCATTCCATTCCATTACTTTCCATTCCATTCCATTCCAATCCATTCCATTCTACTCGGGTTGACTCCATTCCATTCCATTCCATTCCATTCCATTCCATTCCATTATAATCCATTCCATTCCATTCGATTCCGTTCGATTCCATTCCACTGCATTCCATTCCATTCCATTCAATTCCATTCGATTCCATTCGATTCCATTCCATTCCATTCCATTCCAATCCATTCCATTCTACTCGGGTTGATTCCATTCCATTCCATTCCATTCCATTCCATTCCATTCCATTCCATTCCATTCCATTCCATTCCATTCCATTCTATTCCTTTCGATTCCATTCCATTCCATTAAATTCCATTCCATTCCATTCCATTCCATTCCATTCCATTCCATTCCATTCCATTCCATTGCATTCCGTTCTACTCGGGTTGATTCCACTCCATTCCATTCCATTCCATTCCATTATATACCATCCCATTCGATTCCATTCCATTCCATTCCATTCCATTCCATTCCATTCCATTCCATTCCATTCCATTCCATTCCATTCCATTCCGTTCTAGTCGGGTTGATTCCATTCTATTCCATTCCATTCCATTGATTCCATTCCATTCCATTCGATTCCATTCCATTCCATTCCATTCTATTCCATTCCATTCTACTCCATTGAATTCCATTCCATTCCATTCAATTCCATTCCATTCCATCCCTTTCCATTCCATTTACTTCTACTCGGGTTGATTCCATTCCATTCCATTCCATTCCATTCCATTCCATTCCATTCAATTCCATTCCATTCCGTTACTTTCCATTCCATTCCATTCCAATCCATTCCATTCTACTCGGGTTGACTCCATTCCATTCCATTCCTTTCCATTCCATTATATTCCATTCTAATCCATTCGATTCCGTTCGATTCCATTCCATTCCATTCCATTCCATTCCATTGCATTCCATTCCATTCCATTCCATTCCATTCCGTTCTACTCGGGTTGATTCCATTCCATTCCTTTCCTTTCCATTCCATTCCATTCCATTCCATTCCATTCCATTCCATTCCATTCCATTCCCTTCCATTCCATTCCATTCCAATCCATTCCATTCTACTCGCGTTGATTCCATTCCATTCCATTGCATTCGACTCCATTCGATTCCATTCGATTCCATTCCAGTCCATTCCGTTCCATTCCATTCCATTCCATTCCATTCTATTCCATTGAATTCCATTCCATTCCATTCCATTCCATTCCATTCCATTCCATTCCATTCCATTCCATTCCATTCCATTCCATTCCGTTCTACTCGGGTTGATTCCATTCCATTCCATTCCATTCCATTCCATTCCATTCCATTCCATTCCAATCTATTCCATTCTATTCAATTCGATTCCATTCGATTCCATTCAATTCCATTCAATTCCATTCCATTCCATTCCAATCCATTCCATTCTACTCGGGTTGATTCCATTCCATTCCATTCCATTCCATTCCATTCCATTCCATTCCATTCCATTCCATTCCATTCCATTCGATTCCATTCCATTCCATTCCATTCCATTCCATTCCATTCCATTCCATTCCATTCCAATCTATTCCATTCGATTCCATTCCATTCCATTCCATTCCATTCCATTCCATTCCATTCCAATCCATTCCATTCTACTCGTGTTGATTCCCTTCCATTCCATTCCACTCCATTCCATTCCATTCCATTCCATTCCATTCCATTCCATTCCATTCCATTCCATTCCATTCCATTCCGTTCTACTCGGGTTGATTCCATTCTATTCCATTACATTCCATTCGATTCCATTCGATTCCATTCGATTCCTTTCCATTCCATTCCATTCCATTCCATTCCATTCCATTCTATTCCATTCCATTCCATTCCATTCCATTCCATTCCATTCCATTCCATTCCATTCCATTCCATTCCATTCCATTCTATTGCATTCCATTCGATTCCATTTGATTCCATTCCATTCCATTCCATTCCATTCCATTCCATTCCATTCCATTCCATTCTATTCCATTCCATTCCATTCTGTTCCATTCTATTCCATTCCATTCCATTCCGTTCCACTCGGGTTGATTCCATTCTATTCCATTCCATTCCATTCGATTCCATTCGATATCATTCGATTCCATTCCATTCCATTCCATTCCATTCCATTCCATTCCATTCTATTCCATTCCATTCCATTCCATTCCATTCCATTCTATTCCATTCCATTCCATTCCGTTCTGCTCGGGTTGATTCCATTCCATTCCATTTCATTCCATTCCATTCCATTCCATTCCATTCGATTCCATTCGATTCCATTCCATTCCATTCCATTCCAATCCATTCCATTCTACTCGGGTTGATTCCATTCCATTCCATTCCATTCCATTCCATTCCATTCCATTCCATTCCACTCGATTCCATTCCATTCCATTCCATTAAATTCCAATCCATTCCATTCTACTCGGGTGGATTCCATTCCATTCCATTCTTTTCCATTCCATTCCATTCCATTCCATTCCATTACATTCCATACGGTTCCATTCCATTCCATTCCATTCCTTTCCATTCCATTCCATTCCATTCCATTCCATTCCATTCCGTTCTAATCGGGTTGATTCCATTCTATTCCATTCCATTCCATTCCATTCCATTCAATTCCATTCCATTCCATTCCATTCCATTCCATTCTATTCCATTCCATTTTACACCATTGAATTCCATTCCATTCCATTCTATTCCATTCCATTCCATTCCTTTCCATTCCATTTAGTTCTACTCGGGTTGATTCCGTTCCATTCCATTCCATTCCTTTCCATTCCATTCCAATCCATTCCATTCCATTACTTTCCATTCCATTCCATTCCAATCCATTCCATTCTACTCGGGTTGACTCCATTCCATTCCATTCCATTACATTACATTCCATTATATTCCATTCCATTCCATTCGATTCCGTTCGATTCCATTCCATTCCATTCCATTCCATTCCATTCCATTCCATTCCATTCCATTCGATTCCATTCCATTCCATTCGATTCCATTCCATTCCATTCCATTCCATTCCATTCCATTCCAATCCATTCCATTCTACTCGGGTTGATTCAATTCCATTCCATTCCATTCCATTCCATTCCATTCCATTCCATTCCTTTCGATTCCATTCCTTTCCATTCCATTCCATTCCATTCCATTCCATTCCATTCCATTCCATTCCGTTCTACTCGGGTTGATTCCACTCCATTCCATTCCATTCCATTCGATTCCATTCCATTCCATTCCATTCCAATCCATTCCATTCTACTCGGGTTGATTCCATTCCATTCCATTCCATTCCATTCCATTCCATTCCATTCCATTCCATTCCATTCCATTCTATTCCTTTCGATTCCATTCCATTCCATTAAATTCCATTCCATTCCATTCCATTCCATTCCATTCCATTCCATTCCATTCCATTCCATTCCATTCCGTTCTACTCGGGTTGATTCCACTCCATTCCATTCCATTCCATTCCATTATATACCATCCCATTCGATTCGATTCCATTCCATTCCATTCCATTCCATTCCATTCCATTCCATTCCATTCCATTCCATTCCATTCCGTTCTAGTCGGGTTGATTCCATTCTATTCCATTCCATTCCATTCCATTCCATTCGATTCCATTCCATTCCATTCCATTCTATTCCATTCCATTCTACTCCATTGAATTCCATTCCATTCCATTCAATTCCATTCCATTCCATCCCTTTCCATTCCATTTAGTTCTACTCGGGTTGATTCCATTCCATTCCGTTCCATTCCATTCCATTCCATTCCATTCAATTCCATTCCATTCCGTTACTTTCCATTCCATTCCATTCAAATCCATTCCATTCTACTCGGGTTGACTCCATTCCATTCCATTCCTTTCCATTCCATTATATTCCATTCTAATCCATTCGATTCCGTTCGATTCCATTCCATTCCATTCCATTCCATTCCATTGCATTCCATTCCATTCCATTCCATTCCATTCCGTTCTACTCGGGTTGATTCCATTCCATTCCTTTCCATTCCATTCCATTCCATTCCATTCCATTCCATTCCATTCCATTCCATTCCATTCCCTTCCATTCCATTCCATTCCAATCCATTCCATTCTACTCGGGTTGATTCCATTCCATTCCATTGCATTCGACTAAATTCGATTCCATTCGATTCCATTCCATTCCATTCCGTTCCATTCCATTCCATTCCATTCCATTCTATTCCATTGAATTCCATTCCATTCCATTCCATTCCATTCCATTCCATTCCATTCCATTCCATTCCATTCCATTCCATTCCATTCCATTCCGTTCTACTCGGGTTGATTCCATTCCATTCCATTCCATTCCATTCCATTCCATTCCATTCCATTCCATTCCATTCCAATCTATTCCATTGTATTCAATTCGATTCCATTCGATTCCATTCAATTCCATTCAATTCCATTCCATTCCATTCCAATCCATTCCATTCTACTCGGGTTGATTCCATTCCATTCCATTCCATTCCATTCCATTCCATTCCATTCCATTCCATTCCATTCCATTCGATTCCATTCGATTCCATTCCATTCCATTCCATTCCATTCCATTCCATTCCATTCCATTCCAATCTATTCCATTCGATTCGATTCCATTCCATTCCATTCCATTCCATTCCATTCCATTCCAATCCATTCCATTCTACTCGTGTTGATTCCCTTCCATTCCATTCCACTCCATTCCATTCCATTCCATTCCATTCCATTCCATTCCATTCCATTCCGTTCTACTCGGGTTGATTCCATTCTATTCCATTACATTCCATTCGATTCCATTCGATTCCATTCGATTCCTTTCCATTCCATTCCATTCCA
Organism: Gorilla gorilla gorilla; assembly: GCF_029281585.2. Lineage (NCBI taxonomy): Eukaryota > Metazoa > Chordata > Mammalia > Primates > Hominidae > Gorilla > Gorilla gorilla. The sequence continues at coordinate 3,266,561 of NC_073241.2, forward strand.
TTCCATTCCATTCCATTCTATTCCATTCCATTCCATTCCATTCCATTCCATTCCATTCCATTCCAATCCATTCCCTTCCGTTCTATTCGGGTTGATTCCATTCCATTCCATTCCATTCCATTCCATTCCATTCCATTCCATTCCATTCCATTCCATTCCATTCTATTGCATTCCATTCGATTCCATTCGATTCCATTCCATTCCATTCCATTCCATTCCATTCCATTCCATTCCATTCCATTCCATTCTATTCCATTCCATTCCATTCTGTTCCATTCTATTCCATTCCATTCCATTCCGTTCCACTCGGGTTGATTCCATTCTATTCCATTCCATTCCATTCGATTCCATTCGATATCATTCGATTCCTTTCCATTCCATTCCATTCCATTCCATTCCATTCCATTCCATTCTATTCCATTCCATTCCATTCCATTCCATTCCATTCTATTCCATTCCATTCCATTCCGTTCTACTCGGGTTGATTCCATTCCATTCCATTTCATTCCATTCCATTCCATTCCATTCCATTCCATTCCATTCGATTCCATTAAATTCCATTCCATTCCAATCCATTCCATTCTACTCGGGTTGATTCCATTCCATTCCATTCCATTCCATTCCATTCCATTCCATTCCATTCCATTCCATTCCATTCCACTCGATTCCATTCCATTCCATTCCATTCCATTCCATTCCATTCCATTCCATTCCATTCCATTCCATTCCATTCCACTCGATTCCATTCCATTCCATTCCATTCCATTCCAATCCATTCCATTCTACTCGGGTGGATTCCATTCCATTCCATTCTTTTCCATTCCATTCCATTCCATTCCATTCCATTCCATTCCATTCGGTTCCATTCCATTCCATTCCATTCCATTCCATTCCATTCCATTCCATTCCATTCCATTCCATTCCATTCCGTTCTAATCGGGTTGATTCCATTCTATTCCATTCCATTCCATTCCATTCCATTCAATTCCATTCCATTCCATTCCATTCCATTCCATTCTATTCCATTCCATTCTACTCCATTGAATTCCATTCCATTCCATTCTATTCCATTCCATTCCATTCCTTTCCATTCCATTTAGTTCTACTCGGGTTGATTCCATTCCATTCCATTCCATTCCTTTCCATTCCATTCCAATCCATTCCATTCCATTACTTTCCATTCCATTCCATTCCAATCCATTCCATTCTACTCGGGTTGACTCCATTCCATTCCATTCCATTACATTACATTCCATTATATTCCATTCCATTCCATTCGATTCCGTTCGATTCCATTCCATTCCATTCCATTCCATTCCATTCCATTCCATTCCATTCAATTCCATTCCATTCCATTCGATTCCATTCCATTCCATTCCATTCCATTCCATTCCATTCCAATCCATTCCATTCTACTCGGGTTGATTCAATTCCATTCCATTCCATTCCATTCCATTCCATTCCATTCCATTCCTTTCGATTCCATTCCTTTCCATTCCATTCCATTCCATTCCATTCCATTCCATTCCATTACATTCCATTCCGTTCTACTCGGGTTGATTCCACTCCATTCCATTCCATTCCATTCCATTCCATTCCATTCCATTCCATTCCTTTCCATTCCAACCCATTCCGTTCTACTCGGGTTGATTCCATTCCATTCCATTGAATTCCATTCCATTCCATTCCATTCCATTCCATTCCATTCCATTCCATTCCATTCCATTCCATTCCATTCCATTCCAAACCATTCCATTCTACTCGGGTTCATCATTCCATTCCATTCCATTCCATTCCATTCCACTCGGGTTCATTCCATTCCATTCCATTCCATTCCATTCCATTCCATTCCATTCCACTCGGGTGCATTCCATTCCATTCCATTCCATTCCATTCCATTCCATTCCATTCCATTCCATTCCATTCCATTCCATTCCATTCCATTCCGTTCTGCTCAGGTTGATTTCCATTCCATTCCATTCCATTCCATTCCATTCCATTCCATTCCATTCCATTCCATTCCATTCCATTCCATTCCATTCCGTTCTACTCGGCTTGAATCCATTGAGTTCCGTTCCGTTCCTTTCCGTCCCGACACGTCCCGTCCCGTCCCGTCCCGTCCTGTCCCGTCCCGTGCCGTTTTACTCGGGTTCATTCCTTTCCATTCCGTTCCGCTCGTTTCCGTTACGTTCCATTCCGTTCCACGCGGGTTGGTTCAATTCCATTCTATTCTATTCTATTCCTTTCCCTTCCATTCCATTCCATTCCATTCCATTCTACTCGGGTTGATTCCATGCCATTCCGTTCCGCTCCATTCCGTTCCACGCGGGTTGGTTCAATTCCATTCTATTCTATTCTATTCCTTTCCCTTCCATTCCATTCCATTCCATTCCATTCTACTCGGGTTGATTCCATGCCATTCCGTTCCGTTCCATTCCGTCCCATCCCGACCCGTCCCATCCCGTCCCGTCCCGTCCCATCCCGTTCCGTTCCACATGGGTTGATTCAATTCCTTTCGGTTACATTGAATTCCATTCCATTCCATTCTACTCGGATTGATTCCATTCCATTCCATTCCATTCCATTCCATTCCATTCCATTCCATTCCATTCCATTCCATTCCATTGCGTTCCATTCGATTCGATTCCATTCCATTCCTTTCCATTCCATTCCAATCCATTCCATTCTACTTGGGTTGATTCCATTCCATTCCATTCCATTCCATTCGATTCCATTCAATTCCATTCCATTCCATTCCATTCCATTCCATTCCATTCCATTCCATTCCATTCCATTCCATTCCATTCCATTCCACTCGATTCCATTCCATTCCATTCCATTCCATTCCAATCTATTCCATTCGATTCCATTCCATTCCATTCCATTCCATTCCATTCCATTCCATTCCACTCGATTCCATTCCATTCCATTCCATTCCATTCCAATCTATTCCATTCGATTCCATTCCATTCCATTCCATTCCATTCCATTCCATTCCATTCCATTCCATTCCATTCCATTCCAATCTATTCCATTCGATTCCATTCCATTCCATTCCATCCCATTCCATTCCATTCCATTCCAATCCATTCCATTCTACTCGTGTTGATTCCCTTCCATTCCATTCCACTCCATTCCATTCCATTCCATTCCATTCCATTCCATTCCATTCCATTCCATTCCATTCCATTCCATTCCATTCCATTCCATTCCGTTCTACTCGGGTTGATTCCATTCTATTCCATTACATTCCATTCGATTCCATTCGATTCCATTCGATTCCTTTCCATTCCATTCCATTCCATTCCATTCCATTCCATTCCATTCTATTCCATTCCATTCCATTCCATTCCATTCCATTCCATTCCAATCCATTCCCTTCCGTTCTATTCGGGTTGATTCCATTCCATTCCATTCCATTCCATTCCATTCCATTCCATTCCATTCCATTCCATTCTATTGCATTCCATTCGATTCCATTCGATTCCATTCCATTCCATTCCATTCCATTCCATTCCATTCCATTCCATTCCATTCCATTCTATTCCATTCCATTCCATTCTGTTCCATTCTATTCCATTCCATTCCATTCCGTTCCACTCGGGTTGATTCCATTCTATTCCATTCAATTCCATTCGATTCCATTCGATATCATTCGATTCCATTCCATTCCATTCCATTCCATTCCATTCCATTCCATTCCATTCCATTCTATTCCATTCCATTCCATTCCATTCCATTCCATTCTATTCCATTCCATTCCATTCCGTTCTACTCGGGTTGATTCCATTCCATTCCATTTCATTCCATTCCATTCCATTCCATTCCATTCGATTCCATTCGATTCCATTCCATTCCATTCCATTCCAATCCATTCCATTCTACTCGGGTTGATTCCATTCCATTCCATTCCATTCCATTCCATTCCATTCCATTCCATTCCATTCCATTCCATTCCACTCGATTCCATTCCATTCCATTCCATTCCATTCCAATCCATTCCATTCTACTCGGGTGGATTCCATTCCATTCCATTCTTTTCCATTCCATTCCATTCCATTCCATTCCATTACATTCCATTCGGTTCCATTCCATTCCATTCCATTCCATTCCATTCCATTCCATTCCATTCCATTCCATTCCGTTCTAATCGGGTTGATTCCATTCTATTCCATTACATTCCATTCCATTCCATTCAATTCCATTCCATTCCATTCCATTCCATTCCATTCTATTCCATTCCATTCTACTCCATTGAATTCCATTCCATTCCATTCTATTCCATTCCATTCCATTCCTTTCCATTCCATTTAGTTCTACTCGGGTTGATTCCATTCCATTCCATTCCATTCCTTTCCATTCCATTCCAATCCATTCCATTCCATTACTTTCCATTCCATTCCATTCCAATCCATTCCATTCTACTCGGGTTGACTCCATTCCATTCCATTCCATTACATTACATTCCATTATATTCCATTCCATTCCATTCGATTCCGTTTGATTCCATTCCATTCCATTCCATTCCATTCCATTCCATTCCATTCGATTCCATTCCATTCCATTCGATTCCATTCCATTCCATTCCGTTCCATTCCAATCCATTTCATTCTACTCGGGTTGATTCAATTCCATTCCATTCCATTCCATTCCATTCCATTCCATTCCTTGCGATTCCATTCCTTTCCATTCCATTCCATTCCATTCCATTCCATTCCATTCCATTCCATTCCATTCCGTTCTACTCGGGTTGATTCCATTCCATTCCATTCCATTCCATTCCATTCCATTCCACTCCATTCCATTCCATTCCATTCCACTCCATTCCATTCGATTCCATTCGATTCCATTCCATTCCATTCCATTCCATTCCAATCCATTCCATTCTACTCGGGTTGATGCCATTCCATTCCATTCCATTCCATTCCATTCCATTGCATTCCATTCGATTCCATTCGATTCCATTCCATTCGATTCCATTCGAGATCATTCGATTCCATTCCATCCCATTCCAATCCATTCCATTCCATTCCGTTCTACTCGGGTTGATTCCATTCCATTCCATTTCATTCCATTCCATTCCATTCCATTCCATTCGATTCCATTCGATTCCATTCCATTCCATTCCATTCCAATCCATTCCATTCTACTCGGGTTGATTCCATTCCATTCCATTCCATTCCATTCCATTCCATTCCATTCCATTCCATTCGATTCCACTCGATTCCATTCCATTCTTTCCATTCCATTCCAATCCATTCCATTCTACTCGGGTGGATTCCATTCCATTCCATTCCATTCCATTCCATTCCATTCCATTCCACTCCATTCGATTCCATTCCATTCCATTCCATTCCATTCCATTCCATTCCATTCCATTCCATTCCATTCCATTCCGTTCTAGTCGGGTTGATTCCATTCTATTCCATTCCATTCCATTCCATTCCACTCCATTCCATTCCATTCCATTCCATTCTATTCCATTCGATTCTACTCCATTGAATTCCATTCCATTCCATTCTATTCCATTCCATTCCATTCCTTTCCATTCCATTTAGTTCTACTCGGGTTGATTCCATTCCATTCCATTCCATTCCATTCCATTCCATTCCATTCCATTCCATTCCATTCCATTCCATTCCATTCCATTACTTTCCATTCCATTCCATTCCAATCCATTCCATTCTACTCGGGTTGACTCCATTCCATTCCATTCCATTCCATTCCATTCCATTCCATTATAATCCATTCCATTCCATTCGATTCCGTTCGATTCCATTCCATTCCATTCCATTCCATTCCATTCAATTCCATTCGATTCCATTCGATTCCATTCCATTCCATTCCATTCCAATCCATTCCATTCTACTCGGGTTGATTCCATTCCATTCCATTCCATTCCATTCCATTCCATTCCATTCCATTCCATTCTATTCCTTTCGATTCCATTCCATTCCATTAAATTCCATTCCATTCCATTCCATTCCATTCCATTCCATTCCATTCCATTCCATTCCATTGCATTCCGTTCTACTCGGGTTGATTCCACTCCATTCCATTCCATTCCATTCCATTATATACCATCCCATTCGATTCCATTCCATTCCATTCCATTCCATTCCATTCCATTCCATTCCATTCCATTCCATTCCATTCCATTCCATTCCATTCCATTCCGTTCTAGTCGGGTTGATTCCATTCTATTCCATTCCATTCCATTCCATTCCATTCCATTCCATTCGATTCCATTCCATTCCATTCCATTCTATTCCATTCCATTCTACTCCATTGAATTCCATTCCATTCCATTCAATTCCATTCCATTCCATCCCTTTCCATTCCATTTACTTCTACTCGGGTTGATTCCATTCCATTCCATTCCATTCCATTCCATTCCATTCCATTATATTCCATTCTAATCCATTCGATTCCGTTCGATTCCATTCCATTCCATTCCATTCCATTCCATTGCATTCCATTCCATTCCATTCCATTCCATTCCGTTCTACTCGGGTTGATTCCATTCCATTCCTTTCCATTCCATTCCATTCCATTCCATTCCATTCCATTCCATTCCATTCCATTCCATTCCATTCCATTCCATTCCATTCCCTTCCATTCCATTCCATTCCAATCCATTCCATTCTACTCGGGTTGATTCCATTCCATTCCATTGCATTCGACTCCATTCGATTCCATTCGATTCCATTCCATTCCATTCCGTTCCATTCCATTCCATTCCATTCCTTTCTATTCCATTGAATTCCATTCCGTTCCATTCCATTCCATTCCATTCCATTCCATTCCATTCCATTCCATTCCATTCCATTCCATTCCGTTCTACTCGGGTTGATTCCATTCCATTCCATTCCATTCCATTCCATTCCATTCCAATCTATTCCATTCTATTCAATTCGATTCCATTCGATTCCATTCAATTCCATTCAATTCCATTCCATTCCATTCCAATCCATTCCATTCTACTCGGGTTGATTCCATTCCATTCCATTCCATTCCATTCGATTCCATTCGATTCCATTCCATTCCATTCCATTCCATTCCATTCCATTCCATTCCATTCCATTCCAATCTATTCCATTCGATTCCATTCCATTCCATTCCATTCCATTCCATTCCATTCCTTTCCAATCCATTCCATTCTACTCGTGTTGATTCCCTTCCATTCCATTCCACTCCATTCCATTCCATTCCATTCCATTCCATTCCATTCCAATCCATTCCATTCCATTCCATTCCATTCCATTCCGTTCTACTCGGGTTGATTCCATTCTATTCCATTACATTCCATTCGATTCCATTCGATTCCATTCGATTCCTTTCCATTCCATTCCATTCCATTCCATTCCATTCCGTTCTATTCCATTCCATTCCATTCCATTCCATTCCATTCCATTCCATTCCAATCCATTCCCTTCCGTTCTATTCGGGTTGATTCCATTCCATTCCATTCCATTCCATTCCATTCCATTCCATTCCATTCCATTCCATTCCATTCCATTCTATTGCATTCCATTCGATTCCATTTGATTCCATTCCATTCCATTCCATTCCATTCCATTCCATTCCATTCCATTCCATTCCATTCTATTCCATTCCATTCCATTCTGTTCCATTCTATTCCATTCCATTCCATTCCGTTCCACTCGGGTTGATTCCATTCTATTCCATTCCATTCCATTCGATTCCATTCGATATCATTCGATTCGATTCCATTCCATTCCATTCCATTCCATTCCATTCCATTCTATTCCATTCCATTCCATTCCATTCCATTCCATTCTATTCCATTCCATTCCATTCCGTTGTACTCGGGTTGATTCCATTCCATTCCATTTCATTCCATTCCATTCCATTCCATTCCATTCCATTCCATTCGATTCCATTCCATTCCATTCCATTCCAATCCATTCCATTCTACTCGGGTTGATTCCATTCCATTCCATTCCATTCCATTCCATTCCATTCCATTCCATTCCATTCCACTCGATTCCATTCCATTCCATTCCATTCCATTCCAATCCATTCCATTCTACTCGGGTGGATTCCATTCCATTCCATTCTTTTCCATTCCATTCCATTCCATTCCATTCCATTACATTCCATTCGGTTCCATTCCATTCCATTCCATTCCATTCCATTCCATTCCATTCCATTCCATTCCATTCCATTCCGTTCTAATCGGGTTGATTCCATTCTATTCCATTCCATTCCATTCCATTCCAATCCATTCCATTCCATTCCATTCCATTCCATTCCATTCTATTCCATTCCATTCTAATCCATTGAATTCCATTCCATTCCATTCTATTCCATTCCATTCCATTCCTTTCCATTCCATTTAGTTCTACTCGGGTTGATTCCGTTGCATTCCATTCCATTCCTTTCCATTCCATTCCAATCCATTCCATTCCATTACTTTCCATTCCATTCCATTCCAATCCATTCCATTCTACTCGGGTTGACTCCATTCCATTCCATTCCATTACATTACATTCCATTATATTCCATTCCATTCCATTCGATTCCGTTCGATTCCATTCCATTCCATTCCATTCCATTCCATTCCATTCCATTCCATTCCAATCCATTCCATTCTACTCGGGTTGATTCAATTCCATTCCATTCCATTCCATTCCATTCCATTCCATTCCTTTCGATTCCATTCCTTTCCATTCCATTCCATTCCATTCCATTCCATTCCATTCCATTCCATTCCGTTCTACTCGGGTTGATTCCACTCCATTCCATTCCATTCCATTCCATTCCATTCCATTCCATTCCATTCCAATCCATTCCATTCTACTCGGGTTGATTCCATTCCATTCCATTCCATTCCATTCCATTCCATTCCATTCCACTCCATTCCATTCCATTCTATTCCTTTCGATTCCATTCCATTCCATTAAATTCCATTCCATTCCATTCCATTCCATTCCATTCCATTCCATTCCATTCCATTCCATTCCATTCCATTCCATTCCATTCCGTTCTACTCGGGTTGATTCCACTCCATTCCATTCCATTCCATTCCATTATATACCATCCCATTCGATTCCATTCCATTCCATTCCATTCCATTCCATTCCATTCCATTCCATTCCATTCCATTCCATTCCATTCCGTTCTAGTCGGGTTGATTCCATTCTATTCCATTCCATTCCATTCCATTCCATTCCATTCCATTCGATTCCATTCCATTCCATTCCATTCTATTCCATTCCATTCTACTCAATTGAATTCCATTCCATTCCATTCAATTCCATTCCATTCCATCCCTTTCCATTCCATTTAGTTCTACTCGGGTTGATTCCATTCCATTCCGTTCCATTCCATTCCATTCCATTCCATTCAATTCCATTCCATTCCGTTACTTTCCATTCCATTCCATTCAAATCCATTCCATTCTACTCGGGTTGACTCCATTCCATTCCATTCCTTTCCATTCCATTATATTCCATTCTAATCCATTCGATTCCGTTCGATTCCATTCCATTCCATTCCATTCCATTCCATTGCATTCCATTCCATTCCATTCCATTCCATTCCGTTCTACTCGGGTTGATTCCATTCCATTCCTTTCCATTCCATTCCATTCCATTCCATTCCATTCCATTCCATTCCATTCCATTCCATTCCATTCCATTCCAATCCATTCCATTCTACTCGGGTTGATTCCATTCCATTCCATTGCATTCGACTCCATTCGATTCCATTCGATTCCATTCCATTCCATTCCGTTCCATTCCATTCCATTCCATTCCATTCTATTCCATTGAATTCCATTCCATTCCATTCCATTCGATTCCATTCCATTCCATTCCGTTACATTCCATTCCATTCCATTCCATTCTATTCCATTGAATTCCATTCCATTCCATTCCATTCCATTCCATTCCATTCCATTCCATTCCATTCCATTCCATTCCATTCCGTTCTACTCGGGTTGATTCCATTCCATTCCATTCCATTCCATTCCATTCCATTCCATTCCATTCCATTCCAATCTATTCCATTCTATTCAATTCGATTCCATTCGATTCCATTCAATTCCATTCAATTCCATTCCATTCCATTCCAATCCATTCCATTCTACTCGGGTTGATTCCATTCCATTCCATTCCATTCCATTCCATTCCATTCCATTCCATTCCATTCGATTCCATTCGATTCCATTCCATTCCATTCCATTCCATTCCATTCCATTCCATTCCATTCCAATCTATTCCATTCGATTCCATTCCATTCCATTCCATTCCATTCCATTCCATTCCATTCCAATCCATTCCATTCTACTCGTGTTGATTCCCTTCCATTCCATTCCACTCCATTCCATTCCATTCCATTCCATTCCATTCCATTCCATTCCATTCCATTCCATTCCATTCCATTCCATTCCGTTCTACTCGGGTTGATTCCATTCTATTCCATTACATTCCATTCGATTCCATTCGATTCCATTCGATTCCTTTCCATTCCATTCCATTCCATTCCATTCCATTCCATTCTATTCCATTCCATTCCATTCCATTCCATTCCATTCCATTCCAATCCATTCCGTTCCGTTCTATTCGGGTTGATTCCATTCCATTCCATTCCATTCCATTCCATTCCATTCCATTCCATTCCATTCCATTCCATTCCATTCCATTCCATTCTATTGCATTCCATTCGATTCCATTCGATTCCATTCCATTGCATTCCATTCCATTCCATTCCATTCCATTCCATTCCATTCCATTCTATTCCATTCCATTCCATTCTGTTCCATTCTATTCCATTCCATTCCATTCCGTTCCACTCGGGTTGATTCCATTCTATTCCATTCCATTCCATTCGATTCCATTCGATATCATTCGATTCCTTTCCATTCCATTCCATTCCATTCCATTCCATTCCATTCCATTCCATTAAATTCTATTCCATTCCATTCCATTCCATTCCATTCCATTCTATTCCATTCCATTCCATTCCGTTCTACTCGGGTTGATTCCATTCCTTTCCATTTCATTCCATTCCATTCCATTCCATTCCATTCGATTCCATTCGATTCCATTAAATTCCATTCCATTCCAATCCATTCCATTCTACTCGGGTTGATTCCATTCCATTCCATTCCATTCCATTCCATTCCATTCCATTCCATTCCATTCCATTCCATTCCACTCGATTCCATTCCATTCCATTCCATTCCATTCCAATCCATTCCATTCTACTCGGGTGGATTCCATTCCATTCCATTCTTTTCCATTCCATTCCATTCCATTCCATTCCATTACATTCCATTCGGTTCCATTCCATTCCATTCCATTCCATTCCATTCCATTCCATTCCATTCCGTTCTAATCGGGTTGATTCCATTCTATTCCATTCCATTCCATTCCATTCCATTCCATTCCATTCCATTCCATTCCATTCCATTCCATTCTATTCCATTCCATTCTACTCCATTGAATTCCATTCCATTCCATTCTATTCCATTCCATTCCATTCCTTTCCATTCCATTTAGTTCTACTCGGGTTGATTCCATTCCATTCCATTCCATTCCTTTCCATTCCATTCCAATCCATTCCATTCCATTACTTTCCATTCCATTCCATTCCAATCCATTCCATTCTACTCGGGTTGACTCCATTCCATTCCATTCCATTACATTACATTCCATTATATTCCATTCCATTCCATTCGATTCCGTTCGATTCCATTCCATTCCATTCCATTCCATTCCATTCCATTCCATTCCATTCGATTCCATTCCATTCCATTCGATTCCATTCCATTCCATTCCATTCCATTCCAATCCATTCCATTCTACTCGGGTTGATTCAATTCCATTCCATTCCATTCCATTCCATTCCATTCCATTCCATTCCTTTCGATTCCATTCCTTTCCATTCCATTCCATTCCATTCCATTCCATTCCATTCCATTCCATTCCATTCCGTTCTACTCGGGTTGATTCCACTCCATTCCATTCCATTCCATTCCATTCCATTCCATTCCATTCCATTCCATTCCATTCCTTTCCATTCCAACCCATTCCGTTCTACTCGGGTTGATTCCATTCCATTCCATTGAATTCCATTCCATTCCATTCCATTCCATTCCATTCCATTCCTTTCCATTCCATTCCATTCCATTCCATTCCACTTCATTCCATTCCAAACCATTCCATTCTACTCGGGTTCATCATTCCATTCCATTCCATTCCATTCCATTCCACTCGGGTTCATTCCATTCCATTCCATTCCATTCCATTCCATTCCATTCCATTCCACTCGGGTGCATTCCATTCCATTCCATTCCATTCCATTCCATTCCATTCCATTCCATTCCATTCCATTCCATTCCATTCCGTTCTGCTCAGGTTGATTTCCATTCCATTCCATTCCATTCCATTCCATTCCATTCCATTCCATTCCATTCCATTCCATTCCATTCCGTTCTACTCGGCTTGAATCCATTGAGTTCCGTTCCGTTCCTTTCCGTCCCGACACGTCCCGTCCCGTCCCGTCCCGTCCCGTCCCGTCCCGTGCCGTTTTACTCGGGTTGATTCCTTTCCATTCCGTTCCGCTCGTTTCCGTTACGTTCCATTCCGTTCCACGCGGGTTGGTTCAATTCCATTCTATTCTATTCTATTCCTTTCCCTTCCATTCCATTCCATTCCATTCCATTCTACTCGTGTTGATTCCATGCCATTCCGTTCCGCTCCATTCCGTTCCACGCGGGTTGGTTCAATTCCATTCTATTCTATTCTATTCCTTTCCCTTCCATTCCATTCCATTCCATTCCATTCTACTCGGGTTGATTCCATGCCATTCCGTTCCGTTCCATTCCGTCCCATCCCGACCCGTCCCATCCCGTCCCGTCCCGTCCCATCCCGTTCTGTTCCACATGGGTTGATTCAATTCCTTTCGGTTACATTGAATTCCATTCCATTCCATTCTACTCGGATTGATTCCATTCCATTCCATTCCATTCCATTCCATTCCATTCCATTCCATTCCATTCCATTCCATTCCATTGCGTTCCATTCGATTCGATTCCATTCCATTCCTTTCCATTCCATTCCAATCCATTCCATTCTACTTGGGTTGATTCCATTCCATTCCATTCCATTCCATTCCATTCCATTCAATTCCATTCCATTCCATTCCATTCCATTCCATTCCATTCCATTCCATTCCATTCCATTCCACTCGATTCCATTCCATTCCATTCCATTCCATTCCAATCTATTCCATTCGATTCCATTCCATTCCATTCCATTCCATTCCATTCCATTCCATTCCATTCCACTCGATTCCATTCCATTCCATTCCATTCCATTCCAATCTATTCCATTCGATTCCATTCTATTCCATTCCATTCCATTCCATTCCATTCCATTCCATTCCAATCTATTCCATTCGATTCCATTCCATTCCATTCCATTCCATTCCATTCCATTCCATTCCAATCCATTCCATTCTACTCGTGTTGATTCCCTTCCATTCCATTCCACTCCATTCCATTCCATTCCATTCCATTCCATTCCATTCCATTCCATTCCATTCCATTCCATTCCATTCCATTCTACTCGGGTTGATTCCATTCTATTCCATTACATTCCATTCGATTCCATTCGATTCCATTCGATTCCTTTCCATTCCATTCCATTCCATTCCATTCCATTCCATTCTATTCCATTCCATTCCATTCCATTCCATTCCATTCCATTCCAATCCATTCCCTTCCGTTCTATTCGGGTTGATTCCATTCCATTCCATTCCATTCCATTCCATTCCATTCCATTCCATTCCATTCCATTCTATTGCGTTCCATTCGATTCCATTCGATTCCATTCCATTCCATTCCATTCCATTCCATTCCATTCCATTCCATTCCATTCCATTCCATTCTATTCCATTCCATTCCATTCTGTTCCATTCTATTCCATTCCATTCCATTCCGTTCCACTCGGGTTGATTCCATTCTATTCCATTCCATTCAATTCGATTCCATTCGATATCATTCGATTCCATTCCATTCCATTCCATTCCATTCCATTCCATTCCATTCCATTCCATTCTATTCCATTCCATTCCATTCCATTCCATTCCATTCTATTCCATTCCATTCCATTCCGTTCTACTCGGGTTGATTCCATTCCATTCCATTTCATTCCATTCCATTCCATTCCATTCCATTCGATTCCATTCGATTCCATTCCATTCCATTCCATTCCAATCCATTCCATTCTACTCGGGTTGATTCCATTCCATTCCATTCCATTCCATTCCATTCCATTCCATTCCATTCCATTCCATTCCATTCCACTCGATTCCATTCCATTCCATTCCATTCCATTCCAATCCATTCCTTTCTACTCGGGTGGATTCCATTCCATTCCATTCTTTTCCATTCCATTCCATTCCATTCCATTCCATTACATTCCATTCGGTTCCATTCCATTCCATTCCATTCCATTCCATTCCATTCCATTCCATTCCATTCCGTTCTAATCGGGTTGATTCCATTCTATTCCATTCCATTCCATTCCATTCCATTCAATTCCATTCCATTCCATTCCATTCCATTCCATTCTATTCCATTCCATTCTACTCCATTGAATTCCATTCCATTCCATTCTATTCCATTCCATTCCATTCCTTTCCATTCCACTTAGTTCTACTCGGGTTGATTCCATTCCATTCCATTCCATTCCTTTCCATTCCATTCCAATCCATTCCATTCCATTACTTTCCATTCCATTCCATTCCAATCCATTCCATTCTACTCGAGTTGACTCCATTCCATTCCATTCCATTACATTACATTCCATTATATTCCATTCCATTCCATTCGATTCCGTTCGATTCCATTCCATTCCATTCCATTCCATTCCATTCCATTCCATTCCATTCCATTCCATTCCGTTCTACTCGGGTTGATTCCACTCCATTCCATTCCATTCCATTCGATTCCATTCCATTCCATTCCATTCCCATCCATTCCATTCTACTCGAGTTGACTCCATTCCATTCCATTCCATTACATTACATTCCATTATATTCCATTCCATTCCATTCGATTCCGTTCGATTCCATTCCATTCCATTCCATTCCATTCCATTCCATTCCATTCCATTCCATTCGATTCCATTCCATTCCATTCGATTCCATTCCATTCCATTCCATTCCATTCCATTCCATTCCAATCCATTCCATTCTACTCGGGTTGATTCAATTCCATTCCATTCCATTCCATTCCATTCCATTCCATTCCATTCCATTCCTTTCGATTCCATTCCTTTCCATTCCATTCCATTCCATTCCATTCCATTCCATTCCATTCCATTCCATTCCGTTCTACTCGGGTTGATTCCACTCCATTCCATTCCATTCCATTCCATTCCATTCCATTCCATTCCATTCCATTCTATTCCTTTCGATTCCATTCCATTCCATTAAATTCCATTCCATTCCATTCCACTCCATTCCATTCCATTCCATTCCATTCCATTCCATTCCGTTCTACTCGGGTTGATTCCACTCCATTCCATTCCATTCCATTCCATTATATACCATCCCATTCGATTCCATTCCATTCCATTCCATTCCATTCCATTCCATTCCATTCCATTCCATTCCATTCCGTTCTAGTCGGGTTGATTCCATTCTATTCCATTCCATTCCATTCCATTCCATTCCATTCCATTCGATTCCATTCCATTCCATTCCATTCTATTCCATTCCATTCTACTCCATTGAATTCCATTCCATTCCATTCAATTCCATTCCATTCCATCCCTTTCCATTCCATTTAGTTCTACTCGGGTTGATTCCATTCCATTCCGTTCCATTCCATTCCATTCCATTCCATTCAATTCCATTCCATTCCGTTACTTTCCATTCCATTCCATTCAAATCCATTCCATTCTACTCGGGTTGACTCCATTCCATTCCATTCCTTTCCATTCCATTATATTCCATTCTAATCCATTCGATTCCGTTCGATTCCATTCCATTCCATTCCATTCCATTCCATTGCATTCCATTCCATTCCATTCCATTCCATTCCATTCCGTTCTACTCGGGTTGATTCCATTCCATTCCTTTCCATTCTATTCCATTCCATTCCATTCCATTCCATTCCATTCCATTCCATTCCATTCCATTCCCTTCCATTCCATTCCATTCCAATCCATTCCATTCTACTCGGGTTGATTCCATTCCATTCCATTGCATTCGACTCCATTCGATTCCATTCGATTCCATTCCATTCCATTCCGTTCCATTCCATTCCATTCCATTCCATTCTATTCCATTGAATTCCATTCCATTCCATTCCATTCCATTCCATTCCATTCCATTCCATTCCATTCCATTCCATTCCGTTCTAAACGGGTTGATTCCATTCCATTCCATTCCATTCCATTCCATTCCATTCCATTCCATTCCAATCTATTCCATTCTATTCAATTCGATTCCATTCGATTCCATTCAATTCCATTCAATTCCATTCCATTCCATTCCAATCCATTCCATTCTACTCGGGTTGATTCCATTCCATTCCATTCCATTCCATTCCATTCCATTCCATTCCATTCCATTCCATTCCATTCCATTCCATTCCATTCGATTCCATTCGATTCCATTCCATTCCATTCCATTCCATTCCATTCCATTCCATTCCATTCCAATCTATTCCATTCGATTCCATTCCATTCCATTCCATTCCATTCCATTCCATTCCATTCCATTCCAATCCATTCCATTCTACTCGTGTTGATTCCCTTCCATTCCATTCCACTCCATTCCATTCCATTCCATTCCATTCCATTCCATTCCATTCCATTCCATTCCATTCCATTCCGTTCTACTCGGGTTGATTCCATTCTATTCCATTACATTCCATTCGATTCCATTCGATTCCATTCGATTCCTTTCCATTCCATTCCATTCCATTCCATTCCATTCCATTCTATTCCATTCCATTCCATTCCATTCCATTCCATTCCATTCCATTCCATTCCAATCCATTCCCTTCCGTTCTATTCGGGTTGATTCCATTCCATTCCATTCCATTCCATTCCATTCCATTCTATTGCATTCCGTTCGATTCCATTCGATTCGATTCCATTCCATTCCATTCCATTCCATTCCATTCCATTCCATTCCATTCCATTCCATTCTATTCCATTCCATTCCATTCTGTTCCATTCTATTCCATTCCATTCCATTCCGTTCCACTCGGGTTGATTCCATTCTATTCCATTCCATTCCATTCGATTCCATTCGATATCATTCGATTCCTTTCCATTCCATTCCATTCCATTCCATTCCATTCCATTCCATTCCATTCCATTCCATTCCATTCTATTCCATTCCATTCCATTCCATTCCATTCCATTCTATTCCATTCCATTCCATTCCGTTCTACTCGGGTTGATTCCATTCCATTCCATTTCATTCCATTCCATTCCATTCCATTCCATTCCATTCGATTCCATTCGATTCCATTCCATTCCATTCCATTCCAATCCATTCCATTCTACTCGGGTTGATTCCATTCCATTCCATTCCATTCCATTCCATTCCATTCCATTCCATTCCATTCCATTCCATTCCATTCCATTCTATTCCTTTCGATTCCATTCCATTCCATTAAATTCCATTCCATTCTATTCCACTCCATTCCATTCCATTCCATTCCATTCCATTCCATTCCGTTCTACTCGGGTTGATTCCACTCCATTCCATTCCATTCCATTCCATTATATACCATCCCATTCGATTCCATTCCATTCCATTCCATTCCATTCCATTCCATTCCATTCCATTCCATTCCATTCCGTTCTAGTCGGGTTGATTCCATTCTATTCCATTCCATTCCATTCCATTCCATTCCATTCCATTCGATTCCATTCCATTCCATTCCATTCTATTCCATTCCATTCTACTCCATTGAATTCCTTTCCATTCCATTCAATTCCATTCCATTCCATCCCTTTCCATTCCATTTAGTTCTACTCGGGTTGATTCCATTCCATTCCGTTCCATTCCATTCCATTCCATTCCATTCCATTCAATTCCATTCCATTCCGTTACTTTCCATTCCATTCCATTCAAATCCATTCCATTCTACTCGGGTTGACTCCATTCCATTCCATTCCTTTCCATTCCATTATATTCCATTCTAATCCATTCGATTCCGTTCGATTCCATTCCATTCCATTCCATTCCATTCCATTGCATTCCATTCCATTCCATTCCATTCCATTCCGTTCTACTCGGGTTGATTCCATTCCATTCCTTTCCATTCCATTCCATTCCATTCCATTCCATTCCATTCCATTCCATTCCATTCCATTCCCTTCCATTCCATTCCATTCCAATCCATTCCATTCTACTCGGGTTGATTCCATTCCATTCCATTGCATTCGACTCCATTCGATTCCATTCGATTCCATTCCATTCCATTCCGTTCCATTCCATTCCATTCCATTCCATTCTATTCCATTGAATTCCATTCCATTCCATTCCATTCCATTCCATTCCATTCCATTCCATTCCATTCCATTCCATTCCATTCCATTCCGTTCTACTCGGGTTGATTCCATTCCATTCCATTCCATTCCATTCCATTCCATTCCATTCCATTCCAATCTATTCCATTCTATTCAATTCGATTCCATTCGATTCCATTCAATTCCATTCAATTCCATTCCATTCCATTCCAATCCATTCCATTCTACTCGGGTTGATTCCATTCCATTCCATTCCATTCCATTCCATTCCATTCCATTCCATTCCATTCCATTCCATTCCATTCGATTCCATTCGATTCCATTCCATTCCATTCCATTCCATTCCATTCCATTCCATTCCATTCCAATCTATTCCATTCGATTCCATTCCATTCCATTCCATTCCATTCCATTCCATTCCATTCCAATCCATTCCATTCTACTCGTGTTGATTCCCTTCCATTCCATTCCACTCCATTCCATTCCATTCCATTCCATTCCATTCCATTCCATTCCATTCCATTCCATTCCATTCCATTCCATTCCGTTCTACTCGGGTTGATTCCATTCTATTCCATTACATTCCATTCGATTCCATTCGATTCCATTCGATTCCTTTCCATTCCATTCCATTCCATTCCATTCCATTCTATTCCATTCCATTCCATTCCATTCCATTCCATTCCAATCCATTCCCTTCCGTTCTATTCGGGTTGATTCCATTCCATTCCATTCCATTCCATTCCATTCCATTCTATTGCATTCCATTCGATTCCATTCGATTCGATTCCATTCCATTCCATTCCATTCCATTCCATTCCATTCCATTCCATTCCATTCTATTCCATTCCATTCCATTCTGTTCCATTCTATTCCATTCCATTCCATTCCGTTCCACTCGGGTTGATTCCATTCTATTCCATTCCATTCCATTCGATTCCATTCGATATCATTCGATTCCTTTCCATTCCATTCCATTCCATTCCATTCCATTCCATTCCATTCTATTCCATTCCATTCCATTCCATTCCATTCCATTCTATTCCATTCCATTCCATTCCGTTCTACTCGGGTTGATTCCATTCCATTCCATTTCATTCCATTCCATTCCATTCCATTCCATTCCATTCGATTCCATTCGATTCCATTCCATTCCATTCCATTCCAATCCATTCCATTCTACTCGGGTTGATTCCATTCCATTCCATTCCATTCCATTCCATTCCATTCCATTCCATTCCATTCCATTCCACTCGATTCCATTCCATTCCATTCCATTCCATTCCAATCCATTCCATTCTACTCGGGTGGATTCCATTCCATTCCATTCTTTTCCATTCCATTCCATTCCATTCCATTCCATTACATTCCATTCGGTTCCATTCCATTCCATTCCATTCCATTCCATTCCATTCCATTCCATTCCATTCCATTCCGTTCTAATCGGGTTGATTCCATTCTATTCCATTCCATTCCATTCTATTCCATTCAATTCCATTCCATTCCATTCCATTCCATTCCATTCTATTCCATTCCATTCTACTCCGTTGAATTCCATTCCATTCCATTCTATTCCATTCCATTCCATTCCTTTCCATTCCATTTAGTTCTACTCGGGTTGATTCCATTCCATTCCATTCCATTCCTTTCCATTCCATTCCAATCCATTCCATTCCATTACTTTCCATTCCATTCCATTCCAATCCATTCCATTCTACTCGGGTTGACTCCATTCCATTCCATTACATTACATTACATTCCATTATATTCCATTCCATTCCATTCGATTCCGTTCGATTCCATTCCATTCCATTCCATTCCATTCCATTCCATTCCATTCCATTCGATTCCATTCCATTCCATTCGATTCCATTCCATTCCATTCCATTCGATTCCATTCCATTCCATTCCATTCCATTCCATTCCATTCCATTCCAATCCATTCCATTCTACTCGGGTTGATTCAATTCCATTCCATTCCATTCCATTCCATTCCATTCCATTCCATTCCATTCCTTTCGATTCCATTCCTTTCCATTCCATTCCATTCCATTCCATTCCATTCCATTCCATTCCATTCCTTTCCATTCCAACCCATTCCGTTCTACTCGGGTTGATTCCATTCCATTCCATTGAATTCCATTCCATTCCATTCCATTCCATTCCATTCCATTCCATTCCATTCCATTCCATTCCATTCCATTCCATTCCATTCGATTCCATTCCATTCCATTCCATTCCAAACCATTCCATTCTACTCGGGTTCATCATTCCATTCCATTCCATTCCATTCCATTCCATTCCACTCGGGTTCATCCCATTCCATTCCATTCCATTCCATTCCATTCCATTCCACTCGGGTGCATTCCATTCCATTCCATTCCATTCCATTCCATTCCATTCCATTCCATTCCGTTCTGCTCAGGTTGATTTCCATTCCATTCCATTCCATTCCATTCCATTCCATTCCATTCCATTCCATTCCATTCCATTCGATTCCATTCGATTCCATTCCATTCCATTCCATTCCAATCCATTCCATTCTACTCGGGTTGATTCCATTCCATTCCATTCCATTCCATTCCATTCCATTCCATTCCATTCCATTCCACTCGATTCCATTCCATTCCATTCCATTCCATTCCAATCCATTCCATTCTACTCGGGTGGATTCCATTCCATTCCATTCTTTTCCATTCCATTCCATTCCATTCCATTCCATTACATTCCATTCGGTTCCATTCCATTCCATTCCATTCCATTCCATTCCATTCCATTCCATTCCATTCCATTCCATTCCGTTCTAATCGGGTTGATTCCATTCTATTCCATTCCATTCCATTCTATTCCATTCAATTCCATTCCATTCCATTCCATTCCATTCCATTCTATTCCATTCCATTCTACTCCATTGAATTCCATTCCATTCCATTCTATTCCATTCCATTCCATTCCTTTCCATTCCATTTAGTTCTACTCGGGTTGATTCCATTCCATTCCATTCCATTCCTTTCCATTCCATTCCAATCCATTCCATTCCATTACTTTCCATTCCATTCCATTCCAATCCATTCCATTCTACTCGGGTTGACTCCATTCCATTCCATTCCATTACATTACATTCCATTATATTCCATTCCATTCCATTCGATTCCGTTCGATTCCATTCCATTCCATTCCATTCCATTCCATTCCATTCCATTCCATTCCATTCGATTCCATTCCATTCCATTCGATTCCATTCCATTCCATTCCATTCCATTCCATTCCAATCCATTCCATTCTACTCGGGTTGATTCAATTCCATTCCATTCCATTCCATTCCATTCCATTCCATTCCATTCCTTTCGATTCCATTCCTTTCCATTCCATTCCATTCCATTCCATTCCATTCCATTCCATTCCATTCCTTTCCATTCCAACCCATTCCGTTCTACTCGGGTTGATTCCATTCCATTCCATTGAATTCCATTCCATTCCATTCCATTCCATTCCATTCCATTCCATTCCATTCCATTCGATTCCATTCCATTCGATTCCATTCCATTCCATTCCATTCCAAACCATTCCATTCTACTCGGGTTCATCATTCCATTCCATTCCATTCCATTCCATTCCATTCCACTCGGGTTCATTCCATTCCATTCCATTCCATTCCATTCCATTCCATTCCACTCGGGTGCATTCCATTCCATTCCATTCCATTCCATTCCATTCCATTCCATTCCATTCCGTTCTGCTCAGGTTGATTTCCATTCCATTCCATTCCATTCCATTCCATTCCATTCCATTCCATTCCATTCCATTCCATTCCATTCCATTCCATTCCATTCCATTCCATTCCGTTCTACTCGGCTTGAATCCATTGAGTTCCGTTCCGTTCCTTTCCGTCCCGACACGTCCCGTCCCGTCCCGTCCCGTCCCGTCCCGTCCCGTGCCGTTTTACTCGTGTTGATTCCTTTCCATTCCGTTCCGCTCGTTTCCGTTACGTTCCATTCCGTTCCACGCGGGTTGGTTCAATTCCATTCTATTCTATTCTATTCCTTTCCCTTCCATTCCATTCCATTCCATTCCATTCTACTCGGGTTGATTCCATGCCATTCCGTTCCGCTCCATTCCGTTCCACGCGGGTTGGTTCAATTCCATTCTATTCTATTCTATTCCTTTCCCTTCCATTCCATTCCATTCCATTCCATTCTACTCGGGTTGATTCCATGCCATTCCGTTCCGTTCCATTCCGTCCCATCCCGACCCGTCCCATCCCGTCCCGTCCCGTCCCATCCCGTTCCGTTCCACATGGGTTGATTCAATTCCTTTCGGTTACATTGAATTCCATTCCATTCCATTCTACTCGGATTGATTCCATTCCATTCCATTCCATTCCATTCCATTCCATTCCATTCCATTCCATTCCATTCCATTCCATTCCATTCCATTGCGTTCCATTCGATTCGATTCCATTCCATTCCTTTCCATTCCATTCCAATCCATTCCATTCTACTTGGGTTGATTCCATTCCATTCCATTCCATTCCATTCGATTCCATTCCATTCCATTCCATTCCATTCCATTCCATTCCATTCCATTCCATTCCATTCCATTCCATTCCATTCCACTCGATTCCATTCCATTCCATTCCATTCCATTCCAATCCATTCCATTCTACTCGGGTGGATTCCATTCCATTCCATTCCTTTCCATTCCATTCCATTCCATTCCATTACATTCCATTCGGTTCCATTCCATTCCATTCCATTCCATTCCATTCCATTCCATTCCATTCCATTCCATTCCGTTCTAATCGGGTTGATTCCATTCTATTCCATTCCATTCCATTCCATTCCATTCAATTCCATTCCATTCCATTCCATTCCATTCCATTCTATTCCATTCCATTCTACTCCATTGAATTCCATTCCATTCCATTCTATTCCATTCCATTCCATTCCTTTCCATTCCATTTAGTTCTATTCGGGTTGATTCCATTCCATTCCATTCCATTCCTTTCCATTCCATTCCAATCCATTCCATTCCATTACTTTCCATTCCATTCCATTCCAATCCATTCCATTCTACTCGGGTTGACTCCATTCCATTCCATTCCATTACATTACATTCCATTATATTCCATTCCATTCCATTCCATTCCGTTCGATTCCACTCCATTCCATTCCATTCCATTCCATTCCATTCCATTCCATTCCATTCGATTCCATTCCATTCCATTCGATTCCATTCGATTCGATTCCATTCCATTCCATTCCATTCCATTCCAATCCATTCCATTCTACTCGGGTTGATTCAATTCCATTCCATTCCATTCCATTCCATTCCATTCCATTCCATTCCATTCCATTCCTTTCGATTCCATTCCATTCCATTCCATTCCATTCCATTCCATTCCATTCCATTCCATTCCATTCCATTCCATTCCGTTCTACTCGGGTTGATTCCATTCCATTCCATTCCATTCCATTCCATTCCATTCCATTCGATTCCATTCGATTCCATTCCATTCCATTCCATTCCATTCCATTCCATTCCATTCCATTCCATTCCATTCCATTCCATTCCATTCCAATCTATTCCATTCGATTCCATTCCACTCAATTCCATTCCATTCCATTCCATTCCATTCCAATCCATTCCTTTCTACTCGTGTTGATTCCCTTCCATTCCATTCCACTCCATTCCATTCCATTCCATTCCATTCCATTCCATTCCATTCCATTCCATTCCATTCCATTCCATTCCATTCCATTCCATTCCGTTCTACTCGGGTTGATTCCATTCTATTCCATTACATTCCATTCGATTCCATTCGATTCCATTCGATTCCTTTCCATTCCATTCCATTCCATTCCATTCCATTCCATTCTATTCCATTCCATTCCATTCCATTCCATTCCATTCCATTCCAATCCATTCCCTTCCGTTCTATTCGGGTTGATTCCATTCCATTCCATTCCATTCCATTCCATTCCATTCCATTCCATTCCATTCCATTCCATTCTATTGCATTCCATTCGATTCCATTCGATTCCATTCCATTCCATTCCATTCCATTCCATTCCATTCCATTCCATTCCATTCTATTCCATTCCATTCCATTCTGTTCCATTCTATTCCATTCCATTCCATTCCGTTCCACTCGGGTTGATTCCATTCTATTCCATTCCATTCCATTCGATTCTATTCGATATCATTCGATTCCATTCCATTCCATTCCATTCCATTCCATTCCATTCCATTCCATTCCATTCCATTCTATTCCATTCCATTCCATTCCATTCCATTCCATTCTATTCCATTCCATTCCATTCCGTTCTACTCGGGTTGATTCCATTCCATTCCATTCCATTCCATTCCATTCCATTCCATTCCACTCGATTCCATTCCATTCCATTCCATTCCATTCCAATCCATTCCATTCTACTCGGGTGGATTCCATTCCATTCCATTCTTTTCCATTCCATTCCATTCCATTCCATTACATTACATTCCATTCGGTTCCATTCCATTCCATTCCATTCCATTCCATTCCATTCCATTCCATTCCATTCCATTCCATTCCGTTCTAATCGGGTTGATTCCATTCTATTCCATTCCATTCCATTCCATTCCATTCCATTCAATTCCATTCCATTCCATTCCATTCCATTCCATTCTATTCCATTCCATTCTACTCCATTGAATTCCATTCCATTCCATTCTATTCCATTCCATTCCATTCCTTTCCATTCCATTTAGTTCTACTCGTGTTGATTCCATTCCATTCCATTCCATTCCTTTCCATTCCATTCCAATCCATTCCATTCCATTACTTTCCATTCCATTCCATTCCAATCCATTCCATTCTACTCGGGTTGACTCCATTCCATTCCATTCCATTACATTACATTCCATTATATTCCATTCCATTCCATTCGATTCCGTTCGATTCCATTCCATTCCATTCCATTCCATTCCATTCCATTCCATTCCATTCCATTCGATTCCATTCCATTCCATTCGATTCCATTCCATTCCATTCCATTCCATTCCATTCCATTCCAATCCATTCCATTCTACTCGGGTTGATTCAATTCCATTCCATTCCATTCCATTCCATTCCATTCCATTCCATTCCATTCCATTCCTTTCGATTCCATTCCTTTCCATTCCATTCCATTCCATTCCATTCCATTCCATTCCATTCCATTCCATTCCGTTCTACTCGGGTTGATTCCACTCCATTCCATTCCATTCCATTCCATTCCATTCCATTCCATTCCATTCCATTCCATTCCATTCCTTTCCATTCCAACCCATTCCGTTCTACTCGGGTTGATTCCATTCCATTCCATTGAATTCCATTCCATTCCATGCCATTCCATTCCATTCCATTCCATTCCATTCCATTCGATTCCATTCCATTCCATTCCATTCCAAACCATTCCATTCTACTCGGGTTCATCATTCCATTCCATTCCATTCCATTCCATTCCACTCGGGTTCATTCCATTCCATTCCATTCCATTCCATTCCATTCCATTCCATTCCACTCGGGTGCATTCCATTCCATTCCATTCCATTCCATTCCATTCCATTCCATTCCGTTCTGCTCAGGTTGATTTCCATTCCATTCCATTCCATTCCATTCCATTCCATTCCATTCCATTCCATTCCATTCCATTCCATTCCATTCCATTCCATTCCGTTCTACTCGGCTTGAATCCATTGAGTTCCGTTCCGTTCCGTTCCGTCCCGACACGTCCCGTCCCGTCCCGTCCCGTCCCGTCCCGTCCCGTCCCGTGCCGTTTTACTCGGGTTGATTCCTTTCCATTCCGTTCCGCTCGTTTCCGTTACGTTCCATTCCGTTCCACGCGGGTTGGTTCAATTCCATTCTATTCTATTCTATTCCTTTCCCTTCCATTCCATTCCATTCCATTCCATTCTACTCGGGTTGATTCCATGCCATTCCGTTCCGCTCCATTCCGTTCCACGCGGGTTGGTTCAATTCCATTCTATTCTATTCTATTCCTTTCCATTCCATTCCATTCCATTCCATTCCATTCTACTCGGGTTGATTCCATGCCATTCCGTTCCGTTCCATTCCGTCCCATCCCGACCCGTCCCATCCCGTCCCGTCCCGTCCCATCCCGTTCCGTTCCACATGGGTTGATTCAATTCCTTTCGGTTACATTGAATTCCATTCCATTCCATTCTACTCGGATTGATTCCATTCCATTCCATTCCATTCCATTCCATACCATTCCATTCCATTCCATTTCATTCCATTCCATTCCATTCCATTTCTTTCGATTCCATTCGTTTCCATTCCATTCCATTCCATTCCATTCTATTCCTTTCGATTCCATTCCATTCCATTAAATTCCATTCCATTCCATTCCATTCCATTCCATTCCATTCCATTCCATTCCATTCCGTTCTACTCGGGTTGATTCCACTCCATTCCATTCCATTCCATTCCATTATATACCATCCCATTCGATTCCATTCCATTCCATTCCATTCCATTCCATTCCATTCCATTCCATTCCATTCCATTCCATTCCATTCCATTCCGTTCTAGTCGGGTTGATTCCATTCTATTCCATTCCATCCATTCCATTCCATTCCATTCCATTCGATTCCATTCCATTCCATTCCATTCTATTCCATTCCATTCTACTCCATTGAATTCCATTCCAATCCATTCAGTTCCATTCCATTCCATCCCTTTCCATTCCATTTAGTTCTACTCGGGTTGATTCCATTCCATTCCATTCCATTCCATTCCATTCCATTCCATTCCATTCCGTTCAATTCCATTCCATTCCGTTACTTTCCATTCCATTCCATTCCAATCCATTCCATTCTACTCGGGTTGACTCCATTCCATTCCATTCCTTTCCATTCCATTATATTCCATTCTAATCCATTCGATTCCGTTCGATTCCATTCCATTCCATTCCATTCCATTCCATTCCATTCCATTCCATTCCATTCCATTCCATTCCATTCCATTCCATTCCGTTCTACTCGGGTTGATTCCATTCCATTCCTTTCCATTCCATTCCATTCCATTCCATTCCATTCCATTCCATTCCATTCCATTCCATTCCATTCCAATCCATTCCATTCTACTCGGGTTGATTCCATTCCATTCCATTGCATTCGACTCCATTCGATTCCATTCGATTCCATTCCGTTCCATTCCGTTCCATTCCATTCCATTCTATTCCATTGAATTCCATTCCATTCCATTCCATTCCATTCCATTCCATTCCATTCCATTCCATTCCGTTCTACTCGGGTTGATTCCATTCCATTCCATTCCATTCCATTCCATTCCATTCCATTCCATTCCAATCTATTCCATTCTATTCAATTCGATTCCATTCGATTCCATTCAATTCCATTCAATTCCATTCCATTCCATTCCAATCCATTCCATTCTACTCGGGTTGATTCCATTCCATTCCATTCCATTCCATTCCATTCCATTCCATTCCATTCCATTCCATTCCATTCCATTCCATTCGATTCCATTCGATTCCATTCCATTCCATTCCATTCCATTCCATTCCATTCCAATCTATTCCATTCGATTCCATTCCATTCCATTCCATTCCATTCCATTCCATTCCATTCCATTCCAATCCATTCCATTCTACTCGTGTTGATTCCCTTCCATTCCATTCAACTCCATTCCATTCCATTCCATTCCATTCCATTCCATTCCATTCTATTCCATTCCATTCCATTCCATTCCATTCCGTTCTACTCGGGTTGATTCCATTCTATTCCATTACATTCCATTCGATTCCATTCGATTCCATTCGATTCCTTTCCATTCCATTCCATTCCATTCCATTCCATTCCATTCCATTCTATTCCATTCCATTCCATTCCATTCCATTCCATTCCATTCCAATCCATTCCCTTCCGTTCTATTCGGGTTGATTCCATTCCATTCCATTCCATTCCATTCCATTCCATTCCATTCCATTCCATTCTATTGCATTCCATTCGATTCCATTCGATTCCATTCCATTCCATTCCATTCCATTCCATTCCATTCCATTCCATTCCATTCCATTCTATTCCATTCCATTCCATTCTGTTCCATTCTATTCCATTCCATTCCATTCCGTTCCACTCGGGTTGATTCCATTCTATTCCATTCCATTCCATTCGATTCCATTCGATATCATTCGATTCCATTCCATTCCATTCCATTCCATTCCATTCCATTCCATTCCATTCCATTCTATTCCATTCCATTCCATTCCATTCCATTCCATTCTATTCCATTCCATTCCATTCCGTTCTACTCGGGTTGATTCCATTCCATTCCATTTCATTCCATTCCATTCCATTCCATTCCATTCGATTCCATTCGTTTCCATTCCATTCCATTCCATTCCAATCCATTCCATTCTACTCGTGTTGATTCCATTCCATTCCATTCCATTCCATTCCATTCCATTCCATTCCATTCCATTCTATTCCATTCCATTCTACTCCATTGAATTCCATTCCATTCCATTCTATTCCATTCCATTCCATTCCTTTCCATTCCATTTAGTTCTACTCGGGTTGATTCCATTCCATTCCATTCCATTCCTTTCCATTCCATTGCAATCCATTCCATTCCATTAGTTTCCATTCCATTCCATTCCAATCCATTCCATTCTACTCGGTTTGACTCCATTCCATTCCATTCCATTACATTACATTCCATTATATTCCATTCCATTCCATTCGATTCCGTTCGATTCCATTCCATTCCATTCCATTCCATTCCATTCCATTCCATTCCATTCCATTCCATTCCATTCGATTCCATTCCTTTCAATTCCATTCCATTCCATTCCATTCCATTCCAATCCATTCCATTCTACTCGGGTTGATTCAATTCCATTCCATTCCATTCCATTCCATTCCATTCCATTCCATTACATTCCTTTCGATTCCATTCCATTCCATTCCATTCCATTCCATTCCATTCCATTCCATTCCATTCCATTCCGTCCTACTCGGGTTGATTCCACTCCATTCCATTCCATTCCTTTCGATTCCATTCCATTCCATTCCATTCCAATCCATTCCATTCTACTAGGGTTGATTCCATTCCATTCCATTCCATTCCATTCCATTCCATTCCATTCCATTCCATTCCATTCCATTCCATTCTATTCCTTTCGATTCCATTCCATTCCATTAAATTCCATTCCATTTCTTTCCATTCCATTCCATTCCATTCCATTCCATTCCATTCCATTCCATTCCGTTCTACTCGGGTTGATTCCACTCCATTCCATTCCATTCCATTCCATTATATACCATCCCATTCGATTCCATTCCATTCCATTCCATTCCATTCCATTCCATTCCATTCCATTCCATTCCATTCCATTCCATTCCATTCCGTTCTAGTCGGGTTGATTCCATTCTATTCCATTCCATTCCATTCCATTCCATTCCATTCCATTCGATTCCATTCCATTCCATTCCATTCTATTCCATTCCATTCTACTCCATTGAATTCCATTCCATTCCATTCAATTCCATTCCATTCCATCCCTTTCCATTCCATTTAGTTCTACTCGGGTTGATTCCATTCCATTCCATTCCATTCCATTCCATTCCATTCCATTCCATTCCATTCCATTCCATTCCATTCTATTCCTTTCGATTCCATTCCATTCCATTAAATTCCATTCCATTCCATTCCATTCCATTCCATTCCCTTCCATTCCATTCCATTCCATTCCGCTCTACTCGGGTTGATTCCACTCCATTCCATTCCATTCCATTCCATTATATACCATCCCATTCGATTCCATTCCATTCCATTCCATTCCACTCCATTCCATTCCATTCCATTCCATTCCATTCCATTCCGTTCTAGTCGGGTTGATTCCATTCTATTCCATTCCATTCCATTCCATTCCATTCCATTCCATTCGATTCCATTCCATTCCATTCCATTCTATTCCATTCCATTCTACTCCATTGAATTCCATTCCATTCCATTCAATTCCATTCCATTCCATCCCTTTCCATTCCATTTAGTTCTACTCGGGTTGATTCCATTCCATTCCATTCCATTCCATTCCATTCCATTCAATTCCATTGCATTCCGTTACTTTCCATTCCATTCCATTCCAATCCATTCCATTCTACTCGGGTTGACTCCATTCCATTCCATTCCTTTCCATTCCATTATATTCCATTCTAATCCATTCGATTCCGTTCGATTCCATTCCATTCCATTCCATTCCATTCCATTGCATTCCATTCCATTCCATTCCATTCCATTCCGTTCTACTCGGGTTGATTCCATTCCATTCCTTTCCATTCCATTCCATTCCATTCCATTCCATTCCATTCCATTCCATTCCATTCCATTCCATTCCATTCCATTCCATTCCATTCCATTCCCTTCCATTCCATTCCATTCCAATCCATTCCATTCTACTCGGGTTGATTCCATTCCATTCCATTGCATTCGACTCCATTCGATTCCATTCGATTCCATTCCATTCCATTCCGTTCCATTCCATTCCATTCCATTCCATTCTATTCCATTGAATTCCATTCCATTCCATTCCATTCCATTCCATTCCATTCCATTCCATTCCATTCCATTCCATTCCATTCCATTCCATTCCATTCCGTTCTACTCGGGTTGATTCCATTCCATTCCATTCCATTCCATTCCATTCCATTCCATTCCATTCCATTCCAATCTATTCCATTCTATTCAATTCGATTCCATTCGATTCCATTCAATTCCATTCAATTCCATTCCATTCCATTCCATTCCATTCGATTCCATTCCATTCCATTCGATTCAATTCGATTCCATTCCATTCCATTCCATTCCATTCCATTCCAATCCATGCCATTCTACTCGGGTTGATTCCATTCCATTCCATTCCATTCCATTCCATTCCATTCCATTCCATTCCATTCCATTCCTTTCGATTCCATTCCATTCCATTCCATTCCATTCCATTCCATTCCATTCCATTCCATTCCATTCCATTCCATTCCGTTCTACTCGGGTTGATTCCATTCCATTCCATTCCATTCCATTCCATTCCATTCGATTCCATTCGATTCCATTCCATTCCATTCCATTCCATTCCATTCCATTCCATTCCATTCCAATCTATTCCATTCGATTCCATTCCATTCCATTCCATTCCATTCCATTCCATTCCAATCCATTCCATTCTACTCGTGTTGATTCCCTTCCATTCCATTCCACTCCATTCCAATCCATTCCATTCCATTCCATTCCATTCCATTCCATTCCATTCCATTCCATTCCATTCCATTCCATTCCATTCCATTCCATTCCATTCCATTCCATTCCGTTCTACTCGGGTTGATTCCATTCTATTCCATTACATTCCATTCGATTCCATTCGATTCCATTCGATTCCTTTCCATTCCATTCCATTCCATTCCATTCCATTCCATTCTATTCCATTCCATTCCATTCCATTCCATTCCATTCCATTCCAATCCATTCCCTTCCGTTCTATTCGGGTTGATTCTATTCCATTCCATTCCATTCCATTCCATTCCATTCCATTCCATTCCATTCCATTCTATTGCATTCCATTCGATTCCATTCGATTCCATTCCATTCCATTCCATTCCATTCCATTCCATTCCATTCCATTCCATTCCATTCCATTCTATTCCATTCCATTCCATTCTGTTCCATTCTATTCCATTCCATTCCATTCCGTTCCACTCGGGTTGATTCCATTCTATTCCATTCCATTCCATTCGATTCCATTCGATATCATTCGATTCCATTCCATTCCATTCCATTCCATTCCATTCCATTCCATTCCATTCTATTCCATTCCATTCCATTCCATTCCATTCCATTCTATTCCATTCCATTCCATTCCGTTCTACTCGGGTTGATTCCATTCCATTCCATTTCATTCCATTCCATTCCATTCCATTCGATTCCATTCGATTCCATTCCATTCCATTCCATTCCAATCCATTCCATTCTACTCGGGTTGATTCCATTCCATTCCATTCCATTCCATTCCATTCCATTCCATTCCATTCCATTCCACTCGATTCCATTCCATTCCATTCCATTCCATTCCAATCCATTCCATTCTACTCGGGTGGATTCCATTCCATTCCATTCTTTTCCATTCCATTCCATTCCATTCCATTACATTACATTCCATTCGGTTCCATTCCATTCCATTCCATTCCATTCCATTCCATTCCATTCCATTCCATTCCATTCCGTTCTAATCGGGTTGATTCCATTCTATTCCATTCCATTCCATTCCATTCCATTCAATTCCATTCCATTCCATTCCATTCCATTCCATTCTATTCCATTCCATTCTACTCCATTGAATTCCATTCCATTCCATTCTATTCCATTCCATTCCATTCCTTTCCATTCCATTTAGTTCTACTCGGGTTGATTCCATTCCATTCCATTCCATTCCTTTCCATTCCATTCCAATCCATTCCATTCCATTACTTTCCATTCCATTCCATTCCAATCCATTCCATTCTACTCGGGTTGACTCCATTCCATTCCATTCCATTACATTACATTCCATTATATTCCATTCCATTCCATTCGATTCCGTTCGATTCCATTCCATTCCATTCCATTCCATTCCATTCCATTCCATTCGATTCCATTCCATTCCATTGATTCCATTCCATTCCATTCCATTCCATTCCATTCCATTCCAATCCATTCCATTCTACTCGGGTTGATTCAATTCCATTCCATTCCATTCCATTCCATTCCATTCCATTCCATTCCATTCCTTTCGATTCCATTCCTTTCCATTCCATTCCATTCCATTCCATTCCATTCCATTCCATTCCATTCCATTCCATTCCATTCCGTTCTACTCGGGATGATTCCACTCCATTCCATTCCATTCCATTCCATTCCATTCCATTCCATTCCATTCCATTCCTTTCCATTCCAACCAATTCCGTTCTACTCGGGTTGATTCCATTCCATTCTATTGAATTCCATTCCATTCCATGCCATTCCATTCCATTCCATTCCATTCCATTCCATTCGATTCCATTCCATTCCATTCCATTCCAAACCATTCCATTCTACTCGGGTTCATCATTCCATTCCATTCCATTCCATTCCATTCCACTCGGGTTCATTCCATTCCATTCCATTCCATTCCATTCCATTCCATTCCATTCCACTCGGGTGCATTCCATTCCATTCCATTCCATTCCATTCCATTCCATTCCATTCCATTCCATTCCATTCCATTCCGTTCTGCTCAGGTTGATTTCCATTCCATTCCATTCCATTCCATTCCATTCCATTCCATTCCATTCCATTCCATTCCATCAGATTCCATTCCATTCCATTCCATTCCATTCCATTCCGTTCTACTCGGCTTGAATCCATTGAGTTCCGTTCCGTCCCGACACGTCCCGTCCCGTCCCGTCCCGTCCCGTCCCGTCCCGTGCCGTTTTACTCGGGTTGATTCCTTTCCATTCCGTTCCGCTCGTTTCCGTTACGTTCCATTCCGTTCCACGCGGGTTGGTTCAATTCCATTCTATTCTATTCTATTCCTTTCCCTTCCATTCCATTCCATTCCATTCCATTCTACTCGGGTTGATTCTATGCCATTCCGTTCCGCTCCATTCCGTTCCACGCTGGTTGGTTCAATTCCATTCTATTCTATTCTATTCCTTTCCCTTCCATTCCATTCCATTCCATTCCATTC
The DNA here is from genome assembly GCF_029281585.2 of Gorilla gorilla gorilla. Taxonomy (NCBI): domain Eukaryota; kingdom Metazoa; phylum Chordata; class Mammalia; order Primates; family Hominidae; genus Gorilla; species Gorilla gorilla. The sequence goes on from NC_073241.2 coordinate 3,300,855, forward strand.
TACTCGGGTTGATTCCATGCCATTCCGTTCCGTTCCATTCCGTCCCATCCCGACCCGTCCCATCCCGTCCCGTCCCGTCCCATCCCGTTCCGTTCCACATGGGTTGATTCAATTCCTTTCGGTTACATTGAATTCCATTCCATTCCATTCTACTCGGATTGATTCCATTCCATTCCATTCCATTCCATTCCATTCCATTCCATTCCATTCCATTGCGTTCCATTCGATTCGATTCCATTCCATTCCATTCCATTCCATTCCAATCCATTCCATTCTACTTGGGTTGATTCCATTCCATTCCATTCCATTCCATTCGATTCCATTCCATTCCATTCCATTCCATTCCATTCCATTCCATTCCATTCCATTCCATTCCATTCCATTCCATTCGATTCCATTCTGTTCTACTCGGGTTGATTCCACTCCATTCCATTCCATTCCATTCCAATCTATTCCATTCCATTCCATTCTATTCCATTCGTTTCCATTCCATTCCATTTCATTTTATTCCATTACATTCCATTCCATTCTATTCCATTGAATTCCATTCCATTCCATTCCATTCCATTCCGTTCTACTCGGGTTGATTCCACTCCATTCCATTCCATTCCATTCCATTCCACTCGGGTTGATCATTCCATTCCATTCCATTCCATTGCATTCCATTCCATTCCATTCCATTCCTTTCCATTTACTCCATTCCGTTCTACTCGGGTTGATTCCATTGAGTTTGGTTCCGTTCCGTTCCATCCCGTCCCGTCCCGTCCCGTCCCGTCCCGTGCCGTTTTACTCAGGTTGATTCCTTTCCATTCCGTTCCGCTCGTTTTCGTTGCGTTCCATTCCGTTCCACGCGGGTTGGTTCAATTCCATTCTATTCTATTCTATTCCTTTCCATTCCATTCCATTCCATTCCATTCCATTCTACTCGGGTTGATTCCATGCCATTCCGTTCCGTTCCATTCCGTCCCATCCCGAACCGTCCCATCACGTCCCGTCCCGTCCCATCCCGTTCCGTTCCACATGGGTTGATTCAATTCCTTTCGGTTACATTGAATTCCATTCCATTCCATTCTACTCGGATTGATTCCATTCCATTCCATTCCACTCCATTCCATTCCATTCCATTCCATTCCATTCCTTTCCATTCCAATCCATTCCATGCTACTCGGGTTGATTCCATTCCATTCCATTCCATTCCATTCCATTCCATTCCATTCCATTCCATTCCATTCCATTCCATTCCATTCCATTTCATTCCATTCCATTCCATTTCATTCCATTCCATTCCATTCCATTCCATTCCATTCCATTCCATTCCATTCCATTAGATTCCATTCCATTCCATTCCATTCCATTCCATTCCGTTCTACTCGGGTTGATTCCATTCCATTCCATTCCATTCCGTTCTACTCGGATTGATTCCATTCCATTCCATTCCATTCCATTCCATTCCATTCCATTCCATTCCATTGCGTTCCATTCGATTCGATTCCATTCCATTCCTTTCCATTCCATTCCAATCCATTCCATTCTACTTGGGTTGATTCCATTCCATTCCATTCCATTCCATTCGATTCCATTCAATTCCATTCCATTCCATTCCATTCCATTCCATTCCATTCCATTCCATTCCATTCCATTACACTCGATTCCATTCCATTCCATTCCATTCCATTCCAATCCATTCCATTCTACTCGGGTGGATTCCATTCCATTCCATTCCTTTCCATTCCATTCCATTCCATTCCATTACATTCCATTCGGTTCCATTCCATTCCATTCCATTCCATTCCATTCCATTCCATTCCATTCCATTCCATTCCATTCCGTTCTAATCGGGTTGATTCCATTCTATTCCATTCCATTCCATTCCATTCCATTCAATTCCATTCCATTCCATTCCATTCCATTCCATTCTATTCCATTCCATTCTACTCCATTGAATTCCATTCCATTCCATTCTATTCCATTCCATTCCATTCCGTTCCATTCCATTTAGTTCTACTCGGGTTGATTCCATTCCATTCCATTCCATTCCTTTCCATTCCATTCCAATCCATTCCATTCCATTACTTTCCATTCCATTCCATTCCAATCCATTCCATTCTACTCGGGTTGATTCAATTCCATTCCATTCCATTCCATTCCATTCCATTCCATTCCATTCCATTCCATTCCTTTCGATTCCATTCCATTCCATTCCATTCCATTCCATTCCATTCCATTCCATTCCATTCCATTCCATTCCATTCCGTTCTACTCGGGTTGATTCCATTCCATTCCATTCCATTCCATTCCATTCCATTCCATTCCATTCCATTCCTTTCCATTCCAACCCATTCCGTTCTACTCGGGTTGATTCCATTCCATTCCATGGAATTCCATTCCATTCCATTCCATTCCATTCCATTCCATTCGATTCCATTCCATTCCATTCCATTCCAAACCATTCCATTCTACTCGGGTTCATCATTCCATTCCATTCCATTCCATTCCATTCCACTCGGGTTCATTCCATTCCATTCCATTCCATTCCATTCCATTCCACTCGGGTGCATTCCATTCCATTCCATTCCATTCCATTCCATTCCATTCCATTCCATTCCATTCCATTCCGTTCTGCTCAGGTTGATTTCCATTCCATTCCATTCCATTCCATTCCATTCCATTCCATTCCATTCCATTCCATTCCATTCCATTCCATTCCTTTCCATTCCATTCCATTCCGTTCTACTCGGCTTGAATCCATTGAGTTCCGTTCCGTTCCGTTCCGTCCCGACACGTCCCGTCCCGTCCCGTCCCGTCCCGTCCCGTCCCGTGCCGTTTTACTCGGGTTGATTCCTTTCCATTCCGTTCCGCTCGTTTCCGTTACGTTCCATTCCGTTCCACGCGGGTTGGTTCAATTCCATTCTATTCTATTCTATTCCTTTCCCTTCCATTCCATTCCATTCCATTCCATTCTACTCGGGTTGATTCTATGCCATTCCGTTCCGCTCCATTCCGTTCCACGCTGGTTGGTTCAATTCCATTCTATTCTATTCTATTCCTTTCCCTTCCATTCCATTCCATTCCATTCCATTCTACTCGGGTTGATTCCATGCCATTCCGTTCCGTTCCATTCCGTCCCATCCCGACCCGTCCCATCCCGTCCCGTCCCGTCCCATCCCGTTCCGTTCCACATGGGTTGATTCAATTCCTTTCGGTTACATTGAATTCCATTCCATTCCATTCTACTCGGATTGATTCCATTCCATTCCATTCCATTCCATTCCATTCCATTCCATTCCATTCCATTCCATTGCGTTCCATTCGATTCGATTCCATTCCATTCCATTCCATTCCATTCCAATCCATTCCATTCTACTTGGGTTGATTCCATTCCATTCCATTCCATTCCATTCCATTCCATTCCATTCCATTCCATTCCATTCCATTCCATTCCATTCCATTCCATTCCATTCCATTCCATTCCTTTCGATTCCATTCTGTTCTACTCGGGTTGATTCCACTCCATTCCATTCCATTCCATTCCAATCTATTCCATTCCATTCCATTCTATTCCATTCGTTTCCATTCCATTCCATTTCATTTTATTCCATTACATTCCATTCCATTCTATTCCATTGAATTCCATTCCATTCCATTCCATTCCATTCCATTCCGTTCTACTCGGGTTGATTCCACTCCATTCCATTCCATTCCATTCCATTCCATTCCACTCGGGTTGATCATTCCATTCCATTCCATTCCATTGCATTCCATTCCATTCCATTCCATTCCTTTCCATTTACTCCATTCCGTTCTACTCGGGTTGATTCCATTGAGTTTGGTTCCGTTCCGTTCCATCCCGTCCCGTCCCGTCCCGTCCCGTCCCGTGCCGTTTTACTCAGGTTGATTCCTTTCCATTCCGTTCCGCTCGTTTTCGTTGCGTTCCATTCCGTTCCATGCGGGTTGGTTCAATTCCATTCTATTCTATTCTATTCCTTTCCATTCCATTCCATTCCATTCCATTCCATTCTACTCGGGTTGATTCCATGCCATTCCGTTCCGTTCCATTCCGTCCCATCCCGAACCGTCCCATCACGTCCCGTCCCGTCCCATCCCGTTCCGTTCCACATGGGTTGATTCAATTCCTTTCGGTTACATTGAATTCCATTCCATTCCATTCTACTCGGATTGATTCCATTCCATTCCATTCCATTCCATTCCATTCCATTCCATTCCATTCCATTCCATTCCTTTCCATTCCAATCCATTCCATGCTACTCGGGTTGATTCCATTCCATTCCATTCCATTCCATTCCATTCCATTCCATTCCATTCCATTCCATTCCATTTCATTCCATTCCATTCCATTCCATTCCATTCCATTCCATTCCATTCCATTCCATTCCATTCCATTCCATTCCATTCCATTCCATTAGATTCCATTCCATTCCATTCCATTCCATTCCATTCCGTTCTACTCGGGTTGATTCCATTCTATTCCATTCCATTCCGTTCGATTCCATTTGATTCCATTTGATTCCATTCCATTCCATTCCATTCCCTTCCATTCCATTCTATTCCATTGAATTCCATTCCATTCCATTCCATTCCATTCCATTCCGTTCTACTCTGATTGATTCCATTAAATTCCATTCCATTCCATTCCGTTCTACTCTGATTGATTCCATTAAATTCCATTCCATTCCATTCCATTCGATTCCATTCCATTCCATTCCATTCCATTCCATTCCATTGCATTCCATTCCATTCCAATACATTCCATTCTACTCTGGTTGATTCCATTCCATTCCATTCCATTCCATTCCATTCGTCTCCATTCGATTCCATTGGATTCCATTCCATTCCATTCCATGGAATTCCATTCCATTCCACTCCATTCCATTCCATTCCATTCCATTCCATTAAATTCCATTCCATTCCATTCCGTTCTACTCGGGTTGATTCCATTCCATTCCATTCCATTCCATTCCATTCCATTCCATTCCATTCCATTCCATTCCATTCCATTCCATTCCATTCCACTCCATTCCATTCGATTCCATTCGATTCCATTCCATTCCATTCCATTCCATTCCAATCCATTCCATTCTACTCGGGTTGATTCCATTCCATTCCATTCCATTCCATTCCATTCCATTCCATTCCATTCCATTCCATTCCATTCCATAGCATTCCATTCGATTCCATTAGATTCCATTCCATTCCATTCCATTCCATTCCATTCCATTCCATTCCGTTCCACTCGGGTTGATTCCATTCTATTCCATTCCATTCCATTCGATTCCATTCGATATCATTCGATTCCATTCCATCCCATTCCATTCCGTTCTACTCGGGTTGATTCCATTCCATTTCATTCCATTCCATTCCATTCCATTTCTTTCGATTCCATTCGTTTCCATTCCATTCCATTCCATTCCAATCCATTCCATTCTACTCGGGTTGATTCCATTCCATTCCATTCCATTCCATTCCATTCCATTCCATTCCATTCCATTCCACTCGATTCCATTCCATTCCACTCGATTCCATTCCATTCCTTTCCATTCCATTCCAATCCATTCCATTCTACTCGGGTGGATTCCATTCCATTCCATTCCATTCCATTCCATTCCATTCCATTCCATTCCATTCCATTCCATTCCGTTCTAGTCGGGTTGATTCCATTCTATTCCATTCCATTCCATTCCATTCCATTCCATTCCATTCCATTCCATTCCATTCCATTCTATTCCATTCCATTCTACTCCATTGAATTCCATTCCATTCCATTCAATTCCATTCCATTCCATTCCTTTCCATTCCATTTAGTTCTACTCGGGTTGATTCCATTCCATTCCATTCCATTCCATTCCATTCCATTCCATTCCATTCCATTCCATTCCATTACTTTCCATTCCATTCCATTCCAATCCATTCCATTCTACTCGGGTTGACTCCATTCCATTCCATTCCATTCCATTCCATTCCATTCCATTCCATTCCATTCCATTCCATTCCATTCCATTCCATTCCATTCCATTCCATTCCATTCCATTCCATTCCATTCCATTTACTCCATTCCGTTCTACTCGGGTTGATTCCATTGAGTTTGGTTCCGTCCCGTCCCGTCCCGTCCCGTCCCGTCCCGTGCCGTTTTACTCAGGTTGATTCCTTTCCATTCCGTTCCGCTCGTTTCCTTTAGTTTCCATTCCGTTCCACGCGGGTTGGTTCAATTCCATTCTATTCTATTCTATTCCTTTCCCTTCCATTCCATTCCATTCCATTCCATTCTACTCGGGTTGATTCCATGCCATTCCGTTCCTTTCCATTCCGTCCCATCCCGATCCGTCCCATCCCGTCCTGTCCCGTCCCATCCCGTTCCATTCCACATGGGTTGATTCAATTCCTTTCGGTTAGATTGAACTCCATTCCATTCCATTCTACTCGGATTGACTCCATTCCATTCCATTCCATTCCATTCCATTCCATTCCATTCCATTCCATTCCATTCCATTCCAATCCATTCCATTCTACTCGGGTTGATTCCATTCTATTCCATTCCATTCCATTCCATTCCATTCCATTCCATTCCATTTCATTCCATTCCATTCCATTCCATTCCATTCCATTCCATTCCATTCCATTCCATTCGATTCCATTCCATTCCATTCCATTCCATTCCATTCCATTCCATTCCATTCCATTCCGTTCTACTCGGGTTGATTCCATTCTATTCCTTTCCATTCCGTTCGATTCCATTTGATTCCATTCGATTCCATTCCATTCCATTCCATTCCATTCCATTCCATTCCATTCCATTCTATTCCATTGAATTCCATTCCATTCCATTCCATTCCATTCCATTCCATTCCATTCCATTCCATTCCGTTCTACTCTGATTGATTCCATTCCATTCCATTCCATTCCATTCCATTCCATTCCATTCCATTCCATTCCATTCCAATACATTCCATTCTACTCTGGTTGATTCCATTCCATTCCATTCCATTCCATTCCATTCCATTCGTCTGCATTCGATTCCATTCCATTCCATTCCATTCTATTCCATTGAATTCCATTGAATTCCATTCCATTCCATTCCATTCCATTCCATTCGATTCCATTCCATTCCATTCCATTCCATTCCATTCGATTCCATTCCATTCCATTCCATTCCATTCCATTCCATTCCATTCCATTCCATTCCATTCCAATCTATTCCATTCCATTCAATTCTATTCCATTCGTTTCCATTCCATTCCATTTCATTTTATTCCATTACATTCCATTCCATTCTATTCCATTGAATTCCATTCCATTCCATTCCATTCCATTCAATTCCATTCCATTCCATTCCATTCCGTTCTACTCGGGTTGATTCCACTCCATTCCATTCCATTCCATTCCATTCCATTCCACTCGGGTTGATCATTCCATTCCATTCCATTCCATTCCATTCCATTCCATTCCATTCCATTCCATTCCGTTCCATTCCGTTCCATTCCACTCGGGCTCATTCCATTCCATTCCATTCAATTCCATTCCATTCCATTCCATTGCATTCCATTCCATTCCATTCCATTCCGTTCTACTCGGTTTGATTTCCATTCCATTCCATTCCATTCCATTCCATTCCATTCCATTCCATTCCATTCCATTCCATTCCATTCCATTCCTTTCCATTTACTCCATTCCGTTCTACTCGGGTTGATTCCATTGAGTTTGGTTCCGTTCCGTTCCGTCCCGTCCCGTTCCGTCCCGTCCCGTCCCGTGCCGTTTTACTCAGGTTGATTCCTTTCCATTCCGTTCCGCTCGTTTTCGTTGCGTTCCATTCCGTTCCACGCGGGTTGGTTCAATTCCATTCTATTGTATTCTATTCCTTTCCATTCCATTCCATTCCATTCCATTCCATTCTACTCGGGTTGATTCCATGCCATTCCGTTCCGTTCCATTCCGTCCCATCCCGAACCGTCCCATCACGTCCCGTCCCGTCCCATCCCGTTCCGTTCCACATGGGTTGATTCAATTCCTTTCGGTTACATTGAATTCCATTCCATTCCATTCTACTCGGATTGATTCCATTCCATTCCATTCCATTCCATTCCATTCCATTCCATTCCATTCCATTCCATTCCATTCCTTTCCATTCCAATCCATTCCATGCTACTCGGGTTGATTCCATTCCATTCCATTCCATTCCATTCCATTCCATTCCATTCCATTCCATTTCATTCCATTCCATTCCATTCCATTCCATTCCATTCCATTCCATTCCATTCCATTCCATTCCGTTCCATTCGATTCCATTCCATTCCATTCCATTCCATTCCATTCCATTCCGTTCTACTCGGGTTGATTCCATTCTATTCCATTCCATTCCGTTCGATTCCATTTGATTCCATTCGATTCCATTCCATTCCATTCCATTCCCTTCCATTCCATTCTATTCCATTGAATTCCATTCCATTCCATTCCATTCCATTCCATTCCGTTCTACTCTGATTGATTCCATTAAATTCCATTCCATTCCATTCCGTTCTACTCTGATTGATTCCATTAAATTCCATTCCATTCCATTCCATTCGATTCCATTCCATTCCATTCCATTCCATTCCATTCCATTGCATTCCATTCCATTCCAATACATTCCATTCTACTCTGGTTGATTCCATTCCATTCCATTCCATTCCATTCCATTCGTCTCCATTCGATTCCATTCGATTCCATTCCATTCCATTCCATGGAATTCCATTCCATTCCACTCCATTCCATTCCATTCCATTCCATTCCATTCCATTCCGTTCTACTCGGGTTGATTCCATTCCATTCCATTCCATTCCATTCCATTCCATTCCATTCCATTCCATTCCACTCCATTCCATTCGATTCCATTCGATTCCATTCCATTCCATTCCATTCCATTCCAATCCATTCCATTCTACTCGGGTTGATTCCATTCCATTCCATTCCATTCCATTCCATTCCATTCCATTCCATTCCATTCCATTCCATAGCATTCCATTCGATTCCATTAGATTCCATTCCATTCCATTCCATTCCATTCCATTCCATTCCATTCCATTCCATTCCGTTCCACTCGGGTTGATTCCATTCTATTCCATTCCATTCCATTTGATTCCATTCGATATCATTCGATTCCATTCCATCCCATTCCATTCCATTCCATTCCGTTCTACTCGGGTTGATTCCATTCCATTTCATTCCATTCCATTCCATTCCATTTCTTTCGATTCCATTCGTTTCCATTCCATTCCATTCCATTCCAATCCATTCCATTCTACTCGGGTTGATTCCATTCCATTCCATTCCATTCCATTCCATTCCATTCCATTCCATTCCACTCGATTCCATTCCATTCCACTCGATTCCATTCCATTCCTTTCCATTCCATTCCAATCCATTCCATTCTACTCGGGTGGATTCCACTCCATTCCATTCCATTCCATTCCATTCCATTCCATTCCATTCCATTCGATTCCATTCCATTCCATTCCATTCCATTCCATTCCATTCCATTCCATTCCGTTCTAGTCGGGTTGATTCCATTCTATTCCATTCCATTCCATTCCATTCCATTCCATTCCATTCCATTCCATTCCATTCCATTCTATTCCATTCCATTCTACTCCATTGAATTCCATTCCATTCCATTCAATTCCATTCCATTCCATTCCTTTCCATTCCATTTAGTTCTACTCGGGTTGATTCCATTCCATTCCATTCCATTCCATTCCATTCCATTCCATTCCATTCCATTCCATTCCATTACTTTCCATTCCATTCCATTCCAATCCTTTCCATTCTACTCGGGTTGACTCCATTCCATTCCATTCCATTCCATTCCATTCCATTCCATTATATTCCATTCTATTCCATTCGATTCCGTTCGATTCCATTCCATTCCATTCCATTCCATTCCATTCCATTCCATTCCATTCCATTCCATTCCATTCCATTCGATTCCATTCCATTCCATTCGATTCCATTCCATTCCATTCCATTCCATTCCATTCCATTCCATTCCATTCCATTCCATTTACTCCATTCCGTTCTACTCGGGTTGATTCCATTGAGTTTGGTTCCGTCCCGTCCCGTCCCGTCCCGTCCCGTCCCGTGCCGTTTTACTCAGGTTGATTCCTTTCCATTCCGTTCCGCTCGTTTCCTTTAGTTTCCATTCCATTCCACGCGGGTTGGTTCAATTCCATTCTATTCTATTCTATTCCTTTCCCTTCCATTCCATTCCATTCCATTCCATTCTACTCGGGTTGATTCCATGCCATTCCGTTCCGTTCCATTCCGTCCCATCCCGATCCGTCCCATCCCGTCCTGTCCCGTCCCATCCCGTTCCATTCCACATGGGTTGATTCAATTCCTTTCGGTTAGATTGAACTCCATTCCATTCCATTCTACTCGGATTGACTCCATTCCATTCCATTCCATTCCATTCCATTCCATTCCATTCCATTCCATTCCATTCCATTCCAATCCATTCCATTCTACTCGGGTTGATTCCATTCTATTCCATTCCATTCCATTCCATTCCATTCCATTCCATTCCATTCCATTTCATTCCATTCCATTCCATTCCATTCCATTCCATTCCATTCCATTCCATTCCATTCGATTCCATTCCATTCCATTCCATTCCATTCCATTCCATTCCATTCCATTCCGTTCTACTCGGGTTGATTCCATTCTATTCCTTTCCATTCCGTTCGATTCCATTTGATTCCATTCGATTCCATTCCATTCCATTCCATTCCCTTCCATTCCATTCTATTCCATTGAATTCCATTCAATTCCATTCCATTCCATTCCATTCCATTCCATTCCATTCCATTCCGTTCTACTCTGATTGATTCCATTCCATTCCATTCCATTCCATTCCATTCCATTCCATTCCATTCCATTCCATTCCATTCCATTCCAATACATTCCATTCTACTCTGGTTGATTCCATTCCATTCCATTCCATTCCATTCCATTCGTCTGCATTCGATTCCATTCCATTCCATTCCATTCTATTCCATTGAATTCCATTGAATTCCATTCCATTCCATTCCATTCCATTCCATTCCATTTGATTCCATTCCATTCCATTCCATTCCATTCGATTCCATTCCATTCCATTCCATTCCATTCCATTCCATTCCATTCCATTCCATTCCATTCCATTCCATTCCGTTCTACTCGGGTTGATTCCATTCTATTCCACTCCATTCCGTTCGATTCCATTTGATTCCATTCGATTCCATTCCATTCCATTCCATTCCCTTCCATTCCATTCTATTCCATTGAATTCCATTCCATTCCATTCCATTCCATTCCATTCCATTCCATTCCATTCCGTTCTACTCTGATTGATTCCATTCCATTCCATTCCATTCCATTCCATTCCATTCCATTACATTCCATTCCATTCCATTCCAATACATTCCATTCTACTCTGGTTGATTCCATTCCATTCCATTCCATTCCATTCCATTCGTCTCCATTCGATTCCATTCCATTCCATTCCATTCTATTCCATTGAATTCCATTGAATTCCATTCCATTCCATTCCATTCCATTCCATTCCATTCCATTCCATTCCATTCCATTCCATTCCGTTCTACTCGGGTTGATTCCACTCCATTCCATTCCATTCCATTCCATTCCATTCCATTCCATTCCATTCCATTCCATTCGTCTCCATTCGATTCCATTCGATTCCATTCCATTCTATTCCATTGAATTCCATTCCATTCCATTCCATTCCGTTCCATTCCATTCCATTCCATTCCATTCCATTCCATTCCATTCCATTCCGTTCTACTCGGGTTGATTCCATTCCATTCCATTCCATTCCATTCCATTCCATTCCATTCCATTCCATTCCACTCCATTCCATTCGATTCCATTCGATTCCATTCCATTCCATTCCATTCCATTCCAATCCATTCCATTCTACTCGGGTTGATTCCATTCCATTCCATTCCATTCCATCCCATTCCAATCCATTCCATTCCATTCCGTTCTACTCGGGTTGATTCCATTCCATTCCATTTCATTCCATTCCATTCCATTCCATTCCATTCGATTCCATTCGATTCCATTCCATTCCATTCCATTCCAATCCATTCCATTCTACTCGGGTTGATTCCATTCCATTCCATTCCATTCCATTCCATTCCATTCCATTCGATTCCACTCGATTCCACTCCATTCTTTCCATTCCATTCCAATCCATTCCATTCTACTCGGGTGGATTCCATTCCGTTCCATTCCATTCCATTCCATTCCATTCCATTCCATTCCACTCCATTCGATTCCATTCCATTCCATTCCATTCCATTCCATTCCATTCCATTCCATTCGATTCCATTCCATTCCATTCCATTCCGTTCTAGTCGGGTTGATTCCATTCTATTCCATTCCATTCCATTCCATTCCATTCCATTCCATTCCATTCCATTCCATTCCATTCCATTCCATTCCATTCTATTCCATTCCATTCTACTCCATTGAATTCCATTCCATTCCATTCTATTCCATTCCATTCCATTCCTTTCCATTCCATTTAATTCTACTCGGGTTGATTCCATTCCATTCCATTCCATTCCATTCCATTCCATTCCATTCCATTACTTTCCATTCCATTCCATTCCAATCCATTCCATTCTACTCGGGTTGACTCCATTCCATTCCATTCCATTCCATTCCATTCCATTCCATTCCATTCCATTCCATTATAATCCATTCCATTCCATTCGATTCCGTTCGATTCCATTCCATTCCATTCCATTCCATTCCATTCCATTCCATTCAATTCCATTCGATTCCATTCGATTCGATTCCATTCCATTCCATTCCAATCCATTCCATTCTACTCGGGTTGATTCCATTCCATTCCATTCCATTCCATTCCATTCCATTCCATTCCATTCCATTCCATTCCATTCTATTCCTTTCGATTCCATTCCATTCCATTAAATTCCATTCCATTCCATTCCATTCCATTCCATTCCATTCCGTTCTACTCGGGTTGATTCCACTCCATTCCATTCCATTCCATTCCATACCATTCCATTCGATTCCATTCCATTCCATTCCATTCCATTCCATTCCATTCCATTCCATTCCATTCCATTCCATTCCGTTCTAGTCGGGTTGATTCCATTCTATTCCATTCCATTCCATTCCATTGCATTCCATTCGATTCCATTCCATTCCATTCCATTCAATTCCATTCCATTCTACTCCATTGAATTCCATTCCATTCCATTCAATTCCATTCCTTTCCATCCCTTTCCATTCCATTTAGTTCTACTCGGGTTCATTCCATTCCATTCCATTCCATTCCATTCCATTCCATTCCATTCAATTCCATTCCATTCCGTTACTTTCCATTCCATTCCATTCCAATCCATTCCATTCTACTCGGGTTGACTCCATTCCATTCCATTCCTTTCCATTCCATTATATTCCATTCTATTCCATTCGATTCCGTTCGATTCGATTCCATTCCATTCCATTGCATTCCATTCCATTCCATTCCATTCCTTTCCGTTCTACTCGGGTTGATTCCATTCCATTCCTTTCCATTCCATTCCATTCCATTCCATTCCATTCCATTCCATTCCATTCCCTTCCATTCCATTCCATTCCAATCCATTCCATTCTACTCGGGTTGATTCCATTCCATTCCATTGCACTCGACTCCATTCGATTCCATTCGATTCCACTCCATTCCATTCCGTTCCATTCCATTCCATTCCATTCCATTCTATTCCATTGAATTCCATTCCATTCCATTCCATTCCAATCCATTCCATTCCATTCCATTCCATTCCATTCCATTCCGTTCTACTCGGGTTGATACCATTCCATTACATTCCATTACATTCCATTCCATTCCATTCCATTCCATTCCAATCTATTCCATTCTATTCAATTCGATTCCATTCGATTCCATTCAATTCCATTCAATTCCATTCCATTCCATTCCAATCCATTCCATTCTACTCGGGTTGATTCCACTCCATTCCATTCCATTCCATTCCATTCCATTCCATTCCATTCCATTCCATTCCATTCCATTCCATTCCATTCGATTCCATTCCATTCCATTCCATTCCATTCCATTTCTTTCCATTCCAATCTATTCCATTCGATTCCATTCCATTCCATTCCATTCCATTCCATTCCATTCCATTCCATTCCATTCCAATCCATTCCATTCTACTCGTATTGATTCCATTCCATTCCATTCCATTCCATTCCATTCCATTCCATTCCATTCCATTCCATTCCATTCCATTCCATTCCGTTCTACTCGGGTTGATTCCATTCTATTCCATTCCATTCCATTCGATTCCATTCGATTCCATTCGATTCCATTCGATTCCATTCCATTCCATTCCATTCCATTCCACTCCATTGAATTCCATTCCATTCCATTCTATTCCATTCCATTCCATTCCTTTCCATTCCATTTAATTCTACTCGGGTTGATTCCATTCCATTCCATTCCATTCCATTCCATTCCATTCCATTCCATTCCATTCCATTCCATTCCATTCGATTCCATTCAATTCCATTGCATTCCATTCGATTCCATTCGATTGCATTCCATTCCATTCCATTCCATTCCATTCCATTCCATTCCATTCCATTCCGTTCCACTCGGGTTGATTCCATTCTATTCCATTCCATTCCCTTCTATTCCATTCGATATCATTCGATTCCATTCCATCCCATTCCATTCCATTCCATTCCATTCCGTTCTTCTTGGGTTGATTCCATTCCATTCCATTTCATTCCATTCCATTCCATTCCATTTCTTTCGATTCCATTCGATTCCATTCCATTCCATTCCATTCCAATCCATTGCATTCTACTCAGTTTGATTCCATTCCATTCCATTCCATTCCATTCATATCCATTCCATTCCATTCCATTCAATTCCACTCGATTCCATTCCATTCCTTTCCATTCCATTCCAATCCATTCCATTCTACTCGGGTGGATTCCATTCCATTCCATTCCATTCGATTCCATTCCATTCCATTCCATTCCATTCCATTCCATTCCATTCCATTCCATTCGATTCCATTCCATTCCATTCCATGGCATTCCATTCCATTCCATTCCATTCCATTCCATTCCGTTCTAGTCGGGTTGATTCCATTCCATTCCATTGCATTCCATTCCATTCCATTGCATTCCATTCCATTCCATTCCATTCCATTCCATTCCATTCCATTCCATTCCATTCCATTCCATTCCATTCGTCTCCATTCGATTCCATTCGATTCCATTCCATTCTATTCCATTGAATTCCATTCCATTCCATTCCATTCCATTCCATTCTATTACATTCCATTCCATTCCATTCCGTTCTACTCGGGTTGATTCCATTCCATTCCATTCCATTCCATTCCATTCCACTCCATTCCATTCGATTCCATTCGATTCCATTCCATTCCATTCCATTCCATTCCAATCCATTCCATTCTACTCGGGTTGATTCCATTCCATTCCATTCCATTCCATTCCATTCCATTCCATTCCATTGAATTCCATTCGATTCCATTCGATTCCATTCCATTCGATTCCATTCGATATCATTCGATTCCATTCCTTCCCATTCCATTCCATTCCATTCCATTCCGTTCTACTCGGGTTGATTCCATTCCATTCCATTTCATTCCATTCCATTCCATTCCATTCCATTCCATTCCATTCGATTCCATTCCATTCCATTCCATTCCAATCCATTCCATTCTACTCGGGTTGATTCCATTCCATTCCATTCCATTCCATTCCATTCCATTCCATTCGATTCCACTCGATTCCATTCCATTCTTTCCATTGCATTCCAATTCATTCCATTCTACTTGGGAGGATTCCATTCCATTCCATTCCATTCCATTCCATTCCATTCCATTCCATTCCATTCCATTCCATTTGATTCCATTCCATTCCATTCAATTCCATTCCATTTCATTCCATTCCTTTCCATTCCATTCCGTTCTAGTCGGGTTGATTCCATTCTATTCCATTCCATTCCATTCCATTCCATTCCATTCCATTCCATTCTATTCCATTCCATTCTACTCCATTGAATTCCATTCCATTCCATTCTATTCCATTCCATTCCATTCCTTTCCATTCCATTTAGTTCTACTCTGGTTGATTCCATTCCATTCCATTCAATTCCATTCCATTCCATTCCATTCCATTCCATTCCATTCCATTCTATTCCTTTCGATTCCATTCCATTCCATTAAATTCCATTCCATTCCATTCCATTCCATTCCATTCCATTCCATTCCATTCCTTTCCATTCCATTCCATTCCGTTCTACTCGGGTTGATTCCACTCCATTCCATTCCATTCCATTCCATACCATTCCATTCGATTCCATTCCATTCCATTCCATTCCATTCCATTCCATTCCATTCCATTCCATTCTGTTCTACTCGGGTTGATTACACTCCATTCCATTCCATTCCATTCCATTCTATTCCATTTCATTCCATTCGATTCCATTCTATTCCATTCGATTCCATTCCATTCCATTTCATTTTATTCCATTCCATTCCATTCCATTCTATTCCATTGAATTCCATTCCATTCAATTCCATTCCATTTCATTTTATTGCATTCCATTCCATACCATTCTATTCCATTGAATTTCATTGCATTCCTTTCCATTCCAATCCATTCCATTCTACTCGGGTTGATTCCATTCCATTCCATTCCATTCCATTCCATTCGATTCCATTCCATTCCATTGCATTCCATTCCATTCCGTTCTACTCGGGTTGATTCCACTCCATTCCATTCCATTCCATTCCATTCCATTCCATTCCATTCCAATTCTTTCGTTTCCATTCCAACCAATTCCGTTCTACTCGGATTGATTCCATTCCATTCCATTCCATTCCATTCAATTCCATTCCATTCCATTCGATTCCATTCGATTCCATTCCATTCCATTCCATTCAATCCCATTTCATTCCAAACCATTCCATTCTACTCGGGTTCATCATTCCATTCCATTCCATTCCATTCCATTCCACTCGGGTTCTTTCCATTCCATTCCATTCCATTCCATTCCATTCCATTCCATTCCATTCCATTCCGTTCTACTCAGGTTGATTTCCATTCCATTCCATTCCATTCCATTCCATTCCATTCCATTCCATTCCATTCCGTTCCATTCCACTCCATTCCATTCTACTCGTGTTGATTCCATGCCGTTCCGTTCCGTTCCATTCCGTCCCATCCCGACGCGTCCCGTCCCGTTCCGTCCCGCCAAATTCCGTTCCTTTCTGATCGGGTTGATTCCGTTCCATTCCGTTCCGTTCCTTTCCGTTCCATTCCATTCCGTTACACGCGGGTTGATTCAATTCCATTCTATTACATTGAATTCCATTCCATACCATTCCATTCCATTCTACTCGGATTGATTGAATTCCATTCCATTCCATTCCAGTCCATTCCAATCCATTCCATTCTACTCGGGTTGATTCCATTCCATTCCATTCCATTCCATTCCATTCCATTCCATTCCATTCAATTGCGTTCCATTCGATTCGATTCCATTCCATTCCATTCCATTCCATTCCAATCCATTCCATTCTACTTGGGTTGATTCCATTCCATTCCATTCCATTCCATTCCATTCCATTCCATTCCATTCGATTCCATTCCATTCCATTCCATTCCATTCCATTCCATTCCATTCCATTCTGTTCTACTCGGGTTGATTCCACTCCATTCCATTCCATTCCATTCCATTCTATTCCATTCCATTCCATTCCATTCCATTCCATTCCATTTCATTTTATTCCATTCCATTCCATTCCATTCTATTCCATTGAATTCCATTCCATTCTATTCCATTCCATTCCATTCAGTTTCATTCCATTGCATTCCATTCCATTCCATTCCATTCCATTCCATTCGATTCCATTCCATTCCATTCCATTCCATTCCATTCCATTCCATTCCATTCCGTTCTACTCGGGTTAATTCCATTCTATTCCATTCCATTCCATTCCATTCCATTCCATTCCATTCCATTCCATTCCATTCCATTCCCTTCCATTCCATTCTATTCCATTGAATTCCATTCCATTCCATTCCATTCCATTCCATTCCATTCCATTCCATTCCATTCCGTTCTACTCTGATTGACTCCATTCCATTCCATTCCATTCCATTCCATTCCATTCCATTCCATTCCATTCCATTTCATTCCATTCCATTCCATTCCAATACATTCCATTCTACTCTGGTTGATTCCATTCCATTCCATTCCATTCCATTCCATTCCATTCCATTCCATTCGTCTCCATTCGATTCCATTCGATTCCATTCCATTCTATTCCATTGAATTCCATTCCATTCCATTCCATTCCATTCCATTCCATTCCATTCCATTCCATTCCATTCCTTTCCATTCCATTCCATTCCATTCCATTCCGTTCTACTCGGGTTGATTCCATTCCATTCCATTCCATTCCATTCCATTCCATTCCACTCCATTCCATTCGATTCCATTCGATTCCATTCCATTCCATTCCATTCCATTCCAATCCATTCCATTCTACTCGGGTTGATGCCATTCCATTCCATTCCATTCCATTCCATTCCATTCCATTGCATTCCATTCGATTCCATTCGATTCCATTCCATTCGATTCCATTCGAGATCATTCGATTCCATTCCATCCCATTCCAATCCATTCCATTCCATTCCGTTCTACTCGGGTTGATTCCATTCCATTCCATTTCATTCCATTCCATTCCATTCCATTCCATTCGATTCCATTCGATTCCATTCCATTCCATTCCATTCCAATCCATTCCATTCTACTCGGGTTGATTCCATTCCATTCCATTCCATTCCATTCCATTCCATTCCATTCCATTCCATTCCATTCCATTCCATTCCATTCCATTCCATTCCGTTCTAGTCGGGTTGATTCCATTCTATTCCATTCCATTCCATTCCATTCCACTCCATTCCATTCCATTCCATTCCATTCTATTCCATTCCATTCTACTCCATTGAATTCCATTCCATTCCATTCTATTCCATTCCATTCCATTCCATTCCATTCCATTCCATTCCATTCCATTCCATTCCATTACTTTCCATTCCATTCCATTCCAATCCATTCCATTCTACTCGGGTTGACTCCATTCCATTCCATTCCATTCCATTCCATTCCATTATAATCCATTCCATTCCATTCGATTCCGTTCGATTCCATTCCATTTCATTCCATTCCATTCCATTCAATTCCATTCGATTCCATTCGATTCCATTCCATTCCATTCCATTCCAATCCATTCCATTCTACTCGGGTTGATTCCATTCCATTCCATTCCATTGCATTCCATTCCATTCCATTCCATTCCATTCCATTCTATTCCTTTCGATTCCATTCCATTCCATTAAATTCCATTCCATTCCATTCCATTCCATTCCATTCCATTCCATTCCATTCCATTCCATTGTATTCCGTTCTACTCGGGTTGATTCCACTCCATTCCATTCCATTCCATTCCATTATATACCATCCCATTCGATTCCATTC
The DNA here is from genome assembly GCF_029281585.2 of Gorilla gorilla gorilla. NCBI lineage: Eukaryota > Metazoa > Chordata > Mammalia > Primates > Hominidae > Gorilla > Gorilla gorilla. The sequence continues at coordinate 3,320,461 of NC_073241.2, forward strand.
CATTCCATTCCATTCCATTCCATTCCATTCCATTCCATTCCATTCCATTCCATTCCATTCCATTCCGTTCTAGTCGGGTTGATTCCATTCTATTCCATTCCATTCCATTCCATTCCATTCCATTCCATTCGATTCCATTCCATTCCATTCCATTCTACTCCATTCCATTCTACTCCATTGAATTCCATTCCATTCCATTCAATTCCATTCCATTCCATACCTTTCCATTCCATTTACTTCTACTCGGGTTGATTCCATTCCATTCCATTCCATTCCATTCCATTCCATTCCATTCAATTCCATTCCATTCCGTTACTTTCCATTTCATTCCGTTCCAATCCATTCCATTCTACTCGGGTTGACTCCATTCCATTCCATTCCTTTCCATTCCATTATATTCCATTCTAATCCATTCGATTCCGTTCGATTCCATTCCATTCCATTCCATTCCATTCCATTCCATTCCATTCCATTCGATTCCATTCCATTCCATTCCATGGCATTCCATTCCATTCCATTCCATTCCATTCCATTCCGTTCTAGTCTGGTTGATTCCATTCCATTCCATTGCATTCCATTCCATTCCATTGCATTCCATTCCATTCCATTCCATTCCATTCCATTCCATTCCATTCCATTCCATTCCATTCTATTCCATTGCATTCTACTCCATTGAATTCAATTCCATTCCATTCAATTTCATTCCATTCCATTCCTTTCCAATCCATTTAGTTCTACTCGGGTTGATTCCATTCCATTCCATTCCATTCCATTCCATTCCATTCCATTCCATTCCATTCCATTCCATTCCATTACTTTCCATTCCATTCCATTCCAATCCATTCCATTCTACTCGGGTTGACTCCATTCCATTCCATTCCACTCCATTCCATTCCGTTATATTCCATTCTATTCCATTCGATTCCGTTCGATTCCATTCCATTCCATTCCATTCTATTCCATTCCATTCGATTCCATTCCATTCCATTCCATTCCATTCCATTCCATTCCATTCCATTCCAATCCATTCCATTCTACTCGGGTTGATTCCATTCCATTCCATTCCATTCCAATCCATTCCATTCCATTCCATTCCATTCCATTCCATTCCATTCCATTCCATTCCATTCCATTCCTTTCTATTCCATTCCATTCCATTCCATTCCATTCCATTCCATTCCGTTCTACTCGGGTTGATTCCACTCCATTCTATTCCCTTCCATTCCATTCCATTCCATTCCATTCCATTCCATTCCATTGCATTCCATTCCAACCCATTCTTTTCTACTCGGGTTGATTCCATTCCATTCCATTCCATTCCATTCCATTCCATTCCATTCCATTCCATTCCATTCCATTCGATTCCATTCCATTCCATTTCATTCCAAATCCTTCCATTCTACTCGGGTTCATCATTCCATTCCATTCCATTCCATTCCATTCCACTCGGGTTCATTCCATTCCATTCCATTCCATTCCATTCCATTCCATTCCATTCCATTCCGTTCTACTCAGGTTGATTTCCATTCCATTCCATTCCATTCCATTCCATTCCATTCCATTCCATTCCATTCCACTCGGGTTGAGCATTCCATTCGATTCCATTCCATTCCATTCCATTCCATTCCATTCCATTCCATTCCATTCCATTCCATTCCATTCCATTCCATTCCATTCCATTCCATTCCATTCCATTCCGTTCTACTCGGGTTGATTCCATTCTATTCCATTCCATTCCATTCGATTCCATTCGATTCCATTCGATTCCATTCGATTCCATTCCATTCCATTCCATTCCATTCCACTCCATTGAATTCCATTCCATTCCATTCTATTCCATTCCATTCCATTCCTTTCCATTCCATTTAATTCTACTCGGGTTGATTCCATTCCATTCCATTCCATTCCATTCCATTCCATTCCATTCCATTCCATTCGATTCCATTCAATTCCATTGCATTCCATTCGATTCCATTCGATTGCATTCCATTCCATTCCATTCCATTCCATTCCATTCCATTCCATTCCATTCCGTTCCACTCGGGTTGATTCCATTCTATTCCATTCCATTCCCTTCTATTCCATTCGATATCATTCGATTCCATTCCATCCCATTCCATTCCATTCCATTCCATTCCGTTCTTCTTGGGTTGATTCCATTCCATTCCATTTCATTCCATTCCATTCCATTCCATTTCTTTCGATTCCATTCGATTCCATTCCATTCCATTCCATTCCAATCCATTGCATTCTACTCAGTTTGATTCCATTCCATTCCATTCCATTCCATTCATATCCATTCCATTCCATTCCATTCAATTCCACTCGATTCCATTCCATTCCTTTCCATTCCATTCCAATCCATTCCATTCTACTCGGGTGGATTCCATTCCATTCCATTTGATTCCATTCCATTCCATTCCATTCCATTCCATTCCATTCCATTCCATTCGATTCCATTCCATTCCATTCCATGGCATTCCATTCCATTCCATTCCATTCCATTCCATTCCGTTCTAGTCGGGTTGATTCCATTCCATTCCATTGCATTCCATTCCATTCCATTGCATTCCATTCCATTCCATTCCATTCCATTCCATTCCATTCCATTCCATTCCATTCCATTCCATTCCATTCGTCTCCATTCGATTCCATTCGATTCCATTCCATTCTATTCCATTGAATTCCATTCCATTCCATTCCATTCCATTCCATTCTATTACATTCCATTCCATTCCATTCCGTTCTACTCGGGTTGATTCCATTCCATTCCATTCCATTCCATTCCATTCCACTCCATTCCATTCGATTCCATTCGATTCCATTCCATTCCATTCCATTCCATTCCAATCCATTCCATTCTACTCGGGTTGATTCCATTCCATTCCATTCCATTCCATTCCATTCCATTCCATTCCATTGAATTCCATTCGATTCCATTCGATTCCATTCCATTCGATTCCATTCGATATCATTCGATTCCATTCCTTCCCATTCCATTCCATTCCATTCCATTCCGTTCTACTCGGGTTGATTCCATTCCATTCCATTTCATTCCATTCCATTCCATTCCATTCCATTCCATTCCATTCGATTCCATTCCATTCCATTCCATTCCAATCCATTCCATTCTACTCGGGTTGATTCCATTCCATTCCATTCCATTCCATTCCATTCCATTCCATTCCATTCGATTCCACTCGATTCCATTCCATTCTTTCCATTGCATTCCAATTCATTCCATTCTACTTGGGAGGATTCCATTCCATTCCATTCCATTCCATTCCATTCCATTCCATTCCATTCCATTCCATTCCATTTGATTCCATTCCATTCCATTCCATTCCATTCCATTTCATTCCATTCCTTTCCATTCCATTCCGTTCTAGTCGGGTTGATTCCATTCTATTCCATTCCATTCCATTCCATTCCATTCCATTCCATTCCATTCTATTCCATTCCATTCTACTCCATTGAATTCCATTCCATTCCATTCTATTCCATTCCATTCCATTCCTTTCCATTCCATTTAGTTCTACTCTGGTTGATTCCATTCCATTCCATTCAATTCCATTCCATTCCATTCCATTCCATTCCATTCCATTCTATTCCTTTCGATTCCATTCCATTCCATTAAATTCCATTCCATTCCATTCCATTCCATTCCATTCCTTTCCATTCCATTCCATTCCGTTCTACTCGGGTTGATTCCACTCCATTCCATTCCATTCCATTCCATACCATTCCATTCGATTCCATTCCATTCCATTCCATTCCATTCCATTCCATTCCATTCCATTCCATTCTGTTCTACTCGGGTTGATTACACTCCATTCCATTCCATTCCATTCCATTCTATTCCATTTCATTCCATTCGATTCCATTCTATTCCATTCGATTCCATTCCATTCCATTTCATTTTATTCCATTCCATTCCATTCCATTCTATTCCATTGAATTCCATTCCATTCAATTCCATTCCATTTCATTTTATTGCATTCCATTCCATACCATTCTATTCCATTGAATTTCATTGCATTCCTTTCCATTCCAATCCATTCCATTCTACTCGGGTTGATTCCATTCCATTCCATTCCATTCCATTCCATTCGATTCCATTCCATTCCATTGCATTCCATTCCATTCCGTTCTACTCGGGTTGATTCCACTCCATTCCATTCCATTCCATTCCATTCCATTCCATTCCATTCCAATTCTTTCGTTTCCATTCCAACCAATTCCGTTCTACTCGGATTGATTCCATTCCATTCCATTCCATTCCATTCAATTCCATTCCATTCCATTCGATTCCATTCGATTCCATTCCATTCCATTCCATTCCATCCCATTTCATTCCAAACCATTCCATTCTACTCGGGTTCATCATTCCATTCCATTCCATTCCATTCCATTCCACTCGGGTTCTTTCCATTCCATTCCATTCCATTCCATTCCATTCCATTCCATTCCATTCCGTTCTACTCAGGTTGATTTCCATTCCATTCCATTCCATTCCATTCCATTCCATTCCATTCCATTCCATTCCGTTCCATTCCACTCCATTCCATTCTACTCGTGTTGATTCCATGCCGTTCCGTTCCGTTCCATTCCGTCCCATCCCGACGCGTCCCGTCCCGTTCCGTCCCGCCAAATTCCGTTCCTTTCTGATCGGGTTGATTCCGTTCCATTCCGTTCCGTTCCTTTCCGTTCCATTCCATTCCGTTACACGCGGGTTGATTCAATTCCATTCTATTACATTGAATTCCATTCCATACCATTCCATTCCATTCTACTCGGATTGATTGAATTCCATTCCATTCCATTCCAGTCCATTCCAATCCATTCCATTCTACTCGGGTTGATTCCATTCCATTCCATTCCATTCCATTCCATTCCATTCCATTCCATTCAATTGCGTTCCATTCGATTCGATTCCATTCCATTCCATTCCATTCCATTCCAATCCATTCCATTCTACTTGGGTTGATTCCATTCCATTCCATTCCATTCCATTCCATTCCATTCCATTCCATTCGATTCCATTCCATTCCATTCCATTCCATTCCATTCCATTCCATTCCATTCCATTCTGTTCTACTCGGGTTGATTCCACTCCATTCCATTCCATTCCATTCCATTCTATTCCATTCCATTCCATTCGATTCCATTCCATTCCATTTCATTTTATTCCATTCCATTCCATTCCATTCTATTCCATTGAATTCCATTCCATTCTATTCCATTCCATTCCATTCAGTTTCATTCCATTGCATTCCATTCCATTCCATTCCATTCCATTCCATTCGATTCCATTCCATTCCATTCCATTCCATTCCATTCCATTCCATTCCGTTCTACTCGGGTTAATTCCATTCTATTCCATTCCATTCCATTCCATTCCATTCCATTCCATTCCATTCCATTCCCTTCCATTCCATTCTATTCCATTGAATTCCATTCCATTCCATTCCATTCCATTCCATTCCATTCCATTCCATTCCGTTCTACTCTGATTGACTCCATTCCATTCCATTCCATTCCATTCCATTCCATTCCATTCCATTCCATTCCATTTCATTCCATTCCATTCCATTCCAATACATTCCATTCTACTCTGGTTGATTCCATTCCATTCCATTCCATTCCATTCCATTCCATTCCATTCCATTCGTCTCCATTCGATTCCATTCGATTCCATTCCATTCTATTCCATTGAATTCCATTCCATTCCATTCCATTCCATTCCATTCCATTCCATTCCATTCCATTCCATTCCTTTCCATTCCATTCCATTCCATTCCATTCCGTTCTACTCGGGTTGATTCCATTCCATTCCATTCCATTCCATTCCATTCCATTCCACTCCATTCCATTCGATTCCATTCGATTCCATTCCATTCCATTCCATTCCATTCCAATCCATTCCATTCTACTCGGGTTGATGCCATTCCATTCCATTCCATTCCATTCCATTCCATTCCATTGCATTCCATTCGATTCCATTCGATTCCATTACATTCGATTCCATTCGAGATCATTCGATTCCATTCCATCCCATTCCAATCCATTCCATTCCATTCCGTTCTACTCGGGTTGATTCCATTCCATTCCATTTCATTCCATTCCATTCCATTCCATTCCATTCGATTCCATTCGATTCCATTCCATTCCATTCCATTCCAATCCATTCCATTCTACTCGGGTTGATTCCATTCCATTCCATTCCATTCCATTCCATTCCATTCCATTCCATTCCATTCCATTCCATTCCGTTCTAGTCGGGTTGATTCCATTCTATTCCATTCCATTCCATTCCATTCCACTCCATTCCATTCCATTCCATTCCATTCTATTCCATTCCATTCTACTCCATTGAATTCCATTCCATTCCATTCTATTCCATTGCATTCCATTCCTTTCCATTCCATTTAGTTCTACTCGGGTTGATTCCATTCCATTCCATTCCATTCCATTCCATTCCATTCCATTCCATTCCATTCCATTCCATTACTTTCCATTCCATTCCATTCCAATCCATTCCATTCTACTCGGGTTGACTCCATTCCATTCCATTCCATTCCATTCCATTCCATTATAATCCATTCCATTCCATTCGATTCCGTTCGATTCCATTCCATTTCATTCCATTCCATTCCATTCAATTCCATTCGATTCCATTCGATTCCATTCCATTCCATTCCATTCCAATCCATTCCATTCTACTCGGGTTGATTCCATTCCATTCCATTCCATTCCATTCCATTCCATTCCATTCCATTCCATTCTATTCCTTTCGATTCCATTCCATTCCATTAAATTCCATTCCATTCCATTCCATTCCATTCCATTCCATTCCATTCCATTCCATTCCATTGTATTCCGTTCTACTCGGGTTGATTCCACTCCATTCCATTCCATTCCATTCCATTATATACCATCCCATTCGATTCCATTCCATTCCATTCCATTCCATTCCATTCCATTCCATTCCATTCCATTCCATTCCATTCCATTCCGTTCTAGTCGGGTTGATTCCATTCTATTCCATTCCATTCCATTCCATTCCATTCCATTCCATTCGATTCCATTCCATTCCATTCCATTCTACTCCATTCCATTCTACTCCATTGAATTCCATTCCATTCCATTCAATTCCATTCCATTCCATACCTTTCCATTCCATTTACTTCTACTCGGGTTGATTCCATTCCATTCCATTCCATTCCATTCCATTCCATTCCATTCAATTCCATTCCATTCCGTTACTTTCCATTCCATTCCGTTCCAATCCATTCCATTCTACTCGGGTTGACTCCATTCCATTCCATTCCTTTCCATTCCATTATATTCCATTCTAATCCATTCGATTCCGTTCGATTCCATTCCATTCCATTCCATTCCATTCCATTCCATTCCATTCCATTCCATTCGATTCCATTCCATTCCATTCCATGGCATTCCATTCCATTCCATTCCATTCCATTCCATTCCGTTCTAGTCTGGTTGATTCCATTCCATTCCATTGCATTCCATTCCATTCCATTGCTTTCCATTCCATTCCATTCCATTCCATTCCATTCCATTCCATTCCATTCCATTCTATTCCATTGCATTCTACTCCATTGAATTCAATTCCATTCCATTCAATTTCATTCCATTCCATTCCTTTCCAATCCATTTAGTTCTACTCGGGTTGATTCCATTCCATTCCATTCCATTCCATTCCATTCCATTCCATTCCATTCCATTCCATTCCATTCCATTCCATTACTTTCCATTCCATTCCATTCCAATCCATTCCATTCTACTCGGGTTGACTCCATTCCATTCCATTCCACTCCATTCCATTCCGTTATATTCCATTCTATTCCATTCGATTCCGTTCGATTCCATTCCATTCCATTCCATTCTATTCCATTCCATTCGATTCCATTCCATTCCATTCCATTCCATTCCATTCCATTCCATTCCAATCCATTCCATTCTACTCGGGTTGATTCCATTCCATTCCATTCCATTCCAATCCATTCCATTCCATTCCATTCCATTCCATTCCATTCCATTCCATTCCATTCCATTCCATTCCTTTCTATTCCATTCCATTCCATTCCATTCCATTCCATTCCATTCCATTCCATTCCATTCCATTCCGTTCTACTCGGGTTGATTCCACTCCATTCCATTCCCTTCCATTCCATTCCATTCCATTCCATTCCATTCCATTGCATTCCATTCCAACCCATTCTTTTCTACTCGGGTTGATTCCATTCCATTCCATTCCATTCCATTCCATTCCATTCCATTCCATTCCATTCCATTCCATTCCATTCCATTCCATTCCATTCGATTCCATTCCATTCCATTTCATTCCAAACCCTTCCATTCTACTCGGGTTCATCATTCCATTCCATTCCATTCCATTCCATTCCACTCGGGTTCATTCCATTCCATTCCATTCCATTCCATTCCATTCCATTCCATTCCATTCCGTTCTACTCAGGTTGATTTCCATTCCATTCCATTCCATTCCATTCCATTCCATTCCATTCCATTCCATTCCACTCGGGTTGAGCATTCCATTCGATTCCATACCATTCCATTCCATTCCATTCCATTCCATTCCAATCCACTCGGGCTCATTCCATTCCATTCCATTCCATTCCATTCCATTCCATTCCATTCCATTCAATTCCATTCCATTCCGTTCTACTCGGGTTGATTTCCATTCCATTCCATTCCATTCCATTCCACTCCATTCCATTCCATTCCATTCCATTCCATTCCATTCCTTTCCATTTATTCCATTCCGTTCTACTCGGGTTGATTCCATTGAGTTTGGTTCCGTTCCGTCCCGTCCCGTCCCGTCCCGTCCCGTTCCGTTTTACTCGGGTTGATTCCTTTGCATTCCGTTCCGCTCGTTTCCATTCCGTTCCATTCCGTTCCACGCGGGTTGGTTCAATTCCATTCTATTCTATTCTATTCCTTTCCATTCCATTCCATTCTACTCGGGTTGATTCTATGCCGTTCCATTCCGTTCCATTCCGTCCCATTCCGACCCGTCCCATCCCGTCCCGTCCCGTCCCATCCCGTTCCGTTCCACATGGGTTGATTCAATTCCTTTCGGTTACATTGAATTCCATTCCATTCCATTCTACTCGGATTGATTCCATTCCATTCCATTCCATTCCATTCCATTCCATTCCATTCCATTCCAATCCATTCCATTCTACTCGGGTTGATTCCATTCCATTCCATTCCATTCCATTCCATTCCATTCCATTCCATTCCATTCCATTCCATTCAGTTTCATTCCATTCCATTCCATTCCATTCCATTCCATTCCATTCCATTCCATTCCATTCGATTCCATTCCATTCCATTCCATTCCGTTCTCCTCGGGTTGATTCCATTCTATTCCATTCCATTCCATTCGATTCCATTCGATTCCATTCGATTCCGTTCCATTCCATTCCATTCCCTTCCATTCCATTCTATTCCATTGAATTCCATTCCATTGCATTCCATTCCATTCCATTCCATTCCATTCCATTCCATTCCATTCCGTTCTACTCTGATTGACTCCATTCCACTCCATTCGATTCCATTCCATTCCATTCCATTCCATTCCAATACATTCCATTCTACACTGGTTGATTCCATTCCACTCTGGTTGATTCCATTCCATTCCATTCCATTCCATTCCATTCCATTCCATTCCATTCGTCTCCATTCGATTCCATTCGATTCCATTCCATTCTAATCCATTGAATTCCATTCCATTCCATTCCATTCCATTCCATTCTATTACATTCCATTCCATTCCATTCCGTTCTGCTCGGGTTGATTCCATTCCATTCCATTCCATTCCATTCCATTCCATTCCACTCCATTCCATTCGATTCCATTCGATTCCATTCCATTCCATTCCATTCCATTCCATTCCAATCCATTCCATTCTACTCGGGTTGATTCCATTCCATTCCATTCCATTCCATTCCATTCCATTCCATTGAATTCCATTCGATTCCATTCGATTCCATTCCATTCGATTCCATTCGATATCATTCGATTCCATTCCTTCCCATTCCATTCCATTCCATTCCATTCCGTTCTACTCGGGTTGATTCCATTCCATTCCATTTCATTCCATTCCATTCCATTCCATTCCATTCCATTCCATTCCATTCCATTCCATTCCATTCCATTCCAATCCATTCCATTCTACTCGGGTTGATTCCATTCCATTCCATTCCATTCCATTCCATTCCATCCCATTCCATTCGATTCCACTCGATTCCATTCCATTCTTTCCATTCCATTCCAATCCATTCCATTCTACTTGGGAGGATTCCATTCCATTCCATTCCATTCCATTCCATTCCATTCCATTCCATTCCATTCCATTCCATTCCATTCCATTCCATTCCATTCCATTCCATTTGATTCCATTCCATTCCATTCCATTCCATTCCATTCCATTTCATTCCATTCCTTTCCATTCCATTCCGTTCTAGTCGGGTTGATTCCATTCTATTCCATTCCATTCCATTCCATTCCATTCCATTCCATTCCATTCTATTCCATTCCATTCTACTCCATTGAATTCCATTCCATTCCATTCTATTCCATTCCATTCCATTCCTTTCCATTCCATTTAGTTCTACTCTGGTTGATTCCATTCCATTCCATTCAATTCCATTCCATTCCATTCCATTCCATTCCATTCCATTCTATTCCTTTCGATTCCATTCCATTCCATTAAATTCCATTCCATTCCATTCCATTCCATTCCATTCCATTCCATTCCATTCCTTTCCATTCCATTCCATTCCGTTCTACTCGGGTTGATTCCACTCCATTCCATTCCATTCCATTCCATACCATTCCATTCGATTCCATTCCATTCCATTCCATTCCATTCCATTCCATTCCATTCCATTCTGTTCTACTCGGGTTGATTACACTCCATTCCATTCCATTCCATTCCATTCTATTCCATTTCATTCCATTCGATTCCATTCTATTCCATTCGAATCCATTCCATTCCATTTCATTTTATTCCATTCCATTCCATTCCATTCTATTCCATTGAATTCCATTCCATTCAATTCCATTCCATTTCATTTTATTGCATTCCATTCCATACCATTCTATTCCATTGAATTTCATTGCATTCCTTTCCATTCCAATCCATTCCATTCTACTCGGGTTGATTCCATTCCATTCCATTCCATTCCATTCCATTCGATTCCATTCCATTCCATTGCATTCCATTCCATTCCGTTCTACTCGGGTTGATTCCACTCCATTCCATTCCATTCCATTCCATTCCATTCCATTCCATTCCAATTCTTTCGTTTCCATTCCAACCAATTCCGTTCTACTCGGATTGATTCCATTCCATTCCATTCCATTCCATTCAATTCCATTCCATTCCATTCGATTCCATTCGATTCCATTCCATTCCATTCCATTCCATCCCATTTCATTCCAAACCATTCCATTCTACTCGGGTTCATCATTCCATTCCATTCCATTCCATTCCATTCCACTCGGGTTCTTTCCATTCCATTCCATTCCATTCCATTCCATTCCATTCCATTCCATTCCATTCCATTCCGTTCTACTCAGGTTGATTTCCATTCCATTCCATTCCATTCCATTCCATTCCATTCCATTCCATTCCATTCCATTCCGTTCCATTCCACTCCATTCCATTCTACTCGTGTTGATTCCATGCCGTTCCGTTCCGTTCCATTCCGTCCCATCCCGACGCGTCCCGTCCCGTTCCGTCCCGCCAAATTCCGTTCCTTTCTGATCGGGTTGATTCCGTTCCATTCCGTTCCGTTCCTTTCCGTTCCATTCCATTCCGTTACACGCGGGTTGATTCAATTCCATTCTATTACATTGAATTCCATTCCATACCATTCCATTCCATTCTACTCGGATTGATTGAATTCCATTCCATTCCATTCCAGTCCATTCCAATCCATTCCATTCTACTCGGGTTGATTCCATTCCATTCCATTCCATTCCATTCCATTCCATTCCATTCCATTCAATTGCGTTCCATTCGATTCGATTCCATTCCATTCCATTCCATTCCATTCCAATCCATTCCATTCTACTTGGGTTGATTCCATTCCATTCCATTCCATTCCATTCCATTCCATTCCATTCCATTCGATTCCATTCGATTCCATTCCATTCCATTCCATTCCATTCCATTCTGTTCTACTCGGGTTGATTCCACTCCATTCCATTCCATTCCATTCCATTCTATTCCATTCCATTCCATTCGATTCCATTCCATTCCATTTCATTTTATTCCATTCCATTCCATTCCATTCTATTCCATTGAATTCCATTCCATTCTATTCCATTCCATTCCATTCAGTTTCATTCCATTCCATTCCATTCCATTCCATTCCATTCCATTCGATTCCATTCCATTCCATTCCATTCCATTCCATTCCATTCCATTCCGTTCTACTCGGGTTAATTCCATTCTATTCCATTCCATTCCATTCCATTCCATTCCATTCCATTCCATTCCATTCCATTCCATTCCCTTCCATTCCATTCTATTCCATTGAATTCCATTCCATTCCATTCCATTCCATTCCATTCCATTCCATTCCATTCCATTCCATTCCGTTCTAATCTGATTGACTCCATTCCATTCCACTCCATTCCATTCCATTCCATTCCATTCCATTCCATTCCATTCCATTTCATTCCATTCCATTCCATTCCAATACATTCCATTCTACTCTGGTTGATTCCATTCCATTCCATTCCATTCCATTCCATTCCATTCCATTCCATTCCATTCGTCTCCATTCGATTCCATTCGATTCCATTCCATTCTATTCCATTGAATTCCATTCCATTCCATTCCATTCCATTCCATTCCATTCCATTCCATTCCTTTCCATTCCATTCCAATCCATTCCATTCAGTTCTACTCGGGTTGATTCCATTCCATTCCATTCCATTCCATTCCATTCCACTCCATTCCATTCGATTCCATTCGATTCCATTCCATTCCATTCCATTCCATTCCAATCCATTCCATTCTACTCGGGTTGATGCCATTCCATTCCATTCCATTCCACTCCATTCCATTCCATTGCATTCCATTCGATTCCATTCGATTCCATTCCATTCGATTCCATTCGAGATCATTCGATTCCATTCCATCCCATTCCAATCCATTCCATTCCATTCCGTTCTACTCGGGTTGATTCCATTCCATTCCATTTCATTCCATTCCATTCCATTCCATTCCATTCGATTCCATTCGATTCCATTCCATTCCATTCCATTCCAATCCATTCCATTCTACTCGGGTTGATTCCATTCCATTCCATTCCATTCCATTCCATTCCATTCCATTCCATTCCATTCCATTCCATTCGATTCCACTCGATTCCATTCCATTCTTTCCATTCCATTCCAATCCATTCCATTCTACTCGGGTGGATTCCATTCCATTCCATTCCATTTCATTCCATTCCATTCCATTCCACTCCATTCCATTCCATTCCATTCCATTCCATTCCATTGCATTCCATTCCATTCCATTCCATTCCATTCCATTCCGTTCTAGTCGGGTTGATTCCATTCTATTCCATTCCATTCCATTCCATTCCACTCCATTCCATTCCATTCCATTCCATTCTATTCCATTCCATTCTACTCCATTGAATTCCATTCCATTCCATTCTATTCCATTCCATTCCATTCCTTTCCATTCCATTTAGTTCTACTCGGGTTGATTCCATTCCATTCCATTCCATTCCATTCCATTCCATTCCATTCCATTCCATTCCATTCCATTCCATTACTTTCCATTCCATTCCATTCCAATCCATTCCATTCTACTCGGGTTGACTCCATTACATTCCATTCCATTCCATTCCATTCCATTCCATTCCATTCCATTCCATTCCATTCCATTCCATTCTATTCCTTTCGATTCCATTCCATTCCATTAAATTCCATTCCATTCCATTCCATTCCATTCCATTCCATTCCATTCCATTCCATTCCATTGCATTCCGTTCTACTCGGGTTGATTCCACTCCATTCCATTCCATTCCATTCCATTATATACCATCCCATTCGATTCCATTCCATTCCATTCCATTCCATTCCATTCCATTCCATTCCATTCCATTCCATTCCATTCCGTTCTAGTCGGGTTGATTCCATTCTATTCCATTCCATTCCATTGATTCCATTCCATTCCATTCGATTCCATTCCATTCCATTCCATTCTATTCCATTCCATTCTACTCCATTGAATTCCATTCCATTCCATTCAATTCCATTCCATTCCATCCCTTTCCATTCCATTTACTTCTACTCGGGTTGATTCCATTCCATTCCATTCCATTCCATTCCATTCCATTCCATTCAATTCCATTCCATTCCGTTACTTTCCATTCCATTCCATTCCAATCCATTCCATTCTACTCGGGTTGACTCCATTCCATTCCATTCCTTTCCATTCCATTATATTCCATTCTAATCCATTCAATTCCGTTCGATTCCATTCCATTCCATTCCATTCCATTCCATTGCATTCCATTCCATTCCATTCCATTCCATTCCGTTCTACTCGGGTTGATTCCATTCCATTCCTTTCCATTCCATTCCATTCCATTCCATTCCATTCCATTCCATTCCATTCCATTCCATTCCCTTCCATTCCATTCCATTCCAATCCATTCCATTCTACTCGGGTTGATTCCATTCCATTCCATTGCATTCGACTCCATTCGATTCCATTCGATTCCATTCCATTCCATTCCGTTCCATTCCATTCCATTCCATTCCATTCTATTCCATTGAATTCCTTTCCATTCCATTCCATTCCATTCCATTCCATTCCATTCCATTCCATTCCATTCCATTCCATTCCATTCCATTCCGTTCTACTCGGGTTGATTCCATTCCATTCCATTCCATTCCATTCCATTCCATTCCATTCCATTCCATTCCAATCTATTCCATTCTATTCAATTCGATTCCATTCGATTCCATTCAATTCCATTCAATTCCATTCCATTCCATTCCAATCCATTCCATTCTACTCGGGTTGATTCCATTCCATTCCATTCCATTATATTCCATTCCATTCCATTCCATTCCATTCCATTCCATTCCATTCCAATCTATTCCATTCGATTCCATTCCATTCCATTCCATTCCATTCCATTCCATTCCATTCCATTCCAATCCATTCCATTCTACTCGTGTTGATTCCCTTCCATTCCATTCCACTCCATTCCATTCCATTCCATTCCATTCCATTCCATTCCATTCCATTCCATTCCATTCCATTCCATTCCATTCCATTCCATTCCATTCCATTCCGTTCTACTCGGGTTGATTCCATTCTATTCCATTACATTCCATTCGATTCCATTCGATTCCATTCGATTCCTTTCCATTCCATTCCATTCCATTCCATTCCATTCTATTCCATTCCATTCCATTCCATTCCATTCCATTCCATTCCAATCCATTCCCTTCCGTTCTATTCGGGTTGATTCCATTCCATTCCATTCCATTCCATTCCATTCCATTCCATTCCATTCCATTCCATTCCATTCCATTCCATTCTATTGCATTCCATTCGATTCCATTTGATTCCATTCCATTCCATTCCATTCCATTCCATTCCATTCCATTCCATTCCATTCCATTCTATTCCATTCCATTCCATTCTGTTCCATTCTATTCCATTCCATTCCATTCCGTTCCACTCGGGTTGATTCCATTCTATTCCATTCCATTCCATTCGATTCCATTCGATATCATTCGATTCCATTCGATTCCATTCCATTCCATTCCATTCCATTCCATTCCATTCCATTCCATTCCATTCCATTCTGTTCTACTCGGGTTGATTCCACTCCATTCCATTCCATTCCGTTCCATTCTATTCCATTCCATTCCATTCGATTCGATTCCATTCCATTCCATTCCATTCCCTTCCATTCCATTCTATTCCATTGAATTCCATTCCATTCCATTCCATTCCATTCCATTCCATTCCATTCCATTCCATTCCGTTCTACTCTGATTGACTCCATTCCATTCCATTCCATTCCATTCCATTCCATTCCATTCCATTCCATTCCATTTCATTCCATTCCATTCCATTCCAATACATTCCATTCTACTCTGGTTGATTCCATTCCATTCCATTCCATTCCATTCCATTCCATTCCATTCCATTCCATTCGTCTCCATTCGATTCCATTCGATTCCATTCCATTCTATTCCATTGAATTCCATTCCATTCCATTCCATTCCATTCCATTCCATTCCATTCCATTCCTTTCCATTCCATTCCATTCCATTCCATTCCGTTCTACTCGGGTTGATTCCATTCCATTCCATTCCATTCCATTCCATTCCATTCCACTCCATTCCATTCGATTCCATTCGATTCCATTCCATTCCATTCCATTCCATTCCAATCCATTCCATTCTACTCGGGTTGATGCCATTCCATTCCATTCCATTCCATTCCATTCCATTGCATTCCATTCGATTCCATTCGATTCCATTCCATTCGATTCCATTCGAGATCATTCGATTCCATTCCATCCCATTCCAATCCATTCCATTCCATTCCGTTCTACTCGGGTTGATTCCATTCCATTCCATTTCATTCCATTCCATTCCATTCCATTCCATTCGATTCCATTCGATTCCATTCCATTCCATTCCATTCCAATCCATTCCATTCTACTCGGGTTGATTCCATTCCATTCCATTCCATTCCATTCCATTCCATTCCATTCCATTCCATTCCATTCGATTCCACTCGATTCCATTCCATTCTTTCCATTCCATTCCAATCCATTCCATTCTACTCGGGTGGATTCCATTCCATTCCATTCCATTTCATTCCATTCCATTCCATTCCACTCCATTCGATTCCATTCCATTCCATTCCATTCCATTGCATTCCATTCCATTCCATTCCATTCCATTCCATTCCGTTCTAGTCGGGTTGATTCCATTCTATTCCATTCCATTCCATTCCATTCCACTCCATTCCATTCCATTCCATTCCATTCTATTCCATTCCATTCTACTCCATTGAATTCCATTCCATTCCATTCTATTCCATTCCATTCCATTCCTTTCCATTCCATTTAGTTCTACTCGGGTTGATTCCATTCCATTCCATTCCATTCCATTCCATTCCATTCCATTCCATTCCATTCCATTACTTTCCATTCCATTCCATTCCAATCCATTCCATTCTACTCGGGTTGACTCCATTCCATTCCATTCCATTCCATTCCATTCCATTCCATTATAATCCATTCCATTCCATTCGATTCCGTTCGATTCCATTCCATTGCATTCCATTCCATTCCATTCAATTCCATTCGATTCCATTCGATTCCATTCCATTCCATTCCATTCCAATCCATTCCATTCTACTCGGGTTGATTCCATTCCATTCCATTCCATTCCATTCCATTCCATTCCATTCCATTCCATTCCATTCCATTCTATTCCTTTCGATTCCATTCCATTCCATTAAATTCCATTCCATTCCATTCCATTCCATTCCATTCCATTCCATTCCATTCCATTCCATTGCATTCCGTTCTACTCGGGTTGATTCCACTCCATTCCATTCCATTCCATTCCAATATATACCATCCCATTCGATTCCATTCCATTCCATTCCATTCCATTCCATTCCATTCCATTCCATTCCATTCCATTCCATTCCGTTCTAGTCGGGTTGATTCCATTCTATTCCATTCCATTCCATTGATTCCATTCCATTCCATTCGATTCCATTCCATTCCATTCCATTCTATTCCTTTCCATTCTACTCCATTGAATTCCATTCCATTCCATTCAATTCCATTCCATTCCATCCCTTTCCATTCCATTTACTTCTACTCGGGTTGATTCCATTCCATTCCATTCCATTCCATTCCATTCCATTCCATTCAATTCCATTCCATTCCGTTACTTTCCATTCCATTCCATTCCAATCCATTCCATTCTACTCGGGTTGACTCCATTCCATTCCATTCCTTTCCATTCCATTCCATTGCATTCCATTCCATTCCATTCCATTCCATTCCGTTCTACTCGGGTTGATTCCATTCCATTCCTTTCCATTCCATTCCATTCCATTCCATTCCATTCCATTCCATTCCATTGCATTCCATTCCATTCCATTCCATTCCATTCCGTTCTACTCGGGTTGATTCCATTCCATTCCTTTCCATTCCATTCCATTCCATTCCATTCCATTCCATTCCATTCCATTCCCTTCCATTCCATTCCATTCCAATCCATTCCATTCTACTCGGGTTGATTCCATTCCATTCCATTGCATTCGACTCCATTCGATTCCATTCGATTCCATTCCATTCCATTCCGTTCCATTCCATTCCATTCCATTCCATTCTATTCCATTGAATTCCATTCCATTCCATTCCATTCCATTCCATTCCATTCCATTCCATTCCATTCCATTCCATTCCATTCCATTCCGTTCTACTCGGGTTGATTCCATTCCATTCCATTCCATTCCATTCCATTCCATTCCATTCCATTCCATTCCAATCTATTCCATTCTATTCAATTCGATTCCATTCGATTCCATTCAATTCCATTCAATTCCATTCCATTCCATTCCAATCCATTCCATTCTACTCGGGTTGATTCCATTCCATTCCATTCCATTCCATTCCATTCCATTCCATTCCATTCCATTCCATTCCATTCCATTCCATTCGATTCCATTCCATTCCATTCCATTCCATTCCATTCCATTCCATTCCATTCCATTCCATTCCATTCCAATCTATTCCATTCGATTCCATTCCATTCCATTCCATTCCATTCCATTCCATTCCATTCCAATCCATTCCATTCTACTCGTGTTGATTCCCTTCCATTCCATTCCACTCCATTCCATTCCATTCCATTCCATTCCATTCCATTCCATTCCATTCCATTCCATTCCATTCCATTCCATTCCGTTCTACTCGGGTTGATTCCATTCTATTC
Source organism: Gorilla gorilla gorilla (assembly GCF_029281585.2). Classification (NCBI taxonomy): domain Eukaryota; kingdom Metazoa; phylum Chordata; class Mammalia; order Primates; family Hominidae; genus Gorilla; species Gorilla gorilla. The sequence goes on from NC_073241.2 coordinate 3,339,532, forward strand.
CATTACATTCCATTCGATTCCATTCGATTCCATTCGATTCCTTTCCATTCCATTTCATTCCATTCCATTCCATTCCATTCTATTCCATTCCATTCCATTCCATTCCATTCCATTCCATTCCATTCCAATCCATTCCCTTCCGTTCTATTCGGGTTGATTCCATTCCATTCCATTCCATTCCATTCCATTCCATTCCATTCCATTCCATTCCATTCCATTCCATTCTATTGCATTCCATTCGATTCCATTTGATTCCATTCCATTCCATTCCATTCCATTCCATTCCATTCCATTCCATTCCATTCTATTCCATTCCATTCCATTCTGTTCCATTCTATTCCATTCCATTCCATTCCGTTCCACTCGGGTTGATTCCATTCTATTCCATTCCATTCCATTCGATTCCATTCGATATCATTCGATTCCATTCCATTCCATTCCATTCCATTCCATTCCATTCCATTCTATTCCATTCCATTCCATTCCATTCCATTCCATTCTATTCCATTCCATTCCATTCCGTTCTACTCGGGTTGATTCCATTCCATTCCATTTCATTCCATTCCATTCCATTCCATTCCATTCGATTCCATTCGATTCCATTCCATTCCATTCCATTCCAATCCATTCCATTCTACTCGGGTTGATTCCATTCCATTCCATTCCATTCCATTCCATTCCATTCCATTCCACTCGATTCCATTCCATTCCATTCCATTCCATTCCAATCCATTCCATTCTACTCGGGTGGATTCCATTCCATTCCATTCTTTTCCATTCCATTCCATTCCATTCCATTCCATTACATTCCATACGGTTCCATTCCATTCCATTCCATTCCATTCCATTCCATTCCATTCCATTCCATTCCATTCCATTCCTTTCTAATCGGGTTGATTCCATTCTATTCCATTCCATTCCATTCCATTCCATTCAATTCCATTCCATTCCATTCCATTCCATTCCATTCTATTCCATTCCATTCTACTCCATTGAATTCCATTCCATTCCATTCTATTCCATTCCATTCCATTCCTTTCCATTCCATTTAGTTCTACTCGGGTTGATTCCATTCCATTCCATTCCATTCCATTCCATTCCATTCCATTCCATTCCATTCCATTCCATTCCATTACTTTCCATTCCATTCCATTCCAATCCATTCCATTCTACTCGGGTTGACTCCATTCCATTCCATTCCATTCCATTCCATTCCATTCCATTATAATCCATTCCATTCCATTCGATTCCGTTCGATTCCATTCCATTGCATTCCATTCCATTCCATTCAATTCCATTCGATTCCATTCGATTCCATTCCATTCCATTCCATTCCAATCCATTCCATTCTACTCGGGTTGATTCCATTCCATTCCATTCCATTCCATTCCATTCCATTCCATTCCATTCCATTCCATTCTATTCCTTTCGATTCCATTCCATTCCATTAAATTCCATTCCATTCCATTCCATTCCATTCCATTCCATTCCATTCCATTCCATTCCATTGCATTCCGTTCTACTCGGGTTGATTCCACTCCATTCCATTCCATTCCATTCCATTATATACCATCCCATTCGATTCCATTCCATTCCATTCCATTCCATTCCATTCCATTCCATTCCATTCCATTCCATTCCATTCCATTCCATTCCGTTCTAGTCGGGTTGATTCCATTCTATTCCATTCCATTCCATTGATTCCATTCCATTCCATTCGATTCCATTCCATTCCATTCCATTCCATTCTATTCCATTCCATTCTACTCCATTGAATTCCATTCCATTCCATTCAATTCCATTCCATTCCATCCCTTTCCATTCCATTTACTTCTACTCGGGTTGATTCCATTCCATTCCATTCCATTCCATTCCATTCCATTCCATTCAATTCCATTCCATTCCGTTACTTTCCATTCCATTCCATTCCAATCCATTCCATTCTACTCGGGTTGACTCCATTCCATTCCATTCCTTTCCATTCCATTATATTCCATTCTAATCCATTCGATTCCGTTCGATTCCATTCCATTCCATTCCATTCCATTCCATTGCATTCCATTCCATTCCATTCCATTCCATTCCGTTCTACTCGGGTTGATTCCATTCCATTCCTTTCCATTCCATTCCATTCCATTCCATTCCATTCCATTCCATTCCATTCCATTCCATTCCCTTCCATTCCATTCCATTCCAATCCATTCCATTCTACTCGGGTTGATTCCATTCCATTCCATTGCATTCGACTCCATTCGATTCCATTCGATTCCATTCCATTCCATTCCGTTCCATTCCATTCCATTCCATTCCATTCTATTCCATTGAATTCCTTTCCATTCCATTCCATTCCATTCCATTCCATTCCATTCCATTCCATTCCGTTCTACTCGGGTTGATTCCATTCCATTCCATTCCATTCCATTCCATTCCATTCCATTCCATTCCAATCTATTCCATTCTATTCAATTCGATTCCTTTCGATTCCATTCAATTCCATTCAATTCCATTCCATTCCATTCCAATCCATTCCATTCTACTCGGGTTGATTCCATTCCATTCCATTCCATTCCATTCCATTCCATTCCATTCCATTCCATTCCATTCCATTCCATTCCATTCGATTCCATTCGATTCCATTCCATTCCATTCCATTCCATTCCATTCCATTCCATTCCATTCCATTCCAATCTATTCCATTCGATTCCATTCCATTCCATTCCATTCCATTCCATTCCATTCCATTCCAATCCATTCCATTCTACTCGTGTTGATTCCCTTCCATTCCATTCCACTCCATTCCATTCCATTCCATTCCATTCCATTCCATTCCATTCCATTCCATTCCATTCCATTCCATTCCATTCCATTCCGTTCTACTCGGGTTGATTCCATTCTATTCCATTACATTCCATTCGATTCCATTCGATTCCATTCGATTCCTTTCCATTCCATTCCATTCCATTCCATTCCATTCCATTCCATTCTATTCCATTCCATTCCATTCCATTCCATTCCATTCCATTCCATTCCATTCCAATCCATTCCCTTCCGTTCTATTCGGGTTGATTCCATTCCATTCCATTCCATTCCATTCCATTCCATTCCATTCCATTCCATTCCATTCCATTCCATTCCATTCTATTGCATTCCATTCGATTCCATTTGATTCCATTCCATTCCATTCCATTCCATTCCATTCCATTCCATTCCATTCCATTCTATTCCATTCCATTCCATTCTGTTCCATTCTATTCCATTCCATTCCATTCCGTTCCACTCGGGTTGATTCCATTCTATTCCATTCCATTCCATTCGATTCCATTCGATATCATTCGATTCCATTCGATTCCATTCCATTCCATTCCATTCCATTCCATTCCATTCCATTCCATTCCATTCCATTCCATTCTGTTCTACTCGGGTTGATTCCACTCCATTCCATTCCATTCCATTCCATTCTATTCCATTCCATTCCATTCGATTCCATTCCATTCCATTCCATTCCATTCCCTTCCATTCCATTCTATTCCATTGAATTCCATTCCATTCCATTCCATTCCATTCCATTCCATTCCATTCCGTTCTACTCTGATTGACTCCATTCCATTCCATTCCATTCCATTCCATTCCATTCCATTCCATTCCATTCCATTTCATTCCATTCCATTTCATTCCAATACATTCCATTCTACTCTGGTTGATTCCATTCCATTCCATTCCATTCCATTCCATTCCATTCCATTCCATTCGTCTCCATTCGATTCCATTCGATTCCATTCCATTCTATTCCATTGAATTCCATTCCATTCCATTCCATTCCATTCCATTCCATTCCATTCCATTCCATTCCTTTCCATTCCATTCCATTCCATTCCATTCCATTCTACTCGGGTTGATTCCATTCCATTCCATTCCATTCCATTCCATTCCATTCCACTCCATTCCATTCGATTCCATTCGATTCCATTCCATTCCATTCCATTCCATTCCAATCCATTCCATTCTACTCGGGTTGATGCCATTCCATTCCATTCCATTCCATTCAATTCCATTGCATTCCATTCGATTCCATTCGATTCCATTCCATTCGATTCCATTCGAGATCATTCGATTCCATTCCATCCCATTCCAATCCATTCCATTCCATTCCGTTCTACTCGGGTTGATTCCATTCCATTCCATTTCATTCCATTCCATTCCATTCCATTCCATTCGATTCCATTTGATTCCATTCCATTCCATTCCATTCCAATCCATTCCATTCTACTCGGGTTGATTCCATTCCATTCCATTCCATTCCATTCCATTCCATTCCATTCCATTCCATTCCATTCCATTCCATTCGATTCCACTCGATTCCATTCCATTCTTTCCATTCCATTCCAATCCATTCCATTCTACTCGGGTGGATTCCATTCCATTCCATTCCATTTCATTCCATTCCATTCCATTCCACTCCATTCGATTCCATTCCATTCCATTCCATTCCATTGCATTCCATTCCATTCCATTCCATTCCATTCCATTCCGTTCTAGTCGGGTTGATTCCATTCTATTCCATTCCATTCCATTCCATTCCACTCCATTCCATTCCATTCCATTCCATTCTATTCCATTCCATTCTACTCCATTGAATTCCATTCCATTCCATTCTATTCCATTCCATTCCATTCCTTTCCATTCCATTTAGTTCTACTCGGGTTGATTCCATTCCATTCCATTCCATTCCATTCCATTCCATTCCATTACTTTCCATTCCATTCCATTCCAATCCATTCCATTCTACTCGGGTTGACTCCATTCCATTCCATTCCATTCCATTCCATTCCATTCCATTATAATCCATTCCATTCCATTCGATTCCGTTCGATTCCATTCCACTGCATTCCATTCCATTCCATTCAATTCCATTCGATTCCATTCGATTCCATTCCATTCCATTCCATTCCAATCCATTCCATTCTACTCGGGTTGATTCCATTCCATTCCATTCCATTCCATTCCATTCCATTCCATTCCATTCCATTCCATTCCATTCCATTCTATTCCTTTCGATTCCATTCCATTCCATTAAATTCCATTCCATTCCATTCCATTCCATTCCATTCCATTCCATTCCATTGCATGCCGTTCTACTCGGGTTGATTCCACTCCATTCCATTCCATTCCATTCCATTATATACCATCCCATTCGATTCCATTCCATTCCATTCCATTCCATTCCATTCCATTCCATTCCATTCCATTCCATTCCATTCCGTTCTAGTCGGGTTGATTCCATTCTATTCCATTCCATTCCATTGATTCCATTCCATTCCATTCGATTCCATTCCATTCCATTCCATTCTATTCCATTCCATTCTACTCCATTGAATTCCATTCCATTCCATTCAATTCCATTCCATTCCATCCCTTTCCATTCCATTTACTTCTACTCGGGTTGATTCCATTCCATTCCATTCCATTCCATTCCATTCCATTCCATTCAATTCCATTCCATTCCGTTACTTTCCATTCCATTCCATTCCAATCCATTCCATTCTACTCGGGTTGACTCCATTCCATTCCATTCCTTTCCATTCCATTATATTCCATTCTAATCCATTCGATTCCGTTCGATTCCATTCCATTCCATTCCATTCCATTCCATTGCATTCCATTCCATTCCATTCCATTCCATTCCGTTCTACTCGGGTTGATTCCATTCCATTCCTTTCCATTCCATTCCATTCCATTCCATTCCATTCCATTCCATTCCATTCCATTCCCTTCCATTCCATTCCATTCCAATCCATTCCATTCTACTCGCGTTGATTCCATTCCATTCCATTGCATTCGACTCCATTCGATTCCATTCGATTCCATTCCAGTCCATTCCGTTCCATTCCATTCCATTCCATTCCATTCTATTCCATTGAATTCCATTCCATTCCATTCCATTCCATTCCATTCCATTCCATTCCATTCCATTCCATTCCATTCCATTCCATTCCGTTCTACTCGGGTTGATTCCATTCCATTCCATTCCATTCCATTCCATTCCATTCCATTCCATTCCAATCTATTCCATTCTATTCAATTCGATTCCATTCGATTCCATTCAATTCCATTCAATTCCATTCCATTCCATTCCAATCCATTCCATTCTACTCGGGTTGATTCCATTCCATTCCATTCCATTCCATTCCATTCCATTCCATTCCATTCCATTCCATTCCATTCCATTCCATTCCATTCCATTCCATTCCATTCCATTCCATTCCAATCTATTCCATTCGATTCCATTCCATTCCATTCCATTCCATTCCATTCCATTCCATTCCAATCCATTCCATTCTACTCGTGTTGATTCCCTTCCATTCCATTCCACTCAATTCCATTCCATTCCATTCCATTCCATTCCATTCCATTCCATTCCATTCCATTCCATTCCATTCCGTTCTACTCGGGTTGATTCCATTCTATTCCATTACATTCCATTCGATTCCATTCAATTCCATTCGATTCCTTTCCATTCCATTCCATTCCATTCCATTCCATTCCATTCTATTCCATTCCATTCCATTCCATTCCATTCCATTCCATTCCATTCCATTCCATTCCATTCCATTCTATTGCATTCCATTCGATTCCATTTGATTCCATTCCATTCCATTCCATTCCATTCCATTCCATTCCATTCCATTCCATTCCATTCTATTCCATTCCATTCCATTCTGTTCCATTCTATTCCATTCCATTCCATTCCGTTCCACTCGGGTTGATTCCATTCTATTCCATTCCATTCCATTCCATTCCATTCGATATCATTCGATTCCATTCCATTCCATTCCATTCCATTCCATTCCATTCCATTCCATTCCATTCTATTCCATTCCATTCCATTCCATTCCATTCCATTCTATTCCATTCCATTCCATTCCGTTCTACTCGGGTTGATTCCATTCCATTCCATTTCATTCCATTCCATTCCATTCCATTCCATTCGATTCCATTCGATTCCTTTCCATTCCATTCCATTCCAATCCATTCCATTCTACTCGGGTTGATTCCATTCCATTCCATTCCATTCCATTCCATTCCATTCCACTCGATTCCATTCCATTCCATTCCATTAAATTCCAATCCATTCCATTCTACTCGGGTGGATTCCATTCCATTCCATTCTTTTCCATTCCATTCCATTCCATTCCATTCCATTCCATTACATTCCATACGGTTCCATTCCATTCCATTCCATTCCTTTCCATTCCATTCCATTCCATTCCATTCCATTCCATTCCATTCCGTTCTAATCGGGTTGATTCCATTCTATTCCATTCCATTCCATTCCATTCCATTCAATTCCATTCCATTCCATTCCATTCCATTCCATTCTATTCCATTCCATTCTACTCCATTGAATTCCATTCCATTCCATTCTATTCCATTCCATTCCATTCCTTTCCATTCCATTTAGTTCTACTCGGGTTGATTCCGTTCCATTCCATTCCATTCCTTTCCATTCCATTCCAATCCATTCCATTCCATTACTTTCCATTCCATTCCATTCCAATCCATTCCATTCTACTCGGGTTGACTCCATTCCATTCCATTCCATTACATTACATTCCATTATATTCCATTCCATTCCATTCGATTCCGTTCGATTCCATTCCATTCCATTCCATTCCATTCCATTCCATTCGATTCCATTCCATTCCATTCGATTCCATTCCATTCCATTCCATTCCATTCCATTCCATTCCAATCCATTCCATTCTACTCGGGTTGATTCAATTTCATTCCATTCCATTCCATTCCATTCCATTCCATTCCATTCCTTTCGATTCCATTCCTTTCCATTCCATTCCATTCCATTCCATTCCATTCCATTCCATTCCATTCCGTTCTACTCGGGTTGATTCCACTCCATTCCATTCCATTCCATTCGATTCCATTCCATTCCATTCCATTCCAATCCATTCCATTCTACTCGGGTTGATTCCATTCCATTCCATTCCATTCCATTCCATTCCATTCCATTCCATTCCATTCCATTCCATTCCATTCTATTCCTTTCGATTCCATTCCATTCCATTAAATTCCATTCCATTCCATTCCATTCCATTCCATTCCATTCCATTCCATTCCATTCCATTCCATTCCGTTCTACTCGGGTTGATTCCACTCCATTCCATTCCATTCCATTCCATTATATACCATCCCATTCGATTCCATTCCATTCCATTCCATTCCATTCCATTCCATTCCATTCCATTCCATTCCATTCCATTCCGTTCTAGTCGGGTTGATTCCATTCTATTCCATTCCATTCCATTCCATTCCATTCGATTCCATTCCATTCCATTCCATTCTATTCCATTCCATTCTACTCCATTGAATTCCATTCCATTCCATTCAATTCCATTCCATTCCATCCCTTTCCATTCCATTTAGTTCTACTCGGGTTGATTCCATTCCATTCCGTTCCATTCCATTCCATTCCATTCCATTCAATTCCATTCCATTCCGTTACTTTCCATTCCATTCCATTCAAATCCATTCCATTCTACTCGGGTTGACTCCATTCCATTCCATTCCTTTCCATTCCATTATATTCCATTCTAATCCATTCGATTCCGTTCGATTCCATTCCATTCCATTCCATTCCATTCCATTGCATTCCATTCCATTCCATTCCATTCCATTCCGTTCTACTCGGGTTGATTCCATTCCATTCCTTTCCATTCCATTCCATTCCATTCCATTCCATTCCATTCCATTCCATTCCATTCCCTTCCATTCCATTCCATTCCAATCCATTCCATTCTACTCGGGTTGATTCCATTCCATTCCATTGCATTCGACTAAATTCGATTCCATTCGATTCCATTCCATTCCATTCCGTTCCATTCCATTCCATTCCATTCCATTCTATTCCATTGAATTCCATTCCATTCCATTCCATTCCATTCCATTCCATTCCATTCCATTCCATTCCATTCCATTCCATTCCATTCCATTCCGTTCTACTCGGGTTGATTCCATTCCATTCCATTCCATTCCATTCCATTCCATTCCATTCCATTCCATTCCATTCCAATCTATTCCATTGTATTCAATTCGATTCCATTCGATTCCATTCAATTCCATTCAATTCCATTCCATTCCATTCCAATCCATTCCATTCTACTCGGGTTGATTCCATTCCATTCCATTCCATTCCATTCCATTCCATTCCATTCCATTCCATTCCATTCCATTCCATTCGATTCCATTCGATTCCATTCCATTCCATTCCATTCCATTCCATTCCATTCCATTCCATTCCAATCTATTCCATTCGATTCGATTCCATTCCATTCCATTCCATTCCATTCCATTCCATTCCAATCCATTCCATTCTACTCGTGTTGATTCCCTTCCATTCCATTCCACTCCATTCCATTCCATTCCATTCCATTCCATTCCATTCCATTCCATTCCGTTCTACTCGGGTTGATTCCATTCTATTCCATTACATTCCATTCGATTCCATTCGATTCCATTCGATTCCTTTCCATTCCATTCCATTCCATTCCATTTCATTCCATTCCATTCTATTCCATTCCATTCCATTCCATTCCATTCCATTCCATTCCATTCCAATCCATTCCCTTCCGTTCTATTCGGGTTGATTCCATTCCATTCCATTCCATTCCATTCCATTCCATTCCATTCCATTCCATTCCATTCCATTCTATTGCATTCCATTCGATTCCATTCGATTCCATTCCATTCCATTCCATTCCATTCCATTCCATTCCATTCCATTCCATTCTATTCCATTCCATTCCATTCTGTTCCATTCTATTCCATTCCATTCCATTCCGTTCCACTCGGGTTGATTCCATTCTATTCCATTCCATTCCATTCGATTCCATTCGATATCATTCGATTCCTTTCCATTCCATTCCATTCCATTCCATTCCATTCCATTCCATTCTATTCCATTCCATTCCATTCCATTCCATTCCATTCTATTCCATTCCATTCCATTCCGTTCTACTCGGGTTGATTCCATTCCATTCCATTTCATTCCATTCCATTCCATTCCATTCCATTCCATTCCATTCGATTCCATTAAATTCCATTCCATTCCAATCCATTCCATTCTACTCGGGTTGATTCCATTCCATTCCATTCCATTCCATTCCATTCCATTCCATTCCATTCCATTCCATTCCATTCCATTCCATTCCACTCGACTCCATTCCATTCCATTCCATTCCATTCCAATCCATTCCATTCTACTCGGGTGGATTCCATTCCATTCCATTCTTTTCCATTCCATTCCATTCCATTCCATTCCATTCCATTCCATTCGGTTCCATTCCATTCCATTCCATTCCATTCCATTCCATTCCATTCCATTCCATTCCATTCCATTCCGTTCTAATCGGGTTGATTCCATTCTATTCCATTCCATTCCATTCCATTCCATTCAATTCCATTCCATTCCATTCCATTCCATTCCATTCTATTCCATTCCATTCTACTCCATTGAATTCCATTCCATTCCATTCTATTCCATTCCATTCCATTCCTTTCCATTCCATTTAGTTCTACTCGGGTTGATTCCATTCCATTCCATTCCATTCCTTTCCATTCCATTCCAATCCATTCCATTCCATTACTTTCCATTCCATTCCATTCCAATCCATTCCATTCTACTCGGGTTGACTCCATTCCATTCCATTCCATTACATTACATTCCATTATATTCCATTCCATTCCATTCGATTCCGTTCGATTCCATTCCATTCCATTCCATTCCATTCCATTCCATTCCATTCCATTCGATTCCATTCCATTCCATTCGATTCCATTCCATTCCATTCCATTCCATTCCATTCCATTCCAATCCATTCCATTCTACTCGGGTTGATTCAATTCCATTCCATTCCATTCCATTCCATTCCATTCCATTCCATTCCTTTCGATTCCATTCCTTTCCATTCCATTCCATTCCATTCCATTCCATTCCATTCCATTACATTCCATTCCGTTCTACTCGGGTTGATTCCACTCCATTCCATTCCATTCCATTCCATTCCATTCCATTCCATTCCATTCCATTCCATTCCTTTCCATTCCAACCCATTCCGTTCTACTCGGGTTGATTCCATTCCATTCCATTGAATTCCATTCCATTCCATTCCATTCCATTCCATTCCATTCCATTCCATTCCATTCCATTCCATTCCATTCCATTCCAAACCATTCCATTCTACTCGGGTTCATCATTCCATTCCATTCCATTCCATTCCATTCCACTCGGGTTCATTCCATTCCATTCCATTCCATTCCATTCCATTCCATTCCATTCCACTCGGGTGCATTCCATTCCATTCCATTCTATTCCATTCCATTCCATTCCATTCCGTTCTGCTCAGGTTGATTTCCATTCCATTCCATTCCATTCCATTCCATTCCATTCCATTCCATTCCATTCCATTCCATTCCATTCCATTCCATTCCATTCCGTTCTACTCGGCTTGAATCCATTGAGTTCCGTTCCGTTCCTTTCCGTCCCGACACGTCCCGTCCCGTCCCGTCCCGTCCCGTCCCGTCCCGTGCCGTTTTACTCGGGTTGATTCCTTTCCATTCCGTTCCGCTCGTTTCCGTTACGTTCCATTCCGTTCCACGCGGGTTGGTTCAATTCCATTCTATTCTATTCTATTCCTTTCCCTTCCATTCCATTCCATTCCATTCCATTCTACTCGGGTTGATTCCATGCCATTCCGTTCCGCTCCATTCCGTTCCACGCGGGTTGGTTCAATTCCATTCTATTCTATTCTATTCCTTTCCCTTCCATTCCATTCCATTCCATTCCATTCTACTCGGGTTGATTCCATGCCATTCCGTTCCGTTCCATTCCGTCCCATCCCGACCCGTCCCATCCCGTCCCGTCCCGTCCCATCCCGTTCCGTTCCACATGGGTTGATTCAATTCCTTTCGGTTACATTGAATTCCATTCCATTCCATTCTACTCGGATTGATTCCATTCCATTCCATTCCATTCCATTCCATTGCATTCCATTGCATTCCATTCCATTCCATTCCATTGCGTTCCATTCGATTCGATTCCATTCCATTCCTTTCCATTCCATTCCAATCCATTCCATTCTACTTGGGTTGATTCCATTCCATTCCATTCCATTCCATTCGATTCCATTCAATTCCATTCCATTCCATTCCATTCCATTCCATTCCATTCCATTCCATTCCATTCCATTCCATTCCATTCCACTCGATTCCATTCCATTCCATTCCATTCCATTCCAATCTATTCCATTCGATTCCATTCCATTCCATTCCATTCCATTCCATTCCATTCCATTCCACTCGATTCCATTCCATTCCATTCCATTCCATTCCAATCTATTCCATTCGATTCCATTCCATTCCATTCCATTCCATTCCATTCCATTCCATTCCATTCCATTCCATTCCATTCCAATCTATTCCATTCGATTCCATTCCATTCCATTCCATCCCATTCCATTCCATTCCATTCCAATCCATTCCATTCTACTCGTGTTGATTCCCTTCCATTCCATTCCACTCCATTCCATTCCATTCCATTCCATTCCATTCCATTCCATTCCATTCCATTCCATTCCATTCCATTCCATTCCATTCCGTTCTACTCGGGTTGATTCCATTCTATTCCATTACATTCCATTCGATTCCATTCGATTCCATTCGATTCCTTTCCATTCCATTCCATTCCATTCCATTCCATTCCATTCTATTCCATTCCATTCCATTCCATTCCATTCCATTCCATTCCAATCCATTCCCTTCCGTTCTATTCGGGTTGATTCCATTCCATTCCATTCCATTCCATTCCATTCCATTCCATTCCATTCCATTCTATTGCATTCCATTCGATTCCATTCGATTCCATTCCATTCCATTCCATTCCATTCCATTCCATTCCATTCCATTCTATTCCATTCCATTCCATTCTGTTCCATTCTATTCCATTCCATTCCATTCCGTTCCACTCGGGTTGATTCCATTCTATTCCATTCCATTCCATTCGATTCCATTCGATATCATTCGATTCCATTCCATTCCATTCCATTCCATTCCATTCCATTCCATTCTATTCCATTCCATTCCATTCCATTCCATTCCATTCTATTCCATTCCATTCCATTCCGTTCTACTCGGGTTGATTCCATTCCATTCCATTTCATTCCATTCCATTCCATTCCATTCCATTCGATTCCATTCGATTCCATTCCATTCCATTCCATTCCAATCCATTCCATTCTACTCGGGTTGATTCCATTCCATTCCATTCCATTCCATTCCATTCCATTCCATTCCATTCCATTCCATTCCATTCTATTGCATTCCATTCGATTCCATTCGATTCCATTCCATTCCATTCCATTCCATTCCATTCCATTCCATTCCATTCCATTCTATTCCATTCCATTCCATTCTGTTCCATTCTATTCCATTCCATTCCATTCCGTTCCACTCGGGTTGATTCCATTCTATTCCATTCCATTCCATTCGATTCCATTCGATATCATTCGATTCCTTTCCATTCCATTCCATTCCATTCCATTCCATTCCATTCCATTCTATTCCATTCCATTCCATTCCATTCCATTCCATTCTATTCCATTCCATTCCATTCCGTTCTACTCGGGTTGATTCCATTCCATTCCATTTCATTCCATTCCATTCCATTCCATTCCATTCCATTCCATTCGATTCCATTAAATTCCATTCCATTCCAATCCATTCCATTCTACTCGGGTTGATTCCATTCCATTCCATTCCATTCCATTCCATTCCATTCCATTCCATTCCATTCCATTCCATTCCACTCGACTCCATTCCATTCCATTCCATTCCATTCCAATCCATTCCATTCTACTCGGGTGGATTCCATTCCATTCCATTCTTTTCCATTCCATTCCATTCCATTCCATTCCATTCCATTCCATTCGGTTCCATTCCATTCCATTCCATTCCATTCCATTCCATTCCATTCCATTCCATTCCATTCCATTCCGTTCTAATCGGGTTGATTCCATTCTATTCCATTCCATTCCATTCCATTCCATTCAATTCCATTCCATTCCATTCCATTCCATTCCATTCTATTCCATTCCATTCTACTCCATTGAATTCCATTCCATTCCATTCTATTCCATTCCATTCCATTCCTTTCCATTCCATTTAGTTCTACTCGGGTTGATTCCATTCCATTCCATTCCATTCCTTTCCATTCCATTCCAATCCATTCCATTCCATTACTTTCCATTCCATTCCATTCCAATCCATTCCATTCTACTCGGGTTGACTCCATTCCATTCCATTCCATTACATTACATTCCATTATATTCCATTCCATTCCATTCGATTCCGTTCGATTCCATTCCATTCCATTCCATTCCATTCCATTCCATTCCATTCCATTCGATTCCATTCCATTCCATTCGATTCCATTCCATTCCATTCCATTCCATTCCATTCCATTCCAATCCATTCCATTCTACTCGGGTTGATTCAATTCCATTCCATTCCATTCCATTCCATTCCATTCCATTCCATTCCTTTCGATTCCATTCCTTTCCATTCCATTCCATTCCATTCCATTCCATTCCATTCCATTACATTCCATTCCGTTCTACTCGGGTTGATTCCACTCCATTCCATTCCATTCCATTCCATTCCATTCCATTCCATTCCATTCCATTCCATTCCTTTCCATTCCAACCCATTCCGTTCTACTCGGGTTGATTCCATTCCATTCCATTGAATTCCATTCCATTCCATTCCATTCCATTCCATTCCATTCCATTCCATTCCATTCCATTCCATTCCATTCCATTCCAAACCATTCCATTCTACTCGGGTTCATCATTCCATTCCATTCCATTCCATTCCATTCCACTCGGGTTCATTCCATTCCATTCCATTCCATTCCATTCCATTCCATTCCATTCCATTCCACTCGGGTGCATTCCATTCCATTCCATTCTATTCCATTCCATTCCATTCCATTCCGTTCTGCTCAGGTTGATTTCCATTCCATTCCATTCCATTCCATTCCATTCCATTCCATTCCATTCCATTCCATTCCATTCCATTCCATTCCATTCCATTCCGTTCTACTCGGCTTGAATCCATTGAGTTCCGTTCCGTTCCTTTCCGTCCCGACACGTCCCGTCCCGTCCCGTCCCGTCCCGTCCCGTCCCGTGCCGTTTTACTCGGGTTGATTCCTTTCCATTCCGTTCCGCTCGTTTCCGTTACGTTCCATTCCGTTCCACGCGGGTTGGTTCAATTCCACTCTATTCTATTCTATTCCTTTCCCTTCCATTCCATTCCATTCCATTCCATTCTACTCGGGTTGATTCCATGCCATTCCGTTCCGCTCCATTCCGTTCCACGCGGGTTGGTTCAATTCCATTCTATTCTATTCTATTCCTTTCCCTTCCATTCCATTCCATTCCATTCCATTCTACTCGGGTTGATTCCATGCCATTCCGTTCCGTTCCATTCCGTCCCATCCCGACCCGTCCCATCCCGTCCCGTCCCGTCCCATCCCGTTCCGTTCCACATGGGTTGATTCAATTCCTTTCGGTTACATTGAATTCCATTCCATTCCATTCTACTCGGATTGATTCCATTCCATTCCATTCCATTCCATTCCATTGCATTCCATTGCATTCCATTCCATTCCATTCCATTGCGTTCCATTCGATTCGATTCCATTCCATTCCTTTCCATTCCATTCCAATCCATTCCATTCTACTTGGGTTGATTCCATTCCATTCCATTCCATTCCATTCGATTCCATTCAATTCCACTCCATTCCATTCCATTCCATTCCATTCCATTCCATTCCATTCCATTCCATTCCATTCCATTCCACTCGATTCCATTCCATTCCATTCCATTCCATTCCAATCTATTCCATTCGATTCCATTCCATTCCATTCCATTCCATTCCATTCCATTCCATTCCACTCGATTCCATTCCATTCCATTCCATTCCATTCCAATCTATTCCATTCCATTCCATTCCATTCCATTCCATTCCATTCCATTCCATTCCATTCCATTCCATTCCATTCCATTCCAATCTATTCCATTCGATTCCATTCCATTCCATTCCATCCCATTCCATTCCATTCCATTCCAATCCATTCCATTCTACTCGTGTTGATTCCCTTCCATTCCATTCCACTCCATTCCATTCCATTCCATTCCATTCCATTCCATTCCATTCCATTCCATTCCATTCCATTCCATTCCATTCCATTCCGTTCTACTCGGGTTGATTCCATTCTATTCCATTACATTCCATTCGATTCCATTCGATTCCATTCGATTCCTTTCCATTCCATTCCATTCCATTCCATTCCATTCCATTCTATTCCATTCCATTCCATTCCATTCCATTCCATTCCATTCCAATCCATTCCCTTCCGTTCTATTCGGGTTGATTCCATTCCATTCCATTCCATTCCATTCCATTCCATTCCATTCCATTCCATTCTATTGCATTCCATTCGATTCCATTCGATTCCATTCCATTCCATTCCATTCCATTCCATTCCATTCCATTCCATTCTATTCCATTCCATTCCATTCTGTTCCATTCTATTCCATTCCATTCCATTCCGTTCCACTCGGGTTGATTCCATTCTATTCCATTCCATTCCATTCGATTCCATTCGATATCATTCGATTCCATTCCATTCCATTCCATTCCATTCCATTCCATTCCATTCTATTCCATTCCATTCCATTCCATTCCATTCCATTCTATTCCATTCCATTCCATTCCGTTCTACTCGGGTTGATTCCATTCCATTCCATTTCATTCCATTCCATTCCATTCCATTCCATTCGATTCCATTCGATTCCATTCCATTCCATTCCATTCCAATCCATTCCATTCTACTCGGGTTGATTCCATTCCATTCCATTCCATTCCATTCCATTCCATTCCATTCCATTCCATTCCATTCCATTCCACTCGATTCCATTCCATTCCATTCCATTCCATTCCAATCCATTCCATTCTACTCGGGTGGATTCCATTCCATTCCATTCTTTTCCATTCCATTCCATTCCATTCCATTCCATTACATTCCATTCGGTTCCATTCCATTCCATTCCATTCCATTCCATTCCATTCCATTCCATTCCATTCCATTCCGTTCTAATCGGGTTGATTCCATTCTATTCCATTCCATTCCATTCCATTCCATTCAATTCCATTCCATTCCATTCCATTCCATTCCATTCTATTCCATTCCATTCTACTCCATTGAATTCCATTCCATTCCATTCTATTCCATTCCATTCCATTCCTTTCCATTCCATTTAGTTCTACTCGGGTTGATTCCATTCCATTCCATTCCATTCCTTTCCATTCCATTCCAATCCATTCCATTCCATTACTTTCCATTCCATTCCATTCCAATCCATTCCATTCTACTCGGGTTGACTCCATTCCATTCCATTCCATTACATTACATTCCATTATATTCCATTCCATTCCATTCGATTCCGTTTGATTCCATTCCATTCCATTCCATTCCATTCCATTCCATTCCATTCGATTCCATTCCATTCCATTCGATTCCATTCCATTCCATTCCGTTCCATTCCAATCCATTTCATTCTACTCGGGTTGATTCAATTCCATTCCATTCCATTCCATTCCATTCCATTCCATTCCATTCCATTCCATTCCTTTCGATTCCATTCCTTTCCATTCCATTCCATTCCATTCCATTCCATTCCATTCCATTCCATTCCATTCCATTCCGTTCTACTCGGGTTGATTCCATTCCATTCCATTCCATTCCATTCCATTCCATTCCATTCCACTCCATTCCATTCGATTCCATTCGATTCCATTCCATTCCATTCCATTCCATTCCAATCCATTCCATTCTACTCGGGTTGATGCCATTCCATTCCATTCCATTCCATTCCATTCCATTGCATTCCATTCGATTCCATTCGATTCCATTCCATTCGATTCCATTCGAGATCATTCGATTCCATTCCATCCCATTCCAATCCATTTCATTCCATTCCGTTCTACTCGGGTTGATTCCATTCCATTCCATTTCATTCCATTCCATTCCATTCCATTCCATTCGATTCCATTCGATTCCATTCCATTCCATTCCATTCCAATCCATTCCATTCTACTCGGGTTGATTCCATTCCATTCCATTCCATTCCATTCCATTCCATTCCATTCCATTCCATTCCATTCGATTCCACTCGATTCCATTCCATTCTTTCCATTCCATTCCAATCCATTCCATTCTACTCGGGTGGATTCCATTCCATTCCATTCCATTCCATTCCATTCCATTCCATTCCACTCCATTCGATTCCATTCCATTCCATTCCATTCCATTCCATTCCATTCCATTCCATTCCATTCCATTCCGTTCTAGTCGGGTTGATTCCATTCTATTCCATTCCATTCCATTCCATTCCACTCCATTCCATTCCATTCCATTCCATTCCATTCCATTCGATTCTACTCCATTGAATTCCATTCCATTCCATTCTATTCCATTCCATTCCATTCCTTTCCATTCCATTTAGTTCTACTCGGGTTGATTCCATTCCATTCCATTCCATTCCATTCCATTCCATTCCATTCCATTCCATTCCATTCCATTCCATTACTTTCCATTCCATTCCATTCCAATCCATTCCATTCTACTCGGGTTGACTCCATTCCATTCCGTTCCATTCCATTCCATTCCATGCCATTATAATCCATTCCATTCCATTCGATTCCGTTCGATTCCATTCCATTCCATTCCATTCCATTCCATTCAATTCCATTCGATTCCATTCGATTCCATTCCATTCCATTCCATTCCAATCCATTCCATTCTACTCGGGTTGATTCCATTCCATTCCATTCCATTCCATTCCATTCCATTCCATTCCATTCCATTCCATTCCATTCCATTCTATTCCTTTCGATTCCATTCCATTCCATTAAATTCCATTCCATTCCATTCCATTCCATTCCATTCCATTCCATTCCATTCCATTCCATTCCATTGCATTCCGTTCTACTCGGGTTGATTCCACTCCATTCCATTCCATTCCATTCCATTATATACCATCCCATTCGATTCCATTCCATTCCATTCCATTCCATTCCATTCCATTCCATTCCATTCCATTCCATTCCATTCCATTCCATTCCATTCCGTTCTAGTCGGGTTGATTCCATTCTATTCCATTCCATTCCATTCCATTCCATTCCATTCCATTCGATTCCATTCCATTCCATTCCATTCTATTCCATTCCATTCTACTCCATTGAATTCCATTCCATTCCATTCAATTCCATTCCATTCCATCCCTTTCCATTCCATTTACTTCTACTCGGGTTGATTCCATTCCATTCCATTCCATTCCATTCCATTCCATTCCATTATATTCCATTCTAATCCATTCGATTCCGTTCGATTCCATTCCATTCCATTCCATTCCATTCCATTGCATTCCATTCCATTCCATTCCATTCCATTCCGTTCTACTCGGGTTGATTCCATTCCATTCCTTTCCATTCCATTCCATTCCATTCCATTCCATTCCATTCCATTCCATTCCATTCCATTCCATTCCATTCCATTCCATTCCCTTCCATTCCATTCCATTCCAATCCATTCCATTCTACTCGGGTTGATTCCATTCCATTCCATTGCATTCGACTCCATTCGATTCCATTCGATTCCATTCCATTCCATTCCGTTCCATTCCATTCCATTCCATTCCTTTCTATTCCATTGAATTCCATTCCATTCCATTCCATTCCATTCCATTCCATTCCATTCCATTCCATTCCATTCCGTTCTACTCGGGTTGATTCCATTCCATTCCATTCCATTCCATTCCATTCCATTCCAATCTATTCCATTCTATTCAATTCGATTCCATTCGATTCCATTCAATTCCATTCAATTCCATTCCATTCCATTCCAATCCATTCCATTCTACTCGGGTTGATTCCATTCCATTCCTTTCCATTCCATTCGATTCCATTCGATTCCATTCCATTCCATTCCATTCCATTCCATTCCATTCCATTCCATTCCATTCCAATCTATTCCATTCGATTCCATTCCATTCCATTCCATTCCATTCCATTCCATTCCATTCCAATCCATTCCATTCTACTCGTGTTGATTCCCTTCCATTCCATTCCACTCCATTCCATTCCATTCCATTCCATTCCATTCCATTCCATTCCAATCCATTCCATTCCATTCCATTCCATTCCATTCCGTTCTACTCGGGTTGATTCCATTCTATTCCATTACATTCCATTCGATTCCATTCGATTCCATTCGATTCCTTTCCATTCCATTCCATTCCATTCCATTCCATTCCGTTCTATTCCATTCCATTCCATTCCATTCCATTCCATTCCATTCCAATCCATTCCCTTCCGTTCTATTCGGGTTGATTCCATTCCATTCCATTCCATTCCATTCCATTCCATTCCATTCCATTCCATTCCATTCTATTGCATTCCATTCGATTCCATTTGATTCCATTCCATTCCATTCCATTCCATTCCATTCCATTCCATTCCATTCCATTCCATTCCATTCCATTCCAATCCATTCCATTCCATTCCATTCCATTCCATTCCGTTCTACTCGGGTTGATTCCATTCTATTCCATTACATTCCATTCGATTCCATTCGATTCCATTCGATTCCTTTCCATTCCATTCCATTCCATTCCATTCCATTCCGTTCTATTCCATTCCATTCCATTCCATTCCATTCCATTCCATTCCAATCCATTCCCTTCCGTTCTATTCGGGTTGATTCCATTCCATTCCATTCCATTCCATTCCATTCCATTCCATTCCATTCCATTCCATTCTATTGCATTCCATTCGATTCCATTTGATTCCATTCCATTCCATTCCATTCCATTCCATTCCATTCCATTCCATTCCATTCTATTCCATTCCATTCCATTCTGTTCCATTCTATTCCATTCCATTCCATTCCGTTCCACTCGGGTTGATTCCATTCTATTCCATTCCATTCCATTCGATTCCATTCGATATCATTCGATTCGATTCCATTCCATTCCATTCCATTCCATTCCATTCCATTCTATTCCATTCCATTCCATTCCATTCCATTCCATTCTATTCCATTCCATTCCATTCCGTTGTACTCGGGTTGATTCCATTCCATTCCATTTCATTCCATTCCATTCCATTCCATTCCATTCGATTCCATTCGATTCCATTCCATTCCATTCCATTCCAATCCATTCCATTCTACTCGGGTTGATTCCATTCCATTCCATTCCATTCCATTCCATTCCATTCCATTCCATTCCATTCCATTCCATTCCATTCCACTCGATTCCATTCCATTCCATTCCATTCCATTCCATTCCAATCCATTCCATTCTACTCGGGTGGATTCCATTCCATTCCATTCTTTTCCATTCCATTCCATTCCATTCCATTACATTACATTCCATTCGGTTCCATTCCATTCCATTCCATTCCATTCCATTCCATTCCATTCCGTTCTAATCGGGTTGATTCCATTCTATTCCATTCCATTCCATTCCATTCCATTCAATTCCATTCCATTCCATTCCATTCCATTCCATTCTATTCCATTCCATTCTACTCCATTGAATTCCATTCCATTCCATTCTATTCCATTCCATTCCATTCCTTTCCATTCCATTTAGTTCTACTCGGGTTGATTCCATTCCATTCCATTCCATTCCTTTCCATTCCATTCCAATCCATTCCATTCCATTACTTTCCATTCCATTCCATTCCAATCCATTCCATTCTACTCGGGTTGACTCCATTCCATTCCATTCCATTACATTACATTCCATTATATTCCATTCCATTCCATTCGATTCCGTTCGATTCCATTCCATTCCATTCCATTCCATTCCATTCCATTCCATTCCATTCCATTCGATTCCATTCCATTCCATTCGATTCCATTGCATTCCATTCCATTCCATTCCATTCCATTCCAATCCATTCCATTCTACTCGGGTTGATTCAATTCCATTCCATTCCATTCCATTCCTTTCGATTCCATTCCTTTCCATTCCATTCCATTCCATTCCATTCCATTCCATTCCATTCCATTCCATTCCGTTCTACTCGGGTTGATTCCACTCCATTCCATTCCATTCCATTCCATTCCATTCCATTCCATTCCATTCCATTCCTTTCCATTCCAACCAATTCCGTTCTACTCGGGTTGATTCCATTCCATTCCATTGAATTCCATTCCATTCCATGCCATTCCATGCCATTCCATTCCATTCCATTCCATTCGATTCCATTCCATTCCATTCCATTCCAAACCATTCCATTCTACTCGGGTTCATCATTCCATTCCATTCCATTCCATTCCATTCCACTCGGGTTCATTCCATTCCATTCCATTCCATTCCATTCCATTCCATTCCACTCGGGTGCATTCCATTCCATTCCATTCCATTCCATTCCATTCCATTCCATTCCGTTCTGCTCAGGTTGATTTCCATTCCATTCCATTCCATTCCATTCCATTCCATTCCATTCCATTCCATTCCATTCCATTCCATTCTATTCCTTTCGATTCCATTCCATTCCATTAAATTCCATTCCATTCCATTCCATTCCATTCGATTCCATTCCATTCCATTCCATTCCATTCCATTCCGTTCTACTAGGGTTGATTCCACTCCATTCCATTCCATTCCATTCCATTATATACCATCCCATTCGATTCCATTCCATTCCATTCCATTCCATTCCATTCCATTCCATTCCATTCCATTCCATTCCATTCCATTCCATTCCATTCCATTCCGTTCTAGTCGGGTTGATTCCATTCTATTCCATTCCATTCCATTCCATTCCATTCCATTCCATTCCATTCCATTCGATTCCATTCCATTCCATTCCATTCTATTCCATTCCATTCTATTCCATTCCATTCTACTCCATTGAATTCCATTCCATTCCATTCAATTCCATTCCATTCCATCCCTTTCCATTCCATTTAGTTCTACTCGGGTTGATTCCATTCCATTCCATTCCATTCCATTCCATTCCATTCCATTCCATTCCATTCCATTCCATTCCATTCCATTCTATTCCTTTCGATTCCATTCCATTCCATTAAATTCCATTCCATTCCATTCCATTCCATTCCATTCCATTCCATTCCATTCCATTCCGCTCTACTCGGGTTGATTCCACTCCATTCCATTCCATTCCATTCCATTATATACCATCCCATTCGATTCCATTCCATTCCATTCCATTCCATTCCATTCCATTCCATTCCATTCCATTCCATTCCATTCCGTTCTAGTCGGGTTGATTCCATTCTATTCCATTCCATTCCATTCCATTCCATTCCATTCCATTCGATTCCATTCCATTCCATTCCATTCTATTCCATTCCATTCTACTCCATTGAATTCCATTCCATTCCATTCAATTCCATTCCATTCCATCCCTTTCCATTCCATTTAGTTCTACTCGGGTTGATTCCATTCCATTCCATTCCATTCCATTCCATTCCATTCCATTCCATTCAATTCCATTGCATTCCGTTACTTTCCATTCCATTCCATTCCAATCCATTCCATTCTACTCGGGTTGACTCCATTCCATTCCATTCCTTTCCATTCCATTATATTCCATTCTAATCCATTCGATTCCGTTCGATTCCATTCCATTCCATTCCATTCCATTCCATTGCATTCCATTCCATTCCATTCCATTCCATTCCGTTCTACTCGGGTTGATTCCATTCCATTCCTTTCCATTCCATTCCATTCCATTCCATTCCATTCCATTCCATTCCATTCCATTCCCTTCCATTCCATTCCATTCCAATCCATTCCATTCTACTCGGGTTGATTCCATTCCATTCCATTGCATTCGACTCCATTCGATTCCATTCGATTCCATTCCATTCCATTCCGTTCCATTCCATTCCATTCCATTCCATTCTATTCCATTGAATTCCATTCCATTCCATTCCATTCCATTCCATTCCATTCCATTCCATTCCATTCCATTCCATTCCATTCCATTCCGTTCTACTCGGGTTGATTCCATTCCATTCCATTCCATTCCATTCCATTCCATTCCATTCCATTCCATTCCAATCTATTCCATTCTATTCAATTCGATTCCATTCGATTCCATTCAATTCCATTCAATTCCATTCCATTCCATTCCATTCCATTCGATTCCATTCCATTCCATTCGATTCCATTCGATTCCATTCCATTCCATTCCATTCCATTCCATTCCAATCCATGCCATTCTACTCGGGTTGATTCCATTCCATTCCATTCCATTCCATTCCATTCCATTCCATTCCATTCCATTCCATTCCTTTCGATTCCATTCCATTCCATTCCATTCCATTCCATTCCATTCCATTCCATTCCATTCCATTCCGTTCTACTCGGGTTGATTCCATTCCATTCCATTCCATTCCATTCCATTCCATTCGATTCCATTCGATTCCATTCCATTCCATTCCATTCCGTTCCATTCCATTCCATTTCAATCTATTCCATTCGATTCCATTCCATTCCATTCCATTCCATTCCATTCCATTCCAATCCATTCCATTCTACTCGTGTTGATTCCCTTCCATTCCATTCCACTCCATTCCATTCCATTCCATTCCATTCCATTCCATTCCATTCCATTCCATTCCATTCCATTCCATTCCATTCCATTCCATTCCATTCCGTTCTACTCGGGTTGATTCCATTCTATTCCATTACATTCCATTCGATTCCATTCGATTCCATTCGATTCCTTTCCATTCCATTCCATTCCATTCCATTCCATTCCATTCTATTCCATTCCATTCCATTCCATTCCATTCCATTCCATTCCAATCCATTCCCTTCCGTTCTATTCGGGTTGATTCTATTCCATTCCATTCCATTCCATTCCATTCCATTCCATTCCATTCCATTCCATTCTATTGCATTCCATTCGATTCCTTTCGATTCCATTCCATTCCATTCCATTCCATTCCATTCCATTCCATTCCATTCCATTCCATTCTATTCCATTCCATTCCATTCTGTTCCATTCTATTCCATTCCATTCCATTCCGTTCCACTCGGGTTGATTCCATTCTATTCCATTCCATTCCATTCGATTCCATTCGATATCATTCGATTCCATTCCATTCCATTCCATTCCATTCCATTCCATTCCATTCCATTCTATTCCATTCCATTCCATTCCATTCCATTCCATTCTATTCCATTCCATTCCATTCCGTTCTACTCGGGTTGATTCCATTCCATTCCATTTCATTCCATTCCATTCCATTCCATTCGATTCCATTCGATTCCATTCCATTCCATTCCATTCCAATCCATTCCATTCTACTCGGGTTGATTCCATTGCATTCCATTCCATTCCATTCCATTCCATTCCATTCCATTCCATTCCACTCGATTCCATTCCATTCCATTCCATTCCATTCCAATCCATTCCATTCTACTCGGGTGGATTCCATTCCATTCCATTCTTTTCCATTCCATTCCATTCCATTCCATTACATTACATTCCATTCGGTTCCATTCCATTCCATTCCATTCCATTCCATTCCATTCCATTCCGTTCTAATCGGGTTGATTCCATTCTATTCCATTCCATTCCATTCCATTCCATTCAATTCCATTCCATTCCATTCCATTCCATTCCATTCTATTCCATTCCATTCTACTCCATTGAATTCCATTCCATTCCATTCTATTCCATTCCATTCCATTCCTTTCCATTCCATTTAGTTCTACTCGGGTTGATTCCATTCCATTCCATTCCATTCCTTTCCATTCCATTCCAATCCATTCCATTCCATTCCATTCCATTCCATTCCATTCTATTCCTTTCGATTCCATTCCATTCCATTAAATTCCATTCCATTCCATTCCATTCCATTCCATTCCATTCCATTCCATTCCATTCCGCTCTACTCGGGTTGATTCCACTCCATTCCATTCCATTCCATTCCATTATATACCATCCCATTCGATTCCATTCCATTCCATTCCATTCCATTCCATTCCATTCCATTCCATTCCATTCCATTCCGTTCTAGTCGGGTTGATTCCATTCTATTCCATTCCATTCCATTCCATTCCATTCCATTCCATTCGATTCCATTCCATTCCATTCCATTCTATTCCATTCCATTCTACTCCATTGAATTCCATTCCATTCCATTCAATTCCATTCCATTCCATCCCTTTCCATTCCATTTAGTTCTACTCGGGTTGATTCCATTCCATTCCATTCCATTCCATTCCATTCCATTCCATTCCATTCAATTCCATTGCATTCCGTTACTTTCCATTCCATTCCATTCCAATCCATTCCATTCTACTCGGGTTGACTCCATTCCATTCCATTCCTTTCCATTCCATTATATTCCATTCTAATCCATTCGATTCCGTTCGATTCCATTCCATTCCATTCCATTCCATTCCATTGCATTCCATTCCATTCCATTCCATTCCATTCCGTTCTACTCGGGTTGATTCCATTCCATTCCTTTCCATTCCATTCCATTCCATTCCATTCCATTCCATTCCATTCCATTCCATTCCCTTCCATTCCATTCCATTCCAATCCATTCCATTCTACTCGGGTTGATTCCATTCCATTCCATTGCATTCGACTCCATTCGATTCCATTCGATTCCATTCCATTCCATTCCGTTCCATTCCATTCCATTCCATTCCATTCTATTCCATTGAATTCCATTCCATTCCATTCCATTCCATTCCATTCCATTCCATTCCATTCCATTCCATTCCATTCCATTCCATTCCATTCCATTCCGTTCTACTCGGGTTGATTCCATTCCATTCCATTCCATTCCATTCCATTCCATTCCATTCCATTCCATTCCAATCTATTCCATTCTATTCAATTCGATTCCATTCGATTCCATTCAATTCCATTCAATTCCATTCCATTCCATTCCATTCCATTCGATTCCATTCCATTCCATTCGATTCCATTCGATTCCATTCCATTCCATTCCATTCCATTCCATTCCAATCCATGCCATTCTACTCGGGTTGATTCCATTCCATTCCATTCCATTCCATTCCATTCCATTCCATTCCATTCCATTCCATTCCATTCCTTTCGATTCCATTCCATTCCATTCCATTCCATTCCATTCCATTCCATTCCATTCCATTCCATTCCGTTCTACTCGGGTTGATTCCATTCCATTCCATTCCATTCCATTCCATTCCATTCGATTCCATTCGATTCCATTCCATTCCATTCCATTCCGTTCCATTCCATTCCATTTCAATCTATTCCATTCGATTCCATTCCATTCCATTCCATTCCATTCCATTCCATTCCAATCCATTCCATTCTACTCGTGTTGATTCCCTTCCATTCCATTCCACTCCATTCCATTCCATTCCATTCCATTCCATTCCATTCCATTCCATTCCATTCCATTCCATTCCATTCCATTCCATTCCATTCCATTCCGTTCTACTCGGGTTGATTCCATTCTATTCCATTACATTCCATTCGATTCCATTCGATTCCATTCGATTCCTTTCCATTCCATTCCATTCCATTCCATTCCATTCCATTCTATTCCATTCCATTCCATTCCATTCCATTCCATTCCATTCCAATCCATTCCCTTCCGTTCTATTCGGGTTGATTCTATTCCATTCCATTCCATTCCATTCCATTCCATTCCATTCCATTCCATTCCATTCTATTGCATTCCATTCGATTCCATTCGATTCCATTCCATTCCATTCCATTCCATTCCATTCCATTCCATTCCATTCCATTCCATTCTATTCCATTCCATTCCATTCTGTTCCATTCTATTCCATTCCATTCCATTCCGTTCCACTCGGGTTGATTCCATTCTATTCCATTCCATTCCATTCGATTCCATTCGATATCATTCGATTCCATTCCATTCCATTCCATTCCATTCCATTCCATTCCATTCCATTCCATTCTATTCCATTCCATTCCATTCCATTCCATTCCATTCTATTCCATTCCATTCCATTCCGTTCTACTCGGGTTGATTCCATTCCATTCCATTTCATTCCATTCCATTCCATTCCATTCGATTCCATTCGATTCCATTCCATTCCATTCCATTCCAATCCATTCCATTCTACTCGGGTTGATTCCATTGCATTCCATTCCATTCCATTCCATTCCATTCCATTCCATTCCATTCCACTCGATTCCATTCCATTCCATTCCATTCCATTCCAATCCATTCCATTCTACTCGGGTGGATTCCATTCCATTCCATTCTTTTCCATTCCATTCCATTCCATTCCATTACATTACATTCCATTCGGTTCCATTCCATTCCATTCCATTCCATTCCATTCCATTCCATTCCGTTCTAATCGGGTTGATTCCATTCTATTCCATTCCATTCCATTCCATTCCATTCAATTCCATTCCATTCCATTCCATTCCATTCCATTCTATTCCATTCCATTCTACTCCATTGAATTCCATTCCATTCCATTCTATTCCATTCCATTCCATTCCTTTCCATTCCATTTAGTTCTACTCGGGTTGATTCCATTCCATTCCATTCCATTCCTTTCCATTCCATTCCAATCCATTCCATTCCATTACTTTCCATTCCATTCCATTCCAATCCATTCCATTCTACTCGGGTTGACTCCATTCCATTCCATTCCATTACATTACATTCCATTATATTCCATTCCATTCCATTCGATTCCGTTCGATTCCATTCCATTCCATTCCATTCCATTCCATTCCATTCCATTCCATTCCATTCGATTCCATTCCATTCCATTCGATTCCATTGCATTCCATTCCATTCCATTCCATTCCATTCCAATCCATTCCATTCTACTCGGGTTGATTCAATTCCATTCCATTCCATTCCATTCCTTTCGATTCCATTCCTTTCCATTCCATTCCATTCCATTCCATTCCATTCCATTCCATTCCATTCCATTCCGTTCTACTCGGGTTGATTCCACTCCATTCCATTCCATTCCATTCCATTCCATTCCATTCCATTCCATTCCATTCCTTTCCATTCCAACCAATTCCGTTCTACTCGGGTTGATTCCATTCCATTCCATTGAATTCCATTCCATTCCATGCCATTCCATGCCATTCCATTCCATTCCATTCCATTCGATTCCATTCCATTCCATTCCATTCCAAACCATTCCATTCTACTCGGGTTCATCATTCCATTCCATTCCATTCCATTCCATTCCACTCGGGTTCATTCCATTCCATTCCATTCCATTCCATTCCATTCCATTCCACTCTGGTGCATTCCATTCCATTCCATTCCATTCCATTCCATTCCATTCCATTCCGTTCTGCTCAGGTTGATTTCCATTCCATTCCATTCCATTCCATTCCATTCCATTCCATTCCATTCCATTCCATTCCATTCCATTCCATTCCATTCCATTCCGTTCTCCTCGGCTTGAATCCATTGAGTTCCGTTCCGTTCCTTTCCGTCCCGACACGTCCCGTCCCGTCCCGTCCCGTCCCGTCCCGTCCCGTGCCGTTTTACTCGGGTTGATTCCTTTCCATTCCGTTCCGCTCGTTTCCGTTACGTTCCATTCCGTTCCACGCGGGTTGGTTCAATTCCATTCTATTCTATTCTATTCCTTTCCCTTCCATTCCATTCCATTCCATTCCATTCTACTCGGGTTGATTCCATGCCATTCCGTTCCGCTCCATTCCATTCCACGCGGGTTGGTTCAATTCCATTCTATTCTATTCTATTCCTTTCCCTTCCATTCCATTCCATTCCATTCCATTCTACTCGGGTTGATTCCATGCCATTCCGTTCCGTTCCATTCCGTCCCATTCCGACCCGTCCCATCCCGTCCCGTCCCGTCCCATCCCGTTCCGTTCCACATGGGTTGATTCAATTCCTTTCGGTTACATTGAATTCCATTCCATTCCATTCTACTCGGATTGATTCCATTCCATTCCATTCCATTCCATTCCATTCCATTCCATTCCATTCCATTCCATTCCATTCCAATGCGTTCCATTCGATTCGATTCCATTCCATTCCTTTCCATTCCATTCCAATCCATTCCATTCTACTTGGGTTGATTCCATTCCATTCCATTCCATTCCATTCCATTCCATTCAATTCCATTCCATTCCATTCCATTCCATTCCATTCCATTCCATTCCATTCCATTCCATTCCACTCGATTCCATTCCATTCCATTCCATTCCATTCCATTCCAATCCATTCCATTCTACTCGGGTGGATTCCATTCCATTCCATTCCTTTCCATTCCATTCCATTCCATTCCATTACATTCCATTCGGTTCCATTCCATTCCATTCCATTCCATTCCATTCCATTCCATTCCACTCGATTCCATTGCATTACATTCCATTCCATTCCAATCCATTCCATTCTACTCGGGTGGATTCCATTCCATTCCATTCTTTTCCATTCCATTCCATTCCATTCCATTACATTACATTCCATTCGGTTCCATTCCATTCCATTCCATTCCATTCCATTCCATTCCATTCCATTCCATTCCATTCCATTCCGTTCTAATCGGGTTGATTCCATTCTATTCCATTCCATTCCATTCCATTCCATTCAATTCCATTCCATTCCATTCCATTCCATTCCATTCTATTCCATTCCATTCTACTCCATTGAATTCCATTCCATTCCATTCTATTCCATTCCATTCCATTCCTTTCCATTCCATTTAGTTCTACTCGGGTTGATTCCATTCCATTCCATTCCATTCCTTTCCATTCCATTCCAATCCATTCCATTCCATTACTTTCCATTCCATTCCATTCCAATCCATTCCATTCTACTCGGGTTGACTCCATTCCATTCCATTCCATTACATTACATTCCATTATATTCCATTCCATTCCATTCGATTCCGTTCGATTCCATTCCATTCCATTCCATTCCATTCCATTCCATTCCATTCCATTCGATTCCATTCCATTCCATTCCATTCCATTCCATTCCATTCCAATCCATTCCATTCTACTCGGGTTGATTCAATTCCATTCCATTCCATTCCATTCCATTCCATTCCATTCCATTCCTTTCGATTCCATTCCTTTCCATTCCATTCCATTCCATTCCATTCCATTCCATTCCATTCCGTTCTACTCGGGTTGATTCCACTCCATTCCATTCCATTCCATTCCATTCCATTCCATTCCATTCCATTCCATTCCATTCCATTCCTTTCCATTCCAACCCATTCCGTTCTACTCGGGTTGATTCCATTCCATTCCATTGAATTCCATTCCATTCCAATCCATTCCATTCCATTCCATTCCATTCCATTCCATTCCATTCGATTCCATTCCATTCCATTCCATTCCAAACCATTCCATTCTACTCGGGTTCATCATTCCATTCCATTCCATTCCATTCCATTCCACTCGGGTTCATTCCATTCCATTCCATTCCATTCCATTCCATTCCTTTCCACTCGGGTGCATTCCATTCCATTCCATTCCATTCCATTCCATTCCATTCCATTCCGTTCTGCTCAGGTTGATTTCCATTCCATTCCATTCCATTCCATTCCATTCCATTCCATTCCATTCCATTCCATTCCATTCCATTCCATTCCATTCCATTCCATTCCGTTCTACTCGGCTTGAATCCATTGAGTTCCGTTCCGTTCCGTTCCGTCCCGACACGTCCCGTCCCGTCCCGTCCCGTCCCGTCCCGTCCCGTGCCGTTTTACTCGGGTTGATTCCTTTCCATTCCTTTCCGCTCGTTTCCGTTACGTTCCATTCCGTTCCACGCGGGTTGGTTCAATTCCATTCTATTCTATTCTATTCCTTTCCCTTCCATTCCATTCCATTCCATTCCATTCTACTCGGGTTGATTCCATGCCATTCCGTTCCGCTCCATTCCGTTCCACGCGGGTTGGTTCAATTCCATTCTATTGTATTCTATTCCTTTCCCTTCCATTCCATTCCATTCCATTCCATTCTACTCGGGTTGATTCCATGCCATTCCGTTCCGTTCCATTCCGTCCCATCCCGACCCGTCCCATCCCGTCCCGTCCCGTCCCATCCCGTTCCGTTCCACATGGGTTGATGCTATTCCTTTCAGTTACATTGAATTCCATTCCATTCCATTCTACTCGGATTGATTCCATTCCATTCCATTCCATTCCATTCCATTCCATTCCATTCCATTCCATTGCGTTCCATTCGATTCGATTCCATTCCATTCCTTTCCATTCCATTCCAATCCATTCCATTCTACTTGGGTTGATTCCATTCCATTCCATTCCATTCCATTCGATTCCATTCAATTCCATTCCATTCCATTCCATTCCATTCCATTCCATTCCATTCCATTCCACTCGATTCCATTCCATTCCATTCCATTCCATTCCAATCCATTCCATTCTACTCGGGTGGATTCCATTCCATTCCATTCCTTTCCATTCCATTCCATTCCATTCCATTACATTCCATTCGGTTCCATTCCATTCCATTCCATTCCATTCCATTCCATTCCATTCCATTCCATTCCATTCCATTCCATTCCGTTCTAATCGGGTTGATTCCATTCTATTCCATTCCATTCCATTCCATTCCATTCAATTCCATTCCATTCCATTCCATTCCATTCCATTCTATTCCATTCCATTCTACTCCATTGAATTCCATTCCATTCCATTCTATTCCATTCCATTCCATTCCGTTCCATTCCATTTAGTTCTACTCGGGTTGATTCCATTCCATTCCATTCCATTCCTTTCCATTCCATTCCAATCCATTCCATTCCATTACTTTCCATTCCATTCCATTCCAATCCATTCCATTCTACTCGGGTTGATTCAATTCCATTCCATTCCATTCCATTCCATTCCATTCCATTCCATTCCATTCCTTTCGATTCCATTCCATTCCATTCCATTCCATTCCATTCCATTCCATTCCATTCCATTCCATTCCATTCCATTCCATTCCGTTCTACTCGGGTTGATTCCATTCCATTCCATTCCATTCCATTCCATTCCATTCCATTCCATTCCATTCCTTTCCATTCCAACCCATTCCGTTCTACTCGGGTTGATTCCATTCCATTCCATGGAATTCCATTCCATTCCATTCCATTCCATTCGATTCCATTCCATTCCATTCCATTCCAAACCATTCCATTCTACTCGGGTTCATCATTCCATTCCATTCCATTCCATTCCATTCCACTCGGGTTCATTCCATTCCATTCCATTCCATTCCATTCCATTCCATTCCACTCGGGTGCATTCCATTCCATTCCATTCCATTCCATTCCATTCCATTCCATTCCATTCCATTCCATTCCATTCCATTCCATTCCGTTCTGCTCAGGTTGATTTCCATTCCATTCCATTCCATTCCATTCCATTCCATTCCATTCCATTCCATTCCATTCCATTCCATTCCATTCCATTCCTTTCCATTCCATTCCATTCCGTTCTACTCGGCTTGAATCCATTGAGTTCCGTTCCGTTCCGTTCCGTCCCGACACGTCCCGTCCCGTCCCGTCCCGTCCCGTCCCGTCCCGTGCCGTTTTACTCGGGTTGATTCCTTTCCATTCCGTTCCGCTCGTTTCCGTTACGTTCCATTCCGTTCCACGCGGGTTGGTTCAATTCCATTCTATTCTATTCTATTCCTTTCCCTTCCATTCCATTCCATTCCATTCCATTCTACTCGGGTTGATTCTATGCCATTCCGTTCCGCTCCATTCCGTTCCACGCTGGTTGGTTCAATTCCATTCTATTCTATTCTATTCCTTTCCCTTCCATTCCATTCCATTCCATTCCATTCTACTCGGGTTGATTCCATGCCATTCCGTTCCGTTCCATTCCGTCCCATCCCGACCCGTCCCATCCCGTCCCGTCCCGTCCCATCCCGTTCCGTTCCACATGGGTTGATTCAATTCCTTTCGGTTACATTGAATTCCATTCCATTCCATTCTACTCGGATTGATTCCATTCCATTCCATTCCATTCCATTCCATTCCATTCCATTCCATTCCATTCCATTCCATTCCATTCCATTGCGTTCCATTCGATTCGATTCCATTCCATTCCATTCCATTCCATTCCAATCCATTCCATTCTACTTGGGTTGATTCCATTCCATTCCATTCCATTCCATTCGATTCCATTCCATTCCATTCCATTCCATTCCATTCCATTCCATTCGGTTCCATTCCATTCCATTCCATTCCATTCCATTCCATTCCATTCCATTCCATTCCATTCCGTTCTAATCGGGTTGATTCCATTCTATTCCATTCCATTCCATTCCATTCCATTCAATTCCATTCCATTCCATTCCATTCCATTCCATTCTATTCCATTCCATTCTACTCCATTGAATTCCATTCCATTCCATTCTATTCCATTCCATTCCATTCCTTTCCATTCCATTTAGTTCTACTCGGGTTGATTCCATTCCATTCCATTCCATTCCTTTCCATTCCATTCCAATCCATTCCATTCCATTACTTTCCATTCCATTCCATTCCAATCCATTCCATTCTACTCGGGTTGACTCCATTCCATTCCATTCCATTACATTACATTCCATTATATTCCATTCCATTCCATTCGATTCCGTTCGATTCCATTCCATTCCATTCCATTCCATTCCATTCCATTCCATTCCATTCCATTCCATTCCATTCGATTCCATTCCATTCCATTCCATTCCATTCCATTCCATTCCAATCCATTCCATTCTACTCGGGTTGATTCAATTCCATTCCATTCCATTCCATTCCATTCCATTCCATTCCATTCCTTTCGATTCCATTCCTTTCCATTCCATTCCATTCCATTCCATTCCATTCCATTCCATTCCGTTCTACTCGGGTTGATTCCACTCCATTCCATTCCATTCCATTCCATTCCATTCCATTCCATTCCATTCCATTCCATTCCATTCCTTTCCATTCCAACCCATTCCGTTCTACTCGGGTTGATTCCATTCCATTCCATTCCATTCCATTCCATTCCAATCCATTCCATTCCATTCCATTCCATTCCATTCCATTCCATTCGATTCCATTCCATTCCATTCCATTCCAAACCATTCCATTCTACTCGGGTTCATCATTCCATTCCATTCCATTCCATTCCATTCCACTCGGGTTCATTCCATTCCATTCCATTCCATTCCATTCCATTCCATTCCTTTCCACTCGGGTGCATTCCATTCCATTCCATTCCATTCCATTCCATTCCATTCCATTCCATTCCATTCCGTTCTGCTCAGGTTGATTTCCATTCCATTCCATTCCATTCCATTCCATTCCATTCCATTCCATTCCATTCCATTCCATTCCATTCCATTCCATTCCATTCCATTCCGTTCTACTCGGCTTGAATCCATTGAGTTCCGTTCCGTTCCGTTCCGTCCCGACACGTCCCGTCCCGTCCCGTCCCGTCCCGTCCCGTCCCGTGCCGTTTTACTCGGGTTGATTCCTTTCCATTCCGTTCCGCTCGTTTCCGTTACGTTCCATTCCGTTCCACGCGGGTTGGTTCAATTCCATTCTATTCTATTCTATTCCTTTCCCTTCCATTCCATTCCATTCCATTCCATTCTACTCGGGTTGATTCCATGCCATTCCGTTCCGCTCCATTCCGTTCCACGCGGGTTGGTTCAATTCCATTCTATTGTATTCTATTCCTTTCCCTTCCATTCCATTCCATTCCATTCCATTCTACTCGGGTTGATTCCATGCCATTCCGTTCCGTTCCATTCCGTCCCATCCCGACCCGTCCCATCCCGTCCCGTCCCGTCCCATCCCGTTCCGTTCCACATGGGTTGATGCTATTCCTTTCAGTTACATTGAATTCCATTCCATTCCATTCTACTCGGATTGATTCCATTCCATTCCATTCCATTCCATTCCATTCCATTCCATTCCATTCCATTCCATTGCGTTCCATTCGATTCGATTCCATTCCATTCCTTTCCATTCCATTCCAATCCATTCCATTCTACTTGGGTTGATTCCATTCCATTCCATTCCATTCCATTCGATTCCATTCAATTCCATTCCATTCCATTCCATTCCATTCCATTCCATTCCATTCCATTCCATTCCACTCGATTCCATTCCATTCCATTCCATTCCATTCCAATCCATTCCATTCTACTCGGGTGGATTCCATTCCATTCCATTCCTTTCCATTCCATTCCATTCCATTCCATTACATTCCATTCGGTTCCATTCCATTCCATTCCATTCCATTCCATTCCATTCCATTCCATTCCATTCCATTCCATTCCGTTCTAATCGGGTTGATTCCATTCTATTCCATTCCATTCCATTCCATTCCATTCAATTCCATTCCATTCCATTCCATTCCATTCCATTCTATTCCATTCCATTCTACTCCATTGAATTCCATTCCATTCCATTCTATTCCATTCCATTCCATTCCGTTCCATTCCATTTAGTTCTACTCGGGTTGATTCCATTCCATTCCATTCCATTCCTTTCCATTCCATTCCAATCCATTCCATTCCATTACTTTCCATTCCATTCCATTCCAATCCATTCCATTCTACTCGGGTTGATTCAATTCCATTCCATTCCATTCCATTCCATTCCATTCCATTCCATTCCATTCCTTTCGATTCCATTCCATTCCATTCCATTCCATTCCATTCCATTCCATTCCATTCCATTCCATTCCATTCCGTTCTACTCGGGTTGATTCCATTCCATTCCATTCCATTCCATTCCATTCCATTCCATTCCATTCCATTCCATTCCTTTCCATTCCAACCCATTCCGTTCTACTCGGGTTGATTCCATTCCATTCCATGGAATTCCATTCCATTCCATTCCATTCCATTCGATTCCATTCCATTCCATTCCATTCCAAACCATTCCATTCTACTCGGGTTCATCATTCCATTCCATTCCATTCCATTCCATTCCACTCGGGTTCATTCCATTCCATTCCATTCCATTCCATTCCATTCCATTCCACTCGGGTGCATTCCATTCCATTCCATTCCATTCCATTCCATTCCATTCCATTCCATTCCATTCCATTCCATTCCGTTCTGCTCAGGTTGATTTCCATTCCATTCCATTCCATTCCATTCCATTCCATTCCATTCCATTCCATTCCATTCCATTCCATTCCATTCCATTCCTTTCCATTCCATTCCATTCCGTTCTACTCGGCTTGAATCCATTGAGTTCCGTTCCGTTCCGTTCCGTCCCGACACGTCCCGTCCCGTCCCGTCCCGTCCCGTCCCGTCCCGTGCCGTTTTACTCGGGTTGATTCCTTTCCATTCCGTTCCGCTCGTTTCCGTTACGTTCCATTCCGTTCCACGCGGGTTGGTTCAATTCCATTCTATTCTATTCTATTCCTTTCCCTTCCATTCCATTCCATTCCATTCCATTCTACTCGGGTTGATTCTATGCCATTCCGTTCCGCTCCATTCCGTTCCACGCTGGTTGGTTCAATTCCATTCTATTCTATTCTATTCCTTTCCCTTCCATTCCATTCCATTCCATTCCATTCTACTCGGGTTGATTCCATGCCATTCCGTTCCGTTCCATTCCGTCCCATCCCGACCCGTCCCATCCCGTCCCGTCCCGTCCCATCCCGTTCCGTTCCACAAGGGTTGATTCAATTCCTTTCGGTTACATTGAATTCCATTCCATTCCATTCTACTCGGATTGATTCCATTCCATTCCATTCCATTCCATTCCATTCCATTCCATTCCATTCCATTGCGTTCCATTCGATTCGATTCCATTCCATTCCATTCCATTCCATTCCAATCCATTCCATTCTACTTGGGTTGATTCCATTCCATTCCATTCCATTCCATTCGATTCCATTCCATTCCATTCCATTCCATTCCATTCCATTCCATTCCATTCCATTCCATTCCATTCCATTCCATTCCATTCCATTCTGTTCTACTCGGGTTGATTCCACTCCATTCCATTCCATTCCATTCCAATCTATTCCATTCCATTCCATTCTATTCCATTCGTTTCCATTCCATTCCATTTCATTTTATTCCATTACATTCCATTCCATTCTATTCCATTGAATTCCATTCCATTCCATTCCATTCCATTCCATTCCATTCCATTCCATTCCATTCCGTTCTACTCGGGTTGATTCCACTCCATTCCATTCCATTCCATTCCATTCCATTCCACTCCGGTAGATCATTCCATTCCATTCCATTCCATTCCATTCCATTCCATTCCATTCCATTCCATTCCGTTCCATTCCGTTCCATTCCACTCGGGCTCATTCCATTCCATTCCATTCAATTCCATTCCATTCCATTCCATTGCATTCCATTCCATTCCATTCCATTCCGTTCTACTCGGTTTGATTTCCATTCCATTCCATTCCATTCCATTCCATTCCATTCCATTCCATTCCATTCCATTCCATTCCATTCCATTCCTTTCCATTTACTCCATTCCGTTCTACTCGGGTTGATTCCATTGAGTTTGGTTCCGTTCCGTTCCGTCCCGTCCCGTCCCGTCCCGTCCCGTCCCGTGCCGTTTTACTCAGGTTGATTCCTTTCCATTCCGTTCCGCTCGTTTTCGTTGCGTTCCATTCCGTTCCACGCGGGTTGGTTCAATTCCATTCTATTCTATTCTATTCCTTTCCATTCCATTCCATTCCATTCCATTCTACTCGGGTTGATTCCATGCCATTCCGTTCCGTTCCATTCCGTCCCATCCCGAACCGTCCCATCACGTCCCGTCCCGTCCCATCCCGTTCCGTTCCACATGGGTTGATTCAATTCCTTTCGGTTACATTGAATTCCATTCCATTCCATTCTACTCGGATTGATTCCATTCCATTCCATTCCATTCCATTCCATTCCATTCCATTCCATTCCTTTCCATTCCAATCCATTCCATGCTACTCGGGTTGATTCCATTCCATTCCATTCCATTCCATTCCATTCCATTCCATTCCATTCCATTTCATTCCATTCCATTCCATTCCATTCCATTCCATTCCATTCCATTCCATTCCATTCCATTCCATTCCATTCCATTCTATTCCATTCCATTCCATTCCGTTCTACTCGGGTTGATTCCATTCTATTCCATTCCATTCCGTTCGATTCCATTTGATTCCATTCGATTCCATTCCATTCCATTCCATTCCCTTCCAGTCCATTCTATTCCATTGAATTCCATTCCATTCCATTCCATTCCATTCCATTCCGTTCTACTCTGATTGATTCCATTAAATTCCATTCCATTCCATTCCGTTCTACTCTGATTGATTCCATTAAATTCCATTCCATTCCATTCCATTCGATTCCATTCCATTCCATTCCATTCCATTCCATTGCATTCCATTCCATTCCAATACATTCCATTCTACTCTGGTTGATTCCATTCCATTCCATTCCATTCCCCTCCATTCGTCTCCATTCGATTCCATTCGATTCCATTCCATTCCATTCCATGGAATTCCATTCCATTCCACTCCATTCCATTCCATTCCATTCCATTCCATTCCATTCCATTCCATTCCATTCCGTTCTACTCGGGTTGATTCCATTCCATTCCATTCCATTCCATTCCATTCCATTCCATTCCACTCCATTCCATTCGATTCCATTCGATTCCATTCCATTCCATTCCATTCCATTCCAATCCATTCCATTCTACTCGGGTTGATTCCATTCCATTCCATTCCATTCCATTCCATTCCATTCCATTCCATTCCATTCCATTCCATTCCATAGCATTCCATTCGATTCCATTAGATTCCATTCCATTCCATTCCATTCCATTCCAATCCATTCCATTCCGTTCTACTCGGGTTGATTCCATTCTATTCCATTCCATTCCATTCGATTCCATTCGATATCATTCGATTCCATTCCATCCCATTCCATTCCATTCCATTCCGTTCTACTCGGGTTGATTCCATTCCATTCCATTCCATTCCATTCCATTGCGTTCCATTCGATTCGATTCCATTCCATTCCATTCCATTCCATTCCAATCCATTCCATTCTACTTGGGTTGATTCCATTCCATTCCATTCCATTCCATTCGATTCCATTCCATTCCATTCCATTCCATTCCATTCCATTCCATTCCATTCCATTCCATTCCATTCCATTCCATTCCATTCGATTCCATTCTGTTCTACTCGGGTTGATTCCACTCCATTCCATTCCATTCCATTCCAATCTATTCCATTCCATTCCATTCTATTCCATTCGTTTCCATTCCATTCCATTTCATTTTATTCCATTACATTCCATTCCATTCTATTCCATTGAATTCCATTCCATTCCATTCCATTCCATTCCATTCCATTCCGCTCTACTCGGGTTGATTCCACTCCATTCCATTCCATTCCATTCCATTCCATTCCACTCGGGTTGAGCATTCCATTCCATTCCATTCCATTGCATTCCATTCCATTCCATTCCATTCCTTTCCATTTACTCCATTCCGTTCTACTCGGGTTGATTCCATTGAGTTTGGTTCCGTTCCGTTCCATCCCGTCCCGTCCCGTCCCGTCCCGTCCCGTGCCGTTTTACTCAGGTTGATTCCTTTCCATTCCGTTCCGCTCGTTTTCGTTGCGTTCCATTCCGTTCCACGCGGGTTGGTTCAATTCCATTCTATTCTATTCTATTCCTTTCCATTCCATTCCATTCCATTCCATTCCATTCTACTCGGGTTGATTCCATGCCAT
Organism: Gorilla gorilla gorilla; assembly: GCF_029281585.2. Classification (NCBI taxonomy): domain Eukaryota; kingdom Metazoa; phylum Chordata; class Mammalia; order Primates; family Hominidae; genus Gorilla; species Gorilla gorilla. The sequence continues at coordinate 3,380,413 of NC_073241.2, forward strand.
TCCGTTCCGTTCCATTCCGTCCCATCCCGAACCGTCCCATCACGTCCCGTCCCGTCCCATCCCGTTCCGTTCCACATGGGTTGATTCAATTCCTTTCGGTTACATTGAATTCCATTCCATTCCATTCTACTCGGATTGATTCCATTCCATTCCATTCCACTCCATTCCATTCCATTCCATTCCATTCCATTCCTTTCCATTCCAATCCATTCCATGCTACTCGGGTTGATTCCATTCCATTCCATTCCATTCCATTCCATTCCATTCCATTCCATTCCATTCCATTCCATTCCATTCCATTTCATTCCATTCCATTCCATTTCATTCCATTCCATTCCATTCCATTCCATTTCATTCCATTCCATTCCATTTCATTCCATTCCATTCCATTCCATTCCATTCCATTCCATTCCATTCCATTCCATTCCATTAGATTCCATTCCATTCCATTCCATTCCATTCCATTCCGTTCTACTCGGGTTGATTCCATTCCATTCCATTCCATTCCGTTCTACTCGGATTGATTCCATTCCATTCCATTCCATTCCATTCCATTCCATTCCATTCCATTCCATTCCATTGCGTTCCATTCGATTCGATTCCATTCCATTCCTTTCCATTCCATTCCAATCCATTCCATTCTACTTGGGTTGATTCCATTCCATTCCATTCCATTCCATTCGATTCCATTCAATTCCATTCCATTCCATTCCATTCCATTCCATTCCATTCCATTCCATTCCACTCGATTCCATTCCATTCCATTCCATTCCATTCCAATCCATTCCATTCTACTCGGGTGGATTCCATTCCATTCCATTCCTTTCCATTCCATTCCATTCCATTCCATTACATTCCATTCGGTTCCATTCCATTCCATTCCATTCCATTCCATTCCATTCCATTCCATTCCATTCCATTCCGTTCTAATCGGGTTGATTCCATTCTATTCCATTCCATTCCATTCCATTCCATTCCATTCCATTCCATTCCATTCCATTCCATTCCATTCCATTCTATTCCATTCCATTCTACTCCATTGAATTCCATTCCATTCCATTCTATTCCATTCCATTCCATTCCGTTCCATTCCATTTAGTTCTACTCGGGTTGATTCCATTCCATTCCATTCCATTCCTTTCCATTCCATTCCAATCCATTCCATTCCATTACTTTCCATTCCATTCCATTCCAATCCATTCCATTCTACTCGGGTTGATTCAATTCCATTCCATTCCATTCCATTCCATTCCATTCCATTCCATTCCATTCCATTCCTTTCGATTCCATTCCATTCCATTCCATTCCATTCCATTCCATTCCATTCCATTCCATTCCATTCCATTTCATTCCGTTCTACTCGGGTTGATTCCATTCCATTCCATTCCATTCCATTCCATTCCATTCCATTCCATTCCATTCCTTTCCATTCCAACCCATTCCGTTCTACTCGGGTTGATTCCATTCCATTCCATGGAATTCCATTCCATTCCATTCCATTCCATTCCATTCCATTCGATTCCATTCCATTCCATTCCATTCCAAACCATTCCATTCTACTCGGGTTCATCATTCCATTCCATTCCATTCCATTCCATTCCACTCGGGTTCATTCCATTCCATTCCATTCCATTCCATTCCATTCCACTCGGGTGCATTCCATTCCATTCCATTCCATTCCATTCCATTCCATTCCATTCCATTCCGTTCTGCTCAGGTTGATTTCCATTCCATTCCATTCCATTCCATTCCATTCCATTCCATTCCATTCCATTCCATTCCATTCCATTCCATTCCTTTCCATTCCATTCCATTCCGTTCTACTCGGCTTGAATCCATTGAGTTCCGTTCCGTTCCATTCCGTCCCGACACGTCCCGTCCCGTCCCGTCCCGTCCCGTCCCGTCCCGTGCCGTTTTACTCGGGTTGATTCCTTTCCATTCCGTTCCGCTCGTTTCCGTTACGTTCCATTCCGTTCCACGCGGGTTGGTTCAATTCCATTCTATTCTATTCTATTCCTTTCCCTTCCATTCCATTCCATTCCATTCCATTCTACTCGGGTTGATTCTATGCCATTCCGTTCCGCTCCATTCCGTTCCACGCTGGTTGGTTCAATTCCATTCTATTCTATTCTATTCCTTTCCCTTCCATTCCATTCCATTCCATTCCATTCTACTCGGGTTGATTCTATGCCATTCCGTTCCGCTCCATTCCGTTCCACGCTGGTTGGTTCAATTCCATTCTATTCTATTCTATTCCTTTCCCTTCCATTCCATTCCATTCCATTCCATTCTACTCGGGTTGATTCCATGCCATTCCGTTCCGTTCCATTCCGTCCCATCCCGACCCGTCCCATCCCGTCCCGTCCCGTCCCATCCCGTTCCGTTCCACAAGGGTTGATTCAATTCCTTTCGGTTACATTGAATTCCATTCCATTCCATTCTACTCGGATTGATTCCATTCCATTCCATTCCATTCCATTCCATTCCATTCCATTCCATTCCATTCCATTCCATTGCGTTCCATTCGATTCGATTCCATTCCATTCCATTCCATTCCATTCCAATCCATTCCATTCTACTTGGGTTGATTCCATTCCATTCCATTCCATTCCATTCGATTCCATTCCATTCGATTCCATTCCATTCCATTCCATTCCATTCCATTCCATTCCATTCCATTCCATTCCATTCCATTCGATTCCATTCTGTTCTACTCGGGTTGATTCCACTCCATTCCATTCCATTCCATTCCAATCTATTCCATTCCATTCCATTCTATTCCATTCGTTTCCATTCCATTCCATTTCATTTTATTCCATTACATTCCATTCCATTCTATTCCATTGAATTCCATTCCATTCCATTCCATTCCATTCCATTCCATTCCATTCCATTCCATTCCGTTCTACTCGGGTTGATTCCACTCCATTCCATTCCATTCCATTCCATTCCATTCCACTCCGGTTGATCATTCCATTCCATTCCATTCCATTCCATTCCATTCCATTCCATTCCATTCCATTCCGTTCCATTCCGTTCCATTCCACTCGGGCTCATTCCATTCCATTCCATTCCACTCCATTCCATTCGATTCCATTCGATTCCATTCCATTCCATTCCATTCCATTCCAATCCATTCCATTCTACTCGGGTTGATGCCATTCCATTCCATTCCATTCCATTCCATTCCATTGCATTCCATTCGATTCCATTCGATTCCATTCCATTCGATTCCATTCGAGATCATTCGATTCCATTCCATCCCATTCCAATCCATTCCATTCCATTCCGTTCTACTCGGGTTGATTCCATTCCATTCCATTTCATTCCATTCCATTCCATTCCATTCCATTCGATTCCATTCGATTCCATTCCATTCCATTCCATTCCAATCCATTCCATTCTACTCGGGTTGATTCCATTCCATTCCATTCCATTCCATTCCATTCCATTCCATTCCATTCCATTCCATTCGATTCCACTCGATTCCATTCCATTCTTTCCATTCCATTCCAATCCATTCCATTCTACTCGGGTGGATTCCATTCCATTCCATTCCATTTCATTCCATTCCATTCCATTCCACTCCATTCGATTCCATTCCATTCCATTCCATTCCATTGCATTCCATTCCATTCCATTCCATTCCATTCCATTCCGTTCTAGTCGGGTTGATTCCATTCTATTCCATTCCATTCCATTCCATTCCACTCCATTCCATTCCATTCCATTCCATTCTATTCCATTCCATTCTACTCCATTGAATTCCATTCCATTCCATTCTATTCCATTCCATTCCATTCCTTTCCATTCCATTTAGTTCTACTCGGGTTGATTCCATTCCATTCCATTCCATTCCATTCCATTCCATTCCATTCCATTCCATTCCATTCCATTACTTTCCATTCCATTCCATTCCAATCCATTCCATTCTACTCGGGTTGACTCCATTCCATTCCATTCCATTCCATTCCATTCCATTCCATTATAATCCATTCCATTCCATTCGATTCCGTTCGATTCCATTCCATTGCATTCCATTCCATTCCATTCAATTCCATTCGATTCCATTCGATTCCATTCCATTCCATTCCATTCCAATCCATTCCATTCTACTCGGGTTGATTCCATTCCATTCCATTCCATTCCATTCCATTCCATTCCATTCCATTCCATTCCATTCCATTCTATTCCTTTCGATTCCATTCCATTCCATTAAATTCCATTCCATTCCATTCCATTCCATTCCATTCCATTCCATTCCATTCCATTCCATTGCATTCCGTTCTACTCGGGTTGATTCCACTCCATTCCATTCCATTCCATTCCAATATATACCATCCCATTCGATTCCATTCCATTCCATTCCATTCCATTCCATTCCATTCCATTCCATTCCATTCCATTCCATTCCATTCCGTTCTAGTCGGGTTGATTCCATTCTATTCCATTCCATTCCATTGATTCCATTCCATTCCATTCGATTCCATTCCATTCCATTCCATTCTATTCCTTTCCATTCTACTCCATTGAATTCCATTCCATTCCATTCAATTCCATTCCATTCCATCCCTTTCCATTCCATTTACTTCTACTCGGGTTGATTCCATTCCATTCCATTCCATTCCATTCCATTCCATTCCATTCAATTCCATTCCATTCCGTTACTTTCCATTCCATTCCATTCCAATCCATTCCATTCTACTCGGGTTGACTCCATTCCATTCCATTCCTTTCCATTCCATTATATTCCATTCTAATCCATTCGATTCCGTTCGATTCCATTCCATTCCATTCCATTCCATTCCATTGCATTCCATTCCATTCCATTCCATTCCATTCCGTTCTACTCGGGTTGATTCCATTCCATTCCTTTCCATTCCATTCCATTCCATTCCATTCCATTCCATTCCATTCCCTTCCATTCCATTCCATTCCAATCCATTCCATTCTACTCGGGTTGATTCCATTCCATTCCATTGCATTCGACTCCATTCGATTCCATTCGATTCCATTCCATTCCATTCCGTTCCATTCCATTCCATTCCATTCCATTCTATTCCATTGAATTCCATTCCATTCCATTCCATTCCATTCCATTCCATTCCATTCCATTCCATTCCATTCCATTCCATTCCATTCCGTTCTACTCGGGTTGATTCCATTCCATTCCATTCCATTCCATTCCATTCCATTCCATTCCATTCCATTCCATTCCATTCCAATCTATTCCATTCTATTCAATTCGATTCCATTCGATTCCATTCAATTCCATTCAATTCCATTCCATTCCATTCCAATCCATTCCATTCTACTCGGGTTGATTCCATTCCATTCCATTCCATTCCATTCCATTCCATTCCATTCCATTCCATTCCATTCCATTCCATTCCATTCGATTCCATTCCATTCCATTCCATTCCATTCCATTCCATTCCATTCCATTCCATTCCATTCCAATCTATTCCATTCGATTCCATTCCATTCCATTCCATTCCATTCCATTCCATTCCATTCCAATCCATTCCATTCTACTCGTGTTGATTCCCTTCCATTCCATTCCACTCCATTCCATTCCATTCCATTCCATTCCATTCCATTCCATTCCATTCCATTCCATTCCATTCCATTCCATTCCGTTCTACTCGGGTTGATTCCATTCTATTCCATTACATTCCATTCGATTCCATTCGATTCCATTCGATTCCTTTCCATTCCATTTCATTCCATTCCATTCCATTCCATTCTATTCCATTCCATTCCATTCCATTCCATTCCATTCCATTCCAATCCATTCCCTTCCGTTCTATTCGGGTTGATTCCATTCCATTCCATTCCATTCCATTCCATTCCATTCCATTCCATTCCATTCCATTCCATTCTATTGCATTCCATTCGATTCCATTTGATTCCATTCCATTCCATTCCATTCCATTCCATTCCATTCCATTCCATTCCATTCTATTCCATTCCATTCCATTCTGTTCCATTCTATTCCATTCCATTCCATTCCGTTCCACTCGGGTTGATTCCATTCTATTCCATTCCATTCCATTCGATTCCATTCGATATCATTCGATTCCATTCCATTCCATTCCATTCCATTCCATTCCATTCTATTCCATTCCATTCCATTCCATTCCATTCCATTCTATTCCATTCCATTCCATTCCGTTCTACTCGGGTTGATTCCATTCCATTCCATTTCATTCCATTCCATTCCATTCCATTCCATTCGATTCCATTCGATTCCATTCCATTCCATTCCATTCCAATCCATTCCATTCTACTCGGGTTGATTCCATTCCATTCCATTCCATTCCATTCCATTCCATTCCATTCCACTCGATTCCATTCCATTCCATTCCATTCCATTCCAATCCATTCCATTCTACTCGGGTGGATTCCATTCCATTCCATTCTTTTCCATTCCATTCCATTCCATTCCATTCCATTACATTCCATACGGTTCCATTCCATTCCATTCCATTCCATTCCATTCCATTCCATTCCATTCCATTCCATTCCTTTCTAATCGGGTTGATTCCATTCTATTCCATTCCATTCCATTCCATTCCATTCAATTCCATTCCATTCCATTCCATTCCATTCCATTCTATTCCATTCCATTCTACTCCATTGAATTCCATTCCATTCCATTCTATTCCATTCCATTCCATTCCTTTCCATTCCATTTAGTTCTACTCGGGTTGATTCCATTCCATTCCATTCCATTCCATTCCATTCCATTCCATTCCATTCCATTCCATTCCATTCCATTACTTTCCATTCCATTCCATTCCAATCCATTCCATTCTACTCGGGTTGACTCCATTCCATTCCATTCCATTCCATTCCATTCCATTCCATTATAATCCATTCCATTCCATTCGATTCCGTTCGATTCCATTCCATTGCATTCCATTCCATTCCATTCAATTCCATTCGATTCCATTCGATTCCATTCCATTCCATTCCATTCCAATCCATTCCATTCTACTCGGGTTGATTCCATTCCATTCCATTCCATTCCATTCCATTCCATTCCATTCCATTCCATTCCATTCTATTCCTTTCGATTCCATTCCATTCCATTAAATTCCATTCCATTCCATTCCATTCCATTCCATTCCATTCCATTCCATTCCATTCCATTGCATTCCGTTCTACTCGGGTTGATTCCACTCCATTCCATTCCATTCCATTCCATTATATACCATCCCATTCGATTCCATTCCATTCCATTCCATTCCATTCCATTCCATTCCATTCCATTCCATTCCATTCCATTCCATTCCATTCCGTTCTAGTCGGGTTGATTCCATTCTATTCCATTCCATTCCATTGATTCCATTCCATTCCATTCGATTCCATTCCATTCCATTCCATTCTATTCCATTCCATTCTACTCCATTGAATTCCATTCCATTCCATTCAATTCCATTCCATTCCATCCCTTTCCATTCCATTTACTTCTACTCGGGTTGATTCCATTCCATTCCATTCCATTCCATTCCATTCCATTCCATTCAATTCCATTCCATTCCGTTACTTTCCATTCCATTCCATTCCAATCCATTCCATTCTACTCGGGTTGACTCCATTCCATTCCATTCCTTTCCATTCCATTATATTCCATTCTAATCCATTCGATTCCGTTCGATTCCATTCCATTCCATTCCATTCCATTCCATTGCATTCCATTCCATTCCATTCCATTCCATTCCGTTCTACTCGGGTTGATTCCATTCCATTCCTTTCCATTCCATTCCATTCCATTCCATTCCATTCCATTCCATTCCATTCCATTCCATTCCCTTCCATTCCATTCCATTCCAATCCATTCCATTCTACTCGGGTTGATTCCATTCCATTCCATTGCATTCGACTCCATTCGATTCCATTCGATTCCATTCCATTCCATTCCGTTCCATTCCATTCCATTCCATTCCATTCTATTCCATTGAATTCCTTTCCATTCCATTCCATTCCATTCCATTCCATTCCATTCCATTCCATTCCGTTCTACTCGGGTTGATTCCATTCCATTCCATTCCATTCCATTCCATTCCATTCCATTCCATTCCAATCTATTCCATTCTATTCAATTCGATTCCTTTCGATTCCATTCAATTCCATTCAATTCCATTCCATTCCATTCCAATCCATTCCATTCTACTCGGGTTGATTCCATTCCATTCCATTCCATTCCATTCCATTCCATTCCATTCCATTCCATTCCATTCCATTCCATTCCATTCGATTCCATTCGATTCCATTCCATTCCATTCCATTCCATTCCATTCCATTCCATTCCATTCCATTCCAATCTATTCCATTCGATTCCATTCCATTCCATTCCATTCCATTCCATTCCATTCCATTCCAATCCATTCCATTCTACTCGTGTTGATTCCCTTCCATTCCATTCCACTCCATTCCATTCCATTCCATTCCATTCCATTCCATTCCATTCCATTCCATTCCATTCCATTCCATTCCATTCCATTCCGTTCTACTCGGGTTGATTCCATTCTATTCCATTACATTCCATTCGATTCCATTCGATTCCATTCGATTCCTTTCCATTCCATTCCATTCCATTCCATTCCATTCCATTCCATTCTATTCCATTCCATTCCATTCCATTCCATTCCATTCCATTCCATTCCATTCCAATCCATTCCCTTCCGTTCTATTCGGGTTGATTCCATTCCATTCCATTCCATTCCATTCCATTCCATTCCATTCCATTCCATTCCATTCCATTCCATTCCATTCTATTGCATTCCATTCGATTCCATTTGATTCCATTCCATTCCATTCCATTCCATTCCATTCCATTCCATTCCATTCCATTCTATTCCATTCCATTCCATTCTGTTCCATTCTATTCCATTCCATTCCATTCCGTTCCACTCGGGTTGATTCCATTCTATTCCATTCCATTCCATTCGATTCCATTCGATATCATTCGATTCCATTCGATTCCATTCCATTCCATTCCATTCCATTCCATTCCATTCCATTCCATTCCATTCCATTCCATTCTGTTCTACTCGGGTTGATTCCACTCCATTCCATTCCATTCCATTCCATTCTATTCCATTCCATTCCATTCGATTCCATTCCATTCCATTCCATTCCATTCCCTTCCATTCCATTCTATTCCATTGAATTCCATTCCATTCCATTCCATTCCATTCCATTCCATTCCATTCCGTTCTACTCTGATTGACTCCATTCCATTCCATTCCATTCCATTCCATTCCATTCCATTCCATTCCATTCCATTTCATTCCATTCCATTTCATTCCAATACATTCCATTCTACTCTGGTTGATTCCATTCCATTCCATTCCATTCCATTCCATTCCATTCCATTCCATTCGTCTCCATTCGATTCCATTCGATTCCATTCCATTCTATTCCATTGAATTCCATTCCATTCCATTCCATTCCATTCCATTCCATTCCATTCCATTCCATTCCATTCCTTTCCATTCCATTCCATTCCATTCCATTCCATTCTACTCGGGTTGATTCCATTCCATTCCATTCCATTCCATTCCATTCCATTCCACTCCATTCCATTCGATTCCATTCGATTCCATTCCATTCCATTCCATTCCATTCCAATCCATTCCATTCTACTCGGGTTGATGCCATTCCATTCCATTCCATTCCATTCAATTCCATTGCATTCCATTCGATTCCATTCGATTCCATTCCATTCGATTCCATTCGAGATCATTCGATTCCATTCCATCCCATTCCAATCCATTCCATTCCATTCCGTTCTACTCGGGTTGATTCCATTCCATTCCATTTCATTCCATTCCATTCCATTCCATTCCATTCGATTCCATTCGATTCCATTCCATTCCATTCCATTCCAATCCATTCCATTCTACTCGGGTTGATTCCATTCCATTCCATTCCATTCCATTCCATTCCATTCCATTCCATTCCATTCCATTCCATTCCATTCCATTCGATTCCACTCGATTCCATTCCATTCTTTCCATTCCATTCCAATCCATTCCATTCTACTCGGGTGGATTCCATTCCATTCCATTCCATTTCATTCCATTCCATTCCATTCCACTCCATTCGATTCCATTCCATTCCATTCCATTCCATTGCATTCCATTCCATTCCATTCCATTCCATTCCATTCCGTTCTAGTCGGGTTGATTCCATTCTATTCCATTCCATTCCATTCCATTCCACTCCATTCCATTCCATTCCATTCCATTCTATTCCATTCCATTCTACTCCATTGAATTCCATTCCATTCCATTCTATTCCATTCCATTCCATTCCTTTCCATTCCATTTAGTTCTACTCGGGTTGATTCCATTCCATTCCATTCCATTCCATTCCATTCCATTCCATTACTTTCCATTCCATTCCATTCCAATCCATTCCATTCTACTCGGGTTGACTCCATTCCATTCCATTCCATTCCATTCCATTCCATTCCATTATAATCCATTCCATTCCATTCGATTCCGTTCGATTCCATTCCACTGCATTCCATTCCATTCCATTCAATTCCATTCGATTCCATTCGATTCCATTCCATTCCATTCCATTCCAATCCATTCCATTCTACTCGGGTTGATTCCATTCCATTCCATTCCATTCCATTCCATTCCATTCCATTCCATTCCATTCCATTCCATTCCATTCCATTCTATTCCTTTCGATTCCATTCCATTCCATTAAATTCCATTCCATTCCATTCCATTCCATTCCATTCCATTCCATTCCATTGCATTCCGTTCTACTCGGGTTGATTCCACTCCATTCCATTCCATTCCATTCCATTATATACCATCCCATTCGATTCCATTCCATTCCATTCCATTCCATTCCATTCCATTCCATTCCATTCCATTCCATTCCATTCCGTTCTAGTCGGGTTGATTCCATTCTATTCCATTCCATTCCATTGATTCCATTCCATTCCATTCGATTCCATTCCATTCCATTCCATTCTATTCCATTCCATTCTACTCCATTGAATTCCATTCCATTCCATTCAATTCCATTCCATTCCATCCCTTTCCATTCCATTTACTTCTACTCGGGTTGATTCCATTCCATTCCATTCCATTCCATTCCATTCCATTCCATTCAATTCCATTCCATTCCGTTACTTTCCATTCCATTCCATTCCAATCCATTCCATTCTACTCGGGTTGACTCCATTCCATTCCATTCCTTTCCATTCCATTATATTCCATTCTAATCCATTCGATTCCGTTCGATTCCATTCCATTCTATTCCATTCCATTCCATTGCATTCCATTCCATTCCATTCCATTCCATTCCGTTCTACTCGGGTTGATTCCATTCCATTCCTTTCCATTCCATTCCATTCCATTCCATTCCATTCCATTCCATTCCATTCCATTCCCTTCCATTCCATTCCATTCCAATCCATTCCATTCTACTCGCGTTGATTCCATTCCATTCCATTGCATTCGACTCCATTCGATTCCATTCGATTCCATTCCAGTCCATTCCGTTCCATTCCATTCCATTCCATTCCATTCTATTCCATTGAATTCCATTCCATTCCATTCCATTCCATTCCATTCCATTCCATTCCATTCCATTCCATTCCATTCCATTCCATTCCGTTCTACTCGGGTTGATTCCATTCCATTCCATTCCATTCCATTCCATTCCATTCCATTCCATTCCAATCTATTCCATTCTATTCAATTCGATTCCATTCGATTCCATTCAATTCCATTCAATTCCATTCCATTCCATTCCAATCCATTCCATTCTACTCGGGTTGATTCCATTCCATTCCATTCCATTCCATTCCATTCCATTCCATTCCATTCCATTCCATTCCATTCCATTCCATTCCATTCCATTCCATTCCATTCCATTCCATTCCATTCCATTCCAATCTATTCCATTCGATTCCATTCCATTCCATTCCATTCCATTCCATTCCATTCCATTCCAATCCATTCCATTCTACTCGTGTTGATTCCCTTCCATTCCATTCCACTCAATTCCATTCCATTCCATTCCATTCCATTCCATTCCATTCCATTCCATTCCATTCCATTCCATTCCGTTCTACTCGGGTTGATTCCATTCTATTCCATTACATTCCATTCGATTCCATTCAATTCCATTCGATTCCTTTCCATTCCATTCCATTCCATTCCATTCCATTCCATTCTATTCCATTCCATTCCATTCCATTCCATTCCATTCCATTCCATTCCATTCCATTCCATTCCATTCTATTGCATTCCATTCGATTCCATTTGATTCCATTCCATTCCATTCCATTCCATTCCATTCCATTCCATTCCATTCCATTCCATTCTATTCCATTCCATTCCATTCTGTTCCATTCTATTCCATTCCATTCCATTCCGTTCCACTCGGGTTGATTCCATTCTATTCCATTCCATTCCATTCGATTCCATTCGATATCATTCGATTCCATTCCATTCCATTCCATTCCATTCCATTCCATTCCATTCCATTCCATTCTATTCCATTCCATTCCATTCCATTCCATTCCATTCTATTCCATTCCATTCCATTCCGTTCTACTCGGGTTGATTCCATTCCATTCCATTTCATTCCATTCCATTCCATTCCATTCCATTCGATTCCATTCGATTCCTTTCCATTCCATTCCATTCCAATCCATTCCATTCTACTCGGGTTGATTCCATTCCATTCCATTCCATTCCATTCCATTCCATTCCACTCGATTCCATTCCATTCCATTCCATTAAATTCCAATCCATTCCATTCTACTCGGGTGGATTCCATTCCATTCCATTCTTTTCCATTCCATTCCATTCCATTCCATTCCATTCCATTACATTCCATACGGTTCCATTCCATTCCATTCCATTCCTTTCCATTCCATTCCATTCCATTCCATTCCATTCCATTCCATTCCGTTCTAATCGGGTTGATTCCATTCTATTCCATTCCATTCCATTCCATTCCATTCAATTCCATTCCATTCCATTCCATTCCATTCCATTCTATTCCATTCCATTCTACTCCATTGAATTCCATTCCATTCCATTCTATTCCATTCCATTCCATTCCTTTCCATTCCATTTAGTTCTACTCGGGTTGATTCCGTTCCATTCCATTCCATTCCTTTCCATTCCATTCCAATCCATTCCATTCCATTACTTTCCATTCCATTCCATTCCAATCCATTCCATTCTACTCGGGTTGACTCCATTCCATTCCATTCCATTACATTACATTCCATTATATTCCATTCCATTCCATTCGATTCCGTTCGATTCCATTCCATTCCATTCCATTCCATTCCATTCCATTCGATTCCATTCCATTCCATTCGATTCCATTCCATTCCATTCCATTCCATTCCATTCCATTCCAATCCATTCCATTCTACTCGGGTTGATTCAATTTCATTCCATTCCATTCCATTCCATTCCATTCCATTCCATTCCTTTCGATTCCATTCCTTTCCATTCCATTCCATTCCATTCCATTCCATTCCATTCCATTCCATTCCGTTCTACTCGGGTTGATTCCACTCCATTCCATTCCATTCCATTCGATTCCATTCCATTCCATTCCATTCCAATCCATTCCATTCTACTCGGGTTGATTCCATTCCATTCCGTTCCATTCCATTCCATTCCATTCCATTCCATTCCATTCCATTCCATTCCATTCTATTCCTTTCGATTCCATTCCATTCCATTAAATTCCATTCCATTCCATTCCATTCCATTCCATTCCATTCCATTCCATTCCATTCCATTCCATTCCGTTCTACTCGGGTTGATTCCACTCCATTCCATTCCATTCCATTCCATTATATACCATCCCATTCGATTCCATTCCATTCCATTCCATTCCATTCCATTCCATTCCATTCCATTCCATTCCATTCCATTCCGTTCTAGTCGGGTTGATTCCATTCTATTCCATTCCATTCCATTCCATTCCATTCGATTCCATTCCATTCCATTCCATTCTATTCCATTCCATTCTACTCCATTGAATTCCATTCCATTCCATTCAATTCCATTCCATTCCATCCCTTTCCATTCCATTTAGTTCTACTCGGGTTGATTCCATTCCATTCCGTTCCATTCCATTCCATTCCATTCCATTCAATTCCATTCCATTCCGTTACTTTCCATTCCATTCCATTCAAATCCATTCCATTCTACTCGGGTTGACTCCATTCCATTCCATTCCTTTCCATTCCATTATATTCCATTCTAATCCATTCGATTCCGTTCGATTCCATTCCATTCCATTCCATTCCATTCCATTGCATTCCATTCCATTCCATTCCATTCCATTCCGTTCTACTCGGGTTGATTCCATTCCATTCCTTTCCATTCCATTCCATTCCATTCCATTCCATTCCATTCCATTCCATTCCATTCCCTTCCATTCCATTCCATTCCAATCCATTCCATTCTACTCGGGTTGATTCCATTCCATTCCATTGCATTCGACTAAATTCGATTCCATTCGATTCCATTCCATTCCATTCCGTTCCATTCCATTCCATTCCATTCCATTCTATTCCATTGAATTCCATTCCATTCCATTCCATTCCATTCCATTCCATTCCATTCCATTCCATTCCATTCCATTCCATTCCATTCCATTCCGTTCTACTCGGGTTGATTCCATTCCATTCCATTCCATTCCATTCCATTCCATTCCATTCCATTCCATTCCATTCCAATCTATTCCATTGTATTCAATTCGATTCCATTCGATTCCATTCAATTCCATTCAATTCCATTCCATTCCATTCCAATCCATTCCATTCTACTCGGGTTGATTCCATTCCATTCCATTCCATTCCATTCCATTCCATTCCATTCCATTCCATTCCATTCCATTCCATTCGATTCCATTCGATTCCATTCCATTCCATTCCATTCCATTCCATTCCATTCCATTCCATTCCAATCTATTCCATTCGATTCGATTCCATTCCATTCCATTCCATTCCATTCCATTCCAATCCATTCCATTCTACTCGTGTTGATTCCCTTCCATTCCATTCCACTCCATTCCATTCCATTCCATTCCATTCCATTCCATTCCATTCCATTCCGTTCTACTCGGGTTGATTCCATTCTATTCCATTACATTCCATTCGATTCCATTCGATTCCATTCGATTCCTTTCCATTCCATTCCATTCCATTCCATTCCATTCCATTCCATTCTATTCCATTCCATTCCATTCCATTCCATTCCATTCCATTCCATTCCAATCCATTCCCTTCCGTTCTATTCGGGTTGATTCCATTCCATTCCATTCCATTCCATTCCATTCCATTCCATTCCATTCCATTCCATTCCATTCTATTGCATTCCATTCGATTCCATTCGATTCCATTCCATTCCATTCCATTCCATTCCATTCCATTCCATTCCATTCCATTCTATTCCATTCCATTCCATTCTGTTCCATTCTATTCCATTCCATTCCATTCCGTTCCACTCGGGTTGATTCCATTCTATTCCATTCCATTCCATTCGATTCCATTCGATATCATTCGATTCCTTTCCATTCCATTCCATTCCATTCCATTCCATTCCATTCCATTCTATTCCATTCCATTCCATTCCATTCCATTCCATTCTATTCCATTCCATTCCATTCCGTTCTACTCGGGTTGATTCCATTCCATTCCATTTCATTCCATTCCATTCCATTCCATTCCATTCCATTCCATTCGATTCCATTAAATTCCATTCCATTCCAATCCATTCCATTCTACTCGGGTTGATTCCATTCCATTCCATTCCATTCCATTCCATTCCATTCCATTCCATTCCATTCCATTCCATTCCACTCGACTCCATTCCATTCCATTCCATTCCATTCCAATCCATTCCATTCTACTCGGGTGGATTCCATTCCATTCCATTCTTTTCCATTCCATTCCATTCCATTCCATTCCATTCCATTCCATTCGGTTCCATTCCATTCCATTCCATTCCATTCCATTCCATTCCATTCCATTCCATTCCATTCCATTCCGTTCTAATCGGGTTGATTCCATTCTATTCCATTCCATTCCATTCCATTCCATTCAATTCCATTCCATTCCATTCCATTCCATTCCATTCTATTCCATTCCATTCTACTCCATTGAATTCCATTCCATTCCATTCTATTCCATTCCATTCCATTCCTTTCCATTCCATTTAGTTCTACTCGGGTTGATTCCATTCCATTCCATTCCATTCCTTTCCATTCCATTCCAATCCATTCCATTCCATTACTTTCCATTCCATTCCATTCCAATCCATTCCATTCTACTCGGGTTGACTCCATTCCATTCCATTCCATTACATTACATTCCATTATATTCCATTCCATTCCATTCGATTCCGTTCGATTCCATTCCATTCCATTCCATTCCATTCCATTCCATTCCATTCCATTCGATTCCATTCCATTCCATTCGATTCCATTCCATTCCATTCCATTCCATTCCATTCCATTCCATTCCAATCCATTCCATTCTACTCGGGTTGATTCAATTCCATTCCATTCCATTCCATTCCATTCCATTCCATTCCATTCCTTTCGATTCCATTCCTTTCCATTCCATTCCATTCCATTCCATTCCATTCCATTCCATTACATTCCATTCCGTTCTACTCGGGTTGATTCCACTCCATTCCATTCCATTCCATTCCATTCCATTCCATTCCATTCCATTCCATTCCATTCCTTTCCATTCCAACCCATTCCGTTCTACTCGGGTTGATTCCATTCCATTCCATTGAATTCCATTCCATTCCATTCCATTCCATTCCATTCCATTCCATTCCATTCCATTCCATTCCATTCCATTCCATTCCAAACCATTCCATTCTACTCGGGTTCATCATTCCATTCCATTCCATTCCATTCCATTCCACTCGGGTTCATTCCATTCCATTCCATTCCATTCCATTCCATTCCATTCCATTCCACTCGGGTGCATTCCATTCCATTCCATTCTATTCCATTCCATTCCATTCCATTCCGTTCTGCTCAGGTTGATTTCCATTCCATTCCATTCCATTCCATTCCATTCCATTCCATTCCATTCCATTCCATTCCATTCCATTCCATTCCATTCCATTCCATTCCGTTCTACTCGGCTTGAATCCATTGAGTTCCGTTCCGTTCCTTTCCGTCCCGACACGTCCCGTCCCGTCCCGTCCCGTCCCGTCCCGTCCCGTGCCGTTTTACTCGGGTTGATTCCTTTCCATTCCGTTCCGCTCGTTTCCGTTACGTTCCATTCCGTTCCACGCGGGTTGGTTCAATTCCATTCTATTCTATTCTATTCCTTTCCCTTCCATTCCATTCCATTCCATTCCATTCTACTCGGGTTGATTCCATGCCATTCCGTTCCGCTCCATTCCGTTCCACGCGGGTTGGTTCAATTCCATTCTATTCTATTCTATTCCTTTCCCTTCCATTCCATTCCATTCCATTCCATTCTACTCGGGTTGATTCCATGCCATTCCGTTCCGTTCCATTCCGTCCCATCCCGACCCGTCCCATCCCGTCCCGTCCCGTCCCATCCCGTTCCGTTCCACATGGGTTGATTCAATTCCTTTCGGTTACATTGAATTCCATTCCATTCCATTCTACTCGGATTGATTCCATTCCATTCCATTCCATTCCATTCCATTGCATTCCATTGCATTCCATTCCATTCCATTCCATTGCGTTCCATTCGATTCGATTCCATTCCATTCCTTTCCATTCCATTCCAATCCATTCCATTCTACTTGGGTTGATTCCATTCCATTCCATTCCATTCCATTCGATTCCATTCAATTCCATTCCATTCCATTCCATTCCATTCCATTCCATTCCATTCCATTCCATTCCATTCCATTCCATTCCACTCGATTCCATTCCATTCCATTCCATTCCATTCCAATCTATTCCATTCGATTCCATTCCATTCCATTCCATTCCATTCCATTCCATTCCATTCCACTCGATTCCATTCCATTCCATTCCATTCCATTCCAATCTATTCCATTCGATTCCATTCCATTCCATTCCATTCCATTCCATTCCATTCCATTCCATTCCATTCCATTCCATTCCAATCTATTCCATTCGATTCCATTCCATTCCATTCCATCCCATTCCATTCCATTCCATTCCAATCCATTCCATTCTACTCGTGTTGATTCCCTTCCATTCCATTCCACTCCATTCCATTCCATTCCATTCCATTCCATTCCATTCCATTCCATTCCATTCCATTCCATTCCATTCCATTCCGTTCTACTCGGGTTGATTCCATTCTATTCCATTACATTCCATTCGATTCCATTCGATTCCATTCGATTCCTTTCCATTCCATTCCATTCCATTCCATTCCATTCCATTCTATTCCATTCCATTCCATTCCATTCCATTCCATTCCATTCCAATCCATTCCCTTCCGTTCTATTCGGGTTGATTCCATTCCATTCCATTCCATTCCATTCCATTCCATTCCATTCCATTCCATTCTATTGCATTCCATTCGATTCCATTCGATTCCATTCCATTCCATTCCATTCCATTCCATTCCATTCCATTCCATTCTATTCCATTCCATTCCATTCTGTTCCATTCTATTCCATTCCATTCCATTCCGTTCCACTCGGGTTGATTCCATTCTATTCCATTCCATTCCATTCGATTCCATTCGATATCATTCGATTCCATTCCATTCCATTCCATTCCATTCCATTCCATTCCATTCTATTCCATTCCATTCCATTCCATTCCATTCCATTCTATTCCATTCCATTCCATTCCGTTCTACTCGGGTTGATTCCATTCCATTCCATTTCATTCCATTCCATTCCATTCCATTCCATTCGATTCCATTCGATTCCATTCCATTCCATTCCATTCCAATCCATTCCATTCTACTCGGGTTGATTCCATTCCATTCCATTCCATTCCATTCCATTCCATTCCATTCCATTCCATTCCACTCGATTCCATTCCATTCCATTCCATTCCATTCCAATCCATTCCATTCTACTCGGGTGGATTCCATTCCATTCCATTCTTTTCCATTCCATTCCATTCCATTCCATTCCATTACATTCCATTCGGTTCCATTCCATTCCATTCCATTCCATTCCATTCCATTCCATTCCATTCCATTCCATTCCGTTCTAATCGGGTTGATTCCATTCTATTCCATTCCATTCCATTCCATTCCATTCAATTCCATTCCATTCCATTCCATTCCATTCCATTCTATTCCATTCCATTCTACTCCATTGAATTCCATTCCATTCCATTCTATTCCATTCCATTCCATTCCTTTCCATTCCATTTAGTTCTACTCGGGTTGATTCCATTCCATTCCATTCCATTCCTTTCCATTCCATTCCAATCCATTCCATTCCATTACTTTCCATTCCATTCCATTCCAATCCATTCCATTCTACTCGGGTTGACTCCATTCCATTCCATTCCATTACATTACATTCCATTATATTCCATTCCATTCCATTCGATTCCGTTTGATTCCATTCCATTCCATTCCATTCCATTCCATTCCATTCCATTCGATTCCATTCCATTCCATTCGATTCCATTCCATTCCATTCCGTTCCATTCCAATCCATTTCATTCTACTCGGGTTGATTCAATTCCATTCCATTCCATTCCATTCCATTCCATTCCATTCCATTCCATTCCATTCCTTTCGATTCCATTCCTTTCCATTCCATTCCATTCCATTCCATTCCATTCCATTCCATTCCATTCCATTCCATTCCGTTCTACTCGGGTTGATTCCATTCCATTCCATTCCATTCCATTCCATTCCATTCCATTCCACTCCATTCCATTCGATTCCATTCGATTCCATTCCATTCCATTCCATTCCATTCCAATCCATTCCATTCTACTCGGGTTGATGCCATTCCATTCCATTCCATTCCATTCCATTCCATTGCATTCCATTCGATTCCATTCGATTCCATTCCATTCGATTCCATTCGAGATCATTCGATTCCATTCCATCCCATTCCAATCCATTTCATTCCATTCCGTTCTACTCGGGTTGATTCCATTCCATTCCATTTCATTCCATTCCATTCCATTCCATTCCATTCGATTCCATTCGATTCCATTCCATTCCATTCCATTCCAATCCATTCCATTCTACTCGGATTGATTCCATTCCATTCCATTCCATTCCATTCCATTCCATTCCATTCCATTCCATTCCATTCGATTCCACTCGATTCCATTCCATTCTTTCCATTCCATTCCAATCCATTCCATTCTACTCGGGTGGATTCCATTCCATTCCATTCCATTCCATTCCATTCCATTCCATTCCACTCCATTCGATTCCATTCCATTCCATTCCATTCCATTCCATTCCATTCCATTCCATTCCATTCCATTCCGTTCTAGTCGGGTTGATTCCATTCTATTCCATTCCATTCCATTCCATTCCACTCCATTCCATTCCATTCCATTCCATTCTATTCCATTCGATTCTACTCCATTGAATTCCATTCCATTCCATTCTATTCCATTCCATTCCATTCCTTTCCATTCCATTTAGTTCTACTCGGGTTGATTCCATTCCATTCCATTCCATTCCATTCCATTCCATTCCATTCCATTCCATTCCATTCCATTCCATTACTTTCCATTCCATTCCATTCCAATCCATTCCATTCTACTCGGGTTGACTCCATTCCATTCCGTTCCATTCCATTCCATTCCATGCCATTATAATCCATTCCATTCCATTCGATTCCGTTCGATTCCATTCCATTCCATTCCATTCCATTCCATTCAATTCCATTCGATTCCATTCGATTCCATTCCATTCCATTCCATTCCAATCCATTCCATTCTACTCGGGTTGATTCCATTCCATTCCATTCCATTCCATTCCATTCCATTCCATTCCATTCCATTCCATTCCATTCCATTCTATTCCTTTCGATTCCATTCCATTCCATTAAATTCCATTCCATTCCATTCCATTCCATTCCATTCCATTCCATTCCATTCCATTCCATTGCATTCCGTTCTACTCGGGTTGATTCCACTCCATTCCATTCCATTCCATTCCATTATATACCATCCCATTCGATTCCATTCCATTCCATTCCATTCCATTCCATTCCATTCCATTCCATTCCATTCCATTCCATTCCATTCCATTCCATTCCATTCCGTTCTAGTCGGGTTGATTCCATTCTATTCCATTCCATTCCATTCCATTCCATTCCATTCCATTCGATTCCATTCCATTCCATTCCATTCTATTCCATTCCATTCTACTCCATTGAATTCCATTCCATTCCATTCAATTCCATTCCATTCCATCCCTTTCCATTCCATTTACTTCTACTCGGGTTGATTCCATTCCATTCCATTCCATTCCATTCCATTCCATTCCATTATATTCCATTCTAATCCATTCGATTCCGTTCGATTCCATTCCATTCCATTCCATTCCATTCCATTGCATTCCATTCCATTCCATTCCATTCCATTCCGTTCTACTCGGGTTGATTCCATTCCATTCCTTTCCATTCCATTCCATTCCATTCCATTCCATTCCATTCCATTCCATTCCATTCCATTCCATTCCATTCCATTCCCTTCCATTCCATTCCATTCCAATCCATTCCATTCTACTCGGGTTGATTCCATTCCATTCCATTGCATTCGACTCCATTCGATTCCATTCGATTCCATTCCATTCCATTCCGTTCCATTCCATTCCATTCCATTCCTTTCTATTCCATTGAATTCCATTCCATTCCATTCCATTCCATTCCATTCCATTCCATTCCATTCCATTCCATTCCGTTCTACTCGGGTTGATTCCATTCCATTCCATTCCGTTCCATTCCATTCCATTCCAATCTATTCCATTCTATTCAATTCGATTCCATTCGATTCCATTCAATTCCATTCAATTCCATTCCATTCCATTCCAATCCATTCCATTCTACTCGGGTTGATTCCATTCCATTCCATTCCATTCCATTCGATTCCATTCGATTCCATTCCATTCCATTCCATTCCATTCCATTCCATTCCATTCCATTCCATTCCAATCTATTCCATTCGATTCCATTCCATTCCATTCCATTCCATTCCATTCCATTCCATTCCAATCCATTCCATTCTACTCGTGTTGATTCCCTTCCATTCCATTCCACTCCATTCCATTCCATTCCATTCCATTCCATTCCATTCCATTCCAATCCATTCCATTCCATTCCATTCCATTCCATTCCGTTCTACTCGGGTTGATTCCATTCTATTCCATTACATTCCATTCGATTCCATTCGATTCCATTCGATTCCTTTCCATTCCATTCCATTCCATTCCATTCCATTCCGTTCTATTCCATTCCATTCCATTCCATTCCATTCCATTCCATTCCAATCCATTCCCTTCCGTTCTATTCGGGTTGATTCCATTCCATTCCATTCCATTCCATTCCATTCCATTCCATTCCATTCCATTCTATTGCATTCCATTCGATTCCATTTGATTCCATTCCATTCCATTCCATTCCATTCCATTCCATTCCATTCCATTCCATTCTATTCCATTCCATTCCATTCTGTTCCATTCTATTCCATTCCATTCCATTCCGTTCCACTCGGGTTGATTCCATTCTATTCCATTCCATTCCATTCGATTCCATTCGATATCATTCGATTCGATTCCATTCCATTCCATTCCATTCCATTCCATTCCATTCTATTCCATTCCATTCCATTCCATTCCATTCCATTCTATTCCATTCCATTCCATTCCGTTGTACTCGGGTTGATTCCATTCCATTCCATTTCATTCCATTCCATTCCATTCCATTCCATTCGATTCCATTCGATTCCATTCCATTCCATTCCATTCCAATCCATTCCATTCTACTCGGGTTGATTCCATTCCATTCCATTCCATTCCATTCCATTCCATTCCATTCCATTCCATTCCATTCCATTCCATTCCACTCGATTGCATTCCATTCCATTCCATTCCATTCCATTCCAATCCATTCCATTCTACTCGGGTGGATTCCATTCCATTCCATTCTTTTCCATTCCATTCCATTCCATTCCATTACATTACATTCCATTCGGTTCCATTCCATTCCATTCCATTCCATTCCATTCCATTCCATTCCGTTCTAATCGGGTTGATTCCATTCTATTCCATTCCATTCCATTCCATTCCATTCAATTCCATTCCATTCCATTCCATTCCATTCCATTCTATTCCATTCCATTCTACTCCATTGAATTCCATTCCATTCCATTCTATTCCATTCCATTCCATTCCTTTCCATTCCATTTAGTTCTACTCGGGTTGATTCCATTCCATTCCATTCCATTCCTTTCCATTCCATTCCAATCCATTCCATTCCATTACTTTCCATTCCATTCCATTCCAATCCATTCCATTCTACTCGGGTTGACTCCATTCCATTCCATTCCATTACATTACATTCCATTATATTCCATTCCATTCCATTCGATTCCGTTCGATTCCATTCCATTCCATTCCATTCCATTCCATTCCATTCCATTCCATTCCATTCGATTCCATTCCATTCCATTCGATTCCATTGCATTCCATTCCATTCCATTCCATTCCATTCCAATCCATTCCATTCTACTCGGGTTGATTCAATTCCATTCCATTCCATTCCATTCCTTTCGATTCCATTCCTTTCCATTCCATTCCATTCCATTCCATTCCATTCCATTCCATTCCATTCCATTCCGTTCTACTCGGGTTGATTCCACTCCATTCCATTCCATTCCATTCCATTCCATTCCATTCCATTCCATTCCATTCCTTTCCATTCCAACCAATTCCGTTCTACTCGGGTTGATTCCATTCCATTCCATTGAATTCCATTCCATTCCATGCCATTCCATGCCATTCCATTCCATTCCATTCCATTCGATTCCATTCCATTCCATTCCATTCCAAACCATTCCATTCTACTCGGGTTCATCATTCCATTCCATTCCATTCCATTCCATTCCACTCGGGTTCATTCCATTCCATTCCATTCCATTCCATTCCATTCCATTCCACTCGGGTGCATTCCATTCCATTCCATTCCATTCCATTCCATTCCATTCCATTCCGTTCTGCTCAGGTTGATTTCCATTCCATTCCATTCCATTCCATTCCATTCCATTCCATTCCATTCCATTCCATTCCATTCCATTCTATTCCTTTCGATTCCATTCCATTCCATTAAATTCCATTCCATTCCATTCCATTCCATTCGATTCCATTCCATTCCATTCCATTCCATTCCATTCCGTTCTACTAGGGTTGATTCCACTCCATTCCATTCCATTCCATTCCATTATATACCATCCCATTCGATTCCATTCCATTCCATTCCATTCCATTCCATTCCATTCCATTCCATTCCATTCCATTCCATTCCATTCCATTCCATTCCGTTCTAGTCGGGTTGATTCCATTCTATTCCATTCCATTCCATTCCATTCCATTCCATTCCATTCCATTCCATTCGATTCCATTCCATTCCATTCCATTCTATTCCATTCCATTCTATTCCATTCCATTCTACTCCATTGAATTCCATTCCATTCCATTCAATTCCATTCCATTCCATCCCTTTCCATTCCATTTAGTTCTACTCGGGTTGATTCCATTCCATTCCATTCCATTCCATTCCATTCCATTCCATTCCATTCCATTCCATTCCATTCCATTCCATTCCATTCTATTCCTTTCGATTCCATTCCATTCCATTAAATTCCATTCCATTCCATTCCATTCCATTCCATTCCATTCCATTCCATTCCATTCCGCTCTACTCGGGTTGATTCCACTCCATTCCATTCCATTCCATTCCATTATATACCATCCCATTCGATTCCATTCCATTCCATTCCATTCCATTCCATTCCATTCCATTCCATTCCATTCCATTCCATTCCGTTCTAGTCGGGTTGATTCCATTCTATTCCATTCCATTCCATTCCATTCCATTCCATTCCATTCGATTCCATTCCATTCCATTCCATTCTATTCCATTCCATTCTACTCCATTGAATTCCATTCCATTCCATTCAATTCCATTCCATTCCATCCCTTTCCATTCCATTTAGTTCTACTCGGGTTGATTCCATTCCATTCCATTCCATTCCATTCCATTCCATTCCATTCCATTCCATTCAATTCCATTGCATTCCGTTACTTTCCATTCCATTCCATTCCAATCCATTCCATTCTACTCGGGTTGACTCCATTCCATTCCATTCCTTTCCATTCCATTATATTCCATTCTAATCCATTCGATTCCGTTCGATTCCATTCCATTCCATTCCATTCCATTCCATTGCATTCCATTCCATTCCATTCCATTCCATTCCGTTCTACTCGGGTTGATTCCATTCCATTCCTTTCCATTCCATTCCATTCCATTCCATTCCATTCCATTCCATTCCATTCCATTCCCTTCCATTCCATTCCATTCCAATCCATTCCATTCTACTCGGGTTGATTCCATTCCATTCCATTGCATTCGACTCCATTCGATTCCATTCGATTCCATTCCATTCCATTCCGTTCCATTCCATTCCATTCCATTCCATTCTATTCCATTGAATTCCATTCCATTCCATTCCATTCCATTCCATTCCATTCCATTCCATTCCATTCCATTCCATTCCATTCCATTCCATTCCGTTCTACTCGGGTTGATTCCATTCCATTCCATTCCATTCCATTCCATTCCATTCCATTCCATTCCAATCTATTCCATTCTATTCAATTCGATTCCATTCGATTCCATTCAATTCCATTCAATTCCATTCCATTCCATTCCATTCCATTCGATTCCATTCCATTCCATTCGATTCCATTCGATTCCATTCCATTCCATTCCATTCCATTCCATTCCAATCCATGCCATTCTACTCGGGTTGATTCCATTCCATTCCATTCCATTCCATTCCATTCCATTCCATTCCATTCCATTCCATTCCATTCCTTTCGATTCCATTCCATTCCATTCCATTCCATTCCATTCCATTCCATTCCATTCCATTCCATTCCGTTCTACTCGGGTTGATTCCATTCCATTCCATTCCATTCCATTCCATTCCATTCGATTCCATTCGATTCCATTCCATTCCATTCCATTCCGTTCCATTCCATTCCATTTCAATCTATTCCATTCGATTCCATTCCATTCCATTCCATTCCATTCCATTCCATTCCAATCCATTCCATTCTACTCGTGTTGATTCCCTTCCATTCCATTCCACTCCATTCCATTCCATTCCATTCCATTCCATTCCATTCCATTCCATTCCATTCCATTCCATTCCATTCCATTCCATTCCATTCCGTTCTACTCGGGTTGATTCCGTTCTATTCCATTACATTCCATTCGATTCCATTCGATTCCATTCGATTCCTTTCCATTCCATTCCATTCCATTCCATTCCGTTCCATTCTATTCCATTCCATTCCATTCCATTCCATTCCATTCCATTCCAATCCATTCCCTTCCGTTCTATTCGGGTTGATTCTATTCCATTCCATTCCATTCCATTCCATTCCATTCCATTCCATTCCATTCCATTCCATTCTATTGCATTCCATTCGATTCCATTCGATTCCATTCCATTCCATTCCATTCCATTCCATTCCATTCCATTCCATTCCATTCCATTCTATTCCATTCCATTCCATTCTGTTCCATTCTATTCCATTCCATTCCATTCCGTTCCACTCGGGTTGATTCCATTCTATTCCATTCCATTCCATTCGATTCCATTCGATATCATTCGATTCCATTCCATTCCATTCCATTCCATTCCATTCCATTCCATTCCATTCTATTCCATTCCATTCCATTCCATTCCATTCCATTCTATTCCATTCCATTCCATTCCGTTCTACTCGGGTTGATTCCATTCCATTCCATTTCATTCCATTCCATTCCATTCCATTCGATTCCATTCGATTCCATTCCATTCCATTCCATTCCAATCCATTCCATTCTACTCGGGTTGATTCCATTGCATTCCATTCCATTCCATTCCATTCCATTCCATTCCATTCCATTCCACTCGATTCCATTCCATTCCATTCCATTCCATTCCAATCCATTCCATTCTACTCGGGTGGATTCCATTCCATTCCATTCTTTTCCATTCCATTCCATTCCATTCCATTACATTACATTCCATTCGGTTCCATTCCATTCCATTCCATTCCATTCCATTCCATTCCATTCCGTTCTAATCGGGTTGATTCCATTCTATTCCATTCCATTCCATTCCATTCCATTCAATTCCATTCCATTCCATTCCATTCCATTCCATTCTATTCCATTCCATTCTACTCCATTGAATTCCATTCCATTCCATTCTATTCCATTCCATTCCATTCCTTTCCATTCCATTTAGTTCTACTCGGGTTGATTCCATTCCATTCCATTCCATTCCTTTCCATTCCATTCCAATCCATTCCATTCCATTACTTTCCATTCCATTCCATTCCAATCCATTCCATTCTACTCGGGTTGACTCCATTCCATTCCATTCCATTACATTACATTCCATTATATTCCATTCCATTCCATTCGATTCCGTTCGATTCCATTCCATTCCATTCCATTCCATTCCATTCCATTCCATTCCATTCCATTCGATTCCATTCCATTCCATTCGATTCCATTGCATTCCATTCCATTCCATTCCATTCCATTCCAATCCATTCCATTCTACTCGGGTTGATTCAATTCCATTCCATTCCATTCCATTCCTTTCGATTCCATTCCTTTCCATTCCATTCCATTCCATTCCATTCCATTCCATTCCATTCCATTCCATTCCGTTCTACTCGGGTTGATTCCACTCCATTCCATTCCATTCCATTCCATTCCATTCCATTCCATTCCATTCCATTCCTTTCCATTCCAACCAATTCCGTTCTACTCGGGTTGATTCCATTCCATTCCATTGAATTCCATTCCATTCCATGCCATTCCATGCCATTCCATTCCATTCCATTCCATTCGATTCCATTCCATTCCATTCCATTCCAAACCATTCCATTCTACTCGGGTTCATCATTCCATTCCATTCCATTCCATTCCATTCCACTCGGGTTCATTCCATTCCATTCCATTCCATTCCATTCCATTCCATTCCACTCTGGTGCATTCCATTCCATTCCATTCCATTCCATTCCATTCCATTCCATTCCGTTCTGCTCAGGTTGATTTCCATTCCATTCCATTCCATTCCATTCCATTCCATTCCATTCCATTCCATTCCATTCCATTCCATTCCATTCCATTCCATTCCATTCCGTTCTCCTCGGCTTGAATCCATTGAGTTCCGTTCCGTTCCTTTCCGTCCCGACACGTCCCGTCCCGTCCCGTCCCGTCCCGTCCCGTCCCGTGCCGTTTTACTCGGGTTGATTCCTTTCCATTCCGTTCCGCTCGTTTCCGTTACGTTCCATTCCGTTCCACGCGGGTTGGTTCAATTCCATTCTATTCTATTCTATTCCTTTCCCTTCCATTCCATTCCATTCCATTCCATTCTACTCGGGTTGATTCCATGCCATTCCGTTCCGCTCCATTCCATTCCACGCGGGTTGGTTCAATTCCATTCTATTCTATTCTATTCCTTTCCCTTCCATTCCATTCCATTCCATTCCATTCTACTCGGGTTGATTCCATGCCATTCCGTTCCGTTCCATTCCGTCCCATTCCGACCCGTCCCATCCCGTCCCGTCCCGTCCCATCCCGTTCCGTTCCACATGGGTTGATTCAATTCCTTTCGGTTACATTGAATTCCATTCCATTCCATTCTACTCGGATTGATTCCATTCCATTCCATTCCATTCCATTCCATTCCATTCCATTCCATTCCATTCCATTCCATTCCATTGCGTTCCATTCGATTCGATTCCATTCCATTCCTTTCCATTCCATTCCAATCCATTCCATTCTACTTGGGTTGATTCCATTCCATTCCATTCCATTCCATTCCATTCCATTCAATTCCATTCCATTCCATTCCATTCCATTCCATTCCATTCCATTCCATTCCATTCCATTCCACTCGATTCCATTCCATTCCATTCCATTCCATTCCATTCCAATCCATTCCATTCTACTCGGGTGGATTCCATTCCATTCCATTCCTTTCCATTCCATTCCATTCCATTCCATTACATTCCATTCGGTTCCATTCCATTCCATTCCATTCCATTCCATTCCATTCCATTCCACTCGATTCCATTGCATTACATTCCATTCCATTCCAATCCATTCCATTCTACTCGGGTGGATTCCATTCCATTCCATTCTTTTCCATTCCATTCCATTCCATTCCATTACATTACATTCCATTCGGTTCCATTCCATTCCATTCCATTCCATTCCATTCCATTCCATTCCATTCCATTCCATTCCGTTCTAATCGGGTTGATTCCATTCTATTCCATTCCATTCCATTCCATTCCATTCAATTCCATTCCATTCCATTCCATTCCATTCCATTCTATTCCATTCCATTCTACTCCATTGAATTCCATTCCATTCCATTCTATTCCATTCCATTCCATTCCTTTCCATTCCATTTAGTTCTACTCGGGTTGATTCCATTCCATTCCATTCCATTCCTTTCCATTCCATTCCAATCCATTCCATTCCATTACTTTCCATTCCATTCCATTCCAATCCATTCCATTCTACTCGGGTTGACTCCATTCCATTCCATTCCATTACATTACATTCCATTATATTCCATTCCATTCCATTCGATTCCGTTCGATTCCATTCCATTCCATTCCATTCCATTCCATTCCATTCCATTCCATTCGATTCCATTCCATTCCATTCCATTCCATTCCATTCCATTCCAATCCATTCCATTCTACTCGGGTTGATTCAATTCCATTCCATTCCATTCCATTCCATTCCATTCCATTCCATTCCTTTCGATTCCATTCCTTTCCATTCCATTCCATTCCATTCCATTCCATTCCATTCCATTCCGTTCTACTCGGGTTGATTCCACTCCATTCCATTCCATTCCATTCCATTCCATTCCATTCCATTCCATTCCATTCCATTCCATTCCTTTCCATTCCAACCCATTCCGTTCTACTCGGGTTGATTCCATTCCATTCCATTGAATTCCATTCCATTCCAATCCATTCCATTCCATTCCATTCCATTCCATTCCATTCCATTCGATTCCATTCCATTCCATTCCATTCCAAACCATTCCATTCTACTCGGGTTCATCATTCCATTCCATTCCATTCCATTCCATTCCACTCGGGTTCATTCCATTCCATTCCATTCCATTCCATTCCATTCCTTTCCACTCGGGTGCATTCCATTCCATTCCATTCCATTCCATTCCATTCCATTCCATTCCGTTCTGCTCAGGTTGATTTCCATTCCATTCCATTCCATTCCATTCCATTCCATTCCATTCCATTCCATTCCATTCCATTCCATTCCATTCCATTCCATTCCATTCCATTCCGTTCTACTCGGCTTGAATCCATTGAGTTCCGTTCCGTTCCGTTCCGTCCCGACACGTCCCGTCCCGTCCCGTCCCGTCCCGTCCCGTCCCGTGCCGTTTTACTCGGGTTGATTCCTTTCCATTCCGTTCCGCTCGTTTCCGTTACGTTCCATTCCGTTCCACGCGGGTTGGTTCAATTCCATTCTATTCTATTCTATTCCTTTCCCTTCCATTCCATTCCATTCCATTCCATTCTACTCGGGTTGATTCCATGCCATTCCGTTCCGCTCCATTCCGTTCCACGCGGGTTGGTTCAATTCCATTCTATTGTATTCTATTCCTTTCCCTTCCATTCCATTCCATTCCATTCCATTCTACTCGGGTTGATTCCATGCCATTCCGTTCCGTTCCATTCCGTCCCATCCCGACCCGTCCCATCCCGTCCCGTCCCGTCCCATCCCGTTCCGTTCCACATGGGTTGATGCTATTCCTTTCAGTTACATTGAATTCCATTCCATTCCATTCTACTCGGATTGATTCCATTCCATTCCATTCCATTCCATTCCATTCCATTCCATTCCATTCCATTCCATTCCATTGCGTTCCATTCGATTCGATTCCATTCCATTCCTTTCCATTCCATTCCAATCCATTCCATTCTACTTGGGTTGATTCCATTCCATTCCATTCCATTCCATTCGATTCCATTCAATTCCATTCCATTCCATTCCATTCCATTCCATTCCATTCCATTCCATTCCATTCCACTCGATTCCATTCCATTCCATTCCATTCCATTCCAATCCATTCCATTCTACTCGGGTGGATTCCATTCCATTCCATTCCTTTCCATTCCATTCCATTCCATTCCATTACATTCCATTCGGTTCCATTCCATTCCATTCCATTCCATTCCATTCCATTCCATTCCATTCCATTCCATTCCATTCCATTCCGTTCTAATCGGGTTGATTCCATTCTATTCCATTCCATTCCATTCCATTCCATTCAATTCCATTCCATTCCATTCCATTCCATTCCATTCTATTCCATTCCATTCTACTCCATTGAATTCCATTCCATTCCATTCTATTCCATTCCATTCCATTCCGTTCCATTCCATTTAGTTCTACTCGGGTTGATTCCATTCCATTCCATTCCATTCCTTTCCATTCCATTCCAATCCATTCCATTCCATTACTTTCCATTCCATTCCATTCCAATCCATTCCATTCTACTCGGGTTGATTCAATTCCATTCCATTCCATTCCATTCCATTCCATTCCATTCCATTCCATTCCTTTCGATTCCATTCCATTCCATTCCATTCCATTCCATTCCATTCCATTCCATTCCATTCCATTCCATTCCATTCCATTCCGTTCTACTCGGGTTGATTCCATTCCATTCCATTCCATTCCATTCCATTCCATTCCATTCCATTCCATTCCTTTCCATTCCAACCCATTCCGTTCTACTCGGGTTGATTCCATTCCATTCCATGGAATTCCATTCCATTCCATTCCATTCCATTCGATTCCATTCCATTCCATTCCATTCCAAACCATTCCATTCTACTCGGGTTCATCATTCCATTCCATTCCATTCCATTCCATTCCACTCGGGTTCATTCCATTCCATTCCATTCCATTCCATTCCATTCCATTCCACTCGGGTGCATTCCATTCCATTCCATTCCATTCCATTCCATTCCATTCCATTCCATTCCATTCCATTCCATTCCGTTCTGCTCAGGTTGATTTCCATTCCATTCCATTCCATTCCATTCCATTCCATTCCATTCCATTCCATTCCATTCCATTCCATTCCATTCCATTCCTTTCCATTCCATTCCATTCCGTTCTACTCGGCTTGAATCCATTGAGTTCCGTTCCGTTCCGTTCCGTCCCGACACGTCCCGTCCCGTCCCGTCCCGTCCCGTCCCGTCCCGTGCCGTTTTACTCGGGTTGATTCCTTTCCATTCCGTTCCGCTCGTTTCCGTTACGTTCCATTCCGTTCCACGCGGGTTGGTTCAATTCCATTCTATTCTATTCTATTCCTTTCCCTTCCATTCCATTCCATTCCATTCCATTCTACTCGGGTTGATTCTATGCCATTCCGTTCCGCTCCATTCCGTTCCACGCTGGTTGGTTCAATTCCATTCTATTCTATTCTATTCCTTTCCCTTCCATTCCATTCCATTCCATTCCATTCTACTCGGGTTGATTCCATGCCATTCCGTTCCGTTCCATTCCGTCCCATCCCGACCCGTCCCATCCCGTCCCGTCCCGTCCCATCCCGTTCCGTTCCACATGGGTTGATTCAATTCCTTTCGGTTACATTGAATTCCATTCCATTCCATTCTACTCGGATTGATTCCATTCCATTCCATTCCATTCCATTCCATTCCATTCCATTCCATTCCATTCCATTCCATTCCATTCCATTGCGTTCCATTCGATTCGATTCCATTCCATTCCATTCCATTCCATTCCAATCCATTCCATTCTACTTGGGTTGATTCCATTCCATTCCATTCCATTCCATTCGATTCCATTCCATTCCATTCCATTCCATTCCATTCCATTCCATTCGGTTCCATTCCATTCCATTCCATTCCATTCCATTCCATTCCATTCCATTCCATTCCATTCCGTTCTAATCGGGTTGATTCCATTCTATTCCATTCCATTCCATTCCATTCCATTCAATTCCATTCCATTCCATTCCATTCCATTCCATTCTATTCCATTCCATTCTACTCCATTGAATTCCATTCCATTCCATTCTATTCCATTCCATTCCATTCCTTTCCATTCCATTTAGTTCTACTCGGGTTGATTCCATTCCATTCCATTCCATTCCTTTCCATTCCATTCCAATCCATTCCATTCCATTACTTTCCATTCCATTCCATTCCAATCCATTCCATTCTACTCGGGTTGACTCCATTCCATTCCATTCCATTACATTACATTCCATTATATTCCATTCCATTCCATTCGATTCCGTTCGATTCCATTCCATTCCATTCCATTCCATTCCATTCCATTCCATTCCATTCCATTCCATTCCATTCGATTCCATTCCATTCCATTCCATTCCATTCCATTCCATTCCAATCCATTCCATTCTACTCGGGTTGATTCAATTCCATTCCATTCCATTCCATTCCATTCCATTCCATTCCATTCCTTTCGATTCCATTCCTTTCCATTCCATTCCATTCCATTCCATTCCATTCCATTCCATTCCGTTCTACTCGGGTTGATTCCACTCCATTCCATTCCATTCCATTCCATTCCATTCCATTCCATTCCATTCCATTCCATTCCATTCCTTTCCATTCCAACCCATTCCGTTCTACTCGGGTTGATTCCATTCCATTCCATTCCATTCCATTCCATTCCAATCCATTCCATTCCATTCCATTCCATTCCATTCCATTCCATTCGATTCCATTCCATTCCATTCCATTCCAAACCATTCCATTCTACTCGGGTTCATCATTCCATTCCATTCCATTCCATTCCATTCCACTCGGGTTCATTCCATTCCATTCCATTCCATTCCATTCCATTCCTTTCCACTCGGGTGCATTCCATTCCATTCCATTCCATTCCATTCCATTCCATTCCATTCCATTCCATTCCGTTCTGCTCAGGTTGATTTCCATTCCATTCCATTCCATTCCATTCCATTCCATTCCATTCCATTCCATTCCATTCCATTCCATTCCATTCCATTCCATTCCATTCCGTTCTACTCGGCTTGAATCCATTGAGTTCCGTTCCGTTCCGTTCCGTCCCGACACGTCCCGTCCCGTCCCGTCCCGTCCCGTCCCGTCCCGTGCCGTTTTACTCGGGTTGATTCCTTTCCATTCCGTTCCGCTCGTTTCCGTTACGTTCCATTCCGTTCCACGCGGGTTGGTTCAATTCCATTCTATTCTATTCTATTCCTTTCCCTTCCATTCCATTCCATTCCATTCCATTCTACTCGGGTTGATTCCATGCCATTCCGTTCCGCTCCATTCCGTTCCACGCGGGTTGGTTCAATTCCATTCTATTGTATTCTATTCCTTTCCCTTCCATTCCATTCCATTCCATTCCATTCTACTCGGGTTGATTCCATGCCATTCCGTTCCGTTCCATTCCGTCCCATCCCGACCCGTCCCATCCCGTCCCGTCCCGTCCCATCCCGTTCCGTTCCACATGGGTTGATGCTATTCCTTTCAGTTACATTGAATTCCATTCCATTCCATTCTACTCGGATTGATTCCATTCCATTCCATTCCATTCCATTCCATTCCATTCCATTCCATTCCATTCCATTGCGTTCCATTCGATTCGATTCCATTCCATTCCTTTCCATTCCATTCCAATCCATTCCATTCTACTTGGGTTGATTCCATTCCATTCCATTCCATTCCATTCGATTCCATTCAATTCCATTCCATTCCATTCCATTCCATTCCATTCCATTCCATTCCATTCCATTCCACTCGATTCCATTCCATTCCATTCCATTCCATTCCAATCCATTCCATTCTACTCGGGTGGATTCCATTCCATTCCATTCCTTTCCATTCCATTCCATTCCATTCCATTACATTCCATTCGGTTCCATTCCATTCCATTCCATTCCATTCCATTCCATTCCATTCCATTCCATTCCATTCCATTCCATTCCGTTCTAATCGGGTTGATTCCATTCTATTCCATTCCATTCCATTCCATTCCATTCAATTCCATTCCATTCCATTCCATTCCATTCCATTCTATTCCATTCCATTCTACTCCATTGAATTCCATTCCATTCCATTCTATTCCATTCCATTCCATTCCGTTCCATTCCATTTAGTTCTACTCGGGTTGATTCCATTCCATTCCATTCCATTCCTTTCCATTCCATTCCAATCCATTCCATTCCATTACTTTCCATTCCATTCCATTCCAATCCATTCCATTCTACTCGGGTTGATTCAATTCCATTCCATTCCATTCCATTCCATTCCATTCCATTCCATTCCATTCCATTCCTTTCGATTCCATTCCATTCCATTCCATTCCATTCCATTCCATTCCATTCCATTCCATTCCATTCCGTTCTACTCGGGTTGATTCCATTCCATTCCATTCCATTCCATTCCATTCCATTCCATTCCATTCCATTCCTTTCCATTCCAACCCATTCCGTTCTACTCGGGTTGATTCCATTCCATTCCATGGAATTCCATTCCATTCCATTCCATTCCATTCGATTCCATTCCATTCCATTCCATTCCAAACCATTCCATTCTACTCGGGTTCATCATTCCATTCCATTCCATTCCATTCCATTCCACTCGGGTTCATTCCATTCCATTCCATTCCATTCCATTCCATTCCATTCCACTCGGGTGCATTCCATTCCATTCCATTCCATTCCATTCCATTCCATTCCATTCCATTCCATTCCATTCCATTCCGTTCTGCTCAGGTTGATTTCCATTCCATTCCATTCCATTCCATTCCATTCCATTCCATTCCATTCCATTCCATTCCATTCCATTCCATTCCATTCCATTCCATTCCATTCCTTTCCATTCCATTCCATTCCGTTCTACTCGGCTTGAATCCATTGAGTTCCGTTCCGTTCCGTTCCGTCCCGACACGTCCCGTCCCGTCCCGTCCCGTCCCGTCCCGTCCCGTGCCGTTTTACTCGGGTTGATTCCTTTCCATTCCGTTCCGCTCGTTTCCGTTACGTTCCATTCCGTTCCACGCGGGTTGGTTCAATTCCATTCTATTCTATTCTATTCCTTTCCCTTCCATTCCATTCCATTCCATTCCATTCTACTCGGGTTGATTCTATGCCATTCCGTTCCGCTCCATTCCGTTCCACGCTGGTTGGTTCAATTCCATTCTATTCTATTCTATTCCTTTCCCTTCCATTCCATTCCATTCCATTCCATTCTACTCGGGTTGATTCCATGCCATTCCGTTCCGTTCCATTCCGTCCCATCCCGACCCGTCCCATCCCGTCCCGTCCCGTCCCATCCCGTTCCGTTCCACAAGGGTTGATTCAATTCCTTTCGGTTACATTGAATTCCATTCCATTCCATTCTACTCGGATTGATTCCATTCCATTCCATTCCATTCCATTCCATTCCATTCCATTCCATTCCATTGCGTTCCATTCGATTCGATTCCATTCCATTCCATTCCATTCCATTCCAATCCATTCCATTCTACTTGGGTTGATTCCATTCCATTCCATTCCATTCCATTCGATTCCATTCCATTCCATTCCATTCCATTCCATTCCATTCCATTCCATTCCATTCCATTCCATTCCATTCCATTCCATTCCATTCTGTTCTACTCGGGTTGATTCCACTCCATTCCATTCCATTCCATTCCAATCTATTCCATTCCATTCCATTCTATTCCATTCGTTTCCATTCCATTCCATTTCATTTTATTCCATTACATTCCATTCCATTCTATTCCATTGAATTCCATTCCATTCCATTCCATTCCATTCCATTCCATTCCATTCCATTCCATTCCGTTCTACTCGGGTTGATTCCACTCCATTCCATTCCATTCCATTCCATTCCATTCCACTCCGGTAGATCATTCCATTCCATTCCATTCCATTCCATTCCATTCCATTCCGTTCCATTCCATTCCGTTCCATTCCGTTCCATTCCACTCGGGCTCATTCCATTCCATTCCATTCAATTCCATTCCATTCCATTCCATTGCATTCCATTCCATTCCATTCCATTCCGTTCTACTCGGTTTGATTTCCATTCCATTCCATTCCATTCCATTCCATTCCATTCCATTCCATTCCATTCCATTCCATTCCATTCCATTCCTTTCCATTTACTCCATTCCGTTCTACTCGGGTTGATTCCATTGAGTTTGGTTCCGTTCCGTTCCGTCCCGTCCCGTCCCGTCCCGTCCCGTCCCGTGCCGTTTTACTCAGGTTGATTCCTTTCCATTCCGTTCCGCTCGTTTTCGTTGCGTTCCATTCCGTTCCACGCGGGTTGGTTCAATTCCATTCTATTCTATTCTATTCCTTTCCATTCCATTCCATTCCATTCCATTCTACTCGGGTTGATTCCATGCCATTCCGTTCCGTTCCATTCCGTCCCATCCCGAACCGTCCCATCACGTCCCGTCCCGTCCCATCCCGTTCCGTTCCACATGGGTTGATTCAATTCCTTTCGGTTACATTGAATTCCATTCCATTCCATTCTACTCGGATTGATTCCATTCCATTCCATTCCATTCCATTCCATTCCATTCCATTCCATTCCTTTCCATTCCAATCCATTCCATGCTACTCGGGTTGATTCCATTCCATTCCATTCCATTCCATTCCATTCCATTCCATTCCATTCCATTCCATTCCATTCCATTCCATTCCATTCCATTCCATTCCATTCCATTCCATTCCATTCCATTCCATTCTATTCCATTCCATTCCATTCCGTTCTACTCGGGTTGATTCCATTCTATTCCATTCCATTCCGTTCGATTCCATTTGATTCCATTCGATTCCATTCCATTCCATTCCATTCCCTTCCAGTCCATTCTATTCCATTGAATTCCATTCCATTCCATTCCATTCCATTCCATTCCGTTCTACTCTGATTGATTCCATTAAATTCCATTCCATTCCATTCCGTTCTACTCTGATTGATTCCATTAAATTCCATTCCATTCCATTCCATTCGATTCCATTCCATTCCATTCCATTCCATTCCATTGCATTCCATTCCATTCCAATACATTCCATTCTACTCTGGTTGATTCCATTCCATTCCATTCCATTCCCCTCCATTCGTCTCCATTCGATTCCATTCGATTCCATTCCATTCCATTCCATGGAATTCCATTCCATTCCACTCCATTCCATTCCATTCCATTCCATTCCATTCCATTCCATTCCATTCCATTCCATTCCATTCCGTTCTACTCGGGTTGATTCCATTCCATTCCATTCCATTCCATTCCATTCCATTCCATTCCACTCCATTCCATTCGATTCCATTCGATTCCATTCCATTCCATTCCATTCCATTCCAATCCATTCCATTCTACTCGGGTTGATTCCATTCCATTCCATTCCATTCCATTCCATTCCATTCCATTCCATTCCATTCCATTCCATTCCATAGCATTCCATTCGATTCCATTAGATTCCATTCCATTCCATTCCATTCCATTCCAATCCATTCCATTCCGTTCTACTCGGGTTGATTCCATTCTATTCCATTCCATTCCATTCGATTCCATTCGATATCATTCGATTCCATTCCATCCCATTCCATTCCATTCCATTCCGTTCTACTCGGGTTGATTCCATTCCATTCCATTCCATTCCATTCCATTGCGTTCCATTCGATTCGATTCCATTCCATTCCATTCCATTCCATTCCAATCCATTCCATTCTACTTGGGTTGATTCCATTCCATTCCATTCCATTCCATTCGATTCCATTCCATTCCATTCCATTCCATTCCATTCCATTCCATTCCATTCCATTCCATTCCATTCCATTCCATTCCATTCGATTCCATTCTGTTCTACTCGGGTTGATTCCACTCCATTCCATTCCATTCCATTCCAATCTATTCCATTCCATTCCATTCTATTCCATTCGTTTCCATTCCATTCCATTTCATTTTATTCCATTACATTCCATTCCATTCTATTCCATTGAATTCCATTCCATTCCATTCCATTCCATTCCATTCCATTCCGCTCTACTCGGGTTGATTCCACTCCATTCCATTCCATTCCATTCCATTCCATTCCACTCGGGTTGAGCATTCCATTCCATTCCATTCCATTGCATTCCATTCCATTCCATTCCATTCCTTTCCATTTACTCCATTCCGTTCTACTCGGGTTGATTCCATTGAGTTTGGTTCCGTTCCGTTCCATCCCGTCCCGTCCCGTCCCGTCCCGTCCCGTGCCGTTTTACTCAGGTTGATTCCTTTCCATTCCGTTCCGCTCGTTTTCGTTGCGTTCCATTCCGTTCCACGCGGGTTGGTTCAATTCCATTCTATTCTATTCTATTCCTTTCCATTCCATTCCATTCCATTCCATTCCATTCTACTCGGGTTGATTCCATGCCATTCCGTTCCGTTCCATTCCGTCCCATCCCGAACCGTCCCATCACGTCCCGTCCCGTCCCATCCCGTTCCGTTCCACATGGGTTGATTCAATTCCTTTCGGTTACATTGAATTCCATTCCATTCCATTCTACTCGGATTGATTCCATTCCATTCCATTCCACTCCATTCCATTCCATTCCATTCCATTCCATTCCTTTCCATTCCAATCCATTCCATGCTACTCGGGTTGATTCCATTCCATTCCATTCCATTCCATTCCATTCCATTCCATTCCATTCCATTCCATTCCATTCCATTCCATTTCATTCCATTCCATTCCATTTCATTCCATTCCATTCCATTCCATTCCATTCCATTCCATTCCATTCCATTCCATTCCATTAGATTCCATTCCATTCCATTCCATTCCATTCCATTCCGTTCTACTCGGGTTGATTCCATTCCATTCCATTCCATTCCGTTCTACTCGGATTGATTCCATTCCATTCCATTCCATTCCATTCCATTCCATTCCATTCCATTCCATTCCATTGCGTTCCATTCGATTCGATTCCATTCCATTCCTTTCCATTCCATTCCAATCCATTCCATTCTACTTGGGTTGATTCCATTCCATTCCATTCCATTCCATTCGATTCCATTCAATTCCATTCCATTCCATTCCATTCCATTCCATTCCATTCCATTCCATTCCGTTCTACTCGGGTTGATTCCATTCCATTCCATTCCATTCCATTCCATTCCATTCCATTCCACTCCATTCCATTCGATTCCATTCGATTCCATTCCATTCCATTCCATTCCATTCCAATCCATTCCATTCTACTCGGGTTGATTCCATTCCATTCCATTCCATTCCATTCCATTCCATTCCATTCCATTCCTTTCCATTCCAATCCATTCCATGCTACTCGGGTTGATTCCATTCCATTCCATTCCATTCCATTCCATTCCATTCCATTCCATTCCATTTCATTCCATTCCATTCCATTCCATTCCATTCCATTCCATTCCATTCCATTCCATTCCATTCCATTCCATTCCATTCTATTCCATTCCATTCCATTCCGTTCTACTCGGGTTGATTCCATTCTATTCCATTCCATTCCGTTCGATTCCATTTGATTCCATTCGATTCCATTCCATTCCATTCCATTCCCTTCCAGTCCATTCTATTCCATTGAATTCCATTCCATTCCATTCCATTCCATTCCATTCCGTTCTACTCTGATTGATTCCATTAAATTCCATTCCATTCCATTCCGTTCTACTCTGATTGATTCCATTAAATTCCATTCCATTCCATTCCATTCGATTCCATTCCATTCCATTCCATTCCATTCCATTGCATTCCATTCCATTCCAATACATTCCATTCTACTCTGGTTGATTCCATTCCATTCCATTCCATTCCCCTCCATTCGTCTCCATTCGATTCCATTCGATTCCATTCCATTCCATTCCATGGAATTCCATTCCATTCCACTCCATTCCATTCCATTCCATTCCATTCCATTCCATTCCATTCCATTCCATTCCATTCCATTCCGTTCTACTCGGGTTGATTCCATTCCATTCCATTCCATTCCATTCCATTCCATTCCA
Organism: Gorilla gorilla gorilla; assembly: GCF_029281585.2. Classification (NCBI taxonomy): domain Eukaryota; kingdom Metazoa; phylum Chordata; class Mammalia; order Primates; family Hominidae; genus Gorilla; species Gorilla gorilla. Next base: position 3,421,746 of record NC_073241.2, read on the forward strand.
TTCCACTCCATTCCATTCGATTCCATTCGATTCCATTCCATTCCATTCCATTCCATTCCAATCCATTCCATTCTACTCGGGTTGATTCCATTCCATTCCATTCCATTCCATTCCATTCCATTCCATTCCATTCCATTCCATTCCATTCCATAGCATTCCATTCGATTCCATTAGATTCCATTCCATTCCATTCCATTCCATTCCAATCCATTCCATTCCGTTCTACTCGGGTTGATTCCATTCTATTCCATTCCATTCCATTCGATTCCATTCGATATCATTCGATTCCATTCCATCCCATTCCATTCCATTCCATTCCGTTCTACTCGGGTTGATTCCATTCCATTCCATTCCATTCCATTCCATTGCGTTCCATTCGATTCGATTCCATTCCATTCCATTCCATTCCATTCCAATCCATTCCATTCTACTTGGGTTGATTCCATTCCATTCCATTCCATTCCATTCGATTCCATTCCATTCCATTCCATTCCATTCCATTCCATTCCATTCCATTCCATTCCATTCCATTCCATTCCATTCGATTCCATTCTGTTCTACTCGGGTTGATTCCACTCCATTCCATTCCATTCCATTCCAATCTATTCCATTCCATTCCATTCTATTCCATTCGTTTCCATTCCATTCCATTTCATTTTATTCCATTACATTCCATTCCATTCTATTCCATTGAATTCCATTCCATTCCATTCCATTCCATTCCATTCCATTCCGCTCTACTCGGGTTGATTCCACTCCATTCCATTCCATTCCATTCCATTCCATTCCACTCGGGTTGAGCATTCCATTCCATTCCATTCCATTGCATTCCATTCCATTCCATTCCATTCCTTTCCATTTACTCCATTCCGTTCTACTCGGGTTGATTCCATTGAGTTTGGTTCCGTTCCGTTCCATCCCGTCCCGTCCCGTCCCGTCCCGTCCCGTGCCGTTTTACTCAGGTTGATTCCTTTCCATTCCGTTCCGCTCGTTTTCGTTGCGTTCCATTCCGTTCCACGCGGGTTGGTTCAATTCCATTCTATTCTATTCTATTCCTTTCCATTCCATTCCATTCCATTCCATTCCATTCTACTCGGGTTGATTCCATGCCATTCCGTTCCGTTCCATTCCGTCCCATCCCGAACCGTCCCATCACGTCCCGTCCCGTCCCATCCCGTTCCGTTCCACATGGGTTGATTCAATTCCTTTCGGTTACATTGAATTCCATTCCATTCCATTCTACTCGGATTGATTCCATTCCATTCCATTCCACTCCATTCCATTCCATTCCATTCCATTCCATTCCTTTCCATTCCAATCCATTCCATGCTACTCGGGTTGATTCCATTCCATTCCATTCCATTCCATTCCATTCCATTCCATTCCATTCCATTCCATTCCATTCCATTCCATTTCATTCCATTCCATTCCATTTCATTCCATTCCATTCCATTCCATTCCATTCCATTCCATTCCATTCCATTCCATTCCATTAGATTCCATTCCATTCCATTCCATTCCATTCCATTCCGTTCTACTCGGGTTGATTCCATTCCATTCCATTCCATTCCGTTCTACTCGGATTGATTCCATTCCATTCCATTCCATTCCATTCCATTCCATTCCATTCCATTCCATTCCATTGCGTTCCATTCGATTCGATTCCATTCCATTCCTTTCCATTCCATTCCAATCCATTCCATTCTACTTGGGTTGATTCCATTCCATTCCATTCCATTCCATTCGATTCCATTCAATTCCATTCCATTCCATTCCATTCCATTCCATTCCATTCCATTCCATTCCATTCCACTCGATTCCATTCCATTCCATTCCATTCCATTCCAATCCATTCCATTCTACTCGGGTGGATTCCATTCCATTCCATTCCTTTCCATTCCATTCCATTCCATTCCATTACATTCCATTCGGTTCCATTCCATTCCATTCCATTCCATTCCATTCCATTCCATTCCATTCCATTCCATTCCATTCCGTTCTAATCGGGTTGATTCCATTCTATTCCATTCCATTCCATTCCATTCCATTCCATTCCATTCCATTCCATTCCATTCCATTCCATTCCATTCTATTCCATTCCATTCTACTCCATTGAATTCCATTCCATTCCATTCTATTCCATTCCATTCCATTCCGTTCCATTCCATTTAGTTCTACTCGGGTTGATTCCATTCCATTCCATTCCATTCCTTTCCATTCCATTCCAATCCATTCCATTCCATTACTTTCCATTCCATTCCATTCCAATCCATTCCATTCTACTCGGGTTGATTCAATTCCATTCCATTCCATTCCATTCCATTCCATTCCATTCCATTCCATTCCATTCCTTTCGATTCCATTCCATTCCATTCCATTCCATTCCATTCCATTCCATTCCATTCCATTCCATTCCATTTCATTCCGTTCTACTCGGGTTGATTCCATTCCATTCCATTCCATTCCATTCCATTCCATTCCATTCCATTCCATTCCTTTCCATTCCAACCCATTCCGTTCTACTCGGGTTGATTCCATTCCATTCCATGGAATTCCATTCCATTCCATTCCATTCCATTCCATTCCATTCGATTCCATTCCATTCCATTCCATTCCAAACCATTCCATTCTACTCGGGTTCATCATTCCATTCCATTCCATTCCATTCCATTCCACTCGGGTTCATTCCATTCCATTCCATTCCATTCCATTCCATTCCACTCGGGTGCATTCCATTCCATTCCATTCCATTCCATTCCATTCCATTCCATTCCATTCCGTTCTGCTCAGGTTGATTTCCATTCCATTCCATTCCATTCCATTCCATTCCATTCCATTCCATTCCATTCCATTCCATTCCATTCCATTCCATTCCTTTCCATTCCATTCCATTCCGTTCTACTCGGCTTGAATCCATTGAGTTCCGTTCCGTTCCATTCCGTCCCGACACGTCCCGTCCCGTCCCGTCCCGTCCCGTCCCGTCCCGTGCCGTTTTACTCGGGTTGATTCCTTTCCATTCCGTTCCGCTCGTTTCCGTTACGTTCCATTCCGTTCCACGCGGGTTGGTTCAATTCCATTCTATTCTATTCTATTCCTTTCCCTTCCATTCCATTCCATTCCATTCCATTCTACTCGGGTTGATTCTATGCCATTCCGTTCCGCTCCATTCCGTTCCACGCTGGTTGGTTCAATTCCATTCTATTCTATTCTATTCCTTTCCCTTCCATTCCATTCCATTCCATTCCATTCTACTCGGGTTGATTCTATGCCATTCCGTTCCGCTCCATTCCGTTCCACGCTGGTTGGTTCAATTCCATTCTATTCTATTCTATTCCTTTCCCTTCCATTCCATTCCATTCCATTCCATTCTACTCGGGTTGATTCCATGCCATTCCGTTCCGTTCCATTCCGTCCCATCCCGACCCGTCCCATCCCGTCCCGTCCCGTCCCATCCCGTTCCGTTCCACAAGGGTTGATTCAATTCCTTTCGGTTACATTGAATTCCATTCCATTCCATTCTACTCGGATTGATTCCATTCCATTCCATTCCATTCCATTCCATTCCATTCCATTCCATTCCATTCCATTCCATTGCGTTCCATTCGATTCGATTCCATTCCATTCCATTCCATTCCATTCCAATCCATTCCATTCTACTTGGGTTGATTCCATTCCATTCCATTCCATTCCATTCGATTCCATTCCATTCGATTCCATTCCATTCCATTCCATTCCATTCCATTCCATTCCATTCCATTCCATTCCATTCCATTCGATTCCATTCTGTTCTACTCGGGTTGATTCCACTCCATTCCATTCCATTCCATTCCAATCTATTCCATTCCATTCCATTCTATTCCATTCGTTTCCATTCCATTCCATTTCATTTTATTCCATTACATTCCATTCCATTCTATTCCATTGAATTCCATTCCATTCCATTCCATTCCATTCCATTCCATTCCATTCCATTCCATTCCATTCCGTTCTACTCGGGTTGATTCCACTCCATTCCATTCCATTCCATTCCATTCCATTCCACTCCGGTTGATCATTCCATTCCATTCCATTCCATTCCATTCCATTCCATTCCATTCCATTCCATTCCATTCCGTTCCATTCCGTTCCATTCCACTCGGGCTCATTCCATTCCATTCCATTCAATTCCATTCCATTCCATTCCATTGCATTCCATTCCATTCCATTCCATTCCGTTCTACTCGGTTTGATTTCCATTCCATTCCATTCCATTCCATTCCATTCCATTCCATTCCATTCCATTCCATTCCATTCCATTCCATTCCTTTCCATTTACTCCATTCCGTTCTACTCGGGTTGATTCCATTGAGTTTGGTTCCGTTCCGTTCCGTCCCGTCCCGTCCCGTCCCGTGCCGTTTTACTCAGGTTGATTCCTTTCCATTCCGTTCCGCTCGTTTTCGTTGCGTTCCATTCCGTTCCACGCGGGTTGGTTCAATTCCATTCTATTCTATTCTATTCCTTTCCATTCCATTCCATTCCATTCCATTCCATTCTACTCGGGTTGATTTTTTGCCATTCCGTTCCGTTCCATTCCGTCCCATCCCGAACCGTCCCATCACGTCCCGTCCCGTCCCATCCCGTTCCGTTCCACATGGGTTGATTCAATTCCTTTCGGTTACATTGAATTCCATTCCATTCCATTCTACTCGGATTGATTCCATTCCATTCCATTCCATTCCATTCCATTCCATTCCATTCCATTCCATTCCATTCCATTCCATTCCATTCCTTTCCATTCCAATCCATTCCATGCTACTCGGGTTGATTCCATTCCATTCCATTCCATTCCATTCCATTCCATTCCATTCCATTCCATTTCATTCCATTCCATTCCATTCCATTCCATTCCATTCCATTCCATTCCATTCCGTTCTACTCGGGTTGATCCATTCTATTCCATTCCATTCCGTTCGATTCCATTTGATTCCATTCGATTCCATTCCATTCCATTCCATTCCCTTCCAGTCCATTCTATTCCATTGAATTCCATTCCATTCCATTCCATTCCATTCCATTCCGTTCTACTCTGATTGATTCCATTAAATTCCATTCCATTCCATTCCGTTCTACTCTGATTGATTCCATTAAATTCCATTCCATTCCATTCCATTCGATTCCATTCCATTCCATTCCATTCCATTCCATTGCACTCCATTCCATTCCAATACATTCCATTCTACTCTGGTTGATTCCATTCCATTCCATTCCATTCCCTTCCATTCGTCTCCATTCGATTCCATTCGATTCCATTCCATTCCATTCCATGGAATTCCATTCCATTCCACTCCATTCCATTCCATTCCATTCCATTCCATTCCATTCCATTCCATTCCATTCCGTTCTACTCGGGTTGATTCCATTCCATTCCATTCCATTCCATTCCATTCCATTCCATTCCACTCCATTCCATTCGATTCCATTCGATTCCATTCCATTCCATTCCATTCCATTCCATTCCAATCCATTCCATTCTACTCGGGTTGATTCCATTCCATTCCATTCCATTCCATTCCATTCCATTCCATTCCATTCCATTCCATTCCATAGCATTCCATTAGATTCCATTAGATTCCATTCCATTCCATTCCATTCCATTCCAATCCATTCCATTCCGTTCTACTAGGGTTGATTCCATTCTATTCCATTCCATTCCATTCGATTCCATTCGATATCATTCGATTCCATTCCATCCCATTCCATTCCATTCCATTCCGTTCTACTCGGGTTGATTCCATTCCATTTCATTCCATTCCATTCCATTCCATTTCTTTCGATTCCATTCGTTTCCATTCCATTCCATTCCATTCCAATCCATTCCATTCTACTCGGGTTGATTCCATTCCATTCCATTCCATTCCATTCCATTCCATTCCATTCCATTCCATTCCATTCCATTCCATTCCACTCGATTCCATTCCATTCCTTTCCATTCCATTCCAATCCATTCCATTCTACTCGGGTGGATTCCATTCCATTCCATTCCATTCCATTCCATTCCATTCCATTCCATTCCATTCCATTCCATTCCATTCCATTCCATTCCATTCCATTCCATTCCGTTCTAGTCGGGTTGATTCCATTCTATTCCATTCCATTCCATTCCATTCCATTCCATTCCATTCCATTCCATTCCATTCCATTCCATTCCATTCTATTCCATTCCATTCTACTCCATTGAATTCCATTCCATTCCATTCAATTCCATTCCATTCCATTCCTTTCCATTCCATTTAGTTCTACTCGGGTTGATTCCATTCCATTCCATTCCATTCCATTCCATTCCATTCCATTCCATTCCATTCCATTCCATTCCATTACTTTCCATTCCATTCCATTCCAATCCATTCCATTCTACTCGGGTTGACTCCATTCCATTCCATTCCATTCCATTCCATTCCATTCCATTCCATTATATTCCATTCTATTCCATTCGATTCCGTTCGATTCCATTCCATTCCATTCCATTCCATTCCATTCCATTCCATTCCATTCCATTCCATTCCATTCCATTCCATTCCATTTACTCCATTCCGTTCTACTCGGGTTGATTCCATTGAGTTTGGTTCCGTCCCGTCCCGTCCCGTCCTGTCCCGTCCCGTGCCGTTTTACTCAGGTTGATTCCTTTCCATTCCGTTCCGCTCGTTTCCTTTAGTTTCCATTCCGTTCCAAGCGGGTTGGTTCAATTCCATTCTATTCTATTCTATTCCTTTCCCTTCCATTCCATTCCATTCCATTCCATTCTACTCGGGTTGATTCCATGCCATTCCGTTCCGTTCCATTCCGTCCCATCCCGATCCGTCCCATCCCGTCCTGTCCCGTCCCATCCCGTTCCATTCCACATGGGTTGATTCAATTCCTTTCGGTTAGATTGAACTCCATTCCATTCCATTCTACTCGGATTGACTCCATTCCATTCCATTCCGTTCCATTCCATTCCATTCCATTCCATTCCATTCCAATCCATTCCATTCTACTCGGGTTGATTCCATTCTATTCCATTCCATTCCATTCCATTCCATTCCATTCCATTCCATTCCATTCCATTCCATTCCATTTCATTCCATTCCATTCCATTCCATTCCATTCCATTCCATTCCATTCCATTCCTTTCGATTCCATTCCATTCCATTCCATTCCATTCCATTCCATTCCATTCCATTCCATTCCGTTCTACTCGGGTTGATTCCATTCTATTCCTTTCCATTCCGTTCGATTCCATTTGATTCCATTCGATTCCATTCCATTCCATTCCATTCCCTTCCATTCCATTCTATTCCATTGAATTCCATTCCATTCCATTCCATTCCATTCCATTCCATTCCATTCCATTCCATTCCGTTCTACTCTGATTGATTCCATTCCATTCCATTCCATTCCATTCCATTCCATTCCATTCCATTCCATTCCAATACATTCCATTCTACTCTGGTTGATTCCATTCCATTCCATTCCATTCCATTCCATTCGTCTGCATTCGATTCCATTCCATTCCATTCCATTCTATTCCATTGAATTCCATTGAATTCCATTCCATTCCATTCCATTCCATTCCATTCGATTCCATTCCATTCCATTCCATTCCATTCGATTCCATTCCATTCCATTCCATTCCATTCCATTCCATTCCATTCCATTCCATTCCATTCCATTCCATTCCATTCCATTCCATTCCGTTCTACTCGGGTTGATTCCATTCTATTCCATTCCATTCCGTTCGATTCCATTTGATTCCATTCGATTCCATTCCATTCCATTCCATTCCCTTCCATTCCATTCTATTCCATTGAATTCCATTCCATTCCATTCCATTCCATTCCATTCCATTCCATTCCATTCCGTTCTACTCTGATTGATTCCATTCCATTCCATTCCATTCCATTCCATTCCATTCCATTCCATTCCATTCCATTCCATTCCATTCCATTCCAATACATTCCCTTCTACTCTGGTTGATTCCATTCCATTCCATTCCATTCCATTCCATTCGTCTCCATTCGATTCCATTCCATTCCATTCCATTCTATTCCATTGAATTCCATTGAATTCCATTCCATTCCATTACATTCCATTCCATTCCATTCCATTCCATTCCATTCCATTCCATTCCATTCCGTTCTACTCGGGTTGATTCCACTCCATTCCATTCCATTCCATTCCATTCCAATCCATTCCATTCCATTCCATTCGTCTCCATTCGATTCCATTCCATTCTATTCCATTGAATTCCATTCCATTCCATTCCATTCCATTCCATTCCATTCCATTCCATTCCATTCCATTCCATTCCATTCCATTCCATTCCATTCCATTCCGTTCTACTCGGGTTGATTCCATTCCATTCCATTCCATTCCATTCCATTCCATTCCATTCCATTCCATTCCACTCCATTCCATTCGATTCCATTCGATTCCATTCCATTCCATTCCATTCCATTCCAATCCATTCCATTCTACTCGGGTTGATTCCATTCCATTCCATTCCATTCCATCCCATTCCAATCCATTCCATTCCATTCCGTTCTACTCGGGTTGATTCCATTCCATTCCATTTCATTCCATTCCATTCCATTCCATTCCATTCGATTCCATTCGATTCCATTCCATTCCATTCCATTCCAATCCATTCCATTCTACTCGGGTTGATTCCATTCCATTCCATTCCATTCCATTCCATTCCATTCCATTCGATTCCACTCGATTCCACTCCATTCTTTCCATTCCATTCCAATCCATTCCATTCTACTCGGGTGGATTCCATTCCGTTCCATTCCATTCCATTCCATTCCATTCCATTCCATTCCACTCCATTCCATTCCATTCCATTCCATTCCATTCCATTCCATTCCATTCCATTCCATTCCATTCCATTCCATTCCGTTCTAATCGGGTTGATTCCATTCTATTCCATTCCATTCCATTCCATTCCATTCCATTCCATTCCATTCCATTCCATTCCATTCCATTCCATTCCATTCTATTCCATTCCATTCTACTCCATTGAATTCCATTCCATTCCATTCTATTCCATTCCATTCCATCCCATTCCATTCCATTTAGTTCTACTCGGGTTCATTCCATTCCATTCCATTCCATTCCATTCCATTCCATTCCATTCCATTCAATTCCATTCCATTCCGTTACTTTCCATTCCATTCCATTCCAATCCATTCCATTCTACTCGGGTTGACTCCATTCCATTCCATTCCTTTCCATTCCATTATATTCCATTCTATTCCATTCGATTCCGTTCGATTCGATTCCATTCCATTCCATTGCATTCCATTCCATTCCATTCCATTCCATTCCGTTCTACTCGGGTTGATTCCATTCCATTCCTTTCCATTCCATTCCATTCCATTCCATTCCATTCCATTCCATTCCCTTCCATTCCATTCCATTCCAATCCATTCCATTCTACTCGGGTTGATTCCATTCCATTCCATTGCACTCGACTCCATTCGATTCCATTCGATTCCACTCCATTCCATTCCGTTCCATTCCATTCCATTCCATTCCATTCTATTCCATTGAATTCCATTCCATTCCATTCCATTCCAATCCATTCCATTCCATTCCATTCCATTCCATTCCATTCCGTTCTACTCGGGTTGATTCCATTCCATTACATTCCATTACATTCCATTCCATTCCATTCCATTCCATTCCATTCCATTCCATTCCAATCCATTCCATTCTACTCGTGTTGATTCCATTCCATTCCATTCCATTCCATTCCAATCCATTCCATTCCATTCCATTCCATTCCATTCCATTCCATTCCATTCCATTCCATTCCATTCCGTTCTACTCGGGTTGATTCCATTCTATTCCATTCCATTCCATTCGATTCCATTCGATTCCATTCGATTCCATTCGATTCCATTCCATTCCATTCCATTCCATTCCATTCCATTCCATTCTATTCCATTCCATTCCATTCCATTCCATTCCATTCCATTCAAATCCATTCCCTTCCATTCTATTCGGGTTGATTCCATTCCATTCCATTCCATTCCATTCCATTCCATTCCATTCCATTCCATTCCATTCCATTGCATTCCATTCGATTCCATTCGATTCCATTCCATTCCATTCCATTCCATTCCATTCCATTCCATTCCATTCTATTCCATTCCATTCCATTCCATTCCATTCAATTCCATTCCATTCCATTCCGTTCCACTCGGGTTGATTCCATTCTATTCCATTCCATTCCATTCGATTCCATTCGATATCATTCGATTCCATTCCATTCCATTCCATTTCATTCCATTCCATTCCATTCCATTCTGTTCCATTCCATTCCATTCCATTCCATTCTATTCCATTCCATTCCATTCCGTTCTACTCGGGTTGATTCCATTCCATTCCATTTCATTCCATTCCATTCCATTCCATTCCATTCCATTCCATTCGATTCCATTCCATTCCATTCCATTCCAATCCATTCCATTCTACTCGGGTTGATTCCATTCCATTCCATTCCATTCCATTCCATTCCATTCCATTCCATTCCATTCCATTCCATTCCATTCCACTCGATTCCATTCCATTCCATTCCATTCCATTCCAATCCATTCCATTCTACTCGGGTGGATTCCATTCCATTCCATTCCTTTCCATTCCATTCCATTCCATTCCATTCCATTCCATTCCATTCGGTTCCATTCCATTCCATTCCGTTCCATTCCATTCCATTCCATTCCATTCCATTCCGTTCTAATCGGGTTGATTCCATTCTATTCCATTCCATTCCATTCCATTCCATTCCATTCCATTCCATTCCATTCTATTCCATTCCATTCTACTCCATTGAATTCCATTCCATTCCATTCTATTCCATTCCATTCCATTCCTTTACATTCCATTTAGTTCTACTCGGGTTGATTCCATTCCATTCCATTCCATTCCATTCCATTCCATTCCATTCCAATCCATTCCATTCTACTCGGGTTGATTCCATTCCATTCCATTCCATTCCATTCCATTCCATTCCATTCCATTCCATTCCTTTCTATTCCATTCCATTCCATTCCATTCCATTCCATTCCATTCCATTCCATTCCATTCCATTCCATTCAATTCCATTCCATTCCATTCGATTCCATTCGATTCCATTCCATTCCATTCCATTCCATTCCATTCCATTCCATTCCATTCCAAACCATTCCTTTCTACTCGGGTTCCTCATTCCATTCCATTCCATTCCATTCCATTCCACTCGGGTTCTTTCCATTCCATTCCATTCCATTCCATTCCATTCCATTCCATTCCATTCCATTCCGTTCTACTCAGGTTGATTTCCATTCCATTCCATTCCATTCCATTCCATTCCATTCCATTCCATTCCATTCCATTCCATTCCATTCCATTCCATTCCATTCCATTCCATTCCACTCCATTCCATTCTGCTCGGGTTGATTCCATGCCGTTCCGTTCCGTTCCATTCCGTCCCATCCCGACGCGTCCCGTCCCGTTCCGTCCCGTCAAATTCCGTTCCTTTCTTATCGGGTTGATTCCGTTCCATTCCGTTCCGTTCCTTTCCGTTCCATTCCATTCCGTTACAAGCGGGTTGATTCAATTCCATTCTATTACATTGAATTCCATTCCATTCCACTCCATTCCATTCTACTCGGATTGATTGAATTCCATTCCAATCCATTCCAGTCCATTCCAATCCATTCCATTCTACTCGGGTTGATTCCATTCCATTCCATTCCATTCCATTCCATTCCATTCCATTCCATTCCATTCCATTCCATTGCGTTCCATTCGATTCGATTCCATTCCATTCCATTCCATTCCATTCCAATCCATTCCATTCTACTTGGGTTGATTCCATTCCATTCCATTCCATTCCATTCCATTCCATTCGATTCCATTCGATTCCATTCCATTCCATTCCATTCCATTCCATTCCATTCCATTCCATTCTGTTCTACTCGGTTTGATTCCACTCCATTCCATTCCATTCCATTCCATTCTATTCCATTCCATTCCATTCGATTCCATTCCATTCCATTTCATTTTATTCCATTCCATTCCATTCCATTCTATTCCATTGAATTCCATTCCATTCTATTCCATTCCATTCCATTCAGTTTCATTCCATTCCATTCCATTCCATTCCATTCCATTCCATTCCATTCCATTCGATTCCATTCCATTCCATTCCATTCCATTCCATTCAATTCCATTCCGTTCTACTCGGGTTAATTCCATTCTATTCCATTCCATTCCATTCCATTCCATTCCATTCCATTCCATTCCATTCCATTCCATTCCATTCCCTTCCATTCCATTCTATTCCATTGAATTCCATTCCATTCCATTCCATTCCATTCCATTCCATTCCATTCCATTCCATTCCATTCCGTTCTACTCTGATTGACTCCATTCCATTCCATTCCATTCCATTCCATTCCATTCCATTCCATTCCATTCCATTTCATTCCATTCCATTCCATTCCAATACATTCCATTCTACTCTGGTTGATTCCATTCCATTCCATTCCATTCCATTCCATTCCATTCCATTCCATTCCATTCCATTCCATTCCATTCCATTCCGTTCTACTCGGGTTGATTCCATTCCATTCCATTTCATTCCATTCCATTCCATTCCATTCCATTCCATTCCATTCCATTCCATTCCATTCCATTCCAATCCATTCCATTCTACTCGGGTTGATTCCATTCCATTCCATTCCATTCCATTCCATTCCATTCCATTCCATTCCATTCCATTGCATTCTATTCCTTTCGATTCCATTAAATTCCATTCCATTCCATTCCATTCCATTCCATTCCATTCCATTCCATTCCATTCCATTCCGTTCTACTCGGGTTGATTCCACTCCATTCCATTCCATTCCATTCCATACCATTCCATTCGATTCCATTCCATTCCATTCCATTCCATTCCATTCCATTCCATTCCATTCCATTCCATTCCGTTCTAGTCGGGTTGATTCCATTCTATTCCATTCCATTCCATTCCATTCCATTCCATTCCATTCCATTCCATTCCATTCTATTCCATTCCATTCTACTCCATTGAATTCCATTCCATTCAATTCAATTCCATTCCATTCCATCCCTTTCCATTCCATTTAGTTCTACTCTGGTTGATTCCATTCCATTCCATTCCATTCCATTCCATTCCATTCCATTCAATTCCATTCCATTCCGTTACTTTCCATTCCATTCCATTCCAATCCATTCCATTCTACTCGGGTTGACTCCATTCCATTCCATTCCTTTCCATTCCATTATATTCCATTCTATTCCATTCGATTCCGTTCGATTCCATTCCATTCCATTCCATTCCATTCCATTCCGTTCCATTCCATTGCATTCCATTCCATTCCATTCCATTCCATTCCGTTCCACTCGGGTTGATTCCATTCCATTCCTTTCCATTCCATTCCATTCCATTCCATTCCATTCCATTCCATTCCATTCCATTCCATTCCCTTCCATTCCATTCCATTCCAATCCATTCCATTCTACTCGGGTTGATTCCATTCCATTCCATTGCATTCGACTCCATTCGATTCCATTCGATTCCATTCCATTCCATTCCGTTCCATTCCATTCCATTCCATTCCATTCTATTCCATTGAATTCCATTCCATTCCATTCCATTCCATTCCATTCCATTCCATTCCATTCCATTCCATTCCATTCCATTCCATTCCATTCCATTCCATTCCGTTCTACACGGGTTGATTCCATTCCATTCCATTCCATTCCATTCCATTCCATTCCATTCCATTCCATTCCATTCCAATCTATTCCATTCTATTCAATTCGATTCCATTCGATTCCATTCAATTCCATTCAATTCCATTCCATTCCATTCCAATCCATTCCATTCTACTCGGGTTGATTCCATTCCATTCCATTCCATTCCATTCCATTCCATTCCATTCCATTCCATTCCATTCGATTCCATTCCATTCCATTCCATTCCATTCCATTCCATTCCATTCCATTCCAATCTATTCCATTCGATTCCATTCCATTCCATTCCATTCCATTCCATTCCATTCCATTCCAATCCATTCCATTCTACTCGTGTTGATTCCCTTCCATTCCATTCCATTCCATTCCATTCCATTCCATTCCATTCCATTCCATTCCATTCCATTCCATTCCATTCCGTTCTACTCGGGTTGATTCCATTCTATTCCATTACATTCCATTCGATTCCATTCGATTCCATTCGATTCCTTTCCATTCCATTCCATTCCATTCCATTCCATTCCATTCCATTCCATTCCATTCTACTCCATTCCATTCCATTCCATTCCATTCCATTCCAATCCATTCCCTTCCGTTCTATTCGGGTTGATTCCATTCCATTCCATTCCATTCCATTCCATTCCATTCCATTCCATTCCATTCCATTCCATTGCATTCCATTCGATTCCATTCGATTCCATTCCATTCCATTGCATTCCATTCCATTCCATTCCATTCCATTCTATTCCATTCCATTCCATTCTGTTCCATTCTATTCCATTCCATTCCATTCCTTTCCACTCGGGTTGATTCCATTCTATTCCATTCCATTCCATTCGATTCCATTCGATATCATTCGATTCCATTCCATTCCATTCCATTCCATTCCATTCCATTCCATTCTATTCCATTCCATTCCATTCCATTCCATTCCATTCCATTCTATTCCATTCCATTCCATTCCATTCCATTCCATTCTATTCCATTCCATTCCATTCCGTTCTACTCGGGTTGATTCCATTCCATTCCATTTCATTCCATTCCATTCCATTCCATTCCATTCGATTCCATTCGATTCCGTTCCATTCCATTCCATTCGAATCCATTCCATTCTACTCGGGTTGATTCCATTCCATTCCATTCCATTCCATTCCATTCCATTCCATTCCATTCCACTCGATTCCATTCCATTCCATTCCATTCCATTCCAATCCATTCCATTCTACTCGGGTGGATTCCATTCCATTCCATTCCTTTCCATTCCATTCCATTCCATTCCATTCCATTCCATTACATTCCATTCGGTTCCATTCCATTCCATTCCATTCTATTCCATTCCATTCCATTCCATTCCATTCCATTCCATTCCATTCCGTTCTAATCGGGTTGATTCCATTCTATTCCTTTCCATTCCATTCCATTCCATTCCATTCCATTCCATTCCATTCCATTCCATTCTATTCCATTCCATTCTACTCCATTGAATTCCATTCCATTCCATTCCTTTCCATTCCATTTAGTTCTACTCGGGTTGATTCCATTCCATTCCATTCCATTCCTTTCCATTCCATTCCAATCCATTCCATTCCATTACTTTCCATTCCATTCCATTCCAATCCATTCCATTCTACTCGGGTTGATTCCATTCCATTCCATTCCATTCCATTCCATTCCATTCCATTCCATTCCATTCCATTCCATTCCATTCCATTCCATTGCATTCCATTCCATTCCACTCCATTCCATTCGATTCCATTCGATTCGATTCCATTCCATTCCATTCCATTCCAATCCATTCCATTCTACTCGGGTTGATTCCATTCCATTCCATTCCATTCCATTCCATTCCATTCCATTCCATTCCATTCCATTCCATTCCATTCCATAGCATTCCATTCGATTCCATTAGATTCCATTCCATTCCATTCCATTCCATTCCATTCCATTCCATTCCATTCCATTCCATTCCGTTCCACTCGGGTTGATTCCATTCTATTCCATTCCATTCCATTCGATTCCATTCGATATCATTCGATTCCCTTCCATCCCATTCCATTCCATTCCATTCCATTCCGTTCTACTCGGGTTGATTCCATTCCATTCCATTTCATTCCATTCCATTCCATTCCATTTCTTTCGATTCCATTCTTTTCCATTCCATTCCATTCCATTCCAATCCATTCCATTCTACTCGGGTGGATTCCATTCCATTCCATTCCATTCCATTCCATTCCATTCCATTCCATTCCATTCCATTCGATTCCATTCCATTCCATTCCATTCCATTCCATTCCATTCCGTTCTATTCGGGTTCATTCCATTCCATTCCATTCCATTCCATTCCATTCCATTCCATTCCATTCCATTCCATTCCATTCTATTCCATTCCATTCTACTCCATTGAATTCCATTCCATTCCATTCAATTCCATTCCATTCCATTCCTTTCCATTCCATTTAGTTCTACTCGGGTTGATTCCATTCCATTCCATTCCATTCCATTCCATTCCATTCCATTCCATTCCACTACTTTCCATTCCATTCCATTCCAATCCATTCCATTCTACTCGGGTTGACTCCATTCCATTCCATTCCATTCCATTCCATTCCATTCCATTCCATTATATTCCATTCTATTCCATTCGATTCCGTTCGATTCCATTCCATTCCATTCCATTCCATTCCATTCCATTCCATTCCATTCCATTCCATTCCATTCCATTCCATTCCATTCCATTTACTCCATTCCGTTCTACTCGGGTTGTTTCCATTGAGTTTGGTTCCGTCCCGTCCCGTCCCGTCCCGTCCCGTCCCGTGCCGTTTTACTCAGGTTGATTCCTTTCCATTCCGTTCCGCTCGTTTCCTTTACGTTCCATTCCGTTCCACGCGGGTTGGTTCAATTCCATTCTATTCTATTCTATTCCTTTCCCTTCCATTCCATTCCATTCCATTCCATTCTACTCGGGTTAATTCCATGCCATTCCGTTCCGTTCCATTCCGTCCCATCCCGATCCGTCCCATCCCGTCCCGTCCCGTCCCATCCCGTTCCATTCCACATGGGTTGATTCAATTCCTTTCGGTTAGATTGAACTCCATTCCATTCCATTCTACTCGGATTGACTCCACTCCATTCCATTCCATTCCATTCCATTCCATTCCATTCCATTCCATTCCATTCCATTCCAATCCATTCCATTCTACTCGGGTTGATTCCATTCTATTCCATTCCATTCCATTCCATTCCATTCCATTCCATTCCATTCCATTTCATTCCATTCCATTCCATTCCATTCCATTCCATTCCATTCCATTCCATTCCATTCGATTCCATTCCATTCCATTCCATTCCATTCCATTCCATTCCATTCCATTCCATTCCGTTCTACTCGGGTTGATTCCATTCTATTCCATTCCATTCCTTTCGTTTCCATTTGATTCCACTCGATTTCATTCCATTCCATTCCATTCCCTTCCATTCCATTCTATTCCATTGAATTCCATTCCATTCCATTCCATTCCATTCCATTCCATTCCATTCCATTCCATTCCATTCCATTCCATTCCGTTCTACTCTGATTGATTCCATTCCATTCCATTCCATTCCATTCCATTCCATTCCATTCCATTCCATTCCATTCCATTCCAATACATTCCATTCTACTCTGGTTGATTCCATTCCATTCCATTCCATTCCATTCCATTCGTCTCCATTCGATTCCATTCCATTCCATTCCATTCTATTCCATTGAATTCCATTCCATTCCATTCCATTCCATTCCATTCCATTCCATTCCATTCCATTCCACTCCATTCCATTCGATTCCATTCCGTTCCATTCCATTCCATTCCATTCCATTCCATTCCATTCCATTCCATTCCATTCCTTTCTACTCGGGTTGATTCCATTCTATTCCATTCCATTCCGTTCGATTCCATTTGATTCCATTCGATTCCATTCCATTCCATTCCATTCCCTTCCATTCCATTCTATTCCATTGAATTCCATTCCATTCCATTCCATTCCATTCCATTCCATTCCATTCCATTCCATTCCGTTCTACTCTGATTGATTCCATTCCATTCCATTCCATTCCTTTCCATTCCATTCCATTCCATTCCATTCCATTCCATTCCATTCCATTCCAATACATTCCATTCTACTCTGGTTGATTCCATTCCATTCCATTCCATTCCATTCCATTCGTCTCCATTCCATTCCATTCCATTCCATTCCATTCTATTCCATTGAATTCCATTGAATTCCATTCCATTCCATTCCATTCCATTCCATTCCATTCCATTCCATTCCATTCCATTCCATTCCATTCCGTTCTACTCGGGTTGATTCCACTCCATTCCATTCCATTCCATTCCATTCCATTCCATTCCATTCGTCTCCATTCGATTCCATTCGATTCCATTCCATTCTATTCCATTGAATTCCATTCCATTCCATTCCATTCCATTCCATTCCATTCCATTCCATTCCATTCCATTCCATTCCGTTCTACTCGGGTTGATTCCATTCCATTCCATTCCATTCCATTCCATTCCATTCCATTCCATTCCATTCCACTCCATTCCATTCGATTCCTTTCGATTCCATTCCATTCCATTCCATTCCATTCCAATCCATTCCATTCTACTCGGGTTGATTCTATTCCATTCCATTCCATTCCATCCCATTCCAATCCATTCCATTCCATTCCGTTCTACTCGGGTTGATTCCATTCCATTCCATTCCATTCCATTCCATTCGTCTCCATTCCATTCCATTCCATTCCATTCCATTCTATTCCATTGAATTCCATTGAATTCCATTCCATTCCATTCCATTCCATTCCATTCCATTCCATTCCATTCCATTCCATTCCATTCCATTCCGTTCTACTCGGGTTGATTCCACTCCATTCCATTCCATTCCATTCCATTCCATTCCATTCCATTCGTCTCCATTCGATTCCATTCGATTCCATTCCATTCTATTCCATTGAATTCCATTCCATTCCATTCCATTCCATTCCATTCCATTCCATTCCATTCCATTCCATTCCATTCCATTCCGTTCTCCTCGGGTTGATTCCATTCCATTCCATTCCATTCCATTCCATTCCATTCCATTCCATTCCACTCCATTCCATTCGATTCCTTTCGATTCCATTCCATTCCATTCCATTCCATTCCAATCCATTCCATTCTACTCGGGTTGATTCTATTCCATTCCATTCCATTCCATCCCATTCCAATCCATTCCATTCCATTCCGTTCTACTCGGGTTGATTCCATTCCATTCCATTTCATTGCATTCCATTCCATTCCATTCCATTCGATTCCATTCGATTCCATTCCATTCCATTCCATTCCAATCCATTCCATTCTACTCGGGTTGATTCCATTCCATTTCATTCCATTCCATTCCATTCCATTCCATTCCATTCGATTCCACTCGATTCCACTCCATTCTTTCCATTCCATTCCAATCCATTCCATTCTACTCGGGTGGATTCCATTCCGTTCCATTCCATTCCATTCCATTGCATTCCATTCCATTCCACTCCATTCGATTCCAATCCATTCCATTCCATTCCATTCCTTTCCATTCCTTTCCATTCCATTCCATTCCATTCCATTCCATTCTATTCCATTCCGTTCTAGTCGGGTTGATTCCATTCTATTCCATTCCATTCCATTCCATTCCATTCCATTCCATTGCATTCCATTCCATTCTATTCCATTCCATTCTACTCCATTGAATTCCATTCCATTCCATTCTATTCCATTCCATTCCATTCCTTTCCATTCCATTTAGTTCTACTCGGGTTGATTCCATTCCATTCCATTCCATTCCATTCCATTCCATTACTTTCCATTCCATTCCATTCCAATCCATTCCATTCTACTCGGGTTGACTCCATTCCATTCCATTCCATTCCATTCCATTCCATTCCATTCCATTATAATCCATTCCATTCCATTCGATTCCGTTCGATTCCATTCCATTCCATTCCATTCCATTCCATTCCATTCAATTCCATTCGATTCCATTCGATTCCATTCCATTCCATTCCATTCCAATCCATTCCATTCTACTCGGGTTGATTCCCTTCTATTCCATTCCATTCCATTCCATTCCATTCCATTCCATTCCATTCCATTCCATTCCATTCCATTCCATTCTATTCCTTTCGATTCCATTCCTTTCCATTAAATTCCATTCCATTCCATTCCATTCCATTCCATTCCATTCCATTCCATTCCGTTCTACTCGGGTTGATTCCACTCCATTCCATTCCATTCCATTCCATACCATTCCATTCGATTCCATTCCATTCCATTCCATTCCATTCCATTCCATTCCATTCCATTCCATTCCATTCCATTCTGTTCTACTCGGGTTGATTACACTCCATTCCATTCCATTCCATTCCATTCAATTCCATTGCATTCCATTCGATTCCATTCTAATCCATTCGATTCCAATCCATTCCATTTCATTTTATTCCATTCCATTCCATTCCATTCTATTCCATTGAATTCCATTACATTCCATTCCGTTCCATTTCATTTTATTGCATTCCATTCCATACCATTCTATTCCATTGAATTCCATTCCATTCCTTTCCATTCCAATCCATTCCATTCTACTCGGGTTGATTCCATTCCATTCCATTCCATTCCATTCCATTCGATTCCTTTCCATTCCATTCCATTCCATTCCATTCCATTCCGTTCTACTCGGGTTGATTCCATTCTATTCATTCCATTCCGTTCGATTCCATTCGATTCCATTCGATTCCATTCCATTCCATTCCATTCCCTTCCATTCCATTCTATTCCTTTGAATTCCATTCCATTCCATTGCATTCCATTCCATTCCGTTCTACTCTGATTGACTCCATTCCATTCCATTCCATTCCATTCCATTGCATTCCATTCCATTCCATTCGTCTCCATTCGATTCCATTCGATTCCATTCCATTCCATTGAATTCCATTCCATTCCATTCCATTCCATTCCATTCCACTCCATTCTATTCCATTCCATTCCATACCATTCCATTCCGTTCTACTCGGGTTGATTCCGTTCCATTCCATTCCATTCCATTCCTTTCCATTCCATTCCACTCCATTCCATTCGATTCCATTCGATTCCATTCCATTCCATTCCAATCCATTCCATTCTACTCGGGTTGATTCCATTCCATTCCATTCCATTCCATTCCATTCCATTCCATTCCATTCCATTGCATTCCATTCGATTCCATTCGATTCCATTCCATTCGATTCCATTCGAGATCATTCGATTCCATTCCATCCCATTCCATTCCATTCCATTCCATTCCGTTCTACTCGGGTTGATTACATTCCATTCCATTTCATTCCATTCCATTCCATTCCATTCCATTCGATTCCATTCGATTCCATTCCATTCCATTCCATTCCAATCCATTCCATTCTACTCGGGTTGATTCCATTCCATTCCATTCCATTCCATTCCATTCCATTCCATTCCATTCCATTCCATTCCATTCGATTCCACTCGATTCCATTCCATTCTTTCCATTCCATTCCAATCCATTCCATTCTACTCGGGTGGATTCCATTCCATTCCATTCCATTCCATTCCATTCCATTCCATTCCATTCCATTCCATTCCATTCGATTCCATTCCATTCCATTCCATTCCATTCCATTCCATTCCATTCCATTCCATTCCATTCCATTCCATTCCATTCCATTCCATTCCATTCCGTTCTAGTCGGGTTGATTCCATTCTATTCCATTCCATTCCATTCCATTCCATTCCATTCCATTCCATTCCATTCCATTCCATTCCATTCTATTCCATTCCATTCCACTCCATTGAATTCCATTCCATTCCATTCTATTCCATTCCATTCCATTCCTTTCCATTCCATTTAATTCTACTCGGGTTGATTCCATTCCA
Organism: Gorilla gorilla gorilla; assembly: GCF_029281585.2. Classification (NCBI taxonomy): domain Eukaryota; kingdom Metazoa; phylum Chordata; class Mammalia; order Primates; family Hominidae; genus Gorilla; species Gorilla gorilla. The sequence goes on from NC_073241.2 coordinate 3,443,477, forward strand.
TTCCATTCCATTCCATTCCATTCCATTCCATTCCATTCCATTCCATTCCATTCCATTCCATTCCATTCCATTGCATTAAATTGCATTCCATTCGATTCCATTCGATTCCATTCCATTCCATTCCATTCCATTCCATTCCATTCCATTCCATTCCATTCCATTCTGTTCCACTCGGGTTGATTCCATTCTATTCCATTCCATTCCCTTCTATTCCATTCGATATCATTCGATTCCATTCCATCCCATTCCATTCCATTCCATTCCATTCCGTTCTTCTTGGGTTGATTCCATTCCATTCCATTTCATTCCATTCCATTCCATTCCATTTCTTTCGATTCCATTCGATTCCATTCCATTCCATTCCATTCCAATCCATTGCATTCTACTCAGTTTGATTCCATTCCATTCCATTCCATTCCATTCATATCCATTCCATTCCATTCCATTCAATTCCACTCGATTCCATTCCATTCCTTTCCATTCCATTCCAATCCATTCCATTCTACTCGGGTGGATTCCATTCCATTCCATTCGATTCCATTCCATTCCATTCCATTCCATTCCATTCCATTCCATTCCATTCGATTCCATTCCATTCCATTCCATGGCATTCCATTCCATTCCATTCCATTCCATTCCATTCCATTCCGTTCTAGTCTGGTTGATTCCATTCCATTCCATTGCATTCCATTCCATTGCATTGCATTCCATTCCATTCCATTCCATTCCATTCCATTCCATTCCATTCTTTCTATTCCATTCCATTCTACTCCATTGAATTCCATTCCATTCCATTCAATTTCATTCCATTCCATTCCTTTCCAATCCATTTAGTTCTACTCGGGTTGATTCCATTCCATTCCATTCCATTCCATTCCATTCCATTCCATTACTTTCCATTCCATTCCATTCCAATCCATTCCATTCTACTCGGGTTGACTCCATTCCATTCCATTCCACTCCATTCCATTCCGTTATATTCCATTCTATTCCATTCGATTCCGTTCGATTCCATTCCATTCCATTCCATTCTATTCCATTCCATTCGATTCCATTCCATTCCATTCCATTCCATTCCATTCCATTCCATTCCATTCCATTCCATTCCATTCCAATCCATTCCATTCTACTCGGGTTGATTCCATTCCATTCCATTCCATTCCAATCCATTCCATTCAATTCCATTCCATTCCATTCCATTCCATTCCATTCCATTCCATTCCATTCCTTTCTATTCCATTCCATTCCATTCCATTCCATTCCATTCCATTCCATTCCATTCCATTCCATTCCGTTCTACTCCTGTTGATTCCACTCCATTCCATTCCCTTCCATTCCATTCCATTCCATTCCATTCCATTCCATTGCATTCCATTCCAACCCATTCTTTTCTACTCGGGTTGATTCCATTCCATTCCATTCCATTCCATTCCATTCCATTCCATTCCATTCCATTCCATTCCATTCGATTCAATTCCATTCCATTTCATTCCAAACCGTTCCATTCTACTCGGGTTCATCATTCCATTCCATTCCATTCCATTCCATTCCACTCGGGTTCATTCCATTCCATTCCATTCCATTCCATTCCATTCCATTCCATTCCATTCCATTCCGTTCTACTCAGGTTGATTTCCATTCCATTCCATTCCATTCCATTCCATTCCATTCCATTCCATTCCACTCGGGTTGAGCATTCCATTCGATTCCATTCCATTCCATTCCATTCCATTCCATTCCATTCCAATCCACTCGGGCTCATTCCATTCCATTCCATTCCATTCCATTCCATTCCATTAAATTCCATTCCATTCCGTTCTACTCGGGTTGATTTCCATTCCATTCCATTCCATTCCATTCCACTCCATTCCATTCCATTCCATTCCATTCCATTCCATTCCTTTCCATTTATTCCATTCCGTTCTACTCGGGTTGATTCCATTGAGTTTGGTTCCGTTCCGTTCCGTCCCGTCCCGTCCCGTCCCGTCCCGTCCCGTTCCGTTTTACTCGGGTTGATTCCTTTGCATTCCGTTCCGCTCGTTTCCATTCCGTTCCATTCCGTTCAACGCGGGTTGGTTCAATTCCATTCTATTCTATTCTATTCCTTTCCATTCCATTCCATTCTACTCGGGTTGATTCTATGCCGTTCCATTCCGTTCCATTCCGTCCCATTCCGACCCGTCCCATCCCGTCCCGTCCCGTCCCATCCCGTTCCGTTCCACATGGGTTGATTCAATTCCTTTCGGTTACATTGAATTCCATTCCATTCCATTCTACTCGGATTGATTCCATTCCATTCCATTCCATTCCATTCCATTCCATTCCATTCCATTCCAATCCATTCCATTCTACTCGGGTTGATTCCATTCCATTCCATTCCATTCCATTCCATTCCATTCCATTCCATTCCATTCCATTCAGTTTCATTCCATTCCATTCCATTCCATTCCATTCCATTCCATTCCATTCCATTCCATTCGATTCCATTCCATTCCATTCCATTCCGTTCTACTCGGGTTGATTCCATTCTATTCCATTCCATTCCGTTCGATTCCATTCGATTCCATTCGATTCCGTTCCATTCCATTCCATTCCCTTCCATTCCATTCTATTCCATTGAATTCCATTCCATTGCATTCCATTCCATTCCATTCCATTCCATTCCATTCCATTCCATTCCGTTCTACTCTGATTGACTCCATTCCACTCCATTCGATTCCATTCCATTCCATTCCATTCCATTCCAATACATTCCATTCTACACTGGTTGATTCCATTCCACTCTGGTTGATTCCATTCCATTCCATTCCATTCCATTCCATTCCATTCCATTCCATTCCATTCCATTCCATTCCATTCCATTCGTCTCCATTCGATTCCATTCGATTCCATTCCATTCTATTCCATTGAATTCCATTCCATTCCATTCCATTCCATTCCATTCTATTACATTCCATTCCATTCCATTCCGTTCTACTCGGGTTGATTCCATTCCATTCCATTCCATTCCATTCCATTCCATTCCACTCCATTCCATTCGATTCCATTCGATTCCATTCCATTCCATTCCATTCCATTCCAATCCATTCCATTCTACTCGGGTTGATTCCATTCCATTCCATTCCATTCCATTCCATTCCATTCCATTCCGTTGAATTCCATTCGATTCCATTCGATTCCATTCCATTCGATTCCATTCGATATCATTCGATTCCATTCCTTCCCATTCCATTCCATTCCATTCCATTCCGTTCTACTCGGGTTGATTCCATTCCATTCCATTCCATTCCATTCCATTCCATTCCATTCCATTCCATTCCATTCCATTCCATTCCATTCCATTCCATTCCATTCCATTCCATTCCATTCGATTCCATTCCATTCCATTCCATTCCAATCCATTCCATTCTACTCCGGTTGATTCCATTCCATTCCATTCCATTCCATTCCATTCCATTCCATTCCATTCCATTCCACTCGATTCCATTCCATTCTTTCCATTCCATTCCAATCCATTCCATTCTTCTTGGGAGGATTCCATTCCATTCCATTCCATTCCATTCCATTCCATTCCATTCCATTCCATTCCATTCCATTCCATTCCATTCCATTCCATTTGATTCCATTCCATTCCATTCCATTCCATTCCATTTCATTCCATTCCTTTCCATTCCATTCCGTTCTAGTCGGGTTGATTCCATTCTATTCCATTCCATTCCATTCCATTCCATTCCATTCCATTCCATTCTATTCCATTCCATTCTACTCCATTGAATTCCATTCCGTTCCATTCTATTCCATTCCATTCCATTCCTTTCCATTCCATTTAGTTCTACTCTGGTTGATTCCATTCCATTCCATTCAATTCCATTCCATTCCATTCCATTCCATTCCATTCCATTCCATTCTATTCCTTTCGATTCCATTCCATTCCATTAAATTCCATTCCATTCCATTCCATTCCATTCCATTCCATTCCATTCCTTTCCATTCCATTCCATTCCGTTCTACTCGGGTTGATTCCACTCCATTCCATTCCATTCCATTCCATACCATTCCATTCGATTCCATTCCATTCCATTCCATTCCATTCCATTCCATTCCATTCCATTCTGTTCTACTTGGGTTGATTACACTCCATTCCATTCCATTCCATTCCATTCTATTCCATTTCATTCCATTCGATTCCATTCTATTCCATTCGATTCCATTCCATTCCATTTCATTTTATTCCATTCCATTCCATTCCACTCTATTCCATTGAATTCCATTCCATTCAATTCCATTCCATTTCATTTTATTGCATTCCATTCCATACCATTCTATTCCATTGAATTTCATTCCATTCCTTTCCATTCCAATCCATTCCATTCTACTCGGGTTGATTCCATTCCATTCCATTCCATTCCATTCCATTCGATTCCATTCCATTCCATTGCATTCCATTCCATTCCGTTCTACTCGGGTTGATTCCACTCCATTCCATTCCATTCCATTCCATTCCATTCCATTCCATTCCAATTCTTTCGTTTCCATTCCAACCAATTCCGTTCTACTCGGATTGATTCCATTCCATTCCATTCCATTCCATTCAATTCCATTCCATTCCATTCGATTCCATACGATTCCATTCCATTCCATTCCATTCCATCCCATTTCATTCCAAACCATTCCATTCTACTCGGGTTCATCATTCCATTCCATTCCATTCCATTCCATTCCACTCGGGTTCTTTCCATTCCATTCCATTCCATTCCATTCCATTCCATTCCTTTCCATTCCATTCCGTTCTACTCAGGTTGATTTCCATTCCATTCCATTCCATTCCATTCCATTCCATTCCATTCCATTCCATTCCATTCCGTTCCATTCCACTCCATTCCATTCTACTCGTGTTGATTCCATGCCGTTCCGTTCCGTTCCATTCCGTCCCATCCCGACGCATCCCGTCCCGTTCCGTCCCGCCAAATTCCGTTCCTTTCTGATCGGGTTGATTCCGTTCCATTCCGTTCCGTTCCTTTCCGTTCCATTCCATTCCGTTACACGCGGGTTGATTCAATTCCATTCTATTACATTGAATTCCATTCCATACCATTCCATTCCATTCTACTCGGATTGATTGAATTCCATTCCATTCCATTCCAGTCCATTCCAATCCATTCCATTCTACTCGGGTTGATTCCATTCCATTCCATTCCATTCCATTCCATTCCATTCCATTCCATTCAATTGCGTTCCATTCGATTCGATTCCATTCCATTCCATTCCATTCCATTCGAATCCATTCCATTCTACTTGGGTTGATTCCATTCCATTCCATTCCATTCCATTCCATTCCATTCGATTCCATTCGATTCCATTCCATTCCATTCCATTCCATTCCATTCCATTCCATTCCATTCCATTCTGTTCTACTCGGGTTGATTCCACTCCATTCCATTCCATTCCATTCCATTCTATTCCATTCCATTCCATTCGATTCCATTCCATTCCATTTCATTTTATTCCATTCCATTCCATTCCATTCTATTCCATTGAATTCCATTCCATTCTATTCCATTCCATTCCATTCAGTTTCATTCCATTCCATTCCATTCCATTCCATTCCATTCCATTCGATTCCATTCCATTCCATTCCATTCCATTCCATTCCATTCCATTCCGTTCTACTCGGGTTAATTCCATTCTATTCCATTCCATTCCATTCCATTCCATTCCATTCCATTCCATTCCATTCCATTCCCTTCCATTCCATTCTATTCCATTGAATTCCATTCCATTCCATTCCATTCCATTCCATTCCATTCCATTCCATTCCGTTCTACTCTGATTGACTCCATTCCATTCCATTCCATTCCATTCCATTCCATTCCATTCCATTCCATTCCATTCCATTTCATTCCATTCCATTCCATTCCAATACATTCCATTCTACTCTGGTTGATTCCATTCCATTCCATTCCATTCCATTCCATTCCATTCCATTCCATTCGTCTCCATCCGATTCCATTCGATTCCATTCCATTCTATTCCATTGAATTCCATTCCATTCCATTCCATTCCATTCCATTCCATTCCATTCCATTCCATTCCATTCCATTCCTTTCCATTCCATTCCATTCCATTCCATTCCGTTCTACTCGGGTTGATACCATTCCATTCCATTCCATTCCATTCCATTCCATTCCACTCCATTCCATTCGATTCCATTCGCTTCCATTCCATTCCATTCCATTCCATTCCAATCCATTCCATTCTACTCGGGTTGATGCCATTCCATTCCATTCCATTCCATTCCATTCCATTGCATTCCATTCGATTCCATTCGATTCCATTCCATTCGATTCCATTCGAGATCATTCGATTCCATTCCATCCCATTCCAATCCATTCCATTCCATTCCGTTCTACTCGGGTTGATTCCATTCCATTCCATTTCATTCCATTCCATTCCATTCGATTCCATTCGATTCCATTCCATTCCATTCCATTCCAATCCATTCCATTCTACTCGGGTTGATTCCATTCCATTCCATTCCATTCCATTCCATTCCATTCCATTCCATTCCATTCCATTCCACTCGATTCCATTCCATTCTTTCCATTCCATTCCAATCCATTCCATTCTACTCGGGTGGATTCCATTCCATTCCATTCCATTCCATTCCACTCCATTCGATTCCATTCCATTCCATTCCATTCCATTCCATTCCATTCCATTCCATTCCATTCCATTCCGTTCTAGTCGGGTTGATTCCATTCTATTCCATTCCATTCCATTCCATTCCACTCCATTCCATTCCATTCCATTCCATTCTATTCCATTCCATTCTACTCCATTGAATTCCATTCCATTCCATTCTATTCCATTCCATTCCATTCCTTTCCATTCCATTTAGTTCTACTCGGGTTGATTCCATTCCATTCCATTCCATTCCATTCCATTCCATTCCATTCCATTACTTTCCATTCCATTCCATTCCAATCCATTCCATTCTACTCGGGTTGACTCCATTCCATTCCATTCCTTTCCATTCCATTCCGTTCCATTATAATCCATTCCATTCCATTCGATTCCGTTCGATTCCATTCCATTCCATTCCATTCCATTCCATTCAATTCCATTCGATTCCATTCGATTCCATTCCATTCCATTCCATTCCAATCCATTCCATTCTACTCGGGTTGATTCCATTCCATTCCATTCCATTCCATTCCATTCCATTCCATTCCATTCCATTCTATTCCTTTCGATTCCATTCCATTCCATTAAATTCCATTCCATTCCCTTCCATTCCATTCCATTCCATTCCATTCCATTCCATTGCATTCCGTTCTACTCGGGTTGATTCCACTCCATTCCATTCCATTCCATTCCATTATATACCATCCCATTCGATTCCATTCCATTCCATTCCATTCCATTCCATTCCATTCCATTCCATTCCATTCCATTCCATTCCATTCCATTCCATTCCGTTCTAGTCGGGTTGATTCCATTCTATTCCATTCCATTCCATTCCATTCCATTCCATTCGATTCCATTCCATTCCATTCCATTCTATTCCATTCCATTCTACTCCATTGAATTCCATTCCATTCCATTCAATTCCATTCCATTCCATCCCTTTCCATTCCATTTACTTCTACTCGGGTTGATTCCATTCCATTCCATTCCATTCCATTCCATTCCATTCCATTCCATTCAATTCCATTCCATTCCGTTACTTTCCATTCCATTCCGTTCCAATCCATTCCATTCTACTCGGGTTGACTCCATTCCATTCCATTCCTTTCCATTCCATTATATTCCATTCTAATCCATTCGATTCCGTTCGATTCCATTCCATTCCATTCCATTCCATTCCATTCCATTCCATTCCATTCGATTCCATTCCATTCCATTCCATGGCATTCCATTCCATTCCATTCCATTCCATTCCATTCCGTTCTAGTCTGGTTGATTCCATTCCATTCCATTGCATTCCATTCCATTCCATTGCATTCCATTCCATTCCATTCCATTCCATTCCATTCCATTCCATTCCATTCTATTCCATTCCATTCTACTCCATTCAATTCCATTCGATTCCATTCGATTCCATTCCATTCCATTCCATTCCAATCCATTCCATTCTACTCGGGTTGATTCCATTCCATTCCATTGCATTCCATTCGATTCCATTCTAATCCATTCGATTCCAATCCATTCCATTTCATTTTATTCCATTCCATTCCATTCCATTCTATTCCATTGAATTCCATTACATTCCATTCCGTTCCATTTCATTTTATTGCATTCCATTCCATACCATTCTATTCCATTGAATTCCATTCCATTCCTTTCCATTCCAATCCATTCCATTCTACTCGGGTTGATTCCATTCCATTCCATTCCATTCCATTCCTTTCGATTCCATTCCATTCCATTCCATTCCATTCCATTCCATTCCGTTCTACTCGGGTTGATTCCATTCTATTCATTCCATTCCGTTCGATTCCATTCGATTCCATTCGATTCCATTCCATTCCATTCCATTCCCTTCCATTCCATTCTATTCCTTTGAATTCCATTCCATTCCATTGCATTCCATTCCATTCCGTTCTACTCTGATTGACTCCATTCCATTCCATTCCATTCCATTCCATTGCATTCCATTCCATTCCATTCGATTCCATTCCATTCCATTCCATTCCATTCCATTCCATTCCATTCCATTCCATTCCAATACATTCCATTCTACTCTGGTTGATTCCATTCCATTCCATTCCATTCCATTCCATTCCATTCGTCTCCATTCGATTCCATTCGATTCCATTCCATTCTATTCCATTGAATTCCATTCCATTCCATTCCATTCCATTCCATTCCACTCCATTCCATTCCATTCCATTCCATACCATTCCATTCCGTTCTACTCGGGTTGATTCCGTTCCATTCCATTCCATTCCATTCCTTTCCATTCCATTCCACTCCATTCCATTCGATTCCATTCGATTCCATTCCATTCCATTCCAATCCATTCCATTCTACTCGGGTTGATTCCATTCCATTCCATTCCATTCCATTCCATTCCATTCCATTCCATTCCATTCCATTGCATTCCATTCGATTCCATTCGATTCCATTCCATTCGATTCCATTCGAGATCATTCGATTCCATTCCATCCCATTCCATTCCATTCCATTCCATTCCGTTCTACTCGGGTTGATTACATTCCATTCCATTTCTTTCCATTCCATTCCATTCCATTCCATTCGATTCCATTCGATTCCATTCCATTCCATTCCATTCCAATCCATTCCATTCTACTCGGGTTGATTCCATTCCATTCCATTCCATTCCATTCCATTCCATTCCATTCCATTCCATTCCATTCGATTCCACTCGATTCCATTCCATTCTTTCCATTCCATTCCAATCCATTCCATTCTACTCGGGTGGATTCCATTCCATTCCATTCCATTCCATTCCATTCCATTCCATTCCATTCCATTCCATTCCATTCCATTCGATTCCATTCCATTCCATTCCATTCCATTCCATTCCATTCCATTCCATTCCATTCCATTCCATTCCATTCCATTCCATTCCATTCCGTTCTAGTCGGGTTGATTCCATTCTATTCCATTCCATTCCATTCCATTCCATTCCATTCCATTCCATTCCATTCCATTCCATTCCATTCTATTCCATTCCATTCCACTCCATTGAATTCCATTCCATTCCATTCTATTCCATTCCATTCCATTCCTTTCCATTCCATTTAATTCTACTCGGGTTGATTCCATTCCATTCCATTCCATTCCATTCCATTCCATTCCATTCCATTCCATTCCATTCCATTCCATTCCATTGCATTAAATTGCATTCCATTCGATTCCATTCGATTCCATTCCATTCCATTCCATTCCATTCCATTCCATTCCATTCCATTCCATTCCATTCTGTTCCACTCGGGTTGATTCCATTCTATTCCATTCCATTCCCTTCTATTCCATTCGATATCATTCGATTCCATTCCATCCCATTCCATTCCATTCCATTCCATTCCGTTCTTCTTGGGTTGATTCCATTCCATTCCATTTCATTCCATTCCATTCCATTCCATTTCTTTCGATTCCATTCGATTCCATTCCATTCCATTCCATTCCAATCCATTGCATTCTACTCAGTTTGATTCCATTCCATTCCATTCCATTCCATTAATATCCATTCCATTCCATTCCATTCAATTCCACTCGATTCCATTCCATTCCTTTCCATTCCATTCCAATCCATTCCATTCTACTCGGGTGGATTCCATTCCATTCCATTCGATTCCATTCCATTCCATTCCATTCCATTCCATTCCATTCCATTCCATTCGATTCCATTCCATTCCATTCCATGGCATTCCATTCCATTCCATTCCATTCCATTCCATTCCATTCCGTTCTAGTCTGGTTGATTCCATTCCATTCCATTGCATTCCATTCCATTGCATTGCATTCCATTCCATTCCATTCCATTCCATTCCATTCCATTCCATTCTTTCTATTCCATTCCATTCTACTCCATTGAATTCCATTCCATTCCATTCAATTTCATTCCATTCCATTCCTTTCCAATCCATTTAGTTCTACTCGGGTTGATTCCATTCCATTCCATTCCATTCCATTCCATTCCATTCCATTCCATTCCATTCCATTCCATTACTTTCCATTCCATTCCATTCCAATCCATTCCATTCTACTCGGGTTGACTCCATTCCATTCCATTCCACTCCATTCCATTCCGTTATATTCCATTCTATTCCATTCGATTCCGTTCGATTCCATTCCATTCCATTCCATTCTATTCCATTCCATTCGATTCCATTCCATTCCATTCCATTCCATTCCATTCCATTCCATTCCATTCCAATCCATTCCATTCTACTCGGGTTGATTCCATTCCATTCCATTCCATTCCAATCCATTCCATTCAATTCCATTCCATTCCATTCCATTCCATTCCATTCCATTCCATTCCTTTCTATTCCATTCCATTCCATTCCATTCCATTCCATTCCATTCCATTCCATTCCATTCCATTCCGTTCTACTCCTGTTGATTCCACTCCATTCCATTCCCTTCCATTCCATTCCATTCCATTCCATTCCATTCCATTGCATTCCATTCCAACCAATTCTTTTCTACTCGGGTTGATTCCATTCCATTCCATTCCATTCCATTCCATTCCATTCCATTCCATTCCATTCCATTCCATTCGATTCAATTCCATTCCATTTCATTCCAAACCGTTCCATTCTACTCGGGTTCATCATTCCATTCCATTCCATTCCATTCCATTCCACTCGGGTTCATTCCATTCCATTCCATTCCATTCCATTCCATTCCATTCCATTCCATTCCGTTCTACTCAGGTTGATTTCCATTCCATTCCATTCCATTCCATTCCATTCCATTCCATTCCATTCCACTCGGGTTGAGCATTCCATTCGATTCCATTCCATTCCATTCCATTCCATTCCATTCCATTCCAATCCACTCGGGCTCATTCCATTCCATTCCATTCCATTCCATTCCATTCCATTAAATTCCATTCCATTCCGTTCTACTCGGGTTGATTTCCATTCCATTCCATTCCATTCCATTCCACTCCATTCCATTCCATTCCATTCCATTCCATTCCATTCCATTCCTTTCCATTTATTCCATTCCGTTCTACTCGGGTTGATTCCATTGAGTTTGGTTCCGTTCCGTTCCGTCCCGTCCCGTCCCGTCCCGTCCCGTCCCGTTCCGTTTTACTCGGGTTGATTCCTTTGCATTCCGTTCCGCTCGTTTCCATTCCGTTCCATTCCGTTCAACGCGGGTTGGTTCAATTCCATTCTATTCTATTCTATTCCTTTCCATTCCATTCCATTCTACTCGGGTTGATTCTATGCCGTTCCATTCCGTTCCATTCCGTCCCATTCCGACCCGTCCCATCCCGTCCCGTCCCGTCCCATCCCGTTCCGTTCCACATGGGTTGATTCAATTCCTTTCGGTTACATTGAATTCCATTCCATTCCATTCTACTCGGATTGATTCCATTCCATTCCATTCCATTCCATTCCATTCCATTCCATTCCATTCCAATCCATTCCATTCTACTCGGGTTGATTCCATTCCATTCCATTCCATTCCATTCCATTCCATTCCATTCCATTCCATTCCATTCAGTTTCATTCCATTCCATTCCATTCCATTCCATTCCATTCCATTCCATTCCATTCCATTCGATTCCATTCCATTCCATTCCATTCCGTTCTACTCGGGTTGATTCCATTCTATTCCATTCCATTCCGTTCGATTCCATTCGATTCCATTCGATTCCGTTCCATTCCATTCCATTCCCTTCCATTCCATTCTATTCCATTGAATTCCATTCCATTGCATTCCATTCCATTCCATTCCATTCCATTCCATTCCATTCCATTCCGTTCTACTCTGATTGACTCCATTCCACTCCATTCGATTCCATTCCATTCCATTCCATTCCATTCCAATACATTCCATTCTACACTGGTTGATTCCATTCCACTCTGGTTGATTCCATTCCATTCCATTCCATTCCATTCCATTCCATTCCATTCCATTCCATTCCATTCCATTCCATTCCATTCGTCTCCATTCGATTCCATTCGATTCCATTCCATTCTATTCCATTGAATTCCATTCCATTCCATTCCATTCCATTCCATTCTATTACATTCCATTCCATTCCATTCCGTTCTACTCGGGTTGATTCCATTCCATTCCATTCCATTCCATTCCATTCCATTCCATTCCACTCCATTCCATTCGATTCCATTCGATTCCATTCCATTCCATTCCATTCCATTCCAATCCATTCCATTCTACTCGGGTTGATTCCATTCCATTCCATTCCATTCCATTCCATTCCATTCCATTCCGTTGAATTCCATTCGATTCCATTCGATTCCATTCCATTCGATTCCATTCGATATCATTCGATTCCATTCCTTCCCATTCCATTCCATTCCATTCCATTCCGTTCTACTCGGGTTGATTCCATTCCATTCCATTCCATTCCATTCCATTCCATTCCATTCCATTCCATTCCATTCCATTCCATTCCATTCCATTCCATTCCATTCCATTCGATTCCATTCCATTCCATTCCATTCCAATCCATTCCATTCTACTCCGGTTGATTCCATTCCATTCCATTCCATTCCATTCCATTCCATTCCATTCCATTCCATTCCACTCGATTCCATTCCATTCTTTCCATTCCATTCCAATCCATTCCATTCTTCTTGGGAGGATTCCATTCCATTCCATTCCATTCCATTCCATTCCATTCCATTCCATTCCATTCCATTCCATTCCATTCCATTCCATTCCATTCCATTTGATTCCATTCCATTCCATTCCATTCCATTCCATTTCATTCCATTCCTTTCCATTCCATTCCGTTCTAGTCGGGTTGATTCCATTCTATTCCATTCCATTCCATTCCATTCCATTCCATTCCATTCCATTCTATTCCATTCCATTCTACTCCATTGAATTCCATTCCGTTCCATTCTATTCCATTCCATTCCATTCCTTTCCATTCCATTTAGTTCTACTCTGGTTGATTCCATTCCATTCCATTCAATTCCATTCCATTCCATTCCATTCCATTCCATTCCATTCCATTCTATTCCTTTCGATTCCATTCCATTCCATTAAATTCCATTCCATTCCATTCCATTCCATTCCATTCCATTCCATTCCTTTCCATTCCATTCCATTCCGTTCTACTCGGGTTGATTCCACTCCATTCCATTCCATTCCATTCCATACCATTCCATTCGATTCCATTCCATTCCATTCCATTCCATTCCATTCCATTCCATTCCATTCTGTTCTACTTGGGTTGATTACACTCCATTCCATTCCATTCCATTCCATTCTATTCCATTTCATTCCATTCGATTCCATTCTATTCCATTCGATTCCATTCCATTCCATTTCATTTTATTCCATTCCATTCCATTCCACTCTATTCCATTGAATTCCATTCCATTCAATTCCATTCCATTTCATTTTATTGCATTCCATTCCATACCATTCTATTCCATTGAATTTCATTCCATTCCTTTCCATTCCAATCCATTCCATTCTACTCGGGTTGATTCCATTCCATTCCATTCCATTCCATTCCATTCGATTCCATTCCATTCCATTGCATTCCATTCCATTCCGTTCTACTCGGGTTGATTCCACTCCATTCCATTCCATTCCATTCCATTCCATTCCATTCCATTCCAATTCTTTCGTTTCCATTCCAACCAATTCCGTTCTACTCGGATTGATTCCATTCCATTCCATTCCATTCCATTCAATTCCATTCCATTCCATTCGATTCCATACGATTCCATTCCATTCCATTCCATTCCATCCCATTTCATTCCAAACCATTCCATTCTACTCGGGTTCATCATTCCATTCCATTCCATTCCATTCCATTCCACTCGGGTTCTTTCCATTCCATTCCATTCCATTCCATTCCATTCCATTCCTTTCCATTCCATTCCGTTCTACTCAGGTTGATTTCCATTCCATTCCATTCCATTCCATTCCATTCCATTCCATTCCATTCCATTCCATTCCGTTCCATTCCACTCCATTCCATTCTACTCGTGTTGATTCCATGCCGTTCCGTTCCGTTCCATTCCGTCCCATCCCGACGCATCCCGTCCCGTTCCGTCCCGCCAAATTCCGTTCCTTTCTGATCGGGTTGATTCCGTTCCATTCCGTTCCGTTCCTTTCCGTTCCATTCCATTCCGTTACACGCGGGTTGATTCAATTCCATTCTATTACATTGAATTCCATTCCATACCATTCCATTCCATTCTACTCGGATTGATTGAATTCCATTCCATTCCATTCCAGTCCATTCCAATCCATTCCATTCTACTCGGGTTGATTCCATTCCATTCCATTCCATTCCATTCCATTCCATTCCATTCCATTCCATTCAATTGCGTTCCATTCGATTCGATTCCATTCCATTCCATTCCATTCCATTCCAATCCATTCCATTCTACTTGGGTTGATTCCATTCCATTCCATTCCATTCCATTCCATTCCATTCCATTCCATTCGATTCCATTCCATTCCATTCCATTCCATTCCATTCCATTCCATTCCATTCCATTCTGTTCTACTCGGGTTGATTCCACTCCATTCCATTCCATTCCATTCCATTCTATTCCATTCCATTCCATTCGATTCCATTCCATTCCATTTCATTTTATTCCATTCCATTCCATTCCATTCTATTCCATTGAATTCCATTCCATTCTATTCCATTCCATTCCATTCAGTTTCATTCCATTCCATTCCATTCCATTCCATTCCATTCCATTCGATTCCATTCCATTCCATTCCATTCCATTCCATTCCATTCCATTCCGTTCTACTCGGGTTAATTCCATTCTATTCCATTCCATTCCATTCCATTCCATTCCATTCCATTCCATTCCATTCCATTCCATTCCCTTCCATTCCATTCTATTCCATTGAATTCCATTCCATTCCATTCCATTCCATTCCATTCCATTCCATTCCATTCCGTTCTACTCTGACTGACTCCATTCCATTCCATTCCATTCCATTCCATTCCATTCCATTCCATTCCATTCCATTCCATTTCATTCCATTCCATTCCATTCCAATACATTCCATTCTACTCTGGTTGATTCCATTCCATTCCATTCCATTCCATTCCATTCCATTCCATTCCATTCCATTCGTCTCCATCCGATTCCATTCGATTCCATTCCATTCTATTCCATTGAATTCCATTCCATTCCATTCCATTCCATTCCATTCCATTCCATTCCATTCCATTCCATTCCATTCCATTCCTTTCCATTCCATTCCATTCCATTCCATTCCGTTCTACTCGGGTTGATACCATTCCATTCCATTCCATTCCATTCCATTCCATTCCACTCCATTCCATTCGATTCCATTCGCTTCCATTCCATTCCATTCCATTCCATTCCAATCCATTCCATTCTACTCGGGTTGATGCCATTCCATTCCATTCCATTCCATTCCATTCCATTGCATTCCATTCGATTCCATTCGATTCCATTCCATTCGATTCCATTCGAGATCATTCGATTCCATTCCATCCCATTCCAATCCATTCCATTCCATTCCGTTCTACTCGGGTTGATTCCATTCCATTCCATTTCATTCCATTCCATTCCATTCCATTCCATTCGATTCCATTCGATTCCATTCCATTCCATTCCATTCCAATCCATTCCATTCTACTCGGGTTGATTCCATTCCATTCCATTCCATTCCATTCCATTCCATTCCATTCCATTCCATTCGATTCCACTCGATTCCATTCCATTCTTTCCATTCCATTCCAATCCATTCCATTCTACTCGGGTGGATTCCATTCCATTCCATTCCATTCCATTCCACTCCATTCGATTCCATTCCATTCCATTCCATTCCATTCCATTCCATTCCATTCCATTCCATTCCGTTCTAGTCGGGTTGATTCCATTCTATTCCATTCCATTCCATTCCATTCCACTCCATTCCATTCCATTCCATTCCATTCTATTCCATTCCATTCTACTCCATTGAATTCCATTCCATTCCATTCTATTCCATTCCATTCCATTCCTTTCCATTCCATTTAGTTCTACTCGGGTTGATTCCATTCCATTCCATTCCATTCCATTCCATTCCATTCCATTCCATTCCATTCCATTACTTTCCATTCCATTCCATTCCAATCCATTCCATTCTACTCGGGTTGACTCCATTCCATTCCATTCCTTTCCATTCCATTCCGTTCCATTATAATCCATTCCATTCCATTCGATTCCGTTCGATTCCATTCCATTCCATTCCATTCCATTCCATTCAATTCCATTCGATTCCATTCGATTCCATTCCATTCCATTCCATTCCAATCCATTCCATTCTACTCGGGTTGATTCCATTCCATTCCATTCCATTCCATTCCATTCCATTCCATTCCATTCCATTCTATTCCTTTCGATTCCATTCCATTCCATTAAATTCCATTCCATTCCCTTCCATTCCATTCCATTCCATTCCATTCCATTCCATTGCATTCCGTTCTACTCGGGTTGATTCCACTCCATTCCATTCCATTCCATTCCATTATATACCATCCCATTCGATTCCATTCCATTCCATTCCATTCCATTCCATTCCATTCCATTCCATTCCATTCCATTCCATTCCATTCCATTCCATTCCGTTCTAGTCGGGTTGATTCCATTCTATTCCATTCCATTCCATTCCATTCCATTCCATTCGATTCCATTCCATTCCATTCCATTCTATTCCATTCCATTCTACTCCATTGAATTCCATTCCATTCCATTCAATTCCATTCCATTCCATCCCTTTCCATTCCATTTACTTCTACTCGGGTTGATTCCATTCCATTCCATTCCATTCCATTCCATTCCATTCCATTCCATTCAATTCCATTCCATTCCGTTACTTTCCATTCCATTCCGTTCCAATCCATTCCATTCTACTCGGGTTGACTCCATTCCATTCCATTCCTTTCCATTCCATTATATTCCATTCTAATCCATTCGATTCCGTTCGATTCCATTCCATTCCATTCCATTCCATTCCATTCCATTCCATTCCATTCGATTCCATTCCATTCCATTCCATGGCATTCCATTCCATTCCATTCCATTCCATTCCATTCCATTCCGTTCTAGTCTGGTTGATTCCATTCCATTCCATTGCATTCCATTCCATTCCATTGCATTCCATTCCATTCCATTCCATTCCATTCCATTCCATTCCATTCCATTCTATTCCATTCCATTCTACTCCATTCAATTCCATTCGATTCCATTCGATTCCATTCCATTCCATTCCATTCCAATCCATTCCATTCTACTCGGGTTGATTCCATTCCATTCCATTGCATTCCATTCCATTCCATTGCATTCCATTCCATTCCATTCCATTCCATTCCATTCCATTCCATTGCATTCTATTCCATTGAATTCCATTCCATTCCATTCCATTCCATTCCATTCCATTCCATTCCATTCCATTCCATTCCATTCCATTACTTTCCATTCCATTCCATTCCAATCCATTCCATTCTACTCGGGTTGACTCCATTCCATTCCATTCCACTCCATTCCATTCCGTTATATTCCATTCTATTCCATTCGATCCCGTTCGATTCCATTCCATTCCATTCCATTCTATTCCATTCCATTCGATTCCATTCCATTCCATTCCATTCCATTCCAATCCATTCCATTCTACTCGGGTTGATTCCATTCCATTCCATTCCATTCCAATCCATTCCATTCCATTCCATTCCATTCCATTCCATTCCATTCCATTCCATTCCTTTCTATTCCATTCCATTCCATTCCATTCCATTCCATTCCATTCCATTCCATTCCATTCCGTTCTACTCGGGTTGATTCCACTCCATTCCATTCCCTTCCATTCCATTCCATTCCATTCCATTCCATTCCATTGCATTCCATTCCAACCCATTCTTTTCTACTCGGGTTGATTCCATTCCATTCCATTCCATTCCATTCCATTCCATTCCATTCCATTCCATTCCATTCGATTCCATTCCATTCCATTTCATTCCAAACCGTTCCATTCTACTCGGGTTCATCATTCCATTCCATTCCATTCCATTCCATTCCACTCGGGTTCATTCCATTCCATTCCATTCCATTCCATTCCGTTCTACTCAGGTTGATTTCCATTCCATTCCATTCCATTCCATTCCATTCCATTCCATTCCACTCGGGTTGAGCATTCCATTCGATTCCATTCCATTCCATTCCATTCCATTCCATTCCATTCCAATCCACTCGGGCTCATTCCATTCCATTCCATTCCATTCCATTCCATTCCATTCCATTCAATTCCATTCCATTCCGTTCTACTCGGGTTGATTTCCATTCCATTCCATTCCATTCCATTCCACTCCATTCCTTTCCATTCCATTCCATTCCATTCCATTCCTTTCCATTTATTCCATTCCGTTCTACTCGGGTTGATTCCATTGAGTTTGGTTCCGTTCCGTTCCGTCCCGTCCCGTCCCGTCCCGTCCCGTTCCGTTTTACTCGGGTTGATTCCTTTGCATTCCGTTCCGCTCGTTTCCATTCCGTTCCATTCCGTTCAACGCGGGTTGGTTCAATTCCATTCTATTCTATTCTATTCCTTTCCATTCCATTCCATTCTAGTCGGGTTGATTCTATGCCGTTCCATTCCGTTCCATTCCGTCCCATTCCGACCCGTCCCATCCCGTCCCGTCCCGTCCCATCCCGTTCCGTTCCACATGGGTTGATTCAATTCCTTTCGGTTACATTGAATTCCATTCCATTCCATTCTACTCGGATTGATTCCATTCCATTCCATTCCATTCCATTCCATTCCATTCCATTCCAATCCATTCCATTCTACTCGGGTTGATTCCATTCCATTCCATTCCATTCCATTCCATTCCATTCCATTCCATTCCATTCCATTCCATTCCATTCAGTTTCATTCCATTCCATTCCATTCCATTCCATTCCATTCCATTCCATTCCATTCGATTCCATTCCATTCCATTCCATTCCGTTCTACTCGGGTTGATTCCATTCTATTCCATTCCATTCCGTTCGATTCCATTCGATTCCATTCGATTCCGTTCCATTCCATTCCATTCCCTTCCATTCCATTCTATTCCATTGAATTCCATTCCATTGCATTCCATTCCATTCCATTCCATTCCATTCCATTCCATTCCGTTCTACTCTGATTGACTCCATTCCACTCCATTCGATTCCATTCCATTCCATTCCATTCCATTCCAATACATTCCATTCTACACTGGTTGATTCCATTCCACTCTGGTTGATTCCATTCCATTCCATTCCATTCCATTCCATTCCATTCCATTCCATTCGTCTCCATTCGATTCCATTCGATTCCATTCCATTCTATTCCATTGAATTCCATTCCATTCCATTCCATTCCATTCCATTCTATTACCTTCCATTCCATTCCATTCCGTTCTACTCGGGTTGATTCCATTCCATTCCATTCCATTCCATTCCATTCCACTCCATTCCATTCGATTCCATTCGATTCCATTCCATTCCATTCCATTCCATTCCATTCCATTCCATTCCATTGAATTCCATTCGATTCCATTCGATTCCATTCCATTCGATTCCATTCGATATCATTCGATTCCATTCCTTCCCATTCCATTCCATTCCATTCCATTCCGTTCTACTCGGGTTGATTCCATTCCATTCCATTTCATTCCATTCCATTCCATTCCATTCCATTCCATTCCATTCCATTCGATTCCATTCCATTCCATTCCATTCCAATCCATTCCATTCTACTCGGGTTGATTCCATTCCATTCCATTCCATTCCATTCCATTCCATTCCATTCCATTCCATTCCATTCCATTCGATTCCACTCGATTCCATTCCATTCTTTCCATTCCATTCCAATCCATTCCATTCTACTTGGGAGGATTCCATTCCATTCCATTCCATTCCATTCCATTCCATTCCATTCCATTCCATTCCATTCCATTCCATTCCATTCCATTTGATTCCATTCCATTCCATTCCATTCCATTCCAATTCATTCCATTCCTTTCCATTCCATTCCGTTCTAGTCGGGTTGATTCCATTCTATTCCATTCCATTCCATTCCATTCCATTCCATTCCATTCCATTCTATTCCATTCCATTCTACTCCATTGAATTCCATTCCATTCCATTCTATTCCATTCCATTCCATTCCTTTCCATTCCATTTAGTTCTACTCTGGTTGATTCCATTCCATTCCATTCAATTCCATTCCATTCCATTCCATTCCATTCCATTCCATTCTATTCCTTTCGATTCCATTCCATTCCATTAAATTCCATTCCATTCCATTCCATTCCATTCCATTCCATTCCATTCCATTCCATTCCATTCCATTCCGTTCTACTCGGGTTGATTCCACTCCATTCCATTCCATTCCATTCCATACCATTCCATTCGATTCCATTCCATTCCATTCCATTCCATTCCATTCCATTCCATTCCATTCTGTTCTACTCGGGTTGATTACACTCCATTCCATTCCATTCCATTCCATTCTATTCCATTTCATTCCATTCGATTCCATTCTATTCCATTCGATTCCATTCCATTCCATTTCATTTTATTCCATTCCATTCCATTCCATTCTATTCCATTGAATTCCATTCCATTCAATTCCATTCCATTTCATTTTATTGCATTCCATTCCATACCATTCTATTCCATTGAATTTCATTCCATTCCTTTCCATTCCAATCCATTCCATTCTACTCGGGTTGATTCCATTCCATTCCATTCCATTCCATTCCATTCGATTCCATTCCATTCCATTGCATTCCATTCCATTCCGTTCTACTCGGGTTGATTCCACTCCATTCCATTCCATTCCATTCCATTCCATTCCATTCCATTCCAATTCTTTCGTTTCCATTCCAACCAATTCCGTTCTACTCGGATTGATTCCATTCCATTCCATTCCATTCCATTCAATTCCATTCCATTCCATTCGATTCCATTCGATTCCATTCCATTCCATTCCATTCCATCCCATTTCATTCCAAACCATTCCATTCTACTCGGGTTCATCATTCCATTCCATTCCATTCCATTCCATTCCACTCGGGTTCTTTCCATTCCATTCCATTCCATTCCATTCCATTCCATTCCATTCCATTCCATTCCGTTCTACTCAGGTTGATTTCCATTCCATTCCATTCCATTCCATTCCATTCCATTCCATTCCATTCCATTCCATTCCATTCCGTTCCATTCCACTCCATTCCATTCTACTCGTGTTGATTCCATGCCGTTCCGTTCCGTTCCATTCCGTCCCATCCCGACGCGTCCCGTCCCGTTCCGTCCCGCCAAATTCCGTTCCTTCCTGATCGGGTTGATTCCGTTCCATTCCGTTCCGTTCCTTTCCGTTCCATTCCATTCCGTTACACGCGGGTTGATTCAATTCCATTCTATTACATTGAATTCCATTCCATACCATTCCATTCCATTCTACTCGGATTGATTGAATTCCATTCCATTCCATTCCAGTCCATTCCAATCCATTCCATTCTACTCGGGTTGATTCCATTCCATTCCATTCCATTCCATTCCATTCCATTCCATTCAATTGCGTTCCATTCGATTCGATTCCATTCCATTCCATTCCATTCCATTCCAATCCATTCCATTCTACTTGGGTTGATTCCATTCCATTCCATTCCATTCCATTCCATTCCATTCGATTCCATTCGATTCCATTCCATTCCATTCCATTCCATTCCATTCCATTCCATTCCATTCCATTCCATTCTGTTCTACTCGGGTTGATTCCACTCCATTCCATTCCATTCCATTCCATTCTATTCCATTCCATTCCATTCCATTCCATTCCATTCCATTTCATTTTATTCCATTCCATTCCATTCCATTCTATTCCATTGAATTCCATTCCATTCTATTCCATTCCATTCCATTCAGTTTCATTCCATTCCATTCCATTCCATTCCATTCCATTCCATTCGATTCCATTCCATTCCATTCCATTCTATTCCATTGAATTCCATTCCATTCCATTCCATTCCATTCCATTCCGTTCTACTCGGGTTAATTCCATTCTATTCCATTCCATTCCATTCCATTCCATTCCATTCCATTCCATTCCATTCCATTCCATTCCCTTCCATTCCATTCTATTCCATTGAATTCCATTCCATTCCATTCCATTCCATTCCATTCCATTCCATTCCATTCCATTCCGTTCTACTCTGATTGACTCCATTCCATTCCATTCCATTCCATTCCATTCCATTCCATTCCATTCCATTTCATTCCATTCCATTCCATTCCAATACATTCCATTCTACTCTGGTTGATTCCATTCCATTCCATTCCATTCCATTCCATTCCATTCCATTCCATTCCATTCCATTCGTCTCCATTCTATTCCATTCGATTCCATTCCATTCTATTCCATTGAATTCCATTCCATTCCATTCCATTCCATTCCATTCCATTCCATTCCATTCCTTTCCATTCCATTCCATTCCATTCCATTCCGTTCTACTCGGGTTGATTCCATTCCATTCCATTCCATTCCATTCCATTCCATTCCACTCCATTCCATTCGATTCCATTCGATTCCATTCCATTCCATTCCATTCCATTCCAATCCATTCCATTCTACTCGGGTTGATGCCATTCCATTCCATTCCATTCCATTCCATTCCATTCCATTGCATTCCATTCGATTCCATTCGATTCCATTCCATTCGATTCCATTCGAGATCATTCGATTCCATTCCATCCCATTCCAATCCATTCCATTCCATTCCGTTCTACTCGGGTTGATTCCATTCCATTCCATTTCATTCCATTCCATTCCATTCCATTCCATTCGATTCCATTCGATTCCATTCCATTCCATTCCATTCCAATCCATTCCATTCTACTCGGGTTGATTCCATTCCATTCCATTCCATTCCATTCCATTCCATTCCATTCCATTCCATTCCACTCGATTCCATTCCATTCTTTCCATTCCATTCCAATCCATTCCATTCTACTCGGGTGGATTCCATTCCATTCCATTCCATTCCATTCCATTCCATTCCATTCCACTCCATTCGATTCCATTCCATTCCATTCCATTCCATTCCATTCCATTCCATTCCATTCCATTCCATTCCATTCCGTTCTAGTCGGGTTGATTCCATTCTATTCCATTCCATTCCATTCCATTCCACTCCATTCCATTCCATTCCATTCCATTCTATTCCATTCCATTCTACTCCATTGAATTCCATTCCATTCCATTCTATTCCATTCCATTCCATTCCTTTCCATTCCATTTAGTTCTACTCGGGTTGATTCCATTCCATTCCATTCCATTCCATTCCATTCCATTCCATTCCATTCCATTCCATTCCATTCCATTCCATTCCATTCCATTCCATTCCATTACTTTCCATTCCATTCCATTCCAATCCATTCCATTCTACTCGGGTTGACTCCATTCCATTCCATTCCATTCCATTCCATTCCATTCCATTCCATTATAATCCATTCCATTCCATTCGATTCCGTTCGATTCCATTCCATTCCATTCCATTCCATTCCATTCAATTCCATTCAATTCCATTCGATTCCATTCGATTCCATTCCATTCCATTCCATTCCAATCCATTCCATTCTACTCGGGTTGATTCCATTCCATTCCATTCCATTCCATTCCATTCCATTCCATTCCATTCCATTCCATTCCATTCCATTCTATTCCTTTCGATTCCATTCCATTCCATTAAATTCCATTCCATTCCATTCCATTCCATTCCATTCCATTCCATTCCATTCCATTCCATTGCATTCCGTTCTACTCGGGTTGATTCCACTCCATTCCATTCCATTCCATTCCATTATATACCATCCCATTCGATTCCATTCCATTCCATTCCATTCCATTCCATTCCATTCCATTCCATTCCATTCCATTCCATTCCATTCCATTCCGTTCTAGTCGGGTTGATTCCATTCTATTCCATTCCATTCCATTCCATTCCATTCCATTCCATTCGATTCCATTCCATTCCATTCCATTCTATTCCATTCCATTCTACTCCATTGAATTCCATTCCATTCCATTCAATTCCATTCCATTCCATCCCTTTCCATTCCATTTACTTCTACTCGGGTTGATTCCATTCCATTCCATTCCATTCCATTCCATTCCATTCCATTCCATTCCATTCCATTCCATTCCATTCCATTCCCTTCCATTCCATTCTATTCCATTGAATTCCATTCCATTCCATTCCATTCCATTCCATTCCATTCCATTCCATTCCATTCCATTCCATTCCATTCCATTCCATTCCGTTCTACTCTGATTGACTCCATTCCATTCCATTCCATTCCATTCCATTCCATTCCATTCCATTCCATTTCATTCCATTCCATTCCATTCCAATACATTCCATTCTACTCTGGTTGATTCCATTCCATTCCATTCCATTCCATTCCATTCCATTCCATTCCATTCCATTCCATTCGTCTCCATTCTATTCCATTCGATTCCATTCCATTCTATTCCATTGAATTCCATTCCATTCCATTCCATTCCATTCCATTCCATTCCATTCCATTCCATTCCTTTCCATTCCATTCCATTCCATTCCATTCCGTTCTACTCGGGTTGATTCCATTCCATTCCATTCCATTCCATTCCATTCCATTCCACTCCATTCCATTCGATTCCATTCGATTCCATTCCATTCCATTCCATTCCATTCCAATCCATTCCATTCTACTCGGGTTGATGCCATTCCATTCCATTCCATTCCATTCCATTCCATTCCATTGCATTCCATTCGATTCCATTCGATTCCATTCCATTCGATTCCATTCGAGATCATTCGATTCCATTCCATCCCATTCCAATCCATTCCATTCCATTCCGTTCTACTCGGGTTGATTCCATTCCATTCCATTTCATTCCATTCCATTCCATTCCATTCCATTCGATTCCATTCGATTCCATTCCATTCCATTCCATTCCAATCCATTCCATTCTACTCGGGTTGATTCCATTCCATTCCATTCCATTCCATTCCATTCCATTCCATTCCATTCCATTCCACTCGATTCCATTCCATTCTTTCCATTCCATTCCAATCCATTCCATTCTACTCGGGTGGATTCCATTCCATTCCATTCCATTCCATTCCATTCCATTCCATTCCACTCCATTCGATTCCATTCCATTCCATTCCATTCCATTCCATTCCATTCCATTCCATTCCATTCCATTCCATTCCGTTCTAGTCGGGTTGATTCCATTCTATTCCATTCCATTCCATTCCATTCCACTCCATTCCATTCCATTCCATTCCATTCTATTCCATTCCATTCTACTCCATTGAATTCCATTCCATTCCATTCTATTCCATTCCATTCCATTCCTTTCCATTCCATTTAGTTCTACTCGGGTTGATTCCATTCCATTCCATTCCATTCCATTCCATTCCATTCCATTCCATTCCATTCCATTCCATTCCATTCCATTCCATTCCATTCCATTACTTTCCATTCCATTCCATTCCAATCCATTCCATTCTACTCGGGTTGACTCCATTCCATTCCATTCCATTCCATTCCATTCCATTCCATTATAATCCATTCCATTCCATTCGATTCCGTTCGATTCCATTCCATTCCATTCCATTCCATTCCATTCAATTCCATTCAATTCCATTCGATTCCATTCGATTCCATTCCATTCCATTCCATTCCAATCCATTCCATTCTACTCGGGTTGATTCCATTCCATTCCATTCCATTCCATTCCATTCCATTCCATTCCATTCCATTCCATTCCATTCCATTCTATTCCTTTCGATTCCATTCCATTCCATTAAATTCCATTCCATTCCATTCCATTCCATTCCATTCCATTCCATTCCATTCCATTGCATTCCGTTCTACTCGGGTTGATTCCACTCCATTCCATTCCATTCCATTCCATTATATACCATCCCATTCGATTCCATTCCATTCCATTCCATTCCATTCCATTCCATTCCATTCCATTCCATTCCATTCCATTCCATTCCATTCCATTCCGTTCTAGTCGGGTTGATTCCATTCTATTCCATTCCATTCCATTCCATTCCATTCCATTCCATTCGATTCCATTCCATTCCATTCCATTCTATTCCATTCCATTCTACTCCATTGAATTCCATTCCATTCCATTCAATTCCATTCCATTCCATCCCTTTCCATTCCATTTACTTCTACTCGGGTTGATTCCATTCCATTCCATTCCATTCCATTCCATTCCATTCCATTCAATTCCATTCCATTCCGTTACTTTCCATTCCATTCCATTCCAATCCATTCCATTCTACTCGGGTTGACTCCATTCCATTCCATTCCTTTCCATTCCATTATATTCCATTCTAATCCATTCGATTCCGTTCGATTCCATTCCATTCCATTCCATTCCATTCCATTGCATTCCATTCCATTCCATTCCATTCCATTCCGTTCTACTCGGGTTGATTCCATTCCATTCCTTTCCATTCCATTCCATTCCATTCCATTCCATTCCATTCCATTCCATTCCATTCCATTCCCTTCCATTCCATTCCATTCCAATCCGTTCCATTCTACTCGGGTTGATTCCACTCCATTCCATTGCATTCGACTCCATTCGATTCCATTCGATTCCATTCCATTCCATTCCGTTCCATTCCATTCCATTCCATTCCATTCTATTCCATGGAATTCCATTCCATTCCATTCCATTCCATTCCATTCCATTCCATTCCATTCCATTCCATTCCATTCCGTTCTACTCGGGTTGATTCCATTCCATTCCATTCCATTCCATTCCATTCCATTCCATTCCATTCCATTCCAATCTATTCCATTCTATTCAATTCGATTCCATTCGATTCCATTCAATTCCATTCAATTCCATTCCATTCCATTCCAATCCATTCCATTCTACTCGGGTTGATTCCATTCCATTCCATTCCATTCCATTCCATTCCATTCCATTCCATTCCATTCCATTCCATTCCATTCGATTCCATTCGACTCCATTCCATTCCATTCCATTCCATTCCATTCCATTCCATTCCATTCCAATCTATTCCATTCGATTCCATTCCATTCCATTCCATTCCATTCCATTCCATTCCATTCCAATCCATTCCATTCTACTCGTGTTGATTCCCTTCCATTCCATTCCACTCCATTCCATTCCATTCCATTCCATTCCATTCCATTCCATTCCATTCCATTCCATTCCATTCCGTTCTACTCGGGTTGATTCCATTCTATTCCATTACATTCCATTCGATTCCATTCGATTCCATTCGATTCCTTTCCATTCCATTCCATTCCATTCCATTCCATTCCATTCTATTCCATTCCATTCCATTCCATTCCATTCCATTCCATTCCAATCCATTCCCTTCCGTTCTATTCGGGTTGATTCCATTCCATTCCATTCCATTCCATTCCATTCCATTCCATTCCATTCCATTCCATTCCATTCTATTGCATTCCATTCGATTCCATTTGATTCCATTCCATTCCATTCCATTCCATTCCATTCCATTCCATTCCATTCCATTCCATTCCATTCCATTCCATTCTATTCCATTCCATTCCATTCTGTTCCATTCTATTCCATTCCATTCCATTCCGTTCCACTCGGGTTGATTCCATTCTATTCCATTCCATTCCATTCGATTCCATTCGATATCATTCGATTCCATTCCATTCCATTCCATTCCATTCCATTCCATTCCATTCTATTCCATTCCATTCCATTCCATTCCATTCCATTCTATTCCATTCCATTCCATTCCGTTCTACTCGGGTTGATTCCATTCCATTCCATTTCATTCCATTCCATTCCATTCCATTCCATTCGATTCCATTCGATTCCTTTCCATTCCATTCCATTCCAATCCATACCATTCTACTCGTTTTGATTCCATTCCATTCCATTCCATTCCATTCCATTCCATTCCATTCCATTCCACTCGATTCCATTCCATTCCATTCCATTCCATTCCAATCCATTCCATTCTACTCGGGTGGATTCCATTCCATTCCATTCTTTTCCATTCCATTCCATTCCATTCCATTCCATTCCATTACATTCCATTCGGTTCCACTCCATTCCATTCCATTCCATTCCATTCCATTCCATTCCATTCCATTCCATTCCATTCCGTTCTAATCGGGTTGATTCCATTCTATTCCATTCCATTCCATTCCATTCCATTCAATTCCATTCCATTCCATTCCATTCCATTCCATTCTATTCCATTCCATTCTACTCCATTGAATTCCATTCCATTCCATTCTATTCCATTCCATTCCATTCCTTTCCATTCCATTTAGTTCTACTCGGGTTGATTCCGTTCCATTCCATTCCATTCCTTTCCATTCCATTCCAATCCATTCCATTCCATTACTTTCCATTCCATTCCATTCCAATCCATTCCGTTCTACTCGGGTTGACTCCATTCCATTCCATTCCATTACATTACATTCCATTATATTCCATTCCATTCCATTCGATTCCGTTCGATTCCATTCCATTCCATTCCATTCCATTCCATTCCATTCCATTCCATTCGATTCCATTCCATTCCATTTGATTCCATTCCATTCCATTCCATTCCATTCCATTCCATTCCAATCCATTCCATTCTACTCGGGTTGATTCAATTCCATTCCATTCCATTCCATTCCATTCCATTCCATTCCATTCCATTCCTTTCGATTCCATTCCTTTCCATTCCATTCCATTCCATTCCATTCCATTCCATTCCATTCCGTTCTACTCTGGTTGATTCCACTCCATTCCATTCCATTCCATTCGATTCCATTCCATTCCAATCCATTCCAATCCATTCCATTCTACTCGGGTTGATTCCATTCCATTCCATTCCATTCCATTCCATTCCATTCCATTCCATTCCATTCCATTCCATTCCATTCTATTCCTTTCGATTCCATTCCATTCCATTAAATTCCATTCCATTCCATTCCATTCCATTCCATTCCATTCCATTCCATTCCATTCCATTCCATTCCATTCCGTTCTACTCGGGTTGATTCCACTCCATTCCATTCCATTCCATTCCATTATATAACATCCCATTCGATTCCATTCCATTCCATTCCATTCCATTCCATTCCATTCCATTCCATTCCATTCCATTCCATTCCATTCCGTTCTAGTCGGGTTGATTCCATTCTATTCCATTCCATTCCATTCCATTCCATTCCATTCCATTCGATTCCATTCCATTCCATTCCATTCTATTCCATTCCATTCTACTCCATTGAATTCCATTCCATTCCATTCAATTCCATTCCATTCCATCCCTTTCCATTCCATTTAGTTCTACTCGGGTTGATTCCATTCCATTCCGTTCCATTCCATTCCATTCCATTCCGTTCAATTCCATTCCATTCCGTTACTTTCCATTCCATTCCATTCAAATCCATTCCATTCTACTCGGGTTGACTCCATTCCATTCCATTCCTTTCCATTCCATTATATTCCATTCTAATCCATTCGATTCCGTTCGATTCCATTCCATTCCATTCCATTCCATTCCATTGCATTCCATTCCATTCCATTCCATTCCATTCCGTTCTACTCGGGTTGATTCCATTCCATTACTTTCCATTCCATTCCATTCCATTCCATTCCATTCCATTCCATTCCATTCCATTCCATTCCCTTCCATTCCATTCCATTCCAATCCATTCCATTCTACTCGGGTTGATTCCATTCCATTCCATTGCATTCGACTCCATTCGATTCCATTCGATTCCATTCCATTCCATTCCGTTCCATTCCATTCCATTCCATTCCATTCTATTCCATTGAATTCCATTCCATTCCATTCCATTCCATTCCATTCCATTCCATTCCATTCCATTCCATTCCATTCCATTCCATTCCATTCCGTTCTACTCGGGTTGATTCCATTCCATTCCATTCCATTCCATTCCATTCCATTCCATTCCATTCCATTCCATTCCATTCCAATCTATTCCATTCTATTCAATTCGATTCCATTCGATTCCATTCAATTCCATTCAATTCCATTCCATTCCATTCCAATCCATTCCATTCTACTCGGGTTGATTCCATTCCATTCCATTCCATTCCATTCCATTCCATTCCATTCCATTCCATTCGATTCCATTCGATTCCATTCCATTCCATTCCATTCCATTCCATTCCATTCCATTCCATTCCAATCTATTCCATTCGATTCCATTCCATTCCATTCCATTCCATTCCATTCCATTCCATTCCAATCCATTCCATTCTACTCGTGTTGATTCCCTTCCATTCCATTCCACTCCATTCCATTCCATTCCATTCCATTCCATTCCATTCCATTCCATTCCATTCCATTCCATTCCATTCCGTTCTACTCGGGTTGATTCCATTCTATTCCATTACATTCCATTCGATTCCATTCGATTCCATTCGATTCCTTTCCATTCCATTCCATTCCATTCCATTCCATTCCATTCTATTCCATTCCATTCCATTCCATTCCATTCCATTCCATTCCAATCCATTCCCTTCCGTTCTATTCGGGTTGATTCCATTCCATTCCATTCCATTCCATTCCATTCCATTCCATTCCATTCCATTCTATTGCATTCCATTCGATTCCATTCCATTCCATTCCATTCCATTCCATTCCATTCCATTCCATTCCATTCCGTTCCATTCCATTCCATTCTATTCCATTCCATTCCATTCTGTTCCATTCTATTCCATTCCATTCCATTCCGTTCCACTCGGGTTGATTCCATTCTATTCCATTCCATTCCATTCGATTCCATTCGATATCATTCGATTCCTTTCCATTCCATTCCATTCCATTCCATTCCATTCCATTCTATTCCATTCCATTCCATTCCATTCCATTCCATTCTATTCCATTCCATTCCATTCCATTCCGTTCTACTCGGGTTGATTCCATTCCATTCCATTTCATTCCATTCCATTCCATTCCATTCCATTCCATTCCATTCCATTCCATTCGATTCCATTAAATTCCATTCCATTCCAATCCATTCCATTCTACTCGGGTTGATTCCATTCCATTCCATTCCATTCCATTCCATTCCATTCCATTCCATTCCATTCCATTCCATTCCATTCCATTCCATTCCATTCCATTCCACTCGATTCCATTCCATTCCATTCCATTCCATTCCAATCCATTCCATTCTACTCGGGTGGATTCCATTCCATTCCATTCTTTTCCATTCCATTCCATTCCATTCCATTCCATTACATTCCATTCGGTTCCATTCCATTCCATTTCATTCCATTCCATTCCATTCCATTCCATTCCATTCCCTTCTAATCGGGTTGATTCCATTCTATTCCATTCCATTCCATTCCATTCCATTCAATTCCATTCCATTCCATTCCATTCCATTCCATTCCATTCTATTCCATTCCATTCTACTCCATTGAATTCCATTCCATTCCATTCTATTCCATTCCATTCCATTCCTTTCCATTCCATTTAGTTCTACTCGGGTTGATTCCATTCCATTCCATTCCATTCCTTTCCATTCCATTCCAATCCATTCCATTCCATTACTTTCCATTCCATTCCATTCCAATCCATTCCATTCTACTCGGGTTGACTCCATTCCATTCCATTCCATTACATTACATTCCATTATATTCCATTCCATTCCATTCGATTCCGTTCGATTCCATTCCATTCCATTCCATTCCATTCCATTCCATTCCATTCCATTCGATTCCATTCCATTCCATTCCATTCCATTCCATTCCATTCCAATCCATTCCATTCTACTCGGGTTGATTCAATTCCATTCCATTCCATTCCATTCCATTCCATTCCATTCCATTCCTTTCGATTCCATTCCTTTCCATTCCATTCCATTCCATTCCATTCCATTCCATTCCATTCCATTCCATTCCATTCCGTTCTACTCGGGTTGATTCCACTCCATTCCATTCCATTCCATTCCATTCCATTCCATTCCATTCCATTCCATTCCTTTCCATTCCAACGCATTCCGTTCTACTCGGGTTGATTCCATTCCATTCCATTGAATTCCATTCCATTCCATTCCATTCCATTCCATTCCATTCCATTCCATTCCATTCCATTCCATTCGATTCCATTCCATTCCATTCCATTCCAAACCATTCCATTCTACTCGGGTTCATCATTCCATTCCATTCCATTCCATTCCATTCCACTCGGGTTCATTCCATTCCATTCCATTCCATTCCATTCCATTCCATTCCATTCCACTCGGGTGCATTCCATTCCATTCCATTCCATTCCATTCCATTCCATTCCATTCCGTTCTGCTCAGGTTGATTTCCATTCCATTCCATTCCATTCCATTCCATTCCATTCCATTCCATTCCATTCCATTCCATTCCATTCCATTCCGTTCTACTCGGCTTGAATCCATTGAGTTCCGTTCCGTTCCTTTCCGTCCCGACACGTCCCGTCCCGTCCCGTCCCGTCCCGTCCCGTCCCGTGCCGTTTTACTCGGGTTGATTCCTTTCCATTCCGTTCCGCTCGTTTCCGTTACGTTCCATTCTGTTCCACGCGGGTTGGTTCAATTCCATTCTATTCTATTCTATTCCTTTCCCTTCCATTCCATTCCATTCCATTCCATTCTACTCGGGTTGATTCCATGCCATTCCGTTCCGCTCCATTCCGTTCCACGCGGGTTGGTTCAATTCCATTCTATTCTATTCTATTCCTTTCCCTTCCATTCCATTCCATTCCATTCCATTCTACTCGGGTTGATTCCATGCCATTCCGTTCCGTTCCATTCCGTCCCATCCCGACCCGTCCCATCCCGTCCCGTCCCGTCCCATCCCGTTCCGTTCCACATGGGTTGATTCAATTCCTTTCGGTTACATTGAATTCCATTCCATTCCATTCTACTCGGATTGATTCCATTCCATTCCATTCCATTCCATTCCATTCCATTCCATTCCATTCCATTCCATTCCATTCCATTGCGTTCCATTCGATTCGATTCCATTCCATTCCTTTCCATTCCATTCCAATCCATTCCATTCTACTTGGGTTGATTCCATTCCATTCCATTCCATTCCATTCGATTCCATTCAATTCCATTCCATTCCATTCCATTCCATTCCATTCCATTCCATTCCATTCCATTCCATTCCATTCCATTCCACTCGATTCCATTCCATTCCATTCCATTCCATTCCAATCTATTCCATTCGATTCCATTCCATTCCATTCCATTCCATTCCATTCCATTCCACTCGATTCCATTCCATTCCATTCCATTCCATTCCAATCTATTCCATTCGATTCCATTCCATTCCATTCCATTCCATTCCATTCCATTCCATTCCAATCTATTCCATTCGATTCCATTCCATTCCATTCCATTCCATTCCATTCCATTCCAATCCATTCCATTCTACTCGTGTTGATTCCCTTCCATTCCATTCCACTCCATTCCATTCCATTCCATTCCATTCCATTCCATTCCATTCCATTCCATTCCATTCCATTCCATTCCATTCCATTCCGTTCTACTCGGGTTGATTCCATTCTATTCCATTACATTCCATTCGATTCCATTCGATTCCATTCGATTCCTTTCCATTCCATTCCATTCCATTCCATTCCATTCCATTCTATTCCATTCCATTCCATTCCATTCCATTCCAATCCATTCCCTTCCGTTCTATTCGGGTTGATTCCATTCCATTCCATTCCATTCCATTCCATTCCATTCCATTCCATTCCATTCCATTCTATTGCATTCCATTCGATTCCATTCGATTCCATTCCATTCCATTCCATTCCATTCCATTCCATTCCATTCCATTCCATTCCATTCTATTCCATTCCATTCCATTCTGTTCCATTCTATTCCATTCCATTCCATTCCGTTCCACTCGGGTTGATTCCATTCTATTCCATTCCATTCCATTCGATTCCATTCGATATCATTCGATTCCATTCCATTCCATTCCATTCCATTCCATTCCATTCCATTCCATTCCATTCTATTCCATTCCATTCCATTCCATTCCATTCCATTCTATTCCATTCCATTCCATTCCGTTCTACTCGGGTTGATTCCATTCCATTCCATTTCATTCCATTCCATTCCATTCCATTCCATTCGATTCCATTCGATTCCATTCCATTCCATTCCATTCCAATCCATTCCATTCTACTCGGGTTGATTCCATTCCATTCCATTCCATTCCATTCCATTCCATTCCATTCCATTCCATTCCATTCCATTCCACTCGATTCCATTCCATTCCATTCCATTCCATTCCAATCCATTCCATTCTACTCGGGTGGATTCCATTCCATTCCATTCTTTTCCATTCCATTCCATTCCATTCCATTCCATTACATTCCATTCGGTTCCATTCCATTCCATTCCATTCCATTCCATTCCATTCCATTCCATACCATTCCATTCCATTCCATTCCGTTCTAATCGGGTTGATTCCATTCTATTCCATTCCATTCCATTCCCTTCCATTCAATTCCATTCCATTCCATTCCATTCCATTCCACTCTATTCCATTCCATTCTACTCCATTGAATTCCATTCCATTCCATTCTATTCCATTCCATTCCATTCCTTTCCATTCCATTTAGTTCTACTCGGGTTGATTCCATTCCATTCCATTCCATTCCTTTCCATTCCATTCCAATCCATTCCATTCCATTACTTTCCATTCCATTCCATTCCAATCCATTCCATTCTACTCGGGTTGACTCCATTCCATTCCATTCCATTACATTACATTCCATTATATTCCATTCCATTCCATTCGATTCCGTTCGATTCCATTCCATTCCATTCCATTCCATTCCATTCCATTCCATTCCATTCGATTCCATTCCATTCCATTCGATTCCATTCCATTCCATTCCATTCCATTCCATTCCATTCCAATCCATTCCATTCTACTCGGGTTGATTCAATTCCATTCCATTCCATTCCATTCCATTCCATTCCATTCCTTTCGATTCCATTCCTTTCCATTCCATTCCATTCCATTCCATTCCATTCCATTCCATTCCATTCCGTTCTACTCGGGTTGATTCCATTCCATTCCATTCCATTCCATTCCATTCCATTCCACTCCATTCCATTCGATTCCATTCGATTCCATTCCATTCCATTCCATTCCATTCTAATCCATTCCATTCTACTCGGGTTGATGCCACTCCATTCCATTCCATTCCATTCCATTCCATTGCATTCCTTTCGATTCCATTCGATTCCATTCCATTCGATTCCATTCGAGATCATTCGATTCCATTCCATCCCATTCCAATCCATTCCATTCCATTCCGTTCTACTCGGGTTGATTCCATTCCATTCCATTTCATTCCATTCCATTCCATTCCATTCCATTCGATTCCATTCGATTCCATTCCATTCCATTCCATTCCAATCCATTCCATTCTACTCGGGTTGATCCCATTCCATTCCACTCCATTCCATTCCATTCCATTCCATTCCATTCCATTCCATTCGATTCCACTCGATTCCATTCCATTCTTTCCATTCCATTCCAATCCATTCCATTCTACTCGGGTGGATTCCATTCCATTCCATTCCATTCCATTCCATTCCATTCCATTCCACTCCATTCGATTCCATTCCATTCCATTCCATTCCATTCCATTCCATTCCATTCCATTCCATTCCATTCCGTTCTAGTCGGGTTGATTCCATTCTATTCCATTCCATTCCATTCCATTCCACTCCATTCCATTCCATTCCATTCCATTCTATTCCATTCCATTCTACTCCATTGAATTCCATTCCATTCCATTCTATTCCATTCCATTCCATTCCTTTCCATTCCATTTAGTTCTACTCGGGTTGATTCCATTCCATTCCATTCCATTCCATTCCATTCCATTCCATTCCATTCCATTCCATTCCATTACTTTCCATTCCATTCCATTCCAATCCATTGCATTCTACTCGGGTTGACTCCATTCCATTCCATTCCATTCCATTCCATTCCATTCCATTCCATTATAATCCATTCCATTCCATTCGATTCCGTTCGTTTCCATTCCATTCCATTCCATTCCATTCCATTCAATTCCATTCGATTCCATTCGATTCCATTCCATTCCATTCCATTCCAATCCATTCCATTCTACTCGGGTTGATTCCATTCCATTCCATTCCATTCCATTCCATTCCATTCCATTCCATTCCATTCCATTCCATTCTATTCCTTTCGATTCCATTCCATTCCATTAAATTCCATTCCATTCCATTCCATTCCATTCCATTCCATTCCATTCCATTCCATTGCATTCCGTTCTACTCGGGTTGATTCCACTCCATTCCATTCCATTCCATTCCATTATATACCATCCCATTCGATTCCATTCCATTCCATTCCATTCCATTCCATTCCATTGCATTCCATTCCATTCCATTCCATTCCATTCCATTCCGTTCTAGTCGGGTTGATTCCATTCTATTCCATTCCATTCCATTCCATTCCATTCCATTCCATACGATTCCATTCCATTCCATTCCATTCTATTCCATTCCATTCTACTCCATTGAATTCCATTCCATTCCATTCAATTCCATTCCATTCCATCCCTTTCCATTCCATTTACTTCTACTCGGGTTGATTCCATTCCATTCCATTCCATTCCATTCCATTCCATTCAATTCCATTCCATTCCGTTACTTTCCATTCCATTCCATTCAAATCCATTCCATTCTACTCGGGTTGACTCCATTCCATTCCATTCCTTTCCATTCCATTATATTCCATTCTAATCCATTCGATTCCGTTCGATTCCATTCCATTCCATTCCATTCCATTCCATTGCATTCCATTCCATTCCATTCCATTCCATTCCGTTCTACTCGGGTTGATTCCATTCCATTCCTTTCCATTCCATTCCATTCCATTCCATTCCATTCCATTCCATTCCATTCCATTCCCTTCCATTCCATTCCATTCCATTCCAATCCATTCCATTCTACTCGGGTTGATTCCATTCCATTCCATTGCATTCGACTCCATTCGATTCCATTCGATTCCATTCCATTCCATTCCGTTCCATTCCATTCCATTCCATTCCATTCTATTCCATTGAATTCCATTCCATTCCATTCCATTCCATTCCATTCCATTCCATTCCATTCCATTCCATTCCATTCCATTCCATTCCGTTCTACTCGGGTTGATTCCATTCCATTCCATTCCATTCCATTCCATTCCATTCCATTCCATTCCAATCTATTCCATTCTATTCAATTCGATTCCATTCGATTCCATTCAATTCCATTCAATTCCATTCCATTCCATTCCAATCCATTCCATTCTACTCGGGTTGATTCCATTCCATTCCATTCCATTCCATTCCATTCCATTCCATTCCATTCCATTCCATTCCATTCCATTCCATTCCAATCTATTCCATTCGATTCCATTCCATTCCATTCCATTCCATTCCATTCCATTCCAATCCATTCCATTCTACTCGTGTTGATTCCCTTCCATTCCATTCCACTCCATTCCATTCCATTCCATTCCATTCCATTCCATTCCATTCCATTCCATTCCATTCCGTTCTACTCGGGTTGATTCCATTCTATTCCATTACATTCCATTCGATTCCATTCGATTCCATTCGATTCCTTTCCATTCCATTCCATTCCATTCCATTCCATTCCATTCTATTCCATTCCATTCCATTCCATTCCATTCCATTCCATTCCAATCCATTCCCTTCCGTTCTATTCGGGTTGATTCCATTCCATTCCATTCCATTCCATTCCATTCCATTCCATTCCATTCCATTCCATTCCATTCTATTGCATTCCATTCGATTCCATTCGATTCCATTCCATTCCATTCCATTCCATTCCATTCCATTCTATTCCATTCCATTCCATTCTGTTCCATTCTATTCCATTCCATTCCATTCCGTTCCACTCGGGTTGATTCCATTCTATTCCATTCCATTCCATTCGATTCCATTCGATATCATTCGATTCCTTTCCATTCCATTCCATTCCATTCCATTCCATTCCATTCCATTCTATTCCATTCCATTCCATTCCATTCCATTCCATTCTATTCCATTCCATTCCATTCCGTTCTACTCGGGTTGATTCCATTCCATTCCATTTCATTCCATTCCATTCCATTCCATTCCATTCGATTCCATTCGATTCCATTAAATTCCATTCCATTCCAATCCATTCCATTCTACTCGGGTTGATTCCATTCCATTCCATTCCATTCCATTCCATTCCATTCCATTCCATTCCATTCCATTCCACTCGATTCCATTCCATTCCATTCCATTCCATTCCAATCCATTCCATTCTACTCGGGTGGATTCCATTCCATTCCATTCTTTTCCATTCCATTCCATTCCATTCCATTCCATTACATTCCATTCGGTTCCATTCCATTCCATTCCATTCCATTCCATTCCATTCCATTCCATTCCATTCCATTCCATTCCGTTCTAATCGGGTTGATTCCATTCTATTCCATTCCATTCCATTCCATTCCATTCAATTCCATTCCATTCCATTCCATTCCATTCCATTCTATTCCATTCCATTCTACTCCATTGAATTCCATTCCATTCCATTCTATTCCATTCCATTCCATTCCTTTCCATTCCATTTAGTTCTACTCGGGTTGATT
This sequence comes from Gorilla gorilla gorilla, assembly GCF_029281585.2. Classification (NCBI taxonomy): domain Eukaryota; kingdom Metazoa; phylum Chordata; class Mammalia; order Primates; family Hominidae; genus Gorilla; species Gorilla gorilla. Next base: position 3,482,909 of record NC_073241.2, read on the forward strand.
CCATTCCATTCCATTCCATTCCTTTCCATTCCATTCCAATCCATTCCATTCCATTACTTTCCATTCCATTCCATTCCAATCCATTCCATTCTACTCGGGTTGACTCCATTCCATTCCATTCCATTACATTACATTCCATTATATTCCATTCCATTCCATTCGATTCCGTTCGATTCCATTCCATTCCATTCCATTCCATTCCATTCCATTCCATTCGATTCCATTCCATTCCATTCGATTCCATTCCATTCCATTCCATTCCATTCCATTCCATTCCATTCCAATCCATTCCATTCTACTCGGGTTGATTCAATTCCTTTCCATTCCATTCCATTCCATTCCATTCCATTCCATTCCTTTCGATTCCATTCCTTTCCATTCCATTCCATTCCATTCCATTCCATTCCATTCCATTCCATTCCATTCCGTTCTACTCGGGTTGATTCCACTCCATTCCATTCCATTCCATTCCATTCCATTCCATTCCATTCCATTCCATTCCATTCCTTTCCATTCCAACCCATTCCGTTCTACTCGGGTTGATTCCATTCCATTCCATTGAATTCCATTCCATTCCATTCCATTCCATTCCATTCCATTCCATTCCATTCCATTCGATTCCATTCCATTCCATTCCATTCCAAACCATTCCATTCTACTCGGGTTCATCATTCCATTCCATTCCATTCCACTCGGGTTCATTCCATTCCATTCCATTCCATTCCATTCCATTCCATTCCATTCCACTCGGGTGCATTCCATTCCATTCCATTCCATTCCATTCCATTCCATTCCATTCCGTTCTGCTCAGGTTGATTTCCATTCCATTCCATTCCATTCCATTCCATTCCATTCCATTCCATTCCATTCCATTCCATTCCATTCCATTCCATTCCATTCCATTCCATTCCGTTCTACTCGGCTTGAATCCATTGAGTTCCGTTCCGTTCCTTTCCGTCCCGACACGTCCCGTCCCGTCCCGTCCCGTCCCGTCCCGTCCCGTGCCGTTTTACTCGGGTTGATTCCTTTCCATTCCGTTCCGCTCGTTTCCGTTACGTTCCATTCCGTTCCACGCGGGTTGGTTCAATTCCATTCTATTCTATTCTATTCCTTTCCCTTCCATTCCATTCCATTCCATTCCATTCTACTCGGGTTGATTCCATGCCATTCCGTTCCGTTCCATTCCGTCCCATCCCGACCCGTCCCATCCCGTCCCGTCCCGTCCCATCCCGTTCCGTTCCACATGGGTTGATTCAATTCCTTTCGGTTACATTGAATTCCATTCCATTCCATTCTACTCGGATTGATTCCATTCCATTCCATTCCATTCCATTCCATACAATTCCATTCCATTCCATTTCATTGCATTCCATTCCATTCCATTTCTTTCGATTCCATTCGTTTCCATTCCATTCCATTCCATTCCAATCCATTCCATTCTACTCGGGTTGATTCCATTCCATTCCATTCCATTCCATTCCATTCCATTCCATTCCATTCCATTCCATTCCACTCGATTCCATTCCATTCCTTTCCATTCCATTCCAATCCATTCCATTCTACTCGGGTGGATTCCATTCCATTCCATTCGATTCCATTCCATTCCATTCCATTCCATTCCGTTCTAGTCGGGTTGATTCCATTCTATTCCATTCCATTCCATTCCATTCCATTCCATTCCATTCCATTCCATTCCATTCCATTCCATGCCATTCCATTCTATTCCATTCCATTCTACTCCATTGAATTCCATTCCATTCCATTCAATTCCATTCCATTCCATTCCTTTCCATTCCATTTAGTTCTACTCGGGTTGATTCCATTCCATTCCATTCCATTCCATTCCATTCCATTCCATTCCATTCGATTCCATTCCATTCCATTGCATTCCATTCCATTCCATTCCATTCCAATCCATTCTTTTCTACTCGGGTTGATTCCATTCCATTCCATTCCATTCCATTCCATTCCATTCCATTCCGTTCTACTCGGGTTGATTCCACTCCATTCCATTCCATTCCATTCCATTCCATTCCATTCCATTCCATTCCATTCCATTCCTTTCCATTCCAACCAATTCCGTTCTACTCGGGTTGATTCCATTCCATTCCATTCCATTCCGTTCCATTCCATTCCATTCCATTCCATTCGATTCCATTCCATTCCATTCCATTCCAAACCATTCCATTCTACACGGGTTCATCATTCCATTCCATTCCATTCCATTCCATTCCATTCCACTTTGGTTCATTCCATTCCATTCCATTCCATTGCATTCCATTCCATTCCATTCCACTCGGGTGCATTCCATTCCATTCCATTCCATTCCATTCCATTCCATTCCATTCCATTCCATTCCATTCGATTCCATTCCATTCCATTCCATTCCATTCCATTCTGTTCCATTCTATTACATTCCATTCCATTCTGTTCCACTCGGGTTGATTCCATTCTATTCCATTCCATTCCACTCGATTCCATTCCATTCCATTCCATTCCATTCCAATCTATTCCATTCGATTCCATTCCATTCCATTCCATTCCATTCCATTCCATTCCATTCCAATCTATTCCATTCGATTCCATTCCATTCCATTCCATTCCATTCCATTCCATTCCATTCCAATCCATTCCATTCTACTCGTGTTGATTCCCTTCCATTCCATTCCACTCCATTCCATTCCATTCCATTCCATTCCATTCCATTCCATTCCATTCCATTCCATTCCATTCCGTTCTACTCGGGTTGATTCCATTCTATTCCATTACATTCCATTCGATTCCATTCGATTCCATTCGATTCCTTTCCATTCCATTCCATTCCATTCCAATCCATTCCATTCTATTCCATTCCATTCCATTCCATTCCATTCCATTCCATTCCAATCCATTCCCTTCCGTTCTATTCGGGTTGATTCCATTCCATTCCATTCCATTCCATTCCATTCCATTCCATTCCATTCCATTCCATTCCATTCTATTGCATTCCATTCGATTCCATTCGATTCCATTCCATTCCATTCCATTCCATTCCATTCCATTCCATTCCATTCCATTCCATTCCATTCTATTCCATTCCATTCCATTCTGTTCCATTCTATTACATTCCATTCCATTCTGTTCCACTCGGGTTGATTCCATTGTATTCCATTCCATTCCATTCGATTCCATTCGATATCATTCGATTCCATTCCATTCCATTCCATTCCATTCCATTCCATTCCATTCTATTCCATTCCATTCCATTCCATTCCATTCCATTCTATTCCATTCCATTCCATTCCGTTCTACTCGGGTTGATTCCATTCCATTCCATTTCATTCCATTCCATTCCATTCCATTCCATTCGATTCCATTCGATTCCATTCCATTCCATTCCATTCCAATCCATTCCATTCTACTCGGGTTGATTCCATTCCATCCCATTCCATTCCATTCCATTCCATTCCATTCCATTCCATTCCACTCGATTCCATTCCATTCCATTCCATTCCATTCCAATCCATTCCATTCTACTCGGGTGGATTCCATTCCATTCCATTCTTTTCCATTCCATTCCATTCCATTCCATTCCATTACATTCCATTCGGTTCCATTCCATTCCATTCCATTCCATTCCATTCCATTCCATTCCATTCCATTCCATTCCGTTCTAATCGGGTTGATTCCATTCTATTCCATTCCATTCCATTCCATTCCATTCAATTCCATTCCATTCCATTCCATTCCATTCCATTCTATTCCATTCCATTCTACTCCATTGAATTCCATTCCATTCCATTCTATTCCATTCCATTCCATTCCTTTCCATTCCATTTAGTTCTACTCGGGTTGATTCCATTCCATTCCATTCCATTCCTTTCCATTCCATTCCAATCCATTCCATTCCATTACTTTCCATTCCATTCCATTCCAATCCATTCCATTCTACTCGAGTTGACTCCATTCCATTCCATTCCATTACATTACATTCCATTATATTCCATTCCATTCCATTCGATTCCGTTCGATTCCATTCCATTCCATTCCATTCCATTCCATTCCATTCCATTCCATTCCATTCGATTCCATTCCATTCCATTCGATTCCATTCCATTCCATTCCATTCCATTCCATTCCATTCCAATCCATTCCATTCTACTCGGGTTGATTCAATTCCATTCCATTCCATTCCATTCCATTCCATTCCATTCCTTTCGATTCCATTCCTTTCCATTCCATTCCATTCCATTCCATTCCATTCCATTCCATTCCATTCCGTTCTACTCGGGTTGATTCCACTCCATTCCATTCCATTCCATTCCATTCCATTCCATTCCATTCCATTCCAATCCATTCCATTCTACTCGGGTTGATTCTATTCCATTCCAATCCATTCCATTCCATTCCATTCCATTCCATTCCATTCCATTCCATTCCATTCTATTCCTTTCGATTCCATTCCATTCCATTAAATTCCATTCCATTCCATTCCATTCCATTCCATTCCATTCCATTCCATTCCATTCCATTCCATTCCATTCCGTTCTACTCGGTTTGATTCCACTCCATTCCATTCCATTCCATTCCATTATATACCATCCCATTCGATTCCATTCCATTCCATTCCATTCCATTCCATTCCATTCCATTCCATTCCATTCCATTCCATTCCATTCCGTTCTAGTCGGGTTGATTCCATTCTATTCCATTCCATTCCATTCCATTCCATTCCATTCCATTCCATTCGATTCCATTCCATTCCATTCCATTCTATTCCATTCCATTCTACTCCATTGAATTCCTTTCCATTCCATTCAATTCCATTCCATTCCATCCCTTTCCATTCCATTTAGTTCTACTCGGGTTGATTCCATTCCATTCCGTTCCATTCCATTCCATTCCATTCCATTCAATTCCATTCCATTCCGTTACTTTCCATTCCATTCCATTCAAATCCATTCCATTCTACTCGGGTTGACTCCATTCCATTCCATTCCTTTCCATTCCATTATATTCCATTCTAATCCATTCGATTCCGTTCGATTCCATTCCATTCCATTCCATTCCATTCCATTGCATTCCATTCCATTCCATTCCATTCCATTCCGTTCTACTCGGGTTGATTCCATTCCATTCCTTTCCATTCCATTCCATTCCATTCCATTCCATTCCATTCCATTCCATTCCATTCCATTCCATTCCATTCCATTCCCTTCCATTCCATTCCATTCCAATCCATTCCATTCTACTCGGGTTGATTCCATTCCATTCCATTGCATTCGACTCCATTCGATTCCATTCGATTCCATTCCATTCCATTCCGTTCCATTCCATTCCATTCCATTCCATTCTATTCCATTGAATTCCATTCCATTCCATTCCATTCCATTCCATTCCATTCCATTCCATTCCATTCCATTCCATTCCATTCCATTCCATTCCGTTCTACTCGGGTTGATTCCATTCCATTCCATTCCATTCCATTCCATTCCATTCCATTCCATTCCATTCCAATCTATTCCATTCTATTCAATTCGATTCCATTCGATTCCATTCAATTCCATTCAATTCCATTCCATTCCATTCCAATCCATTCCATTCTACTCGGGTTGATTCCATTCCATTCCATTCCATTCCATTCCATTCCATTCCATTCCATTCCATTCCATTCCATTCCATTCGATTCCATTCGATTCCATTCCATTCCATTCCATTCCATTCCATTCCATTCCATTCCATTCCATTCCAATCTATTCCATTCCATTCCATTCCATTCCATTCCATTCCATTCCATTCCATTCCATTCCAATCCATTCCATTCTACTCGTGTTGATTCCCTTCCATTCCATTCCACTCCATTCCATTCCATTCCATTCCATTCCATTTCATTCCATTCCATTCCATTCCATTCCATTCCATTCCATTCCGTTCTACTCGGGTTGATTCCATTCTATTCCATTACATTCCATTCGATTCCATTCGATTCCATTCGATTCCTTTCCATTCCATTCCATTCCATTCCATTCCATTCCATTCTATTCCATTCCATTCCATTCCATTCCATTCCATTCCATTCCATTCCAATCCATTCCCTTCCGTTCTATTCGGGTTGATTCCATTCCATTCCATTCCATTCCATTCCATTCCATTCCATTCCATTCCATTCTATTGCATTCCATTCGATTCCATTCGATTCCATTCCATTCCATTCCATTCCATTCCATTCCATTCCATTCCATTCTATTCCATTCCATTCCATTCTGTTCCATTCTATTCCATTCCATTCCATTCCGTTCCACTCGGGTTGATTCCATTCTATTCCATTCCATTCCATTCGATTCCATTCGATATCATTCGATTCCTTTCCATTCCATTCCATTCCATTCCATTCCATTCCATTCCATTCCATTCCATTCTATTCCATTCCATTCCATTCCATTCCATTCCATTCTATTCCATTCCATTCCATTCCGTTCTACTCGGGTTGATTCCATTCCATTCCATTTCATTCCATTCCATTCCATTCCATTCCATTCCATTCCATTCGATTCCATTCCATTCCATTCCATTCCAATCCATTCCATTCTACTCGGGTTGATTCCATTCCATTCCATTCCATTCCATTCCATTCCATTCCATTCCATTCCATTCCATTCCACTCGATTCCATTCCATTCCATTCCATTCCATTCCAATCCATTCCATTCTACTCGGGTGGATTCCATTCCATTCCATTCTTTTCCATTCCATTCCATTCCATTCCATTCCATTACATTCCATTCGGTTCCATTCCATTCCATTCCATTCCATTCCATTCCATTCCATTCCATTCCATTCCATTCCATTCCATTCCGTTCTAATCGGGTTGATTCCATTCTATTCCATTCCATTCCATTCCATTCCATTCAATTCCATTCCATTCCATTCCATTCCATTCCATTCCATTCTATTCCATTCCATTCTACTCCATTGAATTCCATTCCATTCCATTCTATTCCATTCCATTCCATTCCTTTCCATTCCATTTAGTTCTACTCGGGTTGATTCCATTCCATTCCTTTCCATTCCATTCCAATCCATTCCATTCCATTACTTTCCATTCCATTCCATTCCAATCCATTCCATTCTACTCGGGTTGACTCCATTCCATTCCATTCCATTACATTACATTCCATTATATTCCATTCCATTCCATTCGATTCCGTTCGATTCCATTCCATTCCATTCCATTCCATTCCATTCCATTCCATTCCATTCCATTCCATTCGATTCCATTCCATTCCATTCGATTCCATTCCATTCCATTCCATTCCATTCCATTCCATTCCAATCCATTCCATTCTACTCGGGTTGATTCAATCCCATTCCATTCCATTCCATTCCATTCCATTCCATTCCTTTCGATTCCATTCCTTTCCATTCCATTCCATTCCATTCCATTCCATTCCATTCCATTCCATTCCATTCCGTTCTACTCGGGTTGATTCCACTCCATTCCATTCCATTCCATTCCATTCCATTCCATTCCATTCCATTCCAACCCATTCGGTTCTACTCGGGTTGATTCCATTCCATTCCATTGAATTCCATTCCATTCCATTCCATTCCATTCCATTCCATTCCATTCCATTCCATTCCATTCGATTCCATTCCATTCCATTCCATTCCAAACCATTCCATTCTACTCGGGTTCATCATTCCATTCCATTCCATTCCATTCCATTCCACTCGGGTTCATTCCATTCCATTCCATTCCATTCCATTCCATTCCACTCGGGTGCATTCCATTCCATTCCATTCCATTCCATTCCATTCCATTCCATTCCGTTCTGCTCAGGTTGATTTCCATTCCATTCCATTCCATTCCATTCCATTCCATTCCATTCCATTCCATTCCATTCCATTCCATTCCATTCCATTCCATTCCATTCCGTTCTACTCGGCTTGAATCCATTGAGTTCCGTTCCGTTCCTTTCCGTCCCGACACGTCCCGTCCCGTCCCGTCCCGTCCCGTCCCGTCCCGTGTCGTTTTACTCGGGTTGATTCCTTTCCATTCCGTTCCGCTCGTTTCCGTTACGTTCCATTCCGTTCCAAGCGTGTTGGTTCAACTCCATTCTATTCTATTCTATTCCTTTCCCTTCCATTCCATTCCATTCCATTCCATTCTACTCGGGTTGATTCCATGCCATTCCGTTCCGCTCCATTCCGTTCCATGCGGGTTGGTTCAATTCCATTCTATTCTATTCTATTCCTTTCCCTTCCATTCCATTCCATTCCATTCCATTCTACTCGGGTTGATTCCATGCCATTCCGTTCCGTTCCATTCCGTCCCATCCCGACCCGTCCCATCCCGTCCCGTCCCGTCCCATCCCGTTCCGTTCCACATGGGTTGATTCAATTCCTTTCGGTTACATTGAATTCCATTCCATTCCATTCTACTCGGATTGATTCCATTCCATTCCATTCCATTCCATTCCATTCCATTCCATTCCATTCCATTCCATTCCATTGCGTTCCATTCGATTCGATTCCATTCCATTCCTTTCCATTCCATTCCAATCCATTCCATTCTACTTGGGTTGATTCCATTCCATTCCATTCCATTCCATTCGATTCCATTCAATTCCATTCCATTCCATTCCATTCCATTCCATTCCATTCCATTCCATTCCACTCGATTCCATTCCATTCCATTCCATTCCAATCCATTCCATTCTACTCGGGTGGATTCCATTCCATTCCATTCCTTTCCATTCCATTCCATTCCATTCCATTACATTCCATTCGGTTCCATTCCATTCCATTCCATTCCATTCCATTCCATTCCATTCCATTCCATTCCGTTCTAATCGGGTTGATTCCATTCTATTCCATTCCATTCCATTCCATTCCATTCAATTCCATTCCATTCCATTCCATTCCATTCCATTCCATTCTATTCCATTCCATTCTACTCCATTGAATTCCATTCCTTTCCATTCTATTCCATTCCATTCCATTCCTTTCCATTCCATTTAGTTCTACTCGGGTTGATTCCATTCCATTCCATTCCATTCCTTTCCATTCCATTCCAATCCATTCCATTCCATTACTTTCCATTCCATTCCATTCCAATCCATTCCATTCTACTCGGGTTGACTCCATTCCATTCCATTCCATTACATTACATTCCATTATATTCCATTCCATTCCATTCGATTCTGTTCGATTCCACTCCATTCCATTCCATTCCATTCCATTCCATTCCATTCCATTCCATTCGATTCCATTCCATTCCATTCGATTCCATTCCATTCCATTCCATTCCATTCCATTCCATTCCATTCCATTCCAATCCATTCCATTCTACTCGGGTTGATTCAATTCCATTCCATTCCATTCCATTCCATTCCATTCCATTCCATTCCATTCCATTCCTTTCGATTCCATTCCATTCCATTCCATTCCATTCCATTCCATTCCATTCCATTCCATTCCATTCCATTCCGTTCTACTCGTGTTGATTCCATTCCATTCCATTCCATTCCATTCCATTCCATTCCATTCCATTCCATTCCAACCCATTCCGTTCTACTCGGGTTGATTCCATTCCATTCCATTGAATTCCATTCCTTTCCATTCCATTCCATTCCATTCGATTCCATTCCATTCCATTCCATTCCAAACCATTCCATTCTACTCGGGTTCATCATTCCATTCCATTCCATTCCATTCCATTCCACTCGGGTTCATTCCATTCCATTCCATTCCATTCCATTCCATTCCATTCCATTCCACTCGGGTGCATTCCATTCCATTCCATTCCATTCCATTCCATTCCATTCCATTCCATTCCGTTCTGCTCAGGTTGATTTCCATTCCATTCTATTCCATTCCATTCCATTCCATTCCATTCCATTCCATTCCATTCCATTCCATTCCATTCCATTCCATTCCATTCCATTCCATTCCATTCCATTCCATTCCGTTCTACTCGGCTTGAATCCATTGAGTTCCGTTCCGTTCCGTTCCGTCCCGACACGTCCCGTCCCGTCCCGTCCCGTCCCGTCCCGTCCCGTGCCGTTTTACTCGGGTTGATTCCTTTCCATTCCGTTCCGCTCGTTTCCGTTACGTTCCATTCCGTTCCACGCGGGTTGGTTCAATTCCATTCTATTCTATTCTATTCCTTTCCCTTCCATTCCATTCCATTCCATTCCATTCTACTCGGGTTGATTCCATGCCATTCCGTTCCGCTCCATTCCGTACCACGCGGGTTGGTTCAATTCCATTCTATTCTATTCTATTCCTTTCCCTTCCATTCCATTCCATTCCATTCCATTCTACTCGGGTTGATTCCATGCCATTCCGTTCCGTTCCATTCCGTCCCATCCCGACCCGTCCCATCCCGTCCCGTCCCGTCCCATCCCGTTCCGTTCCACATGGGTTGATTCAATTCCTTTCGGTTACATTGAATTCCATTCCATTCCATTCTACTCGGATTGATTCCATTCCATTCCATTCCATTCCATTCCATACCATTCCATTCCATTCCATTTCATTCCATTCCATTCCATTCCATTTCTTTCGATTCCATTCGTTTCCATTCCATTCCATTCCATTCCAATCCATTCCATTCTACTCGGGTGGATTCCATTCCATTCCATTCCATTCCATTCCATTCCATTCCATTCCATTCCATTCCATTCCATTCCATTCCATTCCATTCCATTCCATTCCATTCCATTCCATTCCATTCCGTTCTAGTCGGGTTGATTCCATTCTATTCCATTCCATTCCATTCCATTCCATTCCATTCCATTCCATTCCATTCCATTCCATTCCATTCTATTCCATTCCATTCTACTCCATTGAATTCCATTCCATTCCATTCAATTCCATTCCATTCCATTCCTTTCCATTCCATTTAGTTCTACTCGGGTTGATTCCATTCCATTCCATTCCATTCCATTCCATTCCATTCCATTCCATTCCATTCCATTACTTTCCATTCCATTCCATTCCAATCCATTCCATTCTACTCGGGTTGACTCCATTCCATTCCATTCCATTCCATTCCATTCCATTCCATTCCATTCCATTCCATTCCATTATATTCCATTCTATTCCATTCGATTCCATTCGATTCCATTCCATTCCATTCCATTCCATTCGATTCCATTCCATTCCATTCGATTCCATTCCATTCCATTCGATTCCATTCCATTCCATTCCATTCCATTCCATTCCATTCCATTCCATTCCATTTACTCCATTCCGTTCTACTCGGGTTGATTCCATTGAGTTTGGTTCCGTCCCGTCCCGTCCCGTCCCGTCCCGTCCCGTCCCGTCCCGTCCCGTCCCGTCCCGTGCCGTTTTACTCAGGTTGATTCCTTTCCATTCCGTTCCGCTCGTTTCCTTTACTTTCCATTCCGTTCCACGCGGGTTGGTTCAATTCCATTCTATTCTATTCTATTCCTTTCCCTTCCATTCCATTCCATTCCATTCCATTCTACTCGGGTTGATTCCATGCCATTCCGTTCCGTTCCATTCCGTCCCATCCCGATCCGTCCCATCCCGTCCCGTCCAGTCCCATCCCGTTCCATTCCACATGGGTTGATTCAATTCCTTTCGGTTAGATTGAACTCCATTCCATTCCATTCTACTCGGATTGACTCCATTCCATTCCATTCCATTCCATTCCATTCCATTCCATTCCATTCCATTCCATTCCATTCCATTCTACTCGGGTTGATTCCATTCTATTCCATTCCATTCCATTCCATTCCATTCCATTCCATTCCATTCCATTCCATTCCATTCCATTCCATTCAATTCCATTCCATTCCATTTCATTCCATTCCATTCCATTCCATTCCATTCCATTCGATTCCATTCCATTCCATTCCATTCCATTCCATTCCATTCCATTCCATTCCACTCCATTCCATTCCATTCCGTTCTACTCGGGTTGATTCCATTCTATTCCATTCCATTCCGTTCGATTCCATTTGATTCCATTCGATTCCATTCCATTCCATTCCATTCCCTTCCATTCCATTCTATTCCATTGAATTCCATTCCATTCCATTCCATTCCATTCCATTCCATTCCATTCCATTCCATTCCATTCCATTCCATTCCATTCCAATACATTCCATTCTACTCTGGTTGATTCCATTCGATTCCATTCCATTCCATTCCATTCGTCTCCATTCGATTCCATTCCATTCCATTCCATTCTATTCCATTGAATTCCATTGAATTCCATTCCATTCCATTCCATTCCATTCCATTCCATTCGATTCCATTCCATTCCATTCCATTCCATTCGATTCCATTCCATTCCATTCCATTCCATTCCATTCCATTCCATTCCATTCCGTTCTACTCGGGTTGATTCCATTCTATTCCATTCCATTCCGTTCGATTCCATTTGATTCCATTCGATTCCATTCCATTCCATTCCATTCCCTTCCATTCCATTCTATTCCATTGAATTCCATTCCATTCCATTCCATTCCAATCCATTCCATTCCATTCCATTCCGTTCTACTCTGATTGATTCCATTCCATTCCATTCCATTCCAATCCATTCCATTCTACTCGGGTTGATTCCATTCCATTCCATTCCATTCCATTCCATTCCATTCCATTCCATTCTATTCCTTTCGATTCCATTCCATTCCATTAAATTCCATTCCATTCCATTCCATTCCATTCCATTCCATTCCATTCCATTCCATTCCGTTCTACTCGGGTTGATTCCACTCCATTCCATTCCATTCCATTCCATTCCATACCATTCCATTCGATTCCATTCCATTCCATTCCATTCCATTCCATTCCATTCCATTCCATTCCGTTCTAGTCGGGTTGATTCCATTCTATTCCATTCCATTCCATTCCATTCCATTCCATTCCATTCGATTCCATTCCATTCCATTCCATTCTATTCCATTCCATTCTACTCCATTGAATTCCATTCCATTCCATTCAATTCCATTCCATTCCATTCCATTCCATTCCATTCTATTCCATTCCATTCTACTCCATTGAATTCCATTCCATTCCATTCTATTCCATTCCATTCCACTCCTTTCCATTCCATTTAGTTCTACTCGGGTTGATTCCATTCCATTCCATTCCATTCCTTTCCATTCCATTCCAATCCATTCCATTCCATTACTTTCCATTCCATTCCATTCCAATCCATTCCATTCTACTCGTGTTGACTCCATTCCATTCCATTCCATTACATTACATTCCATTGTATTCCATTCCATTCCATTCGATTCCGTTCGATTCCACTCCATTCCATTCCATTCCATTCCATTCCATTCCATTCCATTCCATTCCATTCCATTCGATTCCATTCCATTCCATTCCATTCCATTCCATTCCATTCCATTCCATTCCAATCCATTCCATTCTACTCGGGTTGATTCAATTCCATTCCATTCCATTCCATTCCATTCCATTCCATTCCATTCCATTCCATTCCTTTCGATTCCATTCCATTCCATTCCATTCCATTCCATTCCATTCCATTCCATTCCATTCCATTCCATTCCATTCCATTCCATTCCATTCCATTCCATTCCATTCCGTTCTACTCGGGTTGATTCCATTCCATTCCATTCCATTCCATTCCATTCCATTCCATTCCATTCCAACCCATTCCGTTCTACTCGGGTTGATTCCATTCCATTCCATTGAATTCCATTGAATTCCATTCCATTCCATTCCATTCCATTCCATTCCATTCCATTCCATTCCATTCCATTCCATTCCAAACCATTCCATTCTACTCGGGTTCATCATTCCATTCCATTCCATTCCATTCCATTCCACTCGGGTTCATTCCATTCCATTCCATTCCATTCCATTCCATTCCATTCCATTCCATTCCATTCCGTTCTACTCGGCTTGAATCCATTGAGTTCCGTTCCGTTCCGTTCCGTCCCGACACGTCCCGTCCCGTCCCGTCCCGTCGCGTCCCGTCCCGTGCCGTTTTACTCGGGTTGATTCCTTTCCATTCCGTTCCGCTCGTTTCCGTTACGTTCCATTCCGTTCCACGCGGGTTGGTTCAATTCCATTCTATTCTATTCTATTCCTTTCCCTTCCATTCCATTCCATTCCATTCCATTCTACTCGGGTTGATTCCATGCCATTCCGTTCCGCTCCATTCCGTTCCACGCGGGTTGGTTCAATTCCATTCTATTCTATTCTATTCCTTTCCCTTCCATTCCATTCCATTCCATTCCATTCTACTCGGGTTGATTCCATGCCATTCCGTTCCGTTCCATTCCGTCCCATCCCGACCCGTCCCATCCCGTCCCGTCCCGTCCCATCCCGTTCCGTTCCACATGGGTTGATTCAATTCCTTTCGGTTACATTGAATTCCATTCCATTCCATTCTACTCGGATTGATTCCATTCCATTCCATTCCATTCCATTCCATTCCATACCATTCCATTCCATACCATTTCATTCCATTCCATTCCATTCCATTTCTTTCGATTCCATTCGTTTCCATTCCATTCCATTCCATTCCAATCCATTCCATTCTACTCGGGTTGATTCCATTCCATTCCATTCCATTCCATTCCATTCCATTCCATTCCACTCGATTCCATTCCATTCCTTTCCATTCCATTCCAATCCATTCCATTCTACTCGGGTGGATTCCATTCCATTCCATTCCATTCCATTCCATTCCATTCCATTCCATTCCATTCCATTCCATTCCATTCGATTCCATTCCATTCCATTCCATTCCATTCCATTCCATTCCATTCCGTTCTAGTCGGGTTGATTCCATTCTATTCCATTCCATTCCATTCCATTCCATTCCATTCCATTCCATTCCATTCCATTCTATTCCATTCCATTCTACTCCATTGAATTCCATTCCATTCCATTCAATTCCATTCCATTCCATTCCTTTCCATTCCATTTAGTTCTACTCGGGTTGATTCCATTCCATTCCATTCCATTCCATTCCATTCCATTCCATTCCATTCCATTCCATTCCATTCCATTCCATTCCATTCCTTTCCATTCCATTCCATTCCAATCCATTCCATTCTACTCGGGTTGACTCCATTCCATTCCATTCCATTCCATTCCATTCCATTCCATTCCATTCCATTCCATTCCATTCCATTCCATTCCATTATATTCCATTCTATTCCATTCGATTCCGTTCGATTCCATTCCATTCCATTCCATTCCATTCCATTCCATTCCATTCCATTCGATTCCATTCCATTCCATTCGATTCCATTCCATTCCATTCCATTCCATTCCATTCCATTCCATTTACTCCATTCCGTTCTACTCGGGTTGATTCCATTGAGTTTGGTTCCGTCCCGTCCCGTCCCGTCCCGTCCCGTGCCGTTTTACTCAGGTTGATTCCTTTCCATTCCGTTCCGCTCGTTTCCTTTACTTTCCATTCCGTTCCACGCGGGTTGGTTCAATTCCATTCTATTCTATTCTATTCCTTTCCCTTCCATTCCATTCCATTCCATTCCATTCTACTCGGGTTGATTCCATGCCATTCCGTTCCGTTCCATTCCGTCCCATCCCGATCCGTCCCATCACGTCCCGTCCCGTCCCGTCCCATCCCGTTCCATTCCACATGGGTTGATTCAATTCCTTTCGGTTAGATTGAACTCCATTCCATTCCATTCTACTCGGATTGACTCCATTCCATTCCATTCCATTCCATTCCATTCCATTCCATTCCATTCCATTCCATTCCATTCCAATCCATTCCATTCTACTCGGGTTGATTCCATTCTATTCCATTCCATTCCATTCCATTCCATTCCATTCCATTCCATTCCATTCCATTCCATTCCATTCCATTTCATTCCATTCCATTCCATTCCATTCCATTCCATTCCATTCCATTCCATTCGATTCCATTCCATTCCATTCCATTCCATTCCATTCCATTCCATTCCATTCCATTCCGTTCTACTCGGGTTGATTCCATTCTATTCCATTCCATTCCGTTCGATTCCATTTGATTCCATTCGATTCCATTCCATTCCATTCCATTCCCTTCCATTCCATTCTATTCCATTGAATTCCATTCCATTCCATTCCATTCCATTCCATTCCATTCCATTCCATTCCATTCCATTCCATTCCAATACATTCCATTCTACTGTGGTTGATTCCATTCCATTCCATTCCATTCCATTCCATTCGTCTCCATTCGATTCCATTCCATTCCATTCCATTCTATTCCATTGAATTCCATTGAATTCCATTCCATTCCATTCCATTCCATTCCATTCCATTCGATTCCATTCCATTCCATTCCATTCCATTCCATTCCATTCCATTCCATTCCATTCCATTCCATTCCATTCCATTCCATTCCGTTCTACTCGGGTTGATTCCATTCTATTCCATTCCATTCCGTTCGATTCCATTTGATTCCATTCGATTCCATTCCATTCCATTCCATTCCCTTCCATTCCATTCTATTCCATTGAATTCCATTCCATTCCATTCCATTCCATTCCATTCCATTCCGTTCTACTCTGATTGATTCCATTCCATTCCATTCCATTCCATTCCATTGAGTTCCATTCGATTCCATTTGATTCCATTCCATTCCATTCCATTCCAATCCATTCCATTCTACTCGGGTTGATTCCATTCCATTCCATTCCATTCCATTCCATTCCATTCCATTCCATTCCATTCCATTCCATTCCGTTCTACTCGGGTTGATTCCACTCCATTCCATTCCATTCCATTCCATTCCATACCATTCCATTCGATTCCATTCCATTCCATTCCATTCCATTCCATTCCATTCCATTCCATTCCGTTCTAGTCGGGTTGATTCCATTCTATTCCATTCCATTCCATTCCATTCCATTCCATTCCATTCGATTCCATTCCATTCCATTCCATTCTATTCCATTCCATTCTACTCCATTGAATTCCATTCCATTCCATTCAATTCCATTCCATTCCATCCCTTTCCATTCCATTTAGTTCTACTCATGTTGATTCCATTCCATTCCATTCCATTCCATTCCATTCCATTCCATTCAATTCCATTCCATTCCGTTACTTTCCATTCCATTCCATTCCAATCCATTCCATTCTACTCGGGTTGACTCCATTCCATTCCATTCCTTTCCATTCCATTGTATTCCATTCTATTCCATTCGATTCCGTTCGATTCCATTCCATTCCATTCCATTCCATCCCATTGCATTCCATTCCATTCCATTCCATTCCATTCCTTTCTACTCGGGTTGATTCCATTCCATTCCTTTCCATTCCATTCCATTCCATTCCATTCCATTCCATTCCATTCCATTCCATTCCATTCCATTCACTTCCATTCCATTCCATTCCAATCCATTCCATTCTACTCGGGTTGATTCCATTCCATTCCATTGCATTCGACTCCATTCGATTCCATTCGATTCCATTCCATTCCATTCCGTTCCATTCCATTCCATTCCATTCCATTCTATTCCATTGAATTCCATTCCATTCCATTCCATTCCATTCCATTCCATTCCATTCCTTTCCATTCCATTCCATTCCATTCCATTCCGTTCTACTCGGGTTGATTCCATTCCATTCCATTCCATTCCATTCCATTCCATTCCATTCCATTCCATTCCATTCCATTCCAATCTATTCCATTCTATTCAATTCGATTCCATTCGATTCCATTCAATTCCATTCAATTCCATTCCATTCCATTCCAATCCATTCCATTCTACTCGGGTTGATTCCATTCCATTCCATTCCATTCCATTCCATTCCATTCCATTCCATTCCATTCCATTCGATTCCATTCCATTCCATTCCATTCCATTCCATTCCATTCCATTCCATTCCATTCCATTCCATTCCATTCCATTCCAATCTATTCCATTCGATTCCATTCCATTCCATTCCATTCCATTCCATTCCATTCCATTCCAATCCATTCCATTCTACTCGTGTTGATTCCCTTCCATTCCATTCCACTCCATTCCATTCCATTCCATTCCATTCCATTCCATTCCATTCCATTCCATTCCATTCCATTCCATTCCATTCCGTTCTACTCGGGTTGATTCCATTCTATTCCATTACATTCCATTCGATTCCATTCGATTCCATTCGATTCCTTTCCATTCCATTCCATTCCATTCCATTCCATTCCATTCTATTCCATTCCATTCCATTCCATTCCATTCCATTCCATTCCAATCCATTCCCTTCCGTTCTATTCGGGTTGATTCCATTCCATTCCATTCCATTCCATTCCATTCCATTCCATTCCATTCCATTCCATTCCATTGCATTCCATTCGATTCCATTCGATTCCATTCCATTCCATTCCATTCCATTCCATTGAATTCCATTCCATTCCATTCCATTCTATTCCATTCCATTCCATTCTGTTCCATTCTATATCATTCCATTCCATTCCGTTCCACTCGGGTTGATTCCATTCTATTCCATTCCATTCCATTCGATTCCATTCGATATCATTCGATTCCATTCCATTCCATTCCATTCCATTCCATTCCATTCCATTCCATTCCATTCTATTCCATTCCATTCCATTCCATTCCATTCTATTCCATTCCATTCCATTCCATTCCATTCCATTCTATTGCATTCCATTCCATTCCGTTCTACTCGGGTTGATTCCATTCCATTCCATTTCATTCCATTCCTTTCCATTCCATTCCATTCGATTCCATTCGATTCCATTCCATTCCATTCCATTCCAATCCATTCCATTCTACTCGGGTTGATTCCATTCCATTCCATTCCATTCCATTCCATTCCATTCCATTCCATTCCATTCCATTCCATTCCACTCGATTCCATTCCATTCCATTCCATTCCATTCCATTCCAATCCATTCCATTCTACTCGGGTGGATTCCATTCCATTCCATTCTTTTCCATTCCATTCCATTCCATTCCATTCCATTACATTCCATTCGGTTCCATTCCATTCCATTCCATTCCATTCCATTCCATTCCATTCCATTCCATTCCTTTCTAATCGGGTTGATTCCATTCTATTCCATTCCATTCCATTCCATTCCATTCCATTCAATTCCATTCCATTCCATTCCATTCCATTCCATTCTATTCCATTCCATTCTACTCCATTGAATTCCATTCCATTCCATTCTATTCCATTCCATTCCATTCCTTTCCATTCCATTTAGTTCTACTCGGGTTGATTCCATTCCATTCCATTCCATTCCTTTCCATTCCATTCCATTCCATTCCATTCCATTCCATTCCATTCCATTCCGTTCTACTCGGCTTTAATCCATTGAGTTCCGTTCCGTTCCGTTCCGTCCCGACACGTCCCGTCCCGTCCCGTCCCGTCCCGTCCCGTCCCGTGCCGTTTTACTCGGGTTGATTCCTTTCCATTCCGTTCCGCTCGTTTCCGTTACGTTCCATTCCGTTCCACGCGGGTTGGTTCAATTCCATTCTATTCTATTCTATTCCTTTCCCTTCCATTCCATTCCATTCCATTCCATTCTACTCGGGTTGATTCCATGCCATTCCGTTCCGCTCCATTCCGTTCCACGCGGGTTGGTTCAATTCCATTCTATTCTATTCTATTCCTTTCCCTTCCATTCCATTCCATTCCATTCCATTCTACTCGGGTTGATTCCATGCCATTCCGTTCCGTTCCATTCCGTCCCATCCCGACCCGTCCCATCCCGTCCCGTCCCGTCCCATCCCGTTCCGTTCCACATGGGTTGATTCAATTCCTTTCGGTTACATTGAATTCCATTCCATTCCATTCTACTCGGATTGATTCCATTCCATTCCATTCCATTCCATTCCATTCCATTCCATTCCATTCCATTCCATTTCATTCCATTCCATTCCATTCCATTGCGTTCCATTCGATTCGATTCCATTCCATTCCTTTCCATTCCATTCCAATCCATTCCATTCTACTTGGGTTGATTCCATTCCATTCCATTCCATTCCATTCCATTCCATTCCATTCCATTCCATTCCACTCGATTCCATTCCATTCCATTCCATTCCATTCCAATCCATTCCATTCTACTCGGGTGGATTCCATTCCATTCCATTCCTTTCCATTCCATTCCATTCCATTCCATTCCATTACATTCCATTCGGTTCCATTCCATTCCATTCCATTCCATTCCATTCCATTCCATTCCATTCCGTTCTAATCGGGTTGATTCCATTCTATTCCATTCCATTCCATTGAATTCCATTCCATTCAATTCCATTCCATTGCATTCCATTCCATTCCATTCTATTCCATTCCATTCTACTCCATTGAATTCCATTCCATTCCATTCTATTCCATTCCATTCCATTCCTTTCCATTCCATTTAGTTCTACTCGGGTTGATTCCATTCCATTCCATTCCATTCCTTTCCATTCCATTCCAATCAATTCCATTCCATTCCTTTCCATTCCATTCCATTCCAATCCATTCCATTCTACTCGGGTTGACTCCATTCCATTCCATTCCATTACATTACATTCCATTATATTCCATTCCATTCCATTCGATTCCGTTCGATTCCACTCCATTCCATTCCATTCCATTCCATTCCATTAAATTCCATTCGATTCCATTCCATTCCATTCTATTCCATTCCATTCCATTCCATTCCATTCCATTCCATTCCATTCCATTCCATTCCAATCCATTCCATTCTACTCGGGTTGATTCAATTCCATTCCATTCCATTCCATTCGATTCCATTCCATTCCATTCCATTCCATTCCATTCCATTCCATTCCATTCCATTCCATTCCATTCCATTCCATTCCATTCCATTCCATTCAGTTTCATTCCATTCCATTCCATTCCATTCCATTCCATTCCATTCCATTCGATTTAATTCCATTCCATTCCATTCCGTTCTACTCGGGTTGATTCCATTCTATTCCATTCCATTCCGTTCGATTCCATTCGATTCCATTCGACTCCATTCCATTCCATTCCATTCCCTTCCATTCCATTCTATTCCATTGAATTCCATTCCATGGCATTCCATTCCATTCCATTCCATTCCATTCCATTCCATTCCATTCCGTTCTACACTGATTGACTCCATTCCATTCCATTCGATTCCATTCCATTCCATTCCATTCCATTCCATTCCAATACATTCCATTCTACTCGGGTTGATTCCATTCCATTCCATTCCATTCCATTCCATTCCATTCCATTCCATTCCATTCCATTCTATTCCTTTCGATTCCATTCCATTCCATTAAATTCCATTCCATTCCATTCCATTCCATTCCATTCCATTCCATTCCATTCCATTCCGTTCTACTCAGGTTGATTCCACTCCATTCCATTCCATTCCATTCCATACCATTCCATTCGATTCCATTCCATTCCATTCCATTCCATTCCATTCCATTCCATTCCATTCCATTCCATTCCATTCCACTCGGGTTGATTCCATTCTATTCCATTCCATTCCCTTCTATTCCATTTGATATCATTCGATTCCATTCCATCCCATTCCATTCCATTCCATTCCATTCCATTCCGTTCTTCTTGGGTTGATTCCATTCCATTCCATTTCATTCGATTCCATTCCATTCCATTTCTTTCGATTCCATTCGATTCCATTCCATTCCATTCCATTCCAATCCTTTGCATTCTACTCAGTTTGATTCCATTCCATTCCATTCCATTCCATTCAATTCCATTCCATTCCATTTCATTCCATTCCATTCCATTTCATTCCATTCCATTCCATTCCATTCCATTCCATTCCATTCCATTCCATTCCATTCCATTCGATTCCATTCCATTCCATTCCATTCCATTCCATTCCGTTCTACTCGGGTTGATGCCATTCTATTCCATTCCATTCCGTTCGATTCCATTTGATTCCATTCGATTCCATTCCATTCCATTCCATTCCCTTCCATTCCATTCTATTCCATTGAATTCCATTCCATTCCATTCCATTCCATTCCATTCCGTTCTACTCTGATTGATTCCATTAAATTCCATTCCATTCCATTCCGTTCTACTCTGATTGATTCCATTAAATTCCATTCCATTCCATTCCATTCGATTCCATTCCATTCCATTCCATTCCATTCCATTCCATTCCATTCCATTGCATTCCATTCCATTCCAATACATTCCATTCTACTCTGGTTGATTCCACTCCATTCCATTCAATTCCATTCCATTCGTCTCCATTCGATTCCATTCGATTCCATTCCATTCCATTCCATGGAATTCCATTCCATTCCACTCCATTCCATTCCATTCCATTCCATTCCATTCCATTCCATTCCATTCCATTCCGTTCTACTCGGGTTGATTCCATTCCATTCCATTCCATTCCATTCCATTCCATTCCATTCCATTCCACTCCATTCCATTCGATTCCATTCGATTCCATTCCATTCCATTCCATTCCATTCCAATCCATTCCATTCTACTCGGGTTGATTCCATTCCATTCCATTCCATTCCATTCCATTCCATTCCATTCCATTCCATTCCATTCCATTCCATTCCTTTCCATTCCATTCCATTCCATAGCATTCCATTCGATTCCGTTAGATTCCATTCCATTCCATTCCATTCCATTCCATTCCATTCCATTCCGTTCCACTCGGGTTGATTCCATTCTATTCCATTCCATTCCATTCGATTCCATTCGATATCATTCGATTCCATTCCATCCCATTCCATTCCATTCCATTCCGTTCTACTCGGGTTGATTCCATTCCATTTCATTCCATTCCATTCCATTCCATTTCTTTCGATTCCATTCGTTTCCATTCCATTCCATTCCATTCCAATCCATTCCATTCTACTCGGGTTGATTCCATTCCATTCCATTCCATTCCATTCCATTCCATTCCATTCCATTCCATTCCATTCCACTCGATTCCATTCCATTCCACTCGATTCCATTCCATTCCTTTCCATTCCATTCCAATCCATACCATTCTACTCGGGTGGATTCCATTCCATTCCATTCCATTCCATTCCATTCCATTCCATTCCATTCCATTCCATTCGATTCCATTCCATTCCATTCCATTCCATTCCATTCCATTCCATTCCGTTCTAGTCGGGTTGATTCCATTCTATTCCATTCCATTCCATTCCATTCCATTCCATTCCATTCCATTCCATTCCATTCCATTCCATTCTATTCCATTCCATTCTACTCCATTGAATTCCATTCCATTCCATTCAATTCCATTCCATTCCATTCCTTTCCATTCCATTTAGTTCTACTCGGGTTGATTCCATTCCATTCCATTCCATTCCATTCCATTCCATTCCATTCCATTCCATTCCATTCCATTACTTTCCATTCCATTCCATTCCAATCCATTCCATTCTACTCGGGTTGACTCCATTCCATTCCATTCCATTCCATTCCATTCCATTCCATTCCATTCCATTCCATTCCATTATATTCCATTCTATTCCATTCGATTCCGTTCGATTCCATTCCATTCCATTCCATTCCATTCCATTCCATTCCATTCCATTCGATTCCATTCCATTCCATTCCATTCCATTCCATTCCATTCCATTCCATTCCATTCCATTCCATTCCATTCCATTCCATTCCATTTACTCCATTCCGTTCTACTCGGGTTGATTCCATTGAGTTTGGTTCCGTCCCGTCCCGTCCCGTCCCGTCCCGTCCCGTGCCGTTTTACTCAGGTTGATTCCTTTCCATTCCGTTCCGCTCGTTTCCTTTAGTTTCCATTCCGTTCCACGCGGGTTGGTTCAATTCCATTCTATTCTATTCTATTCCTTTCCCTTCCAATCCATTCCATTCCATTCCATTCTACTCGGGTTGATTCCATGCCATTCCGTTCCGTTCCATTCCGTCCCATCCCGATCCGTCCCATCCCGTCCTGTCCCGTCCCATCCCGTTCCATTCCACATGGGTTGATTCAATTCCTTTCGGTTAGATTGAACTCCATTCCATTCCATTCTACTCGGATTGACTCCATTCCATTCCATTCCATTCCATTCCATTCCATTCCATTCCATTCCATTCCATTCCATTCCAATCCATTCCATTCTACTCGGGTTGATTCAATTCTATTCCATTCCATTCCATTCCATTCCATTCCATTCCATTCCATTCCATTCCATTGCATTCCATTCCATTCCATTCCATTCCATTCCATTCCATTCCATTCCATTCGATTCCATTCCATTCCATTCCATTCCATTCCATTCCATTCGATTCCATTCCATTCCATTCCATTCCATTCCATTCCATTCCATTCCATTCCATTCCATTCCGTTCCACTCGGGTTGATTCCATTCTATTCCATTCCATTCCCTTCTATTCCATTCGATATCATTCGATTCCATTCCATCCCATTCCATTCCATTCCATTCCATTCCGTTCTTCTTGGGTTGATTCCATTCCATTCCATTTCATTCCATTCCATTCCATTCCATTTCTTTCGATTCCATTCGATTCCATTCCATTCCATTCCATTCCAATCCATTGCATTCTACTCAGTTTGATTCCATTCCATTCCATTCCATTCCATTCATATCCATTCCATTCCATTCCATTCAATTCCACTCGATTCCATTCCATTCCTTTCCATTCCATTCAATTCCATTCGATTCCATTCGATTCCATTCCATTCCATTCCATTCCAATCCATTCCATTCTACTCGGGTTGATTCCATTCCATTCCATTCCATTCCATTCCATTCCATTCCATTCCATTCCATTCCATTCTATCCCTTTCGATTCCATTCCATTCCGTTAAATTCCATTCCATTCCATTCCATTCCATTCCATTCCATTGCATTCCATTCCGTTCTACTCGGGTTGATTCCACTCCATTCCATTCCATTCCATTCCATACCATTCCATTCCATTCCATTCCATTCCATTCCATTCCATTCCATTCCATTCCATTCCATTCCATTCCATTCCGTTCTAGTCGGGTTGATTCCATTCTATTCCATTCCATTCCATTCCATTCCATTCCATTCCATTCCATTCCATTCCATTCCATTCCATTCCATTCTATTCCATTCCATTCAACTCCATTGAATTCCTATCCATTCCATTCAATTCCATTCCATTCCATCCCTTTCCATTCCATTTAGTTCTACTCGGGTTGATTCCATTCCATTCCATTCCATTCCATTCCATTCCATTCCATTCAATTCCATTCCATTCCGTTACGTTCCATTCCATTCCATTCCAATCCATTCCATTCTACTCGGGTAGACTCCATTCCATTCCATTCCATTCCATTCCATTCCATTCCATTCCATTCCATTATATTCCATTCTATTCCATTCGATTCCGTTCGATTCCATTCCATTCCATTCCATTCCATTCCATTCCATTCCATTCCATTCCATTCCATTCCATTCGATTCCATTCCATTCCATTCGATTCCATTCCATTCCATTCCATTCCATTCCATTCCATTCCATTTACTCCATTCCGTTCTACTCGGGTTGATTCCATTGAGTTTGGTTCCGTCCCGTCCCGTCCCGTCCCGTCCCGTCCCGTGCCGTTTTACTCAGGTTGATTCCTTTCCATTCCGTTCCGCTCGTTTCCTTTAGTTTCCATTCCGTTCCACGCGGGTTGGTTCAATTCCATTCTATTCTATTCTATTCCTTTCCCTTCCCTTCCATTCCATTCCATTCCATTCTACTCGGGTTGATTCCATGCCATTCCGTTCCGTTCCATTCCGTCCCATCCCGATCCGTCCCATCCCGTCCTGTCCCGTCCCATCCCGTTCCATTCCACATGGGTTGATTCAATTCCTTTCGGTTAGATTGAACTCCATTCCATTCCATTCTACTCGGATTGACTCCATTCCATTCCATTCCATTCCATTCCATTCCAATCCATTCCATTCTACTCGGGTTGATTCCATTCTATTCCATTCCATTCCATTCCATTCCATTCCATTCCATTCCATTCCATTTCATTCCATTCCATTCCATTCCATTCCATTCCATTCCATTCCATTCCATTCCATTCGATTCCATTCCATTCCATTCCATTCCATTCCATTCCATTCCATTCCATTCCATTCCATTCCATTCCGTTCTACTCGGGTTGATTCCATTCTATTCCTTTCCATTCCGTTCGATTCCATTTGATTCCATTCGATTCCATTCCATTCCATTCCATTCCCTTCCATTCCATTCTATTCCATTGAATTCCATTCCATTCCATTCCATTCCATTCCATTCCATTCCATTCCGTTCTACTCTGATTGATTCCATTCCATTCCATTCCATTCCATTCCATTCCATTCCATTCCATTCCATTCCATTCCATTCCATTCCATTCCATTCCGTTCTAGTCGGGTTGATTCCATTCTATTCCATTCCATTCCATTCCATTCCATTCCATTCCATTCCATTCCATTCCATTCCATTCCATTCCATTCTATTCCATTCCATTCAACTCCATTGAATTCCAATCCATTCCATTCAATTCCATTCCATTCCGTCCCTTTCCATTCCATTTAGTTCTACTCGGGTTGATTCCATTCCATTCCATTCCATTCCATTCCATTCCATTCCATTCAATTCCATTCCATTCCGTTACGTTCCATTCCATTCCATTCCAATCCATTCCATTCTACTCGGGTTGACTCCATTCCATTCCATTCCATTCCATTCCATTCCATTCCATTCCATTCCATTATATTCCATTCTATTCCATTCGATTCCGTTCGATTCCATTCCATTCCATTCCATTCCATTCCATTCCATTCCATTCCATTCCATTCCATTCGATTCCATTCCATTCCATTCGATTCCATTCCATTCCATTCCATTCCATTCCATTCCATTCCATTCCATTTACTCCATTCCGTTCTACTCGGGTTGATTCCATTGAGTTTGGTTCCGTCCCGTCCCGTCCCGTCCCGTCCCGTCCCGTGCCGTTTTACTCAGGTTGATTCCTTTCCATTCCGTTCCGCTCGTTTCCTTTAGTTTCCATTCCGTTCCACGCGGGTTGGTTCAATTCCATTCTATTCTATTCTATTCCTTTCCCTTCCCTTCCATTCCATTCCATTCCATTCTACTCGGGTTGATTCCATGCCATTCCGTTCCGTTCCATTCTGTCCCATCCCGATCCGTCCCATCCCGTCCTGTCCCGTCCCATCCCGTTCCATTCCACATGGGTTGATTCAATTCCTTTCGGTTAGATTGAACTCCATTCCATTCCATTCTACTCGGATTGACTCCATTCCATTCCATTCCATTCCATTCCATTCCAATCCATTCCATTCTACTCGGGTTGATTCCATTCTATTCCATTCCATTCCATTCCATTCCATTCCATTCCATTCCATTCCATTTCATTCCATTCCATTCCATTCCATTCCATTCCATTCCATTCCATTCCATTCGATTCCATTCCATTCCATTCCATTCCATTCCATTCCATTCCATTCCATTCCGTTCTACTCGGGTTGATTCCATTCTATTCCTTTCCATTCCGTTCGATTCCATTTGATTCCATTCGATTCCATTCCATTCCATTCCATTCCCTTCCATTCCATTCTATTCCATTGAATTCCATTCCATTCCATTCCATTCCATTCCATTCCATTCCATTCCGTTCTACTCTGATTGATTCCATTCCATTCCATTCCATTCCATTCCATTCCATTCCATTCCATTCCATTCCATTCCATTCCAATACATTCCATTCTACTCTGGTTGATTCCATTCCATTCCATTCCATTCCATTCCATTCGTCTGCATTCGATTCCATTCCATTCCATTCCATTCTATTCCATTGAATTCCATTGAATTCCATTCCATTCCATTCCATTCCATTCCATTCGATTCCATTCCATTCCATTCCATTCCATTCGATTCCATTCCATTCCATTCCATTCCATTCCATTCCATTCCATTCCATTCCATTCCAATCTATTCCATTCCATTCCATTCTATTCCATTCGTTTCCATTCCATTCCATTTCATTTTATTCCATTACATTCCATTCCATTCTATTCCATTGAATTCCATTCCATTCCATTCCATTCCATTCCATTCCATTCCATTCCATTCCGTTCTACTCGGGTTGATTCCACTCCATTCCATTCCATTCCATTCCATTCCATTCCACTCGGGTTGATCATTCCATTCCATTCCATTCCATTCCATTCCATTCCATTCCATTCCATTCCATTCCGTTCCATTCCGTTCCATTCCACTCGGGCTCATTCCATTCCATTCCATTCAATTCCATTCCATTCCATTCCATTGCATTCCATTCCATTCCATTCCATTCCGTTCTACTCGGTTTGATTTCCATTCCATTCCATTCCATTCCATTCCATTCCATTCCATTCCATTCCATTCCATTCCATTCCATTCCATTCCATTCCTTTCCATTTACTCCATTCCGTTCTACTCGGGTTGATTCCATTGAGTTTGTTTCCGTTCCGTTCCGTCCCGTCCCGTCCCGTCCCGTCCCGTCCCGTGCCGTTTTACTCAGGTTGATTCCTTTCCATTCCGTTCCGCTCGTTTTCGTTGCGTTCCATTCCGTTCCACGCGGGTTGGTTCAATTCCATTCTATTCTATTCTATTCCTTTCCATTCCATTCCATTCCATTCCATTCCATTCTACTCGGGTTGATTCCATGCCATTCCGTTCCGTTCCATTCCGTCCCATCCCGAACCGTCCCATCACGTCCCGTCCCGTCCCATCCCGTTCCGTTCCACATGGGTTGATTCAATTCCTTTCGGTTACATTGAATTCCATTCCATTCCATTCTACTCGGATTGATTCCATTCCATTCCATTCCATTCCATTCCATTCCATTCCATTCCATTCCATTCCTTTCCATTCCAATCCATTCCATGCTACTCGGGTTGATTCCATTCCATTCCATTCCATTCCATTCCATTCCATTCCATTCCATTCCATTCCATTCCATTCCATTCCATTTCATTCCATTCCATTCCATTTCATTCCATTCCATTCCATTTCATTCCATTCCATTCCATTCCATTCCATTCCATTCCATTCCATTCCATTCCATTCCATTCCATTCGATTCCATTCCATTCCATTCCATTCCATTCCATTCCATTCGATTCCATTCCATTCCATTCCATTCCATTCCATTCCATTCCGTTCTACTCGGGTTGATGCCATTCTATTCCATTCCATTCCGTTCGATTCCATTTGATTCCATTCGATTCCATTCCATTCCATTCCATTCCCTTCCATTCCATTCTATTCCATTGAATTCCATTCCATTCCATTCCATTCCATTCCATTCCGTTCTACTCTGATTGATTCCATTAAATTCCATTCCATTCCATTCCGTTCTACTCTGATTGATTCCATTAAATTCCATTCCATTCCATTCCATTCGATTCCATTCCATTCCATTCCATTCCATTCCATTCCATTCCATTGCATTCCATTCCATTCCAATACATTCCATTCTACTCTGGTTGATTCCACTCCATTCCATTCCATTCCATTCCATTCGTCTCCATTCGATTAGATTCGATTCCATTCCATTCCATTCCATGGAATTCCATTCCATTCCACTCCATTCCATTCCATTCCATTCCATTCCATTCCATTCCATTCCATTCCATTCCGTTCTACTCGGGTTGATTCCATTCCATTCCATTCCATTCCATTCCATTCCATTCCATTCCATTCCATTCCACTCCATTCCATTCGATTCCATTCGATTCCATTCCATTCCATTCCATTCCATTCCAATCCATTCCATTCTACTCGGGTTGATTCCATTCCATTCCATTCCATTCCATTCCATTCCATTCCATTCCATTCCATTCCATTCCATTCCTTTCCATTCCATTCCATTCCATAGCATTCCATTCGATTCCATTAGATTCCATTCCATTCCATTCCATTCCATTCCATTCCATTCCATTCCGTTCCACTCGGGTTGATTCCATTCTATTCCATTCCATTCCATTCGATTCCATTCGATATCATTCGATTCCATTCCATCCCATTACATTCCATTCCATTCCGTTCTACTCGGGTTGATTCCATTCCATTTCATTCCATTCCATTCCATTCCATTTCTTTCGATTCCATTCGTTTCCATTCCATTCCATTCCATTCCAATCCATTCCATTCTACTCGGGTTGATTCCATTCCATTCCATTCCATTCCATTCCATTCCATTCCATTCCATTCCATTCCATTCCACTCGATTCCATTCCATTCCACTCGATTCCATTCCATTCCTTTCCATTCCATTCCAATCCATTCCATTCTACTCGGGTGGATTCCATTCCATTCCATTCCATTCCATTCCATTCCATTCCATTCCATTCCATTCCATTCGATTCCATTCCATTCCATTCCATTCCATTCCATTCCATTCCATTCCGTTCTAGTCGGGTTGATTCCATTCTATTCCATTCCATTCCATTCCATTCCATTCCATTCCATTCCATTCCATTCCATTCCATTCTATTCCATTCCATTCTACTCCATTGAATTCCATTCCATTCCATTCAATTGCATTCCATTCCATTCCTTTCCATTCCATTTAGTTCTACTCGGGTTGATTCCATTCCATTCCATTCCATTCCATTCCATTCCATTCCATTCCATTCCATTCCATTCCATTCCATTCCATTCCATTACTTTCCATTCCATTCCATTCCAATCCATTCCATTCTACTCGGGTTGACTCCATTCCATTCCATTCCATTCCATTCCATTCCATTCCATTCCATTCCATTCCATTCCATTATATTCCATTCTATTCCATTCGATTCCGTTCGATTCCATTCCATTCCATTCCATTCCATTCCATTCCATTCCATTCCATTCCATTCCATTCCATTCCATTCCATTCCATTCCATTCCATTCCATTCCATTCCATTTACTCCATTCCGTTCTACTCGGGTTGATTCCATTGAGTTTGGTTCCGTCCCGTCCCGTCCCGTCCCGTCCCGTCCCGTGCCGTTTTACTCAGGTTGATTCCTTTCCATTCCGTTCCGCTCGTTTCCTTTAGTTTCCATTCCGTTCCACGCGGGTTGGTTCAATTCCATTCTATTCTATTCTATTCCTTTCCCTTCCATTCCATTCCATTCCATTCCATTCTACTCGGGTAGATTCCATGCCATTCCGTTCCGTTCCATTCCGTCCCATCCCGATCCGTCCCATCCCGTCCTGTCCCGTCCCATCCCGTTCCATTCCACATGGGTTGATTCAATTCCTTTCGGTTAGATTGAACTCCATTCCATTCCATTCTACTCGGATTGACTCCATTCCATTCCATTCCATTCCATTCCATTCCATTCCATTCCATTCCATTCCAATCCATTCCATTCTACTCGGGTTGATTCAATTCTATTCCATTCCATTCCATTCCATTCCATTCCATTCCATTCCATTCCATTCCATTGCATTCCATTCCATTCCATTCCATTCCATTCCATTCCATTCCATTCCATTCGATTCCATTCCATTCCATTCCATTCCATTCCATTCCATTCCATTCCATTCCATTCCGTTCTACTCGGGTTGATTCCATTCTATTCCTTTCCATTCCGTTCGATTCCATTTGATTCCATTCGATTCCATTCCATTCCATTCCATTCCCTTCCATTCCATTCTATTCCATTGAATTCCATTCCATTCCATTCCATTCCATTCCATTCCATTCCATTCCATTCCATTCCATTCCGTTCTACTCTGATTGATTCCATTCCATTCCATTCCATTCCATTCCATTCCATTCCATTCCATTCCATTCCATTCCATTCCATTCCAATACATTCCATTCTACTCTGGTTGATTCCATTCCATTCCATTCCATTCCATTCCATTCGTCTGCATTCGATTCCATTCCATTCCATTCCATTCTATTCCATTGAATTCCATTGAATTCCATTGCATTCCATTCCATTCCATTCCATTCGATTCCATTCCATTCCATTCCATTCCATTCGATTCCATTCCATTCCATTCCATTCCATTCCATTCCATTCCATTCCATTCCATTCCATTCCGTTCTACTCGGGTTGATTCCATTCTATTCCATTCCATTCCGTTCGATTCCATTTGATTCCATTCGATTCCATTCCATTCCATTGCATTCCCTTCCATTCCATTCTATTCCATTGAATTCCATTCCATTCCATTCCATTCCATTCCATTCCATTCCATTCCGTTCTACTCTGATTGATTCCATTCCATTCCATTTCATTCCATTCCATTCCATTCCAATACATTCCATTCTACTCTGGTTGATTCCATTCCATTCCATTCCATTCCATTCCATTCGTCTCCATTCGATTCCATTCCATTCCATTCCATTCTATTCCATTGGATTCCATTGAATTCCATTCCATTCCATTCCATTCCATTCCATTCCATTCCATTCCATTCCGTTCTACTCGGGTTGATTCCACTCCATTCCATTCCATTCCATTCCATTCCATTCCATTCCATTCCATTCCATTCCATTCCATTCGTCTCCATTCGATTCCATTCGATTCCATTCCATTCTATTCCATTGAATTCCATTCCATTCCATTCCATTCCATTCCATTCCATTCCATTCCATTCCATTCCATTCCATTCCATTCCATTCCATTCCATTCCGTTCTACTCGGGTTGATTCCATTCCATTCCATTCCATTTCTTTCCATTCCATTCCATTCCATTCCTTTCCATTCCACTCCATTCCAATCGATTCCATTCGATTCCATTCCATTCCATTCCATTCCATTCCAATCCATTCCATTCTACTCGGGTTGATTCCATTCCATTCCATTCCATTCCATCCCATTCCAATCCATTCCATTCCATTCCGTTCTACTCGGGTTGATTCCATTCCATTCCATTTCATTCCATTCCATTCCATTCCATTCCATTCGATTCCATTCGATTCCATTCCATTCCATTCCATTCCAATCCATTCCATTCTACTCGGGTTGATTCCATGCCATTCCATTCCATTCCATTCCATTCCATTCCATTCCATTCCATTCGATTCCACTCGATTCCACTCCATTCTTTCCATTCCATTCCAATCCATTCCATTCTACTCGGGTGGATTCCATTCCGTTCCATTCCATTCCATTCCATTCCATTCCATTCCATTCCACTCCATTCGATTCCATTCCATTCCATTCCATTCCATTCCATTCCATTCCATTCCATTCCATTCCATTCCATTCCATTCCGTTCTAGTCGGGTTGATTCCATTCTATTCCATTCCATTCCATTCCATTCCATTCCATTCCATTCCATTCCATTCCATTCCATTCCATTCCATTCTATTCCATTCCATTCTACTCCATTGAATTCCATTCCGTTCCATTCTATTCCATTCCATTCCATTCCTTTCCATTCCATTTAGTTCTACTTGGGTTGATTCCATTCCATTCCATTCCATTCCATTCCATTCCATTCCATTCCATTCCATTACTTTCCATTCCATTCCATTCCAATCCATTCCATTCTACTCGGGTTGACTCCATTCCATTCCATTCCATTCCATTCCATTCCATTCCATTCCATTCCATTCCATTCCATTCCATTATAATCCATTCCATTCCATTCGATTCCGTTCGATTCCATTCCATTCCATTCCATTCCATTCCATTCCATTCAATTCCATTCGATTCCATTCGATTCCATTCCATTCCATTCCATTCCAATCCATTCCATTCTACTCGGGTTGATTCCATTCCATTCAATTCCATTCCAATCCATTCCATTCTACTCGGGTTGATTCCATTCCATTCCATTCCATTCCATTCCATTCCATTCCATTCCATTCCATTCCATTCTATTCCTTTCGATTCCATTCCATTCCATTAAATTCCATTCCATTCCATTCCATTCCATTCCATTCCATTCCGTTCTACTCGGGTTGATTCCACTCCATTCCATTCCATTCCATTCCATACCATTCCATTCGATTCCATTCGATTCCATTCCATTCCATTCCATTCCATTCCATTCCATTCCATTCCATTCCATTCCATTCCATTCCATTCCATTCCGTTCTAGTCGGGTTGATTCCATTCTATTCCATTCCATTCCATTCCATTGCATTCCATTCGATTCCATTCCATTCCATTCCATTCAATTCCATTCCATTCTACTCCATTGAATTCCATTCCATTCCATTCAATTCCATTCCTTTCCATCCCTTTCCATTCCATTTAGTTCTACTCGGGTTCATTCCATTCCATTCCATTCCATTCCATTCCATTCCATTCCATTCAATTCCATTCCATTCCGTTACTTTCCATTCCATTCCATTCCAATCCATTCCATTCCACTCGGGTTGACTCCATTCCATTCCATTCCTTTCCATTCCATTATATTCCATTCTATTCCATTCGATTCCGTTCGATTCGATTCCATTCCATTCCATTGCATTCCATTCCATTCCATTCCAT
Organism: Gorilla gorilla gorilla; assembly: GCF_029281585.2. Lineage (NCBI taxonomy): Eukaryota > Metazoa > Chordata > Mammalia > Primates > Hominidae > Gorilla > Gorilla gorilla. Next base: position 3,517,322 of record NC_073241.2, read on the forward strand.
TCCATTCCGTTCTACTCGGGTTGATTCCATTCCATTCCTTTCCATTCCATTCCATTCCATTCCATTCCATTCCATTCCATTCCATTCCCTTCCATTCCATTCCATTCCAATCCATTCCATTCTACTCGGGTTGATTCCATTCCATTCCATTGCACTCGACTCCATTCGATTCCATTCGATTCCACTCCATTCCATTCCGTTCCATTCCATTCCATTCCATTCCATTCTATTCCATTGAATTCCATTCCATTCCATTCCATTCCAATCCATTCCATTCCATTCCATTCCATTCCATTCCATTCCGTTCTACTCGGGTTGATTCCATTCCATTACATTCCATTACATTCCATTCCATTCCATTCCATTCCATTCCAATCTATTCCATTCTATTCAATTCGATTCCATTCGATTCCATTCAATTCCATTCAATTCCATTCCATTCCATTCCAATCCATTCCATTCTACTCGGGTTGATTCCACTCCATTCCATTCCATTCCATTCCATTCCATTCCATTCCATTCCATTCCATTCCATTCCATTCCATTCCATTCCATTCCAATCTATTCCATTCCATTCCATTCGATTCCATTCCATTCCATTCCATTCCATTCCATTCCAATCCATTCCATTCTACTCGTGTTGATTCCATTCCATTCCATTCCATTCCATTCCATTCCATTCCATTCCATTCCATTCCATTCCATTCCATTCCATTCCGTTCTACTCGGGTTGATTCCATTCTATTCCATTCCATTCCATTCGATTCCATTCGATTCCATTCGATTCCATTCGATTCCATTCCATTCCATTCCATTCCATTCCACTCCATTGAATTCCATTCCATTCCATTCTATTCCATTCCATTCCATTCCTTTCCAATCCATTTAATTCTACTCGGGTTGATTCCATTCCATTCCATTCCATTCCATTCCATTCCATTCCATTCCATTCCATTCCATTCGATTCCATTCGATTCCATTGCATTCCATTCGATTCCATTCGATTGCATTCCATTCCATTCCATTCCATTCCATTCCATTCCATTCCATTCCATTCCATTCCATTCCGTTCCACTCGGGTTGATTCCATTCTATTCCATTCCATTCCCTTCTATTCCATTCGATATCATTCGATTCCATTCCATCCCATTCCATTCCATTCCATTCCACTCCGTTCTTCTTGGGTTGATTCCATTCCATTCCATTTCATTCCATTCCATTCCATTCCATTTCTTTCGATTCCATTCGATTCCATTCCATTCCATTCCATTCCAATCCATTGCATTCTACTCAGTTTGATTCCATTCCATTCCATTCCATTCCATTCATATCCATTCCATTCCATTCCATTCAATTCCACTCGATTCCATTCCATTCCTTTCCATTCCATTCCAATCCATTCCATTCTACTCGGGTGGATTCCATTCCATTCCATTCGATTCCATTCCATTCCATTCCATTCCATTCCATTCCATTCCATTCCATTCCATTCCATTCGATTCCATTCCATTCCATTCCATGGCATTCCATTCCATTCCATTCCATTCCATTCCATTCCATTCCGTTCTAGTCGGGTTGATTCCATTCCATTCCATTGCATTCCATTCCATTCCATTCCATTCCATTCCATTGCATTCCATTCCATTCCATTCCATTCCATTCCATTCCATTCCATTCCATTCCATTCCATTCTATTCCATTCCATTCTACTCCATTGAATTCCATTCCATTCCATTCAATTTCATTCCATTCCATTCCTTTCCAATCCATTTAGTTCTACTCGGGTTGATTCCATTCCATTCCATTCCATTCCATTCCATTCCATTCCATTCCATTCCATTACTTTCCATTCCATTCCATTCCAATCCATTCCATTCTACTCGGGTTGACTCCATTCCATTCCATTCCACTCCATTCCATTCCGTTATATTCCATTCTATTCCATTCGATTCCGTTCGATTCCATTCCATTCCTTTCCATTCTATTCCATTCCATTCGATTCCATTCCATTCCATTCCATTCCATTCCATTCCATTCCATTCCATTCCATTCCAATCCATTCCATTCTACTCGGGTTGATTCCATTCCATTCCATTCCATTCCAATCCATTCCATTCCATTCCATTCCATTCCATTCCATTCCATTCCATTCCTTTCTATTCCATTCCATTCCATTCCATTCCATTCCATTCCATTCCATTCCATTCCATTCCATTCCGTTCTACTCGGGTTGATTCCACTCCATTCCATTCCCTTCCATTCCATTCCATTCCATTCCATTCCATTCCATTCCATTCCATTCCTTTCCATTCCAACCCATTCCTTTCTACTCGGGTTGATTCCATTCCATTCCATTCCATTCCATTCCATTCCATTCCATTCCATTCCATTTCATTCCAAACCGTTCCATTCTACTCGGGTTCATCATTCCATTCCATTCCATTCCATTCCATTCCACTCGGGTTCATTCCATTCCATTCCATTCCATTCCATTCCATTCCATTCCATTCCATTCCATTCCGTTCTACTCAGGTTGTTTTCCATTCCATTCCATTCCATTCCATTCCATTCCATTCCATTCCATTCCATTCCATTCCATTCTATTCCATTCCGTTCTACTCGGCTTGAATCCATTGAGTTCCGTTCCGTTCCGTTCCGTCCCGACACGTCCCGTCCCGTCCCGTCCCGTCCCGTCCCGTCCCGTCCCGTCCCGTGCCATTGTACTCGGGTTGATTCCATTCCACTCCGTTCCGTTCCTTTCCGTTCCCTTCAATTCAGTTCCACGCGGGTTGATTCAATTCCATTCTATTCTATTCCATTCCATTCCATTCCATTCCATTCCATTCCATTCCATTCCATTCCATTTTACTCGGGTTGATTCCATGCCGTTCCGTTCCATTCTGTCCCATCCCGACGCGTCCCGTCCCGTCCCGTCCCATTCCGTTCCGTTCTGATCGGGTTGATTCCGTTCCATTCCCTTCCGTTCCTTTCCGTTCCATTCCATTCCGTTACACGCGGGTTGATTCAATTCCATTCTATTACATTGAATTCCATTCCATTCCATTCAATTCCATTCTACTCGGACTGATTGCATTCCATTCCATTCCATTCCAGTCCATTCCAATCCACTCCATTCTACTCGGGTTGATTCCATTCCATTCCATTCCATTCCATTCCATTCCATTCCATTCCATTCCATTGCGTTCCATTCGATTCGATTCCATTCCATTCCATTCCATTCCATTCCAATCCATTCCATTCCTCTTGGGTTCATTCCATTCCATTCCATTCCATTCCATTCCATTCTATTCGATTCCATTCCATTCCATTCCATACCATTCCATTCCATTTTGTTCTACTCGGGTTGATTCCACTCCATTCCATTCCATTCCATTCCATTCCATTCCATTCCATTCCATTCCATTCGATTCCATTCTATTCCATTCGATTCCATTCCATTCCATTTCATTTTATTCCATTCCATTCCATTCCATTCTATTCCATTGAATTCCATTCCATTCCATTCCATTCTATTCCATTCCATTCCATTCCATTCCATTTCATTCCATTCCATTCCATTCCATTCCATTCCGTTCTACTCGGGTTGAATCCACTCCATTCCATTCCATTCCATTCCATTCCATTCCATTCCATTCCATTCCACTCGGGTTGAGCATTCCATTCGATTCGATTCCATTCCATTCCATTCCATTCCATTCCATTCCATTCCATTCCATTCGGGCTCATTCCATTCCATTCCATTCCATTCCATTCCATTCCATTCCATTCCATTCCATTCCGTTCTACTCGGGTTGATTTCCATTCCATTCCATTCCATTCCATTCCATTCCATTCCATTCCATTCCATTCCATTCCATTCCATTCCATTCCTTTCCATTTATTCCATTCCGTTCTACTCGGGTTGATTCCATTGAGTTTGGTTCCGTTCCGTTCCGTCCCGTCCCGTCCCGTCCCGTCCCGTTCCGTTTTACTCGGGTTGATTCCTTTGCATTCCGTTCCGCTCGTTTCCATTCCGTTCCATTCCGTTCAACGCGGGTTGGTTCAATTCCATTCTATTCTATTCTATTCCTTTCCATTCCATTCCATTCTACTCTGGTTGATTCTATGCCGTTCCATTCCGTTCCATTCCGTCCCATTCCGACCCGTCCCATCCCGTCCCGTCCCGTCCCATCCCGTTCCGTTCCACATGGGTTGATTCAATTCCTTTCGGTTACATTGAATTCCATTCCATTCCATTCTACTCGGATTGATTCCATTCCATTCCATTCCATTCCATTCCATTCCATTCCATTCCAATCCATTCCATTCTACTCAGGTTGATTCCATTCCATTCCATTCCATTCCATTCCATTCCATTCCATTCCATTCCATTCCATTCAGTTTCATTCCATTCCATTCCATTCCATTCCATTCCAATCCATTCCATTCCATTCCATTCCATTCCATTCGATTCCATTCCATTCCATTCCATTCCGTTCTACTCGGGTTGATTCCATTCTATTCCATTCCATTCCGTTCGATTCCATTCGATTCCATTCGATTCCGTTCCATTCCATTCCATTCCCTTCCATTCCATTCTATTCCATTGAATTCCATTCCATTGCATTCCATTCCATTCCATTCCATTCCATTCCATTCCGTTCTACTCTGATTGACTCCATTCCATTCCATTCGATTCCATTCCATTCCATTCCATTCCATTCCAATACATTCCATTCTACTCTGGTTGATTCCATTCCATTCCATTCCATTCCATTCCATTCCATTCCATTCGTCTCCAATCGATTCCATTCGATTCCATTCCATTCTATTCCATTGAATTCCATTCCATTCCATTCCATTCCATTCCATTCTATTCCATTCCATTCCATTCCATTCCGTTCTACTCGGGTTGATTTCATTCCATTCCATTCCATTCCATTCCACTCCATTCCATTCGATTCCATTTGATTCCATTCCATTCCATTCCATTCCATTCCAATCCATTCCATTCTACTCGGGTTGATTCCATTCCATTCCATTCCATTCCATTCCATTGAATTCCATTCGATTCCATTCGATTCCATTCCATTTGATTCCATTCGATATCATTCGATTCCATTCCATCCCATTCCATTCCATTCCATTCCATTCCGTTCTACTCGGGTTGATTCCATTCCATTCCATTTCATTCCATTCCATTCCATTCCATTCCATTTCATTCCATTCCATTCCATTCCATTCCATTCGATTCCATTCGATTCCATTCCATTCCATTCCATTCCAATCCATTCCATTCTACTCGGGTTGATTCCATTCCATTCCATTCCATTCCATTCCATTCCATTCCATTCCATTCCATTCCATTCCATTCCATTCCATTCCATTCGATTCCATTCCATTCCATTCCATGGCATTCCATTCCATTCCATTCCATTCCATTCCATTCCGTTCTAGTCGGGTTGATTCCATTCCATTCCATTGCATTCCATTCCATTCCATTGCATTCCATTCCATTCCATTCCATTCCATTCCATTCCATTCCATTCCATTCCATTCCATTCCATTCCATTCCATTGCATTCCATTCGATTCCATTCGATTCCATTCCATTCCATTCCATTCCATTCCATTCCATTCCATTCCATTCCGTTCCACTCGGGTTGATTCCATTCTATTCCATTCCATTCCCTTCTATTCCATTCGATATCATTCGATTCCATTCCATCCCATTCCATTCCATTCCATTCCATTCCATTCCGTTCTTCTTGGGTTGATTCCATTCCATTCCATTTCATTCCATTCCATTCCATTCCATTTCTTTCGATTCCATTCGATTCCATTCCATTCCATTCCATTCCAATCCATTGCATTCTACTCAGTTTGATTCCATTCCATTCCATTCCATTCCATTCAATTCCATTCCATTCCATTCCATTCAATTCCACTCGATTCCATTCCATTCCTTTCCATTCCATTCCAATCCATTCCATTCTACTCGGGTGGATTCCATTCCATTCCATTCCATTCCATTCCATTCCATTCCATTCCATTCCATTCCATTCCCTTCCATTCGATTCCATTCCATTCCCTTCCATTCGATTCCATTCCATTCCATTCCATGGCATTCCATTCCATTCCATTCCATTCCATTCCATTCCGTTCTAGGCGGGTTGATTCCATTCCATTCCATTGCATTCCATTCCATTCCATTGCATTCCATTCCATTCCATTCCATTCCATTCCATTCCATTCCATTCTATTCCATTCCATTCTACTCCATTGAATTCCATTCCATTCCATTCCATTCCATTCCATTCCATTCCTTTCCAATCCATTCCATTCCGTTCCACTCGGGTTGATTCCATTCTATTCCATTCCATTCCCTTCTATTCCATTCGATATCATTCGATTCCATTCCATCCCATTCCATTCCATTCCATTCCATTCCGTTCTTCTTGGGTTGATTCCATTCCATTCCATTTCATTCCATTCCATTCCATTCCATTTCTTTCGATTCCATTCGATTCCATTCCATTCCATTCCATTCCAATCCATTGCATTCTACTCAGTTTTATTCCATTCCATTCCATTCCATTCCATTCCATTCCATTCCATTCCATTCCATTCCATTCAATTCCACTCGATTCCATTCCATTCCTTTCCATTCCATTCCAATCCATTCCATTCTACTCGGGTGGATTCCATTCCATTCCATTCCATTCCATTCCATTCCATTCCATTCAATTCCATTCCCTTCCATTCGATTCCATTCCATTCCATTCCATGGCATTCCATTCCATTCCATTCCATTCCATTCCATTCCGTTCTAGTCGGGTTGACTCCATTCCATTCCATTCCACTCCATTCCATTCCGTTATATTCCATTCTATTCCATTCGATTCCGTTCGATTCCATTCCATTCCATTCCATTCCATTCCATTCGATTCCATTCCATTCCATTCCATTCCATTCCATTCCATTCCATTCCATTCCAATCCATTCCATTCTACTCGGGTTGATTCCATTCCATTCCATTCCATTCCAATCCATTCCATTCCATTCCATTCCATTCCATTCCATTCCATTCCATTCCATTCCATTCCATTCCATTCCATTCCATTCCATTCCATTCCATTCGATTCCATTCCATTCCATTTCATTCCAAACCGTTCCATTCTACTCGGGTTCATCATTCCATTCCATTCCATTCCACTCGGGTTCATTCCATTCCATTCCATTCCATTCCATTCCATTCCAATCCATTCCATTCCATTCCATTCCATTCCATTCGATTCCATTCCATTCCATTCCATTCCGTTCTACTCGGGTTGATTCCATTCTATTCCATTCCATTCCGTTCGATTCCATTCGATTCCATTCGATTCCGTTCCATTCCATTCCATTCCCTTCCATTCCATTCTATTCCATTGAATTCCATTCCATTGCATTCCATTCCATTCCATTCCATTCCATTCCATTCCGTTCTACTCTGATTGACTCCATTCCATTCCATTCGATTCCATTCCATTCCATTCCATTCCATTCCAATACATTCCATTCTACTCTGGTTGATTCCATTCCATTCCATTCCATTCCATTCCATTCCATTCCATTCGTCTCCAATCGATTCCATTCGATTCCATTCCATTCTATTCCATTGAATTCCATTCCATTCCATTCCATTCCATTCCATTCTATTCCATTCCATTCCATTCCATTCCGTTCTACTCGGGTTGATTTCATTCCATTCCATTCCATTCCATTCCACTCCATTCCATTCGATTCCATTTGATTCCATTCCATTCCATTCCATTCCATTCCAATCCATTCCATTCTACTCGGGTTGATTCCATTCCATTCCATTCCATTCCATTCCATTGAATTCCATTCGATTCCATTCGATTCCATTCCATTTGATTCCATTCGATATCATTCGATTCCATTCCATCCCATTCCATTCCATTCCATTCCATTCCGTTCTACTCGGGTTGATTCCATTCCATTCCATTTCATTCCATTCCATTCCATTCCATTCCATTTCATTCCATTCCATTCCATTCCATTCCATTCGATTCCATTCGATTCCATTCCATTCCATTCCATTCCAATCCATTCCATTCTACTCGGGTTGATTCCATTCCATTCCATTCCATTCCATTCCATTCCATTCCATTCCATTCCATTCCATTCCATTCCATTCCATTCCATTCCATTCCATTCCATTCCATTCCATTCCATTCGATTCCATTCCATTCCATTCCATGGCATTCCATTCCATTCCATTCCATTCCATTCCATTCCGTTCTAGTCGGGTTGATTCCATTCCATTCCATTGCATTCCATTCCATTCCATTGCATTCCATTCCATTCCATTCCATTCCATTCCATTCCATTCCATTCCATTCCATTCCATTCCATTCCATTCCATTGCATTCCATTCGATTCCATTCGATTCCATTCCATTCCATTCCATTCCATTCCATTCCATTCCATTCCATTCCGTTCCACTCGGGTTGATTCCATTCTATTCCATTCCATTCCCTTCTATTCCATTCGATATCATTCGATTCCATTCCATCCCATTCCATTCCATTCCATTCCATTCCATTCCGTTCTTCTTGGGTTGATTCCATTCCATTCCATTTCATTCCATTCCATTCCATTCCATTTCTTTCGATTCCATTCGATTCCATTCCATTCCATTCCATTCCAATCCATTGCATTCTACTCAGTTTGATTCCATTCCATTCCATTCCATTCCATTCAATTCCATTCCATTCCATTCCATTCAATTCCACTCGATTCCATTCCATTCCTTTCCATTCCATTCCAATCCATTCCATTCTACTCGGGTGGATTCCATTCCATTCCATTCCATTCCATTCCATTCCATTCCATTCCATTCCATTCCATTCCCTTCCATTCGATTCCATTCCATTCCCTTCCATTCGATTCCATTCCATTCCATTCCATGGCATTCCATTCCATTCCATTCCATTCCATTCCATTCCGTTCTAGGCGGGTTGATTCCATTCCATTCCATTGCATTCCATTCCATTCCATTGCATTCCATTCCATTCCATTCCATTCCATTCCATTCCATTCCATTCTATTCCATTCCATTCTACTCCATTGAATTCCATTCCATTCCATTCCATTCCATTCCATTCCATTCCTTTCCAATCCATTCCATTCCGTTCCACTCGGGTTGATTCCATTCTATTCCATTCCATTCCCTTCTATTCCATTCGATATCATTCGATTCCATTCCATCCCATTCCATTCCATTCCATTCCATTCCGTTCTTCTTGGGTTGATTCCATTCCATTCCATTTCATTCCATTCCATTCCATTCCATTTCTTTCGATTCCATTCGATTCCATTCCATTCCATTCCATTCCAATCCATTGCATTCTACTCAGTTTTATTCCATTCCATTCCATTCCATTCCATTCCATTCCATTCCATTCCATTCCATTCCATTCAATTCCACTCGATTCCATTCCATTCCTTTCCATTCCATTCCAATCCATTCCATTCTACTCGGGTGGATTCCATTCCATTCCATTCCATTCCATTCCATTCCATTCCATTCAATTCCATTCCCTTCCATTCGATTCCATTCCATTCCATTCCATGGCATTCCATTCCATTCCATTCCATTCCATTCCATTCCGTTCTAGTCGGGTTGACTCCATTCCATTCCATTCCACTCCATTCCATTCCGTTATATTCCATTCTATTCCATTCGATTCCGTTCGATTCCATTCCATTCCATTCCATTCCATTCCATTCGATTCCATTCCATTCCATTCCATTCCATTCCATTCCATTCCATTCCATTCCAATCCATTCCATTCTACTCGGGTTGATTCCATTCCATTCCATTCCATTCCAATCCATTCCATTCCATTCCATTCCATTCCATTCCATTCCATTCCATTCCATTCCATTCCATTCCATTCCATTCCATTCCATTCCATTCCATTCCATTCGATTCCATTCCATTCCATTTCATTCCAAACCGTTCCATTCTACTCGGGTTCATCATTCCATTCCATTCCATTCCACTCGGGTTCATTCCATTCCATTCCATTCCATTCCATTCCATTCCATTCCATTCCGTTCTACTCAGGTTGATTTCCATTCCATTCCATTCCATTCCATTCCATTCCATTCCATTCCATTCCATTCCATTCCATTCCATTACATTCCATTCCATTCCATTCTATTCCATTCCGTTCTACTCGGCTTGAATCCATTGAGTTCCGTTCCGTTCCGTTCCGTCCCGACACGTCCCGTCCCGTCCCGTCCCGTCCCGTCCCGTCCCGTCCCGTCCCGTCCCGTGCCGTTGTACTCGGGTTGATTCCATTCCACTCCGTTCCGTTCCTTTCCGTTCCCTTCAATTCAGTTCCACGCGGGTTGATTCAATTCCATTCTATTCTATTCCATTCCATTCCATTCCATTCCATTCCATTTTACTCCGGTTGATTCCATGCCGTTCCATTCCATTCTGTCCCATCCCGACGCGTCCCGTCCCGTCCCGTCCCATTCCGTTCCGTTCTGATCGGGTTGATTCCGTTCCATTCCCTTCCGTTCCTTTCCGTTCCATTCCATTCCGTTACACGCGGGTTGATTCAATTCCATTCTATTACATTGAATTCCATTCCATTCCATTCCATTCCATTCTACTCGGATTGATTGCATTCCATTCCATTCCATTCCAGTCCATTCCAATCCACTCCATTCTACTCGGGTTGATTCCATTCCATTCCATTCCATTCCATTCCATTCCATTCCATTCCATTCCATTCCATTCCATTCCATTCCATTCCATTGCGTTCCATTCGATTCGATTCCATTCCATTCCATTCCATTCCATTCCAATCCATTCCATTCTACTTGGGTTCATTCCATTCCATTCCATTCCATTCCATTCGATTCCATTCGATTCCATTCCATTCCAATCCATACCATTCCATTCCATTCTGTTCTACTCGGGTTGATTCCACTCCATTCCATTCCATTCCATTCCATTCTATTCCATTCCATTCCATTCCATTCCATTCTATTCCATTCGATTCCATTCCATTCCATTTCATTTTATTCCATTCCATTCCATTCCATTCTATTCCATTGAATTCCATTCCATTCCATTCCATTCCATTCCATTCCATTCCATTCCATTCCATTCCATTCCACTCCGTTCTACTCGGGTTGATTCCACTCCATTCCATTCCATTCCATTCCATTCCCTTCCATTCCATTCCATTCCAATCGGGTTGAGCATTCCATTCGATTCCATTCCATTCCATTCCATTCCATTAGATTCCATTCCATTCCATTCCACTCGGGCTCATTCCATTCCATTCCATTCCATTCCATTCCATTCCATTCCATTCCATTCCATTCCATTCCATTCCGTTCTACTCGGGTTGATTTCCATTCCATTCCATTCCATTCCATTCCACTCCATTCCATTCCATTCCATTCCATTCCATTCCTTTCCATTTATTCCATTCCGTTCTACTCGGGTTGATTCCATTGAGTTTGGTTCCGTTCCGTTCCGTCCCGTCCCGTCCCGTCCCGTCCCGTTCCGTTTTACACGGGTTGATTCCTTTGCATTCCGTTCCGCTCGTTTCCATTCCGTTCCATTCCGTTCCACGCGGGTTGGTTCAATTCCATTCTATTCTATTCTATTCCTTTCCATTCCATTCCATTCTACTCGGGTTGATTCTATGCCGTTCCATTCCGTTCCATTCCGTCCCATTCCGACCCGTCCCATCCCGTCCCGTCCCGTCCCATCCCGTTCCGTTCCACATGGGTTGATTCAATTCCTTTCGGTTACATTGAATTCCATTCCATTCCATTCTACTCGGATTGATTCCATTCCATTCCATTCCATTCCATTCCATTCCATTCCATTCCATTCCATTCCAATCCATTCCATTCTACTCGGGTTGATTCCATTCCATTCCATTCCATTCCATTCCATTCCATTCCATTCCATTCCATTCCATTCCATTCAGTTTCATTCCATTCCATTCCATTCCATTCCATTCCATTCCATTCCATTCCATTCCATTCCATTCCATTCGATTCCATTCCATTCCATTCCATTCCGTTCTACTCGGGTTGATTCCATTCTATTCCATTCCATTCCGCTCGATTCCATTCGATTCCATTCGATTCCATTCCATTCCATTCCATTCCCTTCCATTCCATTCTATTCCATTGAATTCCATTCCATTGCATTCCATTCCATTCCATTCCATTCCATTCCATTCCATTCCATTCCATTCCATTCCGTTCTACTCTGATTGACTCCATTCCATTCCATTCGATTCGATTCCATTCCATTCCATTCCATTCCATTCCAATACATTCCATTCTACTCTGGTTGATTCCATTCCATTCCATTCCATTCCATTCCATTCCATTCCATTCCATTCGTCTCCATTCGATTCCATTCGATTCCATTCCATTCTATTCCATTGAATTTCATTCCATTCCATTCCATTCCATTCCATTCCATTCTATTCCATTCCATTCCATTCCATTCCGTTCTACTCGGGTTGATTCCATTCCATTCCATTCCATTCGATATCATTCGATTCCATTCCATCCCATTCCATTCCATTCCATTCCGTTCTACTCGGGTTGATTCCATTCCATTCAATTTAATTCCATTCCATTCCATTTCATTCCATTCCATTCCATTCCATTCCATTCGATTCCATTCGATTCCATTCCATTCCATTCCATTCCAATCCATTCCATTCTACTCGGGTTGATTCCATTCCATTCCATTCCATTCCATTCCATTCCATTCCATTCCATTCGATTCCACTCGATTCCATTCCATTCTTTCCATTCCATTCCAATCCATTCCATTCTAATTGGGTGGATTCCATTCCATTCCATTCCATTCCATTCCATTCCATTCCATTCCATTCCATTCCATTCCATTTGATTCCATTCCATTCCATTCCATTCCATTCCATTTCATTCCATTCCTTTCCATTCCAATCCGTTCTAGTCGGGTTGATTCCATTCTATTCCATTCCATTCCATTCCATTCCATTCCATTCCATTCCATTCCATTCTATTCCATTCAATTCTACTCCATTGAATTCCATTCCATTCCATTCTATTCCATTCCATTCCATTCCTTTCCATTCCATTTAGTTCTACTCTGGTTGATTCCATTCCATTCCATTCCATTCCATTCCATTCCATTCCATTCCATTCCATTCCATTCCATTACTTTCCATTCCATTCCATTCCAATCCATTCCATTCTACTCGGGTTGACTCCATTCCATTCCATTCCATTCCATTATATTCCATTCCATTCCATTCGATTCCGTTCGATTCCATTCCATTCCATTCCATTCCATTCGATTCCCTTCCATTCCATTCGATTCGATTCCATTCCATTCCATTCCATTCCATTCCATTCCATTCCATTCCAATCCATTCCATTCTCCACGGGTTGATTATATTCCATTCCATTCCATTCCATTCCATTCCATTCCATTCCATTCCATTCCAATCCATTCCATTCTCCACGGGTTGATTATATTCCATTCCATTCCATTCCATTCCATTCCATTCCATTCCATTCCATTCCTTTTGATTCCATTCCATTCCATCCCTTTCCATTCCATTTAGTTCTACTCGGGTTGATTCCATTGCATTCCATTCCATTCCATTCGATTCCCTTCCATTCCATTCGATTCGATTCCATTCCATTCCATTCCATTCCATTCCATTCCATTCCATTCCAATCCATTCCATTCTCCACGGGTTGATTATATTCCATTCCATTCCATTCCATTCCATTCCATTCCATTCCATTCCATTCCATTCCTTTTGATTCCATTCCATTCCATCCCTTTCCATTCCATTTAGTTCTACTCGGGTTGATTCCATTCCATTCCATTCCATTCCATTCCATTCCATTCCATTCAATTCCATTCCATTCCGTTACTTTCCATTCCATTCCATTCCAATCCATTCCATTCTACTCGGGTTGACTCCATTCCATTCCATTCCTTTCCATTCCATTATATTCCATTCTATTCCATTCGATTCCGTTCGATTCCATTCCATTCCATTCCATTCCATTCCATTGCATTCCATTCCATTCCATTCCATTCCATTCCGTTCTACTCGGGTTGATTCCATTCCATTCCATTCAATTCCATTCCATTCCGTTACTTTCCATTCCATTCCATTCCAATCCATTCCATTCTACTCGGGTTGACTCCATTCCATTCCATTCCTTTCCATTCCATTATATTCCATTCTATTCCATTCGATTCCGTTCGATTCCATTCCATTCCATTCCATTCCATTCCATTGCATTCCATTCCATTCCATTCCATTCCATTCCGTTCTACTCGGGTTGATTCCATTCCATTCCTTTCCATTCCATTCCATTCCATTCCATTCCATTCCATTCCATTCCATTCCATTCCATTCCCTTCCATTCCATTCCATTCCAATCCATTCCATTCTACTCGGGTTGATTCCATTCCATTCCATTGCATTCGACTCCATTCGATTCCATTCGATTCCATTCCATTCCATTCCATTCCATTCCATTCCATTCCATTCCATTCCATTTCATTCCATTCCATTCCATTCCAATACATTCCATTCTACTCTGGTTGATTCCATTCCATTCCATTCCATTCCATTCCATTCCATTCCATTCCATTCGTCTCCATTCGATTCCATTCGATTCCATTCCATTCTATTCCATTGAATTCCATTCCATTCCATTCCATTCCATTCCATTCCATTCCATTCCATTCCATTCCATTCCATTCCATTCCATTCCGTTCTACTCGGGTTGATTCCATTCCATTCCATTCCATTCCATTCCATTCCATTCCACTCCATTCCATTCGATTCCATTCGATTCCATTCCATTCCATTCCATTCCATTCCAATCCATTCCATTCTACTCGGGTTGATGCCATTCCATTCCATTCCATTCCATTCCATTCCATTCCATTCCATTCCATTCCATTCCATTGCATTCCATTCGATTCCATTCGATTCCATTCCATTCGATTCCATTCGAGATCATTCGATTCCATTCCATCCGATTCCAATCCATTCCATTCCATTCCGTTCTACTCGGGTTGATTCCATTCCATTCCATTTCATTCCATTCCATTCCATTCCATTCCATTCGATTCCATTCGATTCCATTCCATTCCATTCCATTCCAATCCATTCCATTCTACTCGGGTTGATTCCATTCCATTCCATTCCATTCCATTCCATTCCATTCCATTCCATTCCATTCCATTCCATTCGATTCCACTCTATTCCATTCCATTCTTTCCATTCCATTCCAATCCATTCCATTCTACTCGGGTGGATTCCATTCCGTTCCATTCCATTCCATTCCATTCCATTCCATTCCATTCCACTCCATTCGATTCCATTCCATTCCATTCCATTCCGTTCTAGTCGGGTTGATTCCATTCTATTCCATTCCATTCCATTCCATTCCACTCCATTCCATTCCTTTCCATTCCATTCTATTCCATTCCTTTCTACTCCATTGAATTTCATTCCATTCCATTCTATTCCATTCCATTCCATTCCTTTCCATTCCATTTAGTTCTACTCGTGTTGATTCCATTCCATTCCATTCCATTCCATTCCATTCCATTCCATTCCATTCCATTCCATTCCATTACTTTCCATTCCATTCCATTCCAATCCATTCCATTCTACTCGGGTTGACTCCATTCCATTCCATTCCATTCCATTCCATTCCATTCCATTATAATCCATTCCATTCCATTCGATTCCATTCGATTCCATTCCATTCCATTCCATTCCATTCCATTCAATTCCATTCGATTCCATTCGATTCCATTCCATTCCATTCCATTCCAATCCATTCCATTCTACTCGGGTTGATTCCATTCCATTCCATTCCATTCCATTCCTTTCCATTCCATTCCATTCCATTCCATTCCATTCTATTCCTTTCGATTCCATTCCATTCCATTAAATTCCATTCCATTCCATTCCATTCCATTCCATTCCATTCCATTCCATTCCATTCCATTCCATTCCGTTCTACTCGGGTTGATTCCACTCCATTCCATTCCATTCCATTCCATTCCATACCATTCCATTCGATTCCATTCCATTCCATTCCATTCCATTCCATTCCATTCCATTCCATTCCATTCCATTCCGTTCTAGTCGGGTTGATTCCATTCTATTCCATTCCATTCCATTCCATTCCATTCCATTCCATTCCATTCGATTCCATTCCATTCCATTCCATTCTATTCCATTCCATTCTACTCCATTGAATTCCATTCCATTCCATTCAATTCCATTCCATTCCATCCCTTTCCATTCCATTTAGTTCTACTCGGGTTGATTCCATTCCATTCCATTCCATTCCATTCCATTCCATTCCATTCAATTCCATTCCATTCCGTTACTTTCCATTCCATTCCATTCCAATCCATTCCATTCTACTCGGGTTGACTCCATTCCATTCCATTCCTTTCCATTCCATTATATTCCATTCTATTCCATTCGATTCCGTTCGATTCCATTCCATTCCATTCCATTCCATTCCATTGCATTCCATTCCATTCCATTCCATTCCATTCCGTTCTACTCGGGTTGATTCCATTCCATTCCTTTCCATTCCATTCCATTCCATTCCATTCCATTCCATTCCATTCCATTCCATTCCATTCCATTCCCTTCCATTCCATTCCATTCCAATCCATTCCATTCTACTCGGGTTGATTCCATTCCATTCCATTGCATTCGACTCCATTCGATTCCATTCGATTCCATTCCATTCCATTCCATTCCATTCCATTCCATTCCATTCCATTCCATTTCATTCCATTCCATTCCATTCCAATACATTCCATTCTACTCTGGTTGATTCCATTCCATTCCATTCCATTCCATTCCATTCCATTCCATTCGTCTCCATTCGATTCCATTCGATTCCATTCCATTCTATTCCATTGAATTCCATTCCATTCCATTCCATTCCATTCCATTCCATTCCATTCCATTCCATTCCATTCCATTCCATTCCGTTCTACTCGGGTTGATTCCATTCCATTCCATTCCATTCCATTCCATTCCATTCCACTCCATTCCATTCGATTCCATTCGATTCCATTCCATTCCATTCCATTCCATTCCAATCCATTCCATTCTACTCGGGTTGATGCCATTCCATTCCATTCCATTCCATTCCATTCCATTCCATTCCATTCCATTCCATTGCATTCCATTCGATTCCATTCGATTCCATTCCATTCGATTCCATTCGAGATCATTCGATTCCATTCCATCCGATTCCAATCCATTCCATTCCATTCCGTTCTTCTCGGGTTGATTCCATTCCATTCCATTTCATTCCATTCCATTCCATTCCATTCCATTCGATTCCATTCGATTCCATTCCATTCCATTCCATTCCAATCCATTCCATTCTACTCGGGTTGATTCCATTCCATTCCATTCCATTCCATTCCATTCCATTCCATTTCATTCCATTCCATTCGATTCCACTCTATTCCATTCCATTCTTTCCATTCCATTCCAATCCATTCCATTCTACTCGGGTGGATTCCATTCCGTTCCATTCCATTCCATTCCATTCCATTCCATTCCATTCCACTCCATTCGATTCCATTCCATTCCATTCCATTCCATTCCATTCCATTCCATTCCATTCCATTCCATTCCATTCCGTTCTAGTCGGGTTGATTCCATTCTATTCCATTCCATTCCATTCCATTCCACTCCATTCCATTCCTTTCCTTTCCATTCAATTCCATTCCATTCTACTCCATTGAATTCCATTCCATTCCATTCTATTCCATTCCATTCCATTCCTTTCCATTCCATTTAGTTCTACTCGGGTTGATTCCATTCCATTCCATTCCATTCCATTCCATTCCATTACATTCCATTCCATTCCATTACTTTCCATTCCATTCCATTCCAATCCATTCCATTCTACTCGGGTTGACTCCATTCCATTCCATTCCATTCCATTCCATTCCATTCCATTCCATTCCATTCCATTCCATTCAATTCCATTCGATTCCATTCGATTCCATTCCATTCCATTCCATTCCAATCCATTCCATTCTACTCGGGTTGATTCCATTCCGTTCCATTCCATTCCTTTCCATTCCATTCCATTCCATTCCATTCCATTCCATTCTATTCCTTTCGATTCCATTCCATTCCATTAAATTCCATTCCATTCCATTCCATTCCATTCCATTCCATTCCATTCCATTCCATTCCATTCCATTCCGTTCTACTCGGGTTGATTCCACTCCATTCCATTCCATTCCACTCCATTCCATACCATTCCATTCGATTCCATTCCATTCCATTCCATTCCATTCCATTCCATTCCATTCCATTCCATTCCGTTCTAGTCGGGTTGATTCCATTCTATTCCATTCCATTCCATTCCATTCCATTCCATTCCATTCCATTCGATTCCATTCCATTCCATTCCATTCTATTCCATTCCATTCTACTCCATTGAATTCCATTCCATTCCATTCCATTCCTTTCCATTCCATCCCTTTCCATTCCATTTAGTTCTACTCGGGTTGATTCCATTCCATTCCATTCCATTCCATTCCATTCCATTCCATTCAATTCCATTCCATTCCGTTACTTTCCATTCCATTCCATTCCAATCCATTCCATTCTACTCGGGTTGACTCCATTCCATTCCATTCCTTTCCATTCCATTATATTCCATTCTATTCCATTCGATTCCGTTCGATTCCATTCCATTCCATTCCATTCCATTCCATTGCATTCCATTCCATTCCATTCCATTCCATTCCGTTCTACTCGGGTTGATTCCATTCCATTCCTTTCCATTCCATTCCATTCCATTCCATTCCATTCCATTCCATTCCATTCCATTCCATTCCCTTCCATTCCATTGCATTCCAATCCATTCCATTCTACTCGGGTTGATTCCATTCCATTCCATTGCATTCGACTGCATTCGATTCCATTCGATTCCATTCCATTCCATTCCGTTCCATTCCATTCCATTCCATTCCATTCTATTCCATTGAATTCCATTCCATTCCATTCCATTCCATTCCATTCCATTCCATTCCATTCCATTCCATTCCATTCCATTCCATTCCATTCCGTTCTACTCGGGTTGATTCCATTCCATTCCATTCCATTCCATTCCATTCCATTCCATTCCATTCCAATCTATTCCATTCTATTCAATTCGATTCCATTCGATTCCATTCAATTCCATTCAATTCCATTCCATTCCATTCCAATGCATTCCATTCTACTCGGGTTGATTCCATTCCATTCCATTCCATTCCATTCCATTCCATTCCATTCCATTCCATTCCATTCCATTCCATTCCATTCGATTCCATTCGATTCCATTCCATTCCATTCCATTCCATTCCATTCCATTCCATTCCAATCTATTCCATTCGATTCCATTCCATTCCATTCCATTCCATTCCATTCCATTCCATTCCAATCCATTCCATTCTACTCGTGTTGATTCCCTTCCATTCCATTCCACTCCATTCCATTCCGTTCCATTCCATTCCATTCCATTCCATTCCATTCCATTCCGTTCTACTCGGGTTGATTCCATTCTATTCCATTACATTCCATTCGATTCCATTCGATTCCATTCGATTTCTTTCCATTCCATTCCATTCCATTCCATTCCATTCCATTCTATTCCATTCCATTCCATTCCATTCCATTCCATTCCATTCCATTCCAATCCATTCCCTTCCGTTCTATTCGGGTTGATTCCATTCCATTCCATTCCATTCCATTCCATTCCATTCCATTCCATTGCATTCCATTCGATTCCATTCGATTCCATTCCATTCCATTCCATTCCATTCCATTCCATTCCATTCCATTCCATTCCATTCTATTCCATTCCATTCCATTCTGTTCCATTCTATTCCATTCCATTCCATTCCGTTCCACTCGGGTTGATTCCATTCTATTCCATTCCATTCCATTCGATTCCATTCGATATCATTCGATTCCATTCCATTGCATTCCATTCCATTCCATTCCATTCTATTCCATTCCATTCCATTCCATTCCATTCCATTCTATTCCATTCCATTCCATTCCGTTCTACTCGGGTTGATTCCATTCCATTCCATTTCATTCCATTCCATTCCATTCCATTCCATTCCATTCCATTCGATTCCATTCCATTCCATTCCATTCCAATCCATTCCATTCTACTCGGGTTGATTCCATTCCATTCCATTCCATTCCATTCCATTCCATTCCATTCCATTCCATTCCACTCGATTCCATTCCATTCCATTCCATTCCATTCCAATCCATTCCATTCTACTCGGGTGGATTCCATTCCATTCCATTCTTTTCCATTCCATTCCATTCCATTCCATTACATTACATTCCATTCGGTTCCATTCCATTCCATTCCATTCCATTCCATTCCATTCCATTCCGTTCTAATCGGGTTGATTCCATTCTATTCCATTCCATTCAATTCCATTCCATTCAATTCCATTCCATTCCATTCCATTCCATTCCATTCTATTCCATTCCATTCTACTCCATTGAATTCCATTCCATTCCATTCTATTCCATTCCATTCCATTCCTTTCCATTCCATTTAGTTCTACTCGGGTTGATTCCATTCCATTCCATTCCATTCCTTTCCATTCCATTCCAATCCATTCCATTCCATTACTTTCCATTCCATTCCATTCCAATCCATTCCATTCTACTCGGGTTGACTCCATTCCATTCCATTCCATTACATTACATTCCATTATATTCCATTCCATTCCATTCGATTCCGTTCGATTCCATTCCATTCCATTCCATTCCATTCCATTCCATTCGATTCCATTCCATTCCATTCGATTCCATTCCATTCCATTCCATTCCATTCCATTCCATTCCATTCCAATCCATTCCATTCTACTCGGGTTGATTCAATTCCATTCCATTCCATTCCATTCCATTCCATTCCATTCCATTCCTTTCGATTCCATTCCTTTCCATTCCATTCCATTCCATTCCATTCCATTCCATTCCATTCCGTTCTACTCGGGTTGATTCCACTCCATTCCTTTCCATTCCATTCCATTCCATTCCATTCCATTCCATTCCATTCCTTTCCATTCCAACCCATTCCGTTCTACTCGGGTTGATTCCATTCCATTCCATTGAATTCCATTCCATTCCATTCCATTCCATTCCATTCCATTCCATTCCATTCCATTCCATTCGATTCCATTCCATTCCATTCCATTCCAAACCATTCCATTCTACTCGGGTTCATCATTCCATTCCATTCCATTCCATTCCATTCCACTCGGTTTCATTCCATTCCATTCCATTCCATTCCATTCCATTCCACTCGGGTGCATTCCATTCCATTCCATTCCATTCCATTCCATTCCATTCCATTCCGTTCTGCTCAGGTTGATTTCCATTCCATTCCATTCCATTCCATTCCATTCCATTCCATTCCATTCCATTCCATTCCATTCCATTCCATTCCATTCCATTCCATTCCTTTCCATTCCATTCCATTCCGTTCTACTCGGCTTGAATCCATTGAGTTCCGTTCCGTTCCGTTCCATCCCGACACGTCCCGTCCCGTCCCGTCCCGTCCCGTCCCGTCCCGTGCCGTTTTACTCGGGTTGATTCCTTTCCATTCCGTTCCGCTCGTTTCCGTTACGTTCCATTCCGTTCCACGCGGGTTGGTTCAATTCCATTCTATTCTATTCTATTCCTTTCCCTTCCATTCCATTCCATTCCATTCCATTCTACTCGGGTTGATTCTATGCCATTCCGTTCCGCTCCATTCCATTCCACGCTGGTTGGTTCAATTCCATTCTATTCTATTCTATTCCTTTCCCTTCCATTCCATTCCATTCCATTCCATTCTACTCGGGTTGATTCCATGCCATTCCGTTCCGTTCCATTCCGTCCCATCCCGACCCGTCCCATCCCGTCCCGTCCCGTCCCATCCCGTTCCGTTCCACAAGGGTTGATTCAATTCCTTTCGGTTACATTGAATTCCATTCCATTCCATTCTACTCGGATTGATTCCATTCCATTCCATTCCATTCCATTCCATTCCATTCCATTCCATTCCATTGCGTTCCATTCGATTCGATTCCATTCCATTCCATTCCATTCCATTCCAATCCATTCCATTCTACTTGGGTTGATTCCATTCCATTCCATTCCATTCCATTCGATTCCATTCCATTCCATTCCATTCCATTCCATTCCATTCCATTCCATTCCATTCCATTCCATTCGATTCCATTCTTTTCTACTCGGGTTGATTCCACTCCATTCCATTCCATTCCATTCCAATCTATTCCATTCCATTCCATTCTATTCCATTCGTTTCCATTCCATTCCATTTCATTTTATTCCATTACATTCCATTCCATTCTATTCCATTGAATTCCATTCCATTCCATTCCATTCCATTCCATTCCATTCCATTCCATTCCATTCCGTTCTACTCGGGTTGATTCCACTCCATTCCATTCCATTCCATTCCATTCCATTCCATTCCACTCCGGTAGATCATTCCATTCCATTCCATTCCATTCCATTCCATTCCATTCCATTCCATTCCATTCCATTCCATTCCATTCCGTTCCATTCCGTTCCATTCCACTCGGGCTCATTCCATTCCATTCCATTCAATTCCATTCCATTCCATTCCATTGCATTCCATTCCATTCCATTCCATTCCGTTCTACTCGGTTTGATTTCCATTCCATTCCATTCCATTCCATTCCATTCCATTCCATTCCATTCCATTCCATTCCATTCCATTCCATTCCTTTCCATTTACTCCATTCCGTTCTACTCGGGTTGATTCCATTGAGTTTGGTTCCGTTCCGTTCCGTCCCGTCCCGTCCCGTCCCGTCCCGTCCCGTGCCGTTTTACTCAGGTTGATTCCTTTCCATTCCGTTCCGCTCGTTTTCGTTGCGTTCCATTCCGTTCCACGCGGGTTGGTTCAATTCCATTCTATTCTATTCTATTCCTTTCCATTCCATTCCATTCCATTCCATTCTACTCGGGTTGATTCCATGCCATTCCGTTCCGTTCCATTCCGTCCCATCCCGAACCGTCCCATCACGTCCCGTCCCGTCCCATCCCGTTCCGTTCCACATGGGTTGATTCAATTCCTTTCGGTTACATTGAATTCCATTCCATTCCATTCTACTCGGATTGATTCCATTCCATTCCATTCCATTCCATTCCATTCCATTCCATTCCATTCCTTTCCATTCCAATCCATTCCATGCTACTCGGGTTGATTCCATTCCATTCCATTCCATTCCATTCCATTCCATTCCATTCCATTCCATTTCATTCCATTCCATTCCATTCCATTCCATTCCATTCCATTCCATTCCATTCCATTCCATTCCATTCCATTCCATTCCATTCTATTCCATTCCATTCCATTCCGTTCTACTCGGGTTGATTCCATTCTATTCCATTCCATTCCGTTCGATTCCATTTGATTCCATTCGATTCCATTCCATTCCATTCCATTCCCTTCCAGTCCATTCTATTCCATTGAATTCCATTCCATTCCATTCCATTCCATTCCATTCCGTTCTACTCTGATTGATTCCATTAAATTCCATTCCATTCCATTCCGTTCTACTCTGATTGATTCCATTAAATTCCATTCCATTCCATTCCATTCGATTCCATTCCATTCCATTCCATTCCATTCCATTGCATTCCATTCCATTCCAATACATTCCATTCTACTCTGGTTGATTCCATTCCATTCCATTCCATTCCCCTCCATTCGTCTCCATTCGATTCCATTCGATTCCATTCCATTCCATTCCATGGAATTCCATTCCATTCCACTCCATTCCATTCCATTCCATTCCATTCCATTCCATTCCATTCCATTCCATTCCATTCCGTTCTACTCGGGTTGATTCCATTCCATTCCATTCCATTCCATTCCATTCCATTCCATTCCATTCCACTCCATTCCATTCGATTCCATTCGATTCCATTCCATTCCATTCCATTCCATTCCAATCCATTCCATTCTACTCGGGTTGATTCCATTCCATTCCATTCCATTCCATTCCATTCCATTCCATTCCATTCCATTCCATTCCATTCCATAGCATTCCATTCGATTCCATTAGATTCCATTCCATTCCATTCCATTCCATTCCAATCCATTCCATTCCGTTCTACTCGGGTTGATTCCATTCTATTCCATTCCATTCCATTCGATTCCATTCGATATCATTCGATTCCATTCCATCCCATTCCATTCCATTCCATTCCGTTCTACTCGGGTTGATTCCATTCCATTTCATTCCATTCCATTCCATTCCATTTCTTTCGATTCCATTCGTTTCCATTCCATTCCATTCCATTCCAATCCATTCCATTCTACTCGGGTTGATTCCATTCCATTCCATTCCATTCCATTCCATTCCATTCCATTCCATTCCATTCCATTCCATTCCATTCCACTCGATTCCATTCCATTCCTTTCCATTCCATTCCAATCCATTCCATTCTACTCGGGTGGATTCCATTCCATTCCATTCCATTCCATTCCATTCCATTCCATTCGATTCCATTCCATTCCATTCCATTCCATTCCATTCCATTCCGTTCTAGTCGGGTTGATTCCATTCTATTCCATTCCATTCCATTCCATTCCATTCCATTCCATTCCATTCCATTCCATTCCATTCCATTCCATTCCATTCCATTCTATTCCATTCCATTCTACTCCATTGAATTCCATTCCATTCCATTCAATTCCATTCCATTCCATTCCTTTCCATTCCATTTATTTCTACTCGGGTTGATTCCATTCCATTCCATTCCATTCCATTCCATTCCATTCCATTCCATTCCATTCCATTCCATTCCATTCCATTACTTTCCATTCCATTCCATTCCAATCCATTCCATTCTACTCGGGTTGACTCCATTCCATTCCATTCCATTCCATTCCATTCCATTCCATTCCATTATATTCCATTCTATTCCATTCGATTCCGTTCGATTCCATTCCATTCCATTCCATTCCATTCCATTCCATTCCATTCCATTCCATTCCATTCCATTCCATTTACTCCATTCCGTTCTACTCGGGTTGATTCCATTGAGTTTGGTTCCGTCCCGTCCCGTCCCGTCCCGTCCCGTCCCGTGCCATTTTACTCAGGTTGATTCCTTTCCATTCCGTTCCGCTCGTTTCCTTTAGTTTCCATTCCGTTCCACGCGGGTTGGTTCAATTCCATTCTATTCTATTCTATTCCTTTCCCTTCCATTCCATTCCATTCCATTCCATTCTACTCGGGTTGATTCCATGCCATTCCGTTCCGTTCCATTCCGTCCCATCCCGATCCGTCCCATCCCGTCCTGTCCCGTCCCATCCCGTTCCATTCCACATGGGTTGATTCAATTCCTTTCGGTTAGATTGAACTCCATTCCATTCCATTCTACTCGGATTGACTCCATTCCATTCCATTCCATTTCATTCCATTCCATTCCATTCCATTCCATTCCATTCCATTCCATTCCATTCCTTTCGATTCCATTCCATTCCATTCCATTCCATTCCATTCCATTCCATTCCATTCCATTCCATTCTACTCGGGTTGATTCCATTCTATTCCTTTCCATTCCGTTCGATTCCATTTGATTCCATTCGATTCCATTCCATTCCATTCCATTCCCTTCCATTCCATTCTATTCCATTGAATTCCATTCCATTCCATTCCATTCCATTCCATTCCATTCCATTCCATTCCATTCCGTTCTACTCTGATTGATTCCATTCCATTCCATTCCATTCCATTCCATTCCATTCCATTCCATTCCATTCCATTCCATTCCATTCCATTCCATTCCATTCCATTCCATTCCATTCCATTCCATTCCAATACATTCCATTCTACTCTGGTTGATTCCATTCCATTCCATTCCATTCCATTCCATTCGTCTGCATTCGATTCCATTCCATTCCATTCCATTCTATTCCATTGAATTCCATTGAATTCCATTCCATTCCATTCCATTCCATTCCATTCGATTCCATTCCATTCCATTCCATTCCATTCGATTCCATTCCATTCCATTCCATTCCATTCCATTCCATTCCATTCCATTCCATTCCATTCCATTCCATTCCGTTCTACTCGGGTTGATTCCATTCTATTCCATTCCATTCCGTTCGATTCCATTTGATTCCATTCGATTCCATTCCATTCCATTCCATTCCCTTCCATTCCATTCTATTCCATTGAATTCCATTCCATTCCATTCCATTCCATTCCATTCCATTCCATTCCATTCCGTTCTACTCTGATTGATTCCATTCCATTCCATTCCATTCCATTCCATTCCATTCCATTACATTCCATTCCATTCCATTCCAATACATTCCCTTCTACTCTGGTTGATTCCATTCCATTCCATTCCATTCCATTCCATTCGTCTCCATTCGATTCCATTCCATTCCATTCCATTCTATTCCATTGAATTCCATTGAATTCCATTCCATTCCATTACATTCCATTCCATTCCATTCCATTCCATTCAATTCCATTCCATTCCGTTCTACTCGGGTTGATTCCACTCCATTCCATTCCATTCCATTCCATTCCATTCCATTCCATTCCATTCCATTCGTCTCCATTCGATTCCATTCCATTCTATTCCATTGAATTCCATTCCATTCCATTCCATTCCATTCCATTCCATTCCATTCCATTCCATTCCATTCCATTCCATTCCATTCCATTCCGTTCTACTCGGGTTGATTCCATTCCATTCCATTCCATTCCATTCCATTCCATTCCATTCCATTCCATTCCATTCCACTCCATTCCATTCGATTCCATTCGATTCCATTCCATTCCATTCCATTCCATTCCATTCCAATCCATTCCATTCTACTCGGGTTGATTCCATTCCATTCCATTCCATTCCATCCCATTCCAATCCATTCCATTCCATTCCGTTCTACTCGGGTTGATTCCATTCCATTCCATTTCATTCCATTCCATTCCATTCCATTCCATTCGATTCCATTCGATTCCATTCCATTCCATTCCATTCCAATCCATTCCATTCTACTCGGGTTGATTCCATTCCATTCCATTCCATTCCATTCCATTCCATTCCATTCGATTCCACTCGATTCCACTCCATTCTTTCCATTCCATTCCAATCCATTCCATTCTACTCGGGTGGATTCCATTCCGTTCCATTCCATTCCATTCCATTCCATTCCACTCCATTCGATTCCATTCCATTCCATTCCATTCCATTCCATTCCATTCCATTCCATTCCATTCCATTCCATTCCATTCCATTCCATTCCATTCCGTTCTAGTCGGGTTGATTCCATTCTATTCCATTCCATTCCATTCCATTCCATTCCATTCCATTCCATTCCATTCCATTCCACTCGGGTTCATTCCATTCCATTCCATTCCATTCCATTCCATTCCACTCGGGTGCATTCCATTCCATTCCATTCCATTCCATTCCATTCCATTCCATTCCGTTCTGCTCAGGTTGATTTCCATTCCATTCCATTCCATTCCATTCCATTCCATTCCATTCCATTCCATTCCATTCCATTCCATTCCATTCCATTCCATTCCATTCCATTCCATTCCGTTCTACTCGGCTTGAATCCATTGAGTTCCGTTCCGTTCCGTTCCGTCCCGACACGTCCCGTCCCGTCCCGTCCCGTCCCGTCCCGTCCCGTGCCGTTTTACTCGGGTTGATTCCTTTCCATTCCGTTCCGCTCGTTTCCGTTACGTTCCATTCCGTTCCACGCGGGTTGGTTCAATTCCATTCTATTCTATTCTATTCCTTTCCCTTCCATTCCATTCCATTCCATTCCATTCTACTCGGGTTGATTCCATGCCATTCCGTTCCGCTCCATTCCGTTCCACGCGGGTTGGTTCAATTCCATTCTATTGTATTCTATTCCTTTCCCTTCCATTCCATTCCATTCCATTCCATTCTACTCGGGTTGATTCCATGCCATTCCGTTCCGTTCCATTCCGTCCCATCCCGACCCGTCCCATCCCGTCCCGTCCCGTCCCATCCCGTTCCGTTCCTCATGGGTTGATTCAATTCCTTTCGGTTACATTGAATTCCATTCCATTCCATTCTACTCGGATTGATTCCATTCCATTCCATTCCATTCCATTCCATTCCATTCCATTCCATTCCATTCCATTCCATTCCATTCCATTGCGTTCCATTCGATTCGATTCCATTCCATTCCTTTCCATTCCATTCCAATCCATTCCATTCTACTTGGGTTGATTCCATTCCATTCCATTCCATTCCATTCGATTCCATTCAATTCCATTCCATTCCATTCCATTCCATTCCATTCCATTCCATTCCATTCCACTCGATTCCATTCCATTCCATTCCATTCCATTCCAATCCATTCCATTCTACTCGGGTGGATTCCATTCCATTCCATTCCTTTCCATTCCATTCCATTCCATTCCATTACATTCCATTCGGTTCCATTCCATTCCATTCCATTCCATTCCATTCCATTCCATTCCATTCCATTCCATTCCGTTCTAATCGGGTTGATTCCATTCTATTCCATTCCATTCCATTCCATTCCATTCAATTCCATTCCATTCCATTCCATTCCATTCCATTCTATTCCATTCCATTCTACTCCATTGAATTCCATTCCATTCCATTCTATTCCATTCCATTCCATTCCGTTCCATTCCATTTAGTTCTACTCGGGTTGATTCCATTCCATTCCATTCCATTCCTTTCCATTCCATTCCAATCCATTCCATTCCATTACTTTCCATTCCATTCCATTCCAATCCATTCCATTCTATTCGGGTTGACTCCATTCCATTCCATTACATTACATTACATTACATTATATTCCATTCCATTCCATTCGATTCCGTTCGATTCCACTCCATTCCATTCCATTCCATTCCATTCCATTCCATTCCATTCGATTCCATTCCATTCCATTCGATTCCATTCCATTCCATTCCATTCCATTCCATTCCATTCCATTCCAATCCATTCCATTCTACTCGGGTTGATTCAATTCCATTCCATTCCATTCCATTCCATTCCATTCCATTCCATTCCATTCCATTCCTTTCGATTCCATTCCATTCCATTCCATTCCATTCCATTCCATTCCATTCCATTCCGTTCTACTCGGGTTGATTCCATTCCATTCCATTCCATTCCATTCCATTCCATTCCATTCCATTCCATTCCATTCCTTTCCATTCCAACCCATTCCGTTCTACTCGGGTTGATTCCATTCCATTCCATGGAATTCCATTCCATTCCATTCCATTCCATTCCATTCCATTCGATTCCATTCCATTCCATTCCATTCCAAACCATTCCATTCTACTCGGGTTCATCATTCCATTCCATTCCATTCCATTCCATTCCACTCGGGTTCATTCCATTCCATTCCATTCCATTCCATTCCATTCCATTCCACTCGGGTGCATTCCATTCCATTCCATTCCATTCCATTCCATTCCATTCCATTCCATTCCATTCCATTCCATTCCGTTCTGCTCAGGTTGATTTCCATTCCATTCCATTCCATTCCATTCCATTCCATTCCATTCCATTCCATTCCATTCCATTCCATTCCATTCCATTCCATTCCATTCCTTTCCATTCCATTCCATTCCGTTCTACTCGGCTTGAATCCATTGAGTTCCGTTCCGTTCCGTTCCGTCCCGACACGTCCCGTCCCGTCCCGTCCCGTCCCGTCCCGTCCCGTGCCGTTTTACTCGGGTTGATTCCTTTCCATTCCGTTCCGCTCGTTTCCGTTACGTTCCATTCCGTTCCACGCGGGTTGGTTCAATTCCATTCTATTCTATTCTATTCCTTTCCCTTCCATTCCATTCCATTCCATTCCATTCTACTCGGGTTGATTCTATGCCATTCCGTTCCGCTCCATTCCGTTCCACGCTGGTTGGTTCAATTCCATTCTATTCTATTCTATTCCTTTCCCTTCCATTCCATTCCATTCCATTCCATTCTACTCGGGTTGATTCCATGCCATTCCGTTCCGTTCCATTCCGTCCCATCCCGACCCGTCCCATCCCGTCCCGTCCCGTCCCATCCCGTTCCGTTCCACAAGGGTTGATTCAATTCCTTTCGGTTACATTGAATTCCATTCCATTCCATTCTACTCGGATTGATTCCATTCCATTCCATTCCATTCCATTCCATTCCATTCCATTCCATTCCATTCCATTCCATTCCATTGCGTTCCATTCGATTCGATTCCATTCCATTCCATTCCATTCCATTCCAATCCATTCCATTCTACTTGGGTTGATTCCATTCCATTCCATTCCATTCCATTCGATTCCATTCCATTCGATTCCATTCCATTCCATTCCATTCCATTCCATTCCATTCCATTCCATTCCATTCCATTCCATTCGATTCCATTCTGTTCTACTCGGGTTGATTCCACTCCATTCCATTCCATTCCATTCCAATCTATTCCATTCCATTCCATTCTATTCCATTCGTTTCCATTCCATTCCATTTCATTTTATTCCATTACATTCCATTCCATTCTATTCCATTGAATTCCATTCCATTCCATTCCATTCCATTCCATTCCATTCCATTCCATTCCATTCCGTTCTACTCGGGTTGATTCCACTCCATTCCATTCCATTCCATTCCATTCCATTCCACTCCGGTTGATCATTCCATTCCATTCCATTCCATTCCATTCCATTCCATTCCATTCCATTCCATTCCGTTCCATTCCGTTCCATTCCATTCCATTGCATTCCATTCCATTCCATTCCATTCCGTTCTACTCGGTTTGATTTCCATTCCATTCCATTCCATTCCATTCCATTCCATTCCATTCCATTCCATTCCATTCCATTCCATTCCATTCCTTTCCATTTACTCCATTCCGTTCTACTCGGGTTGATTCCATTGAGTTTGGTTCCGTTCCGTTCCGTCCCGTCCCGTCCCGTCCCGTGCCGTTTTACTCAGGTTGATTCCTTTCCATTCCGTTCCGCTCGTTTTCGTTGCGTTCCATTCCGTTCCACGCGGGTTGGTTCAATTCCATTCTATTCTATTCTATTCCTTTCCATTCCATTCCATTCCATTCCATTCCATTCTACTCGGGTTGATTTTTTGCCATTCCGTTCCGTTCCATTCCGTCCCATCCCGAACCGTCCCATCACGTCCCGTCCCGTCCCATCCCGTTCCGTTCCACATGGGTTGATTCAATTCCTTTCGGTTACATTGAATTCCATTCCATTCCATTCTACTCGGATTGATTCCATTCCATTCCATTCCATTCCATTCCATTCCATTCCATTCCATTCCATTCCATTCCATTCCATTCCATTCCTTTCCATTCCAATCCATTCCATGCTACTCGGGTTGATTCCATTCCATTCCATTCCATTCCATTCCATTCCATTCCATTCCATTCCATTTCATTCCATTCCATTCCATTCCATTCCATTCCATTCCATTCCATTCCATTCCGTTCTACTCGGGTTGATCCATTCTATTCCATTCCATTCCGTTCGATTCCATTTGATTCCATTCGATTCCATTCCATTCCATTCCATTCCCTTCCAGTCCATTCTATTCCATTGAATTCCATTCCATTCCATTCCATTCCATTCCATTCCGTTCTACTCTGATTGATTCCATTAAATTCCATTCCATTCCATTCCGTTCTACTCTGATTGATTCCATTAAATTCCATTCCATTCCATTCCATTCGATTCCATTCCATTCCATTCCATTCCATTCCATTGCACTCCATTCCATTCCAATACATTCCATTCTACTCTGGTTGATTCCATTCCATTCCATTCCATTCCCTTCCATTCGTCTCCATTCGATTCCATTCGATTCCATTCCATTCCATTCCATGGAATTCCATTCCATTCCACTCCATTCCATTCCATTCCATTCCATTCCATTCCATTCCATTCCATTCCATTCCGTTCTACTCGGGTTGATTCCATTCCATTCCATTCCATTCCATTCCATTCCATTCCATTCCACTCCATTCCATTCGATTCCATTCGATTCCATTCCATTCCATTCCATTCCATTCCATTCCAATCCATTCCATTCTACTCGGGTTGATTCCATTCCATTCCATTCCATTCCATTCCATTCCATTCCATTCCATTCCATTCCATTCCATAGCATTCCATTAGATTCCATTAGATTCCATTCCATTCCATTCCATTCCATTCCAATCCATTCCATTCCGTTCTACTAGGGTTGATTCCATTCTATTCCATTCCATTCCATTCGATTCCATTCGATATCATTCGATTCCATTCCATCCCATTCCATTCCATTCCATTCCGTTCTACTCGGGTTGATTCCATTCCATTTCATTCCATTCCATTCCATTCCATTTCTTTCGATTCCATTCGTTTCCATTCCATTCCATTCCATTCCAATCCATTCCATTCTACTCGGGTTGATTCCATTCCATTCCATTCCATTCCATTCCATTCCATTCCATTCCATTCCATTCCATTCCATTCCATTCCACTCGATTCCATTCCATTCCTTTCCATTCCATTCCAATCCATTCCATTCTACTCGGGTGGATTCCATTCCATTCCATTCCATTCCATTCCATTCCATTCCATTCCATTCCATTCCATTCCATTCCATTCCATTCCATTCCATTCCATTCCATTCCATTCCGTTCTAGTCGGGTTGATTCCATTCTATTCCATTCCATTCCATTCCATTCCATTCCATTCCATTCCATTCCATTCCATTCCATTCCATTCTATTCCATTCCATTCTACTCCATTGAATTCCATTCCATTCCATTCAATTCCATTCCATTCCATTCCTTTCCATTCCATTTAGTTCTACTCGGGTTGATTCCATTCCATTCCATTCCATTCCATTCCATTCCATTCCATTCCATTCCATTCCATTCCATTCCATTACTTTCCATTCCATTCCATTCCAATCCATTCCATTCTACTCGGGTTGACTCCATTCCATTCCATTCCATTCCATTCCATTCCATTCCATTCCATTCCATTATATTCCATTCTATTCCATTCGATTCCGTTCGATTCCATTCCATTCCATTCCATTCCATTCCATTCCATTCCATTCCATTCCATTCCATTCCATTCCATTTACTCCATTCCGTTCTACTCGGGTTGATTCCATTGAGTTTGGTTCCGTCCCGTCCCGTCCCGTCCTGTCCCGTCCCGTGCCGTTTTACTCAGGTTGATTCCTTTCCATTCCGTTCCGCTCGTTTCCTTTAGTTTCCATTCCGTTCCAAGCGGGTTGGTTCAATTCCATTCTATTCTATTCTATTCCTTTCCCTTCCATTCCATTCCATTCCATTCCATTCTACTCGGGTTGATTCCATGCCATTCCGTTCCGTTCCATTCCGTCCCATCCCGATCCGTCCCATCCCGTCCTGTCCCGTCCCATCCCGTTCCATTCCACATGGGTTGATTCAATTCCTTTCGGTTAGATTGAACTCCATTCCATTCCATTCTACTCGGATTGACTCCATTCCATTCCATTCCATTCCATTCCATTCCATTCCATTCCATTCCATTCCAATCCATTCCATTCTACTCGGGTTGATTCCATTCTATTCCATTCCATTCCATTCCATTCCATTCCATTCCATTCCATTCCATTCCATTCCATTCCATTCCATTCCATTCCATTCCATTTCATTCCATTCCATTCCATTCCATTCCATTCCATTCCATTCCATTCCATTCCTTTCGATTCCATTCCATTCCATTCCATTCCATTCCATTCCATTCCATTCCGTTCTACTCGGGTTGATTCCATTCTATTCCTTTCCATTCCGTTCGATTCCATTTGATTCCATTCGATTCCATTCCATTCCATTCCATTCCCTTCCATTCCATTCTATTCCATTGAATTCCATTCCATTCCATTCCATTCCATTCCATTCCATTCCATTCCATTCCATTCCGTTCTACTCTGATTGATTCCATTCCATTCCATTCCATTCCATTCCATTCCATTCCATTCCATTCCATTCCAATACATTCCATTCTACTCTGGTTGATTCCATTCCATTCCATTCCATTCCATTCCATTCGTCTGCATTCGATTCCATTCCATTCCATTCCATTCTATTCCATTGAATTCCATTGAATTCCATTCCATTCCATTCCATTCCATTCCATTCGATTCCATTCCATTCCATTCCATTCCATTCCATTCGATTCCATTCCATTCCATTCCATTCCATTCCATTCCATTCCATTCCATTCCATTCCATTCCATTCCATTCCATTCCATTCCATTCCGTTCTACTCGGGTTGATTCCATTCTATTCCATTCCATTCCGTTCGATTCCATTTGATTCCATTCGATTCCATTCCATTCCATTCCATTCCCTTCCATTCCATTCTATTCCATTGAATTCCATTCCATTCCATTCCATTCCATTCCATTCCATTCCATTCCATTCCATTCCGTTCTACTCTGATTGATTCCATTCCATTCCATTCCATTCCATTCCATTCCATTCCATTCCATTCCATTCCATTCCATTCCAATACATTCCCTTCTACTCTGGTTGATTCCATTCCATTCCATTCCATTCCATTCCATTCGTCTCCATTCGATTCCATTCCATTCCATTCCATTCTATTCCATTGAATTCCATTGAATTCCATTCCATTCCATTACATTCCATTCCATTCCATTCCATTCCATTCCATTCCATTCCATTCCATTCCGTTCTACTCGGGTTGATTCCACTCCATTCCATTCCATTCCATTCCATTCCATTCCATTCCATTCCATTCCATTCGTCTCCATTCGATTCCATTCCATTCTATTCCATTGAATTCCATTCCATTCCATTCCATTCCATTCCATTCCATTCCATTCCATTCCATTCCATTCCATTCCATTCCATTCCATTCCATTCCGTTCTACTCGGGTTGATTCCATTCCATTCCATTCCATTCCATTCCATTCCATTCCATTCCATTCCACTCCATTCCATTCGATTCCATTCGATTCCATTCCATTCCATTCCATTCCATTCCAATCCATTCCATTCTACTCGGGTTGATTCCATTCCATTCCATTCCATTCCATCCCATTCCAATCCATTCCATTCCATTCCGTTCTACTCGGGTTGATTCCATTCCATTCCATTTCATTCCATTCCATTCCATTCCATTCCATTCGATTCCATTCGATTCCATTCCATTCCATTCCATTCCAATCCATTCCATTCTACTCGGGTTGATTCCATTCCATTCCATTCCATTCCATTCCATTCCATTCCATTCGATTCCACTCGATTCCACTCCATTCTTTCCATTCCATTCCAATCCATTCCATTCTACTCGGGTGGATTCCATTCCGTTCCATTCCATTCCATTCCATTCCATTCCATTCCATTCCACTCCATTCCATTCCATTCCATTCCATTCCATTCCATTCCATTCCATTCCATTCCATTCCATTCCATTCCATTCCGTTCTAGTCGGGTTGATTCCATTCTATTCCATTCCATTCCATTCCATTCCATTCCATTCCATTCCATTCCATTCCATTCCATTCCATTCCATTCCATTCTATTCCATTCCATTCTACTCCATTGAATTCCATTCCATTCCATTCTATTCCATTCCATTCCATCCCATTCCATTCCATTTAGTTCTACTCGGGTTCATTCCATTCCATTCCATTCCATTCCATTCCATTCCATTCCATTCCATTCAATTCCATTCCATTCAGTTACTTTCCATTCCATTCCATTCCAATCCATTCCATTCTACTCGGGTTGACTCCATTCCATTCCATTCCTTTCCATTCCATTATATTCCATTCTATTCCATTCGATTCCGTTCGATTCGATTCCATTCCATTCCATTGCATTCCATTCCATTCCATTCCATTCCATTCCGTTCTACTCGGGTTGATTCCATTCCATTCCTTTCCATTCCATTCCATTCCATTCCATTCCATTCCATTCCATTCCCTTCCATTCCATTCCATTCCAATCCATTCCATTCTACTCGGGTTGATTCCATTCCATTCCATTGCACTCGACTCCATTCGATTCCATTCGATTCCACTCCATTCCATTCCGTTCCATTCCATTCCATTCCATTCCATTCTATTCCATTGAATTCCATTCCATTCCATTCCATTCCAATCCATTCCATTCCATTCCATTCCATTCCATTCCATTCCATTCCGTTCTACTCGGGTTGATTCCATTCCATTACATTCCATTACATTCCATTCCATTCCATTCCATTCCATTCCATTCCATTCCATTCCAATCCATTCCATTCTACTCGTGTTGATTCCATTCCATTCCATTCCATTCCATTCCAATCCATTCCATTCCATTCCATTCCATTCCATTCCATTCCATTCCATTCCATTCCATTCCGTTCTACTCGGGTTGATTCCATTCTATTCCATTCCATTCCATTCGATTCCATTCGATTCCATTCGATTCCATTCGATTCCATTCCATTCCATTCCATTCCATTCCATTCCATTCCATTCTATTCCATTCCATTCCATTCCATTCCATTCCATTCCATTCAAATCCATTCCCTTCCATTCTATTCGGGTTGATTCCATTCCATTCCATTCCATTCCATTCCATTCCATTCCATTCCATTCCATTCCATTCCATTCCATTGCATTCCATTCGATTCCATTCGATTCCATTCCATTCCATTCCATTCCATTCCATTCCATTCCATTCCATTCTATTCCATTCCATTCCATTCCATTCCATTCAATTCCATTCCATTCCATTCCGTTCCACTCGGGTTGATTCCATTCTATTCCATTCCATTCCATTCGATTCCATTCGATATCATTCGATTCCATTCCATTCCATTCCATTTCATTCCATTCCATTCCATTCCATTCTGTTCCATTCCATTCCATTCCATTCCATTCTATTCCATTCCATTCCATTCCGTTCTACTCGGGTTGATTCCATTCCATTCCATTTCATTCCATTCCATTCCATTCCATTCCATTCCATTCCATTCCATTCGATTCCATTCCATTCCATTCCATTCCAATCCATTCCATTCTACTCGGGTTGATTCCATTCCATTCCATTCCATTCCATTCCATTCCATTCCATTCCATTCCATTCCATTCCATTCCATTCCACTCGATTCCATTCCATTCCATTCCATTCCATTCCAATCCATTCCATTCTACTCGGGTGGATTCCATTCCATTCCATTCCTTTCCATTCCATTCCATTCCATTCCATTCCATTCCATTCCATTCGGTTCCATTCCATTCCATTCCGTTCCATTCCATTCCATTCCATTCCATTCCATTCCGTTCTAATCGGGTTGATTCCATTCTATTCCATTCCATTCCATTCCATTCCATTCCATTCCATTCCATTCCATTCTATTCCATTCCATTCTACTCCATTGAATTCCATTCCATTCCATTCTATTCCATTCCATTCCATTCCTTTACATTCCATTTAGTTCTACTCGGGTTGATTCCATTCCATTCCATTCCATTCCATTCCATTCCATTCCATTCCAATCCATTCCATTCTACTCGGGTTGATTCCATTCCATTCCATTCCATTCCATTCCATTCCATTCCATTCCATTCCATTCCTTTCTATTCCATTCCATTCCATTCCATTCCATTCCATTCCATTCCATTCCATTCCATTCCATTCAATTCCATTCCATTCCATTCGATTCCATTCGATTCCATTCCATTCCATTCCATTCCATTCCATTCCATTCCATTCCAAACCATTCCTTTCTACTCGGGTTCCTCATTCCATTCCATTCCATTCCATTCCATTCCACTCGGGTTCTTTCCATTCCATTCCATTCCATTCCATTCCATTCCATTCCATTCCATTCCATTCCGTTCTACTCAGGTTGATTTCCATTCCATTCCATTCCATTCCATTCCATTCCATTCCATTCCATTCCATTCCATTCCATTCCATTCCATTCCATTCCATTCCATTCCACTCCATTCCATTCTGCTCGGGTTGATTCCATGCCGTTCCGTTCCGTTCCATTCCGTCCCATCCCGACGCGTCCCGTCCCGTTCCGTCCCGTCAAATTCCGTTCCTTTCTTATCGGGTTGATTCCGTTCCATTCCGTTCCGTTCCTTTCCGTTCCATTCCATTCCGTTACAAGCGGGTTGATTCAATTCCATTCTATTACATTGAATTCCATTCCATTCCACTCCATTCCATTCTACTCGGATTGATTGAATTCCATTCCAATCCATTCCAGTCCATTCCAATCCATTCCATTCTACTCGGGTTGATTCCATTCCATTCCATTCCATTCCATTCCATTCCATTCCATTCCATTCCATTCCATTCCATTGCGTTCCATTCGATTCGATTCCATTCCATTCCATTCCATTCCATTCCAATCCATTCCATTCTACTTGGGTTGATTCCATTCCATTCCATTCCATTCCATTCCATTCCATTCGATTCCATTCGATTCCATTCCATTCCATTCCATTCCATTCCATTCCATTCCATTCCATTCTGTTCTACTCGGTTTGATTCCACTCCATTCCATTCCATTCCATTCCATTCTATTCCATTCCATTCCATTCGATTCCATTCCATTCCATTTCATTTTATTCCATTCCATTCCATTCCATTCTATTCCATTGAATTCCATTCCATTCTATTCCATTCCATTCCATTCAGTTTCATTCCATTCCATTCCATTCCATTCCATTCCATTCCATTCCATTCGATTCCATTCCATTCCATTCCATTCCATTCCATTCAATTCCATTCCGTTCTACTCGGGTTAATTCCATTCTATTCCATTCCATTCCATTCCATTCCATTCCATTCCATTCCATTCCATTCCCTTCCATTCCATTCTATTCCATTGAATTCCATTCCATTCCATTCCATTCCATTCCATTCCATTCCATTCCATTCCATTCCATTCCGTTCTACTCTGATTGACTCCATTCCATTCCATTCCATTCCATTCCATTCCATTCCATTCCATTCCATTCCATTTCATTCCATTCCATTCCATTCCAATACATTCCATTCTACTCTGGTTGATTCCATTCCATTCCATTCCATTCCATTCCATTCCATTCCATTCCATTCCATTCCATTCCATTCCATTCCATTCCGTTCTACTCGGGTTGATTCCATTCCATTC
The DNA here is from genome assembly GCF_029281585.2 of Gorilla gorilla gorilla. Lineage (NCBI taxonomy): Eukaryota > Metazoa > Chordata > Mammalia > Primates > Hominidae > Gorilla > Gorilla gorilla. Next base: position 3,556,682 of record NC_073241.2, read on the forward strand.
CATTTCATTCCATTCCATTCCATTCCATTCCATTCCATTCCATTCCATTCCATTCCATTCCATTCCAATCCATTCCATTCTACTCGGGTTGATTCCATTCCATTCCATTCCATTCCATTCCATTCCATTCCATTCCATTCCATTCCATTGCATTCTATTCCTTTCGATTCCATTAAATTCCATTCCATTCCATTCCATTCCATTCCATTCCATTCCATTCCATTCCATTCCATTCCGTTCTACTCGGGTTGATTCCACTCCATTCCATTCCATTCCATTCCATACCATTCCATTCGATTCCATTCCATTCCATTCCATTCCATTCCATTCCATTCCATTCCATTCCATTCCATTCCGTTCTAGTCGGGTTGATTCCATTCTATTCCATTCCATTCCATTCCATTCCATTCCATTCCATTCCATTCCATTCCATTCTATTCCATTCCATTCTACTCCATTGAATTCCATTCCATTCAATTCAATTCCATTCCATTCCATCCCTTTCCATTCCATTTAGTTCTACTCTGGTTGATTCCATTCCATTCCATTCCATTCCATTCCATTCCATTCCATTCAATTCCATTCCATTCCGTTACTTTCCATTCCATTCCATTCCAATCCATTCCATTCTACTCGGGTTGACTCCATTCCATTCCATTCCTTTCCATTCCATTATATTCCATTCTATTCCATTCGATTCCGTTCGATTCCATTCCATTCCATTCCATTCCATTCCATTCCGTTCCATTCCATTGCATTCCATTCCATTCCATTCCATTCCATTCCGTTCCACTCGGGTTGATTCCATTCCATTCCTTTCCATTCCATTCCATTCCATTCCATTCCATTCCATTCCATTCCATTCCATTCCATTCCCTTCCATTCCATTCCATTCCAATCCATTCCATTCTACTCGGGTTGATTCCATTCCATTCCATTGCATTCGACTCCATTCGATTCCATTCGATTCCATTCCATTCCATTCCGTTCCATTCCATTCCATTCCATTCCATTCTATTCCATTGAATTCCATTCCATTCCATTCCATTCCATTCCATTCCATTACATTCCATTCCATTCCATTCCATTCCATTCCATTCCATTCCATTCCATTCCGTTCTACACGGGTTGATTCCATTCCATTCCATTCCATTCCATTCCATTCCATTCCATTCCATTCCATTCCATTCCAATCTATTCCATTCTATTCAATTCGATTCCATTCGATTCCATTCAATTCCATTCAATTCCATTCCATTCCATTCCAATCCATTCCATTCTACTCGGGTTGATTCCATTCCATTCCATTCCATTCCATTCCATTCCATTCCATTCCATTCCATTCCATTCGATTCCATTCCATTCCATTCCATTCCATTCCATTCCATTCCATTCCATTCCAATCTATTCCATTCGATTCCATTCCATTCCATTCCATTCCATTCCATTCCATTCCATTCCAATCCATTCCATTCTACTCGTGTTGATTCCCTTCCATTCCATTCCATTCCATTCCATTCCATTCCATTCCATTCCATTCCATTCCATTCCATTCCATTCCATTCCGTTCTACTCGGGTTGATTCCATTCTATTCCATTACATTCCATTCGATTCCATTCGATTCCATTCGATTCCTTTCCATTCCATTCCATTCCATTCCATTCCATTCCATTCCATTCCATTCCATTCTACTCCATTCCATTCCATTCCATTCCATTCCATTCCAATCCATTCCCTTCCGTTCTATTCGGGTTGATTCCATTCCATTCCATTCCATTCCATTCCATTCCATTCCATTCCATTCCATTCCATTCCATTGCATTCCATTCGATTCCATTCGATTCCATTCCATTCCATTGCATTCCATTCCATTCCATTCCATTCCATTCTATTCCATTCCATTCCATTCTGTTCCATTCTATTCCATTCCATTCCATTCCTTTCCACTCGGGTTGATTCCATTCTATTCCATTCCATTCCATTCGATTCCATTCGATATCATTCGATTCCATTCCATTCCATTCCATTCCATTCCATTCCATTCCATTCTATTCCATTCCATTCCATTCCATTCCATTCCATTCCATTCTATTCCATTCCATTCCATTCCATTCCATTCCATTCTATTCCATTCCATTCCATTCCGTTCTACTCGGGTTGATTCCATTCCATTCCATTTCATTCCATTCCATTCCATTCCATTCCATTCGATTCCATTCGATTCCGTTCCATTCCATTCCATTCGAATCCATTCCATTCTACTCGGGTTGATTCCATTCCATTCCATTCCATTCCATTCCATTCCATTCCATTCCATTCCACTCGATTCCATTCCATTCCATTCCATTCCATTCCAATCCATTCCATTCTACTCGGGTGGATTCCATTCCATTCCATTCCTTTCCATTCCATTCCATTCCATTCCATTCCATTCCATTACATTCCATTCGGTTCCATTCCATTCCATTCCATTCTATTCCATTCCATTCCATTCCATTCCATTCCATTCCATTCCGTTCTAATCGGGTTGATTCCATTCTATTCCTTTCCATTCCATTCCATTCCATTCCATTCCATTCCATTCCATTCCATTCCATTCTATTCCATTCCATTCTACTCCATTGAATTCCATTCCATTCCATTCCTTTCCATTCCATTTAGTTCTACTCGGGTTGATTCCATTCCATTCCATTCCATTCCTTTCCATTCCATTCCAATCCATTCCATTCCATTACTTTCCATTCCATTCCATTCCAATCCATTCCATTCTACTCGGGTTGATTCCATTCCATTCCATTCCATTCCATTCCATTCCATTCCATTCCATTCCATTCCATTCCATTCCATTCCATTCCATTGCATTCCATTCCATTCCACTCCATTCCATTCGATTCCATTCGATTCGATTCCATTCCATTCCATTCCATTCCAATCCATTCCATTCTACTCGGGTTGATTCCATTCCATTCCATTCCATTCCATTCCATTCCATTCCATTCCATTCCATTCCATTCCATTCCATTCCATAGCATTCCATTCGATTCCATTAGATTCCATTCCATTCCATTCCATTCCATTCCATTCCATTCCATTCCATTCCATTCCATTCCGTTCCACTCGGGTTGATTCCATTCTATTCCATTCCATTCCATTCGATTCCATTCGATATCATTCGATTCCCTTCCATCCCATTCCATTCCATTCCATTCCATTCCGTTCTACTCGGGTTGATTCCATTCCATTCCATTTCATTCCATTCCATTCCATTCCATTTCTTTCGATTCCATTCTTTTCCATTCCATTCCATTCCATTCCAATCCATTCCATTCTACTCGGGTGGATTCCATTCCATTCCATTCCATTCCATTCCATTCCATTCCATTCCATTCCATTCCATTCGATTCCATTCCATTCCATTCCATTCCATTCCATTCCATTCCGTTCTATTCGGGTTCATTCCATTCCATTCCATTCCATTCCATTCCATTCCATTCCATTCCATTCCATTCCATTCCATTCTATTCCATTCCATTCTACTCCATTGAATTCCATTCCATTCCATTCAATTCCATTCCATTCCATTCCTTTCCATTCCATTTAGTTCTACTCGGGTTGATTCCATTCCATTCCATTCCATTCCATTCCATTCCATTCCATTCCATTCCACTACTTTCCATTCCATTCCATTCCAATCCATTCCATTCTACTCGGGTTGACTCCATTCCATTCCATTCCATTCCATTCCATTCCATTCCATTCCATTATATTCCATTCTATTCCATTCGATTCCGTTCGATTCCATTCCATTCCATTCCATTCCATTCCATTCCATTCCATTCCATTCCATTCCATTCCATTCCATTCCATTCCATTTACTCCATTCCGTTCTACTCGGGTTGTTTCCATTGAGTTTGGTTCCGTCCCGTCCCGTCCCGTCCCGTCCCGTCCCGTGCCGTTTTACTCAGGTTGATTCCTTTCCATTCCGTTCCGCTCGTTTCCTTTACGTTCCATTCCGTTCCACGCGGGTTGGTTCAATTCCATTCTATTCTATTCTATTCCTTTCCCTTCCATTCCATTCCATTCCATTCCATTCTACTCGGGTTAATTCCATGCCATTCCGTTCCGTTCCATTCCGTCCCATCCCGATCCGTCCCATCCCGTCCCGTCCCGTCCCATCCCGTTCCATTCCACATGGGTTGATTCAATTCCTTTCGGTTAGATTGAACTCCATTCCATTCCATTCTACTCGGATTGACTCCACTCCATTCCATTCCATTCCATTCCATTCCATTCCATTCCATTCCATTCCATTCCATTCCAATCCATTCCATTCTACTCGGGTTGATTCCATTCTATTCCATTCCATTCCATTCCATTCCATTCCATTCCATTCCATTCCATTTCATTCCATTCCATTCCATTCCATTCCATTCCATTCCATTCCATTCCATTCCATTCGATTCCATTCCATTCCATTCCATTCCATTCCATTCCATTCCATTCCATTCCATTCCATTCCGTTCTACTCGGGTTGATTCCATTCTATTCCATTCCATTCCTTTCGTTTCCATTTGATTCCACTCGATTTCATTCCATTCCATTCCATTCCCTTCCATTCCATTCTATTCCATTGAATTCCATTCCATTCCATTCCATTCCATTCCATTCCATTCCATTCCATTCCATTCCATTCCATTCCATTCCGTTCTACTCTGATTGATTCCATTCCATTCCATTCCATTCCATTCCATTCCATTCCATTCCATTCCATTCCATTCCAATACATTCCATTCTACTCTGGTTGATTCCATTCCATTCCATTCCATTCCATTCCATTCGTCTCCATTCGATTCCATTCCATTCCATTCCATTCTATTCCATTGAATTCCATTCCATTCCATTCCATTCCATTCCATTCCATTCCATTCCATTCCACTCCATTCCATTCGATTCCATTCCGTTCCATTCCATTCCATTCCATTCCATTCCATTCCATTCCATTCCATTCCATTCCATTCCATTCCTTTCTACTCGGGTTGATTCCATTCTATTCCATTCCATTCCGTTCGATTCCATTTGATTCCATTCGATTCCATTACATTCCATTCCATTCCCTTCCATTCCATTCTATTCCATTGAATTCCATTCCATTCCATTCCATTCCATTCCATTCCATTCCATTCCATTCCATTCCGTTCTACTCTGATTGATTCCATTCCATTCCATTCCATTCCTTTCCATTCCATTCCATTCCATTCCATTCCATTCCATTCCATTCCATTCCATTCCATTCCAATACATTCCATTCTACTCTGGTTGATTCCATTCCATTCCATTCCATTCCATTCCATTCGTCTCCATTCCATTCCATTCCATTCCATTCCATTCTATTCCATTGAATTCCATTGAATTCCATTCCATTCCATTCCATTCCATTCCATTCCATTCCATTCCATTCCATTCCATTCCATTCCGTTCTACTCGGGTTGATTCCACTCCATTCCATTCCATTCCATTCCATTCCATTCCATTCCATTCGTCTCCATTCGATTCCATTCGATTCCATTCCATTCTATTCCATTGAATTCCATTCCATTCCATTCCATTCCATTCCATTCCATTCCATTCCATTCCATTCCATTCCATTCCGTTCTACTCGGGTTGATTCCATTCCATTCCATTCCATTCCATTCCATTCCATTCCATTCCATTCCACTCCATTCCATTCGATTCCTTTCGATTCCATTCCATTCCATTCCATTCCATTCCAATCCATTCCATTCTACTCGGGTTGATTCTATTCCATTCCATTCCATTCCATCCCATTCCAATCCATTCCATTCCATTCCGTTCTACTCGGGTTGATTCCATTCCATTCCATTCCATTCCATTCCATTCGTCTCCATTCCATTCCATTCCATTCCATTCCATTCTATTCCATTGAATTCCATTGAATTCCATTCCATTCCATTCCATTACATTCCATTCCATTCCATTCCATTCCATTCCATTCCATTCCATTCCGTTCTACTCGGGTTGATTCCACTCCATTCCATTCCATTCCATTCCATTCCATTCCATTCCATTCCATTCGTCTCCATTCGATTCCATTCGATTCCATTCCATTCTATTCCATTGAATTCCATTCCATTCCATTCCATTCCATTCCATTCCATTCCATTCCATTCCATTCCATTCCATTCCATTCCGTTCTCCTCGGGTTGATTCCATTCCATTCCATTCCATTCCATTCCATTCCATTCCATTCCATTCCACTCCATTCCATTCGATTCCTTTCGATTCCATTCCATTCCATTCCATTCCATTCCAATCCATTCCATTCTACTCGGGTTGATTCTATTCCATTCCATTCCATTCCATCCCATTCCAATCCATTCCATTCCATTCCGTTCTACTCGGGTTGATTCCATTCCATTCCATTTCATTGCATTCCATTCCATTCCATTCCATTCGATTCCATTCGATTCCATTCCATTCCATTCCATTCCAATCCATTCCATTCTACTCGGGTTGATTCCATTCCATTTCATTCCATTCCATTCCATTCCATTCCATTCCATTCCATTCGATTCCACTCGATTCCACTCCATTCTTTCCATTCCATTCCAATCCATTCCATTCTACTCGGGTGGATTCCATTCCGTTCCATTCCATTCCATTCCATTGCATTCCATTCCATTCCACTCCATTCGATTCCAATCCATTCCATTCCATTCCATTCCTTTGCATTCCATTCCATTCCATTCCATTCCATTCCATTCCATTCTATTCCATTCCGTTCTAGTCGGGTTGATTCCATTCTATTCCATTCCATTCCATTCCATTCCATTCCATTCCATTCCATTCCATTCCATTCTATTCCATTCCATTCTACTCCATTGAATTCCATTCCATTCCATTCTATTCCATTCCATTCCATTCCTTTCCATTCCATTTAGTTCTACTCGGGTTGATTCCATTCCATTCCATTCCATTCCATTCCATTCCATTACTTTCCATTCCATTCCATTCCAATCCATTCCATTCTACTCGGGTTGACTCCATTCCATTCCATTCCATTCCATTCCATTCCATTCCATTCCATTATAATCCATTCCATTCCATTCGATTCCGTTCGATTCCATTCCATTCCATTCCATTCCATTCCATTCCATTCAATTCCATTCGATTCCATTCGATTCCATTCCATTCCATTCCATTCCAATCCATTCCATTCTACTCGGGTTGATTCCCTTCTATTCCATTCCATTCCATTCCATTCCATTCCATTCCATTCCATTCCATTCCATTCCATTCCATTCTATTCCTTTCGATTCCATTCCTTTCCATTAAATTCCATTCCATTCCATTCCATTCCATTCCATTCCATTCCATTCCATTCCGTTCTACTCGGGTTGATTCCACTCCATTCCATTCCATTCCATTCCATACCATTCCATTCGATTCCATTCCATTCCATTCCATTCCATTCCATTCCATTCCATTCCATTCCATTCCATTCCATTCTGTTCTACTCGGGTTGATTACACTCCATTCCATTCCATTCCATTCCATTCAATTCCATTGCATTCCATTCGATTCCATTCTAATCCATTCGATTCCAATCCATTCCATTTCATTTTATTCCATTCCATTCCATTCCATTCTATTCCATTGAATTCCATTACATTCCATTCCGTTCCATTTCATTTTATTGCATTCCATTCCATACCATTCTATTCCATTGAATTCCATTCCATTCCTTTCCATTCCAATCCATTCCATTCTACTCGGGTTGATTCCATTCCATTCCATTCCATTCCATTCCATTCGATTCCATTCCATTCCATTCCATTCCATTCCATTCCATTCCGTTCTACTCGGGTTGATTCCATTCTATTCATTCCATTCCGTTCGATTCCATTCGATTCCATTCGATTCCATTCCATTCCATTCCATTCCCTTCCATTCCATTCTATTCCTTTGAATTCCATTCCATTCCATTGCATTCCATTCCATTCCGTTCTACTCTGATTGACTCCATTCCATTCCATTCCATTCCATTCCATTGCATTCCATTCCATTCCATTCGATTCCATTCCATTCCATTCCATTCCATTCCATTCCATTCCATTCCATTCCAATACATTCCATTCTACTCTGGTTGATTCCATTCCATTCCATTCCATTCCATTCCATTCCATTCGTCTCCATTCGATTCCATTCGATTCCATTCCATTCTATTCCATTGAATTCCATTCCATTCCATTCCATTCCATTCCATTCCACTCCATTCCATTCCATTCCATTCCATACCATTCCATTCCGTTCTACTCGGGTTGATTCCGTTCCATTCCATTCCATTCCATTCCTTTCCATTCCATTCCACTCCATTCCATTCGATTCCATTCGATTCCATTCCATTCCATTCCAATCCATTCCATTCTACTCGGGTTGATTCCATTCCATTCCATTCCATTCCATTCCATTCCATTCCATTCCATTCCATTGCATTCCATTCGATTCCATTCGATTCCATTCCATTCGATTCCATTCGAGATCATTCGATTCCATTCCATCCCATTCCATTCCATTCCATTCCATTCCGTTCTACTCGGGTTGATTACATTCCATTCCATTTCATTCCATTCCATTCCATTCCATTCCATTCGATTCCATTCGATTCCATTCCATTCCATTCCATTCCAATCCATTCCATTCTACTCGGGTTGATTCCATTCCATTCCATTCCATTCCATTCCATTCCATTCCATTCCATTCCATTCCATTCGATTCCACTCGATTCCATTCCATTCTTTCCATTCCATTCCAATCCATTCCATTCTACTCGGGTGGATTCCATTCCATTCCATTCCATTCCATTCCATTCCATTCCATTCCATTCCATTCCATTCCATTCGATTCCATTCCATTCCATTCCATTCCATTCCATTCCATTCCATTCCATTCCATTCCATTCCATTCCATTCCATTCCATTCCGTTCTAGTCGGGTTGATTCCATTCTATTCCATTCCATTCCATTCCATTCCATTCCATTCCATTCCATTCCATTCCATTCCATTCCATTCTATTCCATTCCATTCCACTCCATTGAATTCCATTCCATTCCATTCTATTCCATTCCATTCCATTCCTTTCCATTCCATTTAATTCTACTCGGGTTGATTCCATTCCATTCCATTCCATTCCATTCCATTCCATTCCATTCCATTCCATTCCATTCCATTCCATTCCATTCCATTCCATTCCATTCCATTGCATTAAATTGCATTCCATTCGATTCCATTCGATTCCATTCCATTCCATTCCATTCCATTCCATTCCATTCCATTCCATTCCATTCCATTCTGTTCCACTCGGGTTGATTCCATTCTATTCCATTCCATTCCCTTCTATTCCATTCGATATCATTCGATTCCATTCCATCCCATTCCATTCCATTCCATTCCATTCCGTTCTTCTTGGGTTGATTCCATTCCATTCCATTTCATTCCATTCCATTCCATTCCATTTCTTTCGATTCCATTCGATTCCATTCCATTCCATTCCATTCCAATCCATTGCATTCTACTCAGTTTGATTCCATTCCATTCCATTCCATTCCATTCATATCCATTCCATTCCATTCCATTCAATTCCACTCGATTCCATTCCATTCCTTTCCATTCCATTCCAATCCATTCCATTCTACTCGGGTGGATTCCATTCCATTCCATTCGATTCCATTCCATTCCATTCCATTCCATTCCATTCCATTCCATTCCATTCGATTCCATTCCATTCCATTCCATGGCATTCCATTCCATTCCATTCCATTCCATTCCATTCCATTCCGTTCTAGTCTGGTTGATTCCATTCCATTCCATTGCATTCCATTCCATTGCATTGCATTCCATTCCATTCCATTCCATTCCATTCCATTCCATTCCATTCTTTCTATTCCATTCCATTCTACTCCATTGAATTCCATTCCATTCCATTCAATTTCATTCCATTCCATTCCTTTCCAATCCATTTAGTTCTACTCGGGTTGATTCCATTCCATTCCATTCCATTCCATTCCATTCCATTCCATTACTTTCCATTCCATTCCATTCCAATCCATTCCATTCTACTCGGGTTGACTCCATTCCATTCCATTCCACTCCATTCCATTCCGTTATATTCCATTCTATTCCATTCGATTCCGTTCGATTCCATTCCATTCCATTCCATTCTATTCCATTCCATTCGATTCCATTCCATTCCATTCCATTCCATTCCATTCCATTCCATTCCATTCCATTCCATTCCATTCCATTCCAATCCATTCCATTCTACTCGGGTTGATTCCATTCCATTCCATTCCATTCCAATCCATTCCATTCAATTCCATTCCATTCCATTCCATTCCATTCCATTCCATTCCATTCCTTTCTATTCCATTCCATTCCATTCCATTCCATTCCATTCCATTCCATTCCATTCCATTCCATTCCGTTCTACTCCTGTTGATTCCACTCCATTCCATTCCCTTCCATTCCATTCCATTCCATTCCATTCCATTCCATTGCATTCCATTCCAACCCATTCTTTTCTACTCGGGTTGATTCCATTCCATTCCATTCCATTCCATTCCATTCCATTCCATTCCATTCCATTCCATTCCATTCGATTCAATTCCATTCCATTTCATTCCAAACCGTTCCATTCTACTCGGGTTCATCATTCCATTCCATTCCATTCCATTCCATTCCACTCGGGTTCATTCCATTCCATTCCATTCCATTCCATTCCATTCCATTCCATTCCATTCCATTCCGTTCTACTCAGGTTGATTTCCATTCCATTCCATTCCATTCCATTCCATTCCATTCCATTCCATTCCACTCGGGTTGAGCATTCCATTCGATTCCATTCCATTCCATTCCATTCCATTCCATTCCATTCCAATCCACTCGGGCTCATTCCATTCCATTCCATTCCATTCCATTCCATTCCATTAAATTCCATTCCATTCCGTTCTACTCGGGTTGATTTCCATTCCATTCCATTCCATTCCATTCCACTCCATTCCATTCCATTCCATTCCATTCCATTCCATTCCTTTCCATTTATTCCATTCCGTTCTACTCGGGTTGATTCCATTGAGTTTGGTTCCGTTCCGTTCCGTCCCGTCCCGTCCCGTCCCGTCCCGTCCCGTTCCGTTTTACTCGGGTTGATTCCTTTGCATTCCGTTCCGCTCGTTTCCATTCCGTTCCATTCCGTTCAACGCGGGTTGGTTCAATTCCATTCTATTCTATTCTATTCCTTTCCATTCCATTCCATTCTACTCGGGTTGATTCTATGCCGTTCCATTCCGTTCCATTCCGTCCCATTCCGACCCGTCCCATCCCGTCCCGTCCCGTCCCATCCCGTTCCGTTCCACATGGGTTGATTCAATTCCTTTCGGTTACATTGAATTCCATTCCATTCCATTCTACTCGGATTGATTCCATTCCATTCCATTCCATTCCATTCCATTCCATTCCATTCCATTCCAATCCATTCCATTCTACTCGGGTTGATTCCATTCCATTCCATTCCATTCCATTCCATTCCATTCCATTCCATTCCATTCCATTCAGTTTCATTCCATTCCATTCCATTCCATTCCATTCCATTCCATTCCATTCCATTCCATTCGATTCCATTCCATTCCATTCCATTCCGTTCTACTCGGGTTGATTCCATTCTATTCCATTCCATTCCGTTCGATTCCATTCGATTCCATTCGATTCCGTTCCATTCCATTCCATTCCCTTCCATTCCATTCTATTCCATTGAATTCCATTCCATTGCATTCCATTCCATTCCATTCCATTCCATTCCATTCCATTCCATTCCGTTCTACTCTGATTGACTCCATTCCACTCCATTCGATTCCATTCCATTCCATTCCATTCCATTCCAATACATTCCATTCTACACTGGTTGATTCCATTCCACTCTGGTTGATTCCATTCCATTCCATTCCATTCCATTCCATTCCATTCCATTCCATTCCATTCCATTCCATTCCATTCCATTCCATTCGTCTCCATTCGATTCCATTCGATTCCATTCCATTCTATTCCATTGAATTCCATTCCATTCCATTCCATTCCATTCCATTCTATTACATTCCATTCCATTCCATTCCGTTCTACTCGGGTTGATTCCATTCCATTCCATTCCATTCCATTCCATTCCATTCCACTCCATTCCATTCGATTCCATTCGATTCCATTCCATTCCATTCCATTCCATTCCAATCCATTCCATTCTACTCGGGTTGATTCCATTCCATTCCATTCCATTCCATTCCATTCCATTCCATTCCGTTGAATTCCATTCGATTCCATTCGATTCCATTCCATTCGATTCCATTCGATATCATTCGATTCCATTCCTTCCCATTCCATTCCATTCCATTCCATTCCGTTCTACTCGGGTTGATTCCATTCCATTCCATTCCATTCCATTCCATTCCATTCCATTCCATTCCATTCCATTCCATTCCATTCCATTCCATTCCATTCCATTCCATTCGATTCCATTCCATTCCATTCCATTCCAATCCATTCCATTCTACTCCGGTTGATTCCATTCCATTCCATTCCATTCCATTCCATTCCATTCCATTCCATTCCATTCCACTCGATTCCATTCCATTCTTTCCATTCCATTCCAATCCATTCCATTCTTCTTGGGAGGATTCCATTCCATTCCATTCCATTCCATTCCATTCCATTCCATTCCATTCCATTCCATTCCATTCCATTCCATTCCATTCCATTCCATTTGATTCCATTCCATTCCATTCCATTCCATTCCATTTCATTCCATTCCTTTCCATTCCATTCCGTTCTAGTCGGGTTGATTCCATTCTATTCCATTCCATTCCATTCCATTCCATTCCATTCCATTCCATTCCATTCTATTCCATTCCATTCTACTCCATTGAATTCCATTCCGTTCCATTCTATTCCATTCCATTCCATTCCTTTCCATTCCATTTAGTTCTACTCTGGTTGATTCCATTCCATTCCATTCAATTCCATTCCATTCCATTCCATTCCATTCCATTCCATTCCATTCTATTCCTTTCGATTCCATTCCATTCCATTAAATTCCATTCCATTCCATTCCATTCCATTCCATTCCATTCCATTCCTTTCCATTCCATTCCATTCCGTTCTACTCGGGTTGATTCCACTCCATTCCATTCCATTCCATTCCATACCATTCCATTCGATTCCATTCCATTCCATTCCATTCCATTCCATTCCATTCCATTCCATTCTGTTCTACTTGGGTTGATTACACTCCATTCCATTCCATTCCATTCCATTCTATTCCATTTCATTCCATTCGATTCCATTCTATTCCATTCGATTCCATTCCATTCCATTTCATTTTATTCCATTCCATTCCATTCCACTCTATTCCATTGAATTCCATTCCATTCAATTCCATTCCATTTCATTTTATTGCATTCCATTCCATACCATTCTATTCCATTGAATTTCATTCCATTCCTTTCCATTCCAATCCATTCCATTCTACTCGGGTTGATTCCATTCCATTCCATTCCATTCCATTCCATTCGATTCCATTCCATTCCATTGCATTCCATTCCATTCCGTTCTACTCGGGTTGATTCCACTCCATTCCATTCCATTCCATTCCATTCCATTCCATTCCATTCCAATTCTTTCGTTTCCATTCCAACCAATTCCGTTCTACTCGGTTTGATTCCATTCCATTCCATTCCATTCCATTCAATTCCATTCCATTCCATTCGATTCCATACGATTCCATTCCATTCCATTCCATTCCATCCCATTTCATTCCAAACCATTCCATTCTACTCGGGTTCATCATTCCATTCCATTCCATTCCATTCCATTCCACTCGGGTTCTTTCCATTCCATTCCATTCCATTCCATTCCATTCCATTCCTTTCCATTCCATTCCGTTCTACTCAGGTTGATTTCCATTCCATTCCATTCCATTCCATTCCATTCCATTCCATTCCATTCCATTCCATTCCGTTCCATTCCACTCCATTCCATTCTACTCGTGTTGATTCCATGCCGTTCCGTTCCGTTCCATTCCGTCCCATCCCGACGCATCCCGTCCCGTTCCGTCCCGCCAAATTCCGTTCCTTTCTGATCGGGTTGATTCCGTTCCATTCCGTTCCGTTCCTTTCCGTTCCATTCCATTCCGTTACACGCGGGTTGATTCAATTCCATTCTATTACATTGAATTCCATTCCATACCATTCCATTCCATTCTACTCGGATTGATTGAATTCCATTCCATTCCATTCCAGTCCATTCCAATCCATTCCATTCTACTCGGGTTGATTCCATTCCATTCCATTCCATTCCATTCCATTCCATTCCATTCCATTCAATTGCGTTCCATTCGATTCGATTCCATTCCATTCCATTCCATTCCATTCGAATCCATTCCATTCTACTTGGGTTGATTCCATTCCATTCCATTCCATTCCATTCCATTCCATTCGATTCCATTCGATTCCATTCCATTCCATTCCATTCCATTCCATTCCATTCCATTCCATTCCATTCTGTTCTACTCGGGTTGATTCCACTCCATTCCATTCCATTCCATTCCATTCTATTCCATTCCATTCCATTCGATTCCATTCCATTCCATTTCATTTTATTCCATTCCATTCCATTCCATTCTATTCCATTGAATTCCATTCCATTCTATTCCATTCCATTCCATTCAGTTTCATTCCATTCCATTCCATTCCATTCCATTCCATTCCATTCCATTCCATTCCATTCCATTCCATTCCATTCCATTCCATTCCGTTCTACTCGGGTTAATTCCATTCTATTCCATTCCATTCCATTCCATTCCATTCCATTCCATTCCATTCCATTCCATTCCCTTCCATTCCATTCTATTCCATTGAATTCCATTCCATTCCATTCCATTCCATTCCATTCCATTCCATTCCATTCCGTTCTACTCTGATTGACTCCATTCCATTCCATTCCATTCCATTCCATTCCATTCCATTCCATTCCATTCCATTCCATTTCATTCCATTCCATTCCATTCCAATACATTCCATTCTACTCTGGTTGATTCCATTCCATTCCATTCCATTCCATTCCATTCCATTCCATTCCATTCGTCTCCATCCGATTCCATTCGATTCCATTCCATTCTATTCCATTGAATTCCATTCCATTCCATTCCATTCCATTCCATTCCATTCCATTCCATTCCATTCCATTCCATTCCATTCCTTTCCATTCCATTCCATTCCATTCCATTCCGTTCTACTCGGGTTGATACCATTCCATTCCATTCCATTCCATTCCATTCCATTCCACTCCATTCCATTCGATTCCATTCGCTTCCATTCCATTCCATTCCATTCCATTCCATTCCAATCCATTCCATTCTACTCGGGTTGATGCCATTCCATTCCATTCCATTCCATTCCATTCCATTGCATTCCATTCGATTCCATTCGATTCCATTCCATTCGATTCCATTCGAGATCATTCGATTCCATTCCATCCCATTCCAATCCATTCCATTCCATTCCGTTCTACTCGGGTTGATTCCATTCCATTCCATTTCATTCCATTCCATTCCATTCCATTCCATTCGATTCCATTCGATTCCATTCCATTCCATTCCATTCCAATCCATTCCATTCTACTCGGGTTGATTCCATTCCATTCCATTCCATTCCATTCCATTCCATTCCATTCCATTCCATTCCATTCCACTCGATTCCATTCCATTCTTTCCATTCCATTCCAATCCATTCCATTCTACTCGGGTGGATTCCATTCCATTCCATTCCATTCCATTCCACTCCATTCGATTCCATTCCATTCCATTCCATTCCATTCCATTCCATTCCATTCCATTCCATTCCGTTCTAGTCGGGTTGATTCCATTCTATTCCATTCCATTCCATTCCATTCCACTCCATTCCATTCCATTCCATTCCATTCTATTCCATTCCATTCTACTCCATTGAATTCCATTCCATTCCATTCTATTCCATTCCATTCCATTCCTTTCCATTCCATTTAGTTCTACTCGGGTTGATTCCATTCCATTCCATTCCATTCCATTCCATTCCATTCCATTCCATTCCATTACTTTCCATTCCATTCCATTCCAATCCATTCCATTCTACTCGGGTTGACTCCATTCCATTCCATTCCTTTCCATTCCATTCCGTTCCATTATAATCCATTCCATTCCATTCGATTCCGTTCGATTCCATTCCATTCCATTCCATTCCATTCCATTCAATTCCATTCGATTCCATTCGATTCCATTCCATTCCATTCCATTCCAATCCATTCCATTCTACTCGGGTTGATTCCATTCCATTCCATTCCATTCCATTCCATTCCATTCCATTCCATTCCATTCCATTCCATTCTATTCCTTTCGATTCCATTCCATTCCATTAAATTCCATTCCATTCCCTTCCATTCCATTCCATTCCATTCCATTCCATTCCATTGCATTCCGTTCTACTCGGGTTGATTCCACTCCATTCCATTCCATTCCATTCCATTATATACCATCCCATTCGATTCCATTCCATTCCATTCCATTCCATTCCATTCCATTCCATTCCATTCCATTCCATTCCATTCCATTCCATTCCATTCCGTTCTAGTCGGGTTGATTCCATTCTATTCCATTCCATTCCATTCCATTCCATTCCATTCGATTCCATTCCATTCCATTCCATTCTATTCCATTCCATTCTACTCCATTGAATTCCATTCCATTCCATTCAATTCCATTCCATTCCATCCCTTTCCATTCCATTTACTTCTACTCGGGTTGATTCCATTCCATTCCATTCCATTCCATTCCATTCCATTCCATTCCATTCAATTCCATTCCATTCCGTTACTTTCCATTCCATTCCGTTCCAATCCATTCCATTCTACTCGGGTTGACTCCATTCCATTCCATTCCTTTCCATTCCATTATATTCCATTCTAATCCATTCGATTCCGTTCGATTCCATTCCATTCCATTCCATTCCATTCCATTCCATTCCATTCCATTCGATTCCATTCCATTCCATTCCATGGCATTCCATTCCATTCCATTCCATTCCATTCCATTCCGTTCTAGTCTGGTTGATTCCATTCCATTCCATTGCATTCCATTCCATTCCATTGCATTCCATTCCATTCCATTCCATTCCATTCCATTCCATTCTATTCCATTCCATTCTACTCCATTCAATTCCATTCGATTCCATTCGATTCCATTCCATTCCATTCCATTCCAATCCATTCCATTCTACTCGGGTTGATTCCATTCCATTCCATTGCATTCCATTCGATTCCATTCTAATCCATTCGATTCCAATCCATTCCATTTCATTTTATTCCATTCCATTCCATTCCATTCTATTCCATTGAATTCCATTACATTCCATTCCGTTCCATTTCATTTTATTGCATTCCATTCCATACCATTCTATTCCATTGAATTCCATTCCATTCCTTTCCATTCCAATCCATTCCATTCTACTCGGGTTGATTCCATTCCATTCCATTCCATTCCATTCCATTCGATTCCATTCCATTCCATTCCATTCCATTCCATTCCATTCCGTTCTACTCGGGTTGATTCCATTCTATTCATTCCATTCCGTTCGATTCCATTCGATTCCATTCGATTCCATTCCATTCCATTCCATTCCCTTCCATTCCATTCTATTCCTTTGAATTCCATTCCATTCCATTGCATTCCATTCCATTCCGTTCTACTCTGATTGACTCCATTCCATTCCATTCCATTCCATTCCATTGCATTCCATTCCATTCCATTCGATTCCATTCCATTCCATTCCATTCCATTCCATTCCATTCCATTCCATTCCATTCCAATACATTCCATTCTACTCTGGTTGATTCCATTCCATTCCATTCCATTCCATTCCATTCCATTCGTCTCCATTCGATTCCATTCGATTCCATTCCATTCTATTCCATTGAATTCCATTCCATTCCATTCCATTCCATTCCATTCCACTCCATTCCATTCCATTCCATTCCATACCATTCCATTCCGTTCTACTCGGGTTGATTCCGTTCCATTCCATTCCATTCCATTCCTTTCCATTCCATTCCACTCCATTCCATTCGATTCCATTCGATTCCATTCCATTCCATTCCAATCCATTCCATTCTACTCGGGTTGATTCCATTCCATTCCATTCCATTCCATTCCATTCCATTCCATTCCATTCCATTGCATTCCATTCGATTCCATTCGATTCCATTCCATTCGATTCCATTCGAGATCATTCGATTCCATTCCATCCCATTCCATTCCATTCCATTCCATTCCGTTCTACTCGGGTTGATTACATTCCATTCCATTTCATTCCATTCCATTCCATTCCATTCCATTCGATTCCATTCGATTCCATTCCATTCCATTCCATTCCAATCCATTCCATTCTACTCGGGTTGATTCCATTCCATTCCATTCCATTCCATTCCATTCCATTCCATTCCATTCCATTCGATTCCACTCGATTCCATTCCATTCTTTCCATTCCATTCCAATCCATTCCATTTTACTCGGGTGGATTCCATTCCATTCCATTCCATTCCATTCCATTCCATTCCATTCCATTCCATTCCATTCCATTCCATTCGATTCCATTCCATTCCATTCCATTCCATTCCATTCCATTCCATTCCATTCCATTCCATTCCATTCCATTCCATTCCATTCCGTTCTAGTCGGGTTGATTCCATTCTATTCCATTCCATTCCATTCCATTCCATTCCATTCCATTCCATTCCATTCCATTCCATTCCATTCCATTCTATTCCATTCCATTCCACTCCATTGAATTCCATTCCATTCCATTCTATTCCATTCCATTCCATTCCTTTCCATTCCATTTAATTCTACTCGGGTTGATTCCATTCCATTCCATTCCATTCCATTCCATTCCATTCCATTCCATTCCATTCCATTCCATTCCATTCCATTCCATTCCATTCCATTGCATTAAATTGCATTCCATTCGATTCCATTCGATTCCATTCCATTCCATTCCATTCCATTCCATTCCATTCCATTCCATTCCATTCCATTCTGTTCCACTCGGGTTGATTCCATTCTATTCCATTCCATTCCCTTCTATTCCATTCGATATCATTCGATTCCATTCCATCCCATTCCATTCCATTCCATTCCATTCCGTTCTTCTTGGGTTGATTCCATTCCATTCCATTTCATTCCATTCCATTCCATTCCATTTCTTTCGATTCCATTCGATTCCATTCCATTCCATTCCATTCCAATCCATTGCATTCTACTCAGTTTGATTCCATTCCATTCCATTCCATTCCATTCATATCCATTCCATTCCATTCCATTCAATTCCACTCGATTCCATTCCATTCCTTTCCATTCCATTCCAATCCATTCCATTCTACTCGGGTGGATTCCATTCCATTCCATTCGATTCCATTCCATTCCATTCCATTCCATTCCATTCCATTCCATTCCATTCCATTCGATTCCATTCCATTCCATTCCATGGCATTCCATTCCATTCCATTCCATTCCATTCCATTCCATTCCGTTCTAGTCTGGTTGATTCCATTCCATTCCATTGCATTCCATTCCATTGCATTGCATTCCATTCCATTCCATTCCATTCCATTCCATTCCATTCCATTCTTTCTATTCCATTCCATTCTACTCCATTGAATTCCATTCCATTCCATTCAATTTCATTCCATTCCATTCCTTTCCAATCCATTTAGTTCTACTCGGGTTGATTCCATTCCATTCCATTCCATTCCATTCCATTCCATTCCATTCCATTCCATTCCATTCCATTCCATTACTTTCCATTCCATTCCATTCCAATCCATTCCATTCTACTCGGGTTGACTCCATTCCATTCCATTCCACTCCATTCCATTCCGTTATATTCCATTCTATTCCATTCGATTCCGTTCGATTCCATTCCATTCCATTCCATTCTATTCCATTCCATTCGATTCCATTCCATTCCATTCCATTCCATTCCATTCCATTCCATTCCATTCCAATCCATTCCATTCTACTCGGGTTGATTCCATTCCATTCCATTCCATTCCAATCCATTCCATTCAATTCCATTCCATTCCATTCCATTCCATTCCATTCCATTCCATTCCTTTCTATTCCATTCCATTCCATTCCATTCCATTCCATTCCATTCCATTCCATTCCATTCCATTCCGTTCTACTCCTGTTGATTCCACTCCATTCCATTCCCTTCCATTCCATTCCATTCCATTCCATTCCATTCCATTGCATTCCATTCCAACCCATTCTTTTCTACTCGGGTTGATTCCATTCCATTCCATTCCATTCCATTCCATTCCATTCCATTCCATTCCATTCCATTCCATTCGATTCAATTCCATTCCATTTCATTCCAAACCGTTCCATTCTACTCGGGTTCATCATTCCATTCCATTCCATTCCATTCCATTCCACTCGGGTTCATTCCATTCCATTCCATTCCATTCCATTCCATTCCATTCCATTCCATTCCATTCCGTTCTACTCAGGTTGATTTCCATTCCATTCCATTCCATTCCATTCCATTCCATTCCATTCCATTCCACTCGGGTTGAGCATTCCATTCGATTCCATTCCATTCCATTCCATTCCATTCCATTCCATTCCAATCCACTCGGGCTCATTCCATTCCATTCCATTCCATTCCATTCCATTCCATTAAATTCCATTCCATTCCGTTCTACTCGGGTTGATTTCCATTCCATTCCATTCCATTCCATTCCACTCCATTCCATTCCATTCCATTCCATTCCATTCCATTCCTTTCCATTTATTCCATTCCGTTCTACTCGGGTTGATTCCATTGAGTTTGGTTCCGTTCCGTTCCGTCCCGTCCCGTCCCGTCCCGTCCCGTCCCGTTCCGTTTTACTCGGGTTGATTCCTTTGCATTCCGTTCCGCTCGTTTCCATTCCGTTCCATTCCGTTCAACGCGGGTTGGTTCAATTCCATTCTATTCTATTCTATTCCTTTCCATTCCATTCCATTCTACTCGGGTTGATTCTATGCCGTTCCATTCCGTTCCATTCCGTCCCATTCCGACCCGTCCCATCCCGTCCCGTCCCGTCCCATCCCGTTCCGTTCCACATGGGTTGATTCAATTCCTTTCGGTTACATTGAATTCCATTCCATTCCATTCTACTCGGATTGATTCCATTCCATTCCATTCCATTCCATTCCATTCCATTCCATTCCATTCCAATCCATTCCATTCTACTCGGGTTGATTCCATTCCATTCCATTCCATTCCATTCCATTCCATTCCATTCCATTCCATTCCATTCCATTCAGTTTCATTCCATTCCATTCCATTCCATTCCATTCCATTCCATTCCATTCCATTCCATTCGATTCCATTCCATTCCATTCCATTCCGTTCTACTCGGGTTGATTCCATTCTATTCCATTCCATTCCGTTCGATTCCATTCGATTCCATTCGATTCCGTTCCATTCCATTCCATTCCCTTCCATTCCATTCTATTCCATTGAATTCCATTCCATTGCATTCCATTCCATTCCATTCCATTCCATTCCATTCCATTCCATTCCGTTCTACTCTGATTGACTCCATTCCACTCCATTCGATTCCATTCCATTCCATTCCATTCCATTCCAATACATTCCATTCTACACTGGTTGATTCCATTCCACTCTGGTTGATTCCATTCCATTCCATTCCATTCCATTCCATTCCATTCCATTCCATTCCATTCCATTCCATTCCATTCCATTCGTCTCCATTCGATTCCATTCGATTCCATTCCATTCTATTCCATTGAATTCCATTCCATTCCATTCCATTCCATTCCATTCTATTACATTCCATTCCATTCCATTCCGTTCTACTCGGGTTGATTCCATTCCATTCCATTCCATTCCATTCCATTCCATTCCACTCCATTCCATTCGATTCCATTCGATTCCATTCCATTCCATTCCATTCCATTCCAATCCATTCCATTCTACTCGGGTTGATTCCATTCCATTCCATTCCATTCCATTCCATTCCATTCCATTCCGTTGAATTCCATTCGATTCCATTCGATTCCATTCCATTCGATTCCATTCGATATCATTCGATTCCATTCCTTCCCATTCCATTCCATTCCATTCCATTCCGTTCTACTCGGGTTGATTCCATTCCATTCCATTCCATTCCATTCCATTCCATTCCATTCCATTCCATTCCATTCCATTCCATTCCATTCCATTCCATTCCATTCCATTCGATTCCATTCCATTCCATTCCATTCCAATCCATTCCATTCTACTCCGGTTGATTCCATTCCATTCCATTCCATTCCATTCCATTCCATTCCATTCCATTCCATTCCACTCGATTCCATTCCATTCTTTCCATTCCATTCCAATCCATTCCATTCTTCTTGGGAGGATTCCATTCCATTCCATTCCATTCCATTCCATTCCATTCCATTCCATTCCATTCCATTCCATTCCATTCCATTCCATTTGATTCCATTCCATTCCATTCCATTCCATTCCATTTCATTCCATTCCTTTCCATTCCATTCCGTTCTAGTCGGGTTGATTCCATTCTATTCCATTCCATTCCATTCCATTCCATTCCATTCCATTCCATTCTATTCCATTCTACTCCATTGAATTCCATTCCGTTCCATTCTATTCCATTCCATTCCATTCCTTTCCATTCCATTTAGTTCTACTCTGGTTGATTCCATTCCATTCCATTCAATTCCATTCCATTCCATTCCATTCCATTCCATTCCATTCCATTCTATTCCTTTCGATTCCATTCCATTCCATTAAATTCCATTCCATTCCATTCCATTCCATTCCATTCCATTCCATTCCTTTCCATTCCATTCCATTCCGTTCTACTCGGGTTGATTCCACTCCATTCCATTCCATTCCATTCCATACCATTCCATTCGATTCCATTCCATTCCATTCCATTCCATTCCATTCCATTCCATTCCATTCTGTTCTACTTGGGTTGATTACACTCCATTCCATTCCATTCCATTCCATTCTATTCCATTTCATTCCATTCGATTCCATTCTATTCCATTCGATTCCATTCCATTCCATTTCATTTTATTCCATTCCATTCCATTCCACTCTATTCCATTGAATTCCATTCCATTCAATTCCATTCCATTTCATTTTATTGCATTCCATTCCATACCATTCTATTCCATTGAATTTCATTCCATTCCTTTCCATTCCAATCCATTCCATTCTACTCGGGTTGATTCCATTCCATTCCATTCCATTCCATTCCATTCGATTCCATTCCATTCCATTGCATTCCATTCCATTCCGTTCTACTCGGGTTGATTCCACTCCATTCCATTCCATTCCATTCCATTCCATTCCATTCCATTCCAATTCTTTCGTTTCCATTCCAACCAATTCCGTTCTACTCGGATTGATTCCATTCCATTCCATTCCATTCCATTCAATTCCATTCCATTCCATTCGATTCCATACGATTCCATTCCATTCCATTCCATTCCATCCCATTTCATTCCAAACCATTCCATTCTACTCGGGTTCATCATTCCATTCCATTCCATTCCATTCCATTCCACTCGGGTTCTTTCCATTCCATTCCATTCCATTCCATTCCATTCCATTCCTTTCCATTCCATTCCGT
Source organism: Gorilla gorilla gorilla (assembly GCF_029281585.2). Lineage (NCBI taxonomy): Eukaryota > Metazoa > Chordata > Mammalia > Primates > Hominidae > Gorilla > Gorilla gorilla. Next base: position 3,580,485 of record NC_073241.2, read on the forward strand.
TCTACTCAGGTTGATTTCCATTCCATTCCATTCCATTCCATTCCATTCCATTCCATTCCATTCCATTCCGTTCCATTCCACTCCATTCCATTCTACTCGTGTTGATTCCATGCCGTTCCGTTCCGTTCCATTCCGTCCCATCCCGACGCATCCCGTCCCGTTCCGTCCCGCCAAATTCCGTTCCTTTCTGATCGGGTTGATTCCGTTCCATTCCGTTCCGTTCCTTTCCGTTCCATTCCATTCCGTTACACGCGGGTTGATTCAATTCCATTCTATTACATTGAATTCCATTCCATACCATTCCATTCCATTCTACTCGGATTGATTGAATTCCATTCCATTCCATTCCAGTCCATTCCAATCCATTCCATTCTACTCGGGTTGATTCCATTCCATTCCATTCCATTCCATTCCATTCCATTCCATTCCATTCAATTGCGTTCCATTCGATTCGATTCCATTCCATTCCATTCCATTCCATTCCAATCCATTCCATTCTACTTGGGTTGATTCCATTCCATTCCATTCCATTCCATTCCATTCCATTCGATTCCATTCGATTCCATTCCATTCCATTCCATTCCATTCCATTCCATTCCATTCCATTCCATTCTGTTCTACTCGGGTTGATTCCACTCCATTCCATTCCATTCCATTCCATTCTATTCCATTCCATTCCATTCGATTCCATTCCATTCCATTTCATTTTATTCCATTCCATTCCATTCCATTCTATTCCATTGAATTCCATTCCATTCTATTCCATTCCATTCCATTCAGTTTCATTCCATTCCATTCCATTCCATTCCATTCCATTCCATTCGATTCCATTCCATTCCATTCCATTCCATTCCATTCCATTCCATTCCGTTCTACTCGGGTTAATTCCATTCTATTCCATTCCATTCCATTCCATTCCATTCCATTCCATTCCATTCCATTCCATTCCCTTCCATTCCATTCTATTCCATTGAATTCCATTCCATTCCATTCCATTCCATTCCATTCCATTCCATTCCATTCCATTCCGTTCTACTCTGATTGACTCCATTCCATTCCATTCCATTCCATTCCATTCCATTCCATTCCATTCCATTCCATTTCATTCCATTCCATTCCATTCCAATACATTCCATTCTACTCTGGTTGATTCCATTCCATTCCATTCCATTCCATTCCATTCCATTCCATTCCATTCCATTCCATTCGTCTCCATCCGATTCCATTCGATTCCATTCCATTCTATTCCATTGAATTCCATTCCATTCCATTCCATTCCATTCCATTCCATTCCATTCCATTCCATTCCATTCCATTCCATTCCTTTCCATTCCATTCCATTCCATTCCATTCCGTTCTACTCGGGTTGATACCATTCCATTCCATTCCATTCCATTCCATTCCATTCCACTCCATTCCATTCGATTCCATTCGCTTCCATTCCATTCCATTCCATTCCATTCCAATCCATTCCATTCTACTCGGGTTGATGCCATTCCATTCCATTCCATTCCATTCCATTCCATTGCATTCCATTCGATTCCATTCGATTCCATTCCATTCGATTCCATTCGAGATCATTCGATTCCATTCCATCCCATTCCAATCCATTCCATTCCATTCCGTTCTACTCGGGTTGATTCCATTCCATTCCATTTCATTCCATTCCATTCCATTCCATTCCATTCGATTCCATTCGATTCCATTCCATTCCATTCCATTCCAATCCATTCCATTCTACTCGGGTTGATTCCATTCCATTCCATTCCATTCCATTCCATTCCATTCCATTCCATTCCATTCCATTCGATTCCACTCGATTCCATTCCATTCTTTCCATTCCATTCCAATCCATTCCATTCTACTCGGGTGGATTCCATTCCATTCCATTCCATTCCATTCCACTCCATTCGATTCCATTCCATTCCATTCCATTCCATTCCATTCCATTCCATTCCATTCCATTCCGTTCTAGTCGGGTTGATTCCATTCTATTCCATTCCATTCCATTCCATTCCACTCCATTCCATTCCATTCCATTCCATTCTATTCCATTCCATTCTACTCCATTGAATTCCATTCCATTCCATTCTATTCCATTCCATTCCATTCCTTTCCATTCCATTTAGTTCTACTCGGGTTGATTCCATTCCATTCCATTCCATTCCATTCCATTCCATTCCATTCCATTCCATTACTTTCCATTCCATTCCATTCCAATCCATTCCATTCTACTCGGGTTGACTCCATTCCATTCCATTCCTTTCCATTCCATTCCGTTCCATTATAATCCATTCCATTCCATTCGATTCCGTTCGATTCCATTCCATTCCATTCCATTCCATTCCATTCAATTCCATTCGATTCCATTCGATTCCATTCCATTCCATTCCATTCCAATCCATTCCATTCTACTCGGGTTGATTCCATTCCATTCCATTCCATTCCATTCCATTCCATTCCATTCCATTCCATTCTATTCCTTTCGATTCCATTCCATTCCATTAAATTCCATTCCATTCCCTTCCATTCCATTCCATTCCATTCCATTCCATTCCATTGCATTCCGTTCTACTCGGGTTGATTCCACTCCATTCCATTCCATTCCATTCCATTATATACCATCCCATTCGATTCCATTCCATTCCATTCCATTCCATTCCATTCCATTCCATTCCATTCCATTCCATTCCATTCCATTCCATTCCATTCCGTTCTAGTCGGGTTGATTCCATTCTATTCCATTCCATTCCATTCCATTCCATTCCATTCGATTCCATTCCATTCCATTCCATTCTATTCCATTCCATTCTACTCCATTGAATTCCATTCCATTCCATTCAATTCCATTCCATTCCATCCCTTTCCATTCCATTTACTTCTACTCGGGTTGATTCCATTCCATTCCATTCCATTCCATTCCATTCCATTCCATTCCATTCAATTCCATTCCATTCCGTTACTTTCCATTCCATTCCGTTCCAATCCATTCCATTCTACTCGGGTTGACTCCATTCCATTCCATTCCTTTCCATTCCATTATATTCCATTCTAATCCATTCGATTCCGTTCGATTCCATTCCATTCCATTCCATTCCATTCCATTCCATTCCATTCCATTCGATTCCATTCCATTCCATTCCATGGCATTCCATTCCATTCCATTCCATTCCATTCCATTCCGTTCTAGTCTGGTTGATTCCATTCCATTCCATTGCATTCCATTCCATTCCATTGCATTCCATTCCATTCCATTCCATTCCATTCCATTCCATTCCATTCCATTCTATTCCATTCCATTCTACTCCATTCAATTCCATTCGATTCCATTCGATTCCATTCCATTCCATTCCATTCCAATCCATTCCATTCTACTCGGGTTGATTCCATTCCATTCCATTGCATTCCATTCCATTCCATTGCATTCCATTCCATTCCATTCCATTCCATTCCATTCCATTCCATTGCATTCTATTCCATTGAATTCCATTCCATTCCATTCCATTCCATTCCATTCCATTCCATTCCATTCCATTCCATTCCATTCCATTCCATTCCATTACTTTCCATTCCATTCCATTCCAATCCATTCCATTCTACTCGGGTTGACTCCATTCCATTCCATTCCACTCCATTCCATTCCGTTATATTCCATTCTATTCCATTCGATCCCGTTCGATTCCATTCCATTCCATTCCATTCTATTCCATTCCATTCGATTCCATTCCATTCCATTCCATTCCATTCCAATCCATTCCATTCTACTCGGGTTGATTCCATTCCATTCCATTCCATTCCAATCCATTCCATTCCATTCCATTCCATTCCATTCCATTCCATTCCATTCCATTCCATTCCATTCCTTTCTATTCCATTCCATTCCATTCCATTCCATTCCATTCCGTTCCATTCCATTCCATTCCGTTCTACTCGGGTTGATTCCACTCCATTCCATTCCCTTCCATTCCATTCCATTCCATTCCATTCCATTCCATTGCATTCCATTCCAACCCATTCTTTTCTACTCGGGTTGATTCCATTCCATTCCATTCCATTCCATTCCATTCCATTCCATTCCATTCCATTCCATTCGATTCCATTCCATTCCATTTCATTCCAAACCGTTCCATTCTACTCGGGTTCATCATTCCATTCCATTCCATTCCATTCCATTCCACTCGGGTTCATTCCATTCCATTCCATTCCATTCCATTCCGTTCTACTCAGGTTGATTTCCATTCCATTCCATTCCATTCCATTCCATTCCATTCCATTCCACTCGGGTTGAGCATTCCATTCGATTCCATTCCATTCCATTCCATTCCATTCCATTCCATTCCAATCCACTCGGGCTCATTCCATTCCATTCCATTCCATTCCATTCCATTCCATTCCATTCAATTCCATTCCATTCCGTTCTACTCGGGTTGATTTCCATTCCATTCCATTCCATTCCATTCCACTCCATTCCTTTCCATTCCATTCCATTCCATTCCATTCCTTTCCATTTATTCCATTCCGTTCTACTCGGGTTGATTCCATTGAGTTTGGTTCCGTTCCGTTCCGTCCCGTCCCGTCCCGTCCCGTCCCGTTCCGTTTTACTCGGGTTGATTCCTTTGCATTCCGTTCCGCTCGTTTCCATTCCGTTCCATTCCGTTCAACGCGGGTTGGTTCAATTCCATTCTATTCTATTCTATTCCTTTCCATTCCATTCCATTCTACTCGGGTTGATTCTATGCCGTTCCATTCCGTTCCATTCCGTCCCATTCCGACCCGTCCCATCCCGTCCCGTCCCGTCCCATCCCGTTCCGTTCCACATGGGTTGATTCTATTCCTTTCGGTTACATTGAATTCCATTCCATTCCATTCTACTCGGATTGATTCCATTCCATTCCATTCCATTCCATTCCATTCCATTCCATTCCAATCCATTCCATTCTACTCGGGTTGATTCCATTCCATTCCATTCCATTCCATTCCATTCCATTCCATTCCATTCCATTCCATTCCATTCCATTCCATTCCATTCAGTTTCATTCCATTCCATTCCATTCCATTCCATTCCATTCCATTCCATTCCATTCGATTCCATTCCATTCCATTCCATTCCGTTCTACTCGGGTTGATTCCATTCTATTCCATTCCATTCCGTTCGATTCCATTCGATTCCATTCGATTCCGTTCCATTCCATTCCATTCCCTTCCATTCCATTCTATTCCATTGAATTCCATTCCATTGCATTCCATTCCATTCCATTCCATTCCATTCCATTCCATTCCGTTCTACTCTGATTGACTCCATTCCACTCCATTCGATTCCATTCCATTCCATTCCATTCCATTCCAATACATTCCATTCTACACTGGTTGATTCCATTCCACTCTGGTTGATTCCATTCCATTCCATTCCATTCCATTCCATTCCATTCCATTCCATTCGTCTCCATTCGATTCCATTCGATTCCATTCCATTCTATTCCATTGAATTCCATTCCATTCCATTCCATTCCATTCCATTCTATTACATTCCATTCCATTCCATTCCGTTCTACTCGGGTTGATTCCATTCCATTCCATTCCATTCCATTCCATTCCACTCCATTCCATTCGATTCCATTCGATTCCATTCCATTCCATTCCATTCCATTCCATTCCATTCCATTCCATTGAATTCCATTCGATTCCATTCGATTCCATTCCATTCGATTCCATTCGATATCATTCGATTCCATTCCTTCCCATTCCATTCCATTCCATTCCATTCCGTTCTACTCGGGTTGATTCCATTCCATTCCATTTCATTCCATTCCATTCCATTCCATTCCATTCCATTCCATTCCATTCGATTCCATTCCATTCCATTCCATTCCAATCCATTCCATTCTACTCGGGTTGATTCCATTCCATTCCATTCCATTCCATTCCATTCCATTCCATTCCATTCCATTCCATTCGATTCCACTCGATTCCATTCCATTCTTTCCATTCCATTCCAATCCATTCCATTCTACTTGGGAGGATTCCATTCCATTCCATTCCATTCCATTCCATTCCATTCCATTCCATTCCATTCCATTCCATTCCATTCCATTTGATTCCATTCCATTCCATTCCATTCCATTCCAATTCATTCCATTCCTTTCCATTCCATTCCGTTCTAGTCGGGTTGATTCCATTCTATTCCATTCCATTCCATTCCATTCCATTCCATTCCATTCCATTCTATTCCATTCCATTCTACTCCATTGAATTCCATTCCATTCCATTCTATTCCATTCCATTCCATTCCTTTCCATTCCATTTAGTTCTACTCTGGTTGATTCCATTCCATTCCATTCAATTCCATTCCATTCCATTCCATTCCATTCCATTCCATTCTATTCCTTTCGATTCCATTCCATTCCATTAAATTCCATTCCATTCCATTCCATTCCATTCCATTCCATTCCATTCCTTTCCATTCCATTCCATTCCGTTCTACTCGGGTTGATTCCACTCCATTCCATTCCATTCCATTCCATACCATTCCATTCGATTCCATTCCATTCCATTCCATTCCATTCCATTCCATTCCATTCCATTCTGTTCTACTCGGGTTGATTACACTCCATTCCATTCCATTCCATTCCATTCTATTCCATTTCATTCCATTCGATTCCATTCTATTCCATTCGATTCCATTCCATTCCATTTCATTTTATTCCATTCCATTCCATTCCATTCTATTCCATTGAATTCCATTCCATTCAATTCCATTCCATTTCATTTTATTGCATTCCATTCCATACCATTCTATTCCATTGAATTTCATTCCATTCCTTTCCATTCCAATCCATTCCATTCTACTCGGGTTGATTCCATTCCATTCCATTCCATTCCATTCCATTCGATTCCATTCCATTCCATTGCATTCCATTCCATTCCGTTCTACTCGGGTTGATTCCACTCCATTCCATTCCATTCCATTCCATTCCATTCCATTCCATTCCAATTCTTTCGTTTCCATTCCAACCAATTCCGTTCTACTCGGATTGATTCCATTCCATTCCATTCCATTCCATTCAATTCCATTCCATTCCATTCGATTCCATTCGATTCCATTCCATTCCATTCCATTCCATCCCATTTCATTCCAAACCATTCCATTCTACTCGGGTTCATCATTCCATTCCATTCCATTCCATTCCATTCCACTCGGGTTCTTTCCATTCCATTCCATTCCATTCCATTCCATTCCATTCCATTCCATTCCATTCCGTTCTACTCAGGTTGATTTCCATTCCATTCCATTCCATTCCATTCCATTCCATTCCATTCCATTCCATTCCATTCCATTCCGTTCCATTCCACTCCATTCCATTCTACTCGTGTTGATTCCATGCCGTTCCGTTCCGTTCCATTCCGTCCCATCCCGACGCGTCCCGTCCCGTTCCGTCCCGCCAAATTCCGTTCCTTCCTGATCGGGTTGATTCCGTTCCATTCCGTTCCGTTCCTTTCCGTTCCATTCCATTCCGTTACACGCGGGTTGATTCAATTCCATTCTATTACATTGAATTCCATTCCATACCATTCCATTCCATTCTACTCGGATTGATTGAATTCCATTCCATTCCATTCCAGTCCATTCCAATCCATTCCATTCTACTCGGGTTGATTCCATTCCATTCCATTCCATTCCATTCCATTCCATTCCATTCAATTGCGTTCCATTCGATTCGATTCCATTCCATTCCATTCCATTCCATTCCAATCCATTCCATTCTACTTGGGTTGATTCCATTCCATTCCATTCCATTCCATTCCATTCCATTCGATTCCATTCGATTCCATTCCATTCCATTCCATTCCATTCCATTCCATTCCATTCCATTCCATTCTGTTCTACTCGGGTTGATTCCACTCCATTCCATTCCATTCCATTCCATTCTATTCCATTCCATTCCATTCCATTCCATTCCATTCCATTTCATTTTATTCCATTCCATTCCATTCCATTCTATTCCATTGAATTCCATTCCATTCTATTCCATTCCATTCCATTCAGTTTCATTCCATTCCATTCCATTCCATTCCATTCCATTCCATTCGATTCCATTCCATTCCATTCCATTCTATTCCATTGAATTCCATTCCATTCCATTCCATTCCATTCCATTCCGTTCTACTCGGGTTAATTCCATTCTATTCCATTCCATTCCATTCCATTCCATTCCATTCCATTCCATTCCATTCCATTCCATTCCATTCCCTTCCATTCCATTCTATTCCATTGAATTCCATTCCATTCCATTCCATTCCATTCCATTCCATTCCATTCCATTCCATTCCGTTCTACTCTGATTGACTCCATTCCATTCCATTCCATTCCATTCCATTCCATTCCATTCCATTCCATTTCATTCCATTCCATTCCATTCCAATACATTCCATTCTACTCTGGTTGATTCCATTCCATTCCATTCCATTCCATTCCATTCCATTCCATTCCATTCCATTCCATTCGTCTCCATTCTATTCCATTCGATTCCATTCCATTCTATTCCATTGAATTCCATTCCATTCCATTCCATTCCATTCCATTCCATTCCATTCCATTCCTTTCCATTCCATTCCATTCCATTCCATTCCGTTCTACTCGGGTTGATTCCATTCCATTCCATTCCATTCCATTCCATTCCATTCCACTCCATTCCATTCGATTCCATTCGATTCCATTCCATTCCATTCCATTCCATTCCAATCCATTCCATTCTACTCGGGTTGATGCCATTCCATTCCATTCCATTCCATTCCATTCCATTCCATTGCATTCCATTCGATTCCATTCGATTCCATTCCATTCGATTCCATTCGAGATCATTCGATTCCATTCCATCCCATTCCAATCCATTCCATTCCATTCCGTTCTACTCGGGTTGATTCCATTCCATTCCATTTCATTCCATTCCATTCCATTCCATTCCATTCGATTCCATTCGATTCCATTCCATTCCATTCCATTCCAATCCATTCCATTCTACTCGGGTTGATTCCATTCCATTCCATTCCATTCCATTCCATTCCATTCCATTCCATTCCATTCCACTCGATTCCATTCCATTCTTTCCATTCCATTCCAATCCATTCCATTCTACTCGGGTGGATTCCATTCCATTCCATTCCATTCCATTCCATTCCATTCCATTCCACTCCATTCGATTCCATTCCATTCCATTCCATTCCATTCCATTCCATTCCATTCCATTCCATTCCATTCCATTCCGTTCTAGTCGGGTTGATTCCATTCTATTCCATTCCATTCCATTCCATTCCACTCCATTCCATTCCATTCCATTCCATTCTATTCCATTCCATTCTACTCCATTGAATTCCATTCCATTCCATTCTATTCCATTCCATTCCATTCCTTTCCATTCCATTTAGTTCTACTCGGGTTGATTCCATTCCATTCCATTCCATTCCATTCCATTCCATTCCATTCCATTCCATTCCATTCCATTCCATTCCATTCCATTCCATTACTTTCCATTCCATTCCATTCCAATCCATTCCATTCTACTCGGGTTGACTCCATTCCATTCCATTCCATTCCATTCCATTCCATTCCATTCCATTATAATCCATTCCATTCCATTCGATTCCGTTCGATTCCATTCCATTCCATTCCATTCCATTCCATTCAATTCCATTCAATTCCATTCGATTCCATTCGATTCCATTCCATTCCATTCCATTCCAATCCATTCCATTCTACTCGGGTTGATTCCATTCCATTCCATTCCATTCCATTCCATTCCATTCCATTCCATTCCATTCCATTCCATTCCATTCTATTCCTTTCGATTCCATTCCATTCCATTAAATTCCATTCCATTCCATTCCATTCCATTCCATTCCATTCCATTCCATTCCATTCCATTGCATTCCGTTCTACTCGGGTTGATTCCACTCCATTCCATTCCATTCCATTCCATTATATACCATCCCATTCGATTCCATTCCATTCCATTCCATTCCATTCCATTCCATTCCATTCCATTCCATTCCATTCCATTCCGTTCTAGTCGGGTTGATTCCATTCTATTCCATTCCATTCCATTCCATTCCATTCCATTCCATTCGATTCCATTCCATTCCATTCCATTCTATTCCATTCCATTCTACTCCATTGAATTCCATTCCATTCCATTCAATTCCATTCCATTCCATCCCTTTCCATTCCATTTACTTCTACTCGGGTTGATTCCATTCCATTCCATTCCATTCCATTCCATTCCATTCCATTCCATTCCATTCCATTCCATTCCATTCCATTCCATTCCATTCCCTTCCATTCCATTCTATTCCATTGAATTCCATTCCATTCCATTCCATTCCATTCCATTCCATTCCATTCCATTCCATTCCGTTCTACTCTGATTGACTCCATTCCATTCCATTCCATTCCATTCCATTCCATTCCATTCCATTCCATTTCATTCCATTCCATTCCATTCCAATACATTCCATTCTACTCTGGTTGATTCCATTCCATTCCATTCCATTCCATTCCATTCCATTCCATTCCATTCCATTCCATTCCATTCGTCTCCATTCTATTCCATTCGATTCCATTCCATTCTATTCCATTGAATTCCATTCCATTCCATTCCATTCCATTCCATTCCATTCCATTCCATTCCATTCCTTTCCATTCCATTCCATTCCATTCCATTCCGTTCTACTCGGGTTGATTCCATTCCATTCCATTCCATTCCATTCCATTCCATTCCACTCCATTCCATTCGATTCCATTCGATTCCATTCCATTCCATTCCATTCCATTCCAATCCATTCCATTCTACTCGGGTTGATGCCATTCCATTCCATTCCATTCCATTCCATTCCATTCCATTGCATTCCATTCGATTCCATTCGATTCCATTCCATTCGATTCCATTCGAGATCATTCGATTCCATTCCATCCCATTCCAATCCATTCCATTCCATTCCGTTCTACTCGGGTTGATTCCATTCCATTCCATTTCATTCCATTCCATTCCATTCCATTCCATTCGATTCCATTCGATTCCATTCCATTCCATTCCATTCCAATCCATTCCATTCTACTCGGGTTGATTCCATTCCATTCCATTCCATTCCATTCCATTCCATTCCATTCCATTCCATTCCACTCGATTCCATTCCATTCTTTCCATTCCATTCCAATCCATTCCATTCTACTCGGGTGGATTCCATTCCATTCCATTCCATTCCATTCCATTCCATTCCATTCCACTCCATTCGATTCCATTCCATTCCATTCCATTCCATTCCATTCCATTCCATTCCATTCCATTCCATTCCGTTCTAGTCGGGTTGATTCCATTCTATTCCATTCCATTCCATTCCATTCCACTCCATTCCATTCCATTCCATTCCATTCTATTCCATTCCATTCTACTCCATTGAATTCCATTCCATTCCATTCTATTCCATTCCATTCCATTCCTTTCCATTCCATTTAGTTCTACTCGGGTTGATTCCATTCCATTCCATTCCATTCCATTCCATTCCATTCCATTCCATTCCATTCCATTCCATTCCATTACATTCCATTCCATTCCATTACTTTCCATTCCATTCCATTCCAATCCATTCCATTCTACTCGGGTTGACTCCATTCCATTCCATTCCATTCCATTCCATTCCATTCCATTATAATCCATTCCATTCCATTCGATTCCGTTCGATTCCATTCCATTCCATTCCATTCCATTCCATTCAATTCCATTCAATTCCATTCGATTCCATTCGATTCCATTCCATTCCATTCCATTCCAATCCATTCCATTCTACTCGGGTTGATTCCATTCCATTCCATTCCATTCCATTCCATTCCATTCCATTCCATTCCATTCCATTCCATTCCATTCTATTCCTTTCGATTCCATTCCATTCCATTAAATTCCATTCCATTCCATTCCATTCCATTCCATTCCATTCCATTGCATTCCGTTCTACTCGGGTTGATTCCACTCCATTCCATTCCATTCCATTCCATTATATACCATCCCATTCGATTCCATTCCATTCCATTCCATTCCATTCCATTCCATTCCATTCCATTCCATTCCATTCCATTCCATTCCATTCCGTTCTAGTCGGGTTGATTCCATTCTATTCCATTCCATTCCATTCCATTCCATTCCATTCCATTCGATTCCATTCCATTCCATTCCATTCTATTCCATTCCATTCTACTCCATTGAATTCCATTCCATTCCATTCAATTCCATTCCATTCCATCCCTTTCCATTCCATTTACTTCTACTCGGGTTGATTCCATTCCATTCCATTCCATTCCATTCCATTCCATTCCATTCAATTCCATTCCATTCCGTTACTTTCCATTCCATTCCATTCCAATCCATTCCATTCTACTCGGGTTGACTCCATTCCATTCCATTCCTTTCCATTCCATTATATTCCATTCTAATCCATTCGATTCCGTTCGATTCCATTCCATTCCATTCCATTCCATTCCATTGCATTCCATTCCATTCCATTCCATTCCATTCCGTTCTACTCGGGTTGATTCCATTCCATTCCTTTCCATTCCATTCCATTCCATTCCATTCCATTCCATTCCATTCCATTCCATTCCATTCCCTTCCATTCCATTCCATTCCAATCCGTTCCATTCTACTCGGGTTGATTCCACTCCATTCCATTGCATTCGACTCCATTCGATTCCATTCGATTCCATTCCATTCCATTCCGTTCCATTCCATTCCATTCCATTCCATTCTAATCCATGGAATTCCATTCCATTCCATTCCATTCCATTCCATTCCATTCCATTCCATTCCATTCCATTCCATTCCGTTCTACTCGGGTTGATTCCATTCCATTCCATTCCATTCCATTCCATTCCATTCCATTCCATTCCATTCCAATCTATTCCATTCTATTCAATTCGATTCCATTCGATTCCATTCAATTCCATTCAATTCCATTCCATTCCATTCCAATCCATTCCATTCTACTCGGGTTGATTCCATTCCATTCCATTCCATTCCATTCCATTCCATTCCATTCCATTCCATTCCATTCCATTCCATTCGATTCCATTCGATTCCATTCCATTCCATTCCATTCCATTCCATTCCATTCCATTCCATTCCAATCTATTCCATTCGATTCCATTCCATTCCATTCCATTCCATTCCATTCCATTCCATTCCAATCCATAACATTCTACTCGTGTTGATTCCCTTCCATTCCATTCCACTCCATTCCATTCCATTCCATTCCATTCCATTCCATTCCATTCCATTCCATTCCATTCCATTCCATTCCGTTCTACTCGGGTTGATTCCATTCTATTCCATTACATTCCATTCGATTCCATTCGATTCCATTCGATTCCTTTCCATTCCATTCCATTCCATTCCATTCCATTCCATTCTATTCCATTCCATTCCATTCCATTCCATTCCATTCCATTCCAATCCATTCCCTTCCGTTCTATTCGGGTTGATTCCATTCCATTCCATTCCATTCCATTCCATTCCATTCCATTCCATTCCATTCCATTCCATTCCATTCCATTCCATTCTATTGCATTCCATTCGATTCCATTTGATTCCATTCCATTCCATTCCATTCCATTCCATTCCATTCCATTCCATTCCATTCCATTCTATTCCATTCCATTCCATTCTGTTCCATTCTATTCCATTCCATTCCATTCCGTTCCACTCGGGTTGATTCCATTCTATTCCATTCCATTCCATTCGATTCCATTCGATATCATTCGATTCCATTCCATTCCATTCCATTCCATTCCATTCCATTCCATTCTATTCCATTCCATTCCATTCCATTCTATTCCATTCTATTCCATTCCATTCCATTCCGTTCTACTCGGGTTGATTCCATTCCATTCCATTTCATTCCATTCCATTCCATTCCATTCCATTCGATTCCATTCGATTCCTTTCCATTCCATTCCATTCCAATCCATACCATTCTACTCGTTTTGATTCCATTCCATTCCATTCCATTCCATTCCATTCCATTCCATTCCATTCCACTCGATTCCATTCCATTCCATTCCATTCCATTCCAATCCATTCCATTCTACTCGGGTGGATTCCATTCCATTCCATTCTTTTCCATTCCATTCCATTCCATTCCATTCCATTCCATTACATTCCATTCGGTTCCACTCCATTCCATTCCATTCCATTCCATTCCATTCCATTCCATTCCATTCCATTCCATTCCGTTCTAATCGGGTTGATTCCATTCTATTCCATTCCATTCCATTCCATTCCATTCAATTCCATTCCATTCCATTCCATTCCATTCCATTCTATTCCATTCCATTCTACTCCATTGAATTCCATTCCATTCCATTCTATTCCATTCCATTCCATTCCTTTCCATTCCATTTAGTTCTACTCGGGTTGATTCCGTTCCATTCCATTCCATTCCTTTCCATTCCATTCCAATCCATTCCATTCCATTACTTTCCATTCCATTCCATTCCAATCCATTCCGTTCTACTCGGGTTGACTCCATTCCATTCCATTCCATTACATTACATTCCATTATATTCCATTCCATTCCATTCGATTCCGTTCGATTCCATTCCATTCCATTCCATTCCATTCCATTCCATTCCATTCCATTCGATTCCATTCCATTCCATTTGATTCCATTCCATTCCATTCCATTCCATTCCATTCCATTCCAATCCATTCCTTTCTACTCGGGTTGATTCAATTCCATTCCATTCCATTCCATTCCATTCCATTCCATTCCATTCCATTCCTTTCGATTCCATTCCTTTCCATTCCATTCCATTCCATTCCATTCCATTCCATTCCATTCCGTTCTACTCTGGTTGATTCCACTCCATTCCATTCCATTCCATTCGATTCCATTCCATTCCAATCCATTCCAATCCATTCCATTCTACTCGGGTTGATTCCATTCCATTCCATTCCATTCCATTCCATTCCATTCCATTCCATTCCATTCCATTCCATTCCATTCTATTCCTTTCGATTCCATTCCATTCCATTAAATTCCATTCCATTCCATTCCATTCCATTCCATTCCATTCCATTCCATTCCATTCCATTCCATTCCATTCCGTTCTACTCGGGTTGATTCCACTCCATTCCATTCCATTCCATTCCATTATATAACATCCCATTCGATTCCATTCCATTCCATTCCATTCCATTCCATTCCATTCCATTCCATTCCATTCCATTCCATTCCGTTCTAGTCGGGTTGATTCCATTCTATTCCATTCCATTCCATTCCATTCCATTCCATTCCATTCGATTCCATTCCATTCCATTCCATTCTATTCCATTCCATTCTACTCCATTGAATTCCATTCCATTCCATTCAATTCCATTCCATTCCATCCCTTTCCATTCCATTTAGTTCTACTCGGGTTGATTCCATTCCATTCCGTTCCATTCCATTCCATTCCATTCCGTTCAATTCCATTCCATTCCGTTACTTTCCATTCCATTCCATTCAAATCCATTCCATTCTACTCGGGTTGACTCCATTCCATTCCATTCCTTTCCATTCCATTATATTCCATTCTAATCCATTCGATTCCGTTCGATTCCATTCCATTCCATTCCATTCCATTCCATTGCATTCCATTCCATTCCATTCCATTCCATTCCGTTCTACTCGGGTTGATTCCATTCCATTACTTTCCATTCCATTCCATTCCATTCCATTCCATTCCATTCCATTCCATTCAATTCCATTCCCTTCCATTCCATTCCATTCCAATCCATTCCATTCTACTCGGGTTGATTCCATTCCATTCCATTGCATTCGACTCCATTCGATTCCATTCGATTCCATTCCATTCCATTCCGTTCCATTCCATTCCATTCCATTCCATTCTATTCCATTGAATTCCATTCCATTCCATTCCATTCCATTCCATTCCATTCCATTCCATTCCATTCCATTCCATTCCATTCCGTTCTACTCGGGTTGATTCCATTCCATTCCATTCCATTCCATTCCATTCCATTCCATTCCATTCCATTCCATTCCAATCTATTCCATTCTATTCAATTCGATTCCATTCGATTCCATTCAATTCCATTCAATTCCATTCCATTCCATTCCAATCCATTCCATTCTACTCGGGTTGATTCCATTCCATTCCATTCCATTCCATTCCATTCCATTCCATTCCATTCCATTCCATTCGATTCCATTCGATTCCATTCCATTCCATTCCATTCCATTCCATTCCATTCCATTCCATTCCAATCTATTCCATTCGATTCCATTCCATTCCATTCCATTCCATTCCATTCCATTCCATTCCAATCCATTCCATTCTACTCGTGTTGATTCCCTTCCATTCCATTCCACTCCATTCCATTCCATTCCATTCCATTCCATTCCATTCCATTCCATTCCATTCCATTCCATTCCATTCCGTTCTACTCGGGTTGATTCCATTCTATTCCATTACATTCCATTCGATTCCATTCGATTCCATTCGATTCCTTTCCATTCCATTCCATTCCATTCCATTCCATTCCATTCTATTCCATTCCATTCCATTCCATTCCATTCCATTCCATTCCAATCCATTCCCTTCCGTTCTATTCGGGTTGATTCCATTCCATTCCATTCCATTCCATTCCATTCCATTCCATTCCATTCCATTCTATTGCATTCCATTCGATTCCATTCCATTCCATTCCATTCCATTCCATTCCATTCCATTCCATTCCGTTCCATTCCATTCCATTCTATTCCATTCCATTCCATTCTGTTCCATTCTATTCCATTCCATTCCATTCCGTTCCACTCGGGTTGATTCCATTCTATTCCATTCCATTCCATTCGATTCCATTCGATATCATTCGATTCCTTTCCATTCCATTCCATTCCATTCCATTCCATTCCATTCTATTCCATTCCATTCCATTCCATTCCATTCCATTCTATTCCATTCCATTCCATTCCATTCCGTTCTACTCGGGTTGATTCCATTCCATTCCATTTCATTCCATTCCATTCCATTCCATTCCATTCCATTCCATTCCATTCCATTCGATTCCATTAAATTCCATTCCATTCCAATCCATTCCATTCTACTCGGGTTGATTCCATTCCATTCCATTCCATTCCATTCCATTCCATTCCATTCCATTCCATTCCATTCCATTCCATTGCATTCCATTCCACTCGATTCCATTCCATTCCATTCCATTCCATTCCAATCCATTCCATTCTACTCGGGTGGATTCCATTCCATTCCATTCTTTTCCATTCCATTCCATTCCATTCCATTCCATTACATTCCATTCGGTTCCATTCCATTCCATTCCATTCCATTCCATTCCATTCCATTCCATTCCATTCCCTTCTAATCGGGTTGATTCCATTCTATTCCATTCCATTCCATTCCATTCCATTCAATTCCATTCCATTCCATTCCATTCCATTCCATTCTATTCCATTCCATTCTACTCCATTGAATTCCATTCCATTCCATTCTATTCCATTCCATTCCATTCCTTTCCATTCCATTTAGTTCTACTCGGGTTGATTCCATTCCATTCCATTCCATTCCTTTCCATTCCATTCCAATCCATTCCATTCCATTACTTTCCATTCCATTCCATTCCAATCCATTCCATTCTACTCGGGTTGACTCCATTCCATTCCATTCCATTACATTACATTCCATTATATTCCATTCCATTCCATTCGATTCCGTTCGATTCCATTCCATTCCATTCCATTCCATTCCATTCCATTCCATTCCATTCGATTCCATTCCATTCCATTCCATTCCATTCCATTCCATTCCAATCCATTCCATTCTACTCGGGTTGATTCAATTCCATTCCATTCCATTCCATTCCATTCCATTCCATTCCATTCCTTTCGATTCCATTCCTTTCCATTCCATTCCATTCCATTCCATTCCATTCCATTCCATTCCATTCCATTCCATTCCGTTCTACTCGGGTTGATTCCACTCCATTCCATTCCATTCCATTCCATTCCATTCCATTCCATTCCATTCCATTCCTTTCCATTCCAACGCATTCCGTTCTACTCGGGTTGATTCCATTCCATTCCATTGAATTCCATTCCATTCCATTCCATTCCATTCCATTCCATTCCATTCCATTCCATTCCATTCCATTCGATTCCATTCCATTCCATTCCATTCCAAACCATTCCATTCTACTCGGGTTCATCATTCCATTCCATTCCATTCCATTCCATTCCACTCGGGTTCATTCCATTCCATTCCATTCCATTCCATTCCATTCCATTCCATTCCACTCGGGTGCATTCCATTCCATTCCATTCCATTCCATTCCATTCCATTCCATTCCGTTCTGCTCAGGTTGATTTCCATTCCATTCCATTCCATTCCATTCCATTCCATTCCATTCCATTCCATTCCATTCCATTCCATTCCGTTCTACTCGGCTTGAATCCATTGAGTTCCGTTCCGTTCCTTTCCGTCCCGACACGTCCCGTCCCGTCCCGTCCCGTCCCGTCCCGTCCCGTGCCGTTTTACTCGGGTTGATTCCTTTCCATTCCGTTCCGCTCGTTTCCTTTACGTTCCATTCTGTTCCACGCGGGTTGGTTCAATTCCATTCTATTCTATTCTATTCCTTTCCCTTCCATTCCATTCCATTCCATTCCATTCTACTCGGGTTGATTCCATGCCATTCCGTTCCGCTCCATTCCGTTCCACGCGGGTTGGTTCAATTCCATTCTATTCTATTCTATTCCTTTCCCTTCCATTCCATTCCATTCCATTCCATTCTACTCGGGTTGATTCCATGCCATTCCGTTCCGTTCCATTCCGTCCCATCCCGACCCGTCCCATCCCGTCCCGTCCCGTCCCATCCCGTTCCGTTCCACATGGGTTGATTCAATTCCTTTCGGTTACATTGAATTCCATTCCATTCCATTCTACTCGGATTGATTCCATTCCATTCCATTCCATTCCATTCCATTCCATTCCATTCCATTCCATTCCATTCCATTGCGTTCCATTCGATTGGATTCCATTCCATTCCTTTCCATTCCATTCCAATCCATTCCATTCTACTTGGGTTGATTCCATTCCATTCCATTCCATTCCATTCGATTCCATTCAATTCCATTCCATTCCATTCCATTCCATTCCATTCCATTCCATTCCATTCCATTCCATTCCATTCCATTCCACTCGATTCCATTCCATTCCATTCCATTCCATTCCAATCTATTCCATTCGATTCCATTCCATTCCATTCCATTCCATTCCATTCCATTCCACTCGATTCCATTCCATTCCATTCCATTCCATTCCAATCTATTCCATTCGATTCCATTCCATTCCATTCCATTCCATTCCATTCCATTCCATTCCAATCTATTCCATTCGATTCCATTCCATTCCATTCCATTCCATTCCATTCCATTCCATTCCAATCCATTCCATTCTACTCGTGTTGATTCCCTTCCATTCCATTCCACTCCATTCCATTCCATTCCATTCCATTCCATTCCATTCCATTCCATTCCATTCCATTCCATTCCATTCCATTCCATTCCGTTCTACTCGGGTTGATTCCATTCTATTCCATTACATTCCATTCGATTCCATTCGATTCCATTCGATTCCTTTCCATTCCATTCCATTCCATTCCATTCCATTCCATTCTATTCCATTCCATTCCATTCCATTCCATTCCAATCCATTCCCTTCCGTTCTATTCGGGTTGATTCCATTCCATTCCATTCCATTCCATTCCATTCCATTCCATTCCATTCCATTCCATTCCATTCCATTCTATTGCATTCCATTCGATTCCATTCGATTCCATTCCATTCCATTCCATTCCATTCCATTCCATTCCATTCCATTCCATTCCATTCTATTCCATTCCATTCCATTCTGTTCCATTCTATTCCATTCCATTCCATTCCGTTCCACTCGGGTTGATTCCATTCTATTCCATTCCATTCCATTCGATTCCATTCGATATCATTCGATTCCATTCCATTCCATTCCATTCCATTCCATTCCATTCCATTCCATTCCATTCTATTCCATTCCATTCCATTCCATTCCATTCCATTCTATTCCATTCCATTCCATTCCGTTCTACTCGGGTTGATTCCATTCCATTCCATTTCATTCCATTCCATTCCATTCCATTCCATTCGATTCCATTCGATTCCATTCCATTCCATTCCATTCCAATCCATTCCATTCTACTCGGGTTGATTCCATTCCATTCCATTCCATTCCATTCCATTCCATTCCATTCCATTCCATTCCATTCCATTCCACTCGATTCCATTCCATTCCATTCCATTCCATTCCAATCCATTCCATTCTACTCGGGTGGATTCCATTCCATTCCATTCTTTTCCATTCCATTCCATTCCATTCCATTCCATTACATTCCATTCGGTTCCATTCCATTCCATTCCATTCCATTCCATTCCATTCCATTCCATACCATTCCATTCCATTCCATTCCGTTCTAATCGGGTTGATTCCATTCTATTCCATTCCATTCCATTCCCTTCCATTCAATTCCATTCCATTCCATTCCATTCCATTCCACTCTATTCCATTCCATTCTACTCCATTGAATTCCATTCCATTCCATTCTATTCCATTCCATTCCATTCCTTTCCATTCCATTTAGTTCTACTCGGGTTGATTCCATTCCATTCCATTCCATTCCTTTCCATTCCATTCCAATCCATTCCATTCCATTACTTTCCATTCCATTCCATTCCAATCCATTCCATTCTACTCGGGTTGACTCCATTCCATTCCATTCCATTACATTACATTCCATTATATTCCATTCCATTCCATTCGATTCCGTTCGATTCCATTCCATTCCATTCCATTCCATTCCATTCCATTCCATTCCATTCGATTCCATTCCATTCCATTCGATTCCATTCCATTCCATTCCATTCCATTCCATTCCATTCCAATCCATTCCATTCTACTCGGGTTGATTCAATTCCATTCCATTCCATTCCATTCCATTCCATTCCATTCCTTTCGATTCCATTCCTTTCCATTCCATTCCATTCCATTCCATTCCATTCCATTCCATTCCATTCCGTTCTACTCGGGTTGATTCCATTCCATTCCATTCCATTCCATTCCATTCCATTCCACTCCATTCCATTCGATTCCATTCGATTCCATTCCATTCCATTCCATTCCATTCTAATCCATTCCATTCTACTCGGGTTGATGCCATTCCATTCCATTCCATTCCATTCCATTCCATTGCATTCCTTTCGATTCCATTCGATTCCATTCCATTCGATTCCATTCGAGATCATTCGATTCCATTCCATCCCATTCCAATCCATTCCATTCCATTCCGTTCTACTCGGGTTGATTCCATTCCATTCCATTTCATTCCATTCCATTCCATTCCATTCCATTCGATTCCATTCGATTCCATTCCATTCCATTCCATTCCAATCCATTCCATTCTACTCGGGTTGATCCCATTCCATTCCACTCCATTCCATTCCATTCCATTCCATTCCATTCCATTCCATTCGATTCCACTCGATTCCATTCCATTCTTTCCATTCCATTCCAATCCATTCCATTCTACTCGGGTGGATTCCATTCCATTCCATTCCATTCCATTCCATTCCATTCCATTCCACTCCATTCGATTCCATTCCATTCCATTCCATTCCATTCCATTCCATTCCATTCCATTCCATTCCATTCCGTTCTAGTCGGGTTGATTCCATTCTATTCCATTCCATTCCATTCCATTCCACTCCATTCCATTCCATTCCATTCCATTCTATTCCATTCCATTCTACTCCATTGAATTCCATTCCATTCCATTCTATTCCATTCCATTCCATTCCTTTCCATTCCATTTAGTTCTACTCGGGTTGATTCCATTCCATTCCATTCCATTCCATTCCATTCCATTCCATTCCATTCCATTCCATTCCATTCCATTCCATTACTTTCCATTCCATTCCATTCCAATCCATTGCATTCTACTCGGGTTGACTCCATTCCATTCCATTCCATTCCATTCCATTCCATTCCATTATAATCCATTCCATTCCATTCGATTCCGTTCGATTCCATTCCATTCCATTCCATTCCATTCCATTCAATTCCATTCGATTCCATTCGATTCCATTCCATTCCATTCCATTCCAATCCATTCCATTCTACTCGGGTTGATTCCATTCCATTCCATTCCATTCCATTCCATTCCATTCCATTCCATTCCATTCCATTCCATTCCATTCTATTCCTTTCGATTCCATTCCATTCCATTAAATTCCATTCCATTCCATTCCATTCCATTCCATTCCATTCCATTCCATTCCATTGCATTCCGTTCTACTCGGGTTGATTCCACTCCATTCCATTCCATTCCATTCCATTATATACCATCCCATTCGATTCCATTCCATTCCATTCCATTCCATTCCATTCCATTGCATTCCATTCCATTCCATTCCATTCCATTCCATTCCGTTCTAGTCGGGTTGATTCCATTCTATTCCATTCCATTCCATTCCATTCCATTCCATTCCATACGATTCCATTCCATTCCATTCCATTCTATTCCATTCCATTCTACTCCATTGAATTCCATTCCATTCCATTCAATTCCATTCCATTCCATCCCTTTCCATTCCATTTACTTCTACTCGGGTTGATTCCATTCCATTCCATTCCATTCCATTCCATTCCATTCAATTCCATTCCATTCCGTTACTTTCCATTCCATTCCATTCAAATCCATTCCATTCTACTCGGGTTGACTCCATTCCATTCCATTCCTTTCCATTCCATTATATTCCATTCTAATCCATTCGATTCCGTTCGATTCCATTCCATTCCATTCCATTCCATTCCATTCCATTGCATTCCATTCCATTCCATTCCATTCCATTCCGTTCTACTCGGGTTGATTCCATTCCATTCCTTTCCATTCCATTCCATTCCATTCCATTCCATTCCATTCCATTCCATTCCATTCCCTTCCATTCCCTTCCATTCCATTCCATTCCAATCCATTCCATTCTACTCGGGTTGATTCCATTCCATTCCATTGCATTCGACTCCATTCGATTCCATTCGATTCCATTCCATTCCATTCCGTTCCATTCCATTCCATTCCATTCCATTCTATTCCATTGAATTCCATTCCATTCCATTCCATTCCATTCCATTCCATTCCATTCCATTCCATTCCATTCCATTCCATTCCATTCCGTTCTACTCGGGTTGATTCCATTCCATTCCATTCCATTCCATTCCATTCCATTCCATTCCATTCCAATCTATTCCATTCTATTCAATTCGATTCCATTCGATTCCATTCAATTCCATTCAATTCCATTCCATTCCATTCCAATCCATTCCATTCTACTCGGGTTGATTCCATTCCATTCCATTCCATTCCATTCCATTCCATTCCATTCCATTCCATTCCATTCCATTCCATTCCATTCCAATCTATTCCATTCGATTCCATTCCATTCCATTCCATTCCATTCCATTCCATTCCAATCCATTCCATTCTACTCGTGTTGATTCCCTTCCATTCCATTCCACTCCATTCCATTCCATTCCATTCCATTCCATTCCATTCCATTCCATTCCATTCCATTCCATTCCATTCCGTTCTACTCGGGTTGATTCCATTCTATTCCATTACATTCCATTCGATTCCATTCGATTCCATTCGATTCCTTTCCATTCCATTCCATTCCATTCCATTCCATTCCATTCTATTCCATTCCATTCCATTCCATTCCATTCCATTCCATTCCAATCCATTCCCTTCCGTTCTATTCGGGTTGATTCCATTCCATTCCATTCCATTCCATTCCATTCCATTCCATTCCATTCCATTCCATTCTATTGCATTCCATTCGATTCCATTCGATTCCATTCCATTCCATTCCATTCCATTCCATTCCATTCTATTCCATTCCATTCCATTCTGTTCCATTCTATTCCATTCCATTCCATTCCGTTCCACTCGGGTTGATTCCATTCTATTCCATTCCATTCCATTCGATTCCATTCGATATCATTCGATTCCTTTCCATTCCATTCCATTCCATTCCATTCCATTCCATTCCATTCTATTCCATTCCATTCCATTCCATTCCATTCCATTCTATTCCATTCCATTCCATTCCGTTCTACTCGGGTTGATTCCATTCCATTCCATTTCATTCCATTCCATTCCATTCCATTCCATTCGATTCCATTCGATTCCATTAAATTCCATTCCATTCCAATCCATTCCATTCTACTCGGGTTGATTCCATTCCATTCCATTCCATTCCATTCCATTCCATTCCATTCCATTCCATTCCATTCCACTCGATTCCATTCCATTCCATTCCATTCCATTCCAATCCATTCCATTCTACTCGGGTGGATTCCATTCCATTCCATTCTTTTCCATTCCATTCCATTCCATTCCATTCCATTACATTCCATTCGGTTCCATTCCATTCCATTCCATTCCATTCCATTCCATTCCATTCCATTCCATTCCATTCCATTCCGTTCTAATCGGGTTGATTCCATTCTATTCCATTCCATTCCATTCCATTCCATTCAATTCCATTCCATTCCATTCCATTCCATTCCATTCCATTCTATTCCATTCCATTCTACTCCATTGAATTCCATTCCATTCCATTCTATTCCATTCCATTCCATTCCTTTCCATTCCATTTAGTTCTACTCGGGTTGATTCCATTCCATTCCATTCCATTCCTTTCCATTCCATTCCAATCCATTCCATTCCATTACTTTCCATTCCATTCCATTCCAATCCATTCCATTCTACTCGGGTTGACTCCATTCCATTCCATTCCATTACATTACATTCCATTATATTCCATTCCATTCCATTCGATTCCGTTCGATTCCATTCCATTCCATTCCATTCCATTCCATTCCATTCCATTCGATTCCATTCCATTCCATTCGATTCCATTCCATTCCATTCCATTCCATTCCATTCCATTCCAATCCATTCCATTCTACTCGGGTTGATTCAATTCCTTTCCATTCCATTCCATTCCATTCCATTCCATTCCATTCCTTTCGATTCCATTCCTTTCCATTCCATTCCATTCCATTCCATTCCATTCCATTCCATTCCATTCCATTCCGTTCTACTCGGGTTGATTCCACTCCATTCCATTCCATTCCATTCCATTCCATTCCATTCCATTCCATTCCATTCCATTCCTTTCCATTCCAACCCATTCCGTTCTACTCGGGTTGATTCCATTCCATTCCATTGAATTCCATTCCATTCCATTCCATTCCATTCCATTCCATTCCATTCCATTCCATTCGATTCCATTCCATTCCATTCCATTCCAAACCATTCCATTCTACTCGGGTTCATCATTCCATTCCATTCCATTCCACTCGGGTTCATTCCATTCCATTCCATTCCATTCCATTCCATTCCATTCCATTCCATTCCACTCGGGTGCATTCCATTCCATTCCATTCCATTCCATTCCATTCCATTCCATTCCGTTCTGCTCAGGTTGATTTCCATTCCATTCCATTCCATTCCATTCCATTCCATTCCATTCCATTCCATTCCATTCCATTCCATTCCATTCCATTCCATTCCATTCCGT
This sequence comes from Gorilla gorilla gorilla, assembly GCF_029281585.2. Lineage (NCBI taxonomy): Eukaryota > Metazoa > Chordata > Mammalia > Primates > Hominidae > Gorilla > Gorilla gorilla. The sequence goes on from NC_073241.2 coordinate 3,606,210, forward strand.
TCTACTCGGCTTGAATCCATTGAGTTCCGTTCCGTTCCTTTCCGTCCCGACACGTCCCGTCCCGTCCCGTCCCGTCCCGTCCCGTCCCGTGCCGTTTTACTCGGGTTGATTCCTTTCCATTCCGTTCCGCTCGTTTCCGTTACGTTCCATTCCGTTCCACGCGGGTTGGTTCAATTCCATTCTATTCTATTCTATTCCTTTCCCTTCCATTCCATTCCATTCCATTCCATTCTACTCGGGTTGATTCCATGCCATTCCGTTCCGTTCCATTCCGTCCCATCCCGACCCGTCCCATCCCGTCCCGTCCCGTCCCATCCCGTTCCGTTCCACATGGGTTGATTCAATTCCTTTCGGTTACATTGAATTCCATTCCATTCCATTCTACTCGGATTGATTCCATTCCATTCCATTCCATTCCATTCCATACAATTCCATTCCATTCCATTTCATTGCATTCCATTCCATTCCATTTCTTTCGATTCCATTCGTTTCCATTCCATTCCATTCCATTCCAATCCATTCCATTCTACTCGGGTTGATTCCATTCCATTCCATTCCATTCCATTCCATTCCATTCCATTCCATTCCATTCCATTCCACTCGATTCCATTCCATTCCTTTCCATTCCATTCCAATCCATTCCATTCTACTCGGGTGGATTCCATTCCATTCCATTCGATTCCATTCCATTCCATTCCATTCCATTCCGTTCTAGTCGGGTTGATTCCATTCTATTCCATTCCATTCCATTCCATTCCATTCCATTCCATTCCATTCCATTCCATTCCATTCCATGCCATTCCATTCTATTCCATTCCATTCTACTCCATTGAATTCCATTCCATTCCATTCAATTCCATTCCATTCCATTCCTTTCCATTCCATTTAGTTCTACTCGGGTTGATTCCATTCCATTCCATTCCATTCCATTCCATTCCATTCCATTCCATTCGATTCCATTCCATTCCATTCCATTCCACTCCATTCCATTCCATTCCATTCCATTCTATTCCATTCCATTCTACTCCATTGAATTCCATTCCATTCCATTCTATTCCATTCCATTCCATTCCTTTCCATTCCATTTAGTTCTACTCGGGTTGATTCCATTCCATTCCATTCCATTCCATTCCATTCCATTCCATTCCATTCCATTCCATTCCATTCCATTCCATTACTTTCCATTCCATTCCATTCCAATCCATTGCATTCTACTCGGGTTGACTCCATTCCATTCCATTCCATTCCATTCCATTCCATTCCATTATAATCCATTCCATTCCATTCGATTCCGTTCGATTCCATTCCATTCCATTCCATTCCATTCCATTCAATTCCATTCGATTCCATTCGATTCCATTCCATTCCATTCCATTCCAATCCATTCCATTCTACTCGGGTTGATTCCATTCCATTCCATTCCATTCCATTCCATTCCATTCCATTCCATTCCATTCCATTCCATTCCATTCTATTCCTTTCGATTCCATTCCATTCCATTAAATTCCATTCCATTCCATTCCATTCCATTCCATTCCATTCCATTCCATTCCATTGCATTCCGTTCTACTCGGGTTGATTCCACTCCATTCCATTCCATTCCATTCCATTATATACCATCCCATTCGATTCCATTCCATTCCATTCCATTCCATTCCATTCCATTGCATTCCATTCCATTCCATTCCATTCCATTCCATTCCGTTCTAGTCGGGTTGATTCCATTCTATTCCATTCCATTCCATTCCATTCCATTCCATTCCATACGATTCCATTCCATTCCATTCCATTCTATTCCATTCCATTCTACTCCATTGAATTCCATTCCATTCCATTCAATTCCATTCCATTCCATCCCTTTCCATTCCATTTACTTCTACTCGGGTTGATTCCATTCCATTCCATTCCATTCCATTCCATTCCATTCAATTCCATTCCATTCCGTTACTTTCCATTCTATTCCATTCAAATCCATTCCATTCTACTCGGGTTGACTCCATTCCATTCCATTCCTTTCCATTCCATTATATTCCATTCTAATCCATTCGATTCCGTTCGATTCCATTCCATTCCATTCCATTCCATTCCATTCCATTGCATTCCATTCCATTCCATTCCATTCCATTCCGTTCTACTCGGGTTGATTCCATTCCATTCCTTTCCATTCCATTCCATTCCATTCCATTCCATTCCATTCCATTCCATTCCATTCCCTTCCATTCCCTTCCATTCCATTCCATTCCAATCCATTCCATTCTACTCGGGTTGATTCCATTCCATTCCATTGCATTCGACTCCATTCGATTCCATTCGATTCCATTCCATTCCATTCCGTTCCATTCCATTCCATTCCATTCCATTCTATTCCATTGAATTCCATTCCATTCCATTCCATTCCATTCCATTCCATTCCATTCCATTCCATTCCATTCCATTCCATTCCGTTCTACTCGGGTTGATTCCATTCCATTCCATTCCATTCCATTCCATTCCATTCCATTCCATTCCAATCTATTCCATTCTATTCAATTCGATTCCATTCGATTCCATTCAATTGCATTCAATTCCATTCCATTCCATTCCAATCCATTCCATTCTACTCGGGTTGATTCCATTCCATTCCATTCCATTCCATTCCATTCCATTCCATTCCATTCCATTCCATTCCATTCCATTCCATTCCATTCCAATCTATTCCATTCGATTCCATTCCATTCCATTCCATTCCATTCCATTCCATTCCAATCCATTCCATTCTACTCGTGTTGATTCCCTTCCATTCCATTCCACTCCATTCCATTCCATTCCATTCCATTCCATTCCATTCCATTCCATTCCATTCCATTCCATTCCATTCCGTTCTACTCGGGTTGATTCCATTCTATTCCATTACATTCCATTCGATTCCATTCGATTCCATTCGATTCCTTTCCATTCCATTCCATTCCATTCCATTCCATTCCATTCTATTCCATTCCATTCCATTCCATTCCATTCCATTCCATTCCAATCCATTCCCTTCCGTTCTATTCGGGTTGATTCCATTCCATTCCATTCCATTCCATTCCATTCCATTCCATTCCATTCCATTCCATTCTATTGCATTCCATTCGATTCCATTCGATTCCATTCCATTCCATTCCATTCCATTCCATTCCATTCTATTCCATTCCATTCCATTCTGTTCCATTCTATTCCATTCCATTCCATTCCGTTCCACTCGGGTTGATTCCATTCTATTCCATTCCATTCCATTCGATTCCATTCGATATCATTCGATTCCTTTCCATTCCATTCCATTCCATTCCATTCCATTCCATTCCATTCTATTCCATTCCATTCCATTCCATTCCATTCCATTCTATTCCATTCCATTCCATTCCGTTCTACTCGGGTTGATTCCATTCCATTCCATTTCATTCCATTCCATTCCATTCCATTCCATTCGATTCCATTCGATTCCATTAAATTCCATTCCATTCCAATCCATTCCATTCTACTCGGGTTGATTCCATTCCATTCCATTCCATTCCATTCCATTCCATTCCATTCCATTCCATTCCATTCCACTCGATTCCATTCCATTCCATTCCATTCCATTCCAATCCATTCCATTCTACTCGGGTGGATTCCATTCCATTCCATTCTTTTCCATTCCATTCCATTCCATTCCATTCCATTACATTCCATTCGGTTCCATTCCATTCCATTCCATTCCATTCCATTCCATTCCATTCCATTCCATTCCATTCCATTCCGTTCTAATCGGGTTGATTCCATTCTATTCCATTCCATTCCATTCCATTCCATTCAATTCCATTCCATTCCATTCCATTCCATTCCATTCCATTCTATTCCATTCCATTCTACTCCATTGAATTCCATTCCATTCCATTCTATTCCATTCCATTCCATTCCTTTCCATTCCATTTAGTTCTACTCGGGTTGATTCCATTCCATTCCATTCCATTCCTTTCCATTCCATTCCAATCCATTCCATTCCATTACTTTCCATTCCATTCCATTCCAATCCATTCCATTCTACTCGGGTTGACTCCATTCCATTCCATTCCATTACATTACATTCCATTATATTCCATTCCATTCCATTCGATTCCGTTCGATTCCATTCCATTCCATTCCATTCCATTCCATTCCATTCCATTCGATTCCATTCCATTCCATTCGATTCCATTCCATTCCATTCCATTCCATTCCATTCCATTCCAATCCATTCCATTCTACTCGGGTTGATTCAATTCCTTTCCATTCCATTCCATTCCATTCCATTCCATTCCATTCCTTTCGATTCCATTCCTTTCCATTCCATTCCATTCCATTCCATTCCATTCCATTCCATTCCATTCCATTCCGTTCTACTCGGGTTGATTCCACTCCATTCCATTCCATTCCATTCCATTCCATTCCATTCCATTCCATTCCATTCCTTTCCATTCCAACCCATTCCGTTCTACTCGGGTTGATTCCATTCCATTCCATTGAATTCCATTCCATTCCATTCCATTCCATTCCATTCCATTCCATTCCATTCCATTCGATTCCATTCCATTCCATTCCATTCCAAACCATTCCATTCTACTCGGGTTCATCATTCCATTCCATTCCATTCCACTCGGGTTCATTCCATTCCATTCCATTCCATTCCATTCCATTCCATTCCATTCCATTCCACTCGGGTGCATTCCATTCCATTCCATTCCATTCCATTCCATTCCATTCCATTCCGTTCTGCTCAGGTTGATTTCCATTCCATTCCATTCCATTCCATTCCATTCCATTCCATTCCATTCCATTCCATTCCATTCCATTCCATTCCATTCCATTCCATTCCGTTCTACTCGGCTTGAATCCATTGAGTTCCGTTCCGTTCCTTTCCGTCCCGACACGTCCCGTCCCGTCCCGTCCCGTCCCGTCCCGTCCCGTGCCGTTTTACTCGGGTTGATTCCTTTCCATTCCGTTCCGCTCGTTTCCGTTACGTTCCATTCCGTTCCACGCGGGTTGGTTCAATTCCATTCTATTCTATTCTATTCCTTTCCCTTCCATTCCATTCCATTCCATTCCATTCTACTCGGGTTGATTCCATGCCATTCCGTTCCGTTCCATTCCGTCCCATCCCGACCCGTCCCATCCCGTCCCGTCCCGTCCCATCCCGTTCCGTTCCACATGGGTTGATTCAATTCCTTTCGGTTACATTGAATTCCATTCCATTCCATTCTACTCGGATTGATTCCATTCCATTCCATTCCATTCCATTCCATACAATTCCATTCCATTCCATTTCATTGCATTCCATTCCATTCCATTTCTTTCGATTCCATTCGTTTCCATTCCATTCCATTCCATTCCAATCCATTCCATTCTACTCGGGTTGATTCCATTCCATTCCATTCCATTCCATTCCATTCCATTCCATTCCATTCCATTCCATTCCACTCGATTCCATTCCATTCCTTTCCATTCCATTCCAATCCATTCCATTCTACTCGGGTGGATTCCATTCCATTCCATTCGATTCCATTCCATTCCATTCCATTCCATTCCGTTCTAGTCGGGTTGATTCCATTCTATTCCATTCCATTCCATTCCATTCCATTCCATTCCATTCCATTCCATTCCATTCCATTCCATGCCATTCCATTCTATTCCATTCCATTCTACTCCATTGAATTCCATTCCATTCCATTCAATTCCATTCCATTCCATTCCTTTCCATTCCATTTAGTTCTACTCGGGTTGATTCCATTCCATTCCATTCCATTCCATTCCATTCCATTCCATTCCATTCGATTCCATTCCATTCCATTGCATTCCATTCCATTCCATTCCATTCCAATCCATTCTTTTCTACTCGGGTTGATTCCATTCCATTCCATTCCATTCCATTCCATTCCATTCCATTCCGTTCTACTCGGGTTGATTCCACTCCATTCCATTCCATTCCATTCCATTCCATTCCATTCCATTCCATTCCATTCCATTCCTTTCCATTCCAACCAATTCCGTTCTACTCGGGTTGATTCCATTCCATTCCATTCCATTCCGTTCCATTCCATTCCATTCCATTCCATTCGATTCCATTCCATTCCATTCCATTCCAAACCATTCCATTCTACACGGGTTCATCATTCCATTCCATTCCATTCCATTCCATTCCATTCCACTTTGGTTCATTCCATTCCATTCCATTCCATTGCATTCCATTCCATTCCATTCCACTCGGGTGCATTCCATTCCATTCCATTCCATTCCATTCCATTCCATTCCATTCCATTCCATTCGATTCCATTCCATTCCATTCCATTCCATTCCATTCTGTTCCATTCTATTACATTCCATTCCATTCTGTTCCACTCGGGTTGATTCCATTCTATTCCATTCCATTCCACTCGATTCCATTCCATTCCATTCCATTCCATTCCAATCTATTCCATTCGATTCCATTCCATTCCATTCCATTCCATTCCATTCCATTCCAATCTATTCCATTCGATTCCATTCCATTCCATTCCATTCCATTCCATTCCATTCCATTCCAATCCATTCCATTCTACTCGTGTTGATTCCCTTCCGTTCCATTCCACTCCATTCCATTCCATTCCATTCCATTCCATTCCATTCCATTCCATTCCATTCCATTCCATTCCGTTCTACTCGGGTTGATTCCATTCTATTCCATTACATTCCATTCGATTCCATTCGATTCCATTCGATTCCTTTCCATTCCATTCCATTCCATTCCAATCCATTCCATTCTATTCCATTCCATTCCATTCCATTCCATTCCATTCCATTCCAATCCATTCCCTTCCGTTCTATTCGGGTTGATTCCATTCCATTCCATTCCATTCCATTCCATTCCATTCCATTCCATTCCATTCCATTCCATTCCATTCCATTCTATTGCATTCCATTCGATTCCATTCGATTCCATTCCATTCCATTCCATTCCATTCCATTCCATTCCATTCCATTCCATTCCATTCCATTCTATTCCATTCCATTCCATTCTGTTCCATTCTATTACATTCCATTCCATTCTGTTCCACTCGGGTTGATTCCATTGTATTCCATTCCATTCCATTCGATTCCATTCGATATCATTCGATTCCATTCCATTCCATTCCATTCCATTCCATTCCATTCCATTCCATTCCATTCTATTCCATTCCATTCCATTCCATTCCATTCCATTCTATTCCATTCCATTCCATTCCGTTCTACTCGGGTTGATTCCATTCCATTCCATTTCATTCCATTCCATTCCATTCCATTCCATTCGATTCCATTCGATTCCATTCCATTCCATTCCATTCCAATCCATTCCATTCTACTCGGGTTGATTCCATTCCATCCCATTCCATTCCATTCCATTCCATTCCATTCCATTCCATTCCACTCGATTCCATTCCATTCCATTCCATTCCATTCCAATCCATTCCATTCTACTCGGGTGGATTCCATTCCATTCCATTCTTTTCCATTCCATTCCATTCCATTCCATTCCATTACATTCCATTCGGTTCCATTCCATTCCATTCCATTCCATTCCATTCCATTCCATTCCATTCCATTCCATTCCGTTCTAATCGGGTTGATTCCATTCTATTCCATTCCATTCCATTCCATTCCATTCAATTCCATTCCATTCCATTCCATTCCATTCCATTCTATTCCATTCCATTCTACTCCATTGAATTCCATTCCATTCCATTCTATTCCATTCCATTCCATTCCTTTCCATTCCATTTAGTTCTACTCGGGTTGATTCAATTCCATTCCATTCCATTCCTTTCCATTCCATTCCAATCCATTCCATTCCATTACTTTCCATTCCATTCCATTCCAATCCATTCCATTCTACTCGAGTTGACTCCATTCCATTCCATTCCATTACATTACATTCCATTATATTCCATTCCATTCCATTCGATTCCGTTCGATTCCATTCCATTCCATTCCATTCCATTCCATTCCATTCCATTCCATTCGATTCCATTCCATTCCATTCGATTCCATTCCATTCCATTCCATTCCATTCCATTCCATTCCAATCCATTCCATTCTACTCGGGTTGATTCAATTCCATTCCATTCCATTCCATTCCATTCCATTCCATTCCTTTCGATTCCATTCCTTTCCATTCCATTCCATTCCATTCCATTCCATTCCATTCCATTCCATTCCGTTCTACTCGGGTTGATTCCACTCCATTCCATTCCATTCCATTCCATTCCATTCCATTCCATTCCATTCCATTCCAATCCATTCCATTCTACTCGGGTTGATTCTATTCCATTCCAATCCATTCCATTCCATTCCATTCCATTCCATTCCATTCCATTCCATTCCATTCCATTCTATTCCTTTCGATTCCATTCCATTCCATTAAATTCCATTCCATTCCATTCCATTCCATTCCATTCCATTCCATTCCATTCCATTCCATTCCATTCCATTCCGTTCTACTCGGGTTGATTCCACTCCATTCCATTCCATTCCATTCCATTCCATTATATACCATCCCATTCGATTCCATTCCATTCCATTCCATTCCATTCCATTCCATTCCATTCCATTCCATTCCATTCCATTCCATTCCGTTCTAGTCGGGTTGATTCCATTCTATTCCATTCCATTCCATTCCATTCCATTCCATTCCATTCCATTCGATTCCATTCCATTCCATTCCATTCTATTCCATTCCATTCTACTCCATTGAATTCCATTCCATTCCATTCAATTCCATTCCATTCCATCCCTTTCCATTCCATTTAGTTCTACTCGGGTTGATTCCATTCCATTCCGTTCCATTCCATTCCATTCCATTCCATTCAATTCCATTCCATTCCGTTACTTTCCATTCCATTCCATTCAAATCCATTCCATTCTACTCGGGTTGACTCCATTCCATTCCATTCCTTTCCATTCCATTATATTCCATTCTAATCCATTCGATTCCGTTCGATTCCATTCCATTCCATTCCATTCCATTCCATTGCATTCCATTCCATTCCATTCCATTCCATTCCGTTCTACTCGGGTTGATTCCATTCCATTCCTTTCCATTCCATTCCATTCCATTCCATTCCATTCCATTCCATTCCATTCCATTCCATTCCATTCCCTTCCATTCCATTCCATTCCAATCCATTCCATTCTACTCGGGTTGATTCCATTCCATTCCATTGCATTCGACTCCATTCGATTCCATTCGATTCCATTCCATTCCATTCCGTTCCATTCCATTCCATTCCATTCCATTCTATTCCATTGAATTCCATTCCATTCCATTCCATTCCATTCCATTCCATTCCATTCCATTCCATTCCATTCCATTCCATTCCATTCCGTTCTACTCGGGTTGATTCCATTCCATTCCATTCCATTCCATTCCATTCCATTCCATTCCATTCCATTCCAATCTATTCCATTCTATTCAATTCGATTCCATTCGATTCCATTCAATTCCATTCAATTCCATTCCATTCCATTCCAATCCATTCCATTCTACTCGGGTTGATTCCATTCCATTCCATTCCATTCCATTCCATTCCATTCCATTCCATTCCATTCCATTCCATTCCATTCCATTCCATTCCATTCGATTCCATTCCATTCCATTCCATTCCATTCCATTCCATTCCATTCCATTCCATTCCAATCTATTCCATTCCATTCCATTCCATTCCATTCCATTCCATTCCATTCCATTCCATTCCAATCCATTCCATTCTACTCGTGTTGATTCCCTTCCATTCCATTCCACTCCATTCCATTCCATTCCATTCCATTCCATTTCATTCCATTCCATTCCATTCCATTCCATTCCATTCCATTCCGTTCTACTCGGGTTGATTCCATTCTATTCCATTACATTCCATTCGATTCCATTCGATTCCATTCGATTCCTTTCCATTCCATTCCATTCCATTCCATTCCATTCCATTCTATTCCATTCCATTCCATTCCATTCCATTCCATTCCATTCCAATCCATTCCCTTCCGTTCTATTCGGGTTGATTCCATTCCATTCCATTCCATTCCATTCCATTCCATTCCATTCCATTCTATTGCATTCCATTCGATTCCATTCGATTCCATTCCATTCCATTCCATTCCATTCCATTCCATTCCATTCCATTCCATTCTATTCCATTCCATTCCATTCTGTTCCATTCTATTCCATTCCATTCCATTCCGTTCCACTCGGGTTGATTCCATTCTATTCCATTCCATTCCATTCGATTCCATTCGATATCATTCGATTCCTTTCCATTCCATTCCATTCCATTCCATTCCATTCCATTCCATTCCATTCTATTCCATTCCATTCCATTCCATTCCATTCCATTCTATTCCATTCCATTCCATTCCGTTCTACTCGGGTTGATTCCATTCCATTCCATTTCATTCCATTCCATTCCATTCCATTCCATTCCATTCCATTCGATTCCATTCCATTCCATTCCATTCCAATCCATTCCATTCTACTCGGGTTGATTCCATTCCATTCCATTCCATTCCATTCCATTCCATTCCATTCCATTCCATTCCATTCCATTCCACTCGATTCCATTCCATTCCATTCCATTCCATTCCAATCCATTCCATTCTACTCGGGTGGATTCCATTCCATTCCATTCTTTTCCATTCCATTCCATTCCATTCCATTCCATTACATTCCATTCGGTTCCATTCCATTCCATTCCATTCCATTCCATTCCATTCCATTCCATTCCCTTCCATTCCATTCCATTCCGTTCTAATCGGGTTGATTCCATTCTATTCCATTCCATTCCATTCCATTCCATTCAATTCCATTCCATTCCATTCCATTCCATTCCATTCCATTCTATTCCATTCCATTCTACTCCATTGAATTCCATTCCATTCCATTCTATTCCATTCCATTCCATTCCTTTCCATTCCATTTAGTTCTACTCGGGTTGATTCCATTCCATTCCATTCCATTCCTTTCCATTCCATTCCAATCCATTCCATTCCATTACTTTCCATTCCATTCCATTCCAATCCATTCCATTCTACTCGGGTTGACTCCATTCCATTCCATTCCATTACATTACATTCCATTATATTCCATTCCATTCCATTCGATTCCGTTCGATTCCATTCCATTCCATTCCATTCCATTCCATTCCATTCCATTCCATTCCATTCGATTCCATTCCATTCCATTCGATTCCATTCCATTCCATTCCATTCCATTCCATTCCATTCCAATCCATTCCATTCTACTCGGGTTGATTCAATCCCATTCCATTCCATTCCATTCCATTCCATTCCATTCCTTTCGATTCCATTCCTTTCCATTCCATTCCATTCCATTCCATTCCATTCCATTCCATTCCATTCCATTCCGTTCTACTCGGGTTGATTCCACTCCATTCCATTCCATTCCATTCCATTCCATTCCATTCCATTCCAACCCATTCGGTTCTACTCGGGTTGATTCCATTCCATTCCATTGAATTCCATTCCATTCCATTCCATTCCATTCCATTCCATTCCATTCCATTCCATTCCATTCGATTCCATTCCATTCCATTCCATTCCAAACCATTCCATTCTACTCGGGTTCATCATTCCATTCCATTCCATTCCATTCCATTCCACTCGGGTTCATTCCATTCCATTCCATTCCATTCCATTCCATTCCACTCGGGTGCATTCCATTCCATTCCATTCCATTCCATTCCATTCCATTCCATTCCGTTCTGCTCAGGTTGATTTCCATTCCATTCCATTCCATTCCATTCCATTCCATTCCATTCCATTCCATTCCATTCCATTCCATTCCATTCCATTCCATTCCGTTCTACTCGGCTTGAATCCATTGAGTTCCGTTCCTTTCCTTTCCGTCCCGACACGTCCCGTCCCGTCCCGTCCCGTCCCGTCCCGTCCCGTGTCGTTTTACTCGGGTTGATTCCTTTCCATTCCGTTCCGCTCGTTTCCGTTACGTTCCATTCCGTTCCAAGCGTGTTGGTTCAACTCCATTCTATTCTATTCTATTCCTTTCCCTTCCATTCCATTCCATTCCATTCCATTCTACTCGGGTTGATTCCATGCCATTCCGTTCCGCTCCATTCCGTTCCATGCGGGTTGGTTCAATTCCATTCTATTCTATTCTATTCCTTTCCCTTCCATTCCATTCCATTCCATTCCATTCTACTCGGGTTGATTCCATGCCATTCCGTTCCGTTCCATTCCGTCCCATCCCGACCCGTCCCATCCCGTCCCGTCCCGTCCCATCCCGTTCCGTTCCACATGGGTTGATTCAATTCCTTTCGGTTACATTGAATTCCATTCCATTCCATTCTACTCGGATTGATTCCATTCCATTCCATTCCATTCCATTCCATTCCATTCCATTCCATTCCATTCCATTCCATTCCATTGCGTTCCATTCGATTCGATTCCATTCCATTCCTTTCCATTCCATTCCAATCCATTCCATTCTACTTGGGTTGATTCCATTCCATTCCATTCCATTCCATTCGATTCCATTCAATTCCATTCCATTCCATTCCATTCCATTCCATTCCATTCCATTCCATTCCACTCGATTCCATTCCATTCCATTCCATTCCATTCCAATCCATTCCATTCTACTCGGGTGGATTCCATTCCATTCCATTCCTTTCCATTCCATTCCATTCCATTCCATTACATTCCATTCGGTTCCATTCCATTCCATTCCATTCCATTCCATTCCATTCCATTCCATTCCATTCCGTTCTAATCGGGTTGATTCCATTCTATTCCATTCCATTCCATTCCATTCCATTCAATTCCATTCCATTCCATTCCATTCCATTCCATTCCATTCTATTCCATTCCATTCTACTCCATTGAATTCCATTCCTTTCCATTCTATTCCATTCCATTCCATTCCTTTCCATTCCATTTAGTTCTACTCGGGTTGATTCCATTCCATTCCATTCCATTCCTTTCCATTCCATTCCAATCCATTCCATTCCATTACTTTCCATTCCATTCCATTCCAATCCATTCCATTCTACTCGGGTTGACTCCATTCCATTCCATTCCATTACATTACATTCCATTATATTCCATTCCATTCCATTCGATTCTGTTCGATTCCACTCCATTCCATTCCATTCCATTCCATTCCATTCCATTCCATTCCATTCCATTCGATTCCATTCCATTCCATTCGATTCCATTCCATTCCATTCCATTCCATTCCATTCCATTCCATTCCATTCCAATCCATTCCATTCTACTCGGGTTGATTCAATTCCATTCCATTCCATTCCATTCCATTCCATTCCATTCCATTCCATTCCATTCCTTTCGATTCCATTCCATTCCATTCCATTCCATTCCATTCCATTCCATTCCATTCCATTCCATTCCATTCCGTTCTACTCGTGTTGATTCCATTCCATTCCATTCCATTCCATTCCATTCCATTCCATTCCATTCCAACCCATTCCGTTCTACTCGGGTTGATTCCATTCCATTCCATTGAATTCCATTCCTTTCCATTCCATTCCATTCCATTCGATTCCATTCCATTCCATTCCATTCCAAACCATTCCATTCTACTCGGGTTCATCATTCCATTCCATTCCATTCCATTCCATTCCACTCGGGTTCATTCCATTCCATTCCATTCCATTCCATTCCATTCCATTCCATTCCACTCGGGTGCATTCCATTCCATTCCATTCCATTCCATTCCATTCCATTCCATTCCATTCCGTTCTGCTCAGGTTGATTTCCATTCCATTCTATTCCATTCCATTCCATTCCATTCCATTCCATTCCATTCCATTCCATTCCATTCCATTCCATTCCATTCCATTCCATTCCATTCCATTCCGTTCTACTCGGCTTGAATCCATTGAGTTCCGTTCCGTTCCGTTCCGTCCCGACACGTCCCGTCCCGTCCCGTCCCGTCCCGTCCCGTCCCGTGCCGTTTTACTCGGGTTGATTCCTTTCCATTCCGTTCCGCTCGTTTCCGTTACGTTCCATTCCGTTCCACGCGGGTTGGTTCAATTCCATTCTATTCTATTCTATTCCTTTCCCTTCCATTCCATTCCATTCCATTCCATTCTACTCGGGTTGATTCCATGCCATTCCGTTCCGCTCCATTCCGTACCACGCGGGTTGGTTCAATTCCATTCTATTCTATTCTATTCCTTTCCCTTCCATTCCATTCCATTCCATTCCATTCTACTCGGGTTGATTCCATGCCATTCCGTTCCGTTCCATTCCGTCCCATCCCGACCCGTCCCATCCCGTCCCGTCCCGTCCCATCCCGTTCCGTTCCACATGGGTTGATTCAATTCCTTTCGGTTACATTGAATTCCATTCCATTCCATTCTACTCGGATTGATTCCATTCCATTCCATTCCATTCCATTCCATACCATTCCATTCCATTCCATTTCATTCCATTCCATTCCATTCCATTTCTTTCGATTCCATTCGTTTCCATTCCATTCCATTCCATTCCAATCCATTCCATTCTACTCGGGTGGATTCCATTCCATTCCATTCCATTCCATTCCATTCCATTCCATTCCATTCCATTCCATTCCATTCCATTCCATTCCATTCCATTCCATTCCATTCCATTCCATTCCGTTCTAGTCGGGTTGATTCCATTCTATTCCATTCCATTCCATTCCATTCCATTCCATTCCATTCCATTCCATTCCATTCCATTCCATTCCATTCTATTCCATTCCATTCTACTCCATTGAATTCCATTCCATTCCATTCAATTCCATTCCATTCCATTCCTTTCCATTCCATTTAGTTCTACTCGGGTTGATTCCATTCCATTCCATTCCATTCCATTCCATTCCATTCCATTCCATTCCATTCCATTACTTTCCATTCCATTCCATTCCAATCCATTCCATTCTACTCGGGTTGACTCCATTCCATTCCATTCCATTCCATTCCATTCCATTCCATTCCATTCCATTCCATTCCATTATATTCCATTCTATTCCATTCGATTCCATTCGATTCCATTCCATTCCATTCCATTCCATTCGATTCCATTCCATTCCATTCGATTCCATTCCATTCCATTCGATTCCATTCCATTCCATTCCATTCCATTCCATTCCATTCCATTCCATTTACTCCATTCCGTTCTACTCGGGTTGATTCCATTGAGTTTGGTTCCGTCCCGTCCCGTCCCGTCCCGTCCCGTCCCGTCCCGTCCCGTCCCGTCCCGTCCCGTGCCGTTTTACTCAGGTTGATTCCTTTCCATTCCGTTCCGCTCGTTTCCTTTACTTTCCATTCCGTTCCACGCGGGTTGGTTCAATTCCATTCTATTCTATTCTATTCCTTTCCCTTCCATTCCATTCCATTCCATTCCATTCTACTCGGGTTGATTCCATGCCATTCCGTTCCGTTCCATTCCGTCCCATCCCGATCCGTCCCATCCCGTCCCGTCCAGTCCCATCCCGTTCCATTCCACATGGGTTGATTCAATTCCTTTCGGTTAGATTGAACTCCATTCCATTCCATTCTACTCGGATTGACTCCATTCCATTCCATTCCATTCCATTCCATTCCATTCCATTCCATTCCATTCCAATCCATTCCATTCTACTCGGGTTGATTCCATTCTATTCCATTCCATTCCATTCCATTCCATTCCATTCCATTCCATTCCATTCCATTCCATTCCATTCCATTCCATTCCATTCCATTTCATTCCATTCCATTCCATTCCATTCCATTCCATTCGATTCCATTCCATTCCATTCCATTCCATTCCATTCCATTCCATTCCATTCCACTCCATTCCATTCCATTCCGTTCTACTCGGGTTGATTCCATTCTATTCCATTCCATTCCGTTCGATTCCATTTGATTCCATTCGATTCCATTCCATTCCATTCCATTCCCTTCCATTCCATTCTATTCCATTGAATTCCATTCCATTCCATTCCATTCCATTCCATTCCATTCCATTCCATTCCATTCCATTCCATTCCATTCCAATACATTCCATTCTACTCTGGTTGATTCCATTCGATTCCATTCCATTCCATTCCATTCGTCTCCATTCGATTCCATTCCATTCCATTCCATTCTATTCCATTGAATTCCATTGAATTCCATTCCATTCCATTCCATTCCATTCCATTCCATTCGATTCCATTCCATTCCATTCCATTCCATTCGATTCCATTCCATTCCATTCCATTCCATTCCATTCCATTCCATTCCATTCCGTTCTACTCGGGTTGATTCCATTCTATTCCATTCCATTCCGTTCGATTCCATTTGATTCCATTCGATTCCATTCCATTCCATTCCATTCCCTTCCATTCCATTCTATTCCATTCAATTCCATTCCATTCCATTCCATTCCAATCCATTCCATTCCATTCCATTCCGTTCTACTCTGATTGATTCCATTCCATTCCATTCCATTCCAATCCATTCCATTCTACTCGGGTTGATTCCATTCCATTCCATTCCATTCCATTCCATTCCATTCCATTCCATTCCATTCCATTCTATTCCTTTCGATTCCATTCCATTCCATTAAATTCCATTCCATTCCATTCCATTCCATTCCATTCCATTCCATTCCATTCCATTCCATTCCGTTCTACTCGGGTTGATTCCACTCCATTCCATTCCATTCCATTCCATTCCATACCATTCCATTCGATTCCATTCCATTCCATTCCATTCCATTCCATTCCATTCCATTCCATTCCGTTCTAGTCGGGTTGATTCCATTCTATTCCATTCCATTCCATTCCATTCCATTCCATTCCATTCGATTCCATTCCATTCCATTCCATTCTATTCCATTCCATTCTACTCCATTGAATTCCATTCCATTCCATTCAATTCCATTCCATTCCATTCCATTCCATTCCATTCTATTCCATTCCATTCTACTCCATTGAATTCCATTCCATTCCATTCTATTCCATTCCATTCCACTCCTTTCCATTCCATTTAGTTCTACTCGGGTTGATTCCATTCCATTCCATTCCATTCCTTTCCATTCCATTCCAATCCATTCCATTCCATTACTTTCCATTCCATTCCATTCCAATCCATTCCATTCTACTCGTGTTGACTCCATTCCATTCCATTCCATTACATTACATTCCATTATATTCCATTCCATTCCATTCGATTCCGTTCGATTCCACTCCATTCCATTCCATTCCATTCCATTCCATTCCATTCCATTCCATTCCATTCCATTCCATTCGATTCCATTCCATTCCATTCCATTCCATTCCATTCCATTCCATTCCATTCCAATCCATTCCATTCTACTCGGGTTGATTCAATTCCATTCCATTCCATTCCATTCCATTCCATTCCATTCCATTCCATTCCATTCCATTCCTTTCGATTCCATTCCATTCCATTCCATTCCATTCCATTCCATTCCATTCCATTCCATTCCATTCCATTCCATTCCATTCCATTCCATTCCATTCCATTCCGTTCTACTCGGGTTGATTCCATTCCATTCCATTCCATTCCATTCCATTCCATTCCATTCCAACCCATTCCGTTCTACTCGGGTTGATTCCATTCCATTCCATTGAATTCCATTGAATTCCATTCCATTCCATTCCATTCCATTCCATTCCATTCCATTCCATTCCATTCCATTCCAAACCATTCCATTCTACTCGGGTTCATCATTCCATTCCATTCCATTCCATTCCATTCCACTCGGGTTCATTCCATTCCATTCCATTCCATTCCATTCCATTCCATTCCATTCCATTCCATTCCATTCCGTTCTACTCGGCTTGAATCCATTGAGTTCCGTTCCGTTCCGTTCCGTCCCGACACGTCCCGTCCCGTCCCGTCCCGTCGCGTCCCGTCCCGTGCCGTTTTACTCGGGTTGATTCCTTTCCATTCCGTTCCGCTCGTTTCCGTTACGTTCCATTCCGTTCCACGCGGGTTGGTTCAATTCCATTCTATTCTATTCTATTCCTTTCCCTTCCATTCCATTCCATTCCATTCCATTCTACTCGGGTTGATTCCATGCCATTCCGTTCCGCTCCATTCCGTTCCACGCGGGTTGGTTCAATTCCATTCTATTCTATTCTATTCCTTTCCCTTCCATTCCATTCCATTCCATTCCATTCTACTCGGGTTGATTCCATGCCATTCCGTTCCGTTCCATTCCGTCCCATCCCGACCCGTCCCATCCCGTCCCGTCCCGTCCCATCCCGTTCCGTTCCACATGGGTTGATTCAATTCCTTTCGGTTACATTGAATTCCATTCCATTCCATTCTACTCGGATTGATTCCATTCCATTCCATTCCATTCCATTCCATACCATTCCATTCCATACCATTTCATTCCATTCCATTCCATTCCATTTCTTTCGATTCCATTCGTTTCCATTCCATTCCATTCCATTCCAATCCATTCCATTCTACTCGGGTTGATTCCATTCCATTCCATTCCATTCCATTCCATTCCATTCCATTCCACTCGATTCCATTCCATTCCTTTCCATTCCATTCCAATCCATTCCATTCTACTCGGGTGGATTCCATTCCATTCCATTCCATTCCATTCCATTCCATTCCATTCCATTCCATTCCATTCCATTCGATTCCATTCCATTCCATTCCATTCCATTCCATTCCATTCCATTCCGTTCTAGTCGGGTTGATTCCATTCTATTCCATTCCATTCCATTCCATTCCATTCCATTCCATTCCATTCCATTCCATTCTATTCCATTCCATTCTACTCCATTGAATTCCATTCCATTCCATTCAATTCCATTCCATTCCATTCCTTTCCATTCCATTTAGTTCTACTCGGGTTGATTCCATTCCATTCCATTCCATTCCATTCCATTCCATTCCATTCCATTCCATTCCATTCCATTCCATTCCATTCCTTTCCATTCCATTCCATTCAAATCCATTCCATTCTACTCGGGTTGACTCCATTCCATTCCATTCCATTCCATTCCATTCCATTCCATTCCATTCCATTCCATTCCATTCCATTCCATTATATTCCATTCTATTCCATTCGATTCCGTTCGATTCCATTCCATTCCATTCCATTCCATTCCATTCCATTCCATTCCATTCGATTCCATTCCATTCCATTCGATTCCATTCCATTCCATTCCATTCCATTCCATTCCATTCCATTTACTCCATTCCGTTCTACTCGGGTTGATTCCATTGAGTTTGGTTCCGTCCCGTCCCGTCCCGTCCCGTCCCGTGCCGTTTTACTCAGGTTGATTCCTTTCCATTCCGTTCCGCTCGTTTCCTTTACTTTCCATTCCGTTCCACGCGGGTTGGTTCAATTCCATTCTATTCTATTCTATTCCTTTCCCTTCCATTCCATTCCATTCCATTCCATTCTACTCGGGTTGATTCCATGCCATTCCGTTCCGTTCCATTCCGTCCCATCCCGATCCGTCCCATCACGTCCCGTCCCGTCCCGTCCCATCCCGTTCCATTCCACATGGGTTGATTCAATTCCTTTCGGTTAGATTGAACTCCATTCCATTCCATTCTACTCGGATTGACTCCATTCCATTCCATTCCATTCCATTCCATTCCATTCCATTCCATTCCATTCCATTCCATTCCAATCCATTCCATTCTACTCGGGTTGATTCCATTCTATTCCATTCCATTCCATTCCATTCCATTCCATTCCATTCCATTCCATTCCATTCCATTCCATTCCATTTCATTCCATTCCATTCCATTCCATTCCATTCCATTCCATTCCATTCCATTCGATTCCGTTCCATTCCATTCCATTCCATTCCATTCCATTCCATTCCATTCCATTCCATTCCGTTCTACTCGGGTTGATTCCATTCTATTCCATTCCATTCCGTTCGATTCCATTTGATTCCATTCGATTCCATTCCATTCCATTCCATTCCCTTCCATTCCATTCTATTCCATTGAATTCCATTCCATTCCATTCCATTCCATTCCATTCCATTCCATTCCATTCCATTCCATTCCATTCCAATACATTCCATTCTACTGTGGTTGATTCCATTCCATTCCATTCCATTCCATTCCATTCGTCTCCATTCGATTCCATTCCATTCCATTCCATTCTATTCCATTGAATTCCATTGAATTCCATTCCATTCCATTCCATTCCATTCCATTCCATTCGATTCCATTCCATTCCATTCCATTCCATTCCATTCCATTCCATTCCATTCCATTCCATTCCATTCCATTCCATTCCATTCCATTCCGTTCTACTCGGGTTGATTCCATTCTATTCCATTCCATTCCGTTCGATTCCATTTGATTCCATTCGATTCCATTCCATTCCATTCCATTCCCTTCCATTCCATTCTATTCCATTGAATTCCATTCCATTCCATTCCATTCCATTCCATTCCATTCCGTTCTACTCTGATTGATTCCATTCCATTCCATTCCATTCCATTCCATTGAGTTCCATTCGATTCCATTTGATTCCATTCCATTCCATTCCATTCCAATCCATTCCATTCTACTCGGGTTGATTCCATTCCATTCCATTCCATTCCATTCCATTCCATTCCATTCCATTCCATTCCATTCCATTCCGTTCTACTCGGGTTGATTCCACTCCATTCCATTCCATTCCATTCCATTCCATACCATTCCATTCGATTCCATTCCATTCCATTCCATTCCATTCCATTCCATTCCATTCCATTCCGTTCTAGTCGTGTTGATTCCATTCTATTCCATTCCATTCCATTCCATTCCATTCCATTCCATTCGATTCCATTCCATTCCATTCCATTCTATTCCATTCCATTCTACTCCATTGAATTCCATTCCATTCCATTCAATTCCATTCCATTCCATCCCTTTCCATTCCATTTAGTTCTACTCATGTTGATTCCATTCCATTCCATTCCATTCCATTCCATTCCATTCCATTCAATTCCATTCCATTCCGTTACTTTCCATTCCATTCCATTCCAATCCATTCCATTCTACTCGGGTTGACTCCATTCCATTCCATTCCTTTCCATTCCATTGTATTCCATTCTATTCCATTCGATTCCGTTCGATTCCATTCCATTCCATTCCATTCCATCCCATTGCATTCCATTCCATTCCATTCCATTCCATTCCTTTCTACTCGGGTTGATTCCATTCCATTCCTTTCCATTCCATTCCATTCCATTCCATTCCATTCCATTCCATTCCATTCCATTCCATTCCATTCCATTCACTTCCATTCCATTCCATTCCAATCCATTCCATTCTACTCGGGTTGATTCCATTCCATTCCATTGCATTCGACTCCATTCGATTCCATTCGATTCCATTCCATTCCATTCCGTTCCATTCCATTCCATTCCATTCCATTCTATTCCATTGAATTCCATTCCATTCCATTCCATTCCATTCCATTCCATTCCATTCCATTCCTTTCCATTCCATTCCATTCCATTCCATTCCGTTCTACTCGGGTTGATTCCATTCCATTCCATTCCATTCCATTCCATTCCATTCCATTCCATTCCATTCCATTCCATTCCAATCTATTCCATTCTATTCAATTCGATTCCATTCGATTCCATTCAATTCCATTCAATTCCATTCCATTCCATTCCAATCCATTCCATTCTACTCGGGTTGATTCCATTCCATTCCATTCCATTCCATTCCATTCCATTCCATTCCATTCTATTCCATTCGATTCCATTCGATTCCATTCCATTCCATTCCATTCCATTCCATTCCATTCCATTCCATTCCATTCCATTCCAATCTATTCCATTCGATTCCATTCCATTCCATTCCATTCCATTCCATTCCATTCCATTCCAATCCATTCCATTCTACTCGTGTTGATTCCCTTCCATTCCATTCCACTCCATTCCATTCCATTCCATTCCATTCCATTCCATTCCATTCCATTCCATTCCATTCCATTCCATTCCGTTCTACTCGGGTTGATTCCATTCTATTCCATTACATTCCATTCGATTCCATTCGATTCCATTCGATTCCTTTCCATTCCATTCCATTCCATTCCATTCCATTCCATTCTATTCCATTCCATTCCATTCCATTCCATTCCATTCCATTCCAATCCATTCCCTTCCGTTCTATTCGGGTTGATTCCATTCCATTCCATTCCATTCCATTCCATTCCATTCCATTCCATTCCATTCCATTCCATTGCATTCCATTCGATTCCATTCGATTCCATTCCATTCCATTCCATTCCATTCCATTGAATTCCATTCCATTCCATTCCATTCTATTCCATTCCATTCCATTCTGTTCCATTCTATATCATTCCATTCCATTCCGTTCCACTCGGGTTGATTCCATTCTATTCCATTCCATTCCATTCCATTCCATTCGATATCATTCGATTCCATTCCATTCCATTCCATTCCATTCCATTCCATTCCATTCCATTCCATTCTATTCCATTCCATTCCATTCCATTCCATTCTATTCCATTCCATTCCATTCCATTCCATTCCATTCTATTGCATTCCATTCCATTCCGTTCTACTCGGGTTGATTCCATTCCATTCCATTTCATTCCATTCCTTTCCATTCCATTCCATTCGATTCCATTCGATTCCATTCCATTCCATTCCATTCCAATCCATTCCATTCTACTCGGGTTGATTCCATTCCATTCCATTCCATTCCATTCCATTCCATTCCATTCCATTCCATTCCATTCCATTCCACTCGATTCCATTCCATTCCATTCCATTCCATTCCAATCCATTCCATTCTACTCGGGTGGATTCCATTCCATTCCATTCTTTTCCATTCCATTCCATTCCATTCCATTCCATTACATTCCATTCGGTTCCATTCCATTCCATTCCATTCCATTCCATTCCATTCCATTCCATTCCATTCCTTTCTAATCGGGTTGATTCCATTCTATTCCATTCCATTCCATTCCATTCCATTCCATTCAATTCCATTCCATTCCATTCCATTCCATTCCATTCTATTCCATTCCATTCTACTCCATTGAATTCCATTCCATTCCATTCTATTCCATTCCATTCCATTCCTTTCCATTCCATTTAGTTCTACTCGGGTTGATTCCATTCCATTCCATTCCATTCCTTTCCATTCCATTCCATTCCATTCCATTCCATTCCATTCCATTCCATTCCGTTCTACTCGGCTTTAATCCATTGAGTTCCGTTCCGTTCCGTTCCGTCCCGACACGTCCCGTCCCGTCCCGTCCCGTCCCGTCCCGTCCCGTGCCGTTTTACTCGGGTTGATTCCTTTCCATTCCGTTCCGCTCGTTTCCGTTACGTTCCATTCCGTTCCACGCGGGTTGGTTCAATTCCATTCTATTCTATTCTATTCCTTTCCCTTCCATTCCATTCCATTCCATTCCATTCTACTCGGGTTGATTCCATGCCATTCCGTTCCGCTCCATTCCGTTCCACGCGGGTTGGTTCAATTCCATTCTATTCTATTCTATTCCTTTCCCTTCCATTCCATTCCATTCCATTCCATTCTACTCGGGTTGATTCCATGCCATTCCGTTCCGTTCCATTCCGTCCCATCCCGACCCGTCCCATCCCGTCCCGTCCCGTCCCATCCCGTTCCGTTCCACATGGGTTGATTCAATTCCTTTCGGTTACATTGAATTCCATTCCATTCCATTCTACTCGGATTGATTCCATTCCATTCCATTCCATTCCATTCCATTCCATTCCATTCCATTCCATTCCATTTCATTCCATTCCATTCCATTCCATTGCGTTCCATTCGATTCGATTCCATTCCATTCCTTTCCATTCCATTCCAATCCATTCCATTCTACTTGGGTTGATTCCATTCCATTCCATTCCATTCCATTCCATTCCATTCCATTCCATTCCATTCCACTCGATTCCATTCCATTCCATTCCATTCCATTCCAATCCATTCCATTCTACTCGGGTGGATTCCATTCCATTCCATTCCTTTCCATTCCATTCCATTCCATTCCATTCCATTACATTCCATTCGGTTCCATTCCATTCCATTCCATTCCATTCCATTCCATTCCATTCCATTCCGTTCTAATCGGGTTGATTCCATTCTATTCCATTCCATTCCATTGAATTCCATTCCATTCAATTCCATTCCATTGCATTCCATTCCATTCCATTCTATTCCATTCCATTCTACTCCATTGAATTCCATTCCATTCCATTCTATTCCATTCCATTCCATTCCTTTCCATTCCATTTAGTTCTACTCGGGTTGATTCCATTCCATTCCATTCCATTCCTTTCCATTCCATTCCAATCAATTCCATTCCATTCCTTTCCATTCCATTCCATTCCAATCCATTCCATTCTACTCGGGTTGACTCCATTCCATTCCATTCCATTACATTACATTCCATTATATTCCATTCCATTCCATTCGATTCCGTTCGATTCCACTCCATTCCATTCCATTCCATTCCATTCCATTAAATTCCATTCGATTCCATTCCATTCCATTCTATTCCATTCCATTCCATTCCATTCCATTCCATTCCATTCCATTCCATTCCATTCCATTCCAATCCATTCCATTCTACTCGGGTTGATTCAATTCCATTCCATTCCATTCCATTCGATTCCATTCCATTCCATTCCATTCCATTCCATTCCATTCCATTCCATTCCATTCAGTTTCATTCCATTCCATTCCATTCCATTCCATTCCATTCCATTCCATTCGATTTAATTCCATTCCATTCCATTCCGTTCTACTCGGGTTGATTCCATTCTATTCCATTCCATTCCGTTCGATTCCATTCGATTCCATTCGACTCCATTCCATTCCATTCCATTCCCTTCCATTCCATTCTATTCCATTGAATTCCATTCCATGGCATTCCATTCCATTCCATTCCATTCCATTCCATTCCATTCCATTCCGTTCTACACTGATTGACTCCATTCCATTCCATTCGATTCCATTCCATTCCATTCCATTCCATTCCATTCCAATACATTCCATTCTACTCGGGTTGATTCCATTCCATTCCATTCCATTCCATTCCATTCCATTCCATTCCATTCCATTCCATTCTATTCCTTTCGATTCCATTCCATTCCATTAAATTCCATTCCATTCCATTCCATTCCATTCCATTCCATTCCATTCCATTCCATTCCGTTCTACTCACGTTGATTCCACTCCATTCCATTCCATTCCATTCCATACCATTCCATTCGATTCCATTCCATTCCATTCCATTCCATTCCATTCCATTCCATTCCATTCCATTCCATTCCATTCCACTCGGGTTGATTCCATTCTATTCCATTCCATTCCCTTCTATTCCATTTGATATCATTCGATTCCATTCCATCCCATTCCATTCCATTCCATTCCATTCCATTCCGTTCTTCTTGGGTTGATTCCATTCCATTCCATTTCATTCGATTCCATTCCATTCCATTTCTTTCGATTCCATTCGATTCCATTCCTTTCCATTCCATTCCAATCCTTTGCATTCTACTCAGTTTGATTCCATTCCATTCCATTCCATTCCATTCAATTCCATTCCATTCCATTCCATTCAATTCCACTCGATTCCATTCCATTCCTTTCCATTCCATTCCAATCCATTCCATTCTACTCGGGTGGATTCCATTCCATTCCATTCCATTCCATTCCATTCCATTCCATTCCATTCCATTCCATTCCGTTCTACTCGGGTTGATTCCACTCCATTCCATTCCATTCCATTCCATTCCATTCCATTCCACTCGGGTTGAGCATTCCATTCGATTCCATTCCATTCCATTCCATTCCATTCCATTCCATTCCATTCCATTCCATTCCACTCGGGTTCATTCCATTCCATTCCATTCCATTCCATTCCATTCCATTCCATTCCATTCCATTCCATTCCGTTCTACTCGGGTTGATTTCCATTCCATTCCATTCCATTCCATTCCACTCCATTCCATTCCATTCCATTCCTTTCCATTCCATTCCATTCCATTCCTTTCCATTTATTCCATTCCGTTCTACTCGGGTTGATTCCATTGAGTTTGGTTCCGTTCCGTTCCGTCCAGTCCCGTCCCGTCCCGTCCCGTTCCGTTTTACTCGGGTTGATTCCTTTGCATTCCGTTCCGCTCGTTTCCATTCCGTTCCATTCCGTTCCACGCGGGTTGGTTCAATTCCATTCTATTCTATTCTATTCCTTTCCATTCCATTCCATTCTACTCGGGTTGATTCTATGCCGTTCCATTCCGTTCCATTCCGTCCCATTCCGACCCGTCCCATCCCGTCCCGTCCCGTCCCATCCCGTTCCGTTCCACATGGGTTGATTCAATTCCTTTCGGTTACATTGAATTCCATTCCATTCCATTCTACTCGGATTGATTCCATTCCATTCCATTCCATTCCATTCTATTCCATTCCATTCCAATCCATTCCATTCTACTCGGGTTGATTCCATTCCATTCCATTACATTCCATTCCATTCCATTCCATTCCATTCCATTCCATTCAGTTTCATTCCATTCCATTCCATTCCATTCCATTCCATTCCATTCCATTCCATTCCATTCCATTCCATTCAGTTTCATTCCATTACATTCCATTCCATTCCATTCCATTCCATTCCATTCCATTCGATTTCATTCCATTCCATTCCATTCCGTTCTACTCGGGTTGATTCCATTCTATTCCATTCCATTCCGTTCGATTCCATTCGATTCCATTCGATTCCATTCCATTCCATTCCATTCCCTTCCATTCCATTCTATTCCATTGAATTCCATTCCATGGCATTCCATTCCATTCCATTCCATTCCATTCCATTCCATTCCATTCCGTTCTACTCTGATTGACTCCATTCCACTCCATTCGATTCCATTCCATTCCATTCCTTTCCATTCCAATACATTCCATTCTACTCGGGTTGATTCCATTCAATTCCATTCCATTCCATTCCATTCCATTCCATTCCATTCTATTCCTTTCGATTCCATTCCATTCCATTAAATTCCATTCCATTCCATTCCATTCCATTCCATTCCATTCCATTCCATTCCGTTCTACTCGGGTTGATTCCACTCCATTCCATTCCATTCCATTCCATACCATTCCATTCGATTCCATTCCATTCCATTCCATTCCATTCCATTCCATTCCATTCCATTCCATTCCATTCCATTCCATTCAATTCCATTCCACTCGGGTTGATTCCATTCTATTCCATTCCATTCCCTTCTATTCCATTTGATATCATTCTATTCCATTCCATCCCATTCCATTCCATTCCATTCCATTCCGTTCTTCTTGGGTTGATTCCATTCCATTCCATTTCATTCGATTCCATTCCATTCCATTTCTTTCGATTCCATTCGATTCCATTCCATTCCATTCCATTCCAATCCATTGCATTCTACTCAGTTTGATTCCATTCCATTCCATTCCATTCCATTCAATTCCATTCCATTCCATTCCATTCAATTCCACTCGATTCCATTCCATTCCTTTCCATTCCATTCCAATCCATTCCATTCTACTCGGGTGGATTCCATTCCATTCCATTCCATTCCATTCCATTCCATTCCATTCCATTCCATTCCGTTCTACTCGGGTTGATTCCACTCCATTCCATTCCATTCCATTCCATTCCATTCCATTCCATTCCACTCGGGTTGAGCATTCCATTCGATTCCATTCCATTCCATTCCATTCCATTCCATTCCATTCCATTCCATTCCATTCCATTCCACTCGGGTTCATTCCATTCCATTCCATTCCATTCCATTCCATTCCATTCCATTCCATTCCATTCCGTTCTACTCGGGTTGATTTCCATTCCATTCCATTCCATTCCATTCCACTCCATTCCATTCCATTCCATTCCATTCCATTCCATTCCATTCCATTCCATTCCTTTCCATTTATTCCATTCCGTTCTACTCGGGTTGATTCCATTGAGTTTGGTTCCGTTCCGTTCCGTCCAGTCCCGTCCCGTCCCGTCCCGTTCCATTTTACTCGGGTTGATTCCTTTGCATTCCGTTCCGCTCGTTTCCATTCCGTTCCATTCCGTTCCACGCGGGTTGGTTCAATTCCATTCTATTCTATTCTATTCCTTTCCATTCCATTCCATTCTACTCGGGTTGATTCTATGCCGTTCCATTCCGTTCCATTCCGTCCCATTCCGACCCGTCCCATCCCGTCCCGTCCCGTCCCATCCCGTTCCGTTCCACATGGGTTGATTCAATTCCTTTCGGTTACATTGAATTCCATTCCATTCCATTCTACTCGGATTGATTCCATTCCATTCCATTCCATTCCATTCCATTCCATTCCATTCCAATCCATTCCATTCTACTCGGGTTGATTCCATTCCATTCCATTCCATTCCATTCCATTCCATTCCATTCCATTCCATTCCATTCCATTCCATTCAGTTTCTTTCCATTACATTCCATTCCATTCCATTCCATTCCATTCCATTCCATTCGATTTCATTCCATTCCATTCCATTCCGTTCTACTCGGGTTGATTCCATTCTATTCCATTCCATTCCGTTCGATTCCATTCGATTCCATTCGATTCCATTCCATTCCATTCCATTCCCTTCCATTCCATTCTATTCCATTGAATTCCATTCCATGGCATTCCATTCCATTCCATTCCATTCCATTCCATTCCATTCCATTCCGTTCTACTCTGATTGACTCCATTCCATTCCATTCGATTCCTTTCCATTCCATTCCATTCCATTCCATTCCAATACATTCCATTCTACTCGGGTTGATTCCATTCCATTCCATTCCATTCCATTCCATTCCATTCCATTCCATTCTATTCCTTTCGATTCCATTCCATTCCATTAAATTCCATTCCATTCCATTCCATTCCATTCCATTCCATTCCATTCCATTCCATTCCGTTCTACTCGGGTTGATTCCACTCCATTCCATGCCATTCCATTCCATACCATTCCATTCGATTCCATTCCATTCCATTCCATTCCATTCCATTCCATTCCATTCCATTCCATTCCATTCCATTCCACTCGGGTTGATTCCATTCTATTCCATTCCATTCCCTTCTATTCCATTTGATATCATTCGATTCCATTCCATCCCATTCCATTCCATTCCATTCCATTCCGTTCTTCTTGGGTTGATTCCATTCCATTCCATTTCATTCGATTCCATTCCATTCCATTTCTTTCGATTCCATTCGATTCCATTCCATTCCATTCCATTCCAATCCATTGCATTCTACTCAGTTTGATTCCATTCCATTCCATTCCATTCCATTCAATTCCATTCCATTCCATTCCATTCAATTCCACTCGATTCCATTCCATTCCTTTCCATTCCATTCCAATCCATTCCATTCTACTCGGGTGGATTCCATTCCATTCCATTCCATTCCATTCCATTCCATTCCATTCCATTCCATTCCATTCCATTCGATTCCATTCCATTCCATTCCATGGCATTCCATTCCATTCCATTCCATTCCATTCCATTCCGTTCTAGTCGGGTTGATTCCATTCCATTCCATTGCATTCCATTCCATTCCATTGCATTCCATTCCATTCCATTCCATTCCATTCCATTCCATTCCATTCCATTCCATTCCATTCCATTCCATTCCATTCCATTGCATTCCATTCGATTCCATTCCATTCCATTCCATTCCATTCCATTCCATTCCATTCCATTCCATTCCATTCCATTCCGTTCCACTCGGGTTGATTCCATTCTATTCCATTCCATTCCCTTCTATTCCATTCGATATCATTCGATTCCATTCCATCCCATTCCATTCCATTCCATTCCATTCCGTTCTTCTTGGGTTGATTCCATTCCATTCCATTTCATTCCATTCCATTCCATTCCATTTCTTTCGATTCCATTCGATTCCATTCCATTCCATTCCATTCCATTCAATTCCATTCCATTCCATTCCATTCAATTCCACTCGATTCCATTCCATTCCTTTCCATTCCATTCCAATCCATTCCATTCTACTCTGGTGGATTCCATTCCATTCCATTCCATTCCATTCCATTCCATTCCATTCCATTCCATTCCATTCCATTCCATTCCATTCCATTCCATGGCATTCCATTCCATTCCATTCCATTCCATTCCATTCCGTTCTAGTCGGGTTGATTCCATTCCATTCCATTGCATTCCATTCCATTCCATTGCATTCCATTCCATTCCATTCCATTCCATTCCATTCCATTCCATTCCATTCCATTCCATTCCATTCCATTCCATTCCATTCTATTCCATTCCATTCTACTCCATTGAATTCCATTCCATTCCATTCAATTTCATTCCATTCCATTCCTTTCCAATCCATTTAGTTCTACTCGGGTTGATTCCATTCCATTCCATTCCATTCCATTCCATTCCATTCCATTCCATTCCAATCCATTCCATTCCATTCCATTCCATTCCATTCCATTCCATTCCATTCCATTCCATTCCATTCCATTCCATTACTTTCCATTCCATTCCATTCCAATCCATTCCATTCTACTCGGGTTGACTCCATTCCATTCCATTCCACTCCATTCCATTCCGTTATATTCCATTCTATTCCATTCGATTCCGTTCGATTCCATTCCATTCCATTCCATTCCATTCCATTCCATTTGATTCCATTCCATTCCATTCCATTCCATTCCATTCCATTCCATTCCATTCCATTCCATTCCAATCCATTCCATTCTACTCGGGTTGATTCCATTCCATTTCATTCCATTCCAATCCATTCCATTCCATTCCATTCCATTCCATTCCATTCCATTCCATTCCAATCCATTCCATTCCATTCCATTCCATTCCATTCCATTCCATTCCATTCCATTCTACTCGGATTGATTGCATTCCATTCCATTCCATTCCAGTCCATTCCAATCCACTCCATTCTACTCGGGTTGATTCCATTCCATTCCATTCCATTCCATTCCATTCCATTCCATTCCATTCCATTGCGTTCCATTCTATTCGATTCCATTCCATTCCATTCCATTCCATTCCATTCCAATCCATTCCATTCTACTTGGGTTCATTCCATTCCATTCCATTCCATTCCATTCGATTCCATTCGATTCCATTCCATTCCATTCCATACCATTCCATTCCATTTTGTTCTACTCGGGTTGATTCCACTCCATTCCATTCCATTCCATTCCATTCCATTCTATTCCATTCCATTCCATTCGATTCCATTCTATTCCATTCGATTCCATTCCATTCCATTTCATTTTATTCCATTCCATTCCATTCCATTCTATTCCATTGAATTCCATTCCATTCCATTCCATTCCATTCCATTCCATTCCATTCCATTCCATTCCATTCCATTCCGTTCTACTCGGGTTGATTCCACTCCATTCCATTCCATTCCATTCCATTCCATTCCATTCCATTCCATTCCACTCGGGTTGAGCATTCCATTCGATTCCATTCCATTCCATTCCATTCCATTCCATTCCATTCCATTCCATTCCATTCCATTCCATTCCATTCCACTCGGGTTCATTCCATTCCATTCCATTCCATTCCATTCCATTCCATTCCATTCCATTCCGTTCTAGTCGGGTTGATTTCCATTCCATTCCATTCCATTCCATTCCACTCCATTCCATTCCATTCCATTCCATTCCATTCCATTCCATTCCATTCCTTTCCATTTATTCCATTCCGTTCTACTCGGGTTGATTCCATTGAGTTTGGTTCCGTTCCGTTCCGTCCAGTCCCGTCCCGTCCCGTCCCGTTCCGTTTTACTCGGGTTGATTCCTTTGCATTCCGTTCCGCTCGTTTCCATTCCGTTCCATTCCGTTCCACGCGGGTTGGTTCAATTCCATTCTATTCTATTCTATTCCTTTCCATTCCATTCCGTTCTGCTCAGGTTGATTTCCATTCCATTCCATTCCATTCCATTCCATTCCATTCCATTCCATTCCATTCCATTCCGTTCTACTCGGCTTGAATCCATTGAGTTCCGTTCCGTTCCGTTCCGTCCCGACACGTCCCATCCCGTCCCGTCCCGTCCCGTCCCGTCCCGTGCCGTTTTACTCGGGTTGATTCCTTTCCACTCCGTTCCGCTCGTTTCCGTTACGTTCCATTCCGTTCCACGCGGGTTGGTTCAATTCCATTCTATTCTATTCTATTCCTTTCCCTTCCATTCCATTCCATTCCATTCCATTCTACTCGGGTTGATTCCATGCCATTCCGTTCCGCTCCATTCCGTTCCACGCGGGTTGGTTCAATTCCATTCTATTCTATTCTATTCCTTTCCCTTCCATTCCATTCCATTCCATTCCATTCTACTCGGGTTGATTCCATGCCATTCCGTTCCGTTCCATTCCGTCCCATCCCGACCCGTCCCATCCCGTCCCGTCCCGTCCCATCCCGTTCCGTTCCACATGGGTTGATTCAATTCCTTTCGGTTACATTGAATTCCATTCCATTCCATTCTACTCGGATTGATTCCATTCCATTCCATTCCATTCCATTCCATTCCATTCCAATCCATTCCATTCTACTCGGGTTGATTCCATTCCATTCCATTCCATTCCATTCCATTCCATTCCATTCCATTCCATTCCATTCCATTCAGTTTCATTCCATTACATTCCATTCCATTCCATTCCATTCCATTCCATTCCATTCGATTTCATTCCATTCCATTCCATTCCGTTCTACTCGGGTTGATTCCATTCTATTCCATTCCATTCCGTTCGATTCCATTCGATTCCATTCGATTCCATTCCATTCCATTCCATTCCCTTCCATTCCATTCTATTCCATTGAATTCCATTCCATGGCATTCCATTCCATTCCATTCCATTCCATTCCATTCCATTCCATTCCGTTCTACTCTGATTGACTCCATTCCATTCCATTCGATTCCATTCCATTCCATTCCATTCCATTCCATTCCAATACATTCCATTCTACTCGGGTTGATTCCATTCCATTCCATTCCATTCCATTCCATTCCATTCAATTCCATTCCATTCCATTCCATTCCATTCTATTCCTTTCGATTCCATTCCATTCCATTAAATTCCATTCCATTCCATTCCATTCCATTCCATTCCATTCCATTCCATTCCATTCCATTCCGTTCTACTCGGGTTGATTCCACTCCATTCCATTCCATTCCATTCCATACCATTCCATTCGATTCCATTCCATTCCATTCCATTCCATTCCATTCCATTCCATTCCATTCCATTCCATTCCATTCCATTCCACTCGGGTTGATTCCATTCTATTCCATTCCATTCCCTTCTATTCCATTTGATATCATTCGATTCCATTCCATCCCATTCCATTCCATTCCATTCCATTCCGTTCTTCTTGGGTTGATTCCATTCCATTCCATTTCATTCGATTCCATTCCATTCCATTTCTTTCGATTCCATTCGATTCCATTCCATTCCATTCCATTCCAATCCATTGCATTCTACTCAGTTTGATTCCATTCCATTCCATTCCATTCCATTCAATTCCATTCCATTCCATTCCATTCAATTCCACTCGATTCCATTCCATTCCTTTCCATTCCATTCCAATCCATTCCATTCTACTCGGGTGGATTCCATTCCATTCCATTCCATTCCATTCCATTCCATTCCATTCCATTCCATTCCATTCCATTCCATTCCATTCCATTCCATTCCATTCCGTTCTAGTCGGGTTGATTCCATTCCATTCCATTGCATTCCATTCCATTCCATTGCATTCCATTCCATTCCATTCCATTCCATTCCATTCCATTCCATTCCATTCCATTCCATTCCATTGCATTCCATTCGATTCCATTCGATTCCATTCCATTCCATTCCATTCCATTCCATTCCATTCCATTCCGTTCCACTCGGGTTGATTCCATTCTATTCCATTCCATTCCCTTCTATTCCATTCGATATCATTCGATTCCATTCCATCCCATTCCATTCCATTCCATTCCATTCCGTTCTTCTTGGGTTGATTCCATTCCATTCCATTTCATTCCATTCCATTCCATTCCATTTCTTTCGATTCCATTCGATTCCATTCCATTCCATTCCATTCCAATCCATTGCATTCTACTCAGTTTGATTCCATTCCATTCCATTCCATTCCATTCAATTCCATTCCATTCCATTCCATTCAATTCCACTCGATTCCATTCCATTCCTTTCCATTCCATTCCATTCCATTCCATTCCATGGCATTCCATTCCATTCCATTCCATTCCATTCCATTCCGTTCTAGTCGGGTTGATTCCATTCCATTCCATTGCATTCCATTCCATTCCATTGCATTCCATTCCATTCCATTCCATTCCATTCCATTCCATTCCATTCCATTCCATTCCATTCCATTCTATTCCATTCCATTCTACTCCATTGAATTCCATTCCATTCCATTCAATTTCATTCCATTCCATTCCTTTCCAATCCATTTAGTTCTACTCGGGTTGATTCCATTCCATTCCATTCCATTCCATTCCATTCCATTCCAATCCATTCCATTCCATTCCATTCCATTCCATTCCATTCCATTCCATTCCATTCCATTCCATTACTTTCCATTCCATTCCATTCCAATCCATTCCATTCTACTCGGGTTGACTCCATTCCATTCCATTCCACTCCATTCCATTCCGTTATATTCCATTCTATTCCATTCGATTCCGTTCGATTCCATTCCATTCCATTCCATTCCATTCCATTCCATTCGATTCCATTCCATTCCATTCCATTCCATTCCATTCCATTCCATTCCAATCCATTCCATTCTACTCGGGTTGATTCCATTCCATTTCATTCCATTCCAATCCATTCCATTCCATTCCATTCCATTCCATTCCATTCCATTCCATTCCAATCCATTCCATTCCATTCCATTCCATTCCATTCCATTCCATTCCATTCCATTCCATTCCATTACATTCCATTCCTTTCTATTCCATTCCATTCCATTCCATTCCATTCCATTCCATTCCATTCCATTCCATTCCATTCCATTCCATTCCGTTCTACTCGGGTTGATTCCACTCCATTCCATTCCCTTCCATTCCATTCCATTCCATTCCATTCCATTCCATTCCATTCCATTCCTTTCCATTCCAACCCATTCCTTTCTACTCGGGTTGATTCCATTCCATTCCATTCCATTCCATTCCATTCCATTCCATTCCATTCCATTCCATTCCATTCCATTCGATTCCATTCCATTCCATTTCATTCCAAACCGTTCCATTCTACTCGGGTTCATCATTCCATTCCATTCCATTCCACTCGGGTTCATTCCATTCCATTCCATTCCATTCCATTCCATTCCATTCCATTCCGTTCTACTCAGGTTGATTTCCATTCCATTCCATTCCATTGCATTCCATTCCATTCCATTCCATTACTTTCCATTCCATTCCATTCTATTCCATTCCGTTCTACTCGGCTTGAATCCATTGAGTTCCGTTCCGTTCCGTTCCGTCCCGACACGTCCCGTCCCGTCCCGTCCCGTCCCGTCCCGTCCCGCCCCGTCCCGTCCCGTGCCGTTGTACTCGGGTTGATTCCATTCCACTCCGTTCCGTTCCTTTCCGTTCCCTTCAATTCAGTTCCACGCGGGTTGATTCAATTCCATTCTATTCTATTCCATTCCATTCCATTCCATTCCATTCCATTCCATTCCATTCCATTTTACTCGGGTTGATTCCATGCCGTTCCGTTCCATTCTGTCCCATCCCGACGCGTCCCGTCCCGTCCCGTCCCATTCCGTTCCGTTCTGATCGGGTTGATTCCGTTCCATTCCCTTCCGTTCCTTTCCGTTCCATTCCATTCCGTTACACGCGGGTTGATTCAATTCCATTCTATTACATTGAATTCCATTCCATTCCATTCCATTCCATTCCATTCTACTCGGATTGATTGCATTCCATTCCATTCCATTCCAGTCCATTCCAATCCACTCCATTCTACTCGGGTTGATTCCATTCCATTCCATTCCATTCCATTCCATTCCATTCCATTCCATTCCATTCCATTCCATTCCATTGTGTTCCATTCGATTCGATTCCATTCCATTCCATTCCATTCCATTCCAATCCATTCCATTCTACTTGGGTTCATTCCATTCCATTCCATTCCATTCCATTCGATTCCATTCGATCCCATTCCATTCCATTCCATACCATTCCATTCCATTTTGTTCTACTCGGGTTGATTCCACTCCATTCCATTCCATTCCATTCCATTCTATTCCATTCCATTCCATTCGATTCCATTCTATTCCATTCGATTCCATTCCATTCCATTTCATTTTATTCCATTCCATTCCATTCCATTCTATTCCATTGAATTCCATTCCATTCCATTCCATTCCATTCCATTCCATTCCATTCCATTCCATTCCATTCCGTTCTACTCGGGTTGATTCCACTCCATTCCATTCCATTCCATTCCATTCCATTCCATTCCATTCCATTCCACTCGGGTTGAGCATTCCATTCGATTCCATTCCATTCCATTCCATTCCATTCCATTCCATTCCATTCCATTCCATTCTACTCGGGTTCATTCCATTCCATTCCATTCCATTCCATTCCATTCCATTCCATTCCATTCCATTCCATTCCATTCCGTTCTACTCGGGTTGATTTCCATTCCATTCCATTCCATTCCATTCCACTCCATTCCATTC
Source organism: Gorilla gorilla gorilla (assembly GCF_029281585.2). Taxonomy (NCBI): domain Eukaryota; kingdom Metazoa; phylum Chordata; class Mammalia; order Primates; family Hominidae; genus Gorilla; species Gorilla gorilla. The sequence goes on from NC_073241.2 coordinate 3,642,931, forward strand.
CATTCCATTCCATTCCATTCCGTTCCATTCCATTCCTTTCCATTTATTCCATTCCGTTCTACTCGGGTTGATTCCATTGAGTTTGGTTCCGTTCCGTTCCGTCCAGTCCCGTCCCGTCCCGTCCCGTTCCGTTTTACTCGGGTTGATTCCTTTGCATTCCGTTCCGCTCGTTTCCATTCCGTTCCATTCCGTTCCACGCGGGTTGGTTCAATTCCATTCTATTCTATTCTATTCCTTTCCATTCCATTCCATTCTACTCGGGTTGATTATATGCCGTTCCATTCCGTTCCATTCCGTCCCATTCCGACCCGTCCCATCCCGTCCCGTCCCGTCCCATCCCGTTCCGTTCCACATGGGTTGATTCAATTCCTTTCGGTTACATTGAATTACATTCCATTCCATTCTACTCGGATTGATTCCATTCCATTCCATTCCATTCCATTCCTTTCCATTCCATTCCAATCCATTCCATTCTACTCGGGTTGATTCCATTCCATTCCATTCCATTCCATTCCATTCCATTCCATTCCATTCCATTCCATTCAGTTTCATTCCATTACATTCCATTCCATTCCATTCCATTCCATTCCATTCCATTCGATTTCATTCCATTCCATTCCATTCCGTTCTACTCGGGTTGATTCCATTCTATTCCATTCCATTCCGTTCGATTCCATTCGATTCCATTCGATTCCATTCCATTCCATTCCATTCCCTTCCATTCCATTCTATTCCATTGAATTCCATTCCATGGCATTCTATTCCATTCCATTCCATTCCATTCCATTCCATTCCATTCCGTTCTACTCTGATTGACTCCATTCCATTCCATTCGTTTCCATTCCATTCCATTCCATTCCATTCCATTCCAATACATTCCATTCTACTCTGGTTGATTCCATTCCATTCCATTCCATTCCATGCCATTCCATTCCATTCCATTCGTCTCCATTCGATTCCATTCGATTCCATTCCATTCTATTCCATTGAATTCCATTCCATTGCATTCCATTCCATTCCATTCTATTCCATTCCATTCCATTCCATTCCGTTCTACTCGGGTTGATTCCATTCCACTCCATTCCATTCGATTCCATTCGATTCCATTCCATTCCATTCCACTCCATTCCTATCCATTCCATTCTACTCGGGTTGATTCCATTCCATTCCATTCCATTCCATTCCATTCCATTCCATTCCATTCCATTGAATTCCATTCGATTCCATTCGATTCCATTCCATTCGATTCCATTCGATATCATTCGATTCCATTCCATCCCATTCCATTCCATTCCATTCCATTCCGTTCTACTCGGGTTGATTCCATTCCATTCCATTTCATTCCATTCCATTCCATTCCATTCCATTCGATTCCATTCGATTCCATTCCATTCCATTCCATTCCAATCCATTCCATTCTACTCGGGTTGATTCCATTCCATTCCATTCCATTCCATTCCATTCCATTCCATTCCATTCCATTCCACTCGATTCCATTCCATTCTTTCCATTCCATTCCAATCCATTCCATTCTACTTGGGTGGATTCCATTCCATTCCATTCCATTCCATTCCATTCCATTCCATTCCATTCCATTCCATTCCATTTGATTCCATTCCATTCCATTCCATTCCATTCCATTTCATTCCATTCCTTTCCATTCCATTCCGTTCTAGTCGGGTTGATTCCATTCTATTCCATTCCATTCCATTCCATTCCATTCCATTCCATTTTATTCCATTCCATTCTACTCCATTGAATTCCATTCCATTCCATTCTATTCCATTCCATTCCATTCCTTTCCATTCCATTTAGTTCTACTCTGGTTGATTCCATTCCATTCCATTCCATTCCATTCCATTCCATTCCATTCCATTCCATTCCATTCCATTCCATTACTTTCCATTCCATTCCATTCCAATCCATTCCATTCTACTCGGGTTGACTCCATTCCATTCCATTCCATTCCATTATATTCCATTCCATTCCATTCGATTCCGTTCGATTCCTTTCCATTCCATTCCATTCCATTCGATTCCATTCCATTCCATTCCATTCGATTCCATTCCATTCCATTCCATTCCATTCCATTCCATTCCAATCCATTCCATTCTCCACGGGTTGATTACATTCCATTCCATTCCATTCCATTCCATTCCATTCCATTCCATTCGATTCCATTCCATTCCTTTCGATTCCATTCCATTCCATTAAATTCCATTCCATTCCATTCCATTCCATTCCATTCCATTCCATTCCATTCCATTCCATTCCATTCCATTCCGTTCTACTCGGGTTGATTCCACTCCATTCCATTCCATTCCATTCCATTCCATTCCATTCCATTCCATTCCATTCCATTCCATTCCATTCCATTCTATTCCATTCCACTCTACTCCATTGAATTCCATTCCATTCCATTCAATTCCATTCCATTCCATTCCTTTCCATTCCATTTAGTTCTACTCGGGTTGATTCCATTCCATTCCATTCCATTCCATTCCATTCCATTCCATTCCATTACTTTCCATTCCATTCCATTCCAATCCATTCCATTCTACTCGGGTTGACTCCATTCCATTCCATTCCATTCCATTATATTGCATTCTATTCCATTCGATTCCGTTTGATTCCATTCCATTCCATTCCATTCCATTCCATTCGATTCCATTCCATTCCATTCGATTCCATTCCATTCCATTCCATTCCATTCCATTCCATTCCATTCCATTCCATTCCATTCCTTTCTATTCCATTCCATTCCATTCCATTCCATTCCATTCCATTCCATTCCATTCCATTCCATTCCATTCAATTCCATTCCATTCCATTCGATTCCATTCGATTCCATTCCATTCCATTCCATTCCATTCCATTCCATTTCATTCCAAACCATTCCATTCTACACGGGTTCATCATTCCATTCCATTCCATTCCATTCCATTCCACTCGGGTTCTTTCCATTCCATTCCATTCCATTCCATTCCATTCCATTCCGTTCTACTCAGGTTGATTTCCATTCCATTCCATTCCATTCCATTCCATTCCATTCCATTCCATTCCATTCCATTCCACTCCATTCCATTCTGCTCGGGTTGATTCCATGCCGTTCCGTTCCGTTCCATTCCGTCCCATCCCGACGCGTCCCGTCCCGTTCCGTCCCGTCAAATTCCGTTCCTTTCTTATCGGGTTGATTCCGTTCCATTCCGTTCCGTTCCTTTCCGTTCCATTCCATTCCGTTACACGCGGGTTGATTCAATTCCATTCTATTACATTGAATTCCATTCCATACCATTCCATTCCATTCTACTCGGATTGATTGAATTCCATTCCATTCCATTCCAGTCCATTCCAATCCATTCCATTCTACTCGGGTTGATTCCATTCCATTCCATTCCATTCCATTCCATTCCATTCCATTCCATTCCATTCCATTCCATTGCGTTCCATTCGATTCGATTCCATTCCATTCCATTCCATTCCATTCCAATCCATTCCATTCTACTTGGGTTGATTCCATTCCATTCCATTCCATTCCATTCCATTCCATTCGATTCCATTCGATTCCATTCCATTCCATTCCATTCCATTCCATTCCATTCCATTCCATTCCATTCCATTCTGTTCTACTCGGGTTGATTCCACTCCATTCCATTCCATTCCATTCCATTCTATTCCATTCCATTCCATTCCATTCCATTCCATTCCATTTCATTTTATTCCATTCCATTCCATTCCATTCTATTCCATTGAATTCCATTCCATTCTATTCCATTCCATTCCATTCAGTTTCATTCCATTCCATTCCATTCCATTCCATTCCATTCCGTTTGATTCCATTCTATTCCATTCCATTCCATTCCATTCCGTTCTACTCGGGTTAATTCCATTCTATTCCATTCCATTCCATTCCATTCCATTCCATTCCATTCCATTCCATTCCATTCCATTCCATTCCCTTCCATTCCATTCTATTCCATTGAATTCCATTCCATTCCATTCCATTCCATTCCATTCCATTCCATTCCATTCCATTCCGTTCTACTCTGATTGACTCCATTCCATTCCATTCCATTCCATTCCATTCCATTCCATTCCATTCCATTCCATTCCATTCCATTCCATTTCATTCCATTCCATTCCATTCCAATACATTCCATTCTACTCTGGTTGATTCCATTCCATTCCATTCCATTCCATTCAATTCCATTCCATTCGTCTCCATTCGATTCCATTCGATTCCATTCCATTCTATTCCATTGAATTCCATTCAATTCCATTCCATTCCATTCCATTCCATTCCATTCCATTCCATTCCATTCCATACCATTCCATTCGATTCCATTCCATTCCATTCCATTCCATTCCATTCCATTCCATTCCATTCCATTCCATTCCATTCCATTCCGTTCTAGTCGGGTTGATTCCATTCTATTCCATTCCATTCCATTCCATTCCATTCCATTCGATTCCATTCCATTCCATTCCATTCTATTCCATTCCATTCTACTCCATTGAATTCCATTCCATTCAATTCAATTCCATTCCATTCCATCCCTTTCCATTCCATTTAGTTCTACTCGGGTTGATTCCATTCCATTCCATTCCATTCCATTCCATTCCATTCCATTCCATTCAATTCCATTCCATTCCGTTACTTTCCATTCCATTCCATTCCAATCCATTCCATTCTACTCGGGTTGACTCCATTCCATTCCATTCCTTTCCATTCCATTATATTCCATTCTATTCCATTCGATTCCGTTCGATTCCATTCCATTCCATTCCATTCCATTCCATTCCATTCCATTGCATTCCATTCCATTCCATTCCATTCCATTCCGTTCTACTCGGGTTGATTCCATTCCATTCCTTTCCATTCCATTCCATTCCATTCCATTCCATTCCATTCCATTCCATTCCATTCCATTCCATTCCCTTCCATTCCATTCCATTCCAATCCATTCCATTCTACTCGGGTTGATTCCATTCCATTCCATTGCATTCGACTCCATTCGATTCCATTCGATTCCATTCCATTCCATTCCGTTCCATTCCATTCCATTCCATTCCATTCTATTCCATTGAATTCCATTCCATTCCATTCCATTCCATTCCATTACATTACATTACATTCCATTCCATTCCATTCCATTCCATTCAATTCCATTCCATTCCGTTCTACTCGGGTTGATTCCATTTCATTCCATTCCATTCCATTCCATTCCATTCCATTCCATTCCATTCCATTCCATTCCATTCCAATCTATTCCATTCTATTCAATTCGATTCCATTTGATTCCATTCAATTCCATTCAATTCCATTCCATTCCATTCCGTTCTACTCGGGTTGATTCCATTCCATTCCTTTCCATTCCATTCCGTTCCATTCCATTCCATTCCATTCCATTCCATTCCATTCCATTCCATTCCATTCCCTTCCATTCCATTCCATTCCAATCCATTCCATTCTACTCGGGTTGATTCCATTCCATTCCATTGCATTCGACTCCATTCGATTCCATTCGATTCCATTCCATTCCATTCCGTTCCATTCCATTCCATTCAATTCTTTCTATTCCATTGAATTCCATTCCATTCCATTCCATTCCATTCCATTCCATTCCATTCCATTCCATTCCATTCCATTCCATTCCATTCCACTCCATTCCATTCCATTCCATTCCATTCCATTCCGTTCCATTCCATTCCTTTCCATTTATTCCATTCCGTTCTACTCGGGTTGATTCCATTGAGTTTGGTTCCGTTCCGTTCCGTCCCGTCCCGTCCCGTCCCGTCCCGTTCCGTTTTACTCGGGTTGATTCCTTTGCATTCCGTTCCGCTCGTTTCCATTCCGTTCCATTCCGTTCCACGCGGGTTGGTTCAATTCCATTCTATTCTATTCTATTCCTTTCCATTCCATTCCATTCTACTCGGGTTGATTCCACTCCATTCCATTCCATTCCATTCCATTCCATTCCATTCCATTCCTTTCCATTCCAACCCATTCCGTTCTACTCGGGTTGATTCCATTCCATTCCATTGAATTCCATTCCATTCCATTCCATTCCATTCCATTCCATTCCATTCGATTCCATTCCATTCCATTCCATTCCAAACCATTCCATTCTACTCGGGTTCATCATTCCATTCCATTCCATTCCATTCCATTCCATTCCATTCCATTCCATTCCACTCCGGTGCATTCCATTCCATTCCATTCCATTCCATTCCATTCCATTCCATTCCATTCCATTCCGTTCTGCTCAGGTTGATTTCCATTCCATTCCATTCCATTCCATTCCATTCCATTCCATTCCATTCCATTCCATTCCGTTCTACTCGGCTTGAATCCATTGAGTTCCGTTCCGTTCCGTTCCGTCCCGACACGTCCCGTCCCGTCCCGTCCCGTCCCGTCCCGTCCCGTGCCGTTTTACTCGGGTTGATTCCTTTCCATTCCGTTCCGCTCGTTTCCGTTACGTTCCATTCCGTTCCACGCGGGTTGGTTCAATTCCATTCTATTCTATTCTATTCCTTTCCCTTCCATTCCATTCCATTCCATTCCATTCTACTCGGGTTGATTCCATGCCATTCCGTTCCGCTCCATTCCGTTCCACGCGGGTTGGTTCAATTCCATTCTATTCTATTCTATTCCTTTCCCTTCCATTCCATTCCATTCCATTCCATTCTACTCGGGTTGATTCCATGCCATTCCGTTCCGTTCCATTCCGTCCCATCCCGACCCGTCCCATCCCGTCCCGTCCCGTCCCATCCCGTTCCGTTCCACATGGGTTGATTCAATTCCTTTCGGTTACATTGAATTCCATTCCATTCCATTCTACTCGGATTGATTCCATTCCATTCCATTCCATTCCATTCCATTCCATTCCATTCCATTCCATTGCGTTCCATTCGATTCGATTCCATTCCATTCCATTCCATTCCATTCCATTCCAATCCATTCCATTCTACTTGGGTTGATTCCATTCCATTCCATTCCATTCCATTCGATTCCATTCAATTCCATTCCATTCCATTCCATTCCATTCCATTCCATTCCATTCCATTCCATTCCATTCCATTCCACTCGATTCCATTCCATTCCATTCCATTCCATTCCAATCCATTCCATTCTACTCGGGTGGATTCCATTCCATTCCATTCCTTTCCATTCCATTCCATTCCATTCCATTACATTCCATTCGGTTCCATTCCATTCCATTCCATTCCATTCCATTCCATTCCATTCCATTCCATTCCATTCCATTCCATTCCATTCCGTTCTACTCTGATTGACTCCATTCCATTCCATTCGTTTCCATTCCATTCCATTCCATTCCATTCCATTCCAATACATTCCATTCTACTCTGGTTGATTCCATTCCATTCCATTCCATTCCATGCCATTCCATTCCATTCCATTCGTCTCCATTCGATTCCATTCGATTCCATTCCATTCTATTCCATTGAATTCCATTCCATTGCATTCCATTCCATTCCATTCTATTCCATTCCATTCCATTCCATTCCGTTCTACTCGGGTTGATTCCATTCCACTCCATTCCATTCGATTCCATTCGATTCCATTCCATTCCATTCCACTCCATTCCTATCCATTCCATTCTACTCGGGTTGATTCCATTCCATTCCATTCCATTCCATTCCATTCCATTCCATTCCATTCCATTGAATTCCATTCGATTCCATTCGATTCCATTCCATTCGATTCCATTCGATATCATTCGATTCCATTCCATCCCATTCCATTCCATTCCATTCCATTCCGTTCTACTCGGGTTGATTCCATTCCATTCCATTTCATTCCATTCCATTCCATTCCATTCCATTCGATTCCATTCGATTCCATTCCATTCCATTCCATTCCAATCCATTCCATTCTACTCGGGTTGATTCCATTCCATTCCATTCCATTCCATTCCATTCCATTCCATTCCATTCCATTCCACTCGATTCCATTCCATTCTTTCCATTCCATTCCAATCCATTCCATTCTACTTGGGTGGATTCCATTCCATTCCATTCCATTCCATTCCATTCCATTCCATTCCATTCCATTCCATTCCATTTGATTCCATTCCATTCCATTCCATTCCATTCCATTTCATTCCATTCCTTTCCATTCCATTCCGTTCTAGTCGGGTTGATTCCATTCTATTCCATTCCATTCCATTCCATTCCATTCCATTCCATTTTATTCCATTCCATTCTACTCCATTGAATTCCATTCCATTCCATTCTATTCCATTCCATTCCATTCCTTTCCATTCCATTTAGTTCTACTCTGGTTGATTCCATTCCATTCCATTCCATTCCATTCCATTCCATTCCATTCCATTCCATTCCATTCCATTCCATTACTTTCCATTCCATTCCATTCCAATCCATTCCATTCTACTCGGGTTGACTCCATTCCATTCCATTCCATTCCATTATATTCCATTCCATTCCATTCGATTCCGTTCGATTCCTTTCCATTCCATTCCATTCCATTCGATTCCATTCCATTCCATTCCATTCGATTCCATTCCATTCCATTCCATTCCATTCCATTCCATTCCAATCCATTCCATTCTCCACGGGTTGATTACATTCCATTCCATTCCATTCCATTCCATTCCATTCCATTCCATTCGATTCCATTCCATTCCTTTCGATTCCATTCCATTCCATTAAATTCCATTCCATTCCATTCCATTCCATTCCATTCCATTCCATTCCATTCCATTCCATTCCATTCCATTCCATTCCGTTCTACTCGGGTTGATTCCACTCCATTCCATTCCATTCCATTCCATTCCATTCCATTCCATTCCATTCCATTCCATTCCATTCCATTCCATTCTATTCCATTCCACTCTACTCCATTGAATTCCATTCCATTCCATTCAATTCCATTCCATTCCATTCCTTTCCATTCCATTTAGTTCTACTCGGGTTGATTCCATTCCATTCCATTCCATTCCATTCCATTCCATTCCATTCCATTACTTTCCATTCCATTCCATTCCAATCCATTCCATTCTACTCGGGTTGACTCCATTCCATTCCATTCCATTCCATTATATTGCATTCTATTCCATTCGATTCCGTTTGATTCCATTCCATTCCATTCCATTCCATTCCATTCGATTCCATTCCATTCCATTCGATTCCATTCCATTCCATTCCATTCCATTCCATTCCATTCCATTCCATTCCATTCCATTCCTTTCTATTCCATTCCATTCCATTCCATTCCATTCCATTCCATTCCATTCCATTCCATTCCATTCCATTCAATTCCATTCCATTCCATTCGATTCCATTCGATTCCATTCCATTCCATTCCATTCCATTCCATTCCATTTCATTCCAAACCATTCCATTCTACACGGGTTCATCATTCCATTCCATTCCATTCCATTCCATTCCACTCGGGTTCTTTCCATTCCATTCCATTCCATTCCATTCCATTCCATTCCGTTCTACTCAGGTTGATTTCCATTCCATTCCATTCCATTCCATTCCATTCCATTCCATTCCATTCCATTCCATTCCACTCCATTCCATTCTGCTCGGGTTGATTCCATGCCGTTCCGTTCCGTTCCATTCCGTCCCATCCCGACGCGTCCCGTCCCGTTCCGTCCCGTCAAATTCCGTTCCTTTCTTATCGGGTTGATTCCGTTCCATTCCGTTCCGTTCCTTTCCGTTCCATTCCATTCCGTTACACGCGGGTTGATTCAATTCCATTCTATTACATTGAATTCCATTCCATACCATTCCATTCCATTCTACTCGGATTGATTGAATTCCATTCCATTCCATTCCAGTCCATTCCAATCCATTCCATTCTACTCGGGTTGATTCCATTCCATTCCATTCCATTCCATTCCATTCCATTCCATTCCATTCCATTCCATTCCATTGCGTTCCATTCGATTCGATTCCATTCCATTCCATTCCATTCCATTCCAATCCATTCCATTCTACTTGGGTTGATTCCATTCCATTCCATTCCATTCCATTCCATTCCATTCGATTCCATTCGATTCCATTCCATTCCATTCCATTCCATTCCATTCCATTCCATTCCATTCCATTCCATTCTGTTCTACTCGGGTTGATTCCACTCCATTCCATTCCATTCCATTCCATTCTATTCCATTCCATTCCATTCCATTCCATTCCATTCCATTTCATTTTATTCCATTCCATTCCATTCCATTCTATTCCATTGAATTCCATTCCATTCTATTCCATTCCATTCCATTCAGTTTCATTCCATTCCATTCCATTCCATTCCATTCCATTCCGTTTGATTCCATTCTATTCCATTCCATTCCATTCCATTCCGTTCTACTCGGGTTAATTCCATTCTATTCCATTCCATTCCATTCCATTCCATTCCATTCCATTCCATTCCATTCCATTCCATTCCATTCCCTTCCATTCCATTCTATTCCATTGAATTCCATTCCATTCCATTCCATTCCATTCCATTCCATTCCATTCCATTCCATTCCGTTCTACTCTGATTGACTCCATTCCATTCCATTCCATTCCATTCCATTCCATTCCATTCCATTCCATTCCATTCCATTCCATTCCATTTCATTCCATTCCATTCCATTCCAATACATTCCATTCTACTCTGGTTGATTCCATTCCATTCCATTCCATTCCATTCAATTCCATTCCATTCGTCTCCATTCGATTCCATTCGATTCCATTCCATTCTATTCCATTGAATTCCATTCAATTCCATTCCATTCCATTCCATTCCATTCCATTCCATTCCATTCCATTCCATACCATTCCATTCGATTCCATTCCATTCCATTCCATTCCATTCCATTCCATTCCATTCCATTCCATTCCATTCCATTCCATTCCGTTCTAGTCGGGTTGATTCCATTCTATTCCATTCCATTCCATTCCATTCCATTCCATTCGATTCCATTCCATTCCATTCCATTCTATTCCATTCCATTCTACTCCATTGAATTCCATTCCATTCAATTCAATTCCATTCCATTCCATCCCTTTCCATTCCATTTAGTTCTACTCGGGTTGATTCCATTCCATTCCATTCCATTCCATTCCATTCCATTCCATTCCATTCAATTCCATTCCATTCCGTTACTTTCCATTCCATTCCATTCCAATCCATTCCATTCTACTCGGGTTGACTCCATTCCATTCCATTCCTTTCCATTCCATTATATTCCATTCTATTCCATTCGATTCCGTTCGATTCCATTCCATTCCATTCCATTCCATTCCATTCCATTCCATTGCATTCCATTCCATTCCATTCCATTCCATTCCGTTCTACTCGGGTTGATTCCATTCCATTCCTTTCCATTCCATTCCATTCCATTCCATTCCATTCCATTCCATTCCATTCCATTCCATTCCATTCCATTCCCTTCCATTCCATTCCATTCCAATCCATTCCATTCTACTCGGGTTGATTCCATTCCATTCCATTGCATTCGACTCCATTCGATTCCATTCGATTCCATTCCATTCCATTCCGTTCCATTCCATTCCATTCCATTCCATTCTATTCCATTGAATTCCATTCCATTCCATTCCATTCCATTCCATTACATTACATTACATTACATTCCATTCCATTCCATTCCATTCAATTCCATTCCATTCCGTTCTACTCGGGTTGATTCCATTTCATTCCATTCCATTCCATTCCATTCCATTCCATTCCATTCCATTCCATTCCATTCCATTCCAATCTATTCCATTCTATTCAATTCGATTCCATTTGATTCCATTCAATTCCATTCAATTCCATTCCATTCCATTCCGTTCTACTCGGGTTGATTCCATTCCATTCCTTTCCATTCCATTCCGTTCCATTCCATTCCATTCCATTCCATTCCATTCCATTCCATTCCATTCCATTCCCTTCCATTCCATTCCATTCCAATCCATTCCATTCTACTCGGGTTGATTCCATTCCATTCCATTGCATTCGACTCCATTCGATTCCATTCGATTCCATTCCATTCCATTCCGTTCCATTCCATTCCATTCAATTCTTTCTATTCCATTGAATTCCATTCCATTCCATTCCATTCCATTCCATTCCATTCCATTCCATTCCATTCCATTCCATTCCATTCCATTCCACTCCATTCCATTCCATTCCATTCCATTCCATTCCGTTCCATTCCATTCCTTTCCATTTATTCCATTCCGTTCTACTCGGGTTGATTCCATTGAGTTTGGTTCCGTTCCGTTCCGTCCCGTCCCGTCCCGTCCCGTCCCGTTCCGTTTTACTCGGGTTGATTCCTTTGCATTCCGTTCCGCTCGTTTCCATTCCGTTCCATTCCGTTCCACGCGGGTTGGTTCAATTCCATTCTATTCTATTCTATTCCTTTCCATTCCATTCCATTCTACTCGGGTTGATTCCACTCCATTCCATTCCATTCCATTCCATTCCATTCCATTCCATTCCTTTCCATTCCAACCCATTCCGTTCTACTCGGGTTGATTCCATTCCATTCCATTGAATTCCATTCCATTCCATTCCATTCCATTCCATTCCATTCCATTCGATTCCATTCCATTCCATTCCATTCCAAACCATTCCATTCTACTCGGGTTCATCATTCCATTCCATTCCATTCCATTCCATTCCATTCCATTCCATTCCATTCCACTCCGGTGCATTCCATTCCATTCCATTCCATTCCATTCCATTCCATTCCATTCCATTCCATTCCGTTCTGCTCAGGTTGATTTCCATTCCATTCCATTCCATTCCATTCCATTCCATTCCATTCCATTCCATTCCATTCCGTTCTACTCGGCTTGAATCCATTGAGTTCCGTTCCGTTCCGTTCCGTCCCGACACGTCCCGTCCCGTCCCGTCCCGTCCCGTCCCGTCCCGTGCCGTTTTACTCGGGTTGATTCCTTTCCATTCCGTTCCGCTCGTTTCCGTTACGTTCCATTCCGTTCCACGCGGGTTGGTTCAATTCCATTCTATTCTATTCTATTCCTTTCCCTTCCATTCCATTCCATTCCATTCCATTCTACTCGGGTTGATTCCATGCCATTCCGTTCCGCTCCATTCCGTTCCACGCGGGTTGGTTCAATTCCATTCTATTCTATTCTATTCCTTTCCCTTCCATTCCATTCCATTCCATTCCATTCTACTCGGGTTGATTCCATGCCATTCCGTTCCGTTCCATTCCGTCCCATCCCGACCCGTCCCATCCCGTCCCGTCCCGTCCCATCCCGTTCCGTTCCACATGGGTTGATTCAATTCCTTTCGGTTACATTGAATTCCATTCCATTCCATTCTACTCGGATTGATTCCATTCCATTCCATTCCATTCCATTCCATTCCATTCCATTCCATTCCATTGCGTTCCATTCGATTCGATTCCATTCCATTCCATTCCATTCCATTCCATTCCAATCCATTCCATTCTACTTGGGTTGATTCCATTCCATTCCATTCCATTCCATTCGATTCCATTCAATTCCATTCCATTCCATTCCATTCCATTCCATTCCATTCCATTCCATTCCATTCCATTCCATTCCACTCGATTCCATTCCATTCCATTCCATTCCATTCCAATCCATTCCATTCTACTCGGGTGGATTCCATTCCATTCCATTCCTTTCCATTCCATTCCATTCCATTCCATTACATTCCATTCGGTTCCATTCCATTCCATTCCATTCCATTCCATTCCATTCCATTCCATTCCATTCCATTCCATTCCATTCCATTCCGTTCTAATCGGGTTGATTCCATTCTATTCCATTCCATTCCATTCCATTCCATTCCATTCCATTCCATTCCATTCCATTCCATTCTATTCCATTACATTCTACTCCATTGAATTCCATTCCATTCCATTCTATTCCATTCCATTCCATTCCTTTCCATTCCATTTAGTTCTACTCGGGTTGATTCCATTCCATTCCATTCCATTCCTTTCCATTCCATTCCAATCCATTCCATTCCATTACTTTCCATTCCATTCCATTCCAATCCATTCCATTCTACACGGGTTGACTCCATTCCATTCCATTCCATTACATTACATTCCATTATATTCCATTCCATTCCATTCGATTCCGTTCGATTCCACTCCATTCCATTCCATTCCATTCCATTCCATTCGATTCCATTCCATTCCATTCGATTCCATTCCATTCCATTCCATTCCATTCCATTCCATTCCATTCCATTCCAATCCATTCCATTCTACTCGGGTTGATTCAATTCCATTCCATTCCATTCCATTCCATTCCATTCCATTCCATTCCATTCCTTTCCATTCCATTCCTTTCGATTCCATTCCATTCCATTCCATTCCATTCCATTCCATTCCATTCCATTCCATTCCATTCCATTCCGTTCTACTCGGGTTGATTGCACTCCATTCCATTCCATTCCATTCCATTCCATTCCATTCCATTCCATTCCATTCCATTCCATTCCTTTCCATTCCAACCCATTCCGTTCTACTCGGGTTGATTCCATTCCATTCCATTGAATTCCATTCCATTCCATTCCATTCCATTCCATTCCATTCCATTCGATTCCATTCCATTCCATTCCATTCCAAACCATTCCATTATACTCGGGTTCATCATTCCATTCCATTCCATTCCATTCCATTCCATTCCACTCGGGTTCATTCCATTCCATTCCATTCCATTCCATTCCATTCCATTCCATTCCATTCCACTCGGGTGCATTCCATTCCATTCCATTCCATTCCATTCCATTCCATTCCATTCCATTCCGTTCTGCTCAGGTTGATTTCCATTCCATTCCATTCCATTCCATTCCATTCCATTCCATTCCATTCCATTCCAATCCATTCCATTCCATTCCATTCCATTCCATTCCATTCCATTCCATTCCATTCTACTCGGATTGATTGCATTCCATTCCATTCCATTCCAGTCCATTCCAATCCACTCCATTCTACTCGGGTTGATTCCATTCCATTCCATTCCATTCCATTCCATTCCATTCCATTCCATTCCATTCCATTGCGTTCCATTCTATTCGATTCCATTCCATTCCATTCCATTCCATTCCAATCCATTCCATTCTACTTGGGTTCATTCCATTCCATTCCATTCCATTCCATTCGATTCCACTCGATTCCATTCCATTCCATTCCATACCATTCCATTCCATTTTGTTCTACTCGGGTTGATTCCACTCCATTCCATTCCATTCCATTCCATTCCATTCCATTCTATTCCATTCCATTCCATTCGATTCCTTTCTATTCCATTCGATTCCATTCCATTCCATTTCATTTTATTCCATTCCATTCCATTCCATTCTATTCCATTGAATTCCATTCCATTCCATTCCATTCCATTCCATTCCATTCCATTCCATTCCATTCCATTCCGTTCTACTCGGGTTGATTCCACTCCATTCCATTCCATTCCATTCCATTCCATTCCATTCCATTCCATTCCACTCGGGTTGAGCATTCCATTCGATTCCATTCCATTCCATTCCATTCCATTCCATTCCATTCCATTCCATTCCATTCCACTCGGGTTCATTCCATTCCATTCCATTCCATTCCATTCCATTCCATTCCATTCCGTTCTACTCGGGTTGATTTCCATTCCATTCCATTCCATTCCATTCCACTCCATTCCATTCCATTCCATTCCATTCCATTCCATTCCATTCCTTTCCATTTATTCCATTCCGTTCTACTCGGGTTGATTCCATTGAGTTTGGTTCCGTTCCGTTCCGTCCAGTCCCGTCCCGTCCCGTCCCGTTCCGTTTTACTCGGGTTGATTCCTTTGCATTCCGTTCCGCTCGTTTCCATTCCGTTCCATTCCGTTCCACGCGGGTTGGTTCAATTCCATTCTATTCTATTCTATTCCTTTCCATTCCATTCCATTCTACTCGGGTTGATTCTATGCCGTTCCATTCCTTTCCATTCCGTCCCATTCCGACCCGTCCCATCCCGTCCCGTCCCGTCCCATCCCGTTCCGTTCCACATGGGTTGATTCAATTCCTTTCGGTTACATTGAATTCCATTCCATTCCATTCTACTCGGATTGATTCCATTCCATTCCATTCCATTCCATTCCATTCCATTCCATTCCAATCCATTCCATTCTACTCGGGTTCATTCCATTCCATTCCATTCCATTCCATTCCATTCCATTCCATTCCATTCCGTTCCATTCAGTTTCATTCCATTACATTCCATTCCATTCCATTCCATTCCATTCGATTTCATTCCATTCCATTCCATTCCGTTCTACTCGGGTTGATTCCATTTTATTCCATTCTTTCCGTTCGATTCCATTCGATTCCATTCGATTCCATTCCATTCCATTCCATTCCCTTCCATTCCATTCTATTCCATTGAATTCCATTCCATGGCATTCCATTCCATTCCATTCCATTCCATTCCATTCCGTTCTACTCTGATTGACTCCATTCCATTCCATTCGATTCCATTCCATTCCATTCCATTCCATTCCATTCCAATACATTCCATTCTACTCGGGTTGATTCCATTCCATTCCATTCCATTCCATTCCATTCCATTCCATTCCATTCCATTCCATTCCATTCTATTCCTTTCGATTCCATTCCATTCCATTAAATTCCATTCCATTCCATTCCATTCCATTCCATTCCATTCCATTCCATTCCATTCCATTCCATTCCGTTCTACTCGGGTTGATTCCACTCCATTCCATTCCATTCCATTCCATACCATTCCATTCGATTCCATTCCATTCCATTCCATTCCATTCCATTCCATTCCATTCCATTCCATTCCATTCCATTCCACTCGGGTTGATTCCATTCTATTCCATTCCATTCCCTTCTATTCCATTTGATATCATTCGATTCCATTCCATCCCATTCCATTCCAGTCCATTCCATTCCGTTCTTCTTGGGTTGATTCCATTCCATTCCATTTCATTCGATTCCATTCCATTCCATTTCTTTCGATTCCATTCGATTCCATTCCATTCCATTCCATTCCAATCCATTGCATTCTACTCAGTTTGATTCCATTCCATTCCATTCCATTCCATTCAATTCCATTCCATTCCATTCCATTCAATTCCACTCGATTCCATTCCATTCCTTTCCATTCCATTCCAATCCATTCCATTCTACTCGGGTGGATTCCATTCCATTCCATTCCATTCCATTCCATTCCATTCCATTCCATTCCATTCCATTCCATTCCATTCGATTCCATTCCATTCCATTCCATGGCATTCCATTCCATTCCATTCCATTCCATTCCATTCCGTTCTAGTCCGGTTGATTCCATTCCATTCCATTGCATTCCATTCCATTCCATTGCATTCCATTCCATTCCATTCCATTCCATTCCATTCCATTCCATTCCATTCCATTCCATTCCAGTGCATTCCATTCGATTCCATTCGATTCCATTCCATTCCATTCCACTCCATTCCATTCCATTCCATTCCGTTCCACTCGGGTTGATTCCATTCTATTCCATTCCATTCCCTTCTATTCCATTCGATATCATTCGATTCCATTCCATCCCATTCCATTCCATTCCATTCCATTCCGTTCTTCTTGGGTTGATTCCATTCCATTCCATTTCATTCCATTCCATTCCATTCCATTTCTTTCGATTCCATTCGATTCCATTCCATTCCATTCCATTCCAATCCATTGCATTCTACTCAGTTTGATTCCATTCCATTCCATTCCATTCCATTCAATTCCATTCCATTCCATTCCATTCAATTCCACTCGATTCCATTCCATTCCTTTCCATTCCATTCCATTCCATTCCATTCCATGGCATTCCATTCCATTCCATTCCATTCCATTCCATTCCGTTCTAGTCGGGTTGATTCCATTCCATTCCATTGCATTCCATTCCATTCCATTGCATTCCATTCCATTCCATTCCATTCCATTCCATTCCATTCCATTCCATTCCATTCCATTCCATTCCATTCTATTCCATTCCATTCTACTCCATTGAATTCCATTCCATTCCATTCAATTTCATTCCATTCCATTCCTTTCCAATCCATTTAGTTCTACTCGGGTTGATTCCATTCCATTCCATTCCATTCCATTCCATTCCATTCCAATCCATTCCATTCCATTCCATTCCATTCCATTCCATTCCATTCCATTCCATTCCATTCCATTCCATTACTTTCCATTCCATTCCATTCCAATCCATTCCATTCTACTCGGGTTGACTCCATTCCATTCCATTCCACTCCATTCCATTCCGTTATATTCCATTCTATTCCATTCGATTCCGTTCGATTCCATTCCATTCCATTCCATTCCATTCCATTCCATTCCATTCGATTCCATTCCATTCCATTCCATTCCATTCCATTCCATTCCATTCCAATCCATTCCATTCTACTCGGGTTGATTCCATTCCATTTCATTCCATTCCAATCCATTCCATTCCATTCCATTCCATTCCATTCCATTCCATTCCATTCCAATCCATTCCATTCCATTCCATTCCATTCCATTCCATTCCATTCCATTCCATTCCATTCCATTCCATTCCATTACATTCCATTCCTTTCTATTCCATTCCATTCTATTCCATTCCATTCCATTCCATTCCATTCCATTCCATTCCATTCCATTCCATTCCGTTCTACTCGGGTTGATTCCACTCCATTCCATTCCCTTCCATTCCATTCCATTCCATTCCATTCCATTCCATTCCATTCCATTCCTTTCCATTCCAACCCATTCCTTTCTACTCGGGTTGATTCCATTCCATTCCATTCCATTCCATTCCATTCCATTCCATTCCATTCCATTCCATTCCATTCCATTCCATTCGATTCCATTCCATTCCATTTCATTCCAAACCGTTCCATTCTACTCGGGTTCATCATTCCATTCCATTCCATTCCACTCGGGTTCATTCCATTCCATTCCATTCCATTCCATTCCATTCCATTCCGTTCTACTCAGGTTGATTTCCATTCCATTCCATTCCATTGCATTCCATTCCATTCCATTCCATTACTTTCCATTCCATTCCATTCTATTCCATTCCGTTCTACTCGGCTTGAATCCATTGAGTTCCGTTCCGTTCCGTTCCGTCCCGACACGTCCCGTCCCGTCCCGTCCCGTCCCGTCCCGTCCCGCCCCGTCCCGTCCCGTGCCGTTGTACACGGGTTGATTCCATTCCACTCCGTTCCGTTCCTTTCCGTTCCCTTCAATTCAGTTCCACGTGGGTTGATTCAATTCCATTCTATTCTATTCCATTCCATTCCATTCCATTCCATTCCATTCCATTCCATTCCATTCCATTCCATTCCATTCCATTTTACTCGGGTTGATTCCATGCCGTTCCGTTCCATTCTGTCCCATCCCGACGCGTCCCGTCCCGTCCCGTCCCATTCCGTTCCGTTCTGATCGGGTTGATTCCGTTCCATTCCCTTCCGTTCCTTTCCGTTCCATTCCATTCCGTTACACGCGGGTTGATTCAATTCCATTCTATTACATTGAATTCCATTCCATTCCATTCCATTCCATTCTACTCGGATTGATTGCATTCCATTCCATTCCATTCCAGTCCATTCCAATCCACTCCATTCTACTCGGGTTGATTCCATTCCATTCCATTCCATTCCATTCCATTCCATTCCATTCCATTCCATTGCGTTCCATTCGATTCGATACCATTCCATTCCATTCCATTCCATTCCAATCCATTCCATTCTACTTGGGTTCATTCCATTCCATTCCATTCCATTCCATTCGATTCCATTCGATTCCATTCCATTCCATTCCATACCATTCCATTCCATTTTGTTCTACTCGGGTTGATTCCACTCCATTCCATTCCATTCCATTCCATTCTATTCCATTCCATTCCATTCGATTCCATTCTATTCCATTCGATTCCATTCCATTCCATTTCATTTTATTCCATTCCATTCCATTCCATTCTATTCCATTGAATTCCATTCCATTCCATTCCATTCCATTCCATTCCATTCCATTCCATTCCATTCCATTCCATTCCATTCCATTCCATTCCATTCCATTCCATTCCATTCCGTTCTACTCGGGTTGATTCCACTCCATTCCATTCCATTCCATTCCATTCCATTCCATTCCACTCGGGTTGAGCATTCCATTCGATTCCATTCCATTCCATTCCATTCCATTCCATTCCATTCCATTCCATTCCATTCCATTCCACTCGGGTTCATTCCATTCCATTCCATACCATTCCATTCCATTCCATTCCAATCCATTCCATTCCGTTCTACTCGGGTTGATTTCCATTCCATTCCATTCCATTCCATTCCACTCCATTCCATTCCATTCCATTCCATTCCATTCCATTCCATTCCATTCCATTCCATTCCTTTCCATTTATTCCATTCCGTTCTACTCGGGTTGATTCCATTGAGTTTGGTTCCGTTCCGTTCCGTCCAGTCCCGTCCCGTCCCGTCCCGTTCCGTTTTACTCGGGTTGATTCCTTTGCATTCCGTTCCGCTCGTTTCCATTCCGTTCCATTCCGTTCCACGCGGGTTGGTTCAATTCCATTCTATTCTATTCTATTCCTTTCCATTCCATTCCATTCTACTCGGGTTGATTCTATGCCGTTCCATTCCGTTCCATTCCGTCCCATTCCGACCCGTCCCATCCCGTCCCGTCCCGTCCCATCCCGTTCCGTTCCACATGGGTTGATTCAATTCCTTTCGGTTACATTGAATTCCATTCCATTCCATTCTACTCGGATTGATTCCATTCCATTCCATTCCATTCCATTCCATTCCATTCCATTCCAATCCATTCCATTCTACTCGGGTTGATTCCATTCCACTCCATTCCATTCCATTCCATTCCATTCCATTCCATTCCATTCCATTCAGTTTCATTCCATTACATTCCATTCCATTCCATTCCATTCCATTCCATTCCATTCGATTTCATTCCATTCCATTCCATTCCGTTCTACTCGGGTTGATTCCATTCTATTCCATTCCATTCCGTTCGATTCCATTCGATTCCATTCGATTCCATTCCATTCCATTCCATTCCCTTCCATTCCATTCTATTCCATTGAATTCCATTCCATGGCATTCCATTCCATTCCATTCCATTCCATTCCATTCCATTCCATTCCGTTCTACTCTGATTGACTCCATTCCATTCCATTCGATTCCATTCCATTCCATTCCATTCCATTCCATTCCATTCCAATACATTCCATTCTACTCTGGTTGATTCCATTCCATTCCATTCCATTCCATTCCATTCCATTCCATTCCATTCGTCTCCATTCGATTCCATTCGATTCCATTCCATTCTATTCCATTGAATTCCATTCCATTGCATTCCATTCCATTCCATTCTATTCCATTCCATTCCATTCCATTCCGTTCTACTCGGGTTGATTCCATTCCACTCCATTCCATTCGATTCCATTCGATTCCATTCCATTCCATTCCATTCCATTCCTATCCATTCCATTCTACTCGGGTTGATTCCATTCCATTCCATTCCATTCCATTCCATTCCATTCCATTCCATTCCATTCCATTCCATTCCATTGAATTCCATTCGATTCCATTCGATTCCATTCCATTCGATTCCATTCGATATCATTCGATTCCATTCCATCCCATCCCATTCCATTCCATTCCATTCCGTTCTACTCGGGTTGATTCCATTCCATTCCATTTCATTCCATTCCATTCCATTCCATTCCATTCCATTCCATTCCATTCCATTCCATTCCAATCCATTGCATTCTACTCAGTTTGATTCCATTCAATTCCATTCCATTCCATTCAATTCCATTCCATTCCATTCCATTCAATTCCACTCGATTCCATTCCATTCCTTTCCATTCCATTCCAATCCATTCCATTCTACTCGGGTGGATTCCATTCCATTCCATTCCATTCCATTCCATTCCATTCCATTCCATTCCATTCCATTCCATTCCATGGCATTCCATTCCATTCCATTCCATTCCATTCCATTCCATGGCATTCCATTCCATTCCATTCCATTCCATTCCATTCCGTTCTAGTCGGGTTGATTCCATTCCATTCCATTGCATTCCATTCCATTCCATTGCATTCCATTCCATTCCATTCCATTCCATTCCATTCCATTCCATTCCATTCCATTCTATACCATTCCATTCTACTCCATTGAATTCCATTCCATTCCATTCAATTTCATTCCATTCCATTCCTTTCCAATCCATTTAGTTCTACTCGGGTTGATTCCATTCCATTCCATTCCATTCCATTCCATTCCATTCCATTCCAATCCATTCCATTCCATTCCATTCCATTCCATTCCATTCCATTCCATTCCATTCCATTCCATTCCATTCCAATCCATTCCATTCTACTCGGGTTGATTCCATTCCATTTCATTCCATTCCAATCCATTCCATTCCATTCCATTCCATTCCATTCCATTCCATTCCAATCCATTCCATTCCATTCCATTCCATTCCATTCCATTCCATTCCATTCCATTCCATTCCATTACATTACATTCCTTTCTATTCCATTCCATTCCATTCCATTCCATTCCATTCCATTCCATTCCATTCCATTCCATTCCATTCCATTCCATTCCGTTCTACTCGGGTTGATTCCACTCCATTCCATTCCCTTCCATTCCATTCCATTCCATTCCATTCCATTCCATTCCATTCCTTTCCATTCCAACCCATTCCTTTCTACTCGGGTTGATTCCTTTCCATTCCATTCCATTCCATTCCATTCCATTCCATTCCATTCCATTCCATTCCATTCGATTCCATTCCATTCCATTTCATTCCAAACCGTTCCATTCTACTCGGGTTCATCATTCCATTCCATTCCATTCCACTCGGGTTCATTCCATTCCATTCCATTCCATTCCATTCCATTCCATTCCATTCCGTTCTACTCAGGTTGATTTCCATTCCATTCCATTCCATTGCATTCCATTCCATTCCATTCCATTACTTTCCATTCCATTCCATTCTATTCCATTCCGTTCTACTCGGCTTGAATCCATTGAGTTCCGTTCCGTTCCGTTCCGTCCCGACACGTCCCGTCCCGTCCCGTCCCGTCCCGTCCCGTCCCGCCCCGTCCCGTCCCGTGCCGTTGTACTCGGGTTGATTCCATTCCACTCCGTTCCGTTCCTTTCCGTTCCCTTCAATTCAGTTCCACGCGGGTTGATTCAATTCCATTCTATTCTATTCCATTCCATTCCATTCCATTCCATTCCATTCCATTCCATTCCATTTTACTCGGGTTGATTCCATGCCGTTCCGTTCCATTCTGTCCCATCCCGACGCGTCCCGTCCCGTCCCGTCCCATTCCGTTCCGTTCTGATCGGGTTGATTCCGTTCCATTCCCTTCCGTTCCTTTCCGTTCCATTCCATTCCGTTACACGCGGGTTGATTCAATTCCATTCTATTACATTGAATTCCATTCCATTCCATTCCATTCCATTCCATTCTACTCGGATTGATTGCATTCCATTCCATTCCATTCCAGTCCATTCCAATCCACTCCATTCTACTCGGGTTGATTCCATTCCATTCCATTCCATTCCATTCCATTCCATTCCATTCCATTCCATTCCATTGCGTTCCATTCGATTCGATTCCATTCCATTCCATTCCATTCCATTCCAATCCATTCCATTCTACTTGGGTTCATTCCATTCCATTCCATTCCATTCCATTCGATTCCATTCGATTCCATTCCATTCCATTCCATACCATTCCATTCCATTTGGTTCTACTCGGGTTGATTCCACTCCATTCCATTCCATTCCATTCCATTCTATTCCATTCCATTCCATTCGATTCCATTCTATTCCATTCGATTCCATTCCATTCCATTTCATTTTATTCCATTCCATTCCATTCCATTCTATTCCATTGAATTCCATTCCATTCCATTCCATTCCATTCCATTCCATTCCATTCCATTCCATTCCATTCCGTTCTACTCGGGTTGATTCCACTCCATTCCATTCCATTCCATTCCATTCCATTCCATTCCATTCCATTCCATTCCACTCGGGTTGAGCATTCCATTCGATTCCATTCCATTCCATTCCATTCCATTCCATTCCATTCCATTCCATTCCATTCCATTCTACTCGGGTTCATTCCATTCCATTCCATTCCATTCCATTCCATTCCATTCCATTCCATTCCGTTCCACTCGGGTTGATTTCCATTCCATTCCATTCCATTCCATTCCACTCCATTCCATTCCATTCCATTCCATTCCATTCCGTTCCATTCCATTCCTTTCCATTTATTCCATTCCGTTCTACTCGGGTTGATTCCATTGAGTTTGGTTCCGTTCCGTTCCGTCCAGTCCCGTCCCGTCCCGTCCCGTTCCGTTTTACTCGGGTTGATTCCTTTGCATTCCGTTCCGCTCGTTTCCATTCCGTTCCATTCCGTTCCACGCGGGTTGGTTCAATTCCATTCTATTCTATTCTATTCCTTTCCATTCCATTCCATTCTACTCGGGTTGATTCTATGCCGTTCCATTCCGTTCCATTCCGTCCCATTCCGGCCCGTCCCATCCCGTCCCGTCCCGTCCCATCCCGTTCCGTTCCACATGGGTTGATTCAATTCCTTTCGGTTACATTGAATTACATTCCATTCCATTCTACTCGGATTGATTCCATTCCATTCCATTCCATTCCATTCCTTTCCATTCCATTCCAATCCATTCCATTCTACTCGGGTTGATTCCATTCCATTCCATTCCATTCCATTCCATTCCATTCCATTCCATTCCATTCCATTCCATTCAGTTTCATTCCATTACATTCCATTCCATTCCATTCCATTCCATTCCATTCCATTCCATTCGATTTCATTCCATTCCATTCCATTCCGTTCTACTCGGGTTGATTCCATTCTATTCCATTCCATTCCGTTCGATTCCATTCGATTCCATTCGATTCCATTCCATTCCATTCCATTCCCTTCCATTCCATTCTATTCCATTGAATTCCATTCCATGGCATTCCATTCCATTCCATTCCATTCCATTCCATTCCATTCCATTCCGTTCTACTCTGATTGACTCCATTCCATTCCATTCGTTTCCATTCCATTCCATTCCATTCCATTCCATTCCAATACATTCCATTCTACTCTGGTTGATTCCATTCCATTCCATTCCATTCCATTCCATTCCATTCCATTCCATTCGTCTCCATTCGATTCCATTCGATTCCATTCCATTCTATTCCATTGAATTCCATTCCATTGCATTCCATTCCATTCCATTCTATTCCATTCCATTCCATTCCATTCCGTTCTACTCGGGTTGATTCCATTCCACTCCATTCCATTCGATTCCATTCGATTCCATTCCATTCCATTCCACTCCATTCCTATCCATTCCATTCTACTCGGGTTGATTCCATTCCATTCCATTCCATTCCATTCCATTCCATTCCATTCCATTCCATTCCATTCCATTCCATTCCATTGAATTCCATTCGATTCCATTCGATTCCATTCCATTCGATTCCATTCGATATCATTCGATTCCATTCCATCCCATTCCATTCCATTCCATTCCATTCCGTTCTACTCGGGTTGATTCCATTCCATTCCATTTCATTCCATTCCATTCCATTCCATTCCATTCGATTCCATTCGATTCCATTCCATTCCATTCCATTCCAATCCATTCCATTCTACTCGGGTTGATTCCATTCCATTCCATTCCATTCCATTCCATTCCATTCCATTCCATTCCACTCGATTCCATTCCATTCTTTCCATTCCATTCCAATCCATTCCATTCTACTTGGGTGGATTCCATTCCATTCCATTCCATTCCATTCCATTCCATTCCATTCCATTCCATTCCATTCCATTCCATTCCATTTGATTCCATTCCATTCCATTCCATTCCATTCCATTTCATTCCATTCCTTTCCATTCCATTCCGTTCTAGTCGGGTTGATTCCATTCTATTCCATTCCATTCCATTCCATTCCATTCCATTCCATTTTATTCCATTCCATTCTACTCCATTGAATTCCATTCCATTCCATTCTATTCCATTCCATTCCATTCCTTTCCATTCCATTTAGTTCTACTCTGGTTGATTCCATTCCATTCCATTCCATTCCATTCCATTCCATTCCATTCCATTCCATTCCATTCCATTCCATTACTTTCCATTCCATTCCATTCCAATCCATTCCATTCTACTCGGGTTGACTCCATTCCATTCCATTCCATTCCATTATATTCCATTCCATTCCATTCGATTCCGTTCGATTCCTTTCCATTCCATTCCATTCCATTCGATTCCATTCCATTCCATTCCATTCGATTCCATTCCATTCCATTCCATTCCATTCCATTCCATTCCAATCCATTCCATTCTCCACGGGTTGATTCCATTCCATTCCATTCCATTCCATTCCATTCCATTCCATTCCATTCGATTCCATTCCATTCCTTTCGATTCCATTCCATTCCATTAAATTCCATTCCATTCCATTCCATTCCATTCCATTCCATTCCATTCCATTCCATTCCATTCCGTTCTACTCGGGTTGATTCCACTCCATTCCATTCCATTCCATTCCATTCCATTCCATTCCATTCCATTCCATTCCATTCCATTCCATTCCATTCCATTCTATTCCATTCCACTCTACTCCATTGAATTCCATTCCATTCCATTCAATTCCATTCCATTCCATTCCTTTCCATTCCATTTAGTTCTACTCGGGTTGATTCCATTCCATTCCATTCCATTCCATTCCATTCCATTCCATTACTTTCCATTCCATTCCATTCCAATCCATTCCATTCTACTCGGGTTGACTCCATTCCATTCCATTCCATTCCATTATATTGCATTCTATTCCATTCGATTCCGTTTGATTCCATTCCATTCCATTCCTTTCCATTCCATTCGATTCCATTCCATTCCATTCGATTCCATTCCATTCCATTCCATTCCATTCCATTCCATTCCATTCCATTCCATTCCAATCCATTCCATTCTACTCGGGTTGATTCCATTCCATTCCATTCCATTCCATTCCATTCCATTCCATTCCATTCCATTCCATTCCTTTCTATTCCATTCCATTCCATTCCATTCCATTCCATTCCATTCCATTCCATTCCATTCCATTCCATTCCATTCCATTCCATTCAATTCCATTCCATTCCATTCGATTCCATTCGATTCCATTCCATTCCATTCCATTCCATTCCATTCCATTTCATTCCAAACCATTCCATTCTACTCGGGTTCATCATTCCATTCCATTCCATTCCATTCCATTCCACTCGGGTTCTTTCCATTCCATTCCATTCCATTCCATTCCATTCCATTCCGTTCTACTCAGGTTGATTTCCATTCCATTCCATTCCATTCCATTCCATTCCATTCCATTCCATTCCATTCCATTCCACTCCATTCCATTCTGCTCGGGTTGATTCCATGCCGTTCCGTTCCTTTCCATTCCGTCCCATCCCGACGCGTCCCGTCCAGTTCCGTCCCGTCAAATTCCGTTCCTTTCTTATCGGGTTGATTCCGTTCCATTCCGTTCCGTTCCTTTCCGTTCCATTCCATTCCGTTACACGCGGGTTGATTCAATTCCATTCTATTACATTGAATTCCATTCCATACCATTCCATTCCATTCTACTCGGATTGATTGAATTCCATTCCATTCCATTCCAGTCCATTCCAATCCATTCCATTCTACTCGGGTTGATTCCATTCCATTCCATTCCATTCCATTCCATTCCATTCCATTCCATTCCATTCCATTCCATTGCGTTCCATTCGATTCGATTCCATTCCATTCCATTCCATTCCATTCCAATCCATTCCATTCTACTTGGGTTGATTCCATTCCATTCCATTCCATTCCATTCCATTCCATTCGATTCCATTCGATTCCATTCCATTCCATTCCATTCCATTCCATTCCATTCCATTCCATTCCATTCCATTCCATTCGTCTCCATTCGATTCCATTCGATTCCATTCCATTCTATTCCATTGAATTCCATTCCATTGCATTCCATTCCATTCCATTCTATTCCATTCCATTCCATTCCATTCCGTTCTACTCGGGTTGATTCCATTCCACTCCATTCCATTCGATTCCATTCGATTCCATTCCATTCCATTCCACTCCATTCCTATCCATTCCATTCTACTCGGGTTGATTCCATTCCATTCCATTCCATTCCATTCCATTCCATTCCATTCCATTCCATTCCATTCCATTCCATTCCATTGAATTCCATTCGATTCCATTCGATTCCATTCCATTCGATTCCATTCGATATCATTCGATTCCATTCCATCCCATTCCATTCCATTCCGTTCTACTCGGGTTGATTCCATTCCATTCCATTTCATTCCATTCCATTCCATTCCATTCCATTCGATTCCATTCGATTCCATTCCATTCCATTCCATTCCAATCCATTCCATTCTACTCGGGTTGATTCCATTCCATTCCATTCCATTCCATTCCATTCCATTCCATTCCATTCCACTCGATTCCATTCCATTCTTTCCATTCCATTCCAATCCATTCCATTCTACTTGGGTGGATTCCATTCCATTCCATTCCATTCCATTCCATTCCATTCCATTCCATTCCATTCCATTCCATTCCATTCCATTCCATTCCATTTGATTCCATTCCATTCCATTCCATTCCATTCCATTTCATTCCATTCCTTTCCATTCCATTCCGTTCTAGTCGGGTTGATTCCATTCTATTCCATTCCATTCCATTCCATTCCATTCCATTCCATTTTATTCCATTCCATTCTACTCCATTGAATTCCATTCCATTCCATTCTATTCCATTCCATTCCATTCCTTTCCATTCCATTTAGTTCTACTCTGGTTGATTCCATTCCATTCCATTCCATTCCATTCCATTCCATTCCATTCCATTCCATTCCATTCCATTACTTTCCATTCCATTCCATTCCAATCCATTCCATTCTACTCGGGTTGACTCCATTCCATTCCATTCCATTCCATTATATTCCATTCCATTCCATTCGATTCCGTTCGATTCCTTTCCATTCCATTCCATTCCATTCGATTCCATTCCATTCCATTCCATTCGATTCCATTCCATTCCATTCCATTCCATTCCATTCCATTCCAATCCATTCCATTCTCCACGGGTTGATTACATTCCATTCCATTCCATTCCATTCCATTCCATTCCATTCCATTCGATTCCATTCCATTCCTTTCGATTCCATTCCATTCCATTAAATTCCATTCCATTCCATTCCATTCCATTCCATTCCATTCCATTCCATTCCATTCCATTCCGTTCTACTCGGGTTGATTCCACTCCATTCCATTCCATTCCATTCCATTCCATTCCATTCCATTCCATTCCATTCCATTCCATTCCATTCCATTCCATTCCATTCCATTCCATTCTATTCCATTCCACTCTACTCCATTGAATTCCATTCCATTCCATTCAATTCCATTCCATTCCATTCCTTTCCATTCCATTTAGTTCTACTCGGGTTGATTCCATTCCATTCCATTCCATTCCATTCCATTCCATTACTTTCCATTCCATTCCATTCCAATCCATTCCATTCTACTCGGGTTGACTCCATTCCATTCCATTCCATTCCATTATATTGCATTCTATTCCATTCGATTCCGTTTGATTCCATTCCATTCCATTCCTTTCCATTCCATTCGATTCCATTCCATTCCATTCGATTCCATTCCATTCCATTCCATTCCATTCCATTCCATTCCATTCCATTCCATTCCAATCCATTCCATTCTACTCGGGTTGATTCCATTCCATTCCATTCCATTCCATTCCATTCCATTCCATTCCATTCCATTCCTTTCTATTCCATTCCATTCCATTCCATTCCATTCCATTCCATTCCATTCCATTCCATTCCATTCCATTCCATTCCATTCCATTCCATTCCATTCCATTCGATTCCATTCGATTCCATTCCATTCCATTCCATTCCATTCCATTCCATTTCATTCCAAACCATTCCATTCTACTCGGGTTCATCATTCCATTCCATTCCATTCCATTCCATTCCACTCGGGTTCTTTCCATTCCATTCCATTCCATTCCATTCCATTCCATTCCGTTCTACTCAGGTTGATTTCCATTCCATTCCATTCCATTCCATTCCATTCCATTCCATTCCATTCCATTCCATTCCACTCCATTCCATTCTGCTCGGGTTGATTCCATGCCGTTCCGTTCCTTTCCATTCCGTCCCATCCCGACGCGTCCCGTCCAGTTCCGTCCCGTCAAATTCCGTTCCTTTCTTATCGGGTTGATTCCGTTCCATTCCGTTCCGTTCCTTTCCGTTCCATTCCATTCCGTTACACGCGGGTTGATTCAATTCCATTCTATTACATTGAATTCCATTCCATACCATTCCATTCCATTCTACTCGGATTGATTGAATTCCATTCCATTCCATTCCAGTCCATTCCAATCCATTCCATTCTACTCGGGTTGATTCCATTCCATTCCATTCCATTCCATTCCATTCCATTCCATTCCATTCCATTCCATTCCATTGCGTTCCATTCGATTCGATTCCATTCCATTCCATTCCATTCCATTCCAATCCATTCCATTCTACTTGGGTTGATTCCATTCCATTCCATTCCATTCCATTCCATTCCATTCGATTCCATTCGATTCCATTCCATTCCATTCCATTCCATTCCATTCCATTCCATTCCATTCCATTCCATTCCATTCTGTTCTACTCGGGTTGATTCCACTCCATTCCATTCCATTCCATTCCATTCTATTCCATTCCATTCCATTCGATTCCATTCCATTCCATTTCATTTTATTCCATTCCATTCCATTCCATTCTATTCCATTGAATTCCATTCCATTCTATTCCATTCCATTCCATTCAGTTTCATTCCATTCCATTCCATTCCATTCCATTCCATTCCGTTCGATTCCATTCCATTCCATTCCATTCCATTCCATTCCGTTCTACTCGGGTTAATTCCATTCTATTCCATTCCATTCCATTCCATTCCATTCCATTCCATTCCATTCCATTCCATTCCCTTCCATTCCATTCTATTCCATTGAATTCCATTCCATTCCATTCCATTCCATTCCATTCCATTCCATTCCATTCCATTCCGTTCTACTCTGATTGACTCCATTCCATTCCATTCCATTCCATTCCATTCCATTCCATTCCATTCCATTCCATTCCATTCCATTTCATTCCATTCCATTCCATTCCAATACATTCCATTCTACTCTGGTTGATTCCATTCCATTCCATTCCATTCCATTCAATTCCATTCCATTCGTCTCCATTCGATTCCATTCGATTCCATTCCATTCTATTCCATTGAATTCCATTCAATTCCATTCCATTCCATTCCATTCCATTCCATTCCATTCCATTCCATTCCATTCCATTCCATTCTATTCCTTTCGATTCCATTCCATCCTATTAAATTCCATTCCATTCCATTCCATTCCATTCCATTCCATTCCATTCCATTCCATTCCATTCCATTCCATTCCATTCCATTCCATTCCGTTCTACTCGGGTTGATTCCACTCCATTCCATTCCATTCCATTCCATACCATTCCATTCGATTCCATTCCATTCCATTCCATTCCATTCCATTCCATTCCATTCCATTCCATTCCGTTCTAGTCGGGTTGATTCCATTCTATTCCATTCCATTCCATTCCATTCCATTCCATTCGATTCCATTCCATTCCATTCCATTCTATTCCATTCCATTCTACTCCATTGAATTCCATTCCATTCAATTCAATTCCATTCCATTCCATCCCTTTCCATTCCATTTAGTTCTACTCGGGTTGATTCCATTCCATTCCATTCCATTCCATTCCATTCCATTCCATTCCATTCCATTCCATTCAATTCCATTCCATTCCGTTACTTTCCATTCCATTCCATTCCAATCCATTCCATTCTACTCGGGTTGACTCCATTCCATTCCATTCCTTTCCATTCCATTATATTCCATTCTATTCCATTCGATTCCGTTCGATTCTATTCCATTCCATTCCATTCCATTCCATTCCATTGCATTCCATTCCATTCCATTCCATTCCATTCCGTTCTACTCGGGTTGATTCCATTCCATTCCTTTCCATTCCATTCCATTCCATTCCATTCCATTCCATTCCCTTCCATTCCATTCCATTCCAATCCATTCCATTCTACTCGGGTTGATTCCATTCCATTCCATTGCATTCGACTCCATTCGATTCCATTCGATTCCATTCCATTCCATTCCGTTCCATTCCATTCCATTCCATTCCATTCTATTCCATTGAATTCCATTCCATTCCATTCCATTCCATTACATTACATTACATTCCATTCCATTCCATTCCATTCCATTCAATTCCATTCCATTCCGTTCTACTCGGGTTGATTCCATTTCATTCCATTCCATTCCATTCCATTCCATTCCATTCCATTCCATTCCATTCCATTCCAATCTATTCCATTCTATTCAATTCGATTCCATTTGATTCCATTCAATTCCATTCAATTCCATTCCATTCCATTCCGTTCTACTCGGGTTGATTCCATTCCATTCCTTTCCATTCCATTCCATTCCATTCCATTCCATTCCATTCCATTCCATTCCATTCCATTCCATTCCCTTCCATTCCATTCCATTCCAATCCATTCCATTCTACTCGGGTTGATTCCATTCCATTCCATTGCATTCGACTCCATTCGATTCCATTCGATTCCATTCCATTCCATTCCGTTCCATTCCATTCCATTCCATTCCATTCTATTCCATTGAATTCCATTCCATTCCATTCCATTCCATTCCATTACATTCCATTCCATTCCATTCCATTCCATTCCATTCCATTCCATTCCATTCCATTCCACTCCACTCCATTCCATTCCATTCCATTCCATTCCATTCCGTTCCATTCCATTCCTTTCCATTTATTCCATTCCGTTCTACTCGGGTTGATTCCATTGAGTTTGGTTCCGTTCCGTTCCGTCCCGTCCCGTCCCGTCCCGTCCCGTTCCATTTTACTCGGGTTGATTCCTTTGCATTCCGTTCCGCTCGTTTCCATTCCATTCCATTCCGTTCCACGCGGGTTGGTTCAATTCCATTCTATTCTATTCTATTCCTTTCCATTCCATTCCATTCTACTCGGGTTGATTCCACTCCATTCCATTCCATTCCATTCCATTCCATTCCATTCCATTCCTTTCCATTCCAACCCATTCCGTTCTACTCGGGTTGATTCCATTCCATTCCATTGAATTCCATTCCATTCCATTCCATTCCATTCCATTCCATTCCATTCCATTCCATTCGATTCCATTCCATTCCATTCCATTCCAAACCATTCCATTCTACTCGGGTTCATCATTCCATTCCATTCCATTCCATTCCATTCCTTTCCATTCCAACCCATTCCGTTCTACTCGGGTTGATTCCATTCCATTCCATTGAATTCCATTCCATTCCATTCCATTCCATTCCATTCCATTCCATTCCATTCCATTCCATTCCATTCCATTCCATTCGATTCCATTCCATTCCATTCCATTCCAAACCATTCCATTCTACTCGGGTTCATCATTCCATTCCATTCCATTCCATTCCATTCCATTCCATTCCATTCCATTCCACTCCGGTGCATTCCATTCCATTCCATTCCATTCCATTCCATTCCATTCCATTCCATTCCGTTCTGCTCAGGTTGATTTCCATTCCATTCCATTCCATTCCATTCCATTCCATTCCATTCCATTCCATTCCATTCCATTCCATTCCGTTCTACTCGGCTTGAATCCATTGAGTTCCGTTCCGTTCCGTTCCGTCCCGACACGTCCCGTCCCGTCCCGTCCCGTCCCGTCCCGTCCCGTGCCGTTTTACTCGGGTTGATTCCTTTCCATTCCGTTCCGCTCGTTTCCGTTACGTTCCATTCCGTTCCACGCGGGTTGGTTCAATTCCATTCTATTCTATTCTATTCCTTTCCCTTCCATTCCATTCCATTCCATTCCATTCTACTCGGGTTGATTCCATGCCATTCCGTTCCGCTCCATTCCGTTCCACGCGGGTTGGTTCAATTCCATTCTATTCTATTCTATTCCTTTCCCTTCCATTCCATTCCATTCCATTCCATTCTACTCGGGTTGATTCCATGCCATTCCGTTCCGTTCCATTCCGTCCCATCCCGACCCGTCCCATCCCGTCCCGTCCCGTCCCATCCCGTTCCGTTCCACATGAGTTGATTCAATTCCTTTCGGTTACATTGAATTCCATTCCATTCCATTCTACTCGGATTGATTCCATTCCATTCCATTCCATTCCATTCCATTCCATTCCATTCCATTCCATTCCATTCCATTGCGTTCCATTCGATTCGATTCCATTCCATTCCATTCCATTCCATTCCATTCCAATCCATTCCATTCTACTTGGGTTGATTCCATTCCATTCCATTCCATTCCATTCGATTCCATTCAATTCCATTCCATTCCATTCCATTCCATTCCATTCCATTCCATTCCATTCCATTCCATTCCACTCGATTCCATTCCATTCCATTCCATTCCATTCCAATCCATTCCATTCTACTCGGGTGGATTCCATTCCATTCCATTCCTTTCCATTCCATTCCATTCCATTCCATTACATTCCATTCGGTTCCATTCCATTCCATTCCATTCCATTCCATTCCATTCCATTCCATTCCATTCCATTCCATTTCGTTCTAATCGGGTTGATTCCATTCTATTCCATTCCATTCCATTCCATTCCATTCCATTCCATTCCATTCCATTCCATTCTATTCCATTCCATTCTACTCCATTGAATTCCATTCCATTCCATTCTATTCCATTCCATTCCATTCCTTTCCATTCCATTTAGTTCTACTCGGGTTGATTCCATTCCATTCCATTCCATTCCTTTCCATTCCATTCCAATCCATTCCATTCCATTCCATTCCATTCCTTTCCATTCCATTCCTTTCGATTCCATTCCATTCCATTCCATTCCATTCCATTCCATTCCACTCGGGTGCATTCCATTCCATTCCATTCCATTCCATTCCATTCCATTCCATTCCATTCCATTACATTCCATTCGGTTCCATTCCATTCCATTCCATTCCATTCCATTACTTTCCATTCCATTCCATTCCAATCCATTCCATTCTACACGGGTTGACTCCATTCCATTCCATTCCATTACATTACATTCCATTATATTCCATTCCATTCCATTCGATTCCGTTCGATTCCACTCCATTCCATTCCATTCCATTCCATTCCATTCGATTCCATTCCATTCCATTCGATTCCATTCCATTCCATTCCATTCCATTCCATTCCATTCCATTCCATTCCAATCCATTCCATTCTACTCGGGTTGATTCAATTCCATTCCATTCCATTCCATTCCATTCCATTCCATTCCATTCCATTCCATTCCATTCCATTCCTTTCCATTCCATTCCTTTCGATTCCATTCCATTCCATTCCATTCCATTCCATTCCATTCCATTCCATTCCATTCCATTCCATTCCGTTCTACTCGGGTTGATTGCACTCCATTCCATTCCATTCCATTCCATTCCATTCCATTCCATTCCATTCCTTTCCATTCCAACCCATTCCGTTCTACTCGGGTTGATTCCATTCCATTCCATTGAATTCCATTCCATTCCATTCCATTCCATTCCATTCCATTCCATTCCATTCGATTCCATTCCATTCCATTCCATTCCAAACCATTCCATTATACTCGGGTTCATCATTCCATTCCATTCCATTCCATTCCATTCCATTCCACTCGGGTTCATTCCATTCCATTCCATTCCATTCCATTCCATTCCATTCCATTCCATTCCATTCCACTCGGGTGCATTCCATTCCATTCCATTCCATTCCATTCCATTCCATTCCATTCCATTCCGTTCTGCTCAGGTTGATTTCCATTCCATTCCATTCCATTCCATTCCATTCCATTCCATTCCATTCCATTCCATTCCATTCCATTCCATTCCATTCCATTCCATTCCATTCCATTCCATTCCATTCCGTTCTACTCGGCTTGAATCCATTGAGTTCCGTTCCGTTCCGTTCCGTCCCGACACGTCCCGTCCCGTCCCGTCCCGTCCCGTGCCGTTTTACTCGGGTTGATTCCTTTCCATTCCGTTCCGCTCGTTTCCGTTACGTTCCATTCCGTTCCACGCGGGTTGGTTCAATTCCATTCTATTCTATTCTATTCCTTTCCCTTCCATTCCATTCCATTCCATTCCATTCTACTCGGGTTGATTCCATGCCATTCCGTTCCGTTCCATTCCGTCCCATCCCGACCCGTCCCATCCCGTCCCGTCCCGTCCCATCCCGTTCCATTCCACATGGGTTGATTCAATTCCTTTCGGTTACATTGAATTCCATTCCATTCCATTCTACTCGGATTGATTCCATTCCATTCCATTCCATTCCATTCCATTCCATTCCATTCGATTCGATTCCATTCCATTCCATTCCATTCCATTCCAATCCATTCCATTCTACTTGGGTTGATTCCATTCCATTCCATTCCATTCCATTCGATTCCATTCCATTCCATTCCATTCCATTCCATTCCATTCCATTCCATTCCATTCCTTTCCATTCCATTCCATTCCATTCCATTCCATTCCATTCCATTCGATTCCATTCTGTTCTACTCGGTTTGCTTCCACTCCATTCCATTCCATTCCATTCCAATCTATTCCATTCCATTCCATTCGATTCCATTCGATTCCATTCGATTCCATTCCATTCCATTTCATTTTATTCCATTCCATTCCATTCCATTCTATTCCATTGAATTCCATTCCATTCCATTCCATTCCATTCCATTCCATTCCATTCCATTCCATTCCATTCCATTCCATTCCGTTCTACTCGGGTTGATTCCACTCCATTCCATTCCTTTCCATTCCATTCCATTCCATTCCATTCCATTCCACTCTGGTTGATCATTCCATTCCATTCCATTCCATTCCGTTCCATTCCATTCCATTCCACTCGGGCTCATTCCATTCCATTCCATTCCATTCCATTCCATTCCATTCCATTCCATTCCATTCCATTCCATTCCATTCCATTCCATTCCATTCCATTCCATTCAGTTTCATTCCATTCCATTCCATTCCATTCCATTCCATTCCATTCCATTCCATTCCATTCGATTCCATTCCATTCCATTCCATTCCATTCCATTCCATTCCATTCCATTCGATTCCATTCCATTCCATTCCATTCCGTTCTACTCGGGTTGATTCCATTCTATTCCATTCCATTCCGTTCGATTCCATTCGATTCCAT
This sequence comes from Gorilla gorilla gorilla, assembly GCF_029281585.2. Taxonomy (NCBI): domain Eukaryota; kingdom Metazoa; phylum Chordata; class Mammalia; order Primates; family Hominidae; genus Gorilla; species Gorilla gorilla. The sequence goes on from NC_073241.2 coordinate 3,680,382, forward strand.
TCGATTCCGTTCCATTCCATTCCATTCCCTTCCATTCCATTCTATTCCATTGAATTCCATTCCATTGCATTCCATTCCATTCCATTCCATTCCATTCCATTCCATTCCGTTCTACTCTGATTGACTCCATTCCATTCCATTCGATTCCATTCCATTCCATTCCATTCCATTCCAATACATTCCATTCTACTCTGGTTGATTCCATTCCATTCCATTCCATTCCATTCCATTCCATTCCATTCCATTCCATTCCATTCCGTTCTACTCGGGTTGATTCCACTCCATTCCATTCCCTTCCATTCCATTCCATTTAATTCCATTCCATTCCATTCCATTCCATTCCATTCCAATCCATTCCATTCTACTCGGGTTGATTCCATTCCATTCCATTCCATTCCATTCCATTCCATTCCATTGAATTCCATTCGATTCCATTCGATTCCATTCCATTTGATTCCATTCGATATCATTCGATTCCATTCCATCCCATTCCATTCCATTCCATTCCATTCCGTTCTACTCGGGTTGATTCCATTCCATTCCATTTCATTCCATTCCATTCCATTCCATTCCATTCGATTCCATTCGATTCCATTCCATTCCATTCCATTCCAATCCATTCCATTCTACTCGGGTTGATTTCATTCCATTCCATTCCATTCCATTCCATTCCATTCCATTCCATTCCATTCCATTCGATTCCATTCCATTCCATTCCATGGCATTCCATTCCATTCCATTCCATTCCATTCCATTCCGTTCTAGTCGGGTTGATTCCATTCCATTCCATTGCATTCCATTCCATTCCATTGCATTCCATTCCATTCCATTCCATTCCATTCCATTCCATTCCATTCCATTCCATTCCATTCCATTGCATTCCATTCGATTCCATTCCATTCCATTCCATTCCATTCCATTCCATTCCATTCCATTCCATTCCATTCCGTTCCACTCGGGTTGATTCCATTCTATTCCATTCCATTCCCTTCTATTCCATTCGATATCATTCGATTCCATTCCATCCCATTCCATTCCATTCCATTCCATTCCGTTCTTCTTGGGTTGATTCCATTCCATTCCATTTCATTCCATTCCATTCCATTCCATTTCTTTCGATTCCATTCGATTCCATTCCATTCCATTCCATTCCAATCCATTGCTTTCTACTCAGTTTGATTCCATTCCATTCCATTCCATTCCATTCAATTCCATTCCATTCCATTCCATTCAATTCCACTCGATTCCATTCCATTCCTTTCCATTCCATTCCAATCCATTCCATTCTACTCGGGTGGATTCCATTCCATTCCATTCCATTCCATTCCATTCCATTCCATTCCATTCCATTCCATTCCCTTCCATTCGATTCCATTCCATTCCATTCCATGGCATTCCATTCCATTCCATTCCATTCCATTCCATTCCGTTCTAGTCGGGTTGATTCCATTCCATTCTATTGCATTCCATTCCATTCCATTTCATTCCATTCCATTCCATTCCATTCCATTCCATTCCATTCCATTCCATTCCATTCCATTCCATTCCATTCTATTCCATTCCATTCTACTCCATTGAATTCCATTCCATTCCATTCCATTCCATTCCATTCCATTCCATTCCTTTCCAATCCATTCCATTCCGTTCCACTCGGGTTGATTCCATTCTATTCCATTCCATTCCCTTCTATTCCATTCGATATCATTCGATTCCATTCCATCCCATTCCATTCCATTCCATTCCATTCCGTTCTTCTTGGGTTGATTCCATTCCATTCCATTTCATTCCATTCCATTCCATTCCATTTCTTTCGATTCCATTCGATTCCATTCCATTCCATTCCATTCCAATCCATTGCATTCTACTCAGTTTGATTCCATTCCATTCCATTCCATTCCATTCAATTCCATTCCATTCCATACCATTCAATTCCACTCGATTCCATTCCATTCCTTTCCATTCCATTCCAATCCATTCCATTCTACTCGGGTGGATTCCATTCCATTCCATTCCATTCCATTCCATTCCATTACATTCCATTCCATTCCATTCCATTCCCTTCCATTCGATTCCATTCCATTCCATTCCATGGAATTCCATTCCATTCCATGGCATTCCATTCCATTCCATTCCATTCCATTCCATTCCGTTCTAGTCGGGTTGACTCCATTCCATTCCATTCCACTCCATTCCATTCCGTTATATTCCATTCTATTCCATTCGATTCCGTTCGATTCCATTCCATTCCATTCCATTCCATTCCATTCGATTACATTCCATTCCATTCCATTCCATTCCATTCCATTCCATTCCATTCCATTCCATTCCAATCCATTCCATTCTACTCGGGTTGATTCCATTCCATTCCATTCCATTCCAATCCATTCCATTCCATTCCATTCCATTCCATTCCATTCCATTCCATTCCATTCCATTCCATTCCATTCCATTCGATTCCTTTCCATTCCATTTCATTCCAAACCGTTCCATTCTACTCGGGTTCATCATTCCATTCCATTCCATTCCACTCGGGTTCATTCCATTCCATTCCATTCCATTCCATTCCATTCCATTCCATTCCATTCCATTCCGTTCTACTCAGGTTGATTTCCATTCCATTCCATTCCATTCCATTCCATTCCATTCCATTACATTCCATTCCATTCCATTCTATTCCATTCCGTTCTACTCGGCTTGAATCCATTGAGTTCCGTTCCTTTCCGTTCCGTCACGACACGTCCCGTCCCGTCCCGTCCCGTCCCGTCCCGTCCCGTCCCGTCCCGTGCCGTTGTACTCGGGTTGATTCCATTCCACTCCGTTCCGTTCCTTTCCGTTCCCTTCAATTCAGTTCCACGCGGGTTGATTCAATTCCATTCTATTCTATTCCATTCCATTCCATTCCATTCCATTCCATTCCATTCCATTCCATTTTACTCCGGTTGATTCCATGCCGTTCCGTTCCATTCTGTCCCATCCCGACGCGTCCCGTCCCGTCCCGTCCCATTCCGTTCCGTTCTGATCGGGTTGATTCCGTTCCATTCCCTTCCGTTCCTTTCCGTTCCATTCCATTCCGTTACACGCGGGTTGATTCAATTCCATTCTATTACATTGAATTCCATTCCATTCCATTCCATTCCATTCTACTCGGATTGATTGCATTCCATTCCATTCCATTCCAGTCCATTCCAATCCACTCCATTCTACTCGGGTTGATTCCATTCCATTCCATTCCATTCCATTCCATTCCATTCCATTCCATTCCATTCCATTCCATTGCGTTCCATTCGATTCCATTCCATTCCATTCCATTGCATTCCATTCCAATCCATTCCATTCTACTTGGGTTCATTCCATTCCATTCCATTCCATTCCATTCGATTCCATTCGATTCCATTCCATTCCAATCCATACCATTCCATTCCATTCTGTTCTACTCGGGTTGATTCCACTCCATTCCATTCCATTCCATTCCATTCTATTCCATTCCATTCCATTCGATTCCATTCTATTCCATTCGATTCCATTCCATTCCATTTCATTTTATTCCATTCCATTCCATTCCATTCTATTCCATTGAATTCCATTCCATTCCATTCCATTCCATTCCATTCCATTCCATTCCATTCCACTCCGTTCTACTCGGGTTGATTCCACTCCATTCCATTCCATTCCATTCCATTCCATTCCATTCCATTCCATTCCAATCGGGTTGAGCATTCCATTCGATTCCATTCCATTCCATTCCATTCCATTAGATTCCATTCCATTCCATTCCACTTGGGCTCATTCCATTCCATTCCATTCCATTCCATTCCATTCCATTCCATTCCATTCCATTCCATTCCATTCCATTCCGTTCTACTCGCGTTGATTTCCATTCCATTCCATTCCATTCCATTCCACTCCATTCCATTCCATTCCATTCCATTCCATTCCATTCCATTCCATTCCTTTCCATTTATTCCATTCCGTTCTACTCGGGTTGATTCCATTGAGTTTGGTTCCGTTCCGTTCCGTCCCGTCCCGTCCCGTCCCGTCCCGTTCCGTTTTACTCGGGTTGATTCCTTTGCATTCCGTTCCGCTCGTTTCCATTCCGTTCCATTCCGTTCCACGCGGGTTGGTTCAATTCCATTCTATTCTATTCTATTCCTTTCCATTCCATTCCATTCTACTCGGGTTGATTCTATGCCGTTCCATTCCGTTCCATTCCGTCCCATTCCGACCCGTCCCATCCCGTCCCGTCCCGTCCCATCCCGTTCCGTTCCACATGGGTTGATTCAATTCCTTTCGGTTACATTGAATTCCATTCCATTCCATTCTACTCGGATTGATTCCATTCCATTCCATTCCATTCCATTCCATTCCATTCCATTCCATTCCATTCCATTCCAATCCATTCCATTCTACTCGGGTTGATTCCATTCCATTCCATTCCATTCCATTCCATTCCATTCAGTTTCATTCCATTCCATTCCATTCCATTCCATTCCATTCCATTCCATTCCATTCCATTCCATTCGATTCCATTCCATTCCATTCCATTCCGTTCTACTCGGGTTGATTCCATTCTATTCCATTCCATTCCGTTCGATTCCATTCGATTCCATTCGATTCCATTCCATTCCATTCCATTCCCTTCCATTCCATTCTATTCCATTGAATTCCATTCCATTGCATTCCATTCCATTCCATTCCATTCAATTCCATTCCATTCCATTCCATTCCGTTCTACTCTGATTGACTCCATTCCATTCCATTCGATTCCATTCCATTCCATTCCATTCCATTCCATTCCAATACATTCCATTCTACTCTGGTTGATTCCATTCCATTCCATTCCATTCCATTCCATTCCATTCCATTCCATTCGTCTCCATTCGATTCCATTCGATTCCATTCCATTCTATTCCATTGAATTCCATTCCATTCCATTCCATTCCATTCCATTCTATTCCATTCCATTCCATTCCATTCCGTTCTACTCGGGTTGATTCCATTCCATTCCATTCCATTCGATATCATTCGATTCCATTCCATCCCATTCCATTCCATTCCATTCCATTCCGTTCTACTCGGGTTGATTCCATTCCATTCAATTTTATTCCATTCCATTCCATTTCATTCCATTCCAATCCATTCCATTCCATTCCATTCCATTCCATTCGATTCCATTCCATTCCATTCCATTCCAATCCATTCCATTCTACTCGGGTTGATTCCATTCCATTCCATTCCATTCCATTCCATTCCATTCCATTCCATTCCATTCGATTCCACTCGATTCCATTCCATTCTTTCCATTCCATTCCAATCCATTCCATTCTAATTGGGTGGATTCCATTCCATTCCATTCCATTCCATTCCATTCCATTCCATTCCATTCCATTCCATTCCATTCCATTTGATTCCATTCCATTCCATTCCATTCCATTCCATTTCATTCCATTCCTTTCCATTCCAATCCGTTCTAGTCGGGTTGATTCCATTCTATTCCATTCCATTCCATTCCATTCCATTCCATTCCATTCCATTCCATTCCATTCCATTCTATTCCATTCCATTCTACTCCATTGAATTCCATTCCATTCCATTCTATTCCATTCCATTCCATTCCTTTCCATTCCATTTAGTTCTACTCTGGTTGATTCCATTCCATTCCATTCCATTCCATTCCATTCCATTCCATTCCATTCCATTCCATTCCATTACTTTCCATTCCATTCCATTCCAATCCATTCCATTCTACTCGGGTTGACTCCATTCCATTCCATTCCATTCCATTCCATTCCATTCCATTCCTTTCGATTCCATTCCATTCCATTAAATTCCATTCCATTCCATTCCATTCCATTCCATTCCATTCCATTCCATTCCATTCCATTCCATTCCATTCCATTCCGTTCTACTCGGGTTGATTCCACTCCATTCCATTCCATTCCATTCCATTCCATTCCATTCCGTTCCATTCGATTCCATTCCATTCCATTCCATTCCATTCCATTCTATTCCATTCCACTCTACTCCATTGAATTCCATTCCATTCCATTCAATTCCATTCCATTCCATTCCTTTCCATTCCATTTAGTTCTACTCGGGTTGATTCCATTCCAGTCCATTCCATTCCATTCCATTCCATTACTTTCCATTCCATTCCATTCCAATCCATTCCATTCTACTCGGGTTGACTCCATTCCATTCCATTCCATTCCATTATATTGCATTCTATTCCATTCGATTCCGTTTGATTCCATTCCATTCCATTCCATTCCATTCCATTCCATTCGATTCCATTCCATTCCATTCGATTCCATTCCATTCCATTCCATTCCATTCCATTCCATTCCATTCCATTCCATTCCATTCCATTCCAATCCATTCCATTCTACTCGGGTTGATTCCATTCCATTCCATTCCATTCCATTCCATTCCATTCCTTTCTATTCCATTCCATTCCATTCCATTCCATTCCATTCCATTCCATTCCATTCCATTCCATTCCATTCCATTCCGTTCTAATCGGTTTGATTCCACTCCATTCCATTCCATTCCATTCCATTCCATTCCATTCCATTCCATTCCAATTCTTTCGTTTCCATTCCAACCAATTCCGTTCTACTCGGATTGATTCCATTCCATTCCATTCCATTCCATTCCATTCCATTCCATTCAATTCCATTCCATTCCATTCCATTCCATTCGATTCCATTCCATTCCATTCCATTCCATCCCATTTCATTCCAAACCATTCCATTCTACTCGTGTTCATCATTCCATTCCATTCCATTCCATTCCATTCCACTCGGGTTCTTTCCATTCCATTCCATTCCATTCCATTCCATTCCATTCCATTCCATTCCGTTCTACTCAGGTTGATTTCCGTTCCATTCCATTCCATTCCATTCCATTCCATTCCATTCCATTCCATTCCATTCCATTCCATTCCATTCCGTTCCATTCCACTCCATTCCATTCTATTCGTGTTGATTCCATGCCGTTCCGTTCCGTTCCATTCCGTCCCATCCCGACGCGTCCCGTCCCGTTCCGTCCCGTCAAATTCCGTTCCTTTCTGATCGGGTTCATTCCGTTCCATTCCGTTCCGTTCCTTTCCGTTCCATTCCATTCCGTTACACGCGGGTTGATTCAATTCCATTCTATTACATTGAATTCCATTCCATACCATTCCATTCCATTCTACTCGGATTGATTGAATTCCATTCCATTCCATTCCAGTCCATTCCAATCCATTCCATTCTACTCGGGTTGATTCCATTCCATTCCATTCCATTCCATTCCATTCCATTCCATTCCATTCCATTCCATTGCGTTCCATTCGATTCGATTCCGTTCCATTCCATTCCATTCCATTCCAATCCATTCCATTCTACTTGGGTTGATTCCATTGCATTCCATTCCATTCCATTCCATTCCATTCGATTCCATTCGATTCCATTCCATTCCATTCCATTCCATTCCATTCCATTCCATTCCATTCCATTCTGTTCTACTCGGGTTGATTCCACTCCATTCCATTCCATTCCATTCCATTCTATTCCATTCCATTCCATTCGATTCCATTCCATTCCATTTCATTTTATTCCATTCCATTCCATTCCATTCTATTCCATTGAATTCCATTCCATTCTATTCCATTCCATTCGATTCAGTTTCATTCCATTCCATTCCATTCCATTCCATTCCATTCCATTCCATTCCATTCGATTCCATTCCATTCCATTCCATTCCATTCCATTCCATTTCATTCCATTCCATTCCATTCCGTTCTACTCGGGTTAATTCCATTCTATTCCATTCCATTCCATTCCATTCCATTCCATTCCATTCCATTCCATTCCCTTCCATTCCATTCTATTCCATTGAATTCCATTCCATTCCATTCCATTCCATTCCATTGAATTCCATTCCATTCCGTTCTACTCTGATTGACTCCATTCCATTCCATTCCATTCCATTCCATTCCATTCCATTCCATTCCATTCCATTCCATTTCATTCCATTCCATTCCATTCCAATACATTCCATTCTACTCGGGTTGATTCCATTCCATTCCATTCCATTCCATTCCATTCCATTCCATTCGTCTCCATTCGATTCCATTCGATTCCATTCCATTCTATTCCATTGAATTCCATTCCATTCCATTCCATTCCATTCCATTCCATTCCATTCCATTCCATTCCACTCCATTCCATTCGATTCCATTCGATTCCATTCCATTCCATTCCATTCCATTCCAATCCATTCCATTCTACTCGGGTTGATGCCATTCCATTCCATTCCATTCCATTCCATTCCATTCCATTCCATTCCATTCCATTCCATTGCATTCCATTCGATTCCATTCGATTCCATTCCATTCGATTCCATTCGAGATCATTCGATTCCATTCCATCCCATTCCAATCCATTCCATTCCATTCCGTTCTACTCGGGTTGATTCCATTCCATTCCATTTCATTCCATTCCATTCCATTCCATTCCATTCGATTCCATTCGATTCCATTCCATTCCATTCCATTCCAATCCATTCCATTCTACTCGGGTTGATTCCATTCCATTCCATTCCATTCCATTCCATTCCATTCCATTCCATTCCATTCCATTCCATTCGATTCCACTCTATTCCATTCCATTCTTTCCATTCCATTCCAATCCATTCCATTCTACTCGGGTGGATTCCATTCCGTTCCATTCCATTCCATTCCATTCCATTCCATTCCATTCCATTCCACTCCATTCGATTCCATTCCATTCCTTTCCATTCCATTCCATTCCATTCCATTCCATTCCATTCCATTCCATTCCGTTCTAGTCGGGTTGATTCCATTCTATTCCATTCCATTCCATTCCATTCCACTCCATTCCATTCCTTTCCTTTCCATTCTATTCCATTCCATTCTACTCCATTGAATTTCATTCCATTCCATTCTATTCCATTCCATTCCATTCCTTTCCATTCCATTTAGTTCTACTCGGGTTGATTCCATTCCATTCCATTCCATTCCATTCCATTCCATTCCATTCCATTCCATTCCATTCCATTCCATTCCATTACTTTCCATTCCATTCCATTCCAATCCATTCCATTCTACTCGGGTTGACTCCATTCCATTCCATTCCATTCCATTCCATTCCATTCCATTCCATTCCATTATAATCCATTCCATTCCATTCGATTCCGTTCGATTCCATTCCATTCCATTCCATTCCATTCCATTCAATTCCATTCGATTCCATTCGATTCCATTCCATTCCATTCCATTCCAATCCATTCCATTCTACTCGGGTTGATTCCATTCCATTCCATTCCATTCCATTCCTTTCCATTCCATTCCATTCCATTCCATTCCATTCTATTCCTTTCAATTCCATTCCATTCCATTTAATTCCATTCCATTCCATTCCATTCCATTCCATTCCTTTCCATTCCATTCCATTCCATTCCGTTCTACTCGGGTTGATTCCACTCCATTCCATTCCATTCCGTTCCATTCCATACCATTCCATTCGATTCCATTCCATTCCATTCCATTCCATTCCATTCCATTCCATTCCATTCCATTCCATTCCATTCCATTCCGTTCTAGTCGGGTTGATTCCATTCTATTCCATTCCATTCCATTCCATTCCATTCCATTCCATTCCATTCCATTCGATTCCATTCCATTCCATTCCATTCTATTCCATTCCATTCTACTCCATTGAATTCCATTCCATTCCATTCAATTCCATTCCATTCCATTCAATTCCATTCCATTCCATCCCTTTCCATTCCATTTAGTTCTACTCGGGTTGATTCCATTCCATTCCATTCCATTCCATTCCATTCCATTCCATTCAATTCCATTCCATTCCGTTACTTTCCATTCCATTCCATTCCAATCCATTCCATTCTACTCGGGTTGACTCCATTCCATTCCATTCCTTTCCATTCCATTATATTCCATTCTATTCCATTCGATTCCGTTCGATTCCATTCCATTCCATTCCATTCCATTCCATTGCATTCCATTCCATTCCATTCCATTCCATTCCGTTCTACTCGGGTTGATTCCATTCCATTCCTTTCCATTCCATTCCATTCCATTCCATTCCATTCCATTCCATTCCATTCCATTCCATTCCCTTCCATTCCATTCCATTCCAATCCATTCCATTCTACTCGGGTTGATTCCATTCCATTCCATTGCATTCGACTCCATTCGATTCCATTCGATTCCATTCCATTCCATTCCATTCCATTCCATTCCATTCCATTCCATTTCATTCCATTCCATTCCATTCCAATACATTCCATTCTACTCTGGTTGATTCCATTCCATTCCATTCCATTCCATTCCATTCCATTCCATTCGTCTCCATTCGATTCCATTCGATTCCATTCCATTCTATTCCATTGAATTCCATTCCATTCCATTCCATTCCATTCCATTCCATTCCATTCCATTCCATTCCATTCCATTCCATTCCATTCCGTTCTACTCGGGTTGATTCCATTCCATTCCATTCCATTCCATTCCATTCCATTCCACTCCATTCCATTCGATTCCATTCGATTCCATTCCATTCCATTCCATTCCATTCCAATCCATTCCATTCTACTCGGGTTGATGCCATTCCATTCCATTCCATTCCATTCCATTCCATTCCATTCCATTCCATTCCATTGCATTCCATTCGATTCCATTCGATTCCATTCCATTCGATTCCATTCGAGATCATTCGATTCCATTCCATCCGATTCCAATCCATTCCATTTCATTCCGTTCTACTCGGGTTGATTCCATTCCATTCCATTTCATTCCATTCCATTCCATTCCATTCCATTCGATTCCATTCGATTCCATTCCATTCCATTCCATTCCAATCCATTCCATTCTACTCGGGTTGATTCCATTCCATTCCATTCCATTCCATTCCATTCCATTCCATTCCATTCCATTCCATTCCATTCGATTCCACTCTATTCCATTCCATTCTTTCCATTCCATTCCAATCCATTCCATTCTACTCGGGTGGATTCCATTCCGTTCCATTCCATTCCATTCCATTCCATTCCATTCCATTCCATTCCACTCCATTCGATTCCATTCCATTCCATTCCATTCCATTCCATTCCATTCAATTCCATTCCATTCCATTCCATTCCATTCCATTCCATTCCATTCCATTCCTTTCCATTCCATTCCGTTCTAGTCGGGTTGATTCCATTCTATTCCATTCCATTCCATTCCATTCCACTCCATTCCATTCCTTTCCATTCCATTCTATTCCATTCCATTCTACTCCTTTGAATTCCATTCCATTCCATTCTATTCCATTCTATTCCATTCCTTTCCATTCCATTTAGTTCTACTCGGGTTGATTCCATTCCATTCCATTCCATTCCATTCCATTCCATTCCATTCCATTCCATTCCATTCCATTACTTTCCATTCCATTCCATTCCAATCCATTCCATTCTACTCGGGTTGACTCCATTCCATTCCATTCCATTCCATTCCATTATAATCCATTCCATTCCATTCGATTCCGTTCGATTCCATTCCATTCCATTCCATTCCATTCAATTCCATTCGATTCCATTCGATTCCATTCCATTCCATTCCATTCCAATCCATTCCATTCTACTCGGGTTGATTCCATTCCATTCCATTCCATTCCATTCCTTTCCATTCCATTCCATTCCATTCCATTCCATTCCATTCCATTCCATTCTATTCCTTTCGATTCCATTCCATTCCATTAAATTCCATTCCATTCCATTCCATTCCATTCCATTCCATTCCATTCCATTCCATTCCATTCCATTCCATTCCATTCCATTCCATTCCGTTCTACTCGGGTTGATTCCACTCCATTCCATTCCATTCCACTCCATTCCATACCATTCCATTCGATTCCATTCCATTCCATTCCATTCCATTCCATTCCATTCCATTCCATTCCATTCCGTTCTAGTCGGGTTGATTCCATTCTATTCCATTCCATTCCATTCCATTCCATTCCATTCCATTCCAATCGATTCCATTCCATTCCATTCCATTCTATTCCATTCCATTCTACTCCATTGAATTCCATTCCATTCCATTCAATTCCATTCCATTCCATCCCTTTCCATTCCATTTAGTTCTACTCGGCTTGATTCCATTCCATTCCATTCCATTCCATTCCATTCCATTCCATTCAATTCCATTCCATTCCGTTACTTTCCATTCCATTCCATTCCAATCCATTCCATTCTACTCGGGTTGACTCCATTCCATTCCATTCCTTTCCATTCCATTCTATTCCATTCTATTCCATTCGATTCCGTTCGATTCCATTCCATTCCATTCCATTCCATTCCATTGCATTCCATTCCATTCCATTCCATTCCATTCCGTTCAACTCGGGTTGATTCCATTCCATTCCTTTCCATTCCATTCCATTCCATTCCATTCCATTCCATTCCATTCCATTCCATTCCATTCCCTTCCATTCCATTCCATTCCAATCCATTCCATTCTACTCGGGTTGATTCCATTCCATTCCATTGCATTTGACACCATTCGATTCCATTCGATTCCATTCCATTCCATTCCGTTCCATTCCATTCCATTCCATTCCATTCTATTCCATTGAATTCCATTCCATTCCATTCCATTCCATTCCATTGCATTCCATTCCATTCCATTCCATTCCATTCCATTCCATTCCATTCCATTCCATTCCATTCCATTCCATTCCGTTCTACTCGGGTTGATTCCATTCCATTCCATTCCATTCCATTCCATTCCATTCCATTCCAATCTATTCCATTCTATTCAATTCGATTCCATTCGATTCCATTCAATTCCATTCAATTCCATTCCATTCCATTCCAATCCATTCCATTCTACTCGGGTTGATTCCATTCCATTCCATTCCATTCCATTCCATTCCATTCCATTCCATTCCATTCCATTCCATTCCATTCGATTCCATTCGATTCCATTCCATTCCATTCCATTCCATTCCATTCCATTCCATTCCATTCCAATGTATTCCATTCGATTCCATTCCATTCCATTCCATTCCATTCCATTCCATTCCATTCCAATCCATTCCATTCTACTCGTGTTGATTCCCTTCCATTCCATTCCATTCCATTCCATTCCATTCCATTCCATTCCATTCCATTCCATTCCATTCCATTCCATTCCATTCCATTCCATTCCATTCCATTCCGTTCTACTCGGGTTGATTCCATTCTATTCCATTACATTCCATTCGATTCCATTCGATTCCATTCGATTTCTTTCCATTCCATTCCATTCCATTCCATTCTATTCCATTCCATTCCATTCCATTCCATTCCATTCCATTCCATTCCGTTCTACTCGGGTTGATTCCATTCTATTCCATTACATTCCATTCGATTCCATTCGATTCCATTCGATTTCTTTCCATTCCATTCCATTCCATTCCATTCCATTCCATTCTATTCCATTCCATTCCATTCCATTCCACTCCATTCCATTCCTTTCCATTCCATTCTATTCCATTCCATTCTACTCCATTGAATTCCATTCCATTCCATTCTATTCCATTCCATTCCTTTCCTTTCCATTCCATTTAGTTCTACTCGGGTTGATTCCATTCCATTCCATTCCATTCCATTCCATTCCATTCCATTCCATTCCATTCCATTACTTTCCATTCCATTCCATTCCAATCCTTTCCATTCTACTCGGGTTGACTCCATTCCATTCCATTCCATTCCATTCCATTCCATTCAATTCCATTATAATCCATTCCATTCCATTCGATTCCGTTCGATTCCATTCCATTCCATTCCATTCCATTCCATTCAATTCCATTCGATTCCATTCGATTCCATTCCATTCCATTCCATTCCAATCCATTCCATTCTACTCGGGTTGATTCCATTCCATTCCATTCCATTCCATTCCTTTCCATTCCATTCCATTCCATTCCATTCCATTCTATTCCTTTCAATTCCATTCCATTCCATTAAATTCCATTCCATTCCATTCCATTCCATTCCATTCCATTCCATTCCATTCCATTCCATTCCATTCCGTTCTACTCGGGTTGATTCCACTCCATTCCATTCCATTCCACTCCATTCCATACCATTCCATTCGATTCCATTCCATTCCATTCCATTCCATTCCATTCCATTCCATTCTATTCCATTCCATTCCATTCCGTTCTAGTCGGGTTGATTCCATTCTATTCCATTCCATTCCATTCCATTCCATTCCATTCCATTCCATTCCATTCCATTCCATTCTACTCCATTGAATTCCATTCCATTCCATTCAATTCCATTCCATTCCATCCCTTTCCATTCCATTTAGTTCTACTCGGGTTGATTCCATTCCATTCCATTCCATTCCATTCCATTCCATTCCATTCCATTCAATTCCATTCCATTCCGTTACTTTCCATTCCATTCCATTCCAATCCATTCCATTCTACTCGGGTTGACTCCATTCCATTCCATTCCTTTCCATTCCATTATATTCCATTCTATTCCATTCGATTCCGTTCGATTCCATTCCATTCCATTCCATTCCATTCCATTGCATTCCATTCCATTCCATTCCATTCCATTCCGTTCTACTCGGGTTGATTCCATTCCATTCCTTTCCATTCCATTCCATTCCATTCCATTCCATTCCATTCCATTCCATTCCATTCCATTCCATTCCATTCCCTTCCATTCCATTCCATTCCAATCCATTCCATTCTACTCGGGTTGATTCCATTCCATTCCATTGCATTCGACTCCATTCGATTCCATTCGATTCCATTCCATTCCATTCCGTTCCATTCCATTCCATTCCATTCCATTCTATTCCATTGAATTCCATTCCATTCCATTCCATTCCATTCCATTCCATTCCATTCCATTCCATTCCATTCCATTCCATTCCATTCCATTCCGTTCTACTCGGGTTGATTCCATTCCATTCCATTCCATTCCATTCCATTCCATTCCATTCCAATCTATTCCATTCTATTCAATTAGATTCCATTCGATTCCATTCAATTCCATTCAATTCCATTCCATTCCATTCCAATCCATTCCATTCTACTCGGGTTGATTCCATTCCATTCCATTCCATTCCATTCCATTCCATTCCATTCCATTCCATTCCATTCCATTCGATTCCATTCGATTCCATTCCATTCCATTCCATTCCATTCCATTCCATTCCATTCCATTCCAATCTATTCCATTCGATTCCATTCCATTCCATTCCATTCCATTCCATTCCATTCCATTCCAATCCATTCCATTCTACTCGTGTTGATTCCCTTCCATTCCATTCCACTCCATTCCATTCCATTCCATTCCATTCCATTCCATTCCATTCCATTCCATTCCATTCCATTCCATTCCGTTCTACTCGGGTTGATTCCATTCTATTCCATTACATTCCATTCGATTCCATTCGATTCCATTCGATTTCTTTCCATTCCATTCCATTCCATTCCATTCCATTCCATTCTATTCCATTCCATTCCATTCCATTCCATTCCATTCCATTCCATTCCATTCCAATCCATTCCCTTCCGTTCTATTCGGGTTGATTCCATTCCATTCCATTCCATTCCATTCCATTCCATTCCATTCCATTCCATTCCATTCCATTCCATTCGATTCCATTCGATTCCATTCCATTCCATTCCATTCCATTCCATTCCATTCCATTCCATTCTATTCCATTCCATTCCATTCTGTTCCATTCTATTCCATTCCATTCCATTCCGTTCCACTCGGGTTGATTCCATTCTATTCCATTCCATTCCATTCGATTCCATTCGATATCATTCGATTCCATTCCATTCCATTCCATTCCATTCCATTCCATTCTATTCCATTCCATTCCATTCCATTCCATTCCATTCTATTCCATTCCATTCCATTCCGTTCTACTCGGGTTGATTCCATTCCATTCCATTTCATTCCATTCCATTCCATTCCATTCCATTCCATTCCATTCCATTCCATTCCATTCCATTCCATTCCAATCCATTCCATTCTACTCGGGTTGATTCCATTCCATTCCATTCCATTCCATTCCATTCCATTCCATTCCATTCCATTCCATTCCATTCCATTCCATTCCATTCCACTCGATTCCATTCCATTACATTCCATTCCATTCCAATCCATTCCATTCTACTCGGGTGGATTCCATTCCATTCCATTCTTTTCCATTCCATTCCATTCCATTCCATTACATTACATTCCATTCGGTTCCATTCCATTCCATTCCATTCCATTCCATTCCATTCCATTCCATTCCATTCCATTCCATTCCGTTCTAATCGGGTTGATTCCATTCTATTCCATTCCATTCCATTCCATTCCATTCAATTCCATTCCATTCCATTCCATTCCATTCCATTCCATTCTATTCCATTCCATTCTACTCCATTGAATTCCATTCCATTCCATTCTATTCCATTCCATTCCATTCCTTTCCATTCCATTTAGTTCTACTCGGGTTGATTCCATTCCATTCCATTCCATTCCTTTCCATTCCATTCCAATCCATTCCATTCCATTACTTTCCATTCCATTCCATTCCAATCCATTCCATTCTACTCGGGTTGACTCCATTCCATTCCATTCCATTACATTACATTCCATTATATTCCATTCCATTCCATTCGATTCAGTTCGATTCCATTCCATTCCATTCCATTCCATTCCATTCCATTCCATTCCATTCCATTCGATTCCATTCCATTCCATTCCATTCCATTCCATTCCATTCCAATCCATTCCATTCTACTCGGGTTGATTCAATTCCATTCCATTCCATTCCATTCCATTCCATTCCATTCCATTCCATTCCTTTCGATTCCATTCCTTTCCATTCCATTCCATTCCATTCCATTCCATTCCATTCCATTCCGTTCTACTCGGGTTGATTCCACTCCATTCCATTCCATTCCATTCCATTCCATTCCATTCCATTCCATTCCATTCCATTCCATTCCATTCCTTTCCATTCCAACCCATTCCGTTCTACTCGGGTTGATTCCATTCCATTCCATTGAATTCCATTCCATTCCATTCCATTCCATTCCATTCCATTCCATTCCATTCCATTCCATTCCATTCCATTCCATTCCATTCGATTCCATTCCATTCCATTCCATTCCAAACCATTCCATTCTACTCGGGTTCATCATTCCATTCCATTCCATTCCATTCCATTCCATTCCACTCGGGTTCATTCCATTCCATTCCATTCCATTCCATTCCATTCCTTTCCACTCGGGTGCATTCCATTCCATTCCATTCCATTCCATTCCATTCCATTCCATTCCGTTCTGCTCAGGTTGATTTCCATTCCATTCCATTCCATTCCATTCCATTCCATTCCATTCCATTCCATTCCATTCCATTCCATTCCATTCCGTTCTACTCGGCTTGAATCCATAGAGTTCCGTTCCGTTCCGTTCCGTCCCGACACGTCCCGTCCCGTCCCGTCCCGTCCCGTCCCGTCCCGTGCCGTTTTACTCGGGTTGATTCCTTTCCATTCCGTTCCGCTCGTTTCCGTTACGTTCCATTCCGTTCCACGCGGGTTGGTTCAATTCCATTCTATTCTATTCTATTCCTTTCCCTTCCATTCCATTCCATTCCATTCCATTCTACTCGGGTTGATTCCATGCCATTCCGTTCCGCTCCATTCCGTTCCACGCGGGTTGGTTCAATTCCATTCTATTGTATTCTATTCCTTTCCCTTCCATTCCATTCCATTCCATTCCATTCTACTCGGGTTGATTCCATGCCATTCCGTTCCGTTCCATTCCGTCCCATCCCGACCCGTCCCATCCCGTCCCGTCCCGTCCCATCCCGTTCCGTTCCACATGGGTTGATTCTATTCCTTTCAGTTACATTGAATTCCATTCCATTCCATTCTACTCGGATTGATTCCATTCCATTCCATTCCATCCCATTCCATTCCATTCCATTCCATTCCATTCCATTCCATTGCGTACCATTCGATTCGATTCCATTCCATTCCTTTCCATTCCATTCCAATCCATTCCATTCTACTTGGGTTGATTCCATTCCATTCCATTCCATTCCATTCGATTCCATTCAATTCCATTCCATTCCATTCCATTCCATTCCATTCCATTCCATTCCATTCCACTCGATTCCATTCCATTCCATTCCATTCCATTCCAATCCATTCCATTCTACTCGGGTTGATTCCATTCCATTCCATTCCATTCCTTTCCATTCCATTCCAATCCATTCCATTCCATTACTTTCCATTCCATTCCATTCCAATCCATTCCATTCTACTCGGGTTGATTCAATTCCATTCCATTCCATTCCATTCCATTCCATTCCATTCCATTCCATTCCATTCCTTTCGATTCCATTCCATTCCATTCCATTCCATTCCATTCCATTCCATTCCATTCCATTCCGTTCTACTCGGGTTGATTCCATTCCATTCCATTCCATTCCATTCCATTCCATTCCATTCCATTCCATTCCTTTCCATTCCAACCCATTCCGTTCTACTCGGGTTGATTCCATTCCATTCCATGGAATTCCATTCCATTCCATTCCATTCCATTCCATTCGATTCCATTCCATTCCATTCCATTCCAAACCATTCCATTCTACTCGGGTTCATCATTCCATTCCATTCCATTCCATTCCATTCCACTCGGGTTCATTCCATTCCATTCCATTCCATTCAATTCCATTCCATTCCATTCCACTCGGGTGCATTCCATTCCATTCCATTCCATTCCATTCCATTCCATTCCATTCCATTCCGTTCTGCTCAGGTTGATTTCCATTCCATTCCATTCCATTCCATTCCATTCCATTCCATTCCATTCCATTCCATTCCATTCCATTCCATTCCTTTCCATTCCATTCCATTCCGTTCTACTCGGCTTGAATCCATTGAGTTCCGTTCCGTTCCGTTCCGTCCCGACACGTCCCGTCCCGTCCCGTCCCGTCCCGTCCCGTCCCGTGCCGTTTTACTCGGGTTGATTCCTTTCCATTCCGTTCCGCTCGTTTCCGTTACGTTCCATTCCGTTCCAAGCGGGTTGGTTCAATTCCATTCTATTCTATTCTATTCCTTTCCCTTCCATTCCATTCCATTCCATTCCATTCTACTCGGGTTGATTCTATGCCATTCCGTTCCGCTCCATTCCGTTCCACGCTGGTTGGTTCAATTCCATTCTATTCTATTCTATTCCTTTCCCTTCCATTCCATTCCATTCCATTCCATTCTACTCGGGTTGATTCCATGCCATTCCGTTCCGTTCCATTCCGTCCCATCCCGACCCGTCCCATCCCGTCCCGTCCCGTCCCATCCCGTTCCGTTCCACATGGGTTGATTCAATTCCTTTCGGTTACATTGAATTCCATTCCATTCCATTCTACTCGTATTGATTCCATTCCATTCCATTCCATTCCATTCCATTCCATTCCATTCCATTCCATTCCATTCCATTCCATTGCGTTCCATTCGATTCGATTCCATTCCATTCCATTCCATTCCATTCCAATCCATTCCATTCTACTTGGGTTGATTCCATTCCATTCCATTCCATTCCATTCGATTCCATTCCATTCCATTCAATTCCATTCCATTCCATTCCATTCCATTCCATTCCATTCCATTCCATTCGATTCCATTCTGTTCTACTCGGGTTGATTCCACTCCATTCCATTCCATTCCATTCCAATCTATTCCATTCCATTCCATTCTATTCCATTCGTTTCCATTCCATTCCATTTCATTTTATTCCATTACATTCCATTCCATTCTATTCCATTGAATTCCATTCCATTCCATTCCATTCCATTCCATTCCATTCCATTCCATTCCATTCCGTTCTACTCGGGTTGATTCCACTCCATTCCATTCCATTCCATTCCATTCCATTCCACTCGGGTTGATCATTCCATTCCATTCCATTCCATTCCATTCCATTCCATTCCATTCCATTCCTTTCCATTTACTCCATTCCGTTCTACTCGGGTTGATTCCATTGAGTTTGGTTCCGTTCCGTTCCGTCCCGTCCCGTCCCGTCCCGTCCCGTCCCGTGCCGTTTTACTCAGGTTGATTCCTTTCCATTCCGTTCCGCTCGTTTTCGTTGCGTTCCATTCAGTTCCACGCGGGTTGGTTCAATTCCATTCTATTCTATTCTATTCCTTTCCATTCCATTCCATTCCATTCCATTCCATTCCATTCTACTCGGGTTGATTCCATGCCATTCCGTTCCGTTCCATTCCGTCCCATCCCGAACCGTCCCATCACGTCCCGTCCCGTCCCATCCCGTTCCGTTCCACATGGGTTGATTCAATTCCTTTCGGTTACATTGAATTCCATTCCATTCCATTCTACTCGGATTGATTCCATTCCATTCCATTCCATTCCATTCCATTCCATTCCATTCCATTCCATTCCATTCCATTCCTTTCCATTCCAATCCATTCCATGCTACTCGGGTTGATTCCATTCCATTCCATTCCATTCCATTCCATTCCATTCCATTCCATTCCATTCCATTCCATTCCATTTCATTCCATTCCATTCCATTTCATTCCATTCCATTCCATTCCATTCCATTCCATTCCATTCCATTCCATTCCATTAGATTCCATTCCATTCCATTCCATTCCATTCCATTCCGTTCTACTCGGGTTGATTCCATTCTATTCCATTCCATTCCGTTCGATTCCATTTGATTCCATTTGATTCCATTCCATTCCATTCCATTCCCTTCCATTCCATTCTATTCCATTGAATTCCATTCCATTCCATTCCATTCCATTCCATTCCGTTCTACTCTGATTGATTCCATTAAATTCCATTCCATTCCATTCCGTTCTACTCTGATTGATTCCATTAAATTCCATTCCATTCCATTCCATTCGATTCCATTCCATTCCATTCCATTCCATTCCATTCCATTGCATTCCATTCCATTCCAATACATTCCATTCTACTCTGGTTGATTCCATTCCATTCCATTCCATTCCATTCCATTCGATTCCATTCCATTCCATTCCATTCCAAACCATTCCATTCTACTCGGGTTCATCATTCCATTCCATTCCATTCCATTCCATTCCACTCGGGTTCATTCCATTCCATTCCATTCCATTCCATTCCATTCCATTCCATTCCACTCGGGTGCATTCCATTCCATTCCATTCCATTCCATTCCATTCCATTCCATTCCATTCCATTCCATTCCATTCCGTTCTGCTCAGGTTGATTTCCATTCCATTCCATTCCATTCCATTCCATTCCATTCCATTCCATTCCATTCCATTCCATTCCATTCCTTTCCATTCCATTCCATTCCGTTCTACTCGGCTTGAATCCATTGAGTTCCGTTCCGTTCCGTTCCGTCCCGACACGTCCCGTCCCGTCCCGTCCCGTCCCGTCCCGTCCCGTGCCGTTTTACTCGGGTTGATTCCTTTCCATTCCGTTCCGCTCGTTTCCGTTACGTTCCATTCCGTTCCAAGCGGGTTGGTTCAATTCCATTCTATTCTATTCTATTCCTTTCCCTTCCATTCCATTCCATTCCATTCCATTCTACTCGGGTTGATTCTATGCCATTCCGTTCCGCTCCATTCCGTTCCACGCTGGTTGGTTCAATTCCATTCTATTCTATTCTATTCCTTTCCCTTCCATTCCATTCCATTCCATTCCATTCTAGTCGGGTTGATTCCATGCCATTCCGTTCCGTTCCATTCCGTCCCATCCCGACCCGTCCCATCCCGTCCCGTCCCGTCCCATCCCGTTCCATTCCACATGGGTTGATTCAATTCCTTTCGGTTACATTGAATTCCATTCCATTCCATTCTACTCGGATTGATTCCATTCCATTCCATTCCATTCCATTCCATTCCATTCCATTCCATTCCATTCCATTCCATTGCGTTCCATTCGATTCGATTCCATTCCATTCCATTCCATTCCATTCCAATCCATTCCATTCTACTTGGGTTGATTCCATTCCACTCCATTCCATTCCATTCGATTCCATTCCATTCCATTCCATTCCATTCCATTCCATTCCATTCCATTCCATTCCATTCCATTCGATTCCATTCTGTTCTACTCGGGTTGATTCCACTCCATTCCATTCCATTCCATTCCAATCTATTCCATTCCATTCCATTCTATTCCATTCGTTTCCATTCCATTCCATTTCATTTTATTCCATTCCATTCCATTCCATTCTATTCCATTGAATTCCATTCCATTCCATTCCATTCCATTCCATTCCATTCCATTCCGTTCTACTCGGGTTGATTCCAATCCATTCCATTCCATTCCATTCCATTCCATTCCACTCGGGTTGATCATTCCATTCCATTCCATTCCATTCCATTCCATTCCATTCCATTCCATTCCATTCCATTCCATTCCTTTCCATTTACTCCATTCCGTTCTACTCGGGTTGATTCCATTGAGTTTGGTTCCGTTCCGTTCCATCCCGTCCCGTCCCGTCCCGTCCCGTCCCGTGCCGTTTTACTCAGGTTGATTCCTTTCCATTCCGTTCCGCTCGTTTTCGTTGCGTTCCATTCCGTTCCACGCGGGTTGGTTCAATTCCATTCTATTCTATTCTATTCCTTTCCATTCCATTCCATTCCATTCTACTCGGGTTGATTCCATGCCATTCCGTTCCGTTCCATTCCGTCCCATCCCGAACCGTCCCATCACGTCCCGTCCCGTCCCATCCCGTTCCGTTCCACATGGGTTGATTCAATTCCTTTCGGTTACATTGAATTCCATTCCATTCCATTCTACTCGGATTGATTCCATTCCATTCCATTCCATTCCATTCCATTCCATTCCATTCCATTCCATTCCATTCCTTTCCATTCCAATCCATTCCATGCTACTCGGGTTGATTCCATTCCATTCCATTCCATTCCATTCCATTCCATTCCATTCCATTCCATTCCATTTCATTCCATTCCATTCCATTTCATTCCATTCCATTCCATTCCATTCCATTCCATTCCATTCCATTCCATTCCATTAGATTCCATTCCATTCCATTCCATTCCATTCCATTCCGTTCTACTCGGGTTGATTCCATTCTATTCCATTCCATTCCGTTCGATTCCATTTGATTCCATTTGATTCCATTCCATTCCATTCCATTCCCTTCCATTCCATTCTATTCCATTGAATTCCATTCCATTCCATTCCATTCCATTCCATTCCGTTCTACTCTGATTGATTCCATTAAATTCCATTCCATTCCATTCCGTTCTACTCTGATTGATTCCATTAAATTCCATTCCATTCCATTCCATTCGATTCCATTCCATTCCATTCCATTCCATTCCATTCCATTGCATTCCATTCCATTCCAATACATTCCATTCTACTCTGGTTGATTCCATTCCATTCCATTCCATTCCATTCGTCTCCATTCGATTCCATTGGATTCCATTCCATTCCATTCCATGGAATTCCATTCCATTCCACTCCATTCCATTCCATTCCATTAAATTCCATTAAATTCCATTCCATTCCATTCCGTTCTACTCGGGTTGATTCCATTCCATTCCATTCCATTCCATTCCATTCCATTCCATTCCATTCCACTCCATTCCATTCGATTCCATTCGATTCCATTCCATTCCATTCCATTCCATTCCAATCCATTCTATTCTACTCGGGTTGATTCCATTCCATTCCATTCCATTCCATTCCATTCCATTCCATTCCATTCCATTCCATTCCATAGCATTCCATTCGATTCCATTAGATTCCATTCCATTAAATTCCATTCCATTCCATTCCATTCCATTCCGTTCCACTCGGGTTGATTCCATTCTATTCCATTCCATTCCATTCGATTCCATTCGATATCATTCGATTCCATTCCATCCCATTCCATTCCGTTCTACTCGGGTTGATTCCATTCCATTTCATTCCATTCCATTCCATTCCATTTCTTTCGATTCCATTCGTTTCCATTCCATTCCATTCCATTCCAATCCATTCCATTCTACTCGGGTTGATTCCATTCCATTCCATTCCATTCCATTCTATTCCATTCCATTCCATTCCACTCGATTCCATTCCATTCCACTCGATTCCATTCCATTCCTTTCCATTCCATTCCAATCCATTCCATTCTACTCGGGTGGATTCCATTCCATTCCATTCCATTCCATTCCATTCCATTCCATTCCATTCCATTCCATTCCATTCGATTCCATTCCATTGCATTCCATTCCATTCCATTCCATTCCATTCCGTTCTAGTCGGGTTGATTCCATTCTATTCCATTCCATTCCATTCCATTCCATTCCATTCCATTCCATTCCATTCCATTCCATTCCATTCTATTCCATTCCATTCTACTCCATTGAATTCCATTCCATTCCATTCAATTCCATTCCATTCCATTCCTTTCCATTCCATTTAGTTCTACTCGGGTTGATTCCATTCCATTCCATTCCATTCCATTCCATTCCATTCCATTCCATTCCATTCCATTCCATTCCGTTACTTTCCATTCCATTCCATTCCAATCCATTCCATTCTACTCGGGTTGACTCCATTCCATTCCATTCCATTCCATTCCATTCCATTCCATTCCATTCCATTCCATTCCATTCCATTCCATTCCATTCCATTCCATTCCATTCCATTCCATTCCATTCCATTCCATTTACTCCATTCCGTTCTACTCGGGTTGATTCCATTGAGTTTGGTTCCGTCCCGTCCCGTCCCGTCCCGTCCCGTCCCGTGCCGTTTTACTCAGGTTGATTCCTTTCCATTCCCTTCCGCTCGTTTCCTTTAGTTTCCATTCCGTTCCACGCGGGTTGGTTCAATTCCATTCTATTCTATTCTATTCCTTTCCCTTCCATTCCATTCCATTCCATTCCATTCTACTCGGGTTGATTCCATGCCATTCCGTTCCGTTCCATTCCGTCCCATCCCGATCCGTCCCATCCCGTCCTGTCCCGTCCCATCCCGTTCCATTCCACATGGGTTGATTCAATTCCTTTCGGTTAGATTGAACTCCATTCCATTCCATTCTACTCGGATTGACTCCATTCCATTCCATTCCATTCCATTCCATTCCATTCCATTCCATTCCATTCCAATCCATTCCATTCTACTCGGGTTGATTCCATTCTATTCCATTCCATTCCATTCCATTCCATTCCATTCCATTCCATTTCATTCCATTCCATTCCATTCCATTCCATTCCATTCCATTCCATTCCATTCCATTCGATTCCATTCCATTCCATTCCATTCCATTCCATCCCATTCCATTCCATTCCATTCCATTCCGTTCTACTCGGGTTGATTCCATTCTATTCCTTTCCATTCCGTTCGATTCCATTTGATTCCATTCGATTCCATTCCATTCCATTACATTCCCTTCCATTCCATTCTATTCCATTGAATTCCATTCCATTCCATTCCATTCCATTCCATTCCATTCCATTCGTCTGCATTCGATTCCATTCCATTCCATTCCATTCTATTCCATTGAATTCCATTGAATTCCATTCCATTCCATTCCATTCCATTCCATTCGATTCCATTCCATTCCATTCCATTCCATTCGATTCCATTCCATTCCATTCCATTCCATTCCATTCCATTCCATTCCATTCCAATCTATTCCATTCCATTCCATTCTATTCCATTCGTTTCCATTCCATTCCATTTCATTTTATTCCATTACATTCCATTCCATTCTATTCCATTGAATTCCATTCCATTCCATTCCATTCCATTCCATTCCATTCCATTCCATTCCGTTCTACTCGGGTTGATTCCACTCCATTCCATTCCATTCCATTCCATTCCATTCCACTCGGGTTGATCATTCCATTCCATTCCATTCCATTCCATTCCATTCCATTCCATTCCATTCCATTCCATTCCGTTCCATTCCACTCGGGCTCATTCCATTCCATTCCATTCAATTCCATTCCATTCCATTCCATTGCATTCCATTCCATTCCATTCCATTCCGTTCTACTCGGTTTGATTTCCATTCCATTCCATTCCATTCCATTCCATTCCATTCCATTCCATTCCATTCCATTCCATTCCATTCCTTTCCATTTACTCCATTCCGTTCTACTCGGGTTGATTCCATTGAGTTTGGTTCCGTTCCGTTCCGTCCCGTCCCGTCCCGTCCCGTCCCGTCCCGTGCCGTTTTACTCAGGTTGATTCCTTTCCATTCCGTTCCGCTCGTTTTCGTTGCGTTCCATTCCGTTCCACACGGGTTGGTTCAATTCCACTCTATTCTATTCTATTCCTTTCCATTCCATTCCATTCCATTCCATTCCATTCTACTCGGGTTGATTCCATGCCATTCCGTTCCGTTCCATTCCGTCCCATCCCGAACCGTCCCATCACGTCCCGTCCCGTCCCATCCCGTTCCGTTCCACATGGGTTGATTCAATTCCTTTCGGTTACATTGAATTCCATTCCATTCCATTCTACTCGGATTGATTCCATTCCATTCCATTCCATTCCATTCCATTCCATTCCATTCCATTCCATTCCAATCTATTCCATTCCATTCCATTCTATTCCATTCGTTTCCATTCCATTCCATTTCATTTTATTCCATTACATTCCATTCCATTCTATTCCATTGAATTCCATTCCATTCCATTCCATTCCATTCCATTCCATTCCATTCCATTCCGTTCTACTCGGGTTGATTCCACTCCATTCCATTCCATTCCATTCCATTCCATTGCACTCGGGTTGATCATTCCATTCCATTCCATTCCATTCCATTCCATTCCATTCCATTCCATTCCGTTCTACTCGGGTTGATTCCATTCTATTCCATTCCATTCCGTTCGATTCCATTTGATTCCATTCGATTCCATTCCATTCCATTCCATTCCCTTCCATTCCATTCTATTCCATTGAATTCCATTCCATTCCATTCCATTCCATTCCATTCCGTTCTACTCTGATTGATTCCATTAAATTCCATTCCATTCCATTCCGTTCTACTCTGATTGATTCCATTAAATTCCATTCCATTCCATTCCATTCGATTCCATTCCATTCCATTCCATTCCATTCCATTCCATTGCATTCCATTCCATTCCAATACATTCCATTCTACTCTGGTTGATTCCATTCCATTCCATTCCATTCCATTCCATTCGTCTCCATTCGATTCCATTCGATTCCATTCCATTCCATTCCATGGAATTCCATTCCATTCCACTCCATTCCATTCCATTCCATTCCATTCCATTCCATTCCATTCCATTCCATTCCGTTCTACTCGGGTTGATTCCATTCCATTCCATTCCATTCCATTCCATTCCATTCCATTCCATTCCATTCCACTCCATTCCATTCGATTCCATTCGATTCCATTCCATTCCATTCCATTCCATTCCAATCCATTCCATTCTACTCGGGTTGATTCCATTCCATTCCATTCCATTCCATTCCATTCCATTCCATTCCATTCCATTCCATAGCATTCCATTCGATTCCATTAGATTCCATTCCATTCCATTCCATTCCATTCCATTCCATTCCATTCCATTCCGTTCCACTCGGGTTGATTCCATTCTATTCCATTCCATTCCATTCGATTCCATTCGATATCATTCGATTCCATTCCATCCCATTCCATTCCATTCCATTCCGTTCTACTCGGGTTGATTCCATTCCATTTCATTCCATTCCATTCCATTCCATTTCTTTCGATTCCATTCGTTTCCATTCCATTCCATTCCATTCCAATCCATTCCATTCTACTCGGGTTGATTCCATTCCATTCCATTCCATTCCATTCCATTCCATTCCATTCCATTCCACTCGATTCCATTCCATTCCACTCGATTCCATTCCATTCCTTTCCATTCCATTCCAATCCATTCCATTCTACTCGGGTGGATTCCATTCCATTCCATTCCATTCCATTCCATTCCATTCCATTCCATTCGATTCCATTCCATTCCATTCCATTCCATTCCATTCCATTCCATTCCGTTCTAGTCGGGTTGATTCCATTCTATTCCATTCCATTCCATTCCATTCCATTCCATTCCATTCCATTCCATTCCATTCTATTCCATTCCATTCTACTCCATTGAATTCCATTCCATTCCATTCAATTCCATTCCATTCCATTCCTTTCCATTCCATTTAGTTCTACTCGGGTTGATTCCATTCCATTCCATTCCATTCCATTCCATTCCATTCCATTCCATTCCATTCCATTCCATTCCATTCCATTACTTTCCATTCCATTCCATTCCAATCCATTCCATTCTACTCGGGTTGACTCCATTCCATTCCATTCCATTCCATTCCATTCCATTCCATTATATTCCATTCTATTCCATTCGATTCCGTTCGATTCCATTCCATTCCATTCCATTCCATTCCATTCCATTCCATTCCATTCCATTCCATTCCATTCCATTCGATTCCATTCCATTCCATTCCATTCCATTCCATTCCATTCCATTCCATTCCATTCCATTCCATTCCATTCCATTCCATTTACTCCATTCCGTTCTACTCGGGTTGATTCCATTGAGTTTGGTTCCGTCCCGTCCCGTCCCGTCCCGTCCCGTCCCGTCCCGTGCCGTTTTACTCAGGTTGATTCCTTTCCATTCCGTTCCGCTCGTTTCCTTTAGTTTCCATTCCGTTCCACGCGGGTTGGTTCAATTCCATTCTATTCTATTCTATTCCTTTCCCTTCCATTCCATTCCATTCCATTCCATTCTACTCGGGTTGATTCCATGCCAATCCGTTCCGTTCCATTCCGTCCCATCCCGATCCGTCCCATCCCGTCCTGTCCCGTCCCATCCCGTTCCATTCCACATGGGTTGATTCAATTCCTTTCGGTTAGATTGAACTCCATTCCATTCCATTCTACTCGGATTGACTCCATTCCATTCCATTCCATTCCATTCCATTCCATTCCATTCCATTCCATTCCAATCCATTCCATTCTACTCGGGTTGATTCCATTCTATTCCATTCCATTCCATTCCATTCCATTCCATTCCATTCCATTCCATTCCATTCCATTTCATTCCATTCCATTCCATTCCATTCCATTCCATTCCATTCCATTCCTCTCGATTCCATTCCATTCCATTCCATTCCATTCCATTCCATTCCATTCCATTCCATTCCATTCCAATCCATTCCATTCTACTCGGGTTGATTCCATTCCGTTCCATTCCATTCCATTCCATTCCATTCCATTCCATTCCATTCCATTCCATTCCATTCCATTCTATTCCTTTCGATTCCATTCCATTCCATTAAATTCCATTCCATTCCATTCCATTCCATTCCATTCCATTCCGTTCTACTCGGGTTGATTCCACTCCATTCCATTCCATTCCATTCCATACCATTCCATTCGATTCCATTCGATTCCATTCCATTCCATTCCATTCCATTCCATTCCATTCCATTCCATTCCATTCCATTCCATTCCGTTCTAGTCGGGTTGATTCCATTCTATTCCATTCCATTCCATTCCATTGCATTCCATTCGATTCCATTCCATTCCATTCCATTCAATTCCATTCCATTCTACTCCATTGAATTCCATTCCATTCCATTCAATTCCATTCCTTTCCATCCCTTTCCATTCCATTTAGTTCTACTCGGGTTCATTCCATTACATTCCATTCCATTCCATTCCATTCCATTCCATTCAATTGCATTCCATTCCGTTACTTACCATTCCATTCCATTCCAATCCATTCCATTCTACTCGGGTTGACTCCATTCCATTCCATTCCTTTCCATTCCATTATATTCCATTCTATTCCATTCGATTCCGTTCGATTCGATTCCATTCCATTCCATTGCATTCCATTCCATTCCATTCCATTCCATTCCGTTCTACTCGGGTTGATTCCATTCCATTCCTTTCCATTCCATTCCATTCCATTCCATTCCATTCCATTCCATTCCATTCCCTTCCATTCCATTCCATTCCAATCCATTCCATTCTACTCGGGTTGATTCCATTCCATTCCATTGCACTCGACTCCATTCGATTCCATTCGATTCCACTCTATTCCATTCCGTTCCATTCCATTCCATTCCATTCCATTCTATTCCATTGAATTCCATTCCATTCCATTCCATTCCAATCCATTCCATTCCATTCCATTCCATTCCATTCCATTCCATTCCGTTCTACTCGGGTTGATTCCATTCCATTACATTCCATTACATTCCATTCCATTCCATTCCATTCCATTCCATTCCAATCTATTCCATTCTATTCAATTCGATTCCATTCGATTCCATTCAATTACATTCAATTCCATTCCATTCCATTCCAATCCATTCCATTCTACTCGGGTTGATTACACTCCATTCCATTCCATTCCATTCCATTCCATTCCATTCCATTCCATTCCATTCCATTCCATTCCATTCCATTCCATTCGATTCCATTCCATTCCATTCCATTCCATTCCATTCCATTCCATTCCAATCTATTCCATTCGATTCCATTCCATTCCATTCCATTCCATTCCAATCCATTCCATTCTACTCGGGTTGATTCCATTCCGTTCCATTCCATTCCATTCCATTCCATTCCATTCCATTCCATTCCATTCCATTCCATTCCATTCTATTCCTTTCGATTCCATTCCATTCCATTAAATTCCATTCCATTCCATTCCATTCCATTCCATTCCATTCCGTTCTACTCGGGTTGATTCCACTCCATTCCATTCCATTCCATTCCATACCATTCCATTCGATTCCATTCGATTCCATTCCATTCCATTCCATTCCATTCCATTCCATTCCATTCCATTCCATTCCATTCCATTCCGTTCTAGTCGGGTTGATTCCATTCTATTCCATTCCATTCCATTCCATTGCATTCCATTCGATTCCATTCCATTCCATTCCATTCAATTCCATTCCATTCTACTCCATTGAATTCCATTCCATTCCATTCAATTCCATTCCTTTCCATCCCTTTCCATTCCATTTAGTTCTACTCGGGTTCATTCCATTACATTCCATTCCATTCCATTCCATTCCATTCCATTCAATTGCATTCCATTCCGTTACTTACCATTCCATTCCATTCCAATCCATTCCATTCTACTCGGGTTGACTCCATTCCATTCCATTCCTTTCCATTCCATTATATTCCATTCTATTCCATTCGATTCCGTTCGATTCGATTCCATTCCATTCCATTGCATTCCATTCCATTCCATTCCATTCCATTCCGTTCTACTCGGGTTGATTCCATTCCATTCCTTTCCATTCCATTCCATTCCATTCCATTCCATTCCATTCCATTCCATTCCCTTCCATTCCATTCCATTCCAATCCATTCCATTCTACTCGGGTTGATTCCATTCCATTCCATTGCACTCGACTCCATTCGATTCCATTCGATTCCACTCTATTCCATTCCGTTCCATTCCATTCCATTCCATTCCATTCTATTCCATTGAATTCCATTCCATTCCATTCCATTCCAATCCATTCCATTCCATTCCATTCCATTCCATTCCATTCCATTCCGTTCTACTCGGGTTGATTCCATTCCATTACATTCCATTACATTCCATTCCATTCCATTCCATTCCATTCCATTCCAATCTATTCCATTCTATTCAATTCGATTCCATTCGATTCCATTCAATTACATTCAATTCCATTCCATTCCATTCCAATCCATTCCATTCTACTCGGGTTGATTACACTCCATTCCATTCCATTCCATTCCATTCCATTCCATTCCATTCCATTCCATTCCATTCCATTCCATTCCATTCCATTCGATTCCATTCCATTCCATTCCATTCCATTCCATTCCATTCCATTCCAATCTATTCCATTCGATTCCATTCCATTCCATTCCATTCCATTCCATTCCATTCCATTCCATTCCAATCCATTCCATTCTACTCGTGTTGATTCCATTCCATTCCATTCCATTCCATTCCATTCCATTCCATTCCATTCCATTCCATTCCATTCCATTCCATTCCATTCCATTCCGTTCTACTCGGGTTGATTCCATTCTATTCCATTCCATTCCATTCGATTCCATTCGATTCCATTCGATTCCATTCGATTCCATTCCATTCCATTCCATTCCATTCCATTCCATTCTATTCCATTCCATTCCATTCCATTCCATTCCATTCCATTCAAATCCATTCCCTTCCATTCTATTCGGGTTGATTCCATTCCATTCCATTCCATTCCATTCCATTCCATTCCATTCCATTCCATTCCATTCCATTCCATTGCATTCCATTCGATTCCATTCGATTCCATTCCATTCCATTCCATTCCATTCCATTCCATTCCATTCTATTCCATTCCATTCCATTCCATTCCATTCAATTCCATTCCATTCCATTCCGTTCCACTCGGGTTGATTCCATTCTATTCCATTCCATTCCATTCGATTCCATTCGATATCATTCGATTCCATTCCATTCCATTCCATTTCATTCCATTCCATTCCATTCCATTCTGTTCCATTCCATTCCATTCCATTCCACTCTATTCCATTCCATTCCATTCCGTTCTACTCGGGTTGATTCCATTCCATTCCATTTCATTCCATTCCATTCCATTCCATTCCATTCGATTCCATTCGATTCCATTCCATTCCATTCCATTCCAATCCATTCCATTCTACTCGGGTTGATTCCATTCCATTCCATTCCATTCCATTCCATTCCATTCCATTCCATTCCATTCCACTCGATTCCATTCCATTCCATTCCATTCCATTCCAATCCATTCCATTCTACTCGGGTGGATTCCATTCCATTCCATTCCTTTCCATTCCATTCCATTCCATTCCATTCCATTCCATTCCATTCGGTTCCATTCCATTCCATTCCATTCCATTCCATTCCATTCCATTCCATTCCATTCCGTTCTAATCGGGTTGATTCCATTCTATTCCATTCCATTCCATTCCATTCCATTCCATTCCATTCCATTCCATTCCATTCTATTCCATTCCATTCTACTCCATTGAATTCCATTCCATTCCATTCTATTCCATTCCATTCCATTCCTTTCCATTCCATTTAGTTCTACTCGGGTTGATTCCATTCCATTCCATTCCATTCCATTCCATTCCATTCCATTCCAATCCATTCCATTCTACTCGGGTTGATTCCATTCCATTCCATTCCATTCCATTCCATTCCATTCCATTCCATTCCATTCCTTTCTATTCCATTCCATTCCATTCCATTCCATTCCATTCCATTCCATTCCATTCCATTCCATTCCATTCCATTCCATTCCATTCCATTCGATTCCATTCGATTCCATTCCATTCCATTCCATTCCATTCCATTCCATTCCAAACCATTCCTTTCTACTCGGGTTCCTCATTCCATTCCATTCCATTCCATTCCATTCCACTCGGGTTCTTTCCATTCCATTCCATTCCATTCCATTCCATTCCATTCCATTCCATTCCATTCCGTTATACTCAGGTTGATTTCCATTCCATTCCATTCCATTCCATTCCATTCCATTCCATTCCATTCCATTCCATTCCATTCCTCTCCATTCCATTCTGCTCGGGTTGATTCCATGCCGTTCCGTTCCGTTCCATTCCGTCCCATCCCGACGCATCCCGTCCCGTTCCGTCCCGTCAAATTCCGTTCCTTTCTTATCGGGTTGATTCCGTTCCATTCCGTTCCGTTCCTTTCCGTTCCATTCCATTCCGTTACACGCGGGTTGATTCAATTCCATTCTATTACATTGAATTCCATTCAATTCCACTCCATTCCATTCTACTCGGATTGATTGAATTCCATTCCAATCCATTCCAGTCCATTCCAATCCATTCCATTCTACTCGGGTTGATTCCATTCCATTCCATTCCATTCCATTCCATTCCATTCCATTCCATTCCATTCCATTCCATTCCATTGCGTTCCATTCGATTCGATTCCATTCCATTCCATTCCATTCCATTCCAATCCATTCCATTCTACTTGGGTTGATTCCATTCCATTCCATTCCATTCCATTCCATTCCATTCGATTCCATTCCATTCCATTCCATTCCATTCCATTCCATTCCATTCCATTCCATTCCATTCCATTCCATTCTGTTCTACTCGGTTTGATTCCACTCCATTCCATTCCATTCTATTCCATTCCATTCCATTCGATTCCATTCTACTCGTATTGATTGAATTCCATTCCAATCCATTCCAGTCCATTCCAATCCATTCCATTCTACTCGGGTTGATTCCATTCCATTCCATTCCATTCCATTCCATTCCATTCCATTCCATTGCGTTCCATTCGATTCGATTCCATTCCATTCCATTCCATTCCATTCCAATCCATTCCATTCTACTTGGGTTGATTCCATTCCATTCCATTCCATTCCATTCCATTCCATTCGATTCCATTCGATTCGATTCCATTCCATTCCATTCCATTCCATTCCATTCCATTCCATTCCATTCCATTCCATTATGTTCTACTCGGTTTGATTCCACTCCATTCCATTCCATTCCATTCCATTCTATTCCATTCCATTCCATTCCATTCCATTCCATTCCATTCCGTTCTACTCGGGTTGATTCCACTCCATTCCATTCCATTCCATTCCATAACATTCCATTCGATTCCATTCGATTCCATTCCATTCCATTCCATTCCATTCCATTCCATTCCATTCCATTCCATTCCATTCCATTCCATTCCGTTCTAGTCGGGTTGATTCCATTCTATTCCATTCCATTCCATTCCATTGCATTCCATTCGATTCCATTCCATTCCATTCCATTCAATTCCATTCCATTCTACTCCATTGAATTCCATTCCATTCCATTCAATTCCATTCCTTTCCATCCCTTTCCATTCCATTTAGTTCTACTCGGGTTCATTCCATTACATTCCATTCCATTCCATTCCATTCCATTCCATTCAATTCCATTCCATTCCGTTACTTTCCATTCCATTCCATTCCAATCCATTCCATTCTACTCGGGTTGACTCCATTCCATTCCATTCCTTTCCATTCCATTATATTCCATTCTATTCCATTCGATTCCGTTCGATTCGATTCCATTCCATTCCATTGCATTCCATTCCATTCCATTCCATTCCATTCCGTTCTACTCGGGTTGATTCCATTCCATTCCTTTCCATTCCATTCCATTCCATTCCATTCCATTCCATTCCATTCCATTCCCTTCCATTCCATTCCATTCCAATCCATTCCATTCTACTCGGGTTGATTCCATTCCATTCCATTGCACTCGACTCCATTCGATTCCATTCGATTCCACTCCATTCCATTCCGTTCCATTCCATTCCATTCCATTCCATTCTATTCCATTGAATTCCATTCCATTCCATTCCATTCCAATCCATTCCATTCCATTCCATTCCATTCGATTCCATTCCATTCCATTCCATTCCATTCCATTCCATTCCATTCCAATCTATTCCATTCGATTCCATTCCATTCCATTCCATTCCATTCCATTCCATTCCATTCCATTCCAATCCATTCCATTCTACTCGTGTTGATTCCATTCCATTCCATTCCATTCCATTCCATTCCATTCCATTCCATTCCATTCCATTCCATTCCATTCCATTCCATTCCGTTCTACTCGGGTTGATTCCATTCTATTCCATTCCATTCCATTCGATTCCATTCGATTCCATTCGATTCCATTCGATTCCATTCCGTTCCATTCCATTCCATTGCATTCCATTCGATTCCATTCCATTCCATTCCATTCCATTCCATTCCATTCCATTCCATTCCATTCCATTCCATTCCATTCCATTCTGTTCTACTCGGTTTGATTCCACTCCATTCCATTCCATTCCATTCCATTCTATTCCATTCCATTCCATTCGATTCCATTCTACTCGTATTGATTGAATTCCATTCCAATCCATTCCAGTCCATTCCAATCCATTCCATTCTACTCGGGTTGATTCCATTCCATTCCATTCCATTCCATTCCATTCCATTCCATTCCATTCCATTGCGTTCCATTCGATTCCATTCCATTCCATTCCATTCCATTCCATTCCAATCCATTCCATTCTACTTGGGTTGATTCCATTCCATTCCATTCCATTCCATTCCATTCCATTCGATTCCATTCGATTCGATTCCATTCCATTCCATTCCATTCCATTCCATTCCATTCCATTCCATTCCATTATGTTCTACTCGGTTTGATTCCACTCCATTCCATTCCATTCCATTCCATTCTATTCCATTCCATTCCATTCCATTCCATTCCATTCCATTCCGTTCTACTCGGGTTGATTCCACTCCATTCCATTCCATTCCATTCCATAACATTCCATTCGATTCCATTCGATTCCATTCCATTCCATTCCATTCCATTCCATTCCATTCCATTCCATTCCATTCCATTCCATTCCATTCCGTTCTAGTCGGGTTGATTCCATTCTATTCCATTCCATTCCATTCCATTGCATTCCATTCGATTCCATTCCATTCCATTCCATTCAATTCCATTCCATTCTACTCCATTGAATTCCATTCCATTCCATTCAATTCCATTCCTTTCCATCCCTTTCCATTCCATTTAGTTCTACTCGGGTTCATTCCATTACATTCCATTCCATTCCATTCCATTCCATTCCATTCAATTCCATTCCATTCCGTTACTTTCCATTCCATTCCATTCCAATCCATTCCATTCTACTCGGGTTGACTCCATTCCATTCCATTCCTTTCCATTCCATTATATTCCATTCTATTCCATTCGATTCCGTTCGATTCGATTCCATTCCATTCCATTGCATTCCATTCCATTCCATTCCATTCCATTCCGTTCTACTCGGGTTGATTCCATTCCATTCCTTTCCATTCCATTCCATTCCATTCCATTCCATTCCATTCCATTCCATTCCCTTCCATTCCATTCCATTCCAATCCATTCCATTCTACTCGGGTTGATTCCATTCCATTCCATTGCACTCGACTCCATTCGATTCCATTCGATTCCACTCCATTCCATTCCGTTCCATTCCATTCCATTCCATTCCATTCTATTCCATTGAATTCCATTCCATTCCATTCCATTCCAATCCATTCCATTCCATTCCATTCCATTCGATTCCATTCCATTCCATTCCATTCCATTCCATTCCATTCCATTCCAATCTATTCCATTCGATTCCATTCCATTCCATTCCATTCCATTCCATTCCATTCCATTCCATTCCATTCCAATCCATTCCATTCTACTCGTGTTGATTCCATTCCATTCCATTCCATTCCATTCCATTCCATTCCATTCCATTCCATTCCATTCCATTCCATTCCATTCCATTCCATTCCGTTCTACTCGGGTTGATTCCATTCTATTCCATTCCATTCCATTCGATTCCATTCGATTCCATTCGATTCCATTCGATTCCATTCCATTCCATTCCATTCCATTCCATTCCATTCTATTCCATTCCATTCCATTCCATTCCATTCCATTCCATTCAAATCCATTCCCTTCCATTCTATTCGGGTTGATTCCATTCCATTCCATTCCATTCCATTCCATTCCATTCCATTCCATTCCATTCCATTCCATTCCATTCCATTGCATTCCATTCGATTCCATTCGATTCCATTCCATTCCATTCCATTCCATTCCATTCCATTCCATTCTATTCCATTCCATTCCATTCCATTCCATTCAATTCCATTCCATTCCATTCCGTTCCACTCGGGTTGATTCCATTCTATTCCATTCCATTCCATTCGATTCCATTCGATATCATTCGATTCCATTCCATTCCATTCCATTTCATTCCATTCCATTCCATTCCATTCTGTTCCATTCCATTCCATTCCATTCCATTCTATTCCATTCCATTCCATTCCGTTCTACTCGGGTTGATTCCGTTCCATTCCATTTCATTCCATTCCATTCCATTCCATTCCATTCGATTCCATTCGATTCCATTCCATTCCATTCCATTCCAATCCATTCCATTCTACTCGGGTTGATTCCATTCCATTCCATTCCATTCCATTCCATTCCATTCCATTCCATTCCACTCGATTCCATTCCATTCCATTCCATTCCATTCCAATCCATTCCATTCTACTCGGGTGGATTCCATTCCATTCCATTCCTTTCCATTCCATTCCATTCCATTCCATTCCATTCCATTCCATTCGGTTCCATTCCATTCCATTCCATTCCATTCCATTCCATTCCATTCCATTCCATTCCATTCCGTTCTAATCGGGTTGATTCCATTCTATTCCATTCCATTCCATTCCATTCCATTCCATTCCATTCCATTCCATTCCATTCTATTCCATTCCATTCTACTCCATTGAATTCCATTCCATTCCATTCTATTCCATTCCATTCCATTCCTTTCCATTCCATTTAGTTCTACTCGGGTTGATTCCATTCCATTCCATTCCATTCCATTCCATTCCATTCCATTCCAATCCATTCCATTCTACTCGGGTTGATTCCATTCCATTCCATTCCATTCCATTCCATTCCATTCCATTCCATTCCATTCCATTCCTTTCTATTCCATTCCATTCCATTCCATTCCATTCCATTCCATTCCATTCCATTCCATTCCATTCAATTCCATTCCATTCCATTCGATTCCATTCGATTCCATTCCATTCCATTCCATTCCATTCCATTCCATTCCATTCCAAACCATTCCTTTCTACTCGGGTTCCTCATTCCATTCCATTCTATTCCATTCCATTCCGTTCCACTCGGGTTGATTCCATTCTATTCCATTCCATTCCATTCGATTCCATTCGATATCATTCGATTCCATTCCATTCCATTCCATTTCATTCCATTCCATTCCATTCCATTCTGTTCCATTCCATTCCATTCCATTCCACTCTATTCCATTCCATTCCATTCCGTTCTACTCGGGTTGATTCCATTCCATTCCATTTCATTCCATTCCATTCCATTCCATTCCATTCGATTCCATTCGATTCCATTCCATTCCATTCCATTCCAATCCATTCCATTCTACTCGGGTTGATTCCATTCCATTCCATTCCATTCCATTCCATTCCATTCCATTCCATTCCATTCCACTCGATTCCATTCCATTCCATTCCATTCCATTCCAATCCATTCCATTCTACTCGGGTGGATTCCATTCCATTCCATTCCTTTCCATTCCATTCCATTCCATTCCATTCCATTCCATTCCATTCGGTTCCATTCCATTCCATTCCATTCCATTCCATTCCATTCCATTCCATTCCATTCCGTTCTAATCGGGTTGATTCCATTCTATTCCATTCCATTCCATTCCATTCCATTCCATTCCATTCCATTCCATTCCATTCCATTCTATTCCATTCCATTCTACTCCATTGAATTCCATTCCATTCCATTCTATTCCATTCCATTCCATTCCTTTCCATTCCATTTAGTTCTACTCGGGTTGATTCCATTCCATTCCATTCCATTCCATTCCATTCCATTCCATTCCAATCCATTCCATTCTACTCGGGTTGATTCCATTCCATTCCATTCCATTCCATTCCATTCCATTCCATTCCATTCCATTCCTTTCTATTCCATTCCATTCCATTCCATTCCATTCCATTCCATTCCATTCCATTCCATTCCATTCCATTCCATTCCATTCCATTCGATTCCATTCGATTCCATTCCATTCCATTCCATTCCATTCCATTCCATTCCAAACCATTCCTTTCTACTCGGGTTCCTCATTCCATTCCATTCCATTCCATTCCATTCCACTCGGGTTCTTTCCATTCCATTCCATTCCATTCCATTCCATTCCATTCCATTCCATTCCATTCCGTTATACTCAGGTTGATTTCCATTCCATTCCATTCCATTCCATTCCATTCCATTCCATTCCATTCCATTCCATTCCATTCCTCTCCATTCCATTCTGCTCGGGTTGATTCCATGCCGTTCCGTTCCGTTCCATTCCGTCCCATCCCGACGCATCCCGTCCCGTTCCGTCCCGTCAAATTCCGTTCCTTTCTTATCGGGTTGATTCCGTTCCATTCCGTTCCGTTCCTTTCCGTTCCATTCCATTCCGTTACACGCGGGTTGATTCAATTCCATTCTATTACATTGAATTCCATTCAATTCCACTCCATTCCATTCTACTCGGATTGATTGAATTCCATTCCAATCCATTCCAGTCCATTCCAATCCATTCCATTCTACTCGGGTTGATTCCATTCCATTCCATTCCATTCCATTCCATTCCATTCCATTCCATTCCATTCCATTCCATTCCATTCCATTCCATTCCATTGCGTTCCATTCGATTCGATTCCATTCCATTCCATTCCATTCCATTCCAATCCATTCCATTCTACTTGGGTTGATTCCATTCCATTCCATTCCATTCCATTCCATTCCATTCGATTCCATTCCATTCCATTCCATTCCATTCCATTCCATTCCATTCCATTCCATTCCATTCCATTCCATTCTGTTCTACTCGGTTTGATTCCACTCCATTCCATTCCATTCTATTCCATTCCATTCCATTCGATTCCATTCTACTCGTATTGATTGAATTCCATTCCAATCCATTCCAGTCCATTCCAATCCATTCCATTCTACTCGGGTTGATTCCATTCCATTCCATTCCATTCCATTCCATTCCATTCCATTCCATTGCGTTCCATTCGATTCGATTCCATTCCATTCCATTCCATTCCATTCCAATCCATTCCATTCTACTTGGGTTGATTCCATTCCATTCCATTCCATTCCATTCCATTCCATTCGATTCCATTCGATTCGATTCCATTCCATTCCATTCCATTCCATTCCATTCCATTCCATTCCATTCCATTCCATTATGTTCTACTCGGTTTGATTCCACTCCATTCCATTCCATTCCATTCCATTCTATTCCATTCCATTCCATTCCATTCCATTCCATTCCATTCCGTTCTACTCGGGTTGATTCCACTCCATTCCATTCCATTCCATTCCATAACATTCCATTCGATTCCATTCGATTCCATTCCATTCCATTCCATTCCATTCCATTCCATTCCATTCCATTCCATTCCATTCCATTCCATTCCGTTCTAGTCGGGTTGATTCCATTCTATTCCATTCCATTCCATTCCATTGCATTCCATTCGATTCCATTCCATTCCATTCCATTCAATTCCATTCCATTCTACTCCATTGAATTCCATTCCATTCCATTCAATTCCATTCCTTTCCATCCCTTTCCATTCCATTTAGTTCTACTCGGGTTCATTCCATTACATTCCATTCCATTCCATTCCATTCCATTCCATTCAATTCCATTCCATTCCGTTACTTTCCATTCCATTCCATTCCAATCCATTCCATTCTACTCGGGTTGACTCCATTCCATTCCATTCCTTTCCATTCCATTATATTCCATTCTATTCCATTCGATTCCGTTCGATTCGATTCCATTCCATTCCATTGCATTCCATTCCATTCCATTCCATTCCATTCCGTTCTACTCGGGTTGATTCCATTCCATTCCTTTCCATTCCATTCCATTCCATTCCATTCCATTCCATTCCATTCCATTCCCTTCCATTCCATTCCATTCCAATCCATTCCATTCTACTCGGGTTGATTCCATTCCATTCCATTGCACTCGACTCCATTCGATTCCATTCGATTCCACTCCATTCCATTCCGTTCCATTCCATTCCATTCCATTCCATTCTATTCCATTGAATTCCATTCCATTCCATTCCATTCCAATCCATTCCATTCCATTCCATTCCATTCGATTCCATTCCATTCCATTCCATTCCATTCCATTCCATTCCATTCCAATCTATTCCATTCGATTCCATTCCATTCCATTCCATTCCATTCCATTCCATTCCATTCCATTCCAATCCATTCCATTCTACTCGTGTTGATTCCATTCCATTCCATTCCATTCCATTCCATTCCATTCCATTCCATTCCATTCCATTCCATTCCATTCCATTCCATTCCATTCCGTTCTACTCGGGTTGATTCCATTCTATTCCATTCCATTCCATTCGATTCCATTCGATTCCATTCGATTCCATTCGATTCCATTCCATTCCATTCCATTCCATTGCATTCCATTCGATTCCATTCCATTCCATTCCATTCCATTCCATTCCATTCCATTCCATTCCATTCCATTCCATTCCATTCCATTCTGTTCTACTCGGTTTGATTCCACTCCATTCCATTCCATTCCATTCCATTCTATTCCATTCCATTCCATTCGATTCCATTCTACTCGTATTGATTGAATTCCATTCCAATCCATTCCAGTCCATTCCAATCCATTCCATTCTACTCGGGTTGATTCCATTCCATTCCATTCCATTCCATTCCATTCCATTCCATTCCATTCCATTGCGTTCCATTCGATTCGATTCCATTCCATTCCATTCCATTCCATTCCAATCCATTCCATTCTACTTGGGTTGATTCCATTCCATTCCATTCCATTCCATTCCATTCCATTCGATTCCATTCGATTCGATTCCATTCCATTCCATTCCATTCCATTCCATTCCATTCCATTCCATTCCATTATGTTCTACTCGGTTTGATTCCACTCCATTCCATTCCATTCCATTCCATTCTATTCCATTCCATTCCATTCCATTCCATTCCATTCCATTCCGTTCTACTCGGGTTGATTCCACTCCATTCCATTCCATTCCATTCCATAACATTCCATTCGATTCCATTCGATTCCATTCCATTCCATTCCATTCCATTCCATTCCATTCCATTCCATTCCATTCCATTCCATTCCATTCCGTTCTAGTCGGGTTGATTCCATTCTATTCCATTCCATTCCATTCCATTGCATTCCATTCGATTCCATTCCATTCCATTCCATTCAATTCCATTCCATTCTACTCCATTGAATTCCATTCCATTCCATTCAATTCCATTCCTTTCCATCCCTTTCCATTCCATTTAGTTCTACTCGGGTTCATTCCATTACATTCCATTCCATTCCATTCCATTCCATTCCATTCAATTCCATTCCATTCCGTTACTTTCCATTCCATTCCATTCCAATCCATTCCATTCTACTCGGGTTGACTCCATTCCATTCCATTCCTTTCCATTCCATTATATTCCATTCTATTCCATTCGATTCCGTTCGATTCGATTCCATTCCATTCCATTGCATTCCATTCCATTCCATTCCATTCCATTCCGTTCTACTCGGGTTGATTCCATTCCATTCCTTTCCATTCCATTCCATTCCATTCCATTCCATTCCATTCCATTCCATTCCCTTCCATTCCATTCCATTCCAATCCATTCCATTCTACTCGGGTTGATTCCATTCCATTCCATTGCACTCGACTCCATTCGATTCCATTCGATTCCACTCCATTCCATTCCGTTCCATTCCATTCCATTCCATTCCATTCTATTCCATTGAATTCCATTCCATTCCATTCCATTCCAATCCATTCCATTCCATTCCATTCCATTCGATTCCATTCCATTCCATTCCATTCCATTCCATTCCATTCCATTCCAATCTATTCCATTCGATTCCATTCCATTCCATTCCATTCCATTCCATTCCATTCCATTCCATTCCAATCCATTCCATTCTACTCGTGTTGATTCCATTCCATTCCATTCCATTCCATTCCATTCCATTCCATTCCATTCCATTCCATTCCATTCCATTCCATTCCATTCCATTCCATTCCGTTCTACTCGGGTTGATTCCATTCTATTCCATTCCATTCCATTCGATTCCATTCGATTCCATTCGATTCCATTCGATTCCATTCCATTCCATTCCATTCCATTCCATTCCATTCTATTCCATTCCATTCCATTCCATTCCATTCCATTCCATTCAAATCCATTCCCTTCCATTCTATTCGGGTTGATTCCATTCCATTCCATTCCATTCCATTCCATTCCATTCCATTCCATTCCATTCCATTCCATTCCATTGCATTCCATTCGATTCCATTCGATTCCATTCCATTCCATTCCATTCCATTCCATTCCATTCCATTCTATTCCATTCCATTCCATTCCATTCCATTCAATTCCATTCCATTCCATTCCGTTCCACTCGGGTTGATTCCATTCTATTCCATTCCATTCCATTCGATTCCATTCGATATCATTCGATTCCATTCCATTCCATTCCATTTCATTCCATTCCATTCCATTCCATTCTGTTCCATTCCATTCCATTCCATTCCATTCTATTCCATTCCATTCCATTCCGTTCTACTCGGGTTGATTCCGTTCCATTCCATTTCATTCCATTCCATTCCATTCCATTCCATTCGATTCCATTCGATTCCATTCCATTCCATTCCATTCCAATCCATTCCATTCTACTCGGGTTGATTCCATTCCATTCCATTCCATTCCATTCCATTCCATTCCATTCCATTCCACTCGATTCCA
Organism: Gorilla gorilla gorilla; assembly: GCF_029281585.2. Classification (NCBI taxonomy): domain Eukaryota; kingdom Metazoa; phylum Chordata; class Mammalia; order Primates; family Hominidae; genus Gorilla; species Gorilla gorilla. Next base: position 3,724,895 of record NC_073241.2, read on the forward strand.
TTCCATTCCATTCCATTCCATTCCAATCCATTCCATTCTACTCGGGTGGATTCCATTCCATTCCATTCCTTTCCATTCCATTCCATTCCATTCCATTCCATTCCATTCCATTCGGTTCCATTCCATTCCATTCCATTCCATTCCATTCCATTCCATTCCATTCCATTCCATTCCGTTCTAATCGGGTTGATTCCATTCTATTCCATTCCATTCCATTCCATTCCATTCCATTCCATTCCATTCCATTCCATTCCATTCTATTCCATTCCATTCTACTCCATTGAATTCCATTCCATTCCATTCTATTCCATTCCATTCCATTCCTTTCCATTCCATTTAGTTCTACTCGGGTTGATTCCATTCCATTCCATTCCATTCCATTCCATTCCATTCCATTCCAATCCATTCCATTCTACTCGGGTTGATTCCATTCCATTCCATTCCATTCCATTCCATTCCATTCCATTCCATTCCATTCCTTTCTATTCCATTCCATTCCATTCCATTCCATTCCATTCCATTCCATTCCATTCCATTCAATTCCATTCCATTCCATTCGATTCCATTCGATTCCATTCCATTCCATTCCATTCCATTCCATTCCATTCCAAACCATTCCTTTCTACTCGGGTTCCTCATTCCATTCCATTCCATTCCATTCCATTCCACTCGGGTTCTTTCCATTCCATTCCATTCCATTCCATTCCATTCCATTCCATTCCATTCCATTCCGTTATACTCAGGTTGATTTCCATTCCATTCCATTCCATTCCATTCCATTCCATTCCATTCCATTCCATTCCATTCCATTCCATTCCTCTCCATTCCATTCTGCTCGGGTTGATTCCATGCCGTTCCGTTCCGTTCCATTCCGTCCCATCCCGACGCATCCCGTCCCGTTCCGTCCCGTCAAATTCCGTTCCTTTCTTATCGGGTTGATTCCGTTCCATTCCGTTCCGTTCCTTTCCGTTCCATTCCATTCCGTTACACGCGGGTTGATTCAATTCCATTCTATTACATTGAATTCCATTCAATTCCACTCCATTCCATTCTACTCGGATTGATTGAATTCCATTCCAATCCATTCCAGTCCATTCCAATCCATTCCATTCTACTCGGGTTGATTCCATTCCATTCCATTCCATTCCATTCCATTCCATTCCATTCCATTCCATTCCATTCCATTGCGTTCCATTCGATTCGATTCCATTCCATTCCATTCCATTCCATTCCAATCCATTCCATTCTACTTGGGTTGATTCCATTCCATTCCATTCCATTCCATTCCATTCCATTCGATTCCATTCGATTCCATTCCATTCCATTCCATTCCATTCCATTCCATTCCATTCCATTCCATTCCATTCTGTTCTACTCGGTTTGATTCCACTCCATTCCATTCCATTCCATTCCATTCTATTCCATTCCATTCCATTCGATTCCATTCTACTCGTATTGATTGAATTCCATTCCAATCCATTCCAGTCCATTCCAATCCATTCCATTCTACTCGGGTTGATTCCATTCCATTCCATTCCATTCCATTCCATTCCATTCCATTCCATTCCATTCCATTCCATTCCATTCCATTCCATTGCGTTCCATTCGATTCGATTCCATTCCATTCCATTCCATTCCATTCCAATCCATTCCATTCTACTTGGGTTGATTCCATTCCATTCCATTCCATTCCATTCCATTCCATTCGATCCCATTCGATTCGATTCCATTCCATTCCATTCCATTCCATTCCATTCCATTCCATTCCATTCCATTCTGTTCTACTCGGTTTGATTCCACTCCATTCCATTCCATTCCATTCCATTCTATTCCATTCCATTCCATTCCATTCCATTCCATTCCATTCCGTTCTACTCGGGTTGATTCCACTCCATTCCATTCCATTCCATTCCATAACATTCCATTCGATTCCATTCGATTCCATTCCATTCCATTCCATTCCATTCCATTCCATTCCATTCCATTCCATTCCATTCCATTCCGTTCTAGTCGGGTTGATTCCATTCTATTCCATTCCATTCCATTCCATTGCATTCCATTCGATTCCATTCCATTCCATTCCATTCAATTCCATTCCATTCTACTCCATTGAATTCCATTCCATTCCATTCAATTCCATTCCTTTCCATCCCTTTCCATTCCATTTAGTTCTACTCGGGTTCATTCCATTCCATTCCATTCCATTCCATTCCATTCCATTCCATTCAATTCCATTCCATTCCGTTACTTTCCATTCCATTCCATTCCAATCCATTCCATTCTACTCGGGTTGACTCCATTCCATTCCATTCCTTTCCATTCCATTATATTCCATTCTATTCCATTCGATTCCGTTCGATTCGATTCCATTCCATTCCATTGCATTCCATTCCATTCCATTCCATTCCATTCCGTTCTACTCGGGTTGATTCCATTCCATTCCTTTCCATTCCATTCCATTCCATTCCATTCCATTCCATTCCATTCCATTCCCTTCCATTCCATTCCATTCCAATCCATTCCATTCTACTCGGGTTGATTCCATTCCATTCCATTGCACTCGACTCCATTCGATTCCATTCGATTCCACTCCATTCCATTCCGTTCCATTCCATTCCATTCCATTCCATTCTATTCCATTGAATTCCATTCCATTCCATTCCATTCCAATCCATTCCATTCCATTCCATTCCATTCCATTCCATTCCGTTCTACTCGGGTTGATTCCATTCCATTACATTCCATTACATTCCATTCCATTCCATTCCATTCCATTCCATTCCATTGCATTCCATTCGATTCCATTCGATTCCATTCAATTCCATTCCATTCCATTCCAATCCATTCCATTCTACTCGGGTTGATTCCACTCCATTCCATTCCATTCCATTCCATTCCAATCCATTCCATTCCATTCCATTCCATTCCATTCCATTCCATTCCATTCCATTCCATTCGATTCCATTCCATTCCATTCCATTCCATTCCATTCCATTCCATTCCAATCTATTCCATTCGATTCCATTCCATTCCATTCCATTCCATTCCATTCCATTCCATTCCAATCCATTCCATTCTACTCGTGTTGATTCCATTCCATTCCATTCCATTCCATTCCATTCCATTCCATTCCATTCCATTCCATTCCATTCCATTCCATTCCATTCCATTCCATTCCATTCCGTTCTACTCGGGTTGATTCCATTCTATTCCATTCCATTCCATTCGATTCCATTCGATTCCATTCGATTCCATTCGATTCCATTCCATTCCATTCCATTCCATTCCATTCGATTCTATTCCATTCCATTCCATTCCATTCCATTCCATTCCATTCAAATCCATTCCCTTCCATTCTATTCGGGTTGATTCCATTCCGTTCCATTCCATTCCATTCCATTCCATTCCATTCCATTCCATTCCATTGCATTCCATTCGATTCCATTCGATTCCATTCCATTCCATTCCATTCCATTCCATTCCATTCCATTCTATTCCATTCCATTCCATTCCATTCCATTCAATTCCATTCCATTCCATTCCGTTCCACTCGGGTTGATTCCATTCTATTCCATTCCATTCCATTCGATTCCATTCGATATCATTCGATTCCATTCCATTCCATTTCATTCCATTCCATTCCATTCCATTCTGTTCCATTCCATTCCATTCCATTCCATTCTATTCCATTCCATTCCATTCCGTTCTACTCGGGTTGATTCCATTCCATTCCATTTCATTCCATTCCATTCCATTCCATTCCATTCGATTCCATTCGATTCCATTCCATTCCATTCCATTCCAATCCATTCCATTCTACTCGGGTTGATTCCATTCCATTCCATTCCATTCCATTCCATTCCATTCCATTCCATTCCATTCCACTCGATTCCATTCCATTCCATTCCATTCCATTCCAATCCATTCCATTCTACTCGGGTGGATTCCATTCCATTCCATTCCTTTCCATTCCATTCCATTCCATTCCATTCCATTCCATTCCATTCGGTTCCATTCCATTCCATTCCATTCCATTCCATTCCATTCCATTCCATTCCATTCCGTTCTAATCGGGTTGATTCCATTCTATTCCATTCCATTCCATTCCATTCCATTCCATTCCATTCCATTCCATTCCATTCCATTCCATTCTATTCCATTCCATTCTACTCCATTGAATTCCATTCCATTCCATTCTATTCCATTCCATTCCATTCCTTTCCATTCCATTTAGTTCTACTCGGGTTGATTCCATTCCATTCCATTCCATTCCATTCCATTCCATTCCTTTCTATTCCATTCCATTCCATTCCATTCCATTCCATTCCATTCCATTCCATTCCATTCAATTCCATTCCATTCCATTCGATTCCATTCGATTCCATTCCATTCCATTCCATTCCATTCCATTCCATTCCATTCCAAACCATTCCTTTCTACTCGGGTTCCTCATTCCATTCCATTCCATTCCATTCCATTCCATTCCACTCGGGTTCTTTCCATTCCATTCCATTCCATTCCATTCCATTCCATTCCATTCCATTCCGTTATACTCAGGTTGATTTCCATTCCATTCCATTCCATTCCATTCCATTCCATTCCATTCCATTCCATTCCATTCGTCTCCATTCCATTCTGCTCGGGTTGATTCCATGCCGTTCCGTTCCGTTCCATTCCGTCCCATCCCGACGCGTCCCGTCCCGTTCCGTCCCCTCAAATTCCGATCCTTTCTTATCGGGTTGATTCCGTTCCATTCCGTTCCGTTCCTTTCCGTTCCATTCCATTCCGTTACACGCGGGTTGATTCAATTCCATTCTATTACATTGAATTCCATTCCATTCCACTCCATTCCATTCTACTCGGATTGATTGAATTCCATTCCAATCCATTCCAGTCCATTCCAATCCATTCCATTCTACTCGGGTTGATTCCATTCCATTCCATTCCATTCCATTCCATTCCATTCCATTCCATTCCATTCCATTCCATTGCGTTCCATTCGATTCGATTCCATTCCATTCCATTCCATTCCATTCCAATCCATTCCATTCTACTTGGGTTGATTCCATTCCATTCCATTCCATTCCATTCCATTCCATTCGATTCCATTCGATTCCATTCCATTCCATTCCATTCCATTCCATTCCATTCCATTCCATTCTGTTCTACTCGGTTTGATTCCACTCCATTCCATTCCATTCCATTCCATTCTATTCCATTCCATTCCATTCGATTCCATTCCATTCCATTTCATTTTATTCCATTCCATTCCATTCCATTCTATTCCATTGAATTCCATTCCATTCTATTCCATTCCATTCCATTCAGTTTCATTCCATTCCATTCCATTCCATTCCATTCCATTCCATTCGATTCCATTCCATTCCATTCCATTCCATTCCATTCCATTCCATTCCGTTCTACTCGGGTTAATTCCATTCTATTCCATTCCATTCCATTCCATTCCATTCCATTCCATTCCATTCCCTTCCATTCCATTCTATTCCATTGAATTCCATTCCATTCCATTCCATTCCATTCCATTCCATTCCATTCCATTCCATTCCATTCCATTCCATTCCATTCCGTTCTACTCTGATTGACTCCATTCCATTCCATTCCATTCCATTCCATTCCATTCCATTCCATTCCATTCCATTCCATTCCATTCCATTTCATTCCATTCCATTCCATTCCAATACATTCCATTCTACTCTGGTTGATTCCATTCCATTCCATTCCATTCCATTCCATTCCATTCCATTCCATTCCATTCCATTCCATTCCATTCCATTCCGTTCTACTCGGGTTGATTCCATTCCATTCCATTTCATTCCATTCCATTCCATTCCATTCCATTCCATTCCATTCCATTCGATTCCATTCCATTCCATTCCATTCCAATCCATTCCATTCTACTCGGGTTGATTCCATTCCATTCCATTCCATTCCATTCCATTCCATTCCATTCCATTCCATTCCATTCCATTCCATTCCATTCCATTCCATACCATTCCATTCGATTCCATTCCATTCCATTCCATTCCATTCCATTCCATTCCATTCCATTCCGTTCTAGTCGGGTTGATTCCATTCTATTCCATTCCATTCCATTCCATTCCATTCCATTCCATTCCATTCCATTCCATTCCATTCCATTCTATTCCATTCCATTCTACTCCATTGAATTCCATTCCATTCAATTCAATTCCATTCCATTCCATCCCTTTCCATTCCATTTAGTTCTACTCTGGTTGATTCCATTCCATTCCATTCCATTCCATGCCATTCCATTCCATTCAATTCCATTCCATTCCGTTACTTTCCATTCCATTCCATTCCAATCCATTCCATTCTACTCGGGTTGACTCCATTCCATTCCATTCCTTTCCATTCCATTATATTCCATTCTATTCCATTCGATTCCGTTCGATTCCATTCCATTCCATTCCATTCCATTCCGTTCCATTCCATTGCATTCCATTCCATTCCATTCCATTCCATTCCGTTCCACTCGGGTTGATTCCATTCCATTCCTTTCCATTCCATTCCATTCCATTCCATTCCATTCCATTCCATTCCATTCCATTCCAATCCATTCCATTCTACTCGTGTTGATTCCATTCCATTCCATTCCATTCCATTCCATTCCATTCCATTCCATTCCATTCCATTCCATTCCATTCCATTCCATTCCATTCCGTTCTACTCGGGTTGATTCCATTCTATTCCATTCCATTCCATTCGATTCCATTCGATTCCATTCGATTCCATTCGATTCCATTCCATTCCATTCCATTCCATTCCATTCGATTCTATTCCATTCCATTCCATTCCATTCCATTCCATTCCATTCAAATCCATTCCCTTCCATTCTATTCGGGTTGATTCCATTCCGTTCCATTCCATTCCATTCCATTCCATTCCATTCCATTCCATTCCATTGCATTCCATTCGATTCCATTCGATTCCATTCCATTCCATTCCATTCCATTCCATTCCATTCCATTCTATTCCATTCCATTCCATTCCATTCCATTCAATTCCATTCCATTCCATTCCGTTCCACTCGGGTTGATTCCATTCTATTCCATTCCATTCCATTCGATTCCATTCGATATCATTCGATTCCATTCCATTCCATTTCATTCCATTCCATTCCATTCCATTCTGTTCCATTCCATTCCATTCCATTCCATTCTATTCCATTCCATTCCATTCCGTTCTACTCGGGTTGATTCCATTCCATTCCATTTCATTCCATTCCATTCCATTCCATTCCATTCGATTCCATTCGATTCCATTCCATTCCATTCCATTCCAATCCATTCCATTCTACTCGGGTTGATTCCATTCCATTCCATTCCATTCCATTCCATTCCATTCCATTCCATTCCATTCCACTCGATTCCATTCCATTCCATTCCATTCCATTCCAATCCATTCCATTCTACTCGGGTGGATTCCATTCCATTCCATTCCTTTCCATTCCATTCCATTCCATTCCATTCCATTCCATTCCATTCGGTTCCATTCCATTCCATTCCATTCCATTCCATTCCATTCCATTCCATTCCATTCCGTTCTAATCGGGTTGATTCCATTCTATTCCATTCCATTCCATTCCATTCCATTCCATTCCATTCCATTCCATTCCATTCCATTCCATTCTATTCCATTCCATTCTACTCCATTGAATTCCATTCCATTCCATTCTATTCCATTCCATTCCATTCCTTTCCATTCCATTTAGTTCTACTCGGGTTGATTCCATTCCATTCCATTCCATTCCATTCCATTCCATTCCTTTCTATTCCATTCCATTCCATTCCATTCCATTCCATTCCATTCCATTCCATTCCATTCAATTCCATTCCATTCCATTCGATTCCATTCGATTCCATTCCATTCCATTCCATTCCATTCCATTCCATTCCATTCCAAACCATTCCTTTCTACTCGGGTTCCTCATTCCATTCCATTCCATTCCATTCCATTCCATTCCACTCGGGTTCTTTCCATTCCATTCCATTCCATTCCATTCCATTCCATTCCATTCCATTCCGTTATACTCAGGTTGATTTCCATTCCATTCCATTCCATTCCATTCCATTCCATTCCATTCCATTCCATTCCATTCGTCTCCATTCCATTCTGCTCGGGTTGATTCCATGCCGTTCCGTTCCGTTCCATTCCGTCCCATCCCGACGCGTCCCGTCCCGTTCCGTCCCCTCAAATTCCGATCCTTTCTTATCGGGTTGATTCCGTTCCATTCCGTTCCGTTCCTTTCCGTTCCATTCCATTCCGTTACACGCGGGTTGATTCAATTCCATTCTATTACATTGAATTCCATTCCATTCCACTCCATTCCATTCTACTCGGATTGATTGAATTCCATTCCAATCCATTCCAGTCCATTCCAATCCATTCCATTCTACTCGGGTTGATTCCATTCCATTCCATTCCATTCCATTCCATTCCATTCCATTCCATTCCATTCCATTCCATTGCGTTCCATTCGATTCGATTCCATTCCATTCCATTCCATTCCATTCCAATCCATTCCATTCTACTTGGGTTGATTCCATTCCATTCCATTCCATTCCATTCCATTCCATTCGATTCCATTCGATTCCATTCCATTCCATTCCATTCCATTCCATTCCATTCCATTCCATTCTGTTCTACTCGGTTTGATTCCACTCCATTCCATTCCATTCCATTCCATTCTATTCCATTCCATTCCATTCGATTCCATTCCATTCCATTTCATTTTATTCCATTCCATTCCATTCCATTCTATTCCATTGAATTCCATTCCATTCTATTCCATTCCATTCCATTCAGTTTCATTCCATTCCATTCCATTCCATTCCATTCCATTCCATTCGATTCCATTCCATTCCATTCCATTCCATTCCATTCCATTCCATTCCGTTCTACTCGGGTTAATTCCATTCTATTCCATTCCATTCCATTCCATTCCATTCCATTCCATTCCATTCCCTTCCATTCCATTCTATTCCATTGAATTCCATTCCATTCCATTCCATTCCATTCCATTCCATTCCATTCCATTCCATTCCATTCCATTCCATTCCATTCCGTTCTACTCTGATTGACTCCATTCCATTCCATTCCATTCCATTCCATTCCATTCCATTCCATTCCATTCCATTCCATTCCATTCCATTTCATTCCATTCCATTCCATTCCAATACATTCCATTCTACTCTGGTTGATTCCATTCCATTCCATTCCATTCCATTCCATTCCATTCCATTCCATTCCATTCCATTCCATTCCATTCCGTTCTACTCGGGTTGATTCCATTCCATTCCATTTCATTCCATTCCATTCCATTCCATTCCATTCCATTCCATTCCATTCGATTCCATTCCATTCCATTCCATTCCAATCCATTCCATTCTACTCGGGTTGATTCCATTCCATTCCATTCCATTCCATTCCATTCCATTCCATTCCATTCCATTCCATTCCATTCCATTCCATTCCATTCCATACCATTCCATTCGATTCCATTCCATTCCATTCCATTCCATTCCATTCCATTCCATTCCATTCCGTTCTAGTCGGGTTGATTCCATTCTATTCCATTCCATTCCATTCCATTCCATTCCATTCCATTCCATTCCATTCCATTCCATTCCATTCTATTCCATTCCATTCTACTCCATTGAATTCCATTCCATTCAATTCAATTCCATTCCATTCCATCCCTTTCCATTCCATTTAGTTCTACTCTGGTTGATTCCATTCCATTCCATTCCATTCCATGCCATTCCATTCCATTCAATTCCATTCCATTCCGTTACTTTCCATTCCATTCCATTCCAATCCATTCCATTCTACTCGGGTTGACTCCATTCCATTCCATTCCTTTCCATTCCATTATATTCCATTCTATTCCATTCGATTCCGTTCGATTCCATTCCATTCCATTCCATTCCATTCCGTTCCATTCCATTGCATTCCATTCCATTCCATTCCATTCCATTCCGTTCCACTCGGGTTGATTCCATTCCATTCCTTTCCATTCCATTCCATTCCATTCCATTCCATTCCATTCCATTCCATTCCATTCCAATCCATTCCATTCTACTCGTGTTGATTCCATTCCATTCCATTCCATTCCATTCCATTCCATTCCATTCCATTCCATTCCATTCCATTCCATTCCATTCCATTCCATTCCATTCCGTTCTACTCGGGTTGATTCCATTCTATTCCATTCCATTCCATTCGATTCCATTCGATTCCATTCGATTCCATTCGATTCCATTCCATTCCATTCCATTCCATTCCATTCGATTCTATTCCATTCCATTCCATTCCATTCCATTCCATTCCATTCCATTCAAATCCATTCCCTTCCATTCTATTCGGGTTGATTCCATTCCGTTCCATTCCATTCCATTCCATTCCATTCCATTCCATTCCATTCCATTGCATTCCATTCGATTCCATTCGATTCCATTCCATTCCATTCCATTCCATTCCATTCCATTCCATTCTATTCCATTCCATTCCATTCCATTCCATTCAATTCCATTCCATTCCATTCCGTTCCACTCGGGTTGATTCCATTCTATTCCATTCCATTCCATTCGATTCCATTCGATATCATTCGATTCCATTCCATTCCATTTCATTCCATTCCATTCCATTCCATTCTGTTCCATTCCATTCCATTCCATTCCATTCTATTCCATTCCATTCCATTCCGTTCTACTCGGGTTGATTCCATTCCATTCCATTTCATTCCATTCCATTCCATTCCATTCCATTCGATTCCATTCGATTCCATTCCATTCCATTCCATTCCAATCCATTCCATTCTACTCGGGTTGATTCCATTCCATTCCATTCCATTCCATTCCATTCCATTCCATTCCATTCCATTCCACTCGATTCCATTCCATTCCATTCCATTCCATTCCAATCCATTCCATTCTACTCGGGTGGATTCCATTCCATTCCATTCCTTTCCATTCCATTCCATTCCATTCCATTCCATTCCATTCCATTCGGTTCCATTCCATTCCATTCCATTCCATTCCATTCCATTCCATTCCATTCCATTCCGTTCTAATCGGGTTGATTCCATTCTATTCCATTCCATTCCATTCCATTCCATTCCATTCCATTCCATTCCATTCCATTCCATTCCATTCTATTCCATTCCATTCTACTCCATTGAATTCCATTCCATTCCATTCTATTCCATTCCATTCCATTCCTTTCCATTCCATTTAGTTCTACTCGGGTTGATTCCATTCCATTCCATTCCATTCCATTCCATTCCATTCCTTTCTATTCCATTCCATTCCATTCCATTCCATTCCATTCCATTCCATTCCATTCCATTCAATTCCATTCCATTCCATTCGATTCCATTCGATTCCATTCCATTCCATTCCATTCCATTCCATTCCATTCCATTCCAAACCATTCCTTTCTACTCGGGTTCCTCATTCCATTCCATTCCATTCCATTCCATTCCATTCCACTCGGGTTCTTTCCATTCCATTCCATTCCATTCCATTCCATTCCATTCCATTCCATTCCGTTATACTCAGGTTGATTTCCATTCCATTCCATTCCATTCCATTCCATTCCATTCCATTCCATTCCATTCCATTCGTCTCCATTCCATTCTGCTCGGGTTGATTCCATGCCGTTCCGTTCCGTTCCATTCCGTCCCATCCCGACGCGTCCCGTCCCGTTCCGTCCCCTCAAATTCCGATCCTTTCTTATCGGGTTGATTCCGTTCCATTCCGTTCCGTTCCTTTCCGTTCCATTCCATTCCGTTACACGCGGGTTGATTCAATTCCATTCTATTACATTGAATTCCATTCCATTCCACTCCATTCCATTCTACTCGGATTGATTGAATTCCATTCCAATCCATTCCAGTCCATTCCAATCCATTCCATTCTACTCGGGTTGATTCCATTCCATTCCATTCCATTCCATTCCATTCCATTCCATTCCATTCCATTCCATTCCATTGCGTTCCATTCGATTCGATTCCATTCCATTCCATTCCATTCCATTCCAATCCATTCCATTCTACTTGGGTTGATTCCATTCCATTCCATTCCATTCCATTCCATTCCATTCGATTCCATTCGATTCCATTCCATTCCATTCCATTCCATTCCATTCCATTCCATTCCATTCTGTTCTACTCGGTTTGATTCCACTCCATTCCATTCCATTCCATTCCATTCTATTCCATTCCATTCCATTCGATTCCATTCCATTCCATTTCATTTTATTCCATTCCATTCCATTCCATTCTATTCCATTGAATTCCATTCCATTCTATTCCATTCCATTCCATTCAGTTTCATTCCATTCCATTCCATTCCATTCCATTCCATTCCATTCGATTCCATTCCATTCCATTCCATTCCATTCCATTCCATTCCATTCCGTTCTACTCGGGTTAATTCCATTCTATTCCATTCCATTCCATTCCATTCCATTCCATTCCATTCCATTCCCTTCCATTCCATTCTATTCCATTGAATTCCATTCCATTCCATTCCATTCCATTCCATTCCATTCCATTCCATTCCATTCCATTCCATTCCATTCCATTCCGTTCTACTCTGATTGACTCCATTCCATTCCATTCCATTCCATTCCATTCCATTCCATTCCATTCCATTCCATTCCATTCCATTCCATTTCATTCCATTCCATTCCATTCCAATACATTCCATTCTACTCTGGTTGATTCCATTCCATTCCATTCCATTCCATTCCATTCCATTCCATTCCATTCCATTCCATTCCATTCCATTCCATTCCGTTCTACTCGGGTTGATTCCATTCCATTCCATTTCATTCCATTCCATTCCATTCCATTCCATTCCATTCCATTCGATTCGATTCCATTCCATTCCATTCCATTCCAATCCATTCCATTCTACTCGGGTTGATTCCATTCCATTCCATTCCATTCCATTCCATTCCATTCCATTCCATTCCATTCCATTCCATTCCATTCCATTCCATTCCATTCCATACCATTCCATTCGATTCCATTCCATTCCATTCCATTCCATTCCATTCCATTCCATTCCATTCCGTTCTAGTCGGGTTGATTCCATTCTATTCCATTCCATTCCATTCCATTCCATTCCATTCCATTCCATTCCATTCCATTCCATTCCATTCTATTCCATTCCATTCTACTCCATTGAATTCCATTCCATTCAATTCAATTCCATTCCATTCCATCCCTTTCCATTCCATTTAGTTCTACTCTGGTTGATTCCATTCCATTCCATTCCATTCCATGCCATTCCATTCCATTCAATTCCATTCCATTCCGTTACTTTCCATTCCATTCCATTCCAATCCATTCCATTCTACTCGGGTTGACTCCATTCCATTCCATTCCTTTCCATTCCATTATATTCCATTCTATTCCATTCGATTCCGTTCGATTCCATTCCATTCCATTCCATTCCATTCCGTTCCATTCCATTGCATTCCATTCCATTCCATTCCATTCCATTCCGTTCCACTCGGGTTGATTCCATTCCATTCCTTTCCATTCCATTCCATTCAATTCCATTCCATTCCATTCCATTCCATTCCATTCCATTCCATTCCATTCCCTTCCATTCCATTCCATTCCAATCCATTCCATTCTACTCGGGTTGATTCCATTCCATTCCATTGCATTCGACTCCATTCGATTCCATTCGATTCCATTCCATTCCATTCCGTTCCATTCCATTCCATTCCATTCCATTCTATTCCATTGAATTCCATTCCATTCCATTCCATTCCATTCCCTTACATTCCATTCCATTCCATTCCATTCCATTCCATTCCATTCCATTCCATTCCATTCCATTCCATTCCGTTCTACACGGGTTGATTCCATTCCATTCCATTCCATTCCATTCCATTCCATTCCATTCCATTCCATTCCAATCTATTCCATTCTATTCAATTCGATTCCATTCGATTCCATTCAATTCCATTCAATTCCATTCCATTCCATTCCAATCCATTCCATTCTACTCGGGTTGATTCCATTCCATTCCATTCCATTCCATTCCATTCCATTCGATTCCATTCGATTCCATTCCATTCCATTCCATTCCATTCCATTCCATTCCATTCCAATCTATTCCATTCGATTCCATTCCATTCCATTCCATTCCATTCCATTCCATTCCATTCCAATCCATTCCATTCTACTCGTGTTGATTCCCTTCCATTCCATTCCATTCCATTCCATTCCATTCCATTCCATTCCATTCCATTCCATTCCATTCCATTCCATTCCATTCCATTCCATTCCGTTCTACTCGGGTTGATTCCATTCTATTCCATTACATTCCATTCGATTCCATTCGATTCCATTCGATTCCTTTCCATTCCATTCCATTCCATTCCATTCCATTCCATTCCATTCTATTCCATTCCATTCCGTTCCATTCCATTCCATTCCAATCCATTCCCTTCCGTTCTATTCGGGTTGATTCCATTCCATTCCATTCCATTCCATTCCATTCCATTCCATTCCATTCCATTGCATTCCATTCGATTCCATTCGATTCCATTCCATTCCATTGCATTCCATTCCATTCCATTCCATTCCATTCTATTCCATTCCATTCCATTCTGTTCCGTTCTATTCCATTCCATTCCATTCCGTTCCACTCGGGTTGATTCCATTCTATTCCATTCCATTCCATTCGATTCCATTCGATATCATTCGATTCCATTCCATTCCATTCCATTCCATTCCATTCCATTCCATTCCATTCCATTCTATTCCATTCCATTCCATTCCATTCCATTCCATTCCATTCTATTCCATTCCATTCCATTCCATTCCATTCCATTCTATTCCATTCCATTCCATTCTATTCCATTCCATTCCATTCCATTCCATTCCATTCTATTCCATTCCATTCCATTCCGTTCTACTCGGGTTGATTCCATTCCATTCCATTTCATTCCATTCCATTCCATTCCATTCCATTCGATTCCATTCGATTCCATTCCATTCCATTCCATTCCAATCCATTCCATTCTACTCGGGTTGATTCCATTCCATTCCATTCCATTCCATTCCATTCCATTCCATTCCATTCCATTCCATTCCACTCGATTCCATTCCATTCCATTCCATTCCATTCCAATCCATTCCATTCTACTCGGGTGGATTCCATTCCATTCCATTCCTTTCCATTCCATTCCATTCCATTCCATTCCATTACATTCCATTCGGTTCCATTCCATTCCATTCCATTCTATTCCATTCCATTCCATTCCATTCCATTCCATTCCATTCCATTCCATTCCGTTCTAATCGGGTTGATTCCATTCTATTCCTTTCCATTCCATTCCATTCCATTCCATTCCATTCCATTCCATTCCATTCCATTCCATTCCATTCCATTCCATTCCATTCCATTCTATTCCATTCCATTCTACTCCATTGAATTCCATTCCATTCCATTCCTTTCCATTCCATTTAGTTCTACTCGGGTTGATTCCATTCCATTCCATTCCATTCCTTTCCATTCCATTCCAATCCATTCCATTCCATTACTTTCCATTCCATTCCATTCCAATCCATTGCATTCTACTCGGGTTGACTCCATTCCATTCCATTCCATTACATTACATTCCATTATATTCCATTCCATTCCATTCGATTCCGTTCGATTCCATTCCATTCCATTCCATTGCATTCCATTCCATTCCATTCCATTCGATTCCATTCCATTCCATTCGATTCCATTCCATTCCATTCCATTCCATTCCATTCCATTCCATTCCATTCCATTCCATTCCATTCCATTCCTTTCGATTCCATTCCATTCCATTCCATTCCATTCCATTCCATTCCATTCCATTCCTTTCGATTCCATTCCATTCCATTCCATTCCATTCCATTCCATTCCATTCCATTCCATTCCATTCCATTCCATTCCATTCCATTCCGTTCTACTCGGGTTGATTCCACTCCATTCCATTCCATTCCATTCCATTCCATTCCATTCCATTCCTTTCCATTCCAACCCATTCCGTTCTACTCTGGTTCATTCCATTCCATTCCATTGAATTCCATTCCATTCCATTCCATTCCATTCCATTCCATTCCATTCCATTCCATTCGATTCCATTCCATTCCATTCCATTCCAAACCATTCCATTCTACTCGGGTTCATCATTCCATTCCATTCCATTCCATTCCATTCCACTCGGGTTCATTCCATTCCATTCCATTCCATTCCATTCCATTCCATTCCATTCCATTCCACTCGGGTGCATTCCATTCCATTCCATTCCATTCCATTCCATTCCATTCCATTCCATTCCGTTCTGCTCAGGTTGATTTCCATTCCATTCCATTCCATTCCATTCCATTCCATTCCATTCCATTCCATTCCATTCCATTCCATTCCGTTCTACTCGGCTTTAATCCATTGAGTTCCGTTCCGTTCCGTTCCGTCCCGACACGTCCCGTCCCGTCCCGTCCCGTCCCGTCCCGTCCCGTGCCGTTTTACTCGGGTTGATTCCTTTCCATTCCGTTCCACTCGTTTCCGTTACGTTCCATTCCGTTCCACGCGGGTTGGTTCAATTCCATTCTATTCTATTCTATTCCTTTCCCTTCCATTCCATTCCATTCCATTCCATTCTACTCGGGTTGATTCCATGCCAATCCGTTCCGCTCCATTCCGTTCCACGCGGGTTGGTTCAATTCCATTCTATTCTATTCTATTCCTTTCCCTTCCATTCCATTCCATTCCATTCCATTCTACTCGGGTTGATTCCATGCCATTCCGTTCCGTTCCATTCCGTCCCATCCCGACCCGTCCCATCCCGTCCCGTCCCGTCCCATCCCGTTCCGTTCCACATGGGTTGATTCAATTCCTTTCGGTTAGATTGAATTCCATTCCATTCCATTCTACTCGGATTGATTCCATACCATTCCATTCCATTCCATTCCATTCCATTCCATTCCATTCCATTCCATTCCATTCCATTCCATTCCATTGCGTTCCATTCGATTCGATTCCATTCCATTCCATTCCATTCCATTCCAATCCATTCCATTCTACTTTGGTTGATTCCATTCCATTCCATTCCATTCCATTCGATTCCATTCAATTCCATTCCATTCCATTCCATTCCATTCCATTCCATTCCATTCCATTCCGTTCCATTCCACTCGATTCCATTCCATTCCATTCCATTCCATTCCAATCCATTCCATTCTACTCGGGTGGATTCCATTCCATTCCATTCCTTTCCATTCCATTCCATTCCATTCCATTACATTCCATTCGGTTCCATTCCATTCCATTCCATTCCATTCCATTCCATTCCATTCCGTTCTAATCGGGTTGATTCCATTCTATTCCATTCCATTCCATTCCATTCCATTCCATTCCATTCCATTCCATTCCATTCCATTCTATTCCATTCCATTCTACTCCATTGAATTCCATTCCATTCCATTCTATTCCATTCCATTCCATTCCTTTCCATTCCATTTAGTTCTACTCGGGTTGATTCCATTCCATTCCATTCCATTCCTTTCCATTCCATTCCAATCCATTCCATTCCATTACTTTCCATTCCATTCCATTCCAATCCATTCCATTCTACTCGGGTTGACTCCATTCCATTCCATTACATTACATTACATTCCATTATATTCCATTCCATTCCATTCGATTCCGTTCGATTCCACTCCATTCCATTCCATTCCATTCCATTCCATTCCATTCCATTCGATTCCATTCCATTCCATTCGATTCCATTCCATTCCATTCCATTCCATTCCATTCCATTCCATTCCAATCCATTCCATTCTACTCGGGTTGATTCAATTCCATTCCATTCCATTCCATTCCATTCCATTCCTTTCCATTCCATTCCTTTCGATTCCATTCCATTCCATTCCATTCCATTCCATTCCATTCCATTCCATTCCATTCCGTTCTACTCGGGTTGATTCCACTCCATTCCATTCCATTCCATTCCATTCCATTCCAATCCATTCCATTCCATTCCTTTCCATTCCAACCCATTCCGTTCTACTCGGGTTGATTCCATTCCATTCCATTGAATTCCATTCCATTCCATTCCATTCCATTCCATTCCATTCCATTCGATTCCATTCCATTCCATTCCATTCCAAACCATTCCATTCTACTCGGGTTCATCATTCCATTCCATTCCATTCCATTCCATTCCATTCCACTCGGGTTCATTCCATTCCATTCCATTCCATTCCATTCCATTCCACTCGGGTGCATTCCATTCCATTCCATTCCATTCCATTCCATTCCATTCCATTCCATTCCGTTCTGCTCAGGTTGATTTCCATTCCATTCCATTCCATTCCATTCCATTCCATTCGATTCCATTCCATTCCATTCCATTCCATTCCATTCCATTCCATTCCATTCCATTCCATTCCATTCCATTCCATTCCATTCCATTCCATTCCATTCCATTCCATTCCGTTCTAGTCGGCTTGAATCCATTGAGTTCCGTTCCGTTCCGTTCTGTCCCGACACGTCCCGTCCCGTCCCGTCCCGTCCCATGCCGTTTTACTCGGGTTGTTTCCTTTCCACTCCGTTCCGCTCGTTTCCGTTACGTTCCATTCCGTTCCACGCGGGTTGGTTCAATTCCATTCTATTCTATTCTATTCCTTTCCCTTCCATTCCATTCCATTCCATTCCATTCTACTCGGGTTGATTCCATGCCACTCCGTTCCGTTCCATTCCGTCGCATCCCGACCCGTCCCATCCCATCCCGTCCCGTCCCATCCCGTTCCGTTCCACATGGGTTGATTCAATTCCTTTCGGTTACATTGAATTCCATTCCATTCCATTCTACTCGGATTGATTCCATTCCATTCCATTCCATTCCATTCCATTCCATTCCATTGCGTTCCATTCGATTCGATTCGATTCCATTCCATTCCATTCCATTCCAATCCATTCCATTCTACTTGGGTTGATTCCATTCCATTCCATTCCATTCCATTCGATTCCATTCCATTCCATTCCATTCCATTCCATTCCATTCCATTCCATTCCATTCCATTCCATTCCATTCCATTCGATTCCATTCTGTTCTACTCGGGTTGATTCCACTCCATTCCATTCCATTCCATTCCAATCTATTCCATTCCATTCCATTCGATTCCATTCTATTCCATTCGATTCCATTCCATTCCATTTCATTTTATTCCATTCCATTCCATTCCATTCTATTCCATTGAATTCCATTCCATTCCATTCCATTCCATTCCATTCCATTCCATTCCATTCCATTCCATTCCATTCCATTCCGTTCTACTCGGGTTGATTCCACTCCATTCCATTCCATTCCATTCCATTCCATTCCATTCCATTCCACTCGGGTTGATCATTCCATTCCATTCCATTCCATTCCATTCCATTCCATTCCATTCCGTTCCATTCCATTCCATTCCACTCGGGCTCATTCCATTCCATTCCATTCAATTCCATTCCATTCCATTCCATTCCATTCCATTCCATTCCATTCCATTCCATTCCATTCCGTTCTACTCGGTTTGATTTCCATTCCATTCCATTCCATTCCATTCCATTCCATTCCATTCCATTCCATTCCATTCCATTCCATTCCATTCCTTTCCATTTACTCCATTCCGTTCTACTCGGGTTGATTCCATTGAGTTTGGTTCCGTTCCGTTCCGTCCCGTCCCGTCCCGTCCCGTCCCGTCCCGTGCCGTTTTACTCGGTTTGATTCCTTTCCATTCCGTTCCGCTCGTTTCCGTTGCGTTCCATTCCGTTCCACGCGGGTTGGTTCAATTCCATTCTATTCTATTCTATTCCTTTCCATTCCATTCCATTCCATTCCATTCCATTCCATTCTACTCGGGTTGATTCCATGCCATTCCGTTCCGTTCCATTCCGTCCCATCCCAACCCGTCCCATCACGTCCCGTCCCGTCCCATCCCGTTCCTTTCCACATGGGTTGATTCAATTCCTTTCGGTTACATTGAATTCCATTCCATTCCATTCTACTCGGATTGATTCCATTCCATTCCATTCAATTCCATTCCATTCCATTCCATTCCATTCCATTCCATTCCATTCCATTCCATTCCTTTCCATTCCAATCCATTCCATTCTACTCGGGTTGATTCCATTCTATTCCATTCCATTCCATTCCATTCCATTCCATTCCATTTCATTCCATTCCATTCCATTCCATTCCATTCCATTCCATTCCATTCCATTCCATTCCATTCCATTCCATTCCGTTCTACTCGGGTTGATTCCATTCTATTCCATTCCATTCCGTTCGATTCCATTTGATTCCATTCGATTCCATTCCATTCCATTCCATTCCCTTCCATTCCATTCTATTCCATTGAATTCCATTCCATTCCATTCCATTCCATTCCATTCCGTTCTACTCTGATTGATTCCATTAAATTCCATTCCATTCCATTCCATTCCATTCCATTCCATTCCATTCCATTCCATTCCATTCCATTCCATTCCAATACATTCCATTCTATTCTGGTTGATTCCATTCCATTCCATTCCATTCCATTCCATTCTTCTCCATTCGATTCCATTCGATTCCATTCCATTCCATTCCATGGAATTCCATTCCATTCCACTCCATTCCATTCCATTCCATTCCATTCCATTCCATTCCATTCCGTTCTACTCGGGTTGATTCCATTCCATTCCATTCCATTCCATTCCATTCCATTCCATTCCTTTCCATTCCACTCCATTCCATTCGATTCCATTCGATTCCATTCCATTCCATTCCATTCCATTCCAATCCATTCCATTCTACTCGGGTTGATTCCATTCCATTCCATTCCATTCCATTCCATTCCATTCCATTCCATTCCATTCCATTCCATAGCATTCCATTCGATTCCATTAGATTCCATTCCATTCAATTCCATTCCATTCCATTCCATTCCATTCCATTCCATTCCGTTCCACTCGGGTTGATTCCATTCTATTCCATTCCATTCCATTCGATTCCATTCGATATCATTCGATTCCCTTCCATCCCATTCCATTCCATTCCATTGCATTCCGTTCTACTCGGGTTGATTCCATTCCATTCCATTTCATTCCATTCCATTCCATTCCATTTCTTTCGATTCCATTCTTTTCCATTCCATTCCATTCCATTCCAATCCATTCCATTCTACTCGGGTTGATTCCATTCCATTCCATTCCATTCCATTCCATTCCATTCCATTCCATTCCATTCCATTCCACTCGATTCCATTCCATTCCTTTCCATTACATTCCAATCAATTCCATTCTACTCGGGTGGATTCCATTCCATTCCATTCCATTCCATTCCATTCCATTCCATTCCATTCCATTCCATTCCATTCCATTCCATTCCATTCCATTCCATTCCATTCCGTTCTAGTCGGGTTCATTCCATTCCATTCCATTCCATTCCATTCCATTCCATTCCATTCCATTCCATTCCATTCCATTCCATTCTATTCCATTCCATTCTACTCCATTGAATTCCATTCCATTCCATTCAATTCCATTCCATTCCATTCCTTTCCATTCCATTTAGTTCTACTCGGGTTGATTCCATTCCATTCCATTCCATTCCATTCCATTCCATTCCATTCCATTCCACTAATTTCCATTCCATTCCATTCCAATCCATTCCATTCTACTCGGGTTGACTCCATTCCATTCCATTCCATTCCATTCCATTCCATTCCATTCCATTATATTCCATTCTATTCCATTCGATTCCGTTCGATTCCATTCCATTCCATTCCATTCCATTCCATTCCATTCCATTCCATTCCATTCCATTCCATTCCATTTACTCCATTCCGTTCTACTCGGGTTGTTTCCATTGAGTTTGGTTCCGTCCCGTCCCGTCCCGTCCCGTCCCGTCCCGTGCCGTTTTACTCAGGTTGATTCCTTTCCATTCCATTCCGCTCATTTCCTTTACGTTCCATTCCGTTCCACGCGGGTTGGTTCAATTCCATTCTATTCTATTCTATTCCTTTCCCTTCCATTCCATTCCATTCCATTCTACTCGGGTTGATTCCATGCCATTCCGTTCCGTTCCATTCCGTCCCATCCCGATCCGTCCCATCCCGTCCCGTCCCGTCCCATCCCGTTCCATTCCACATGGGTTGATTCAATTCCTTTCGGTTAGATTGAACTCCATTCCATTCCATTCTACTCGGATTGACTCCACTCCATTCCATTCCATTCCATTCCATTCCATTCCATTCCATTCCATTCCATTCCAATCCATTCCATTCTACTCGGGTTGATTCCATTCTATTCCATTCCATTCCATTCCATTCCATTCCATTCCATTCCATTCCATTCCATTCGATTCCATTCCATTCCATTCCATTCCATTCCATTCCATTCCATTCCATTCCATTCCATTCCATTCCATTCCATTCCATTCCATTCCATTCCATTCCATTCCATTCCATTCCATTCCATTCCATTCCATTCCGTTCTACTCGGGTTGATTCCATTCTATTCCATTCCATTCCTTTCGATTCCATTTGATTCCACTCGATTTCATTCCATTCCATTCCATTCCCTTCCATTCCATTCTATTCCATTGAATTCCATTCCATTCCATTCCATTCCATTCCATTCCGTTCTACTCTGATTGATTCCATTCCATTCCATTCCATTCCATTCCATTCCATTCCATTCCATTCCATTCCATTCCATTCCATTCCATTCCATTCCAATACATTCCATTCTACTCTGGTTGATTCCATTCCATTCCAATCCATTCCATTCCATTCGTCTCCATTCGATTCCATTCCATTCCATTCCATTCTATTCCATTGAATTCCATTCCATTCCATTCCATTCCATTCCATTCCATTCCATTCCATTCCATTCCACTCCATTCCATTCGATTCCATTCCGTTCCATTCCATTCCATTCCATTCCATTCCATTCCATTCCATTCCATTCCATTCCATTCCGTTCTACTCGGGTTGATTCCATTCTATTCCATTCCATTCCGTTCGATTCCATTTGATTCCATTCGATTCCATTCCATTCCATTCCATTCCCTTCCATTCCATTCTATTCCATTGAATTCCATTCCATTCCATTCCATTCCATTCCATTCCATTCCATTCCATTCCGTTCTACTCTGATTGATTCCATTCCATTCCATTCCATTCCTTTCCATTCCATTCCATTCCATTCCATTCCATTCCATTCCATTCCATTCCAATACATTCCATTCTACTCTGGTTGATTCCATTCCATTCCATTCCATTCCATTCCATTCGTCTCCATTCGATTCCATTCCATTCCATTCCATTCTATTCCATTGAATTCCATTGAATTCCATTCCATTCCATTCCATTCCATTCCATTCCATTCCATTCCATTCCATTCCATTCCATTCCATTCCATTCCATTCCGTTCTACTCGGGTTGATTCCACTCCATTCCATTTCATTCCATTCCATTCCATTCCATTCCATTCGTCTCCATTCGATTCCATTCGATTCCATTCCATTCTATTCCATTGAATTCCATTCCATTCCATTCCATTCCATTCCATTCCATTCCATTCCATTCCATTCCATTCCGTTCTACTCGGGTTGATTCCATTCCATTCCATTCCATTCCATTCCATTCCATTCCATTCCATTCCATTCCATTCGATTCCATTCCATTCCATTCCATTCCATTCCATTCCATTCCATTCCGTTCTAGTCGGGTTCATTCCATTCCATTCCATTCCATTCCATTCCATTCCATTCCATTCCATTCCATTCCATTCCATTCCATTCCATTCTATTCCATTCCATTCTACTCCATTGAATTCCATTCCATTCCATTCAATTCCATTCCATTCCATTCCTTTCCATTCCATTTAGTTCTACTCGGGTTGATTCCATTCCATTCCATTCCATTCCATTCCATTCCATTCCATTCCATTCCACTACTTTCCATTCCATTCCATTCCAATCCATTCCATTCTACTCGGGTTGACTCCATTCCATTCCATTCCATTCCATTCCATTCCATTCCATTCCATTATATTCCATTCTATTCCATTCGATTCCGTTCGATTCCATTCCATTCCATTCCATTCCATTCCATTCCATTCCATTCCATTCCATTCCATTCCATTCCATTCCATTCCATTTACTCCATTCCGTTCTACTCGGGTTGTTTCCATTGAGTTTGGTTCCGTCCCGTCCCGTCCCGTCCCGTCCCGTCCCGTGCCGTTTTACTCAGGTTGATTCCTTTCCATTCCATTCCGCTCGTTTCCTTTACGTTCCATTCCGTTCCACGCGGGTTGGTTCAATTCCATTCTATTCTATTCTATTCCTTTCCCTTCCATTCCATTCCATTCCATTCTACTCGGGTTGATTCCATGCCATTCCGTTCCGTTCCATTCCGTCCCATCCCGATCCGTCCCATCCCGTCCCGTCCCGTCCCATCCCGTTCCATTCCACATGGGTTGATTCAATTCCTTTCGGTTAGATTGAACTCCATTCCATTCCATTCTACTCGGATTGACTCCACTCCATTCCATTCCATTCCATTCCATTCCATTCCATTCCATTCCATTCCATTCCATTCCAATCCATTCCATTCTACTCGGGTTGATTCCATTCTATTCCATTCCATTCCATTCCATTCCATTCCATTCCATTCCATTCCATTCCATTCCATTCGATTCCATTCCATTCCATTCCATTCCATTCCATTCCATTCCATTCCATTCCATTCCATTCCATTCCATTCCATTCCATTCCATTCCATTCCATTCCGTTCTACTCGGGTTGATTCCATTCCATTCCATTCCATTCCTTTCGATTCCATTTGATTCCACTCGATTTCATTCCATTCCATTCCATTCCCTTCCATTCCATTCTATTCCATTGAATTCCATTCCATTCCATTCCATTCCATTCCATTCCATTCCATTCCGTTCTACTCTGATTGATTCCATTCCATTCCATTCCATTCCATTCCATTCCATTCCATTCCATTCCATTCCATTCCATTCCATTCCAATACATTCCATTCTACTCTGGTTGATTCCATTCCATTCCAATCCATTCCATTCCATTCGTCTCCATTCGATTCCATTCCATTCCATTCCATTCTATTCCATTGAATTCCATTCCATTCCATTCCATTCCATTCCATTCCATTCCATTCCATTCCACTCCATTCCATTCGATTCCATTCCGTTCCATTCCATTCCATTCCATTCCATTCCATTCCATTCCATTCCATTCCATTCCGTTCTACTCGGGTTGATTCCATTCTATTCCATTCCATTCCGTTCGATTCCATTTGATTCCATTCGATTCCATTCCATTCCATTCCATTCCCTTCCATTCCATTCTATTCCATTGAATTCCATTCCATTCCATTCCATTCCATTCCATTCCATTCCATTCCGTTCTACTCTGATTGATTCCATTCCATTCCATTCCATTCCTTTCCATTCCATTCCATTCCATTCCATTCCATTCCATTCCATTCCATTCCAATACATTCCATTCTACTCTGGTTGATTCCATTCCATTCCATTCCATTCCATTCCATTCGTCTCCATTCGATTCCATTCCATTCCATTCCATTCTATTCCATTGAGTTCCATTGAATTCCATTCCATTCCATTCCATTCCATTCCATTCCATTCCATTCCATTCCATTCCATTCCATTCCATTCCATTCCATTCCATTCCATTCCATTCCATTCCGTTCTACTCGGGTTGATTCCACTCCATTCCATTCCATTCCATTCCATTCCATTCCATTCCATTCGTCTCCATTCGATTCCATTCGATTCCATTCCATTCTATTCCATTGAATTCCATTCCATTCCATTCCATTCCATTCCATTCCACTCCATTCCATTCCATTCCATTCCATTCCATTCCGTTCTACTCGGGTTGATTCCATTCCATTCCATTCCATTCCATTCCATTCCATTCCATTCCATTCCATTCCACTCCATTCCATTCGATTCCATTCGATTCCATTCCATTCCATTCCATTCCATTCCAATCCATTCCATTCTACTCGGGTTGATTCTATTCCATTCCATTCCATTCCATCCCATTCCAATCCATTCCATTCCATTCCGTTCTACTCGGGTTGATTCCATTCCATTCCATTTCATTCCATTCCATTCCATTCCATTCCATTCCATTCCATTCGATTCCATTCCATTCCATTCCATTCCAATCCATTCCATTCTACTCGGGTTGATTCCATTCCATTCCATTCCATTCCATTCCATTCCATTCCATTCCATTCCATTCGATTCCACTCGATTCCACTCCATTCTTTCCATTCCATTCCAATCCATTCCATTCTACTCGGGTGGATTCCATTCCGTTCCATTCCATTCCATTCCATTGCATTCCATTCCATTCCACTCCATTCGATTCCAATCCATTCCATTCCATTCCATTCCATTCCATTCCATTCCATTCCATTCCATTCCATTCCATTCCATTCCATTCCGTTCTAGTCGGGTTGATTCCATTCTATTCCATTCCATTCCATTCCATTCCATTCCATTCCATTCCATTCCATTCCATTCCATTCCATTCCATTCCATTCCATTCCATTATATTCCATTCCATTCTACTCCATTGAATTCCATTCCATTCCATTCTATTCCATTCCATTCCATTCCTTTCCATTCCATTTAGTTCTACTCGGGTTGATTCCATTCCATTCCATTCCATTCCATTCCATTCCATTCCATTCCATTACTTTCCATTCCATTCCATTCCAATCCATTCCATTCTACTCGGGTTGACTCCATTCCATTCCATTCCATTCCATTCCATTCCATTCCATTCCATTATAATCCATTCCATTCCATTCGATTCCGTTCGATTCCATTCCATTCCATTCCATTCCATTCAATTCCATTCGATTCCATTCGATTCCATTCCATTCCATTCCATTCCAATCCATTCCATTCTACTCGGGTTGATTCCCTTCCATTCCATTCCATTCCATTCCATTCCATTCCATTCCATTCCATTCCATTCCATTCCATTCCATTCTATTCCTTTCGATTCCATTCCTTTCCATTAAATTCCATTCCATTCCATTCCATTCCATTCCATTCCATTCCATTCCATTCCATTCCATTCCATTCCATTCCGTTCTTCTCGGGTTGATTCCACTCCATTCCATTCCATTCCATTCCATACCATTCCATTCGATTCCATTCCATTCCATTCCATTCCATTCCATTCCATTCCATTCCATTCCATTCTGTTCTACTCGGGTTGATTACACTCCATTCCATTCCATTCCATTCCATTCTATTCCATTGCATTCCATTCGATTCCATTCTATTCCATTCGATTCCATTCCATTCCATTTCATTTTATTCCATTCCATTCCATTCCATTCTATTCCATTGAATTCCATTACATTCCATTCCGTTCCATTTCATTTTATTGCATTCCATTCCATACCATTCTATTCCATTGAATTCCATTCCATTCCTTTCCATTCCAATCCATTCCATTCTACACGGGTTGATTCCATTCCATTACATTCCATTCCATTCCATTCGATTCCATTCCATTCCATTCCATTCCATTCCATTCCGTTCTACTCGGGTTGATTCCATTCTATTCCATTCCATTCCGTTCGATTCCATTCGATTCCATTCGATTCCATTCCCTTCCATTCCATTCCCTTCCATTCCATTCTATTCCTTTGAATTCCATTCCATTCCATTGCATTCCATTCCATTCCGTTCTACTCTGATTGACTCCATTCCATTCCATTCCATTCCATTCCATTGCATTCCATTCCATTCCATTCGATTCCATTCCATTCCATTCCATTCCATTCCATTCCATTCCAATACATTCCATTCTACTCTGGTTGATTCCATTCCATTCCATTCCATTCCATTCCATTCGTCTCCATTCGATTCCTTTCGATTCCATTCCATTCTATTCCATTGAATTCCATTCCATTCCATTCCATTCTATTCCACTCCATTCCATTCCATTCCATTCCATACCATTCCATTCCGTTCTACTCGGGTTGATTCCGTTCCATTCCATTCCATTCCATTACTTTCCATTCCATTCCACTCCATTCCATTCGATTCCATTCGATTCCATTCCATTCCATTCCAATCCATTCCATTCTACTCGGGTTGATTCCATTCCATTCCATTCCATTCCATTCCATTCCATTCCATTCCATTCCATTCCATTCCATTGCATTCCATTCGATTCCATTCGATTCCATTCCATTCGATTCCATTCGAGATCATTCGATTCCATTCCATCCCATTCCATTCCATTCCATTCCATTCCGTTCTACTCGGGTTGATTACATTCCATTCCATTTCATTCCATTCCATTCCATTCCATTCCATTCTATTCCATTCGATTCCATTCCATTCCATTCCATTCCAATCCATTCCATTCTACTCGGGTTGATTCCATTCCATTCCATTCCATTCCATTCCATTCCATTCCATTCCATTCCATTCGATTCCACTCGATTCCATTCCATGCTTTCCATTCCATTCCAATCCATTCCATTCTACTCGGGTGGATTCCATCCCATTCCATTCCATTCCATTCCATTCCATTCCGTTCCATTCCATTCCATTCGATTCCATTCCATTCCATTCCATTCCATTCGATTCCATTCCATTCCATTCCATTCCATTCCATTCCATTCCATTCCATTCCGTTCTAGTCGGGTTGATTCCATTCTATTCCATTCCATTCCATTCCATTCCATTCCATTCCATTCCATTCCATTCCATTCTATTCCACTCCATTCCACTCCATTGAATTCCATTCCATTCCATTCTATTCCATTCCATTCCATTCCTTTCCATTCCATTTAATTCTACTCGTGTTGATTCCATTCCATTCCATTCCATTCCATTCCATTCCATTCCGTTCCATTCCATTCCATTCCATTCCATTCCATTGCATTAAATTGCATTCCATTCGATTCCATTCGATTCCATTCCATTCCATTCCATTCCATTCCATTCCATTCCATTCCATTCCATTCTGTTCCACTCGGGTTGATTCCATTCTATTCCATTCCATTCCCTTCTATTCCATTCGATATCATTCGATTCCATTCCATCCCATTCCATTCCATTCCATTCCATTCCGTTCTTCTTGGGTTGATTCCATTCCATTCCATTTCATTCCATTCCACTCCATTCCATTTCTTTCGATTCCATTCGATTCCATTCCATTCCATTCCATTCCAATCCATTGCATTCTACTCAGTTTGATTCCATTCCATTCCACTCCATTCCATTCATATCCATTCCATTCCATTCCATTCAATTCCACTCGATTCCATTCCATTCCTTTCCATTCCATTCCAATCCATTCCATTCTACTCGGGTGGATTCCATTCCATTCCATTCCATTCGATTCCATTCCATTCCATTCCATTCCATTCCATTCCATTCCATTCCATTCCATTCCATTCGATTCCATTCCATTCCATTCCATGGCATTCCATTCCATTCCATTCCATTCCATTCCATTCCGTTCTAGTCTGGTTGATTCCATTCCATTCCATTGCATTCCATTCCATTCCATTGCATTCCATTCCATTCCATTCCATTCCATTCCATTCCATTCCATTCCATTCTATTCCATTCCATTCTACTCCATTGAATTCCATTCCATTCCATTCAATTTCATTCCATTCCATTCCTTTCCAATCCATTTAGTTCTACTCGGGTTGATTCCATTCCATTCCATTCCATTCCATTCCATTCCATTCCATTCCATTCCATTCCATTCCATTACTTTCCATTCCATTCCATTCCAATCCATTCCATTCTACTCGGGTTGACTCCATTCCATTCCATTCCACTCCATTCCATTCCGTTATATTCCATTCTATTCCATTCGATTCCGTTCGATTCCATTCCATTCCATTCCATTCTATTCCATTCCATTCGATTCCATTCCATTCCATTCCATTCCATTCCATTCCAATCCATTCCATTCTACTCGGGTTGATTCCATTCCATTCCATTCCATTCCAATCCATTCCATTCCATTCCATTCCATTCCTTTCTATTCCATTCCATTCCATTCCATTCCATTCCATTCCATTCCATTCCATTCCATTCCGTTCTACTCGGGTTGATTCCACTCCATTCCATTCCCTTCCATTCCATTCCATTCCATTCCATTCCATTCCATTGCATTCCATTCCAACCCATTCTTTTCTACTCGGGTTGATTCCATTCCATTCCATTCCATTCCATTCCATTCCATTCCATTCCATTCCATTCCATTCCATTCCATTCCATTCCATTCCATTCCATTCCATTCGATTCCATTCCATTCCATTTCATTCCAAACCGTTCCATTCTACTCGGGTTCATCATTCCATTCCATTCCATTCCATTCCATTCCACTCGGGTTCATTCCATTCCATTCCATTCCATTCCATTCCATTCCATTCCATTCCATTCCATTCCGTTCTACTCAGGTTGATTTCCATTCCATTCCATTCCATTCCATTCCATTCCATTCCATTCCATTCCATTCCACTCGGGTTGAGCATTCCATTCGATTCCATTCCATTCCATTCCATTCCATTCCATTCCATTCCATTCCAATCCACTCGGGCTCATTCCATTCCATTCCATTCCATTCCATTCCATTCCATTCCATTCAATTCCATTCCATTCCGTTCTACTCGGGTTGATTTCCATTCCATTCCATTCCATTCCATTCCACTCCATTCCATTCCATTCCATTCCATTCCATTCCATTCCTTTCCATTTATTCCATTCCTTTCTACTCGGGTTGATTCCATTGAGTTTGGTTCCGTTCCGTTCCGTCCCGTCCCGTCCCGTCCCGTCCCGTTCCGTTTTACTCGGGTTGATTCCTTTGCATTCCGTTCCGCTCGTTTCCATTCCGTTCCATTCCGTTCAACGCGGGTTGGTTCAATTCCATTCTATTCTATTCTATTCTTTTCCATTCCATTCCATTCTACTCGGGTTGATTCTATGCCGTTCCATTCCGTTCCATTCCGTCCCATTCCGACCCGTCCCATCCCGTCCCGTCCCGTCCCATCCCGTTCCGTTCCACATGGGTTGACTCAATTCCTTTCGGTTACATTGAATTCCATTCCATTCCATTCTACTCGGATTGATTCCATTCCATTCCATTCCATTCCATTCCATTCCATTCCATTCCAATCCATTCCATTCTACTTGGGTTGATTCCATTCCATTCCATTCCATTCCATTCCATTCCATTCCATTCCATTCCATTCCATTCCATTCAGTTTCATTCCATTACATTCCATTCCATTCCATTCCATTCCATTCCATTCCATTCCATTCCATTCCATTCGATTCCATTCCATTCCATTCCATTCCGTTCTACTCGGGTTGATTCCATTCTATTCCATTCCATTCCGTTCGATTCCATTCGATTCCATTCGATTCCGTTACATTCCATTCCATTCCCTTCCATTCCATTCTATTCCATTGAATTCCATTCCATTGCATTCCATTCCATTCCATTCCATTCCATTCCATTCCATTCCGTTCTACTCTGATTGACTCCATTCCACTCCATTCGATTCCATTCCATTCCATTCCATTCCATTCCAATACATTCCATTCTACACTGGTTGATTCCATTCCACTCTGGTTGATTCCATTCCATTCCATTCCATTCCATTCCATTCCATTCCATTCCATTCCATTCCATTCGTCTCCATTCGATTCCATTCGATTCCATTCCATTCTATTCCATTGAATTCCATTCCATTCCATTCCATTCCATTCCATTCTATTACATTCCATTCCATTCCATTCCGTTCTACTCGGGTTGATTCCATTCCATTCCATTCCATTCCATTCCATTCCACTCCATTCCATTCGATTCCATTCGATTCCATTCCATTCCATTCCATTCCATTCCAATCCATTCCATTCTACTCGGGTTGATTCCATTCCATTCCATTCCATTCCATTCCATTCCATTCCATTCCATTCCATTGAATTCCATTCGATTCCATTCGATTCCATTCCATTCGATTCCATTCGATATCATTCGATTCCATTCCTTCCCATTCCATTCCATTCCATTCCATTCCGTTCTACTCGGGTTGATTCCATTCCATTCCATTTCATTCCATTCCATTCCATTCCATTCCATTCCATTCCATTCGATTCCATTCCATTCCATTCCATTCCAATCCATTCCATTCTACTCGGGTTGATTCCATTCCATTCCATTCCATTCCATTCCATTCCATTCCATTCGATTCCACTCGATTCCATTCCATTCTTTCCATTGCATTCCAATTCATTCCATTCTACTTGGGAGGATTCCATTCCATTCCATTCCATTCCATTCCATTCCATTCCATTCCATTCCGTTCCATTCCATTCCATTTGATTCCATTCCATTCCATTCCATTCCATTCCATTTCATTCCATTCCTTTCCATTCCATTCCGTTCTAGTCGGGTTGATTCCATTCTATTCCATTCCATTCCATTCCATTCCATTCCATTCCATTCCATTCTATTCCATTCCATTCTACTCCATTGAATTCCATTCCATTCCATTCTATTCCATTCCATTCCATTCCTTTCCATTCCATTTAGTTCTACTCTGGTTGATTCCATTCCATTCCATTCAATTCCATTCCATTCCATTCCATTCCATTCCATTCCATTCTATTCCTTTCGATTCCATTCCATTCCATTAAATTCCATTCCATTCCATTCCATTCCATTCCATTCCATTCCATTCCATTCCTTTCCATTCCATTCCATTCCGTTCTACTCGGGTTGATTCCACTCCATTCCATTCCATTCCATTCCATACCATTCCATTCGATTCCATTCCATTCCATTCCATTCCATTCCATTCCATTCCATTCCATTCCATTCTGTTCTACTCGGGTTGATTACACTCCATTCCATTCCATTCCATTCCATTCTATTCCATTTCATTCCATTCGATTCCATTCTATTCCATTCGATTCCATTCCATTCCATTTCATTTTATTCCATTCCATTCCATTCCATTCTATTCCATTGAATTCCATTCCATTCAATTCCATTCCATTTCATTTTATTGCATTCCATTCCATACCATTCTATTCCATTGAATTTCATTCCATTCCTTTCCATTCCAATCCATTCCATTCTACTCGGGTTGATTCCATTCCATTCCATTCCATTCCACTCCATTCGATTCCATTCCATTCCATTGCATTCCATTCCATTCCGTTCTACTCGGGTTGATTCCACTCCATTCCATTCCATTCCATTCCATTCCATTCCATTCCATTCCAATTCTTTCGTTTCCATTCCAACCAATTCCGTTCTACTCGGATTGATTCCATTCCATTCCATTCCATTCCATTCAATTCCATTCCATTCCATTCGATTCCATTCGATTCGATTCCATTCCATTCCATTCCATCCCATTTCATTCCAAACCATTCCATTCTACTCGGGTTCATCATTCCATTCCATTCCATTCCATTCCATTCCACTCGGGTTCTTTCCATTCCATTCCATTCCATTCCATTCCATTCCATTCCATTCCATTCCGTTCTACTCAGGTTGATTTCCATTCCATTCCATTCCATTCCATTCCATTCCATTCCATTCCATTCCATTCCGTTCCATTCCACTCCATTCCATTCTACTCGTGTTGATTCCATGCCGTTCCGTTCCGTTCCATTCCGTCCCATCCCGACGCGTCCCGTCCCGTTCCGTCCCGCCAAATTCCGTTCCTTTCTGATCGGGTTGATTCCGTTCCATTCCGTTCCGTTCCTTTCCGTTCCATTCCATTCCGTTACACGCGGGTTGATTCAATTCCATTCTATTACATTGAATTCCATTCCATACCATTCCATTCCATTCTACTCGGATTGATTGAATTCCATTCCATTCCATTCCAGTCCATTCCAATCCATTCCATTCTACTCGGGTTGATTCCATTCCATTCCATTCCATTCCATTCCATTCCATTCCATTCCATTCAATTGCGTTCCATTCGATTCGATTCCATTCCATTCCATTCCATTCCATTCCATTCCAATCCATTCCATTCTACTTGGGTTGATTCCATTCCATTCCATTCCATTCCATTCCATTCCATTCCATTCCATTCCATTCGATTCCATTCCATTCCATTCCATTCCATTCCATTCCATTCCATTCCATTCCATTCTGTTCTACTCGGGTTGATTCCACTCCATTCCATTCCATTCCATTCCATTCTATTCCATTCCATTCCATTCGATTCCATTCCATTCCATTTCATTTTATTCCATTCCATTCCATTCCATTCTATTCCATTGAATTCCATTCCATTCTATTCCATTCCATTCCATTCAGTTTCATTCCATTGCATTCCATTCCATTCCATTCCATTCCATTCCATTCGATTCCATTCCATTCCATTCCATTCCATTCCATTCCATTCCATTCCATTCCGTTCTACTCGGGTTAATTCCATTCTATTCCATTCCATTCCATTCCATTCCATTCCATTCCATTCCATTCCATTCCATTCCCTTCCATTCCATTCTATTCCATTGAATTCCATTCCATTCCATTCCATTCCATTCCATTCCATTCCATTCCATTCCGTTCTACTCTGATTGACTCCATTCCATTCCATTCCATTCCATTCCATTCCATTCCATTCCATTCCATTCCATTTCATTCCATTCCATTCCATTCCAATACATTCCATTCTACTCTGGTTGATTCCATTCCATTCCATTCCATTCCATTCCATTCCATTCCATTCCATTCCATTCGTCTCCATTCGATTCCATTCGATTCCATTCCATTCTATTCCATTGAATTCCATTCCATTCCATTCCATTCCATTCCATTCCATTCCATTCCATTCCATTCCATTCCTTTCCATTCCATTCCATTCCATTCCATTCCGTTCTACTCGGGTTGATTCCATTCCATTCCACTCCATTCCATTCGATTCCATTCGATTCCATTCCATTCCATTCCATTCCATTCCAATCCATTCCATTCTACTCGGGTTGATGCCATTCCATTCCATTCCATTCCATTCCATTCCATTCCATTCCATTGCATTCCATTCGATTCCATTCGATTCCATTCCATTCGATTCCATTCGAGATCATTCGATTCCATTCCATCCCATTCCAATCCATTCCATTCCATTCCGTTCTACTCGGGTTGATTCCATTCCATTCCATTCCATTCCATTCGATTCCATTCCATTCCATTCGATTCCATTCGATTCCATTCCATTCCATTCCATTCCAATCCATTCCATTCTACTCGGGTTGATTCCATTCCATTCCATTCCATTCCATTCCATTCCATTCCATTCCATTCCATTCCATTCCATTCAGTTCTAGTCGGGTTGATTCCATTCTATTCCATTCCATTCCATTCCATTCCACTCCATTCCATTCCATTCCATTCCATTCTATTCCATTCCATTCTACTCCATTGAATTCCATTCCATTCCATTCTATTCCATTCCATTCCATTCCTTTCCATTCCATTTAGTTCTACTCGGGTTGATTCCATTCCATTCCATTCCATTCCATTCCATTCCATTCCATTCCATTCCATTCCATTACTTTCCATTCCATTCCATTCCAATCCATTCCATTCTACTCGGGTTGACTCCATTCCATTCCATTCCATTCCATTCCATTCCATTATAATCCATTCCATTCCATTCGATTCCGTTCGATTCCATTCCATTTCATTCCATTCCATTCCATTCAATTCCATTCGATTCCATTCGATTCCATTCCATTCCATTCCATTCCAATCCATTCCATTCTACTCGGGTTGATTCCATTCCATTCCATTCCATTCCATTCCATTCCATTCCATTCCATTCCATTCCATTCTATTCCTTTCGATTCCATTCCATTCCATTAAATTCCATTCCATTCCATTCCATTCCATTCCATTCCATTCCATTCCATTCCATTCCATTCCATTGTATTCCGTTCTACTCGGGTTGATTCCACTCCATTCCATTCCATTCCATTCCATTATATACCATCCCATTCGATTCCATTCCATTCCATTCCATTCCATTCCATTCCATTCCATTCCATTCCATTCCATTCCATTGCATTCCATTCCGTTCTAGTCGGGTTGATTCCATTCTATTCCATTCCATTCCATTCCATTCCATTCCATTCCATTCGATTCCATTCCATTCCATTCCATTCTACTCCATTCCATTCTACTCCATTGAATTCCATTCCATTCCATTCAATTCCATTCCATTCCATACCTTTCCATTCCATTTACTTCTACTCGGGTTGATTCCATTCCATTCCATTCCATTCCATTCCATTCCATTCCATTCAATTCCATTCCATTCCGTTACTTTCCATTCCATTCCGTTCCAATCCATTCCATTCTACTTGGGTTGACTCCATTCCATTCCATTCCTTTCCATTCCATTATATTCCATTCTAATCCATTCGATTCCGTTCGATTCCATTCCATTCCATTCCATTCCATTCCATTCCATTCCATTCCATTCCATTCGATTCCATTCCATTCCATTCCATGGCATTCCATTCCATTCCATTCCATTCCATTCCATTCCGTTCTAGTCTGGTTGATTCCATTCCATTCCATTGCATTCCATTCCATTCCATTGCATTCCATTCCATTCCATTCCATTCCATTCCATTCCATTCCATTCCATTCCATTCTATTCCATTGCATTCTACTCCATTGAATTCCATTCCATTCCATTCAATTTCATTCCATTCCATTCCTTTCCAATCCATTTAGTTCTACTCGGGTTGATTCCATTCCATTCCATTCCATTCCATTCCATTCCATTCCATTCCATTCCATTCCATTCCATTCCATTACTTTCCATTCCATTCCATTCCAATCCATTCCATTCTACTCGGGTTGACTCCATTCCATTCCATTCCACTCCATTCCATTCCGTTATATTCCATTCTATTCCATTCGATTCCGTTCGATTCCATTCCATTCCATTCCATTCTATTCCATTCCATTCGATTCCATTCCATTCCATTCCATTCCATTCCAATCCATTCCATTCTACTCGGGTTGATTCCATTCCATTCCATTCCATTCCAATCCATTCCATTCCATTCCATTCCATTCCATTCCATTCCATTCCATTCCATTCCATTCCATTCCTTTCTATTCCATTCCATTCCATTCCATTCCATTCCATTCCATTCCATTCCATTCCATTCCATTCCGTTCTACTCGGGTTGATTCCACTCCATTCCATTCCCTTCCATTCCATTCCATTCCATTCCAATCCATTCCATTGCATTCCATTCCAACCCATTCTTTTCTACTCGGGTTGATTCCATTCCATTCCATTCCATTCCATTCCATTCCATTCCATTCCATTCCATTCCATTCCATTCCATTCCATTCGATTCCATTCCATTCCATTTCATTCCAAACCCTTCCATTCTACTCGGGTTCATCATTCCATTCCATTCCATTCCATTCCATTCCACTCGGGTTCATTCCATTCCATTCCATTCCATTCCATTCCATTCCATTCCATTCCATTCCGTTCTACTCAGGTTGATTTCCATTCCATTCCATTCCATTCCATTCCATTCCATTCCATTCCATTCCATTCCATTCCACTCGGGTTGAGCATTCCATTCGATTCCATTCCATTCCATTCCATTCCATTCCATTCCATTCCAATCCACTCGGGCTCATTCCATTCCATTCCATTCCATTCCATTCCATTCCATTCCATTCCATTCCATTCCATTCCATTCAATTCCATTCCATTCCGTTCTACTCGGGTTGATTTCCATTCCATTCCATTCCATTCCATTCCACTCCATTCCATTCCATTCCATTCCATTCCATTCCATTCCTTTCCATTTATTCCATTCCGTTCTACTCGGGTTGATTCCATTGAGTTTGGTTCCGTTCCGTTCCGTCCCGTCCCGTCCCGTCCCGTCCCGTTCCGTTTTACTCGGGTTGATTCCTTTGCATTCCGTTCCGCTCGTTTCCATTCCGTTCCATTCCGTTCCACGCGGGTTGGTTCAATTCCATTCTATTCTATTCTATTCCTTTCCATTCCATTCCATTCTACTCGGGTTGATTCTATGCCGTTCCATTCCGTTCCATTCCGTCCCATTCCGACCCGTCCCATCCCGTCCCGTCCCGTCCCATCCCGTTCCGTTCCACATGGGTTGATTCAATTCCTTTCGGTTACATTGAATTCCATTCCATTCCATTCTACTCGGATTGATTCCATTCCATTCCATTCCATTCCATTCCATTCCATTCCATTCCATTCCATTCCAATCCATTCCATTCTACTCGGGTTGATTCCATTCCATTCCATTCCATTCCATTCCATTCCATTCCATTCCATTCCATTCCATTCCATTCAGTTTCATTCCATTCCATTCCATTCCATTCCATTCCATTCCATTCCATTCCATTCCATTCCATTCCATTCCATTCCATTCCATTCCATTCCATTCCATTCGATTCCATTCCATTCCATTCCATTCCGTTCTACTCGGGTTGATTCCATTCTATTCCATTCCATTCCATTCGATTCCATTCGATTCCATTCGATTCCGTTCCATTCCATTCCATTCCATTACTTTCCATTCCATTCCACTCCATTCCATTCGATTCCATTCGATTCCATTCCATTCCATTCCAATCCATTCCATTCTACTCGGGTTGATTCCATTCCATTCCATTCCATTCCATTCCATTCCATTCCATTCCATTCCATTCCATTGCATTCCATTCGATTCCATTCGATTCCATTCCATTCGATTCCATTCGAGATCATTCGATTCCATTCCATCCCATTCCATTCCATTCCATTCCATTCCGTTCTACTCGGGTTGATTACATTCCATTCCATTTCATTCCATTCCATTCCATTCCATTCCATTCTATTCCATTCGATTCCATTCCATTCCATTCCATTCCAATCCATTCCATTCTACTCGGGTTGATTCCATTCCATTCCATTCCATTCCATTCCATTCCATTCCATTCCATTCCATTCCATTCGATTCCACTCGATTCCATTCCATGCTTTCCATTCCATTCCAATCCATCCCATTCTACTCGGGTGGATTCCATCCCATTCCATTCCATTCCATTCCATTCCATTCCGTTCCATTCCATTCCATTCGATTCCATTCCATTCCATTCCATTCCATTCGATTCCATTCCATTCCATTCCATTCCATTCCATTCCATTCCATTCCATTCCGTTCTAGTCGGGTTGATTCCATTCTATTCCATTCCATTCCATTCCATTCCATTCCATTCCATTCCATTCCATTCTATTCCACTCCATTCCACTCCATTGAATTCCATTCCATTCCATTCTATTCCATTCCATTCCATTCCTTTCCATTCCATTTAATTCTACTCGTGTTGATTCCATTCCATTCCATTCCATTCCATTCCATTCCATTCCGTTCCATTCCATTCCATTCCATTTCGTTCCATTGCATTAAATTGCATTCCATTCGATTCCATTCGATTCCATTCCATTCCATTCCATTCCATTCCATTCCATTCCATTCCATTCCATTCTGTTCCACTCGGGTTGATTCCATTCTATTCCATTCCATTCCCTTCTATTCCATTCGATATCATTCGATTCCATTCCATCCCATTCCATTCCATTCCATTCCATTCCGTTCTTCTTGGGTTGATTCCATTCCATTCCATTTCATTCCATTCCACTCCATTCCATTTCTTTCGATTCCATTCGATTCCATTCCATTCCATTCCATTCCAATCCATTGCATTCTACTCAGTTTGATTCCATTCCATTCCACTCCATTCCATTCATATCCATTCCATTCCATTCCATTCAATTCCACTCGATTCCATTCCATTCCTTTCCATTCCATTCCAATCCATTCCATTCTACTCGGGTGGATTCCATTCCATTCCATTCCATTCGATTCCATTCCATTCCATTCCATTCCATTCCATTCCATTCCATTCCATTCCATTCCATTCGATTCCATTCCATTCCATTCCATGGCATTCCATTCCATTCCATTCCATTCCATTCCATTCCGTTCTAGTCTGGTTGATTCCATTCCATTCCATTGCATTCCATTCCATTCCATTGCATTCCATTCCATTCCATTCCATTCCATTCCATTCCATTCCATTCCATTCTATTCCATTCCATTCTACTCCATTGAATTCCATTCCATTCCATTCAATTTCATTCCATTCCATTCCTTTCCAATCCATTTAGTTCTACTCGGGTTGATTCCATTCCATTCCATTCCATTCCATTCCATTCCATTCCATTCCATTCCATTCCATTCCATTACTTTCCATTCCATTCCATTCCAATCCATTCCATTCTACTCGGGTTGACTCCATTCCATTCCATTCCACTCCATTCCATTCCGTTATATTCCATTCTATTCCATTCGATTCCGTTCGATTCCATTCCATTCCATTCCATTCTATTCCATTCCATTCGATTCCATTCCATTCCATTCCATTCCATTCCATTCCAATCCATTCCATTCTACTCGGGTTGATTCCATTCCATTCCATTCCATTCCAATCCATTCCATTCCATTCCATTCCATTCCTTTCTATTCCATTCCATTCCATTCCATTCCATTCCATTCCATTCCATTCCATTCCATTCCGTTCTACTCGGGTTGATTCCACTCCATTCCATTCCCTTCCATTCCATTCCATTCCATTCCATTCCATTCCATTGCATTCCATTCCAACCCATTCTTTTCTACTCGGGTTGATTCCATTCCATTCCATTCCATTCCATTCCATTCCATTCCATTCCATTCCATTCCATTCCATTCCATTCCATTCCATTCCATTCCATTCCATTCGATTCCATTCCATTCCATTTCATTCCAAACCGTTCCATTCTACTCGGGTTCATCATTCCATTCCATTCCATTCCATTCCATTCCACTCGGGTTCATTTCATTCCATTCCATTCCATTCCATTCCATTCCATTCCATTCCATTCCATTCCATTCCGTTCTACTCAGGTTGATTTCCATTCCATTCCATTCCATTCCATTCCATTCCATTCCATTCCATTCCATTCCACTCGGGTTGAGCATTCCATTCGATTCCATTCCATTCCATTCCATTCCATTCCATTCCATTCCATTCCAATCCACTCGGGCTCATTCCATTCCATTCCATTCCATTCCATTCCATTCCATTCCATTCAATTCCATTCCATTCCGTTCTACTCGGGTTGATTTCCATTCCATTCCATTCCATTCCATTCCACTCCATTCCATTCCATTCCATTCCATTCCATTCCATTCCTTTCCATTTATTCCATTCCGTTCTACTCGGGTTGATTCCATTGAGTTTGGTTCCGTTCCGTTCCGTCCCGTCCCGTCCCGTCCCGTCCCGTTCCGTTTTACTCGGGTTGATTCCTTTGCATTCCGTTCCGCTCGTTTCCATTCCGTTCCATTCCGTTCAACGCGGGTTGGTTCAATTCCATTCTATTCTATTCTATTCTTTTCCATTCCATTCCATTCTACTCGGGTTGATTCTATGCCGTTCCATTCCGTTCCATTCCGTCCCATTCCGACCCGTCCCATCCCGTCCCGTCCCGTCCCATCCCGTTCCGTTCCACATGGGTTGACTCAATTCCTTTCGGTTACATTGAATTCCATTCCATTCCATTCTACTCGGATTGATTCCATTCCATTCCATTCCATTCCATTCCATTCCATTCCATTCCAATCCATTCCATTCTACTTGGGTTGATTCCATTCCATTCCATTCCATTCCATTCCATTCCATTCCATTCCATTCCATTCCATTCCATTCAGTTTCATTCCATTCCATTCCATTCCATTCCATTCCATTCCATTCCATTCCATTCCATTCCATTCCATTCGATTCCATTCCATTCCATTCCATTCCGTTCTACTCGGGTTGATTCCATTCTATTCCATTCCATTCCGTTCGATTCCATTCGATTCCATTCGATTCCGTTACATTCCATTCCATTCCCTTCCATTCCATTCTATTCCATTGAATTCCATTCCATTGCATTCCATTCCATTCCATTCCATTCCATTCCATTCCATTCCGTTCTACTCTGATTGACTCCATTCCACTCCATTCGATTCCATTCCATTCCATTCCATTCCATTCCAATACATTCCATTCTACACTGGTTGATTCCATTCCACTCTGGTTGATTCCATTCCATTCCATTCCATTCCATTCCATTCCATTCCATTCCATTCCATTCCATTCGTCTCCATTCGATTCCATTCGATTCCATTCCATTCTATTCCATTGAATTCCATTCCATTCCATTCCATTCCATTCCATTCTATTACATTCCATTCCATTCCATTCCGTTCTACTCGGGTTGATTCCATTCCATTCCATTCCATTCCATTCCATTCCACTCCATTCCATTCGATTCCATTCGATTCCATTCCATTCCATTCCATTCCATTCCAATCCATTCCATTCTACTCGGGTTGATTCCATTCCATTCCATTCCATTCCATTCCATTCCATTCCATTCCATTCCATTGAATTCCATTCGATTCCATTCGATTCCATTCCATTCGATTCCATTCGATATCATTCGATTCCATTCCTTCCCATTCCATTCCATTCCATTCCATTCCGTTCTACTCGGGTTGATTCCATTCCATTCCATTTCATTCCATTCCATTCCATTCCATTCCATTCCATTCCATTCGATTCCATTCCATTCCATTCCATTCCAATCCATTCCATTCTACTCGGGTTGATTCCATTCCATTCCATTCCATTCCATTCCATTCCATTCCATTCGATTCCACTCGATTCCATTCCATTCTTTCCATTGCATTCCAATTCATTCCATTCTACTTGGGAGGATTCCATTCCATTCCATTCCATTCCATTCCATTCCATTCCATTCCATTCCATTCCATTCCATTCCATTTGATTCCATTCCATTCCATTCCATTCCATTCCATTTCATTCCATTCCTTTCCATTCCATTCCGTTCTAGTCGGGTTGATTCCATTCTATTCCATTCCATTCCATTCCATTCCATTCCATTCCATTCCATTCTATTCCATTCCATTCTACTCCATTGAATTCCATTCCATTCCATTCTATTCCATTCCATTCCATTCCTTTCCATTCCATTTAGTTCTACTCTGGTTGATTCCATTCCATTCCATTCAATTCCATTCCATTCCATTCCATTCCATTCCATTCCATTCTATTCCTTTCGATTCCATTCCATTCCATTAAATTCCATTCCATTCCATTCCATTCCATTCCATTCCATTCCATTCCATTCCTTTCCATTCCATTCCATTCCGTTCTACTCGGGTTGATTCCACTCCATTCCATTCCATTCCATTCCATACCATTCCATTCGATTCCATTCCATTCCATTCCATTCCATTCCATTCCATTCCATTCCATTCCATTCTGTTCTACTCGGGTTGATTACACTCCATTCCATTCCATTCCATTCCATTCTATTCCATTTCATTCCATTCGATTCCATTCTATTCCATTCGATTCCATTCCATTCCATTTCATTTTATTCCATTCCATTCCATTCCATTCTATTCCATTGAATTCCATTCCATTCAATTCCATTCCATTTCATTTTATTGCATTCCATTCCATACCATTCTATTCCATTGAATTTCATTCCATTCCTTTCCATTCCAATCCATTCCATTCTACTCGGGTTGATTCCATTCCATTCCATTCCATTCCACTCCATTCGATTCCATTCCATTCCATTGCATTCCATTCCATTCCGTTCTACTCGGGTTGATTCCACTCCATTCCATTCCATTCCATTCCATTCCATTCCATTCCATTCCAATTCTTTCGTTTCCATTCCAACCAATTCCGTTCTACTCGGATTGATTCCATTCCATTCCATTCCATTCCATTCAATTCCATTCCATTCCATTCGATTCCATTCGATTCCATTCCATTCCATTCCATTCCATCCCATTTCATTCCAAACCATTCCATTCTACTCGGGTTCATCATTCCATTCCATTCCATTCCATTCCATTCCACTCGGGTTCTTTCCATTCCATTCCATTCCATTCCATTCCATTCCATTCCATTCCATTCCGTTCTACTCAGGTTGATTTCCATTCCATTCCATTCCATTCCATTCCATTCCATTCCATTCCATTCCATTCCGTTCCATTCCACTCCATTCCATTCTACTCGTGTTGATTCCATGCCGTTCCGTTCCGTTCCATTCCGTCCCATCCCGACGCGTCCCGTCCCGTTCCGTC
Source organism: Gorilla gorilla gorilla (assembly GCF_029281585.2). Lineage (NCBI taxonomy): Eukaryota > Metazoa > Chordata > Mammalia > Primates > Hominidae > Gorilla > Gorilla gorilla. The sequence goes on from NC_073241.2 coordinate 3,769,321, forward strand.
CCGCCAAATTCCGTTCCTTTCTGATCGGGTTGATTCCGTTCCATTCCGTTCCGTTCCTTTCCGTTCCATTCCATTCCGTTACACGCGGGTTGATTCAATTCCATTCTATTACATTGAATTCCATTCCATACCATTCCATTCCATTCTACTCGGATTGATTGAATTCCATTCCATTCCATTCCAGTCCATTCCAATCCATTCCATTCTACTCGGGTTGATTCCATTCCATTCCATTCCATTCCATTCCATTCCACTCCATTCCATTCAATTGCGTTCCATTCGATTCGATTCCATTCCATTCCATTCCATTCCATTCCATTCCAATCCATTCCATTCTACTTGGGTTGATTCCATTCCATTCCATTCCATTCCATTCCATTCCATTCCATTCCATTCCATTCGATTCCATTCCATTCCATTCCATTCCATTCCATTCCATTCCATTCCATTCCATTCTGTTCTACTCGGGTTGATTCCACTCCATTCCATTCCATTCCATTCCATTCCATTCTATTCCATTCCATTCCATTCGATTCCATTCCATTCCATTTCATTTTATTCCATTCCATTCCATTCCATTCTATTCCATTGAATTCCATTCCATTCTATTCCATTCCATTCCATTCAGTTTCATTCCATTGCATTCCATTCCATTCCATTCCATTCCATTCCATTCGATTCCATTCCATTCCATTCCATTCCATTCCATTCCATTCCATTCCATTCCGTTCTACTCGGGTTAATTCCATTCTATTCCATTCCATTCCATTCCATTCCATTCCATTCCATTCCATTCCATTCCATTCCCTTCCATTCCATTCTATTCCATTGAATTCCATTCCATTCCATTCCATTCCATTCCATTCCATTCCATTCCATTCCGTTCTACTCTGATTGACTCCATTCCATTCCATTCCATTCCATTCCATTCCATTCCATTCCATTCCATTCCATTTCATTCCATTCCATTCCATTCCAATACATTCCATTCTACTCTGGTTGATTCCATTCCATTCCATTCCATTCCATTCCATTCCATTCCATTCCATTCCATTCGTCTCCATTCGATTCCATTCGATTCCATTCCATTCTATTCCATTGAATTCCATTCCATTCCATTCCATTCCATTCCATTCCATTCCATTCCATTCCATTCCATTCCTTTCCATTCCATTCCATTCCATTCCATTCCGTTCTACTCGGGTTGATTCCATTCCATTCCACTCCATTCCATTCGATTCCATTCGATTCCATTCCATTCCATTCCATTCCATTCCAATCCATTCCATTCTACTCGGGTTGATGCCATTCCATTCCATTCCATTCCATTCCATTCCATTCCATTCCATTGCATTCCATTCGATTCCATTCGATTCCATTCCATTCGATTCCATTCGAGATCATTCGATTCCATTCCATCCCATTCCAATCCATTCCATTCCATTCCGTTCTACTCGGGTTGATTCCATTCCATTCCATTTCATTCCATTCCATTCCATTCCATTCCATTCGATTCCATTCGATTCCATTCCATTCCATTCCATTCCAATCCATTCCATTCTACTCGGGTTGATTCCATTCCATTCCATTCCATTCCATTCCATTCCATTCCATTCCATTCCATTCCATTCCATTCCATTCCATTCAGTTCTAGTCGGGTTGATTCCATTCTATTCCATTCCATTCCATTCCATTCCACTCCATTCCATTCCATTCCATTCCATTCTATTCCATTCCATTCTACTCCATTGAATTCCATTCCATTCCATTCTATTCCATTCCATTCCATTCCTTTCCATTCCATTTAGTTCTACTCGGGTTGATTCCATTCCATTCCATTCCATTCCATTCCATTCCATTCCATTCCATTCCATTCCATTACTTTCCATTCCATTCCATTCCAATCCATTCCATTCTACTCGGGTTGACTCCATTCCATTCCATTCCATTCCATTCCATTCCATTATAATCCATTCCATTCCATTCGATTCCGTTCGATTCCATTCCATTTCATTCCATTCCATTCCATTCAATTCCATTCGATTCCATTCGATTCCATTCCATTCCATTCCATTCCAATCCATTCCATTCTACTCGGGTTGATTCCATTCCATTCCATTCCATTCCATTCCATTCCATTCCATTCCATTCCATTCCATTCTATTCCTTTCGATTCCATTCCATTCCATTAAATTCCATTCCATTCCATTCCATTCCATTCCATTCCATTCCATTCCATTCCATTCCATTCCATTGTATTCCGTTCTACTCGGGTTGATTCCACTCCATTCCATTCCATTCCATTCCATTATATACCATCCCATTCGATTCCATTCCATTCCATTCCATTCCATTCCATTCCATTCCATTCCATTCCATTCCATTCCATTGCATTCCATTCCGTTCTAGTCGGGTTGATTCCATTCTATTCCATTCCATTCCATTCCATTCCATTCCATTCCATTCGATTCCATTCCATTCCATTCCATTCTACTCCATTCCATTCTACTCCATTGAATTCCATTCCATTCCATTCAATTCCATTCCATTCCATACCTTTCCATTCCATTTACTTCTACTCGGGTTGATTCCATTCCATTCCATTCCATTCCATTCCATTCCATTCCATTCAATTCCATTCCATTCCGTTACTTTCCATTCCATTCCGTTCCAATCCATTCCATTCTACTTGGGTTGACTCCATTCCATTCCATTCCTTTCCATTCCATTATATTCCATTCTAATCCATTCGATTCCGTTCGATTCCATTCCATTCCATTCCATTCCATTCCATTCCATTCCATTCCATTCCATTCCATTCGATTCCATTCCATTCCATTCCATGGCATTCCATTCCATTCCATTCCATTCCATTCCATTCCGTTCTAGTCTGGTTGATTCCATTCCATTCCATTGCATTCCATTCCATTCCATTCCATTCCATTCCATTCCATTCCATTCCATTCCATTCTATTCCATTGCATTCTACTCCATTGAATTCCATTCCATTCCATTCAATTTCATTCCATTCCATTCCTTTCCAATCCATTTAGTTCTACTCGGGTTGATTCCATTCCATTCCATTCCATTCCATTCCATTCCATTCCATTCCATTCCATTCCATTCCATTCCATTCCATTCCATTACTTTCCATTCCATTCCATTCCAATCCATTCCATTCTACTCGGGTTGACTCCATTCCATTCCATTCCACTCCATTCCATTCCGTTATATTCCATTCTATTCCATTCGATTCCGTTCGATTCCATTCCATTCCATTCCATTCTATTCCATTCCATTCGATTCCATTCCATTCCATTCCATTCCATTCCAATCCATTCCATTCTACTCGGGTTGATTCCATTCCATTCCATTCCATTCCAATCCATTCCATTCCATTCCATTCCATTCCATTCCATTCCATTCCATTCCATTCCATTCCATTCCTTTCTATTCCATTCCATTCCATTCCATTCCATTCCATTCCATTCCATTCCATTCCATTCCGTTCTACTCGGGTTGATTCCACTCCATTCCATTCCCTTCCATTCCATTCCATTCCATTCCATTCCATTCCATTGCATTCCATTCCAACCCATTCTTTTCTACTCGGGTTGATTCCATTCCATTCCATTCCATTCCATTCCATTCCATTCCATTCCATTCCATTCCATTCCATTCCATTCCATTCGATTCCATTCCATTCCATTTCATTCCAAACCCTTCCATTCTACTCGGGTTCATCATTCCATTCCATTCCATTCCATTCCATTCCACTCGGGTTCATTCCATTCCATTCCATTCCATTCCATTCCATTCCATTCCATTCCATTCCGTTCTACTCAGGTTGATTTCCATTCCATTCCATTCCATTCCATTCCATTCCATTCCATTCCATTCCATTCCATTCCACTCGGGTTGAGCATTCCATTCGATTCCATTCCATTCCATTCCATTCCATTCCATTCCATTCCAATCCACTCGGGCTCATTCCATTCCATTCCATTCCATTCCATTCCATTCCATTCCATTCCATTCCATTCCATTCCATTCAATTCCATTCCATTCCGTTCTACTCGGGTTGATTTCCATTCCATTCCATTCCATTCCATTCCACTCCATTCCATTCCATTCCATTCCATTCCATTCCATTCCTTTCCATTTATTCCATTCCGTTCTACTCGGGTTGATTCCATTGAGTTTGGTTCCGTTCCGTTCCGTCCCGTCCCGTCCCGTCCCGTCCCGTTCCGTTTTACTCGGGTTGATTCCTTTGCATTCCGTTCCGCTCGTTTCCATTCCGTTCCATTCCGTTCCACGCGGGTTGGTTCAATTCCATTCTATTCTATTCTATTCCTTTCCATTCCATTCCATTCTACTCGGGTTGATTCTATGCCGTTCCATTCCGTTCCATTCCGTCCCATTCCGACCCGTCCCATCCCGTCCCGTCCCGTCCCATCCCGTTCCGTTCCACATGGGTTGATTCAATTCCTTTCGGTTACATTGAATTCCATTCCATTCCATTCTACTCGGATTGATTCCATTCCATTCCATTCCATTCCATTCCATTCCATTCCATTCCATTCCATTCCAATCCATTCCATTCTACTCGGGTTGATTCCATTCCATTCCATTCCATTCCATTCCATTCCATTCCATTCCATTCCATTCCATTCAGTTTCATTCCATTCCATTCCATTCCATTCCATTCCATTCCATTCCATTCCATTCCATTCCATTCCATTCCATTCCATTCCATTCCATTCCATTCCATTCGATTCCATTCCATTCCATTCCATTCCGTTCTACTCGGGTTGATTCCATTCTATTCCATTCCATTCCATTCGATTCCATTCGATTCCATTCGATTCCGTTCCATTCCATTCCATTCCCTTCCATTCCATTCTATTCCATTGAATTCCATTCCATTGCATTCCATTCCATTCCATTCCATTCCATTCCATTCCATTCCATTCCGTTCTACTCTGATTGACTCCATTCCACTCCATTCGATTCCATTCCATTCCATTCCATTCCATTCCAATACATTCCATTCTACACTGGTTGATTCCATTCCACTCTGGTTGATTCCATTCCATTCCATTCCATTCCATTCCATTCCATTCCATTCCATTCGTCTCCATTCGATTCCATTCGATTCCATTCCATTCTATTCCATTGAATTCCATTCCATTCCATTCCATTCCATTCCATTCTATTACATTCCATTCCATTCCATTCCGTTCTGCTCGGGTTGATTCCATTCCATTCCATTCCATTCCATTCCATTCCATTCCATTCCACTCCATTCCATTCGATTCCATTCGATTCCATTCCATTCCATTCCATTCCATTCCAATCCATTCCATTCTACTCGGGTTGATTCCATTCCATTCCATTCCATTCCATTCCATTCCATTCCATTGAATTCCATTCGATTCCATTCGATTCCATTCCATTCGATTCCATTCGATATCATTCGATTCCATTCCTTCCCATTCCATTCCATTCCATTCCATTCCGTTCTACTCGGGTTGATTCCATTCCATTCCATTTCATTCCATTCCATTCCATTCCATTCCATTCCATTCCATTCCATTCCATTCCATTCCATTCCATTCCAATCCATTCCATTCTACTCGGGTTGATTCCATTCCATTCCATTCCATTCCATTCCATTCCATTCCATTCCATTCGATTCCACTCGATTCCATTCCATTCTTTCCATTCCATTCCAATCCATTCCATTCTACTTGGGAGGATTCCATTCCATTCCATTCCATTCCATTCCATTCCATTCCATTCCATTCCATTCCATTCCATTCCATTCCATTCCATTCCATTCCATTTGATTCCATTCCATTCCATTCCATTCCATTCCATTCCATTTCATTCCATTCCTTTCCATTCCATTCCGTTCTAGTCGGGTTGATTCCATTCTATTCCATTCCATTCCATTCCATTCCATTCCATTCCATTCCATTCCATTCTATTCCATTCCATTCTACTCCATTGAATTCCATTCCATTCCATTCTATTCCATTCCATTCCATTCCTTTCCATTCCATTTAGTTCTACTCTGGTTGATTCCATTCCATTCCATTCAATTCCATTCCATTCCATTCCATTCCATTCCATTCCATTAAATTCCATTCCATTCCATTCCATTCCATTCCATTCCATTCCATTCCATTCCTTTCCATTCCATTCCATTCCGTTCTACTCGGGTTGATTCCACTCCATTCCATTCCATTCCATTCCATACCATTCCATTCGATTCCATTCCATTCCATTCCATTCCATTCCATTCCATTCCATTCCATTCTGTTCTACTCGGGTTGATTACACTCCATTCCATTCCATTCCATTCCATTCTATTCCATTTCATTCCATTCGATTCCATTCTATTCCATTCGATTCCATTCCATTCCATTTCATTTTATTCCATTCCATTCCATTCCATTCTATTCCATTGAATTCCATTCCATTCAATTCCATTCCATTTCATTTTATTGCATTCCATTCCATACCATTCTATTCCATTGAATTTCATTGCATTCCTTTCCATTCCTATCCATTCCATTCTACTCGGGTTGATTCCATTCCATTCCATTCCATTCCATTCCATTCGATTCCATTCCATTCCATTGCATTCCATTCCATTCCGTTCTACTCGGGTTGATTCCACTCCATTCCATTCCATTCCATTCCATTCCATTCCAATTCTTTCGTTTCCATTCCAACCAATTCCGTTCTACTCGGATTGATTCCATTCCATTCCATTCCATTCCATTCAATTCCATTCCATTCCATTCGATTCCATTCGATTCCATTCCATTCCATTCCATTCCATCCCATTTCATTCCAAACCATTCCATTCTACTCGGGTTCATCATTCCATTCCATTCCATTCCATTCCATTCCACTCGGGTTCTTTCCATTCCATTCCATTCCATTCCATTCCATTCCATTCCATTCCGTTCTACTCAGGTTGATTTCCATTCCATTCCATTCCATTCCATTCCATTCCATTCCATTCCATTCCATTCCATTCCATTCCGTTCCATTCCACTCCATTCCATTCTACTCGTGTTGATTCCATGCCGTTCCGTTCCGTTCCATTCCGTCCCATCCCGACGCGTCCTGTCCCGTTCCGTCCCGCCAAATTCCGTTCCTTTCTGATCGGGTTGATTCCGTTCCATTCCGTTCCGTTCCTTTCCGTTCCATTCCATTCCGTTACACGCGGGTTGATTCAATTCCATTCTATTACATTGAATTCCATTCCATACCATTCCATTCCATTCTACTCGGATTGATTGAATTCCATTCCATTCCATTCCAGTCCATTCCAATCCATTCCATTCTACTCGGGTTGATTCCATTCCATTCCATTCCATTCCATTCCATTCCATTCCATTCCATTCCATTCCATTCAATTGCGTTCCATTCGATTCGATTCCATTCCATTCCATTCCATTCCATTCCAATCCATTCCATTCTACTTGGGTTGATTCCATTCCATTCCATTCCATTCCATTCCATTCCATTCCATTCCATTCGATTCCATTCGATTCCATTCCATTCCATTCCATTCCATTCCATTCTGTTCTACTCGGGTTGATTCCACTCCATTCCATTCCATTCCATTCCATTCTATTCCATTCCATTCCATTCGATTCCATTCCATTCCATTTCATTTTATTCCATTCCATTCCATTCCATTCTATTCCATTGAATTCCATTCCATTCTATTCCATTCCATTCCATTCAGTTTCATTCCATTCCATTCCATTCCATTCCATTCCATTCCATTCGATTCCATTACATTCCATTCCATTCCATTCCATTCCATTCCATTCCGTTCTACTCGGGTTAATTCCATTCTATTCCATTCCATTCCATTCCATTCCATTCCATTCCATTCCATTCCATTCCATTCCCTTCCATTCCATTCTATTCCATTGAATTCCATTCCATTCCATTCCATTCCATTCCATTCCATTCCATTCCATTCCGTTCTAATCTGATTGACTCCATTCCATTCCACTCCATTCCATTCCATTCCATTCCATTCCATTCCATTCCATTCCATTTCATTCCATTCCATTCCATTCCAATACATTCCATTCTACTCTGGTTGATTCCATTCCATTCCATTCCATTCCATTCCATTCCATTCCATTCCATTCGTCTCCATTCGATTCCATTCGATTCCATTCCATTCTATTCCATTGAATTCCATTCCATTCCATTCCATTCCATTCCATTCCATTCCATTCCATTCCTTTCCATTCCATTCCATTCCATTCCATTCCGTTCTACTCGGGTTGATTCCATTCCATTCCATTCCATTCCATTCCATTCCATTCCACTCCATTCCATTCGATTCCATTCGATTCCATTCCATTCCATTCCATTCCATTCCAATCCATTCCATTCTACTCGGGTTGATGCCATTCCATTCCATTCCATTCCACTCCATTCCATTCCATTGCATTCCATTCGATTCCATTCGATTCCATTCCATTCGATTCCATTCGAGATCATTCGATTCCATTCCATCCCATTCCAATCCATTCCATTCCATTCCGTTCTACTCGGGTTGATTACATTCCATTCCATTTCATTCCATTCCATTCCATTCCATTCCATTCGATTCCATTTGATTCCATTCCATTCCATTCCATTCCAATCCATTCCATTCTACTCGGGTTGATTCCATTCCATTCCATTCCATTCCATTCCATTCCATTCCATTCCATTCCATTCCATTCCATTCGATTCCACTCGATTCCATTCCATTCTTTCCATTCCATTCCAATCCATTCCATTCTACTCGGGTGGATTCCATTCCATTCCATTCCATTTCATTCCATTCCATTCCATTCCACTCCATTCCATTCCATTCCATTCCATTCCATTCCATTGCATTCCATTCCATTCCATTCCATTCCATTCCATTCCGTTCTAGTCGGGTTGATTCCATTCTATTCCATTCCATTCCATTCCATTCCACTCCATTCCATTCCATTCCATTCCATTCTATTCCATTCCATTCTACTCCATTGAATTCCATTCCATTCCATTCTATTCCATTCCATTCCATTCCTTTCCATTCCATTTAGTTCTACTCGGGTTGATTCCATTCCATTCCATTCCATTCCATTCCATTCCATTCCATTCCATTCCATTCCATTACTTTCCATTCCATTCCATTCCAATCCATTCCATTCTACTCGGGTTGACTCCATTACATTCCATTCCATTCCATTCCATTCCATTCCATTATAATCCATTCCATTCCATTCGATTCCGTTCGATTCCATTCCATTGCATTCCATTCCATTCCATTCAATTCCATTCGATTCCATTCGATTCCATTCCATTCCATTCCATTCCAATCCATTCCATTCTACTCGGGTTGATTCCATTCCATTCCATTCCATTCCATTCCATTCCATTCCATTCCATTCCATTCCATTCCATTCCATTCTATTCCTTTCGATTCCATTCCATTCCATTAAATTCCATTCCATTCCATTCCATTCCATTCCATTCCATTCCATTCCATTCCATTGCATTCCGTTCTACTCGGGTTGATTCCACTCCATTCCATTCCATTCCATTCCATTATATACCATCCCATTCGATTCCATTCCATTCCATTCCATTCCATTCCATTCCATTCCATTCCATTCCATTCCATTCCATTCCGTTCTAGTCGGGTTGATTCCATTCTATTCCATTCCATTCCATTGATTCCATTCCATTCCATTCGATTCCATTCCATTCCATTCCATTCTATTCCATTCCATTCTACTCCATTGAATTCCATTCCATTCCATTCAATTCCATTCCATTCCATCCCTTTCCATTCCATTTACTTCTACTCGGGTTGATTCCATTCCATTCCATTCCATTCCATTCCATTCCATTCCATTCCATTCAATTCCATTCCATTCCGTTACTTTCCATTCCATTCCATTCCAATCCATTCCATTCTACTCGGGTTGACTCCATTCCATTCCATTCCTTTCCATTCCATTATATTCCATTCTAATCCATTCAATTCCGTTCGATTCCATTCCATTCCATTCCATTCCATTCCATTGCATTCCATTCCATTCCATTCCATTCCATTCCGTTCTACTCGGGTTGATTCCATTCCATTCCTTTCCATTCCATTCCATTCCATTCCATTCCATTCCATTCCATTCCATTCCATTCCCTTCCATTCCATTCCATTCCAATCCATTCCATTCTACTCGGGTTGATTCCATTCCATTCCATTGCATTCGACTCCATTCGATTCCATTCGATTCCATTCCATTCCATTCCGTTCCATTCCATTCCATTCCATTCCATTCTATTCCATTGAATTCCTTTCCATTCCATTCCATTCCATTCCATTCCATTCCATTCCATTCCATTCCATTCCATTCCATTCCATTCCATTCCGTTCTACTCGGGTTGATTCCATTCCATTCCATTCCATTCCATTCCATTCCATTCCATTCCATTCCAATCTATTCCATTCTATTCAATTCGATTCCATTCGATTCCATTCAATTCCATTCAATTCCATTCCATTCCATTCCAATCCATTCCATTCTACTCGGGTTGATTCCATTCCATTCCATTCCATTACATTCCATTCCATTCCATTCCATTCCATTCCATTCCATTCCAATCTATTCCATTCGATTCCATTCCATTCCATTCCATTCCATTCCATTCCATTCCATTCCAATCCATTCCATTCTACTCGTGTTGATTCCCTTCCATTCCATTCCACTCCATTCCATTCCATTCCATTCCATTCCATTCCATTCCATTCCATTCCATTCCATTCCATTCCATTCCATTCCATTCCGTTCTACTCGGGTTGATTCCATTCTATTCCATTACATTCCATTCGATTCCATTCGATTCCATTCGATTCCTTTCCATTCCATTCCATTCCATTCCATTCCATTCTATTCCATTCCATTCCATTCCATTCCATTCCATTCCATTCCAATCCATTCCCTTCCGTTCTATTCGGGTTGATTCCATTCCATTCCATTCCATTCCATTCCATTCCATTCCATTCCATTCCATTCCATTCCATTCCATTCCATTCTATTGCATTCCATTCGATTCCATTTGATTCCATTCCATTCCATTCCATTCCATTCCATTCCATTCCATTCCATTCCATTCCATTCTATTCCATTCCATTCCATTCTGTTCCATTCTATTCCATTCCATTCCATTCCGTACCACTCGGGTTGATTCCATTCTATTCCATTCCATTCCATTCGATTCCATTCGATATCATTCGATTCCATTCGATTCCATTCCATTCCATTCCATTCCATTCCATTCCATTCCATTCCATTCCATTCCATTCTGTTCTACTCGGGTTGATTCCACTCCATTCCATTCCATTCCGTTCCATTCTATTCCATTCCATTCCATTCGATTCCATTCCATTCCATTCCATTCCATTCCCTTCCATTCCATTCTATTCCATTGAATTCCATTCCATTCCATTCCATTCCATTCCATTCCATTCCATTCCATTCCGTTCTACTCTGATTGACTCCATTCCATTCCATTCCATTCCATTCCATTCCATTCCATTCCATTCCATTCCATTCCATTTCATTCCATTCCATTCCATTCCAATACATTCCATTCTACTCTGGTTGATTCCATTCCATTCCATTCCATTTCATTCCATTCCATTCCATTCCATTCGTCTCCATTCGATTCCATTCGATTCCATTCCATTCTATTCCATTGAATTCCATTCCATTCCATTCCATTCCATTCCATTCCATTCCATTCCATTCCATTCCATTCCATTCCATTCCATTCCATTCCTTTCCATTCCATTCCATTCCATTCCATTCCGTTCTACTCGGGTTGATTCCATTCCATTCCATTCCATTCCATTCCATTCCATTCCACTCCATTCCATTCGATTCCATTCGATTCCATTCCATTCCATTCCATTCCATTCCAATCCATTCCATTCTACTCGGGTTGATGCCATTCCATTCCATTCCATTCCATTCCATTCCATTGCATTCCATTCGATTCCATTCGATTCCATTCCATTCGATTCCATTCGAGATCATTCGATTCCATTCCATCCCATTCCAATCCATTCCATTCCATTCCGTTCTACTCGGGTTGATTCCATTCCATTCCATTTCATTCCATTCCATTCCATTCCATTCCATTCGATTCCATTCGATTCCATTCCATTCCATTCCATTCCAATCCATTCCATTCTACTCGGGTTGATTCCATTCCATTCCATTCCATTCCATTCCATTCCATTCCATTCCATTCCATTCCATTCGATTCCACTCGATTCCATTCCATTCTTTCCATTCCATTCCAATCCATTCCATTCTACTCGGGTGGATTCCATTCCATTCCATTCCATTTCATTCCATTCCATTCCATTCCACTCCATTCGATTCCATTCCATTCCATTCCATTCCATTGCATTCCATTCCATTCCATTCCATTCCATTCCATTCCGTTCTAGTCGGGTTGATTCCATTCTATTCCATTCCATTCCATTCCATTCCACTCCATTCCATTCCATTCCATTCCATTCTATTCCATTCCATTCTACTCCATTGAATTCCATTCCATTCCATTCTATTCCATTCCATTCCATTCCTTTCCATTCCATTTAGTTCTACTCGGGTTGATTCCATTCCATTCCATTCCATTCCAATCCATTCCATTCTACTCGGGTTGACTCCATTCCATTCCATTCCATTCCATTCCATTCCATTCCATTATAATCCATTCCATTCCATTCGATTCCGTTCGATTCCATTCCATTGCATTCCATTCCATTCCATTCAATTCCATTCGATTCCATTCGATTCCATTCCATTCCATTCCATTCCAATCCATTCCATTCTACTCGGGTTGATTCCATTCCATTCCATTCCATTCCATTCCATTCCATTCCATTCCATTCCATTCCATTCCATTCTATTCCTTTCGATTCCATTCCATTCCATTAAATTCCATTCCATTCCATTCCATTCCATTCCATTCCATTCCATTCCATTCCATTCCATTGCATTCCGTTCTACTCGGGTTGATTCCACTCCATTCCATTCCATTCCATTCCATTATATACCATCCCATTCGATTCCATTCCATTCCATTCCATTCCATTCCATTCCATTCCATTCCATTCCATTCCATTCCATTCCGTTCTAGTCGGGTTGATTCCATTCTATTCCATTCCATTCCATTGATTCCATTCCATTCCATTCGATTCCATTCCATTCCATTCCATTCTATTCCTTTCCATTCTACTCCATTGAATTCCATTCCATTCCATTCAATTCCATTCCATTCCATCCCTTTCCATTCCATTTACTTCTACTCGGGTTGATTCCATTCCATTCCATTCCATTCCATTCCATTCCATTCCATTCAATTCCATTCCATTCCGTTACTTTCCATTCCATTCCATTCCAATCCATTCCATTCTACTCGGGTTGACTCCATTCCATTCCATTCCTTTCCATTCCATTATATTCCATTCTAATCCATTCGATTCCGTTCGAATCCATTCCATTCCATTCCATTCCATTCCATTCCATTGCATTCCATTCCATTCCATTCCATTCCATTCCGTTCTACTCGGGTTGATTCCATTCCATTCCTTTCCATTCCATTCCATTCCATTCCATTCCATTCCATTCCATTCCATTCCATTCCCTTCCATTCCATTCCATTCCAACCCATTCCATTCTACTCGGGTTGATTCCATTCCATTCCATTGCATTCGACTCCATTCGATTCCATTCGATTCCATTCCATTCCATTCCGTTCCATTCCATTCCATTCCATTCCATTCTATTCCATTGAATTCCATTCCATTCCATTCCATTCCATTCCATTCCATTCCATTCCATTCCATTCCATTCCATTCCGTTCTACTCGGGTTGATTCCATTCCATTCCATTCCATTCCATTCCATTCCATTCCATTCCATTCCATTCCATTCCAATCTATTCCATTCTATTCAATTCGATTCCATTCGATTCCATTCAATTCCATTCAATTCCATTCCATTCCATTCCAATCCATTCCATTCTACTCGGGTTGATTCCATTCCATTCCATTCCATTCCATTCCATTCCATTCCATTCCATTCCATTCCATTCCATTCCATTCCATTCGATTCCATTCCATTCCATTCCATTCCATTCCATTCCATTCCATTCCATTCCATTCCATTCCAATCTATTCCATTCGATTCCATTCCATTCCTTTCCATTCCATTCCATTCCATTCCATTCCAATCCATTCCATTCTACTCGTGTTGATTCCCTTCCATTCCATTCCACTCCATTCCATTCCATTCCATTCCATTCCATTCCATTCCATTCCATTCCATTCCATTCCATTCCATTCCATTCCGTTCTACTCGGGTTGATTCCATTCTATTCCATTACATTCCATTCGATTCCATTCGATTCCATTCGATTCCTTTCCATTCCATTTCATTCCATTCCATTCCATTCCATTCTATTCCATTCCATTCCATTCCATTCCATTCCATTCCATTCCAATCCATTCCCTTCCGTTCTATTCGGGTTGATTCCATTCCATTCCATTCCATTCCATTCCATTCCATTCCATTCCATTCCATTCCATTCCATTCCATTCTATTGCATTCCATTCGATTCCATTTGATTCCATTCCATTCCATTCCATTCCATTCCATTCCATTCCATTCCATTCCATTCTATTCCATTCCATTCCATTCTGTTCCATTCTATTCCATTCCATTCCATTCCGTTCCACTCGGGTTGATTCCATTCTATTCCATTCCATTCCATTCGATTCCATTCGATATCATTCGATTCCATTCCATTCCATTCCATTCCATTCCATTCCATTCCATTCTATTCCATTCCATTCCATTCCATTCCATTCCATTCTATTCCATTCCATTCCATTCCGTTCTACTCGGGTTGATTCCATTCCATTCCATTTCATTCCATTCCATTCCATTCCATTCCATTCGATTCCATTCGATTCCATTCCATTCCATTCCATTCCAATCCATTCCATTCTACTCGGGTTGATTCCATTCCATTCCATTCCATTCCATTCCATTCCATTCCATTCCACTCGATTCCATTCCATTCCATTCCATTCCATTCCAATCCATTCCATTCTACTCGGGTGGATTCCATTCCATTCCATTCTTTTCCATTCCATTCCATTCCATTCCATTCCATTACATTCCATACGGTTCCATTCCATTCCATTCCATTCCATTCCATTCCATTCCATTCCATTCCATTCCATTCCATTCCTTTCTAATCGGGTTGATTCCATTCTATTCCATTCCATTCCATTCCATTCCATTCAATTCCATTCCATTCCATTCCATTCCATTCCATTCCATTCTATTCCATTCCATTCTACTCCATTGAATTCCATTCCATTCCATTCTATTCCATTCCATTCCATTCCTTTCCATTCCATTTAGTTCTACTCGGGTTGATTCCATTCCATTCCATTCCATTCCATTCCATTCCATTCCATTCCCTTCCATTCCATTACTTTCCATTCCATTCCATTCCAATCCATTCCATTCTACTCGGGTTGACTCCATTACATTCCATTCCATTCCATTCCATTCCATTCCATTATAATCCATTCCATTCCATTCGATTCCGTTCGATTCCATTCCATTGCATTCCATTCCATTCCATTCAATTCCATTCGATTCCATTCGATTCCATTCCATTCCATTCCATTCCAATCCATTCCATTCTACTCGGGTTGATTCCATTCCATTCCATTCCATTCCATTCCATTCCATTCCATTCCATTCCATTCCATTCCATTCCATTCTATTCCTTTCGATTCCATTCCATTCCATTAAATTCCATTCCATTCCATTCCATTCCATTCCATTCCATTCCATTCCATTCCATTCCATTGCATTCCGTTCTACTCGGGTTGATTCCACTCCATTCCATTCCATTCCATTCCATTATATACCATCCCATTCGATTCCATTCCATTCCATTCCATTCCATTCCATTCCATTCCATTCCATTCCATTCCATTCCATTCCATTCCGTTCTAGTCGGGTTGATTCCATTCTATTCCATTCCATTCCATTGATTCCATTCCATTCCATTCGATTCCATTCCATTCCATTCCTTTCTATTCCATTCCATTCTACTCCATTGAATTCCATTCCATTCCATTCAATTCCATTCCATTCCATCCCTTTCCATTCCATTTACTTCTACTCGGGTTGATTCCATTCCATTCCATTCCATTCCATTCCATTCCATTCCATTCAATTCCATTCCATTCCGTTACTTTCCATTCCATTCCATTCCAATCCATTCCATTCTACTCGGGTTGACTCCATTCCATTCCATTCCTTTCCATTCCATTATATTCCATTCTAATCCATTCGATTCCGTTCGATTCCATTCCATTCCATTCCATTCCATTCCATTGCATTCCATTCCATTCCATTCCATTCCATTCCGTTCTACTCGGGTTGATTCCATTCCATTCCTTTCCATTCCATTCCATTCCATTCCATTCCATTCCATTCCATTCCATTCCATTCCATTCCCTTCCATTCCATTCCATTCCAATCCATTCCATTCTACTCGGGTTGATTCCATTCCATTCCATTGCATTCGACTCCATTCGATTCCATTCGATTCCATTCCATTCCATTCCGTTCCATTCCATTCCATTCCATTCCATTCTATTCCATTGAATTCCTTTCCATTCCATTCCATTCCATTCCATTCCATTCCATTCCATTCCATTCCATTCCATTCCATTCCGTTCTACTCGGGTTGATTCCATTCCATTCCATTCCATTCCATTCCATTCCATTCCATTCCAATCTATTCCATTCTATTCAATTCGATTCCTTTCGATTCCATTCAATTCCATTCAATTCCATTCCATTCCATTCCAATCCATTCCATTCTACTCGGGTTGATTCCATTCCATTCCATTCCATTCCATTCCATTCCATTCCATTCCATTCCATTCCATTCGATTCCATTCGATTCCATTCCATTCCATTCCATTCCATTCCATTCCATTCCATTCCATTCCATTCCATTCCAATCTATTCCATTCGATTCCATTCCATTCCATTCCATTCCATTCCATTCCATTCCATTCCAATCCATTCCATTCTACTCGTGTTGATTCCCTTCCAATCCATTCCACTCCATTCCATTCCATTCCATTCTATTCCATTCCATTCCATTCCATTCCATTCCATTCCATTCCATTCCATTCCGTTCTACTCGGGTTGATTCCATTCTATTCCATTACATTCCATTCGATTCCATTCGATTCCATTCGATTCCTTTCCATTCCATTCCATTCCATTCCATTCCATTCCATTCTATTCCATTCCATTCCATTCCATTCCATTCCATTCCATTCCATTCCATTCCAATCCATTCCCTTCCGTTCTATTCGGGTTGATTCCATTCCATTCCATTCCATTCCATTCCATTCCATTCCATTCCATTCCATTCCATTCCATTCCATTCTATTGCATTCCATTCGATTCCATTTGATTCCATTCCATTCCATTCCATTCCATTCCATTCCATTCCATTCCATTCCATTCCATTCCATTCTATTCCATTCCATTCCATTCTGTTCCATTCTATTCCATTCCATTCCATTCCGTTCCACTCGGGTTGATTCCATTCTATTCCATTCCATTCCATTCGATTCCATTCGATATCATTCGATTCCATTCGATTCCATTCCATTCCATTCCATTCCATTCCATTCCATTCCATTCCATTCCATTCCATTCTGTTCTACTCGGGTTGATTCCACTCCATTCCATTCCATTCCATTCCATTCTATTCCATTCCATTCCATTCGATTCCATTCCATTCCATTCCATTCCATTCCCTTCCATTCCATTCTATTCCATTGAATTCCATTCCATTCCATTCCATTCCATTCCATTCCATTCCATTCCGTTCTACTCTGATTGACTCCATTCCATTCCATTCCATTCCATTCCATTCCATTCCATTCCATTCCATTCCATTTCATTCCATTCCATTCCATTCCAATACATTCCATTCTACTCTGGTTGATTCCATTCCATTCCATTCCATTCCATTCCATTCCATTCCATTCCATTCGTCTCCATTCGATTCCATTCGATTCCATTCCATTCTATTCCATTGAATTCCATTCCATTCCATTCCATTCCATTCCATTCCATTCCATTCCATTCCATTCCTTTCCATTCCATTCCATTCCATTCCATTCCGTTCTACTCGGGTTGATTCCATTCCATTCCATTCCATTCCATTCCATTCCATTCCACTCCATTCCATTCGATTCCATTCGATTCCATTCCATTCCATTCCATTCCATTCCAATCCATTCCATTCTACTCGGGTTGATGCCATTCCATTCCATTCCATTCCATTCAATTCCATTGCATTCCATTCGATTCCATTCGATTCCATTCCATTCGATTCCATTCGAGATCATTCGATTCCATTCCATCCCATTCCAATCCATTCCATTCCATTCCGTTCTACTCGGGTTGATTCCATTCCATTCCATTTCATTCCATTCCATTCCATTCCATTCCATTCGATTCCATTCGATTCCATTCCATTCCATTCCATTCCAATCCATTCCATTCTACTCGGGTTGATTCCATTCCATTCCATTCCATTCCATTCCATTCCATTCCATTCCATTCCATTCGATTCCACTCGATTCCATTCCATTCTTTCCATTCCATTCCAATCCATTCCATTCTACTCGGGTGGATTCCATTCCATTCCATTCCATTTCATTCCATTCCATTCCATTCCACTCCATTCGATTCCATTCCATTCCATTCCATTCCATTCCATTGCATTCCATTCCATTCCATTCCATTCCATTCCGTT
Organism: Gorilla gorilla gorilla; assembly: GCF_029281585.2. NCBI lineage: Eukaryota > Metazoa > Chordata > Mammalia > Primates > Hominidae > Gorilla > Gorilla gorilla. The sequence goes on from NC_073241.2 coordinate 3,788,295, forward strand.
CTAGTCGGGTTGATTCCATTCTATTCCATTCCATTCCATTCCATTCCACTCCATTCCATTCCATTCCATTCCATTCTATTCCATTCCATTCTACTCCATTGAATTCCATTCCATTCCATTCTATTCCATTCCATTCCATTCCTTTCCATTCCATTTAGTTCTACTCGGGTTGATTCCATTCCATTCCATTCCATTCCATTCCATTCCATTACTTTCCATTCCATTCCATTCCAATCCATTCCATTCTACTCGGGTTGACTCCATTCCATTCCATTCCATTCCATTCCATTCCATTCCATTATAATCCATTCCATTCCATTCGATTCCGTTCGATTCCATTCCACTGCATTCCATTCCATTCCATTCAATTCCATTCGATTCCATTCGATTCCATTCCATTCCATTCCATTCCAATCCATTCCATTCTACTCGGGTTGATTCCATTCCATTCCATTCCATTCCATTCCATTCCATTCCATTCCATTCCATTCCATTCCATTCCATTCTATTCCTTTCGATTCCATTCCATTCCATTAAATTCCATTCCATTCCATTCCATTCCATTCCATTCCATTCCATTCCATTCCATTCCATTGCATTCCGTTCTACTCGGGTTGATTCCACTCCATTCCATTCCATTCCATTCCATTATATACCATCCCATTCGATTCCATTCCATTCCATTCCATTCCATTCCATTCCATTCCATTCCATTCCATTCCATTCCATTCCATTCCATTCCGTTCTAGTCGGGTTGATTCCATTCTATTCCATTCCATTCCATTGATTCCATTCCATTCCATTCGATTCCATTCCATTCCATTCCATTCTATTCCATTCCATTCTACTCCATTGAATTCCATTCCATTCCATTCAATTCCATTCCATTCCATCCCTTTCCATTCCATTTACTTCTACTCGGGTTGATTCCATTCCATTCCATTCCATTCCATTCCATTCCATTCCATTCAATTCCATTCCATTCCGTTACTTTCCATTCCATTCCATTCCAATCCATTCCATTCTACTCGGGTTGACTCCATTCCATTCCATTCCTTTCCATTCCATTATATTCCATTCTAATCCATTCGATTCCGTTCGATTCCATTCCATTCCATTCCATTCCATTCCATTGCATTCCATTCCATTCCATTCCATTCCATTCCGTTCTACTCGGGTTGATTCCATTCCATTCCTTTCCTTTCCATTCCATTCCATTCCATTCCATTCCATTCCATTCCATTCCATTCCATTCCCTTCCATTCCATTCCATTCCAATCCATTCCATTCTACTCGCGTTGATTCCATTCCATTCCATTGCATTCGACTCCATTCGATTCCATTCGATTCCATTCCAGTCCATTCCGTTCCATTCCATTCCATTCCATTCCATTCTATTCCATTGAATTCCATTCCATTCCATTCCATTCCATTCCATTCCATTCCATTCCATTCCATTCCATTCCATTCCATTCCATTCCGTTCTACTCGGGTTGATTCCATTCCATTCCATTCCATTCCATTCCATTCCATTCCATTCCATTCCAATCTATTCCATTCTATTCAATTCGATTCCATTCGATTCCATTCAATTCCATTCAATTCCATTCCATTCCATTCCAATCCATTCCATTCTACTCGGGTTGATTCCATTCCATTCCATTCCATTCCATTCCATTCCATTCCATTCGATTCCATTCCATTCCATTCCATTCCATTCCATTCCATTCCATTCCATTCCAATCTATTCCATTCGATTCCATTCCATTCCATTCCATTCCATTCCATTCCATTCCATTCCAATCCATTCCATTCTACTCGTGTTGATTCCCTTCCATTCCATTCCACTCCATTCCATTCCATTCCATTCCATTCCATTCCATTCCATTCCATTCCATTCCATTCCATTCCATTCCGTTCTACTCGGGTTGATTCCATTCTATTCCATTACATTCCATTCGATTCCATTCGATTCCATTCGATTCCTTTCCATTCCATTCCATTCCATTCCATTCCATTCCATTCTATTCCATTCCATTCCATTCCATTCCATTCCATTCCATTCCATTCCATTCCATTCCATTCCATTCCATTCCATTCTATTGCCTTCCATTCGATTCCATTTGATTCCATTCCATTCCATTCCATTCCATTCCATTCCATTCCATTCCATTCCATTCTATTCCATTCCATTCCATTCTGTTCCATTCTATTCCATTCCATTCCATTCCGTTCCACTCGGGTTGATTCCATTCTATTCCATTCCATTCCATTCGATTCCATTCGATATCATTCGATTCCATTCCATTCCATTCCATTCCATTCCATTCCATTCCATTCTATTCCATTCCATTCCATTCCATTCCATTCCATTCTATTCCATTCCATTCCATTCCGTTCTGCTCGGGTTGATTCCATTCCATTCCATTTCATTCCATTCCATTCCATTCCATTCCATTCGATTCAATTCGATTCCATTCCATTCCATTTCATTCCATTCCATTCCATTCCATTCCATTCGATTCCATTCGATTCCATTCCATTCCATTCCAATCCATTCCATTCTACTCGGGTTGATTCCATTCCATTCCATTCCATTCCATTCCATTCCATTCCATTCCATTCCACTCGATTCCATTCCATTCCATTCCATTAAATTCCAATCCATTCCATTCTACTCGGGTGGATTCCATTCCATTCCATTCTTTTCCATTCCATTCCATTCCATTACATTCCATACGGTTCCATTCCATTCCATTCCATTCCTTTCCATTCCATTCCATTCCATTCCATTCCATTCCATTCCGTTCTAATCGGGTTGATTCCATTCTATTCCATTCCATTCCATTCCATTCCATTCAATTCCATTCCATTCCATTCCATTCCATTCCATTCTATTCCATTCCATTCTACACCATTGAATTCCATTCCATTCCATTCTATTCCATTCCATTCCATTCCTTTCCATTCCATTTAGTTCTACTCGGGTTGATTCCGTTCCATTCCATTCCATTCCTTTCCATTCCATTCCAATCCATTCCATTCCATTACTTTCCATTCCATTCCATTCCAATCCATTCCATTCTACTCGGGTTGACTCCATTCCATTCCATTCCATTACATTACATTCCATTATATTCCATTCCATTCCATTCGATTCCGTTCGATTCCATTCCATTCCATTCCATTCCATTCCATTCCATTCCATTCCATTCGATTCCATTCCATTCCATTCGATTCCATTCCATTCCATTCCATTCCATTCCATTCCATTCCAATCCATTCCATTCTACTCGGGTTGATTCAATTCCATTCCATTCCATTCCATTCCATTCCATTCCATTCCATTCCTTTCGATTCCATTCCTTTCCATTCCATTCCATTCCATTCCATTCCATTCCATTCCATTCCATTCCGTTCTACTCGGGTTGATTCCACTCCATTCCATTCCATTCCATTCGATTCCATTCCATTCCATTCCATTCCAATCCATTCCATTCTACTCGGGTTGATTCCATTCCATTCCATTCCATTCCATTCCATTCCATTCCATTCCATTCCATTCCATTCCATTCTATTCCTTTCGATTCCATTCCATTCCATTAAATTCCATTCCATTCCATTCCATTCCATTCCATTCCATTCCATTCCATTCCATTCCATTCCATTCCGTTCTACTCGGGTTGATTCCACTCCATTCCATTCCATTCCATTCCATTATATACCATCCCATTCGATTCCATTCCATTCCATTCCATTCCATTCCATTCCATTCCATTCCATTCCATTCCATTCCATTCCATTCCGTTCTAGTCGGGTTGATTCCATTCTATTCCATTCCATTCCATTCCATTCCATTCGATTCCATTCCATTCCATTCCATTCTATTCCATTCCATTCTACTCCATTGAATTCCATTCCATTCCATTCAATTCCATTCCATTCCATCCCTTTCCATTCCATTTAGTTCTACTCGGGTTGATTCCATTCCATTCCGTTCCATTCCATTCCATTCCATTCCATTCAATTCCATTCCATTCCGTTACTTTCCATTCCATTCCATTCAAATCCATTCCATTCTACTCGGGTTGACTCCATTCCATTCCATTCCTTTCCATTCCATTATATTCCATTCTAATCCATTCGATTCCGTTCGATTCCATTCCATTCCATTCCATTCCATTCCATTGCATTCCATTCCATTCCATTCCATTCCATTCCGTTCTACTCGGGTTGATTCCATTCCATTCCTTTCCATTCCATTCCATTCCATTCCATTCCATTCCATTCCATTCCATTCCATTCCCTTCCATTCCATTCCATTCCAATCCATTCCATTCTACTCGGGTTGATTCCATTCCATTCCATTGCATTCGACTAAATTCGATTCCATTCGATTCCATTCCATTCCATTCCGTTCCATTCCATTCCATTCCATTCCATTCTATTCCATTGAATTCCATTCCATTCCATTCCATTCCATTCCATTCCATTCCATTCCATTCCATTCCATTCCATTCCATTCCATTCCGTTCTACTCGGGTTGATTCCATTCCATTCCATTCCATTCCATTCCATTCCATTCCATTCCATTCCATTCCATTCCAATCTATTCCATTGTATTCAATTCGATTCCATTCGATTCCATTCAATTCCATTCAATTCCATTCCATTCCATTCCAATCCATTCCATTCTACTCGGGTTGATTCCATTCCATTCCATTCCATTCCATTCCATTCCATTCCATTCCATTCCATTCCATTCCATTCCATTCGATTCCATTCGATTCCATTCCATTCCATTCCATTCCATTCCATTCCATTCCATTCCATTCCAATCTATTCCATTCGATTCGATTCCATTCCATTCCATTCCATTCCATTCCATTCCATTCCAATCCATTCCATTCTACTCGTGTTGATTCCCTTCCATTCCATTCCACTCCATTCCATTCCATTCCATTCCATTCCATTCCATTCCATTCCATTCCGTTCTACTCGGGTTGATTCCATTCTATTCCATTACATTCCATTCGATTCCATTCGATTCCATTCGATTCCTTTCCATTCCATTCCATTCCATTCCATTCCATTCCATTCTATTCCATTCCATTCCATTCCATTCCATTCCATTCCATTCCATTCCAATCCATTCCCTTCCGTTCTATTCGGGTTGATTCCATTCCATTCCATTCCATTCCATTCCATTCCATTCCATTCCATTCCATTCCATTCCATTCCATTCTATTGCATTCCATTCGATTCCATTCGATTCCATTCCATTCCATTCCATTCCATTCCATTCCATTCCATTCCATTCCATTCCATTCTATTCCATTCCATTCCATTCTGTTCCATTCTATTCCATTCCATTCCATTCCGTTCCACTCGGGTTGATTCCATTCTATTCCATTCCATTCCATTCGATTCCATTCGATATCATTCGATTCCTTTCCATTCCATTCCATTCCATTCCATTCCATTCCATTCCATTCTATTCCATTCCATTCCATTCCATTCCATTCCATTCTATTCCATTCCATTCCATTCCGTTCTACTCGGGTTGATTCCATTCCATTCCATTTCATTCCATTCCATTCCATTCCATTCCATTCCATTCCATTCGATTCCATTAAATTCCATTCCATTCCAATCCATTCCATTCTACTCGGGTTGATTCCATTCCATTCCATTCCATTCCATTCCATTCCATTCCATTCCATTCCATTCCATTCCATTCCACTCGATTCCATTCCATTCCATTCCATTCCATTCCATTCCATTCCATTCCATTCCATTCCATTCCATTCCACTCGATTCCATTCCATTCCATTCCATTCCATTCCAATCCATTCCATTCTACTCGGGTGGATTCCATTCCATTCCATTCTTTTCCATTCCATTCCATTCCATTCCATTCCATTCCATTCCATTCGGTTCCATTCCATTCCATTCCATTCCATTCCATTCCATTCCATTCCATTCCATTCCATTCCATTCCGTTCTAATCGGGTTGATTCCATTCTATTCCATTCCATTCCATTCCATTCCATTCAATTCCATTCCATTCCATTCCATTCCATTCCATTCTATTCCATTCCATTCTACTCCATTGAATTCCATTCCATTCCATTCTATTCCATTCCATTCCATTCCTTTCCATTCCATTTAGTTCTACTCGGGTTGATTCCATTCCATTCCATTCCATTCCTTTCCATTCCATTCCAATCCATTCCATTCCATTACTTTCCATTCCATTCCATTCCAATCCATTCCATTCTACTCGGGTTGACTCCATTCCATTCCATTCCATTACATTACATTCCATTATATTCCATTCCATTCCATTCGATTCCGTTCGATTCCATTCCATTCCATTCCATTCCATTCCATTCCATTCCATTCCATTCCATTCAATTCCATTCCATTCCATTCGATTCCATTCCATTCCATTCCATTCCATTCCATTCCATTCCAATCCATTCCATTCTACTCGGGTTGATTCAATTCCATTCCATTCCATTCCATTCCATTCCATTCCATTCCATTCCTTTCGATTCCATTCCTTTCCATTCCATTCCATTCCATTCCATTCCATTCCATTCCATTACATTCCATTCCGTTCTACTCGGGTTGATTCCACTCCATTCCATTCCATTCCATTCCATTCCATTCCATTCCATTCCATTCCATTCCTTTCCATTCCAACCCATTCCGTTCTACTCGGGTTGATTCCATTCCATTCCATTGAATTCCATTCCATTCCATTCCATTCCATTCCATTCCATTCCATTCCATTCCATTCCATTCCATTCCATTCCATTCCATTCCAAACCATTCCATTCTACTCGGGTTCATCATTCCATTCCATTCCATTCCATTCCATTCCACTCGGGTTCATTCCATTCCATTCCATTCCATTCCATTCCATTCCATTCCATTCCACTCGGGTGCATTCCATTCCATTCCATTCCATTCCATTCCATTCCATTCCATTCCATTCCATTCCATTCCATTCCATTCCATTCCATTCCGTTCTGCTCAGGTTGATTTCCATTCCATTCCATTCCATTCCATTCCATTCCATTCCATTCCATTCCATTCCATTCCATTCCATTCCATTCCATTCCGTTCTACTCGGCTTGAATCCATTGAGTTCCGTTCCGTTCCTTTCCGTCCCGACACGTCCCGTCCCGTCCCGTCCCGTCCTGTCCCGTCCCGTGCCGTTTTACTCGGGTTCATTCCTTTCCATTCCGTTCCGCTCGTTTCCGTTACGTTCCATTCCGTTCCACGCGGGTTGGTTCAATTCCATTCTATTCTATTCTATTCCTTTCCCTTCCATTCCATTCCATTCCATTCCATTCTACTCGGATTGATTCCATGCCATTCCGTTCCGCTCCATTCCGTTCCACGCGGGTTGGTTCAATTCCATTCTATTCTATTCTATTCCTTTCCCTTCCATTCCATTCCATTCCATTCCATTCTACTCGGGTTGATTCCATGCCATTCCGTTCCGTTCCATTCCGTCCCATCCCGACCCGTCCCATCCCGTCCCGTCCCGTCCCATCCCGTTCCGTTCCACATGGGTTGATTCAATTCCTTTCGGTTACATTGAATTCCATTCCATTCCATTCTACTCGGATTGATTCCATTCCATTCCATTCCATTCCATTCCATTCCATTCCATTCCATTCCATTCCATTCCATTCCATTGCGTTCCATTCGATTCGATTCCATTCCATTCCTTTCCATTCCATTCCAATCCATTCCATTCTACTTGGGTTGATTCCATTCCATTCCATTCCATTCCATTCGATTCCATTCAATTCCATTCCATTCCATTCCATTCCATTCCATTCCATTCCATTCCATTCCATTCCATTCCATTCCATTCCATTCCATTCCACTCGATTCCATTCCATTCCATTCCATTCCATTCCAATCTATTCCATTCGATTCCATTCCATTCCATTCCATTCCATTCCATTCCATTCCATTCCACTCGATTCCATTCCATTCCATTCCATTCCATTCCAATCTATTCCATTCGATTCCATTCCATTCCATTCCATTCCATTCCATTCCATTCCATTCCATTCCATTCCATTCCATTCCAATCTATTCCATTCGATTCCATTCCATTCCATTCCATCCCATTCCATTCCATTCCATTCCAATCCATTCCATTCTACTCGTGTTGATTCCCTTCCATTCCATTCCACTCCATTCCATTCCATTCCATTCCATTCCATTCCATTCCATTCCATTCCATTCCATTCCATTCCATTCCATTCCATTCCGTTCTACTCGGGTTGATTCCATTCTATTCCATTACATTCCATTCGATTCCATTCGATTCCATTCGATTCCTTTCCATTCCATTCCATTCCATTCCATTCCATTCCATTCCATTCTATTCCATTCCATTCCATTCCATTCCATTCCATTCCATTCCAATCCATTCCCTTCCGTTCTATTCGGGTTAATTCCATTCCATTCCATTCCATTCCATTCCATTCCATTCCATTCCATTCCATTCCATTCTATTGCATTCCATTCGATTCCATTCGATTCCATTCCATTCCATTCCATTCCATTCCATTCCATTCCATTCCATTCCATTCTATTCCATTCCATTCCATTCTGTTCCATTCTATTCCATTCCATTCCATTCCGTTCCACTCGGGTTGATTCCATTCTATTCCATTCAATTCCATTCGATTCCATTCGATATCATTCGATTCCATTCCATTCCATTCCATTCCATTCCATTCCATTCCATTCCATTCCATTCTATTCCATTCCATTCCATTCCATTCCATTCCATTCTATTCCATTCCATTCCATTCCGTTCTACTCGGGTTGATTCCATTCCATTCCATTTCATTCCATTCCATTCCATTCCATTCCATTCGATTCCATTCGATTCCATTCCATTCCATTCCATTCCAATCCATTCCATTCTACTCGGGTTGATTCCATTCCATTCCATTCCATTCCATTCCATTCCATTCCATTCCATTCCATTCCATTCCATTCCACTCGATTCCATTCCATTCCATTCCATTCCATTCCAATCCATTCCATTCTACTCGGGTGGATTCCATTCCATTCCATTCTTTTCCATTCCATTCCATTCCATTCCATTCCATTACATTCCATTCGGTTCCATTCCATTCCATTCCATTCCATTCCATTCCATTCCATTCCATTCCATTCCATTCCGTTCTAATCGGGTTGATTCCATTCTATTCCATTACATTCCATTCCATTCCATTCAATTCCATTCCATTCCATTCCATTCCATTCCATTCTATTCCATTCCATTCTACTCCATTGAATTCCATTCCATTCCATTCTATTCCATTCCATTCCATTCCTTTCCATTCCATTTAGTTCTACTCGGGTTGATTCCATTCCATTCCATTCCATTCCTTTCCATTCCATTCCAATCCATTCCATTCCATTACTTTCCATTCCATTCCATTCCAATCCATTCCATTCTACTCGGGTTGACTCCATTCCATTCCATTCCATTACATTACATTCCATTATATTCCATTCCATTCCATTCGATTCCGTTTGATTCCATTCCATTCCATTCCATTCCATTCCATTCCATTCCATTCGATTCCATTCCATTCCATTCGATTCCATTCCATTCCATTCCGTTCCATTCCAATCCATTTCATTCTACTCGGGTTGATTCATTTCCATTCCATTCCATTCCATTCCATTCCATTCCATTCCTTTCGATTCCATTCCTTTCCATTCCATTCCATTCCATTCCATTCCATTCCATTCCATTCCATTCCATTCCATTCCGTTCTACTCGGGTTGATTCCATTCCATTCCATTCCATTCCATTCCATTCCATTCCACTCCATTCCATTCCATTCCATTCCACTCCATTCCATTCGATTCCATTCGATTCCATTCCATTCCATTCCATTCCATTCCAATCCATTCCATTCTACTCGGGTTGATGCCATTCCATTCCATTCCATTCCATTCCATTCCATTGCATTCCATTCGATTCCATTCGATTCCATTCCATTCGATTCCATTCGAGATCATTCGATTCCATTCCATCCCATTCCAATCCATTCCATTCCATTCCGTTCTACTCGGGTTGATTCCATTCCATTCCATTTCATTCCATTCCATTCCATTCCATTCCATTCGATTCCATTCGATTCCATTCCATTCCATTCCATTCCAATCCATTCCATTCTACTCGGGTTGATTCCATTCCATTCCATTCCATTCCATTCCATTCCATTCCATTCCATTCCATTCGATTCCACTCGATTCCATTCCATTCTTTCCATTCCATTCCAATCCATTCCATTCTACTCGGGTGGATTCCATTCCATTCCATTCCATTCCATTCCATTCCATTCCATTCCACTCCATTCGATTCCATTCCATTCCATTCCATTCCATTCCATTCCATTCCATTCCATTCCATTCCATTCCATTCCGTTCTAGTCGGGTTGATTCCATTCTATTCCATTCCATTCCATTCCATTCCACTCCATTCCATTCCATTCCATTCCATTCTATTCCATTCGATTCTACTCCATTGAATTCCATTCCATTCCATTCTATTCCATTCCATTCCATTCCTTTCCATTCCATTTAGTTCTACTCGGGTTGATTCCATTCCATTCCATTCCATTCCATTCCATTCCATTCCATTCCATTCCATTCCATTCCATTCCATTCCATTCCATTACTTTCCATTCCATTCCATTCCAATCCATTCCATTCTACTCGGGTTGACTCCATTCCATTCCATTCCATTCCATTCCATTCCATTCCATTATAATCCATTCCATTCCATTCGATTCCGTTCGATTCCATTCCATTCCATTCCATTCCATTCCATTCAATTCCATTCGATTCCATTCGATTCCATTCCATTCCATTCCATTCCAATCCATTCCATTCTACTCGGGTTGATTCCATTCCATTCCATTCCATTCCATTCCATTCCATTCCATTCCATTCCATTCCATTCTATTCCTTTCGATTCCATTCCATTCCATTAAATTCCATTCCATTCCATTCCATTCCATTCCATTCCATTCCATTCCATTCCATTCCATTGCATTCCGTTCTACTCGGGTTGATTCCACTCCATTCCATTCCATTCCATTCCATTATATACCATCCCATTCGATTCCATTCCATTCCATTCCATTCCATTCCATTCCATTCCATTCCATTCCATTCCATTCCATTCCATTCCATTCCATTCCATTCCGTTCTAGTCGGGTTGATTCCATTCTATTCCATTCCATTCCATTCCATTCCATTCCATTCCATTCGATTCCATTCCATTCCATTCCATTCTATTCCATTCCATTCTACTCCATTGAATTCCATTCCATTCCATTCAATTCCATTCCATTCCATCCCTTTCCATTCCATTTACTTCTACTCGGGTTGATTCCATTCCATTCCATTCCATTCCATTCCATTCCATTCCATTATATTCCATTCTAATCCATTCGATTCCGTTCGATTCCATTCCATTCCATTCCATTCCATTCCATTGCATTCCATTCCATTCCATTCCATTCCATTCCGTTCTACTCGGGTTGATTCCATTCCATTCCTTTCCATTCCATTCCATTCCATTCCATTCCATTCCATTCCATTCCATTCCATTCCATTCCATTCCATTCCATTCCATTCCCTTCCATTCCATTCCATTCCAATCCATTCCATTCTACTCGGGTTGATTCCATTCCATTCCATTGCATTCGACTCCATTCGATTCCATTCGATTCCATTCCATTCCATTCCGTTCCATTCCATTCCATTCCATTCCTTTCTATTCCATTGAATTCCATTCCGTTCCATTCCATTCCATTCCATTCCATTCCATTCCATTCCATTCCATTCCATTCCATTCCATTCCGTTCTACTCGGGTTGATTCCATTCCATTCCATTCCATTCCATTCCATTCCATTCCAATCTATTCCATTCTATTCAATTCGATTCCATTCGATTCCATTCAATTCCATTCAATTCCATTCCATTCCATTCCAATCCATTCCATTCTACTCGGGTTGATTCCATTCCATTCCATTCCATTCCATTCGATTCCATTCGATTCCATTCCATTCCATTCCATTCCATTCCATTCCATTCCATTCCATTCCATTCCAATCTATTCCATTCGATTCCATTCCATTCCATTCCATTCCATTCCATTCCATTCCTTTCCAATCCATTCCATTCTACTCGTGTTGATTCCCTTCCATTCCATTCCACTCCATTCCATTCCATTCCATTCCATTCCATTCCATTCCAATCCATTCCATTCCATTCCATTCCATTCCATTCCGTTCTACTCGGGTTGATTCCATTCTATTCCATTACATTCCATTCGATTCCATTCGATTCCATTCGATTCCTTTCCATTCCATTCCATTCCATTCCATTCCATTCCGTTCTATTCCATTCCATTCCATTCCATTCCATTCCATTCCATTCCATTCCATTCCAATCCATTCCCTTCCGTTCTATTCGGGTTGATTCCATTCCATTCCATTCCATTCCATTCCATTCCATTCCATTCCATTCCATTCCATTCTATTGCATTCCATTCGATTCCATTTGATTCCATTCCATTCCATTCCATTCCATTCCATTCCATTCCATTCCATTCCATTCCATTCTATTCCATTCCATTCCATTCTGTTCCATTCTATTCCATTCCATTCCATTCCGTTCCACTCGGGTTGATTCCATTCTATTCCATTCCATTCCATTCGATTCCATTCGATATCATTCGATTCGATTCCATTCCATTCCATTCCATTCCATTCCATTCCATTCTATTCCATTCCATTCCATTCCATTCCATTCCATTCTATTCCATTCCATTCCATTCCGTTGTACTCGGGTTGATTCCATTCCATTCCATTTCATTCCATTCCATTCCATTCCATTCCATTCGATTCCATTCGATTCCATTCCATTCCATTCCATTCCAATCCATTCCATTCTACTCGGGTTGATTCCATTCCATTCCATTCCATTCCATTCCATTCCATTCCATTCCATTCCATTCCACTCGATTCCATTCCATTCCATTCCATTCCATTCCAATCCATTCCATTCTACTCGGGTGGATTCCATTCCATTCCATTCTTTTCCATTCCATTCCATTCCATTCCATTCCATTACATTCCATTCGGTTCCATTCCATTCCATTCCATTCCATTCCATTCCATTCCATTCCATTCCATTCCATTCCATTCCGTTCTAATCGGGTTGATTCCATTCTATTCCATTCCATTCCATTCCATTCCAATCCATTCCATTCCATTCCATTCCATTCCATTCCATTCTATTCCATTCCATTCTAATCCATTGAATTCCATTCCATTCCATTCTATTCCATTCCATTCCATTCCTTTCCATTCCATTTAGTTCTACTCGGGTTGATTCCGTTGCATTCCATTCCATTCCTTTCCATTCCATTCCAATCCATTCCATTCCATTACTTTCCATTCCATTCCATTCCAATCCATTCCATTCTACTCGGGTTGACTCCATTCCATTCCATTCCATTACATTACATTCCATTATATTCCATTCCATTCCATTCGATTCCGTTCGATTCCATTCCATTCCATTCCATTCCATTCCATTCCATTCCATTCCATTCCAATCCATTCCATTCTACTCGGGTTGATTCAATTCCATTCCATTCCATTCCATTCCATTCCATTCCATTCCTTTCGATTCCATTCCTTTCCATTCCATTCCATTCCATTCCATTCCATTCCATTCCATTCCATTCCGTTCTACTCGGGTTGATTCCACTCCATTCCATTCCATTCCATTCCATTCCATTCCATTCCATTCCATTCCAATCCATTCCATTCTACTCGGGTTGATTCCATTCCATTCCATTCCATTCCATTCCATTCCATTCCATTCCACTCCATTCCATTCCATTCTATTCCTTTCGATTCCATTCCATTCCATTAAATTCCATTCCATTCCATTCCATTCCATTCCATTCCATTCCATTCCATTCCATTCCATTCCATTCCATTCCATTCCATTCCGTTCTACTCGGGTTGATTCCACTCCATTCCATTCCATTCCATTCCATTATATACCATCCCATTCGATTCCATTCCATTCCATTCCATTCCATTCCATTCCATTCCATTCCATTCCATTCCATTCCATTCCATTCCGTTCTAGTCGGGTTGATTCCATTCTATTCCATTCCATTCCATTCCATTCCATTCCATTCCATTCGATTCCATTCCATTCCATTCCATTCTATTCCATTCCATTCTACTCAATTGAATTCCATTCCATTCCATTCCATCCCTTTCCATTCCATTTAGTTCTACTCGGGTTGATTCCATTCCATTCCGTTCCATTCCATTCCATTCCATTCCATTCAATTCCATTCCATTCCGTTACTTTCCATTCCATTCCATTCAAATCCATTCCATTCTACTCGGGTTGACTCCATTCCATTCCATTCCTTTCCATTCCATTATATTCCATTCTAATCCATTCGATTCCGTTCGATTCCATTCCATTCCATTCCATTCCATTCCATTGCATTCCATTCCATTCCATTCCATTCCATTCCGTTCTACTCGGGTTGATTCCATTCCATTCCTTTCCATTCCATTCCATTCCATTCCATTCCATTCCATTCCATTCCATTCCATTCCATTCCATTCCATTCCAATCCATTCCATTCTACTCGGGTTGATTCCATTCCATTCCATTGCATTCGACTCCATTCGATTCCATTCGATTCCATTCCATTCCATTCCGTTCCATTCCATTCCATTCCATTCCATTCTATTCCATTGAATTCCATTCCATTCCATTCCATTCGATTCCATTCCATTCCATTCCGTTACATTCCATTCCATTCCATTCCATTCTATTCCATTGAATTCCATTCCATTCCATTCCATTCCATTCCATTCCATTCCATTCCATTCCATTCCATTCCATTCCATTCCGTTCTACTCGGGTTGATTCCATTCCATTCCATTCCATTCCATTCCATTCCATTCCATTCCATTCCATTCCAATCTATTCCATTCTATTCAATTCGATTCCATTCGATTCCATTCAATTCCATTCAATTCCATTCCATTCCATTCCAATCCATTCCATTCTACTCGGGTTGATTCCATTCCATTCCATTCCATTCCATTCCATTCCATTCCATTCCATTCCATTCGATTCCATTCGATTCCATTCCATTCCATTCCATTCCATTCCAATCCATTCCATTCTACTCGGGTTGATTCCATTCCATTCCATTCCATTCCATTCCATTCCATTCCATTCCACTCCATTCCATTCCATTCTATTCCTTTCGATTCCATTCCATTCCATTAAATTCCATTCCATTCCATTCCATTCCATTCCATTCCATTCCATTCCATTCCATTCCATTCCATTCCATTCCATTCCATTCCATTCCGTTCTACTCGGGTTGATTCCACTCCATTCCATTCCATTCCATTCCATTATATACCATCCCATTCGATTCCATTCCATTCCATTCCATTCCATTCCATTCCATTCCATTCCATTCCATTCCATTCCATTCCATTCCGTTCTAGTCGGGTTGATTCCATTCTATTCCATTCCATTCCATTCCATTCCATTCCATTCCATTCGATTCCATTCCATTCCATTCCATTCTATTCCATTCCATTCTACTCAATTGAATTCCATTCCATTCCATTCCATCCCTTTCCATTCCATTTAGTTCTACTCGGGTTGATTCCATTCCATTCCGTTCCATTCCATTCCATTCCATTCCATTCAATTCCATTCCATTCCGTTACTTTCCATTCCATTCCATTCAAATCCATTCCATTCTACTCGGGTTGACTCCATTCCATTCCATTCCTTTCCATTCCATTATATTCCATTCTAATCCATTCGATTCCGTTCGATTCCATTCCATTCCATTCCATTCCATTCCATTGCATTCCATTCCATTCCATTCCATTCCATTCCGTTCTACTCGGGTTGATTCCATTCCATTCCTTTCCATTCCATTCCATTCCATTCCATTCCATTCCATTCCATTCCATTCCATTCCATTCCATTCCAATCCATTCCATTCTACTCGGGTTGATTCCATTCCATTCCATTGCATTCGACTCCATTCGATTCCATTCGATTCCATTCCATTCCATTCCGTTCCATTCCATTCCATTCCATTCCATTCTATTCCATTGAATTCCATTCCATTCCATTCCATTCGATTCCATTCCATTCCATTCCGTTACATTCCATTCCATTCCATTCCATTCTATTCCATTGAATTCCATTCCATTCCATTCCATTCCATTCCATTCCATTCCATTCCATTCCATTCCATTCCATTCCATTCCGTTCTACTCGGGTTGATTCCATTCCATTCCATTCCATTCCATTCCATTCCATTCCATTCCATTCCATTCCAATCTATTCCATTCTATTCAATTCGATTCCATTCGATTCCATTCAATTCCATTCAATTCCATTCCATTCCATTCCAATCCATTCCATTCTACTCGGGTTGATTCCATTCCATTCCATTCCATTCCATTCCATTCCATTCCATTCCATTCCATTCGATTCCATTCGATTCCATTCCATTCCATTCCATTCCATTCCATTCCATTCCATTCCATTCCAATCTATTCCATTCGATTCCATTCCATTCCATTCCATTCCATTCCATTCCATTCCATTCCAATCCATTCCATTCTACTCGTGTTGATTCCCTTCCATTCCATTCCACTCCATTCCATTCCATTCCATTCCATTCCATTCCATTCCATTCCATTCCATTCCATTCCATTCCATTCCGTTCTACTCGGGTTGATTCCATTCTATTCCATTACATTCCATTCGATTCCATTCGATTCCATTCGATTCCTTTCCATTCCATTCCATTCCATTCCATTCCATTCCATTCTATTCCATTCCATTCCATTCCATTCCATTCCATTCCATTCCAATCCATTCCGTTCCGTTCTATTCGGGTTGATTCCATTCCATTCCATTCCATTCCATTCCATTCCATTCCATTCCATTCCATTCCATTCCATTCCATTCCATTCTATTGCATTCCATTCGATTCCATTCGATTCCATTCCATTGCATTCCATTCCATTCCATTCCATTCCATTCCATTCCATTCCATTCTATTCCATTCCATTCCATTCTGTTCCATTCTATTCCATTCCATTCCATTCCGTTCCACTCGGGTTGATTCCATTCTATTCCATTCCATTCCATTCGATTCCATTCGATATCATTCGATTCCTTTCCATTCCATTCCATTCCATTCCATTCCATTCCATTCCATTCCATTAAATTCTATTCCATTCCATTCCATTCCATTCCATTCCATTCTATTCCATTCCATTCCATTCCGTTCTACTCGGGTTGATTCCATTCCTTTCCATTTCATTCCATTCCATTCCATTCCATTCCATTCGATTCCATTCGATTCCATTAAATTCCATTCCATTCCAATCCATTCCATTCTACTCGGGTTGATTCCATTCCATTCCATTCCATTCCATTCCATTCCATTCCATTCCATTCCATTCCATTCCACTCGATTCCATTCCATTCCATTCCATTCCATTCCAATCCATTCCATTCTACTCGGGTGGATTCCATTCCATTCCATTCTTTTCCATTCCATTCCATTCCATTCCATTCCATTACATTCCATTCGGTTCCATTCCATTCCATTCCATTCCATTCCATTCCATTCCATTCCATTCCGTTCTAATCGGGTTGATTCCATTCTATTCCATTCCATTCCATTCCATTCCATTCCATTCCATTCCATTCCATTCCATTCCATTCTATTCCATTCCATTCTACTCCATTGAATTCCATTCCATTCCATTCTATTCCATTCCATTCCATTCCTTTCCATTCCATTTAGTTCTACTCGGGTTGATTCCATTCCATTCCATTCCATTCCTTTCCATTCCATTCCAATCCATTCCATTCCATTACTTTCCATTCCATTCCATTCCAATCCATTCCATTCTACTCGGGTTGACTCCATTCCATTCCATTCCATTACATTACATTCCATTATATTCCATTCCATTCCATTCGATTCCGTTCGATTCCATTCCATTCCATTCCATTCCATTCCATTCCATTCCATTCCATTCGATTCCATTCCATTCCATTCGATTCCATTCCATTCCATTCCATTCCATTCCATTCCATTCCATTCCAATCCATTCCATTCTACTCGGGTTGATTCAATTCCATTCCATTCCATTCCATTCCATTCCATTCCATTCCATTCCTTTCGATTCCATTCCTTTCCATTCCATTCCATTCCATTCCATTCCATTCCATTCCATTCCATTCCATTCCATTCCGTTCTACTCGGGTTGATTCCACTCCATTCCATTCCATTCCATTCCATTCCATTCCATTCCATTCCATTCCATTCCTTTCCATTCCAACCCATTCCGTTCTACTCGGGTTGATTCCATTCCATTCCATTGAATTCCATTCCATTCCATTCCATTCCATTCCATTCCATTCCTTTCCATTCCATTCCATTCCATTCCATTCCACTTCATTCCATTCCAAACCATTCCATTCTACTCGGGTTCATCATTCCATTCCATTCCATTCCATTCCATTCCACTCGGGTTCATTCCATTCCATTCCATTCCATTCCATTCCATTCCATTCCATTCCACTCGGGTGCATTCCATTCCATTCCATTCCATTCCATTCCATTCCATTCCATTCCATTCCATTCCATTCCATTCCATTCCGTTCTGCTCAGGTTGATTTCCATTCCATTCCATTCCATTCCATTCCATTCCATTCCATTCCATTCCATTCCATTCCATTCCGTTCTACTCGGCTTGAATCCATTGAGTTCCGTTCCGTTCCTTTCCGTCCCGACACGTCCCGTCCCGTCCCGTCCCGTCCCGTCCCGTCCCGTGCCGTTTTACTCGGGTTGATTCCTTTCCATTCCGTTCCGCTCGTTTCCGTTACGTTCCATTCCGTTCCACGCGGGTTGGTTCAATTCCATTCTATTCTATTCTATTCCTTTCCCTTCCATTCCATTCCATTCCATTCCATTCTACTCGTGTTGATTCCATGCCATTCCGTTCCGCTCCATTCCGTTCCACGCGGGTTGGTTCAATTCCATTCTATTCTATTCTATTCCTTTCCCTTCCATTCCATTCCATTCCATTCCATTCTACTCGGGTTGATTCCATGCCATTCCGTTCCGTTCCATTCCGTCCCATCCCGACCCGTCCCATCCCGTCCCGTCCCGTCCCATCCCGTTCTGTTCCACATGGGTTGATTCAATTCCTTTCGGTTACATTGAATTCCATTCCATTCCATTCTACTCGGATTGATTCCATTCCATTCCATTCCATTCCATTCCATTCCATTCCATTCCATTCCATTCCATTCCATTGCGTTCCATTCGATTCGATTCCATTCCATTCCTTTCCATTCCATTCCAATCCATTCCATTCTACTTGGGTTGATTCCATTCCATTCCATTCCATTCCATTCCATTCCATTCCATTCCATTCCATTCCATTCCATTCCATTCCATTCCATTCCATTCCATTCCATTCCATTCCACTCGATTCCATTCCATTCCATTCCATTCCATTCCAATCTATTCCATTCGATTCCATTCCATTCCATTCCATTCCATTCCATTCCATTCCATTCCATTCCACTCGATTCCATTCCATTCCATTCCATTCCATTCCAATCTATTCCATTCGATTCCATTCTATTCCATTCCATTCCATTCCATTCCATTCCATTCCATTCCAATCTATTCCATTCGATTCCATTCCATTCCATTCCATTCCATTCCATTCCATTCCATTCCAATCCATTCCATTCTACTCGTGTTGATTCCCTTCCATTCCATTCCACTCCATTCCATTCCATTCCATTCCATTCCATTCCATTCCATTCCATTCCATTCCATTCCATTCCATTCCATTCTACTCGGGTTGATTCCATTCTATTCCATTACATTCCATTCGATTCCATTCGATTCCATTCGATTCCTTTCCATTCCATTCCATTCCATTCCATTCCATTCCATTCTATTCCATTCCATTCCATTCCATTCCATTCCATTCCATTCCAATCCATTCCCTTCCGTTCTATTCGGGTTGATTCCATTCCATTCCATTCCATTCCATTCCATTCCATTCCATTCCATTCCATTCCATTCTATTGCGTTCCATTCGATTCCATTCGATTCCATTCCATTCCATTCCATTCCATTCCATTCCATTCCATTCCATTCCATTCCATTCCATTCTATTCCATTCCATTCCATTCTGTTCCATTCTATTCCATTCCATTCCATTCCGTTCCACTCGGGTTGATTCCATTCTATTCCATTCCATTCAATTCGATTCCATTCGATATCATTCGATTCCATTCCATTCCATTCCATTCCATTCCATTCCATTCCATTCCATTCCATTCTATTCCATTCCATTCCATTCCATTCCATTCCATTCTATTCCATTCCATTCCATTCCGTTCTACTCGGGTTGATTCCATTCCATTCCATTTCATTCCATTCCATTCCATTCCATTCCATTCGATTCCATTCGATTCCATTCCATTCCATTCCATTCCAATCCATTCCATTCTACTCGGGTTGATTCCATTCCATTCCATTCCATTCCATTCCATTCCATTCCATTCCATTCCATTCCATTCCATTCCACTCGATTCCATTCCATTCCATTCCATTCCATTCCAATCCATTCCTTTCTACTCGGGTGGATTCCATTCCATTCCATTCTTTTCCATTCCATTCCATTCCATTCCATTCCATTACATTCCATTCGGTTCCATTCCATTCCATTCCATTCCATTCCATTCCATTCCATTCCATTCCATTCCGTTCTAATCGGGTTGATTCCATTCTATTCCATTCCATTCCATTCCATTCCATTCAATTCCATTCCATTCCATTCCATTCCATTCCATTCTATTCCATTCCATTCTACTCCATTGAATTCCATTCCATTCCATTCTATTCCATTCCATTCCATTCCTTTCCATTCCACTTAGTTCTACTCGGGTTGATTCCATTCCATTCCATTCCATTCCTTTCCATTCCATTCCAATCCATTCCATTCCATTACTTTCCATTCCATTCCATTCCAATCCATTCCATTCTACTCGAGTTGACTCCATTCCATTCCATTCCATTACATTACATTCCATTATATTCCATTCCATTCCATTCGATTCCGTTCGATTCCATTCCATTCCATTCCATTCCATTCCATTCCATTCCATTCCATTCCATTCCATTCCATTCCGTTCTACTCGGGTTGATTCCACTCCATTCCATTCCATTCCATTCGATTCCATTCCATTCCATTCCATTCCCATCCATTCCATTCTACTCGAGTTGACTCCATTCCATTCCATTCCATTACATTACATTCCATTATATTCCATTCCATTCCATTCGATTCCGTTCGATTCCATTCCATTCCATTCCATTCCATTCCATTCCATTCCATTCCATTCCATTCGATTCCATTCCATTCCATTCGATTCCATTCCATTCCATTCCATTCCATTCCATTCCATTCCAATCCATTCCATTCTACTCGGGTTGATTCAATTCCATTCCATTCCATTCCATTCCATTCCATTCCATTCCATTCCTTTCGATTCCATTCCTTTCCATTCCATTCCATTCCATTCCATTCCATTCCATTCCATTCCATTCCGTTCTACTCGGGTTGATTCCACTCCATTCCATTCCATTCCATTCCATTCCATTCCATTCCATTCCATTCTATTCCTTTCGATTCCATTCCATTCCATTAAATTCCATTCCATTCCATTCCACTCCATTCCATTCCATTCCATTCCATTCCATTCCATTCCGTTCTACTCGGGTTGATTCCACTCCATTCCATTCCATTCCATTCCATTATATACCATCCCATTCGATTCCATTCCATTCCATTCCATTCCATTCCATTCCATTCCATTCCATTCCATTCCATTCCGTTCTAGTCGGGTTGATTCCATTCTATTCCATTCCATTCCATTCCATTCCATTCCATTCCATTCGATTCCATTCCATTCCATTCCATTCTATTCCATTCCATTCTACTCCATTGAATTCCATTCCATTCCATTCAATTCCATTCCATTCCATCCCTTTCCATTCCATTTAGTTCTACTCGGGTTGATTCCATTCCATTCCGTTCCATTCCATTCCATTCCATTCCATTCAATTCCATTCCATTCCGTTACTTTCCATTCCATTCCATTCAAATCCATTCCATTCTACTCGGGTTGACTCCATTCCATTCCATTCCTTTCCATTCCATTATATTCCATTCTAATCCATTCGATTCCGTTCGATTCCATTCCATTCCATTCCATTCCATTCCATTGCATTCCATTCCATTCCATTCCATTCCATTCCGTTCTACTCGGGTTGATTCCATTCCATTCCTTTCCATTCTATTCCATTTCATTCCATTCCATTCCATTCCATTCCATTCCATTCCATTCCATTCCCTTCCATTCCATTCCATTCCAATCCATTCCATTCTACTCGGGTTGATTCCATTCCATTCCATTGCATTCGACTCCATTCGATTCCATTCGATTCCATTCCATTCCATTCCGTTCCATTCCATTCCATTCCATTCCATTCTATTCCATTGAATTCCATTCCATTCCATTCCATTCCATTCCATTCCATTCCATTCCATTCCATTCCATTCCATTCCGTTCTAAACGGGTTGATTCCATTCCATTCCATTCCATTCCATTCCATTCCATTCCATTCCATTCCAATCTATTCCATTCTATTCAATTCGATTCCATTCGATTCCATTCAATTCCATTCAATTCCATTCCATTCCATTCCAATCCATTCCATTCTACTCGGGTTGATTCCATTCCATTCCATTCCATTCCATTCCATTCCATTCCATTCCATTCCATTCCATTCCATTCCATTCCATTCCATTCGATTCCATTCGATTCCATTCCATTCCATTCCATTCCATTCCATTCCATTCCATTCCATTCCATTCCATTCCAATCTATTCCATTCGATTCCATTCCATTCCATTCCATTCCATTCCATTCCATTCCATTCCATTCCAATCCATTCCATTCTACTCGTGTTGATTCCCTTCCATTCCATTCCACTCCATTCCATTCCATTCCATTCCATTCCATTCCATTCCATTCCATTCCATTCCATTCCATTCCGTTCTACTCGGGTTGATTCCATTCTATTCCATTACATTCCATTCGATTCCATTCGATTCCATTCGATTCCTTTCCATTCCATTCCATTCCATTCCATTCCATTCCATTCTATTCCATTCCATTCCATTCCATTCCATTCCATTCCATTCCATTCCATTCCAATCCATTCCCTTCCGTTCTATTCGGGTTGATTCCATTCCATTCCATTCCATTCCATTCCATTCCATTCTATTGCATTCCGTTCGATTCCATTCGATTCGATTCCATTCCATTCCATTCCATTCCATTCCATTCCATTCCATTCCATTCCATTCCATTCTATTCCATTCCATTCCATTCTGTTCCATTCTATTCCATTCCATTCCATTCCGTTCCACTCGGGTTGATTCCATTCTATTCCATTCCATTCCATTCGATTCCATTCGATATCATTCGATTCCTTTCCATTCCATTCCATTCCATTCCATTCCATTCCATT
This sequence comes from Gorilla gorilla gorilla, assembly GCF_029281585.2. NCBI lineage: Eukaryota > Metazoa > Chordata > Mammalia > Primates > Hominidae > Gorilla > Gorilla gorilla. The sequence goes on from NC_073241.2 coordinate 3,812,096, forward strand.
CCATTCCATTCTATTCCATTCCATTCCATTCCATTCCATTCCATTCTATTCCATTCCATTCCATTCCGTTCTACTCGGGTTGATTCCATTCCATTCCATTTCATTCCATTCCATTCCATTCCATTCCATTCCATTCGATTCCATTCGATTCCATTCCATTCCATTCCATTCCAATCCATTCCATTCTACTCGGGTTGATTCCATTCCATTCCATTCCATTCCATTCCATTCCATTCCATTCCATTCCATTCCATTCCATTCTATTCCTTTCGATTCCATTCCATTCCATTAAATTCCATTCCATTCTATTCCACTCCATTCCATTCCATTCCATTCCATTCCATTCCATTCCGTTCTACTCGGGTTGATTCCACTCCATTCCATTCCATTCCATTCCATTATATACCATCCCATTCGATTCCATTCCATTCCATTCCATTCCATTCCATTCCATTCCATTCCATTCCATTCCATTCCGTTCTAGTCGGGTTGATTCCATTCTATTCCATTCCATTCCATTCCATTCCATTCCATTCCATTCGATTCCATTCCATTCCATTCCATTCTATTCCATTCCATTCTACTCCATTGAATTCCATTCCATTCCATTCAATTCCATTCCATTCCATCCCTTTCCATTCCATTTAGTTCTACTCGGGTTGATTCCATTCCATTCCGTTCCATTCCATTCCATTCCATTCCATTCCATTCAATTCCATTCCATTCCGTTACTTTCCATTCCATTCCATTCAAATCCATTCCATTCTACTCGGGTTGACTCCATTCCATTCCATTCCTTTCCATTCCATTATATTCCATTCTAATCCATTCGATTCCGTTCGATTCCATTCCATTCCATTCCATTCCATTCCATTGCATTCCATTCCATTCCATTCCATTCCATTCCGTTCTACTCGGGTTGATTCCATTCCATTCCTTTCCATTCCATTCCATTCCATTCCATTCCATTCCATTCCATTCCATTCCATTCCATTCCATTCCCTTCCATTCCATTCCATTCCAATCCATTCCATTCTACTCGGGTTGATTCCATTCCATTCCATTGCATTCGACTCCATTCGATTCCATTCGATTCCATTCCATTCCATTCCGTTCCATTCCATTCCATTCCATTCCATTCTATTCCATTGAATTCCATTCCATTCCATTCCATTCCATTCCATTCCATTCCATTCCATTCCATTCCATTCCATTCCATTCCATTCCATTCCGTTCTACTCGGGTTGATTCCATTCCATTCCATTCCATTCCATTCCATTCCATTCCATTCCATTCCAATCTATTCCATTCTATTCAATTCGATTCCATTCGATTCCATTCAATTCCATTCAATTCCATTCCATTCCATTCCAATCCATTCCATTCTACTCGGGTTGATTCCATTCCATTCCATTCCATTCCATTCCATTCCATTCCATTCCATTCCATTCCATTCCATTCCATTCCATTCGATTCCATTCGATTCCATTCCATTCCATTCCATTCCATTCCATTCCATTCCATTCCATTCCAATCTATTCCATTCGATTCCATTCCATTCCATTCCATTCCATTCCATTCCATTCCATTCCAATCCATTCCATTCTACTCGTGTTGATTCCCTTCCATTCCATTCCACTCCATTCCATTCCATTCCATTCCATTCCATTCCATTCCATTCCATTCCATTCCATTCCATTCCATTCCGTTCTACTCGGGTTGATTCCATTCTATTCCATTACATTCCATTCGATTCCATTCGATTCCATTCGATTCCTTTCCATTCCATTCCATTCCATTCCATTCCATTCCATTCTATTCCATTCCATTCCATTCCATTCCATTCCATTCCAATCCATTCCCTTCCGTTCTATTCGGGTTGATTCCATTCCATTCCATTCCATTCCATTCCATTCCATTCTATTGCATTCCATTCGATTCCATTCGATTCGATTCCATTCCATTCCATTCCATTCCATTCCATTCCATTCCATTCCATTCCATTCCATTCTATTCCATTCCATTCCATTCTGTTCCATTCTATTCCATTCCATTCCATTCCGTTCCACTCGGGTTGATTCCATTCTATTCCATTCCATTCCATTCGATTCCATTCGATATCATTCGATTCCTTTCCATTCCATTCCATTCCATTCCATTCCATTCCATTCCATTCTATTCCATTCCATTCCATTCCATTCCATTCCATTCTATTCCATTCCATTCCATTCCGTTCTACTCGGGTTGATTCCATTCCATTCCATTTCATTCCATTCCATTCCATTCCATTCCATTCCATTCGATTCCATTCGATTCCATTCCATTCCATTCCATTCCAATCCATTCCATTCTACTCGGGTTGATTCCATTCCATTCCATTCCATTCCATTCCATTCCATTCCATTCCATTCCATTCCATTCCACTCGATTCCATTCCATTCCATTCCATTCCATTCCAATCCATTCCATTCTACTCGGGTGGATTCCATTCCATTCCATTCTTTTCCATTCCATTCCATTCCATTCCATTACATTACATTCCATTCGGTTCCATTCCATTCCATTCCATTCCATTCCATTCCATTCCATTCCATTCCATTCCATTCCGTTCTAATCGGGTTGATTCCATTCTATTCCATTCCATTCCATTCTATTCCATTCAATTCCATTCCATTCCATTCCATTCCATTCCATTGTATTCCATTCCATTCTACTCCATTGAATTCCATTCCATTCCATTCTATTCCATTCCATTCCATTCCTTTCCATTCCATTTAGTTCTACTCGGGTTGATTCCATTCCATTCCATTCCATTCCTTTCCATTCCATTCCAATCCATTCCATTCCATTACTTTCCATTCCATTCCATTCCAATCCATTCCATTCTACTCGGGTTGACTCCATTCCATTCCATTACATTACATTACATTCCATTATATTCCATTCCATTCCATTCGATTCCGTTCGATTCCATTCCATTCCATTCCATTCCATTCCATTCCATTCCATTCCATTCGATTCCATTCCATTCCATTCGATTCCATTCCATTCCATTCCATTCGATTCCATTCCATTCCATTCCATTCCATTCCATTCCATTCCATTCCAATCCATTCCATTCTACTCGGGTTGATTCAATTCCATTCCATTCCATTCCATTCCATTCCATTCCATTCCATTCCATTCCTTTCGATTCCATTCCTTTCCATTCCATTCCATTCCATTCCATTCCATTCCATTCCATTCCATTCCTTTCCATTCCAACCCATTCCGTTCTACTCGGGTTGATTCCATTCCATTCCATTGAATTCCATTCCATTCCATTCCATTCCATTCCATTCCATTCCATTCCATTCCATTCCATTCCATTCCATTCCATTCGATTCCATTCCATTCCATTCCATTCCAAACCATTCCATTCTACTCGGGTTCATCATTCCATTCCATTCCATTCCATTCCATTCCATTCCACTCGGGTTCATCCCATTCCATTCCATTCCATTCCATTCCATTCCATTCCACTCGGGTGCATTCCATTCCATTCCATTCCATTCCATTCCATTCCATTCCATTCCATTCCGTTCTGCTCAGGTTGATTTCCATTCCATTCCATTCCATTCCATTCCATTCCATTCCATTCCATTCCATTCCATTCGATTCCATTCGATTCCATTCCATTCCATTCCATTCCAATCCATTCCATTCTACTCGGGTTGATTCCATTCCATTCCATTCCATTCCATTCCATTCCATTCCATTCCATTCCATTCCACTCGATTCCATTCCATTCCATTCCATTCCATTCCAATCCATTCCATTCTACTCGGGTGGATTCCATTCCATTCCATTCTTTTCCATTCCATTCCATTCCATTCCATTCCATTACATTCCATTCGGTTCCATTCCATTCCATTCCATTCCATTCCATTCCATTCCATTCCATTCCATTCCATTCCATTCCGTTCTAATCGGGTTGATTCCATTCTATTCCATTCCATTCCATTCTATTCCATTCAATTCCATTCCATTCCATTCCATTCCATTCCATTCTATTCCATTCCATTCTACTCCATTGAATTCCATTCCATTCCATTCTATTCCATTCCATTCCATTCCTTTCCATTCCATTTAGTTCTACTCGGGTTGATTCCATTCCATTCCATTCCATTCCTTTCCATTCCATTCCAATCCATTCCATTCCATTACTTTCCATTCCATTCCATTCCAATCCATTCCATTCTACTCGGGTTGACTCCATTCCATTCCATTCCATTACATTACATTCCATTATATTCCATTCCATTCCATTCGATTCCGTTCGATTCCATTCCATTCCATTCCATTCCATTCCATTCCATTCCATTCCATTCCATTCGATTCCATTCCATTCCATTCGATTCCATTCCATTCCATTCCATTCCATTCCATTCCAATCCATTCCATTCTACTCGGGTTGATTCAATTCCATTCCATTCCATTCCATTCCATTCCATTCCATTCCATTCCTTTCGATTCCATTCCTTTCCATTCCATTCCATTCCATTCCATTCCATTCCATTCCATTCCATTCCTTTCCATTCCAACCCATTCCGTTCTACTCGGGTTGATTCCATTCCATTCCATTGAATTCCATTCCATTCCATTCCATTCCATTCCATTCCATTCCATTCCATTCCATTCGATTCCATTCCATTCGATTCCATTCCATTCCATTCCATTCCAAACCATTCCATTCTACTCGGGTTCATCATTCCATTCCATTCCATTCCATTCCATTCCATTCTACTCGGGTTGATTCCATGCCATTCCGTTCCGCTCCATTCCGTTCCACGCGGGTTGGTTCAATTCCATTCTATTCTATTCTATTCCTTTCCCTTCCATTCCATTCCATTCCATTCCATTCTACTCGGGTTGATTCCATGCCATTCCGTTCCGTTCCATTCCGTCCCATCCCGACCCGTCCCATCCCGTCCCGTCCCGTCCCATGCCGTTCCGTTCCACATGGGTTGATTCAATTCCTTTCGGTTACATTGAATTCCATTCCATTCCATTCTACTCGGATTGATTCCATTCCATTCCATTCCATTCCATTCCATTCCATTCCATTCCATTCCATTCCATTCCATTCCATTCCATTCCATTGCGTTCCATTCGATTCGATTCCATTCCATTCCTTTCCATTCCATTCCAATCCATTCCATTCTACTTGGGTTGATTCCATTCCATTCCATTCCATTCCATTCGATTCCATTCCATTCCATTCCATTCCATTCCATTCCATTCCATTCCATTCCATTCCATTCCATTCCATTCCACTCGATTCCATTCCATTCCATTCCATTCCATTCCAATCCATTCCATTCTACTCGGGTGGATTCCATTCCATTCCATTCCTTTCCATTCCATTCCATTCCATTCCATTACATTCCATTCGGTTCCATTCCATTCCATTCCATTCCATTCCATTCCATTCCATTCCATTCCATTCCATTCCGTTCTAATCGGGTTGATTCCATTCTATTCCATTCCATTCCATTCCATTCCATTCAATTCCATTCCATTCCATTCCATTCCATTCCATTCTATTCCATTCCATTCTACTCCATTGAATTCCATTCCATTCCATTCTATTCCATTCCATTCCATTCCTTTCCATTCCATTTAGTTCTATTCGGGTTGATTCCATTCCATTCCATTCCATTCCTTTCCATTCCATTCCAATCCATTCCATTCCATTGCTTTCCATTCCATTCCATTCCAATCCATTCCATTCTACTCGGGTTGACTCCATTCCATTCCATTCCATTACATTACATTCCATTATATTCCATTCCATTCCATTCGATTCCGTTCGATTCCACTCCATTCCATTCCATTCCATTCCATTCCATTCCATTCCATTCCATTCGATTCCATTCCATTCCATTCGATTCCATTCGATTCGATTCCATTCCATTCCATTCCATTCCATTCCAATCCATTCCATTCTACTCGGGTTGATTCAATTCCATTCCATTCCATTCCATTCCATTCCATTCCACTCCATTCCATTCCATTCCATTCCTTTCGATTCCATTCCATTCCATTCCATTCCATTCCATTCCATTCCATTCCATTCCATTCCATTCCATTCCATTCCGTTCTACTCGGGTTGATTCCATTCCATTCCATTCCATTCCATTCCATTCCATTCCATTCGATTCCATTCGATTCCATTCCATTCCATTCCATTCCATTCCATTCCATTCCATTCCATTCCATTCCATTCCATTCCATTCCATTCCAATCTATTCCATTCGATTCCATTCCACTCAATTCCATTCCATTCCATTCCATTCCATTCCAATCCATTCCATTCTACTCGTGTTGATTCCCTTCCATTCCATTCCACTCCTTTCCATTCCATTCCATTCCATTCCATTCCATTCCATTCCATTCCATTCCATTCCATTCCATTCCATTCCATTCCATTCCGTTCTACTCGGGTTGATTCCATTCTATTCCATTACATTCCATTCGATTCCATTCGATTCCATTCGATTCCTTTCCATTCCATTCCATTCCATTCCATTCCATTCCATTCTATTCCATTCCATTCCATTCCATTCCATTCCATTCCATTCCAATCCATTCCCTTCCGTTCTATTCGGGTTGATTCCATTCCATTCCATTCCATTCCATTCCATTCCATTCCATTCCATTCCATTCCATTCCATTCTATTGCATTCCATTCGATTCCATTCGATTCCATTCCATTCCATTCCATTCCATTCCATTCCATTCCATTCCATTCCATTCTATTCCATTCCATTCCATTCTGTTCCATTCTATTCCATTCCATTCCATTCCGTTCCACTCGGGTTGATTCCATTCTATTCCATTCCATTCCATTCGATTCTATTCGATATCATTCGATTCCATTCCATTCCATTCCATTCCATTCCATTCCATTCCATTCCATTCCATTCTATTCCATTCCATTCCATTCCATTCCATTCCATTCTATTCCATTCCATTCCATTCCGTTCTACTCGGGTTGATTCCATTCCATTCCATTCCATTCCATTCCATTCCATTCCATTCCACTCGATTCCATTCCATTCCATTCCATTCCATTCCAATCCATTCCATTCTACTCGGGTGGATTCCATTCCATTCCATTCTTTTCCATTCCATTCCATTCCATTCCATTACATTACATTCCATTCGGTTCCATTCCATTCCATTCCATTCCATTCCATTCCATTCCATTCCATTCCATTCCGTTCTAATCGGGTTGATTCCATTCTATTCCATTCCATTCCATTCCATTCCATTCAATTCCATTCCATTCCATTCCATTCCATTCCATTCTATTCCATTCCATTCTACTCCATTGAATTCCATTCCATTCCATTCTATTCCATTCCATTCCATTCCTTTCCATTCCATTTAGTTCTACTCGTGTTGATTCCATTCCATTCCATTCCATTCCTTTCCATTCCATTCCAATCCATTCCATTCCATTACTTTCCATTCCATTCCATTCCAATCCATTCCATTCTACTCGGGTTGACTCCATTCCATTCCATTCCATTACATTACATTCCATTATATTCCATTCCATTCCATTCGATTCCGTTCGATTCCATTCCATTCCATTCCATTCCATTCCATTCCATTCCATTCCATTCCATTCGATTCCATTCCATTCCATTCGATTCCATTCCATTCCATTCCATTCCATTCCATTCCATTCCAATCCATTCCATTCTACTCGGGTTGATTCAATTCCATTCCATTCCATTCCATTCCATTCCATTCCATTCCATTCCATTCCATTCCTTTCGATTCCATTCCTTTCCATTCCATTCCATTCCATTCCATTCCATTCCATTCCATTCCATTCCATTCCGTTCTACTCGGGTTGATTCCACTCCATTCCATTCCATTCCATTCCATTCCATTCCATTCCATTCCATTCCATTCCATTCCATTCCTTTCCATTCCAACCCATTCCGTTCTACTCGGGTTGATTCCATTCCATTCCATTGAATTCCATTCCATTCCATGCCATTCCATTCCATTCCATTCCATTCCATTCCATTCGATTCCATTCCATTCCATTCCATTCCAAACCATTCCATTCTACTCGGGTTCATCATTCCATTCCATTCCATTCCATTCCATTCCACTCGGGTTCATTCCATTCCATTCCATTCCATTCCATTCCATTCCATTCCATTCCACTCGGGTGCATTCCATTCCATTCCATTCCATTCCATTCCATTCCATTCCATTCCGTTCTGCTCAGGTTGATTTCCATTCCATTCCATTCCATTCCATTCCATTCCATTCCATTCCATTCCATTCCATTCCATTCCATTCCATTCCATTCCGTTCTACTCGGCTTGAATCCATTGAGTTCCGTTCCGTTCCGTTCCGTCCCGACACGTCCCGTCCCGTCCCGTCCCGTCCCGTCCCGTCCCGTCCCGTGCCGTTTTACTCGGGTTGATTCCTTTCCATTCCGTTCCGCTCGTTTCCGTTACGTTCCATTCCGTTCCACGCGGGTTGGTTCAATTCCATTCTATTCTATTCTATTCCTTTCCCTTCCATTCCATTCCATTCCATTCCATTCTACTCGGGTTGATTCCATGCCATTCCGTTCCGCTCCATTCCGTTCCACGCGGGTTGGTTCAATTCCATTCTATTCTATTCTATTCCTTTCCATTCCATTCCATTCCATTCCATTCCATTCTACTCGGGTTGATTCCATGCCATTCCGTTCCGTTCCATTCCGTCCCATCCCGACCCGTCCCATCCCGTCCCGTCCCGTCCCATCCCGTTCCGTTCCACATGGGTTGATTCAATTCCTTTCGGTTACATTGAATTCCATTCCATTCCATTCTACTCGGATTGATTCCATTCCATTCCATTCCATTCCATTCCATACCATTCCATTCCATTCCATTTCATTCCATTCCATTCCATTCCATTTCTTTCGATTCCATTCGTTTCCATTCCATTCCATTCCATTCCATTCTATTCCTTTCGATTCCATTCCATTCCATTAAATTCCATTCCATTCCATTCCATTCCATTCCATTCCATTCCATTCCATTCCGTTCTACTCGGGTTGATTCCACTCCATTCCATTCCATTCCATTCCATTATATACCATCCCATTCGATTCCATTCCATTCCATTCCATTCCATTCCATTCCATTCCATTCCATTCCATTCCATTCCATTCCATTCCATTCCGTTCTAGTCGGGTTGATTCCATTCTATTCCATTCCATCCATTCCATTCCATTCCATTCCATTCGATTCCATTCCATTCCATTCCATTCTATTCCATTCCATTCTACTCCATTGAATTCCATTCCAATCCATTCAGTTCCATTCCATTCCATCCCTTTCCATTCCATTTAGTTCTACTCGGGTTGATTCCATTCCATTCCATTCCATTCCATTCCATTCCATTCCATTCCATTCCATTCCGTTCAATTCCATTCCATTCCGTTACTTTCCATTCCATTCCATTCCAATCCATTCCATTCTACTCGGGTTGACTCCATTCCATTCCATTCCTTTCCATTCCATTATATTCCATTCTAATCCATTCGATTCCGTTCGATTCCATTCCATTCCATTCCATTCCATTCCATTCCATTCCATTCCATTCCATTCCGTTCTACTCGGGTTGATTCCATTCCATTCCTTTCCATTCCATTCCATTCCATTCCATTCCATTCCATTCCATTCCATTCCATTCCATTCCATTCCATTCCAATCCATTCCATTCTACTCGGGTTGATTCCATTCCATTCCATTGCATTCGACTCCATTCGATTCCATTCGATTCCATTCCGTTCCATTCCGTTCCATTCCATTCCATTCTATTCCATTGAATTCCATTCCATTCCATTCCATTCCATTCCATTCCATTCCATTCCATTCCATTCCGTTCTACTCGGGTTGATTCCATTCCATTCCATTCCATTCCATTCCATTCCATTCCATTCCATTCCAATCTATTCCATTCTATTCAATTCGATTCCATTCGATTCCATTCAATTCCATTCAATTCCATTCCATTCCATTCCAATCCATTCCATTCTACTCGGGTTGATTCCATTCCATTCCATTCCATTCCATTCCATTCCATTCCATTCCATTCCATTCCATTCCATTCCATTCCATTCGATTCCATTCGATTCCATTCCATTCCATTCCATTCCATTCCATTCCATTCCAATCTATTCCATTCGATTCCATTCCATTCCATTCCATTCCATTCCATTCCATTCCATTCCATTCCAATCCATTCCATTCTACTCGTGTTGATTCCCTTCCATTCCATTCAACTCCATTCCATTCCATTCCATTCCATTCCATTCCATTCCATTCCATTCCATTCTATTCCATTCCATTCCATTCCATTCCATTCCGTTCTACTCGGGTTGATTCCATTCTATTCCATTACATTCCATTCGATTCCATTCGATTCCATTCGATTCCTTTCCATTCCATTCCATTCCATTCCATTCCATTCCATTCCATTCTATTCCATTCCATTCCATTCCATTCCATTCCATTCCATTCCAATCCATTCCCTTCCGTTCTATTCGGGTTGATTCCATTCCATTCCATTCCATTCCATTCCATTCCATTCCATTCCATTCCATTCTATTGCATTCCATTCGATTCCATTCGATTCCATTCCATTCCATTCCATTCCATTCCATTCCATTCCATTCCATTCCATTCCATTCTATTCCATTCCATTCCATTCTGTTCCATTCTATTCCATTCCATTCCATTCCGTTCCACTCGGGTTGATTCCATTCTATTCCATTCCATTCCATTCGATTCCATTCGATATCATTCGATTCCATTCCATTCCATTCCATTCCATTCCATTCCATTCCATTCCATTCCATTCTATTCCATTCCATTCCATTCCATTCCATTCCATTCTATTCCATTCCATTCCATTCCGTTCTACTCGGGTTGATTCCATTCCATTCCATTTCATTCCATTCCATTCCATTCCATTCCATTCGATTCCATTCGTTTCCATTCCATTCCATTCCATTCCAATCCATTCCATTCTACTCGTGTTGATTCCATTCCATTCCATTCCATTCCATTCCATTCCATTCCATTCCATTCCATTCTATTCCATTCCATTCTACTCCATTGAATTCCATTCCATTCCATTCTATTCCATTCCATTCCATTCCTTTCCATTCCATTTAGTTCTACTCGGGTTGATTCCATTCCATTCCATTCCATTCCTTTCCATTCCATTCCAATCCATTCCATTCCATTACTTTCCATTCCATTCCATTCCAATCCATTCCATTCTACTCGGGTTGACTCCATTCCATTCCATTCCATTACATTACATTCCATTATATTCCATTCCATTCCATTCGATTCCGTTCGATTCCATTCCATTCCATTCCATTCCATTCCATTCCATTCCATTCGATTCCATTCCATTCCATTCGATTCCATTCCTTTCAATTCCATTCCATTCCATTCCATTCCATTCCAATCCATTCCATTCTACTCGGGTTGATTCAATTCCATTCCATTCCATTCCATTCCATTCCATTCCATTCCATTCCATTACATTCCTTTCGATTCCATTCCATTCCATTCCATTCCATTCCATTCCATTCCATTCCATTCCATTCCATTCCGTCCTACTCGGGTTGATTCCACTCCATTCCATTCCATTCCATTCGATTCCATTCCATTCCATTCCATTCCAATCCATTCCATTCTACTAGGGTTGATTCCATTCCATTCCATTCCATTCCATTCCATTCCATTCCATTCCATTCCATTCCATTCCATTCCATTCTATTCCTTTCGATTCCATTCCATTCCATTAAATTCCATTCCATTCCATTCCATTCCATTCCATTCCATTCCATTCCATTCCATTCCATTCCATTCCGTTCTACTCGGGTTGATTCCACTCCATTCCATTCCATTCCATTCCATTATATACCATCCCATTCGATTCCATTCCATTCCATTCCATTCCATTCCATTCCATTCCATTCCATTCCATTCCATTCCATTCCATTCCGTTCTAGTCGGGTTGATTCCATTCTATTCCATTCCATTCCATTCCATTCCATTCCATTCCATTCGATTCCATTCCATTCCATTCCATTCTATTCCATTCCATTCTACTCCATTGAATTCCATTCCATTCCATTCAATTCCATTCCATTCCATCCCTTTCCATTCCATTTAGTTCTACTCGGGTTGATTCCATTCCATTCCATTCCATTCCATTCCATTCCATTCCATTCCATTCCATTCCATTCCATTCCATTCTATTCCTTTCGATTCCATTCCATTCCATTAAATTCCATTCCATTCCATTCCATTCCATTCCATTCCCTTCCATTCCATTCCATTCCATTCCGCTCTACTCGGGTTGATTCCACTCCATTCCATTCCATTCCATTCCATTATATACCATCCCATTCGATTCCATTCCATTCCATTCCATTCCACTCCATTCCATTCCATTCCATTCCATTCCATTCCATTCCGTTCTAGTCGGGTTGATTCCATTCTATTCCATTCCATTCCATTCCATTCCATTCCATTCCATTCGATTCCATTCCATTCCATTCCATTCTATTCCATTCCATTCTACTCCATTGAATTCCATTCCATTCCATTCAATTCCATTCCATTCCATCCCTTTCCATTCCATTTAGTTCTACTCGGGTTGATTCCATTCCATTCCATTCCATTCCATTCCATTCCATTCAATTCCATTGCATTCCGTTACTTTCCATTCCATTCCATTCCAATCCATTCCATTCTACTCGGGTTGACTCCATTCCATTCCATTCCTTTCCATTCCATTATATTCCATTCTAATCCATTCGATTCCGTTCGATTCCATTCCATTCCATTCCATTCCATTCCATTGCATTCCATTCCATTCCATTCCATTCCATTCCGTTCTACTCGGGTTGATTCCATTCCATTCCTTTCCATTCCATTCCATTCCATTCCATTCCATTCCATTCCATTCCATTCCATTCCCTTCCATTCCATTCCATTCCAATCGATTCCATTCTACTCGGGTTGATTCCATTCCATTCCATTGCATTCGACTCCATTCGATTCCATTCGATTCCATTCCATTCCATTCCGTTCCATTCCATTCCATTCCATTCCATTCTATTCCATTGAATTCCATTCCATTCCATTCCATTCCATTCCATTCCATTCCATTCCATTCCATTCCATTCCATTCCATTCCATTCCATTCCATTCCATTCCGTTCTACTCGGGTTGATTCCATTCCATTCCATTCCATTCCATTCCATTCCATTCCATTCCATTCCATTCCAATCTATTCCATTCTATTCAATTCGATTCCATTCGATTCCATTCAATTCCATTCAATTCCATTCCATTCCATTCCATTCCATTCGATTCCATTCCATTCCATTCGATTCAATTCGATTCCATTCCATTCCATTCCATTCCATTCCATTCCAATCCATGCCATTCTACTCGGGTTGATTCCATTCCATTCCATTCCATTCCATTCCATTCCATTCCATTCCATTCCATTCCATTCCTTTCGATTCCATTCCATTCCATTCCATTCCATTCCATTCCATTCCATTCCATTCCATTCCATTCCATTCCGTTCTACTCGGGTTGATTCCATTCCATTCCATTCCATTCCATTCCATTCCATTCGATTCCATTCGATTCCATTCCATTCCATTCCATTCCATTCCATTCCATTCCATTCCATTCCAATCTATTCCATTCGATTCCATTCCATTCCATTCCATTCCATTCCATTCCATTCCAATCCATTCCATTCTACTCGTGTTGATTCCCTTCCATTCCATTCCACTCCATTCCAATCCATTCCATTCCATTCCATTCCATTCCATTCCATTCCATTCCATTCCATTCCATTCCATTCCATTCCATTCCATTCCATTCCATTCCATTCCATTCCATTCCATTCCATTCCGTTCTACTCGGGTTGATTCCATTCTATTCCATTACATTCCATTCGATTCCATTCGATTCCATTCGATTCCTTTCCATTCCATTCCATTCCATTCCATTCCATTCCATTCTATTCCATTCCATTCCATTCCATTCCATTCCATTCCATTCCAATCCATTCCCTTCCGTTCTATTCGGGTTGATTCTATTCCATTCCATTCCATTCCATTCCATTCCATTCCATTCCATTCCATTCCATTCTATTGCATTCCATTCGATTCCATTCGATTCCATTCCATTCCATTCCATTCCATTCCATTCCATTCCATTCCATTCCATTCCATTCCATTCTATTCCATTCCATTCCATTCTGTTCCATTCTATTCCATTCCATTCCATTCCGTTCCACTCGGGTTGATTCCATTCTATTCCATTCCATTCCATTCGATTCCATTCGATATCATTCGATTCCATTCCATTCCATTCCATTCCATTCCATTCCATTCCATTCCATTCTATTCCATTCCATTCCATTCCATTCCATTCCATTCTATTCCATTCCATTCCATTCCGTTCTACTCGGGTTGATTCCATTCCATTCCATTTCATTCCATTCCATTCCATTCCATTCGATTCCATTCGATTCCATTCCATTCCATTCCATTCCAATCCATTCCATTCTACTCGGGTTGATTCCATTCCATTCCATTCCATTCCATTCCATTCCATTCCATTCCATTCCATTCCACTCGATTCCATTCCATTCCATTCCATTCCATTCCAATCCATTCCATTCTACTCGGGTGGATTCCATTCCATTCCATTCTTTTCCATTCCATTCCATTCCATTCCATTACATTACATTCCATTCGGTTCCATTCCATTCCATTCCATTCCATTCCATTCCATTCCATTCCATTCCATTCCATTCCGTTCTAATCGGGTTGATTCCATTCTATTCCATTCCATTCCATTCCATTCCATTCAATTCCATTCCATTCCATTCCATTCCATTCCATTCTATTCCATTCCATTCTACTCCATTGAATTCCATTCCATTCCATTCTATTCCATTCCATTCCATTCCTTTCCATTCCATTTAGTTCTACTCGGGTTGATTCCATTCCATTCCATTCCATTCCTTTCCATTCCATTCCAATCCATTCCATTCCATTACTTTCCATTCCATTCCATTCCAATCCATTCCATTCTACTCGGGTTGACTCCATTCCATTCCATTCCATTACATTACATTCCATTATATTCCATTCCATTCCATTCGATTCCGTTCGATTCCATTCCATTCCATTCCATTCCATTCCATTCCATTCCATTCGATTCCATTCCATTCCATTGATTCCATTCCATTCCATTCCATTCCATTCCATTCCATTCCAATCCATTCCATTCTACTCGGGTTGATTCAATTCCATTCCATTCCATTCCATTCCATTCCATTCCATTCCATTCCATTCCTTTCGATTCCATTCCTTTCCATTCCATTCCATTCCATTCCATTCCATTCCATTCCATTCCATTCCATTCCATTCCGTTCTACTCGGGATGATTCCACTCCATTCCATTCCATTCCATTCCATTCCATTCCATTCCATTCCATTCCATTCCATTCCATTCCTTTCCATTCCAACCAATTCCGTTCTACTCGGGTTGATTCCATTCCATTCTATTGAATTCCATTCCATTCCATGCCATTCCATTCCATTCCATTCCATTCCATTCCATTCGATTCCATTCCATTCCATTCCATTCCAAACCATTCCATTCTACTCGGGTTCATCATTCCATTCCATTCCATTCCATTCCATTCCACTCGGGTTCATTCCATTCCATTCCATTCCATTCCATTCCATTCCACTCGGGTGCATTCCATTCCATTCCATTCCATTCCATTCCATTCCATTCCATTCCATTCCATTCCATTCCATTCCGTTCTGCTCAGGTTGATTTCCATTCCATTCCATTCCATTCCATTCCATTCCATTCCATTCCATTCCATTCCATTCCATCAGATTCCATTCCATTCCATTCCATTCCATTCCATTCCGTTCTACTCGGCTTGAATCCATTGAGTTCCGTTCCGTCCCGACACGTCCCGTCCCGTCCCGTCCCGTCCCGTCCCGTCCCGTGCCGTTTTACTCGGGTTGATTCCTTTCCATTCCGTTCCGCTCGTTTCCGTTACGTTCCATTCCGTTCCACGCGGGTTGGTTCAATTCCATTCTATTCTATTCTATTCCTTTCCCTTCCATTCCATTCCATTCCATTCCATTCTACTCGGGTTGATTCTATGCCATTCCGTTCCGCTCCATTCCGTTCCACGCTGGTTGGTTCAATTCCATTCTATTCTATTCTATTCCTTTCCCTTCCATTCCATTCCATTCCATTCCATTCTACTCGGGTTGATTCCATGCCATTCCGTTCCGTTCCATTCCGTCCCATCCCGACCCGTCCCATCCCGTCCCGTCCCGTCCCATCCCGTTCCGTTCCACATGGGTTGATTCAATTCCTTTCGGTTACATTGAATTCCATTCCATTCCATTCTACTCGGATTGATTCCATTCCATTCCATTCCATTCCATTCCATTCCATTCCATTCCATTCCATTCCATTCCATTGCGTTCCATTCGATTCGATTCCATTCCATTCCATTCCATTCCATTCCAATCCATTCCATTCTACTTGGGTTGATTCCATTCCATTCCATTCCATT
This sequence comes from Gorilla gorilla gorilla, assembly GCF_029281585.2. NCBI lineage: Eukaryota > Metazoa > Chordata > Mammalia > Primates > Hominidae > Gorilla > Gorilla gorilla. The sequence continues at coordinate 3,828,824 of NC_073241.2, forward strand.
CCATTCGATTCCATTCCATTCCATTCCATTCCATTCCATTCCATTCCATTCCATTCCATTCCATTCCATTCCATTCCATTCGATTCCATTCTGTTCTACTCGGGTTGATTCCACTCCATTCCATTCCATTCCATTCCAATCTATTCCATTCCATTCCATTCTATTCCATTCGTTTCCATTCCATTCCATTTCATTTTATTCCATTACATTCCATTCCATTCTATTCCATTGAATTCCATTCCATTCCATTCCATTCCATTCCGTTCTACTCGGGTTGATTCCACTCCATTCCATTCCATTCCATTCCATTCCACTCGGGTTGATCATTCCATTCCATTCCATTCCATTGCATTCCATTCCATTCCATTCCATTCCTTTCCATTTACTCCATTCCGTTCTACTCGGGTTGATTCCATTGAGTTTGGTTCCGTTCCGTTCCATCCCGTCCCGTCCCGTCCCGTCCCGTCCCGTGCCGTTTTACTCAGGTTGATTCCTTTCCATTCCGTTCCGCTCGTTTTCGTTGCGTTCCATTCCGTTCCACGCGGGTTGGTTCAATTCCATTCTATTCTATTCTATTCCTTTCCATTCCATTCCATTCCATTCCATTCCATTCTACTCGGGTTGATTCCATGCCATTCCGTTCCGTTCCATTCCGTCCCATCCCGAACCGTCCCATCACGTCCCGTCCCGTCCCATCCCGTTCCGTTCCACATGGGTTGATTCAATTCCTTTCGGTTACATTGAATTCCATTCCATTCCATTCTACTCGGATTGATTCCATTCCATTCCATTCCACTCCATTCCATTCCATTCCATTCCATTCCATTCCTTTCCATTCCAATCCATTCCATGCTACTCGGGTTGATTCCATTCCATTCCATTCCATTCCATTCCATTCCATTCCATTCCATTCCATTCCATTCCATTCCATTCCATTCCATTTCATTCCATTCCATTCCATTTCATTCCATTCCATTCCATTCCATTCCATTCCATTCCATTCCATTCCATTCCATTAGATTCCATTCCATTCCATTCCATTCCATTCCATTCCGTTCTACTCGGGTTGATTCCATTCCATTCCATTCCATTCCGTTCTACTCGGATTGATTCCATTCCATTCCATTCCATTCCATTCCATTCCATTCCATTCCATTCCATTGCGTTCCATTCGATTCGATTCCATTCCATTCCTTTCCATTCCATTCCAATCCATTCCATTCTACTTGGGTTGATTCCATTCCATTCCATTCCATTCCATTCGATTCCATTCAATTCCATTCCATTCCATTCCATTCCATTCCATTCCATTCCATTCCATTCCATTCCATTCCACTCGATTCCATTCCATTCCATTCCATTCCATTCCAATCCATTCCATTCTACTCGGGTGGATTCCATTCCATTCCATTCCTTTCCATTCCATTCCATTCCATTCCATTACATTCCATTCGGTTCCATTCCATTCCATTCCATTCCATTCCATTCCATTCCATTCCATTCCATTCCATTCCATTCCGTTCTAATCGGGTTGATTCCATTCTATTCCATTCCATTCCATTCCATTCCATTCAATTCCATTCCATTCCATTCCATTCCATTCCATTCTATTCCATTCCATTCTACTCCATTGAATTCCATTCCATTCCATTCTATTCCATTCCATTCCATTCCGTTCCATTCCATTTAGTTCTACTCGGGTTGATTCCATTCCATTCCATTCCATTCCTTTCCATTCCATTCCAATCCATTCCATTCCATTACTTTCCATTCCATTCCATTCCAATCCATTCCATTCTACTCGGGTTGATTCAATTCCATTCCATTCCATTCCATTCCATTCCATTCCATTCCATTCCATTCCATTCCTTTCGATTCCATTCCATTCCATTCCATTCCATTCCATTCCATTCCATTCCATTCCATTCCATTCCATTCCATTCCGTTCTACTCGGGTTGATTCCATTCCATTCCATTCCATTCCATTCCATTCCATTCCATTCCATTCCATTCCTTTCCATTCCAACCCATTCCGTTCTACTCGGGTTGATTCCATTCCATTCCATGGAATTCCATTCCATTCCATTCCATTCCATTCCATTCCATTCGATTCCATTCCATTCCATTCCATTCCAAACCATTCCATTCTACTCGGGTTCATCATTCCATTCCATTCCATTCCATTCCATTCCACTCGGGTTCATTCCATTCCATTCCATTCCATTCCATTCCATTCCACTCGGGTGCATTCCATTCCATTCCATTCCATTCCATTCCATTCCATTCCATTCCATTCCATTCCATTCCGTTCTGCTCAGGTTGATTTCCATTCCATTCCATTCCATTCCATTCCATTCCATTCCATTCCATTCCATTCCATTCCATTCCATTCCATTCCATTCCATTCCATTCCATTCCATTCCATTCCTTTCCATTCCATTCCATTCCGTTCTACTCGGCTTGAATCCATTGAGTTCCGTTCCGTTCCGTTCCGTCCCGACACGTCCCGTCCCGTCCCGTCCCGTCCCGTCCCGTCCCGTGCCGTTTTACTCGGGTTGATTCCTTTCCATTCCGTTCCGCTCGTTTCCGTTACGTTCCATTCCGTTCCACGCGGGTTGGTTCAATTCCATTCTATTCTATTCTATTCCTTTCCCTTCCATTCCATTCCATTCCATTCCATTCTACTCGGGTTGATTCTATGCCATTCCGTTCCGCTCCATTCCGTTCCACGCTGGTTGGTTCAATTCCATTCTATTCTATTCTATTCCTTTCCCTTCCATTCCATTCCATTCCATTCCATTCTACTCGGGTTGATTCCATGCCATTCCGTTCCGTTCCATTCCGTCCCATCCCGACCCGTCCCATCCCGTCCCGTCCCGTCCCATCCCGTTCCGTTCCACATGGGTTGATTCAATTCCTTTCGGTTACATTGAATTCCATTCCATTCCATTCTACTCGGATTGATTCCATTCCATTCCATTCCATTCCATTCCATTCCATTCCATTCCATTCCATTCCATTGCGTTCCATTCGATTCGATTCCATTCCATTCCATTCCATTCCATTCCAATCCATTCCATTCTACTTGGGTTGATTCCATTCCATTCCATTCCATTCCATTCCATTCCATTCCATTCCATTCCATTCCATTCCATTCCATTCCATTCCATTCCATTCCATTCCATTCCATTCCTTTCGATTCCATTCTGTTCTACTCGGGTTGATTCCACTCCATTCCATTCCATTCCATTCCAATCTATTCCATTCCATTCCATTCTATTCCATTCGTTTCCATTCCATTCCATTTCATTTTATTCCATTACATTCCATTCCATTCTATTCCATTGAATTCCATTCCATTCCATTCCATTCCATTCCATTCCGTTCTACTCGGGTTGATTCCACTCCATTCCATTCCATTCCATTCCATTCCATTCCACTCGGGTTGATCATTCCATTCCATTCCATTCCATTGCATTCCATTCCATTCCATTCCATTCCTTTCCATTTACTCCATTCCGTTCTACTCGGGTTGATTCCATTGAGTTTGGTTCCGTTCCGTTCCATCCCGTCCCGTCCCGTCCCGTCCCGTCCCGTGCCGTTTTACTCAGGTTGATTCCTTTCCATTCCGTTCCGCTCGTTTTCGTTGCGTTCCATTCCGTTCCACGCGGGTTGGTTCAATTCCATTCTATTCTATTCTATTCCTTTCCATTCCATTCCATTCCATTCCATTCCATTCTACTCGGGTTGATTCCATGCCATTCCGTTCCGTTCCATTCCGTCCCATCCCGAACCGTCCCATCACGTCCCGTCCCGTCCCATCCCGTTCCGTTCCACATGGGTTGATTCAATTCCTTTCGGTTACATTGAATTCCATTCCATTCCATTCTACTCGGATTGATTCCATTCCATTCCATTCCATTCCATTCCATTCCATTCCATTCCATTCCATTCCATTCCTTTCCATTCCAATCCATTCCATGCTACTCGGGTTGATTCCATTCCATTCCATTCCATTCCATTCCATTCCATTCCATTCCATTCCATTCCATTCCATTTCATTCCATTCCATTCCATTCCATTCCATTCCATTCCATTCCATTCCATTCCATTCCATTCCATTCCATTCCATTCCATTCCATTCCATTAGATTCCATTCCATTCCATTCCATTCCATTCCATTCCGTTCTACTCGGGTTGATTCCATTCTATTCCATTCCATTCCGTTCGATTCCATTTGATTCCATTTGATTCCATTCCATTCCATTCCATTCCCTTCCATTCCATTCTATTCCATTGAATTCCATTCCATTCCATTCCATTCCATTCCATTCCGTTCTACTCTGATTGATTCCATTAAATTCCATTCCATTCCATTCCGTTCTACTCTGATTGATTCCATTAAATTCCATTCCATTCCATTCCATTCGATTCCATTCCATTCCATTCCATTCCATTCCATTCCATTGCATTCCATTCCATTCCAATACATTCCATTCTACTCTGGTTGATTCCATTCCATTCCATTCCATTCCATTCCATTCGTCTCCATTCGATTCCATTGGATTCCATTCCATTCCATTCCATGGAATTCCATTCCATTCCACTCCATTCCATTCCATTCCATTCCATTCCATTAAATTCCATTCCATTCCATTCCGTTCTACTCGGGTTGATTCCATTCCATTCCATTCCATTCCATTCCATTCCATTCCATTCCATTCCATTCCATTCCATTCCATTCCATTCCATTCCACTCCATTCCATTCGATTCCATTCGATTCCATTCCATTCCATTCCATTCCATTCCAATCCATTCCATTCTACTCGGGTTGATTCCATTCCATTCCATTCCATTCCATTCCATTCCATTCCATTCCATTCCATTCCATTCCATTCCATAGCATTCCATTCGATTCCATTAGATTCCATTCCATTCCATTCCATTCCATTCCATTCCATTCCATTCCGTTCCACTCGGGTTGATTCCATTCTATTCCATTCCATTCCATTCGATTCCATTCGATATCATTCGATTCCATTCCATCCCATTCCATTCCGTTCTACTCGGGTTGATTCCATTCCATTTCATTCCATTCCATTCCATTCCATTTCTTTCGATTCCATTCGTTTCCATTCCATTCCATTCCATTCCAATCCATTCCATTCTACTCGGGTTGATTCCATTCCATTCCATTCCATTCCATTCCATTCCATTCCATTCCATTCCATTCCACTCGATTCCATTCCATTCCACTCGATTCCATTCCATTCCTTTCCATTCCATTCCAATCCATTCCATTCTACTCGGGTGGATTCCATTCCATTCCATTCCATTCCATTCCATTCCATTCCATTCCATTCCATTCCATTCCGTTCTAGTCGGGTTGATTCCATTCTATTCCATTCCATTCCATTCCATTCCATTCCATTCCATTCCATTCCATTCCATTCCATTCCATTCTATTCCATTCCATTCTACTCCATTGAATTCCATTCCATTCCATTCAATTCCATTCCATTCCATTCCTTTCCATTCCATTTAGTTCTACTCGGGTTGATTCCATTCCATTCCATTCCATTCCATTCCATTCCATTCCATTCCATTCCATTCCATTCCATTACTTTCCATTCCATTCCATTCCAATCCATTCCATTCTACTCGGGTTGACTCCATTCCATTCCATTCCATTCCATTCCATTCCATTCCATTCCATTCCATTCCATTCCATTCCATTCCATTCCATTCCATTCCATTCCATTCCATTCCATTCCATTTACTCCATTCCGTTCTACTCGGGTTGATTCCATTGAGTTTGGTTCCGTCCCGTCCCGTCCCGTCCCGTCCCGTCCCGTGCCGTTTTACTCAGGTTGATTCCTTTCCATTCCGTTCCGCTCGTTTCCTTTAGTTTCCATTCCGTTCCACGCGGGTTGGTTCAATTCCATTCTATTCTATTCTATTCCTTTCCCTTCCATTCCATTCCATTCCATTCCATTCTACTCGGGTTGATTCCATGCCATTCCGTTCCTTTCCATTCCGTCCCATCCCGATCCGTCCCATCCCGTCCTGTCCCGTCCCATCCCGTTCCATTCCACATGGGTTGATTCAATTCCTTTCGGTTAGATTGAACTCCATTCCATTCCATTCTACTCGGATTGACTCCATTCCATTCCATTCCATTCCATTCCATTCCATTCCATTCCATTCCATTCCATTCCATTCCAATCCATTCCATTCTACTCGGGTTGATTCCATTCTATTCCATTCCATTCCATTCCATTCCATTCCATTCCATTCCATTTCATTCCATTCCATTCCATTCCATTCCATTCCATTCCATTCCATTCCATTCCATTCGATTCCATTCCATTCCATTCCATTCCATTCCATTCCATTCCATTCCATTCCATTCCGTTCTACTCGGGTTGATTCCATTCTATTCCTTTCCATTCCGTTCGATTCCATTTGATTCCATTCGATTCCATTCCATTCCATTCCATTCCATTCCATTCCATTCCATTCCATTCTATTCCATTGAATTCCATTCCATTCCATTCCATTCCATTCCATTCCATTCCATTCCATTCCATTCCGTTCTACTCTGATTGATTCCATTCCATTCCATTCCATTCCATTCCATTCCATTCCATTCCATTCCATTCCATTCCAATACATTCCATTCTACTCTGGTTGATTCCATTCCATTCCATTCCATTCCATTCCATTCGTCTGCATTCGATTCCATTCCATTCCATTCCATTCTATTCCATTGAATTCCATTGAATTCCATTCCATTCCATTCCATTCCATTCCATTCGATTCCATTCCATTCCATTCCATTCCATTCCATTCGATTCCATTCCATTCCATTCCATTCCATTCCATTCCATTCCATTCCATTCCATTCCATTCCAATCTATTCCATTCCATTCAATTCTATTCCATTCGTTTCCATTCCATTCCATTTCATTTTATTCCATTACATTCCATTCCATTCTATTCCATTGAATTCCATTCCATTCCATTCCATTCCATTCAATTCCATTCCATTCCATTCCATTCCGTTCTACTCGGGTTGATTCCACTCCATTCCATTCCATTCCATTCCATTCCATTCCACTCGGGTTGATCATTCCATTCCATTCCATTCCATTCCATTCCATTCCATTCCATTCCATTCCATTCCGTTCCATTCCGTTCCATTCCACTCGGGCTCATTCCATTCCATTCCATTCAATTCCATTCCATTCCATTCCATTGCATTCCATTCCATTCCATTCCATTCCGTTCTACTCGGTTTGATTTCCATTCCATTCCATTCCATTCCATTCCATTCCATTCCATTCCATTCCATTCCATTCCATTCCATTCCATTCCTTTCCATTTACTCCATTCCGTTCTACTCGGGTTGATTCCATTGAGTTTGGTTCCGTTCCGTTCCGTCCCGTCCCGTTCCGTCCCGTCCCGTCCCGTGCCGTTTTACTCAGGTTGATTCCTTTCCATTCCGTTCCGCTCGTTTTCGTTGCGTTCCATTCCGTTCCACGCGGGTTGGTTCAATTCCATTCTATTGTATTCTATTCCTTTCCATTCCATTCCATTCCATTCCATTCCATTCTACTCGGGTTGATTCCATGCCATTCCGTTCCGTTCCATTCCGTCCCATCCCGAACCGTCCCATCACGTCCCGTCCCGTCCCATCCCGTTCCGTTCCACATGGGTTGATTCAATTCCTTTCGGTTACATTGAATTCCATTCCATTCCATTCTACTCGGATTGATTCCATTCCATTCCATTCCATTCCATTCCATTCCATTCCATTCCATTCCATTCCATTCCATTCCTTTCCATTCCAATCCATTCCATGCTACTCGGGTTGATTCCATTCCATTCCATTCCATTCCATTCCATTCCATTCCATTCCATTCCATTTCATTCCATTCCATTCCATTCCATTCCATTCCATTCCATTCCATTCCATTCCATTCCATTCCGTTCCATTCGATTCCATTCCATTCCATTCCATTCCATTCCATTCCATTCCGTTCTACTCGGGTTGATTCCATTCTATTCCATTCCATTCCGTTCGATTCCATTTGATTCCATTCGATTCCATTCCATTCCATTCCATTCCCTTCCATTCCATTCTATTCCATTGAATTCCATTCCATTCCATTCCATTCCATTCCATTCCGTTCTACTCTGATTGATTCCATTAAATTCCATTCCATTCCATTCCGTTCTACTCTGATTGATTCCATTAAATTCCATTCCATTCCATTCCATTCGATTCCATTCCATTCCATTCCATTCCATTCCATTCCATTGCATTCCATTCCATTCCAATACATTCCATTCTACTCTGGTTGATTCCATTCCATTCCATTCCATTCCATTCCATTCGTCTCCATTCGATTCCATTCGATTCCATTCCATTCCATTCCATGGAATTCCATTCCATTCCACTCCATTCCATTCCATTCCATTCCATTCCATTCCATTCCGTTCTACTCGGGTTGATTCCATTCCATTCCATTCCATTCCATTCCATTCCATTCCATTCCATTCCATTCCACTCCATTCCATTCGATTCCATTCGATTCCATTCCATTCCATTCCATTCCATTCCATTCCAATCCATTCCATTCTACTCGGGTTGATTCCATTCCATTCCATTCCATTCCATTCCATTCCATTCCATTCCATTCCATTCCATTCCATAGCATTCCATTCGATTCCATTAGATTCCATTCCATTCCATTCCATTCCATTCCATTCCATTCCATTCCATTCCATTCCGTTCCACTCGGGTTGATTCCATTCTATTCCATTCCATTCCATTCGATTCCATTCGATATCATTCGATTCCATTCCATCCCATTCCATTCCATTCCATTCCGTTCTACTCGGGTTGATTCCATTCCATTTCATTCCATTCCATTCCATTCCATTTCTTTCGATTCCATTCGTTTCCATTCCATTCCATTCCATTCCAATCCATTCCATTCTACTCGGGTTGATTCCATTCCATTCCATTCCATTCCATTCCATTCCATTCCATTCCATTCCACTCGATTCCATTCCATTCCACTCGATTCCATTCCATTCCTTTCCATTCCATTCCAATCCATTCCATTCTACTCGGGTGGATTCCACTCCATTCCATTCCATTCCATTCCATTCCATTCCATTCCATTCCATTCGATTCCATTCCATTCCATTCCATTCCATTCCATTCCATTCCATTCCATTCCGTTCTAGTCGGGTTGATTCCATTCTATTCCATTCCATTCCATTCCATTCCATTCCATTCCATTCCATTCCATTCCATTCCATTCTATTCCATTCCATTCTACTCCATTGAATTCCATTCCATTCCATTCAATTCCATTCCATTCCATTCCTTTCCATTCCATTTAGTTCTACTCGGGTTGATTCCATTCCATTCCATTCCATTCCATTCCATTCCATTCCATTCCATTCCATTCCATTCCATTACTTTCCATTCCATTCCATTCCAATCCTTTCCATTCTACTCGGGTTGACTCCATTCCATTCCATTCCATTCCATTCCATTCCATTCCATTATATTCCATTCTATTCCATTCGATTCCGTTCGATTCCATTCCATTCCATTCCATTCCATTCCATTCCATTCCATTCCATTCCATTCCATTCCATTCCATTCGATTCCATTCCATTCCATTCGATTCCATTCCATTCCATTCCATTCCATTCCATTCCATTCCATTCCATTCCATTCCATTTACTCCATTCCGTTCTACTCGGGTTGATTCCATTGAGTTTGGTTCCGTCCCGTCCCGTCCCGTCCCGTCCCGTCCCGTGCCGTTTTACTCAGGTTGATTCCTTTCCATTCCGTTCCGCTCGTTTCCTTTAGTTTCCATTCCGTTCCACGCGGGTTGGTTCAATTCCATTCTATTCTATTCTATTCCTTTCCCTTCCATTCCATTCCATTCCATTCCATTCTACTCGGGTTGATTCCATGCCATTCCGTTCCGTTCCATTCCGTCCCATCCCGATCCGTCCCATCCCGTCCTGTCCCGTCCCATCCCGTTCCATTCCACATGGGTTGATTCAATTCCTTTCGGTTAGATTGAACTCCATTCCATTCCATTCTACTCGGATTGACTCCATTCCATTCCATTCCATTCCATTCCATTCCATTCCATTCCATTCCATTCCATTCCAATCCATTCCATTCTACTCGGGTTGATTCCATTCTATTCCATTCCATTCCATTCCATTCCATTCCATTCCATTCCATTCCATTTCATTCCATTCCATTCCATTCCATTCCATTCCATTCCATTCCATTCCATTCCATTCGATTCCATTCCATTCCATTCCATTCCATTCCATTCCATTCCATTCCATTCCATTCCGTTCTACTCGGGTTGATTCCATTCTATTCCTTTCCATTCCGTTCGATTCCATTTGATTCCATTCGATTCCATTCCATTCCATTCCATTCCCTTCCATTCCATTCTATTCCATTGAATTCCATTCAATTCCATTCCATTCCATTCCATTCCATTCCATTCCATTCCATTCCGTTCTACTCTGATTGATTCCATTCCATTCCATTCCATTCCATTCCATTCCATTCCATTCCATTCCATTCCATTCCATTCCATTCCAATACATTCCATTCTACTCTGGTTGATTCCATTCCATTCCATTCCATTCCATTCCATTCGTCTGCATTCGATTCCATTCCATTCCATTCCATTCTATTCCATTGAATTCCATTGAATTCCATTCCATTCCATTCCATTCCATTCCATTCCATTTGATTCCATTCCATTCCATTCCATTCCATTCGATTCCATTCCATTCCATTCCATTCCATTCCATTCCATTCCATTCCATTCCATTCCATTCCATTCCATTCCGTTCTACTCGGGTTGATTCCATTCTATTCCACTCCATTCCGTTCGATTCCATTTGATTCCATTCGATTCCATTCCATTCCATTCCATTCCCTTCCATTCCATTCTATTCCATTGAATTCCATTCCATTCCATTCCATTCCATTCCATTCCATTCCATTCCATTCCGTTCTACTCTGATTGATTCCATTCCATTCCATTCCATTCCATTCCATTCCATTCCATTCCATTACATTCCATTCCATTCCATTCCAATACATTCCATTCTACTCTGGTTGATTCCATTCCATTCCATTCCATTCCATTCCATTCGTCTCCATTCGATTCCATTCCATTCCATTCCATTCTATTCCATTGAATTCCATTGAATTCCATTCCATTCCATTCCATTCCATTCCATTCCATTCCATTCCATTCCATTCCATTCCATTCCGTTCTACTCGGGTTGATTCCACTCCATTCCATTCCATTCCATTCCATTCCATTCCATTCCATTCCATTCCATTCCATTCGTCTCCATTCGATTCCATTCGATTCCATTCCATTCTATTCCATTGAATTCCATTCCATTCCATTCCATTCCGTTCCATTCCATTCCATTCCATTCCATTCCATTCCATTCCATTCCATTCCGTTCTACTCGGGTTGATTCCATTCCATTCCATTCCATTCCATTCCATTCCATTCCATTCCATTCCATTCCATTCCACTCCATTCCATTCGATTCCATTCGATTCCATTCCATTCCATTCCATTCCATTCCAATCCATTCCATTCTACTCGGGTTGATTCCATTCCATTCCATTCCATTCCATCCCATTCCAATCCATTCCATTCCATTCCGTTCTACTCGGGTTGATTCCATTCCATTCCATTTCATTCCATTCCATTCCATTCCATTCCATTCGATTCCATTCGATTCCATTCCATTCCATTCCATTCCAATCCATTCCATTCTACTCGGGTTGATTCCATTCCATTCCATTCCATTCCATTCCATTCCATTCCATTCGATTCCACTCGATTCCACTCCATTCTTTCCATTCCATTCCAATCCATTCCATTCTACTCGGGTGGATTCCATTCCGTTCCATTCCATTCCATTCCATTCCATTCCATTCCATTCCACTCCATTCGATTCCATTCCATTCCATTCCATTCCATTCCATTCCATTCCATTCCATTCGATTCCATTCCATTCCATTCCATTCCGTTCTAGTCGGGTTGATTCCATTCTATTCCATTCCATTCCATTCCATTCCATTCCATTCCATTCCATTCCATTCCATTCCATTCCATTCCATTCTATTCCATTCCATTCTACTCCATTGAATTCCATTCCATTCCATTCTATTCCATTCCATTCCATTCCTTTCCATTCCATTTAATTCTACTCGGGTTGATTCCATTCCATTCCATTCCATTCCATTCCATTCCATTCCATTCCATTACTTTCCATTCCATTCCATTCCAATCCATTCCATTCTACTCGGGTTGACTCCATTCCATTCCATTCCATTCCATTCCATTCCATTCCATTCCATTCCATTATAATCCATTCCATTCCATTCGATTCCGTTCGATTCCATTCCATTCCATTCCATTCCATTCCATTCCATTCCATTCAATTCCATTCGATTCCATTCGATTCGATTCCATTCCATTCCATTCCAATCCATTCCATTCTACTCGGGTTGATTCCATTCCATTCCATTCCATTCCATTCCATTCCATTCCATTCCATTCCATTCCATTCCATTCTATTCCTTTCGATTCCATTCCATTCCATTAAATTCCATTCCATTCCATTCCATTCCATTCCATTCCATTCCGTTCTACTCGGGTTGATTCCACTCCATTCCATTCCATTCCATTCCATACCATTCCATTCGATTCCATTCCATTCCATTCCATTCCATTCCATTCCATTCCATTCCATTCCATTCCATTCCATTCCGTTCTAGTCGGGTTGATTCCATTCTATTCCATTCCATTCCATTCCATTGCATTCCATTCGATTCCATTCCATTCCATTCCATTCAATTCCATTCCATTCTACTCCATTGAATTCCATTCCATTCCATTCAATTCCATTCCTTTCCATCCCTTTCCATTCCATTTAGTTCTACTCGGGTTCATTCCATTCCATTCCATTCCATTCCATTCCATTCCATTCCATTCAATTCCATTCCATTCCGTTACTTTCCATTCCATTCCATTCCAATCCATTCCATTCTACTCGGGTTGACTCCATTCCATTCCATTCCTTTCCATTCCATTATATTCCATTCTATTCCATTCGATTCCGTTCGATTCGATTCCATTCCATTCCATTGCATTCCATTCCATTCCATTCCATTCCATTCCGTTCTACTCGGGTTGATTCCATTCCATTCCTTTCCATTCCATTCCATTCCATTCCATTCCATTCCATTCCATTCCATTCCCTTCCATTCCATTCCATTCCAATCCATTCCATTCTACTCGGGTTGATTCCATTCCATTCCATTGCACTCGACTCCATTCGATTCCATTCGATTCCACTCCATTCCATTCCGTTCCATTCCATTCCATTCCATTCCATTCTATTCCATTGAATTCCATTCCATTCCATTCCATTCCAATCCATTCCATTCCATTCCATTCCATTCCATTCCATTCCGTTCTACTCGGGTTGATACCATTCCATTACATTCCATTACATTCCATTCCATTCCATTCCATTCCATTCCAATCTATTCCATTCTATTCAATTCGATTCCATTCGATTCCATTCAATTCCATTCAATTCCATTCCATTCCATTCCAATCCATTCCATTCTACTCGGGTTGATTCCACTCCATTCCATTCCATTCCATTCCATTCCATTCCATTCCATTCCATTCCATTCCATTCCATTCCATTCCATTCGATTCCATTCCATTCCATTCCATTCCATTCCATTTCTTTCCATTCCAATCTATTCCATTCGATTCCATTCCATTCCATTCCATTCCATTCCATTCCATTCCATTCCATTCCATTCCAATCCATTCCATTCTACTCGTATTGATTCCATTCCATTCCATTCCATTCCATTCCATTCCATTCCATTCCATTCCATTCCATTCCATTCCATTCCATTCCGTTCTACTCGGGTTGATTCCATTCTATTCCATTCCATTCCATTCGATTCCATTCGATTCCATTCGATTCCATTCGATTCCATTCCATTCCATTCCATTCCATTCCACTCCATTGAATTCCATTCCATTCCATTCTATTCCATTCCATTCCATTCCTTTCCATTCCATTTAATTCTACTCGGGTTGATTCCATTCCATTCCATTCCATTCCATTCCATTCCATTCCATTCCATTCCATTCCATTCGATTCCATTCAATTCCATTGCATTCCATTCGATTCCATTCGATTGCATTCCATTCCATTCCATTCCATTCCATTCCATTCCATTCCATTCCATTCCGTTCCACTCGGGTTGATTCCATTCTATTCCATTCCATTCCCTTCTATTCCATTCGATATCATTCGATTCCATTCCATCCCATTCCATTCCATTCCATTCCATTCCGTTCTTCTTGGGTTGATTCCATTCCATTCCATTTCATTCCATTCCATTCCATTCCATTTCTTTCGATTCCATTCGATTCCATTCCATTCCATTCCATTCCAATCCATTGCATTCTACTCAGTTTGATTCCATTCCATTCCATTCCATTCCATTCATATCCATTCCATTCCATTCCATTCAATTCCACTCAATTCCATTCCATTCCTTTCCATTCCATTCCAATCCATTCCATTCTACTCGGGTGGATTCCATTCCATTCCATTCCATTCGATTCCATTCCATTCCATTCCATTCCATTCCATTCCATTCCATTCCATTCCATTCGATTCCATTCCATTCCATTCCATGGCATTCCATTCCATTCCATTCCATTCCATTCCATTCCGTTCTAGTCGGGTTGATTCCATTCCATTCCATTGCATTCCATTCCATTCCATTGCATTCCATTCCATTCCATTCCATTCCATTCCATTCCATTCCATTCCATTCCATTCCATTCCATTCCATTCGTCTCCATTCGATTCCATTCGATTCCATTCCATTCTATTCCATTGAATTCCATTCCATTCCATTCCATTCCATTCCATTCTATTACATTCCATTCCATTCCATTCCGTTCTACTCGGGTTGATTCCATTCCATTCCATTCCATTCCATTCCATTCCACTCCATTCCATTCGATTCCATTCGATTCCATTCCATTCCATTCCATTCCATTCCAATCCATTCCATTCTACTCGGGTTGATTCCATTCCATTCCATTCCATTCCATTCCATTCCATTCCATTCCATTGAATTCCATTCGATTCCATTCGATTCCATTCCATTCGATTCCATTCGATATCATTCGATTCCATTCCTTCCCATTCCATTCCATTCCATTCCATTCCGTTCTACTCGGGTTGATTCCATTCCATTCCATTTCATTCCATTCCATTCCATTCCATTCCATTCCATTCCATTCGATTCCATTCCATTCCATTCCATTCCAATCCATTCCATTCTACTCGGGTTGATTCCATTCCATTCCATTCCATTCCATTCCATTCCATTCCATTCGATTCCACTCGATTCCATTCCATTCTTTCCATTGCATTCCAATTCATTCCATTCTACTTGGGAGGATTCCATTCCATTCCATTCCATTCCATTCCATTCCATTCCATTCCATTCCATTCCATTCCATTTGATTCCATTCCATTCCATTCAATTCCATTCCATTTCATTCCATTCCTTTCCATTCCATTCCGTTCTAGTCGGGTTGATTCCATTCTATTCCATTCCATTCCATTCCATTCCATTCCATTCCATTCCATTCTATTCCATTCCATTCTACTCCATTGAATTCCATTCCATTCCATTCTATTCCATTCCATTCCATTCCTTTCCATTCCATTTAGTTCTACTCTGGTTGATTCCATTCCATTCCATTCAATTCCATTCCATTCCATTCCATTCCATTCCATTCCATTCTATTCCTTTCGATTCCATTCCATTCCATTAAATTCCATTCCATTCCATTCCATTCCATTCCATTCCATTCCATTCCATTCCTTTCCATTCCATTCCATTCCGTTCTACTCGGGTTGATTCCACTCCATTCCATTCCATTCCATTCCATACCATTCCATTCGATTCCATTCCATTCCATTCCATTCCATTCCATTCCATTCCATTCCATTCCATTCTGTTCTACTCGGGTTGATTACACTCCATTCCATTCCATTCCATTCCATTCCATTCTATTCCATTTCATTCCATTCGATTCCATTCTATTCCATTCGATTCCATTCCATTCCATTTCATTTTATTCCATTCCATTCCATTCCATTCTATTCCATTGAATTCCATTCCATTCAATTCCATTCCATTTCATTTTATTGCATTCCATTCCATACCATTCTATTCCATTGAATTTCATTGCATTCCTTTCCATTCCAATCCATTCCATTCTACTCGGGTTGATTCCATTCCATTCCATTCCATTCCATTCCATTCGATTCCATTCCATTCCATTGCATTCCATTCCATTCCGTTCTACTCGGGTTGATTCCACTCCATTCCATTCCATTCCATTCCATTCCATTCCATTCCATTCCAATTCTTTCGTTTCCATTCCAACCAATTCCGTTCTACTCGGATTGATTCCATTCCATTCCATTCCATTCCATTCAATTCCATTCCATTCCATTCGATTCCATTCGATTCCATTCCATTCCATTCCATTCAATCCCATTTCATTCCAAACCATTCCATTCTACTCGGGTTCATCATTCCATTCCATTCCATTCCATTCCATTCCACTCGGGTTCTTTCCATTCCATTCCATTCCATTCCATTCCATTCCATTCCATTCCATTCCATTCCGTTCTACTCAGGTTGATTTCCATTCCATTCCATTCCATTCCATTCCATTCCATTCCATTCCATTCCATTCCGTTCCATTCCACTCCATTCCATTCTACTCGTGTTGATTCCATGCCGTTCCGTTCCGTTCCATTCCGTCCCATCCCGACGCGTCCCGTCCCGTTCCGTCCCGCCAAATTCCGTTCCTTTCTGATCGGGTTGATTCCGTTCCATTCCGTTCCGTTCCTTTCCGTTCCATTCCATTCCGTTACACGCGGGTTGATTCAATTCCATTCTATTACATTGAATTCCATTCCATACCATTCCATTCCATTCTACTCGGATTGATTGAATTCCATTCCATTCCATTCCAGTCCATTCCAATCCATTCCATTCTACTCGGGTTGATTCCATTCCATTCCATTCCATTCCATTCCATTCCATTCCATTCCATTCCATTCAATTGCGTTCCATTCGATTCGATTCCATTCCATTCCATTCCATTCCATTCCAATCCATTCCATTCTACTTGGGTTGATTCCATTCCATTCCATTCCATTCCATTCCATTCCATTCCATTCCATTCGATTCCATTCCATTCCATTCCATTCCATTCCATTCCATTCCATTCCATTCCATTCTGTTCTACTCGGGTTGATTCCACTCCATTCCATTCCATTCCATTCCATTCTATTCCATTCCATTCCATTCCATTCCATTCCATTCCATTTCATTTTATTCCATTCCATTCCATTCCATTCTATTCCATTGAATTCCATTCCATTCTATTCCATTCCATTCCATTCAGTTTCATTCCATTGCATTCCATTCCATTCCATTCCATTCCATTCCATTCGATTCCATTCCATTCCATTCCATTCCATTCCATTCCATTCCATTCCATTCCGTTCTACTCGGGTTAATTCCATTCTATTCCATTCCATTCCATTCCATTCCATTCCATTCCATTCCATTCCATTCCATTCCATTCCCTTCCATTCCATTCTATTCCATTGAATTCCATTCCATTCCATTCCATTCCATTCCATTCCATTCCATTCCATTCCATTCCGTTCTACTCTGATTGACTCCATTCCATTCCATTCCATTCCATTCCATTCCATTCCATTCCATTCCATTCCATTTCATTCCATTCCATTCCATTCCAATACATTCCATTCTACTCTGGTTGATTCCATTCCATTCCATTCCATTCCATTCCATTCCATTCCATTCCATTCGTCTCCATTCGATTCCATTCGATTCCATTCCATTCTATTCCATTGAATTCCATTCCATTCCATTCCATTCCATTCCATTCCATTCCATTCCATTCCATTCCATTCCTTTCCATTCCATTCCATTCCATTCCATTCCGTTCTACTCGGGTTGATTCCATTCCATTCCATTCCATTCCATTCCATTCCATTCCACTCCATTCCATTCGATTCCATTCGATTCCATTCCATTCCATTCCATTCCATTCCAATCCATTCCATTCTACTCGGGTTGATGCCATTCCATTCCATTCCATTCCATTCCATTCCATTCCATTGCATTCCATTCGATTCCATTCGATTCCATTCCATTCGATTCCATTCGAGATCATTCGATTCCATTCCATCCCATTCCAATCCATTCCATTCCATTCCGTTCTACTCGGGTTGATTCCATTCCATTCCATTTCATTCCATTCCATTCCATTCCATTCCATTCAATTCCATTCGATTCCATTCCATTCCATTCCATTCCAATCCATTCCATTCTACTCGGGTTGATTCCATTCCATTCCATTCCATTCCATTCCATTCCATTCCATTCCATTCCATTCCATTCCATTCCATTCCATTCCATTCCGTTCTAGTCGGGTTGATTCCATTCTATTCCATTCCATTCCATTCCATTCCACTCCATTCCATTCCATTCCATTCCATTCTATTCCATTCCATTCTACTCCATTGAATTCCATTCCATTCCATTCTATTCCATTCCATTCCATTCCATTCCATTCCATTCCATTCCATTCCATTACTTTCCATTCCATTCCATTCCAATCCATTCCATTCTACTCGGGTTGACTCCATTCCATTCCATTCCATTCCATTCCATTCCATTATAATCCATTCCATTCCATTCGATTCCGTTCGATTCCATTCCATTTCATTCCATTCCATTCCATTCAATTCCATTCGATTCCATTCGATTCCATTCCATTCCATTCCATTCCAATCCATTCCATTCTACTCGGGTTGATTCCATTCCATTCCATTCCATTCCATTCCATTCCATTCCATTCCATTCCATTCCATTCTATTCCTTTCGATTCCATTCCATTCCATTAAATTCCATTCCATTCCATTCCATTCCATTCCATTCCATTCCATTCCATTCCATTCCATTGTATTCCGTTCTACTCGGGTTGATTCCACTCCATTCCATTCCATTCCATTCCATTATATACCATCCCATTCGATTCCATTCCATTCCATTCCATTCCATTCCATTCCATTCCATTCCATTCCATTCCATTCCATTCCATTCCGTTCTAGTCGGGTTGATTCCATTCTATTCCATTCCATTCCATTCCATTCCATTCCATTCCATTCGATTCCATTCCATTCCATTCCATTCTACTCCATTCCATTCTACTCCATTGAATTCCATTCCATTCCATTCAATTCCATTCCATTCCATACCTTTCCATTCCATTTACTTCTACTCGGGTTGATTCCATTCCATTCCATTCCATTCCATTCCATTCCATTCCATTCAATTCCATTCCATTCCGTTACTTTCCATTCCATTCCGTTCCAATCCATTCCATTCTACTCGGGTTGACTCCATTCCATTCCATTCCTTTCCATTCCATTATATTCCATTCTAATCCATTCGATTCCGTTCGATTCCATTCCATTCCATTCCATTCCATTCCATTCCATTCCATTCCATTCCATTCGATTCCATTCCATTCCATTCCATGGCATTCCATTCCATTCCATTCCATTCCATTCCATTCCGTTCTAGTCTGGTTGATTCCATTCCATTCCATTGCATTCCATTCCATTCCATTGCATTCCATTCCATTCCATTCCATTCCATTCCATTCCATTCCATTCCATTCCATTCCATTCTATTCCATTGCATTCTACTCCATTGAATTCAATTCCATTCCATTCAATTTCATTCCATTCCATTCCTTTCCAATCCATTTAGTTCTACTCGGGTTGATTCCATTCCATTCCATTCCATTCCATTCCATTCCATTCCATTCCATTCCATTCCATTCCATTCCATTACTTTCCATTCCATTCCATTCCAATCCATTCCATTCTACTCGGGTTGACTCCATTCCATTCCATTCCACTCCATTCCATTCCGTTATATTCCATTCTATTCCATTCGATTCCGTTCGATTCCATTCCATTCCATTCCATTCTATTCCATTCCATTCGATTCCATTCCATTCCATTCCATTCCATTCCATTCCATTCCATTCCATTCCAATCCATTCCATTCTACTCGGGTTGATTCCATTCCATTCCATTCCATTCCAATCCATTCCATTCCATTCCATTCCATTCCATTCCATTCCATTCCATTCCATTCCATTCCATTCCTTTCTATTCCATTCCATTCCATTCCATTCCATTCCATTCCATTCCGTTCTACTCGGGTTGATTCCACTCCATTCTATTCCCTTCCATTCCATTCCATTCCATTCCATTCCATTCCATTCCATTGCATTCCATTCCAACCCATTCTTTTCTACTCGGGTTGATTCCATTCCATTCCATTCCATTCCATTCCATTCCATTCCATTCCATTCCATTCCATTCCATTCGATTCCATTCCATTCCATTTCATTCCAAACCCTTCCATTCTACTCGGGTTCATCATTCCATTCCATTCCATTCCATTCCATTCCACTCGGGTTCATTCCATTCCATTCCATTCCATTCCATTCCATTCCATTCCATTCCATTCCGTTCTACTCAGGTTGATTTCCATTCCATTCCATTCCATTCCATTCCATTCCATTCCATTCCATTCCATTCCATTCCACTCGGGTTGAGCATTCCATTCGATTCCATTCCATTCCATTCCATTCCATTCCATTCCATTCCATTCCATTCCATTCCATTCCATTCCATTCCATTCCATTCCGTTCTACTCGGGTTGATTCCATTCTATTCCATTCCATTCCATTCGATTCCATTCGATTCCATTCGATTCCATTCGATTCCATTCCATTCCATTCCATTCCATTCCACTCCATTGAATTCCATTCCATTCCATTCTATTCCATTCCATTCCATTCCTTTCCATTCCATTTAATTCTACTCGGGTTGATTCCATTCCATTCCTTTCCATTCCATTCCATTCCATTCCATTCCATTCCATTCGATTCCATTCAATTCCATTGCATTCCATTCGATTCCATTCGATTGCATTCCATTCCATTCCATTCCATTCCATTCCATTCCATTCCATTCCATTCCGTTCCACTCGGGTTGATTCCATTCTATTCCATTCCATTCCCTTCTATTCCATTCGATATCATTCGATTCCATTCCATCCCATTCCATTCCATTCCATTCCATTCCGTTCTTCTTGGGTTGATTCCATTCCATTCCATTTCATTCCATTCCATTCCATTCCATTTCTTTCGATTCCATTCGATTCCATTCCATTCCATTCCATTCCAATCCATTGCATTCTACTCAGTTTGATTCCATTCCATTCCATTCCATTCCATTCATATCCATTCCATTCCATTCCATTCAATTCCACTCGATTCCATTCCATTCCTTTCCATTCCATTCCAATCCATTCCATTCTACTCGGGTGGATTCCATTCCATTCCATTCGATTCCATTCCATTCCATTCCATTCCATTCCATTCCATTCCATTCCATTCGATTCCATTCCATTCCATTCCATGGCATTCCATTCCATTCCATTCCATTCCATTCCATTCCGTTCTAGTCGGGTTGATTCCATTCCATTCCATTGCATTCCATTCCATTCCATTGCATTCCATTCCATTCCATTCCATTCCATTCCATTCCATTCCATTCCATTCCATTCCATTCCATTCCATTCGTCTCCATTCGATTCCATTCGATTCCATTCCATTCTATTCCATTGAATTCCATTCCATTCCATTCCATTCCATTCCATTCTATTACATTCCATTCCATTCCATTCCGTTCTACTCGGGTTGATTCCATTCCATTCCATTCCATTCCATTCCATTCCACTCCATTCCATTCGATTCCATTCGATTCCATTCCATTCCATTCCATTCCATTCCAATCCATTCCATTCTACTCGGGTTGATTCCATTCCATTCCATTCCATTCCATTCCATTCCATTCCATTCCATTGAATTCCATTCGATTCCATTCGATTCCATTCCATTCGATTCCATTCGATATCATTCGATTCCATTCCTTCCCATTCCATTCCATTCCATTCCATTCCGTTCTACTCGGGTTGATTCCATTCCATTCCATTTCATTCCATTCCATTCCATTCCATTCCATTCCATTCCATTCGATTCCATTCCATTCCATTCCATTCCAATCCATTCCATTCTACTCGGGTTGATTCCATTCCATTCCATTCCATTCCATTCCATTCCATTCCATTCGATTCCACTCGATTCCATTCCATTCTTTCCATTGCATTCCAATTCATTCCATTCTACTTGGGAGGATTCCATTCCATTCCATTCCATTCCATTCCATTCCATTCCATTCCATTCCATTCCATTCCATTTGATTCCATTCCATTCCATTCCATTCCATTCCATTTCATTCCATTCCTTTCCATTCCATTCCGTTCTAGTCGGGTTGATTCCATTCTATTCCATTCCATTCCATTCCATTCCATTCCATTCCATTCCATTCTATTCCATTCCATTCTACTCCATTGAATTCCATTCCATTCCATTCTATTCCATTCCATTCCATTCCTTTCCATTCCATTTAGTTCTACTCTGGTTGATTCCATTCCATTCCATTCAATTCCATTCCATTCCATTCCATTCCATTCCATTCCATTCTATTCCTTTCGATTCCATTCCATTCCATTAAATTCCATTCCATTCCATTCCATTCCATTCCATTCCTTTCCATTCCATTCCATTCCGTTCTACTCGGGTTGATTCCACTCCATTCCATTCCATTCCATTCCATACCATTCCATTCAATTCCATTCCATTCCATTCCATTCCATTCCATTCCATTCCATTCCATTCCATTCTGTTCTACTCGGGTTGATTACACTCCATTCCATTCCATTCCATTCTATTCCATTTCATTCCATTCGATTCCATTCTATTCCATTCGATTCCATTCCATTCCATTTCATTTTATTCCATTCCATTCCATTCCATTCTATTCCATTGAATTCCATTCCATTCAATTCCATTCCATTTCATTTTATTGCATTCCATTCCATACCATTCTATTCCATTGAATTTCATTGCATTCCTTTCCATTCCAATCCATTCCATTCTACTCGGGTTGATTCCATTCCATTCCATTCCATTCCATTCCATTCGATTCCATTCCATTCCATTGCATTCCATTCCATTCCGTTCTACTCGGGTTGATTCCACTCCATTCCATTCCATTCCATTCCATTCCATTCCATTCCATTCCAATTCTTTCGTTTCCATTCCAACCAATTCCGTTCTACTCGGATTGATTCCATTCCATTCCATTCCATTCCATTCAATTCCATTCCATTCCATTCGATTCCATTCGATTCCATTCCATTCCATTCCATTCCATCCCATTTCATTCCAAACCATTCCATTCTACTCGGGTTCATCATTCCATTCCATTCCATTCCATTCCATTCCACTCGGGTTCTTTCCATTCCATTCCATTCCATTCCATTCCATTCCATTCCATTCCATTCCGTTCTACTCAGGTTGATTTCCATTCCATTCCATTCCATTCCATTCCATTCCATTCCATTCCATTCCATTCCGTTCCATTCCACTCCATTCCATTCTACTCGTGTTGATTCCATGCCGTTCCGTTCCGTTCCATTCCGTCCCATCCCGACGCGTCCCGTCCCGTTCCGTCCCGCCAAATTCCGTTCCTTTCTGATCGGGTTGATTCCGTTCCATTCCGTTCCGTTCCTTTCCGTTCCATTCCATTCCGTTACACGCGGGTTGATTCAATTCCATTCTATTACATTGAATTCCATTCCATACCATTCCATTCCATTCTACTCGGATTGATTGAATTCCATTCCATTCCATTCCAGTCCATTCCAATCCATTCCATTCTACTCGGGTTGATTCCATTCCATTCCATTCCATTCCATTCCATTCCATTCCATTCCATTCCATTCAATTGCGTTCCATTCGATTCGATTCCATTCCATTCCATTCCATTCCATTCCAATCCATTCCATTCTACTTGGGTTGATTCCATTCCATTCCATTCCATTCCATTCCATTCCATTCCATTCCATTCGATTCCATTCCATTCCATTCCATTCCATTCCATTCCATTCCATTCCATTCCATTCTGTTCTACTCGGGTTGATTCCACTCCATTCCATTCCATTCCATTCCATTCTATTCCATTCCATTCCATTCGATTCCATTCCATTCCATTTCATTTTATTCCATTCCATTCCATTCCATTCTATTCCATTGAATTCCATTCCATTCTATTCCATTCCATTCCATTCAGTTTCATTCCATTGCATTCCATTCCATTCCATTCCATTCCATTCCATTCGATTCCATTCCATTCCATTCCATTCCATTCCATTCCATTCCATTCCGTTCTACTCGGGTTAATTCCATTCTATTCCATTCCATTCCATTCCATTCCATTCCATTCCATTCCATTCCATTCCCTTCCATTCCATTCTATTCCATTGAATTCCATTCCATTCCATTCCATTCCATTCCATTCCATTCCATTCCATTCCGTTCTACTCTGATTGACTCCATTCCATTCCATTCCATTCCATTCCATTCCATTCCATTCCATTCCATTCCATTTCATTCCATTCCATTCCATTCCAATACATTCCATTCTACTCTGGTTGATTCCATTCCATTCCATTCCATTCCATTCCATTCCATTCCATTCCATTCGTCTCCATTCGATTCCATTCGATTCCATTCCATTCTATTCCATTGACTTCCATTCCATTCCATTCCATTCCATTCCATTCCATTCCATTCCATTCCATTCCATTCCTTTCCATTCCATTCCATTCCATTCCATTCCGTTCTACTCGGGTTGATTCCATTCCATTCCATTCCATTCCATTCCATTCCATTCCACTCCATTCCATTCGATTCCATTCGATTCCATTCCATTCCATTCCATTCCATTCCAATCCATTCCATTCTACTCGGGTTGATGCCATTCCATTCCATTCCATTCCATTCCATTCCATTCCATTGCATTCCATTCGATTCCATTCGATTCCATTACATTCGATTCCATTCGAGATCATTCGATTCCATTCCATCCCATTCCAATCCATTCCATTCCATTCCGTTCTACTCGGGTTGATTCCATTCCATTCCATTTCATTCCATTCCATTCCATTCCATTCCATTCGATTCCATTCGATTCCATTCCATTCCATTCCATTCCAATCCATTCCATTCTACTCGGGTTGATTCCATTCCATTCCATTCCATTCCATTCCATTCCATTCCATTCCATTCCATTCCATTCCATTCCATTCCATTCCGTTCTAGTCGGGTTGATTCCATTCTATTCCATTCCATTCCATTCCATTCCACTCCATTCCATTCCATTCCATTCCATTCTATTCCATTCCATTCTACTCCATTGAATTCCATTCCATTCCATTCTATTCCATTGCATTCCATTCCTTTCCATTCCATTTAGTTCTACTCGGGTTGATTCCATTCCATTCCATTCCATTCCATTCCATTCCATTCCATTCCATTCCATTCCATTCCATTACTTTCCATTCCATTCCATTCCAATCCATTCCATTCTACTCGGGTTGACTCCATTCCATTCCATTCCATTCCATTCCATTCCATTATAATCCATTCCATTCCATTCGATTCCGTTCGATTCCATTCCATTTCATTCCATTCCATTCCATTCAATTCCATTCGATTCCATTCGATTCCATTCCATTCCATTCCATTCCAATCCATTCCATTCTACTCGGGTTGATTCCATTCCATTCCATTCCATTCCATTCCATTCCATTCCATTCCATTCCATTCTATTCCTTTCGATTCCATTCCATTCCATTAAATTCCATTCCATTCCATTCCATTCCATTCCATTCCATTCCATTCCATTCCATTCCATTGTATTCCGTTCTACTCGGGTTGATTCCACTCCATTCCATTCCATTCCATTCCATTATATACCATCCCATTCGATTCCATTCCATTCCATTCCATTCCATTCCATTCCATTCCATTCCATTCCATTCCATTCCATTCCATTCCGTTCTAGTCGGGTTGATTCCAT
Organism: Gorilla gorilla gorilla; assembly: GCF_029281585.2. NCBI lineage: Eukaryota > Metazoa > Chordata > Mammalia > Primates > Hominidae > Gorilla > Gorilla gorilla. The sequence continues at coordinate 3,855,159 of NC_073241.2, forward strand.
TCTATTCCATTCCATTCCATTCCATTCCATTCCATTCCATTCCATTCGATTCCATTCCATTCCATTCCATTCTACTCCATTCCATTCTACTCCATTGAATTCCATTCCATTCCATTCAATTCCATTCCATTCCATACCTTTCCATTCCATTTACTTCTACTCGGGTTGATTCCATTCCATTCCATTCCATTCCATTCCATTCCATTCCATTCAATTCCATTCCATTCCGTTACTTTCCATTCCATTCCGTTCCAATCCATTCCATTCTACTCGGGTTGACTCCATTCCATTCCATTCCTTTCCATTCCATTATATTCCATTCTAATCCATTCGATTCCGTTCGATTCCATTCCATTCCATTCCATTCCATTCCATTCCATTCCATTCCATTCCATTCGATTCCATTCCATTCCATTCCATGGCATTCCATTCCATTCCATTCCATTCCATTCCATTCCGTTCTAGTCTGGTTGATTCCATTCCATTCCATTGCATTCCATTCCATTCCATTGCTTTCCATTCCATTCCATTCCATTCCATTCCATTCCATTCCATTCCATTCCATTCTATTCCATTGCATTCTACTCCATTGAATTCAATTCCATTCCATTCAATTTCATTCCATTCCATTCCTTTCCAATCCATTTAGTTCTACTCGGGTTGATTCCATTCCATTCCATTCCATTCCATTCCATTCCATTCCATTCCATTCCATTCCATTCCATTCCATTCCATTACTTTCCATTCCATTCCATTCCAATCCATTCCATTCTACTCGGGTTGACTCCATTCCATTCCATTCCACTCCATTCCATTCCGTTATATTCCATTCTATTCCATTCGATTCCGTTCGATTCCATTCCATTCCATTCCATTCTATTCCATTCCATTCGATTCCATTCCATTCCATTCCATTCCATTCCATTCCATTCCATTCCAATCCATTCCATTCTACTCGGGTTGATTCCATTCCATTCCATTCCATTCCAATCCATTCCATTCCATTCCATTCCATTCCATTCCATTCCATTCCATTCCATTCCATTCCATTCCTTTCTATTCCATTCCATTCCATTCCATTCCATTCCATTCCATTCCATTCCATTCCATTCCATTCCGTTCTACTCGGGTTGATTCCACTCCATTCCATTCCCTTCCATTCCATTCCATTCCATTCCATTGCATTCCATTCCAACCCATTCTTTTCTACTCGGGTTGATTCCATTCCATTCCATTCCATTCCATTCCATTCCATTCCATTCCATTCCATTCCATTCCATTCCATTCCATTCGATTCCATTCCATTCCATTTCATTCCAAACCCTTCCATTCTACTCGGGTTCATCATTCCATTCCATTCCATTCCATTCCATTCCATTCCACTCGGGTTCATTCCATTCCATTCCATTCCATTCCATTCCATTCCATTCCATTCCATTCCGTTCTACTCAGGTTGATTTCCATTCCATTCCATTCCATTCCATTCCATTCCATTCCATTCCATTCCATTCCACTCGGGTTGAGCATTCCATTCGATTCCATACCATTCCATTCCATTCCATTCCATTCCATTCCAATCCACTCGGGCTCATTCCATTCCATTCCATTCCATTCCATTCCATTCCATTCCATTCCATTCAATTCCATTCCATTCCGTTCTACTCGGGTTGATTTCCATTCCATTCCATTCCATTCCATTCCACTCCATTCCATTCCATTCCATTCCATTCCATTCCATTCCTTTCCATTTATTCCATTCCGTTCTACTCGGGTTGATTCCATTGAGTTTGGTTCCGTTCCGTTCCGTCCCGTCCCGTCCCGTCCCGTCCCGTTCCGTTTTACTCGGGTTGATTCCTTTGCATTCCGTTCCGCTCGTTTCCATTCCGTTCCATTCCGTTCCACGCGGGTTGGTTCAATTCCATTCTATTCTATTCTATTCCTTTCCATTCCATTCCATTCTACTCGGGTTGATTCTATGCCGTTCCATTCCGTTCCATTCCGTCCCATTCCGACCCGTCCCATCCCGTCCCGTCCCGTCCCATCCCGTTCCGTTCCACATGGGTTGATTCAATTCCTTTCGGTTACATTGAATTCCATTCCATTCCATTCTACTCGGATTGATTCCATTCCATTCCATTCCATTCCATTCCATTCCATTCCATTCCATTCCAATCCATTCCATTCTACTCGGGTTGATTCCATTCCATTCCATTCCATTCCATTCCATTCCATTCCATTCCATTCCATTCCATTCCATTCAGTTTCATTCCATTCCATTCCATTCCATTCCATTCCATTCCATTCCATTCCATTCCATTCGATTCCATTCCATTCCATTCCATTCCGTTCTCCTCGGGTTGATTCCATTCTATTCCATTCCATTCCATTCGATTCCATTCGATTCCATTCGATTCCGTTCCATTCCATTCCATTCCCTTCCATTCCATTCTATTCCATTGAATTCCATTCCATTGCATTCCATTCCATTCCATTCCATTCCATTCCATTCCATTCCATTCCGTTCTACTCTGATTGACTCCATTCCACTCCATTCGATTCCATTCCATTCCATTCCATTCCATTCCAATACATTCCATTCTACACTGGTTGATTCCATTCCACTCTGGTTGATTCCATTCCATTCCATTCCATTCCATTCCATTCCATTCCATTCCATTCGTCTCCATTCGATTCCATTCGATTCCATTCCATTCTAATCCATTGAATTCCATTCCATTCCATTCCATTCCATTCCATTCTATTACATTCCATTCCATTCCATTCCGTTCTGCTCGGGTTGATTCCATTCCATTCCATTCCATTCCATTCCATTCCACTCCATTCCATTCGATTCCATTCGATTCCATTCCATTCCATTCCATTCCATTCCATTCCAATCCATTCCATTCTACTCGGGTTGATTCCATTCCATTCCATTCCATTCCATTCCATTCCATTCCATTGAATTCCATTCGATTCCATTCGATTCCATTCCATTCGATTCCATTCGATATCATTCGATTCCATTCCTTCCCATTCCATTCCATTCCATTCCATTCCGTTCTACTCGGGTTGATTCCATTCCATTCCATTTCATTCCATTCCATTCCATTCCATTCCATTCCATTCCATTCCATTCCATTCCATTCCATTCCATTCCAATCCATTCCATTCTACTCGGGTTGATTCCATTCCATTCCATTCCATTCCATCCCATTCCATTCGATTCCACTCGATTCCATTCCATTCTTTCCATTCCATTCCAATCCATTCCATTCTACTTGGGAGGATTCCATTCCATTCCATTCCATTCCATTCCATTCCATTCCATTCCATTCCATTCCATTCCATTCCATTCCATTCCATTCCATTTGATTCCATTCCATTCCATTCCATTCCATTCCATTCCATTTCATTCCATTCCTTTCCATTCCATTCCGTTCTAGTCGGGTTGATTCCATTCTATTCCATTCCATTCCATTCCATTCCATTCCATTCCATTCCATTCTATTCCATTCCATTCTACTCCATTGAATTCCATTCCATTCCATTCTATTCCATTCCATTCCATTCCTTTCCATTCCATTTAGTTCTACTCTGGTTGATTCCATTCCATTCCATTCAATTCCATTCCATTCCATTCCATTCCATTCCATTCCATTCTATTCCTTTCGATTCCATTCCATTCCATTAAATTCCATTCCATTCCATTCCATTCCATTCCATTCCATTCCATTCCATTCCTTTCCATTCCATTCCATTCCGTTCTACTCGGGTTGATTCCACTCCATTCCATTCCATTCCATTCCATACCATTCCATTCGATTCCATTCCATTCCATTCCATTCCATTCCATTCCATTCCATTCCATTCTGTTCTACTCGGGTTGATTACACTCCATTCCATTCCATTCCATTCCATTCTATTCCATTTCATTCCATTCGATTCCATTCTATTCCATTCGAATCCATTCCATTCCATTTCATTTTATTCCATTCCATTCCATTCCATTCTATTCCATTGAATTCCATTCCATTCAATTCCATTCCATTTCATTTTATTGCATTCCATTCCATACCATTCTATTCCATTGAATTTCATTGCATTCCTTTCCATTCCAATCCATTCCATTCTACTCGGGTTGATTCCATTCCATTCCATTCCATTCCATTCCATTCGATTCCATTCCATTCCATTGCATTCCATTCCATTCCGTTCTACTCGGGTTGATTCCACTCCATTCCATTCCATTCCATTCCATTCCATTCCATTCCATTCCAATTCTTTCGTTTCCATTCCAACCAATTCCGTTCTACTCGGATTGATTCCATTCCATTCCATTCCATTCCATTCAATTCCATTCCATTCCATTCGATTCCATTCGATTCCATTCCATTCCATTCCATTCCATCCCATTTCATTCCAAACCATTCCATTCTACTCGGGTTCATCATTCCATTCCATTCCATTCCATTCCATTCCACTCGGGTTCTTTCCATTCCATTCCATTCCATTCCATTCCATTCCATTCCATTCCATTCCATTCCATTCCGTTCTACTCAGGTTGATTTCCATTCCATTCCATTCCATTCCATTCCATTCCATTCCATTCCATTCCATTCCATTCCGTTCCATTCCACTCCATTCCATTCTACTCGTGTTGATTCCATGCCGTTCCGTTCCGTTCCATTCCGTCCCATCCCGACGCGTCCCGTCCCGTTCCGTCCCGCCAAATTCCGTTCCTTTCTGATCGGGTTGATTCCGTTCCATTCCGTTCCGTTCCTTTCCGTTCCATTCCATTCCGTTACACGCGGGTTGATTCAATTCCATTCTATTACATTGAATTCCATTCCATACCATTCCATTCCATTCTACTCGGATTGATTGAATTCCATTCCATTCCATTCCAGTCCATTCCAATCCATTCCATTCTACTCGGGTTGATTCCATTCCATTCCATTCCATTCCATTCCATTCCATTCCATTCCATTCAATTGCGTTCCATTCGATTCGATTCCATTCCATTCCATTCCATTCCATTCCAATCCATTCCATTCTACTTGGGTTGATTCCATTCCATTCCATTCCATTCCATTCCATTCCATTCCATTCCATTCGATTCCATTCGATTCCATTCCATTCCATTCCATTCCATTCCATTCTGTTCTACTCGGGTTGATTCCACTCCATTCCATTCCATTCCATTCCATTCTATTCCATTCCATTCCATTCGATTCCATTCCATTCCATTTCATTTTATTCCATTCCATTCCATTCCATTCTATTCCATTGAATTCCATTCCATTCTATTCCATTCCATTCCATTCAGTTTCATTCCATTCCATTCCATTCCATTCCATTCCATTCCATTCGATTCCATTCCATTCCATTCCATTCCATTCCATTCCATTCCATTCCGTTCTACTCGGGTTAATTCCATTCTATTCCATTCCATTCCATTCCATTCCATTCCATTCCATTCCATTCCATTCCATTCCATTCCATTCCATTCCCTTCCATTCCATTCTATTCCATTGAATTCCATTCCATTCCATTCCATTCCATTCCATTCCATTCCATTCCATTCCATTCCATTCCGTTCTAATCTGATTGACTCCATTCCATTCCACTCCATTTCATTCCATTCCATTCCATTCCATTCCATTCCATTCCATTTCATTCCATTCCATTCCATTCCAATACATTCCATTCTACTCTGGTTGATTCCATTCCATTCCATTCCATTCCATTCCATTCCATTCCATTCCATTCGTCTCCATTCGATTCCATTCGATTCCATTCCATTCTATTCCATTGAATTCCATTCCATTCCATTCCATTCCATTCCATTCCATTCCATTCCATTCCTTTCCATTCCATTCCAATCCATTCCATTCAGTTCTACTCGGGTTGATTCCATTCCATTCCATTCCATTCCATTCCATTCCACTCCATTCCATTCGATTCCATTCGATTCCATTCCATTCCATTCCATTCCATTCCAATCCATTCCATTCTACTCGGGTTGATGCCATTCCATTCCATTCCATTCCACTCCATTCCATTCCATTGCATTCCATTCGATTCCATTCGATTCCATTCCATTCGATTCCATTCGAGATCATTCGATTCCATTCCATCCCATTCCAATCCATTCCATTCCATTCCGTTCTACTCGGGTTGATTCCATTCCATTCCATTTCATTCCATTCCATTCCATTCCATTCCATTCGATTCCATTCGATTCCATTCCATTCCATTCCATTCCAATCCATTCCATTCTACTCGGGTTGATTCCATTCCATTCCATTCCATTCCATTCCATTCCATTCCATTCCATTCCATTCCATTCGATTCCACTCGATTCCATTCCATTCTTTCCATTCCATTCCAATCCATTCCATTCTACTCGGGTGGATTCCATTCCATTCCATTCCATTTCATTCCATTCCATTCCATTCCACTCCATTCCATTCCATTCCATTCCATTCCATTCCATTGCATTCCATTCCATTCCATTCCATTCCATTCCATTCCGTTCTAGTCGGGTTGATTCCATTCTATTCCATTCCATTCCATTCCATTCCACTCCATTCCATTCCATTCCATTCCATTCTATTCCATTCCATTCTACTCCATTGAATTCCATTCCATTCCATTCTATTCCATTCCATTCCATTCCTTTCCATTCCATTTAGTTCTACTCGGGTTGATTCCATTCCATTCCATTCCATTCCATTCCATTCCATTCCATTCCATTCCATTCCATTCCATTCCATTACTTTCCATTCCATTCCATTCCAATCCATTCCATTCTACTCGGGTTGACTCCATTACATTCCATTCCATTCCATTCCATTCCATTCCATTCCATTCCATTCCATTCCATTCCATTCCATTCCATTCTATTCCTTTCGATTCCATTCCATTCCATTAAATTCCATTCCATTCCATTCCATTCCATTCCATTCCATTCCATTCCATTCCATTCCATTGCATTCCGTTCTACTCGGGTTGATTCCACTCCATTCCATTCCATTCCATTCCATTATATACCATCCCATTCGATTCCATTCCATTCCATTCCATTCCATTCCATTCCATTCCATTCCATTCCATTCCATTCCATTCCGTTCTAGTCGGGTTGATTCCATTCTATTCCATTCCATTCCATTGATTCCATTCCATTCCATTCGATTCCATTCCATTCCATTCCATTCTATTCCATTCCATTCTACTCCATTGAATTCCATTCCATTCCATTCAATTCCATTCCATTCCATCCCTTTCCATTCCATTTACTTCTACTCGGGTTGATTCCATTCCATTCCATTCCATTCCATTCCATTCCATTCCATTCAATTCCATTCCATTCCGTTACTTTCCATTCCATTCCATTCCAATCCATTCCATTCTACTCGGGTTGACTCCATTCCATTCCATTCCTTTCCATTCCATTATATTCCATTCTAATCCATTCAATTCCGTTCGATTCCATTCCATTCCATTCCATTCCATTCCATTGCATTCCATTCCATTCCATTCCATTCCATTCCGTTCTACTCGGGTTGATTCCATTCCATTCCTTTCCATTCCATTCCATTCCATTCCATTCCATTCCATTCCATTCCATTCCATTCCATTCCCTTCCATTCCATTCCATTCCAATCCATTCCATTCTACTCGGGTTGATTCCATTCCATTCCATTGCATTCGACTCCATTCGATTCCATTCGATTCCATTCCATTCCATTCCGTTCCATTCCATTCCATTCCATTCCATTCTATTCCATTGAATTCCTTTCCATTCCATTCCATTCCATTCCATTCCATTCCATTCCATTCCATTCCATTCCATTCCATTCCATTCCGTTCTACTCGGGTTGATTCCATTCCATTCCATTCCATTCCATTCCATTCCATTCCATTCCATTCCATTCCAATCTATTCCATTCTATTCAATTCGATTCCATTCGATTCCATTCAATTCCATTCAATTCCATTCCATTCCATTCCAATCCATTCCATTCTACTCGGGTTGATTCCATTCCATTCCATTCCATTATATTCCATTCCATTCCATTCCATTCCATTCCATTCCATTCCATTCCAATCTATTCCATTCGATTCCATTCCATTCCATTCCATTCCATTCCATTCCATTCCATTCCATTCCAATCCATTCCATTCTACTCGTGTTGATTCCCTTCCATTCCATTCCACTCCATTCCATTCCATTCCATTCCATTCCATTCCATTCCATTCCATTCCATTCCATTCCATTCCATTCCATTCCATTCCATTCCATTCCATTCCGTTCTACTCGGGTTGATTCCATTCTATTCCATTACATTCCATTCGATTCCATTCGATTCCATTCGATTCCTTTCCATTCCATTCCATTCCATTCCATTCCATTCTATTCCATTCCATTCCATTCCATTCCATTCCATTCCATTCCAATCCATTCCCTTCCGTTCTATTCGGGTTGATTCCATTCCATTCCATTCCATTCCATTCCATTCCATTCCATTCCATTCCATCCCATTCCATTCCATTCTATTGCATTCCATTCGATTCCATTTGATTCCATTCCATTCCATTCCATTCCATTCCATTCCATTCCATTCCATTCCATTCCATTCTATTCCATTCCATTCCATTCTGTTCCATTCTATTCCATTCCATTCCATTCCGTTCCACTCGGGTTGATTCCATTCTATTCCATTCCATTCCATTCGATTCCATTCGATATCATTCGATTCCATTCGATTCCATTCCATTCCATTCCATTCCATTCCATTCCATTCCATTCCATTCCATTCCATTCTGTTCTACTCGGGTTGATTCCACTCCATTCCATTCCATTCCGTTCCATTCTATTCCATTCCATTCCATTCGATTCGATTCCATTCCATTCCATTCCATTCCCTTCCATTCCATTCTATTCCATTGAATTCCATTCCATTCCATTCCATTCCATTCCATTCCATTCCATTCCATTCCATTCCGTTCTACTCTGATTGACTCCATTCCATTCCATTCCATTCCATTCCATTCCATTCCATTCCATTCCATTCCATTTCATTCCATTCCATTCCATTCCAATACATTCCATTCTACTCTGGTTGATTCCATTCCATTCCATTCCATTCCATTCCATTCCATTCCATTCCATTCCATTCGTCTCCATTCGATTCCATTCGATTCCATTCCATTCTATTCCATTGAATTCCATTCCATTCCATTCCATTCCATTCCATTCCATTCCATTCCATTCCATTCCTTTCCATTCCATTCCATTCCATTCCATTCCGTTCTACTCGGGTTGATTCCATTCCATTCCATTCCATTCCATTCCATTCCATTCCACTCCATTCCATTCGATTCCATTCGATTCCATTCCATTCCATTCCATTCCATTCCAATCCATTCCATTCTACTCGGGTTGATGCCATTCCATTCCATTCCATTCCATTCCATTCCATTGCATTCCATTCGATTCCATTCGATTCCATTCCATTCGATTCCATTCGAGATCATTCGATTCCATTCCATCCCATTCCAATCCTTTCCATTCCATTCCGTTCTACTCGGGTTGATTCCATTCCATTCCATTTCATTCCATTCCATTCCATTCCATTCCATTCGATTCCATTCGATTCCATTCCATTCCATTCCATTCCAATCCATTCCATTCTACTCGGGTTGATTCCATTCCATTCCATTCCATTCCATTCCATTCCATTCCATTCCATTCCATTCCATTCGATTCCACTCGATTCCATTCCATTCTTTCCATTCCATTCCAATCCATTCCATTCTTCTCGGGTGGATTCCATTCCATTCCATTCCATTTCATTCCATTCCATTCCATTCCACTCCATTCGATTCCATTCCATTCCATTCCATTCCATTGCATTCCATTCCATTCCATTCCATTCCATTCCATTCCGTTCTAGTCGGGTTGATTCCATTCTATTCCATTCCATTCCATTCCATTCCACTCCATTCCATTCCATTCCATTCCATTCTATTCCATTCCATTCTACTCCATTGAATTCCATTCCATTCCATTCTATTCCATTCCATTCCATTCCTTTCCATTCCATTTAGTTCTACTCGGGTTGATTCCATTCCATTCCATTCCATTCCATTCCATTCCATTCCATTCCATTCCATTCCATTCCATTACTTTCCATTCCATTCCATTCCAATCCATTCCATTCTACTCGGGTTGACTCCATTCCATTCCATTCCATTCCATTCCATTCCATTCCATTCCATTATAATCCATTCCATTCCATTCGATTCCGTTCGATTCCATTCCATTGCATTCCATTCCATTCCATTCAATTCCATTCGATTCCATTCGATTCCATTCCATTCCATTCCATTCCAATCCATTCCATTCTACTCGGGTTGATTCCATTCCATTCCATTCCATTCCATTCCATTCCATTCCATTCCATTCCATTCCATTCCATTCTATTCCTTTCGATTCCATTCCATTCCATTAAATTCCATTCCATTCCATTCCATTCCATTCCATTCCATTCCATTCCATTCCATTCCATTGCATTCCGTTCTACTCGGGTTGATTCCACTCCATTCCATTCCATTCCATTCCAATATATACCATCCCATTCGATTCCATTCCATTCCATTCCATTCCATTCCATTCCATTCCATTCCATTCCATTCCATTCCATTCCGTTCTAGTCGGGTTGATTCCATTCTATTCCATTCCATTCCATTGATTCCATTCCATTCCATTCGATTCCATTCCATTCCATTCCATTCTATTCCTTTCCATTCTACTCCATTGAATTCCATTCCATTCCATTCAATTCCATTCCATTCCATCCCTTTCCATTCCATTTACTTCTACTCGGGTTGATTCCATTCCATTCCATTCCATTCCATTCCATTCCATTCCATTCAATTCCATTCCATTCCGTTACTTTCCATTCCATTCCATTCCAATCCATTCCATTCTACTCGGGTTGACTCCATTCCATTCCATTCCTTTCCATTCCATTATATTCCATTCTAATCCATTCGATTCCGTTCGATTCCATTCCATTCCATTCCGTTCCATTCCATTGCATTCCATTCCATTCCATTCCATTCCATTCCGTTCTACTCGGGTTGATTCCATTCCATTCCTTTCCATTCCATTCCATTCCATTCCATTCCATTCCATTCCATTCCCTTCCATTCCATTCCATTCCAATCCATTCCATTCTACTCGGGTTGATTCCATTCCATTCCATTGCATTCGACTCCATTCGATTCCATTCGATTCCATTCCATTCCATTCCGTTCCATTCCATTCCATTCCATTCCATTCTATTCCATTGAATTCCATTCCATTCCATTCCATTCCATTCCATTCCATTCCATTCCATTCCATTCCATTCCATTCCATTCCATTCCGTTCTACTCGGGTTGATTCCATTCCATTCCATTCCATTCCATTCCATTCCATTCCATTCCATTCCATTCCAATCTATTCCATTCTATTCAATTCGACTCCATTCGATTCCATTCAATTCCATTCAATTCCATTCCATTCCATTCCAATCCATTCCATTCTACTCGGGTTGATTCCATTCCATTCCATTCCATTCCATTCCATTCCATTCCATTCCATTCCATTCCATTCCATTCCATTCGATTCCATTCCATTCCATTCCATTCCATTCCATTCCATTCCATTCCATTCCATTCCATTCCAATCTATTCCATTCGATTCCATTCCATTCCATTCCATTCCATTCCATTCCATTCCATTCCAATCCATTCCATTCTACTCGTGTTGATTCCCTTCCATTCCATTCCACTCCATTCCATTCCATTCCATTCCATTCCATTCCATTCCATTCCATTCCATTCCATTCCATTCCATTCCATTCCGTTCTACTCGGGTTGATTCCATTCTATTCCATTACATTCCATTCGATTCCATTCGATTCCATTCGATTCCTTTCCATTCCATTTCATTCCATTCCATTCCATTCCATTCTATTCCATTCCATTCCATTCCATTCCATTCCATTCCATTCCATTCCAATCCATTCCCTTCCGTTCTATTCGGGTTGATTCCATTCCATTCCATTCCATTCCATTCCATTCCATTCCATTCCATTCCATTCCATTCCATTCCATTCTATTGCATTCCATTCGATTCCATTTGATTCCATTCCATTCCATTCCATTCCATTCCATTCCATTCCATTCCATTCCATTCTATTCCATTCCATTCCATTCTGTTCCATTCTATTCCATTCCATTCCATTCCGTTCCACTCGGGTTGATTCCATTCTATTCCATTCCATTCCATTCGATTCCATTCGATATCATTCGATTCCATTCCATTCCATTCCATTCCATTCCATTCCATTCCATTCTATTCCATTCCATTCCATTCCATTCCATTCCATTCTATTCCATTCCATTCCATTCCGTTCTACTCGGGTTGATTCCATTCCATTCCATTTCATTCCATTCCATTCCATTCCATTCCATTCGATTCCATTCGATTCCATTCCATTCCATTCCATTCCAATCCATTCCATTCTACTCGGGTTGATTCCATTCCATTCCATTCCATTCCATTCCATTCCATTCCATTCCACTCGATTCCATTCCATTCCATTCCATTCCATTCCAATCCATTCCATTCTACTCGGGTGGATTCCATTCCATTCCATTCTTTTCCATTCCATTCCATTCCATTCCATTCCATTACATTCCATACGGTTCCATTCCATTCCATTCCATTCCATTCCATTCCATTCCATTCCATTCCATTCCATTCCTTTCTAATCGGGTTGATTCCATTCTATTCCATTCCATTCCATTCCATTCCATTCAATTCCATTCCATTCCATTCCATTCCATTCCATTCTATTCCATTCCATTCTACTCCATTGAATTCCATTCCATTCCATTCTATTCCATTCCATTCCATTCCTTTCCATTCCATTTAGTTCTACTCGGGTTGATTCCATTCCATTCCATTCCATTCCATTCCATTCCATTCCATTCCATTCCATTCCATTCCATTCCATTACTTTCCATTCCATTCCATTCCAATCCATTCCATTCTACTCGGGTTGACTCCATTCCATTCCATTCCATTCCATTCCATTCCATTCCATTATAATCCATTCCATTCCATTCGATTCCGTTCGATTCCATTCCATTGCATTCCATTCCATTCCATTCAATTCCATTCGATTCCATTCGATTCCATTCCATTCCATTCCATTCCAATCCATTCCATTCTACTCGGGTTGATTCCATTCCATTCCATTCCATTCCATTCCATTCCATTCCATTCCATTCCATTCCATTCTATTCCTTTCGATTCCATTCCATTCCATTAAATTCCATTCCATTCCATTCCATTCCATTCCATTCCATTCCATTCCATTCCATTCCATTGCATTCCGTTCTACTCGGGTTGATTCCACTCCATTCCATTCCATTCCATTCCATTATATACCATCCCATTCGATTCCATTCCATTCCATTCCATTCCATTCCATTCCATTCCATTCCATTCCATTCCATTCCATTCCATTCCATTCCGTTCTAGTCGGGTTGATTCCATTCTATTCCATTCCATTCCATTGATTCCATTCCATTCCATTCGATTCCATTCCATTCCATTCCATTCTATTCCATTCCATTCTACTCCATTGAATTCCATTCCATTCCATTCAATTCCATTCCATTCCATCCCTTTCCATTCCATTTACTTCTACTCGGGTTGATTCCATTCCATTCCATTCCATTCCATTCCATTCCATTCCATTCAATTCCATTCCATTCCGTTACTTTCCATTCCATTCCATTCCAATCCATTCCATTCTACTCGGGTTGACTCCATTCCATTCCATTCCTTTCCATTCCATTATATTCCATTCTAATCCATTCGATTCCGTTCGATTCCATTCCATTCCATTCCATTCCATTCCATTGCATTCCATTCCATTCCATTCCATTCCATTCCGTTCTACTCGGGTTGATTCCATTCCATTCCTTTCCATTCCATTCCATTCCATTCCATTCCATTCCATTCCATTCCATTCCATTCCATTCCCTTCCATTCCATTCCATTCCAATCCATTCCATTCTACTCGGGTTGATTCCATTCCATTCCATTGCATTCGACTCCATTCGATTCCATTCGATTCCATTCCATTCCATTCCGTTCCATTCCATTCCATTCCATTCCATTCTATTCCATTGAATTCCTTTCCATTCCATTCCATTCCATTCCATTCCATTCCATTCCATTCCATTCCGTTCTACTCGGGTTGATTCCATTCCATTCCATTCCATTCCATTCCATTCCATTCCATTCCATTCCAATCTATTCCATTCTATTCAATTCGATTCCTTTCGATTCCATTCAATTCCATTCAATTCCATTCCATTCCATTCCAATCCATTCCATTCTACTCGGGTTGATTCCATTCCATTCCATTCCATTCCATTCCATTCCATTCCATTCCATTCCATTCCATTCCATTCCATTCGATTCCATTCGATTCCATTCCATTCCATTCCATTCCATTCCATTCCATTCCATTCCATTCCATTCCAATCTATTCCATTCGATTCCATTCCATTCCATTCCATTCCATTCCATTCCATTCCATTCCAATCCATTCCATTCTACTCGTGTTGATTCCCTTCCATTCCATTCCACTCCATTCCATTCCATTCCATTCCATTCCATTCCATTCCATTCCATTCCATTCCATTCCATTCCATTCCATTCCATTCCGTTCTACTCGGGTTGATTCCATTCTATTCCATTACATTCCATTCGATTCCATTCGATTCCATTCGATTCCTTTCCATTCCATTCCATTCCATTCCATTCCATTCCATTCCATTCTATTCCATTCCATTCCATTCCATTCCATTCCATTCCATTCCATTCCATTCCAATCCATTCCCTTCCGTTCTATTCGGGTTGATTCCATTCCATTCCATTCCATTCCATTCCATTCCATTCCATTCCATTCCATTCCATTCCATTCCATTCCATTCCATTCTATTGCATTCCATTCGATTCCATTTGATTCCATTCCATTCCATTCCATTCCATTCCATTCCATTCCATTCCATTCCATTCTATTCCATTCCATTCCATTCTGTTCCATTCTATTCCATTCCATTCCATTCCGTTCCACTCGGGTTGATTCCATTCTATTCCATTCCATTCCATTCCATTCCATTCGATATCATTCGATTCCATTCGATTCCATTCCATTCCATTCCATTCCATTCCATTCCATTCCATTCCATTCCATTCCATTCCATTCTGTTCTACTCGGGTTGATTCCACTCCATTCCATTCCATTCCATTCCATTCTATTCCATTCCATTCCATTCGATTCCATTCCATTCCATTCCATTCCATTCCCTTCCATTCCATTCTATTCCATTGAATTCCATTCCATTCCATTCCATTCCATTCCATTCCATTCCATTCCGTTCTACTCTGATTGACTCCATTCCATTCCATTCCATTCCATTCCATTCCATTCCATTCCATTCCATTCCATTTCATTCCATTCCATTTCATTCCAATACATTCCATTCTACTCTGGTTGATTCCATTCCATTCCATTCCATTCCATTCCATTCCATTCCATTCCATTCGTCTCCATTCGATTCCATTCGATTCCATTCCATTCTATTCCATTGAATTCCATTCCATTCCTTTCCATTCCATTCCATTCCATTCCATTCCATTCTACTCGGGTTGATTCCATTCCATTCCATTCCATTCCATTCCATTCCATTCCACTCCATTCCATTCGATTCCATTCGATTCCATTCCATTCCATTCCATTCCATTCCAATCCATTCCATTCTACTCGGGTTGATGCCATTCCATTCCATTCCATTCCATTCAATTCCATTGCATTCCATTCGATTCCATTCGATTCCATTCCATTCGATTCCATTCGAGATCATTCGATTCCATTCCATCCCATTCCAATCCATTCCATTCCATTCCGTTCTACTCGGGTTGATTCCATTCCATTCCATTTCATTCCATTCCATTCCATTCCATTCCATTCGATTCCATTCGATTCCATTCCATTCCATTCCATTCCAATCCATTCCATTCTACTCGGGTTGATTCCATTCCATTCCATTCCATTCCATTCCATTCCATTCCATTCCATTCCATTCCATTCCATTCCATTCGATTCCACTCGATTCCATTCCATTCTTTCCATTCCATTCCAATCCATTCCATTCTACTCGGGTGGATTCCATTCCATTCCATTCCATTTCATTCCATTCCATTCCATTCCACTCCATTCGATTCCATTCCATTCCATTCCATTCCATTGCATTCCATTCCATTCCATTCCATTCCATTCCATTCCGTTCTAGTCGGGTTGATTCCATTCTATTCCATTCCATTCCATTCCATTCCACTCCATTCCATTCCATTCCATTCCATTCTATTCCATTCCATTCTACTCCATTGAATTCCATTCCATTCCATTCTATTCCATTCCATTCCATTCCTTTCCATTCCATTTAGTTCTACTCGGGTTGATTCCATTCCATTCCATTCCATTCCATTCCATTCCATTCCATTACTTTCCATTCCATTCCATTCCAATCCATTCCATTCTACTCGGGTTGACTCCATTCCATTCCATTCCATTCCATTCCATTCCATTCCATTATAATCCATTCCATTCCATTCGATTCCGTTCGATTCCATTCCACTGCATTCCATTCCATTCCATTCAATTCCATTCGATTCCATTCGATTCCATTCCATTCCATTCCATTCCAATCCATTCCATTCTACTCGGGTTGATTCCATTCCATTCCATTCCATTCCATTCCATTCCATTCCATTCCATTCCATTCCATTCCATTCCATTCTATTCCTTTCGATTCCATTCCATTCCATTAAATTCCATTCCATTCCATTCCATTCCATTCCATTCCATTCCATTCCATTGCATTCCGTTCTACTCGGGTTGATTCCACTCCATTCCATTCCATTCCATTCCATTATATACCATCCCATTCGATTCCATTCCATTCCATTCCATTCCATTCCATTCCATTCCATTCCATTCCATTCCATTCCATTCCGTTCTAGTCGGGTTGATTCCATTCTATTCCATTCCATTCCATTGATTCCATTCCATTCCATTCGATTCCATTCCATTCCATTCCATTCTATTCCATTCCATTCTACTCCATTGAATTCCATTCCATTCCATTCAATTCCATTCCATTCCATCCCTTTCCATTCCATTTACTTCTACTCGGGTTGATTCCATTCCATTCCATTCCATTCCATTCCATTCCATTCCATTCAATTCCATTCCATTCCGTTACTTTCCATTCCATTCCATTCCAATCCATTCCATTCTACTCGGGTTGACTCCATTCCATTCCATTCCTTTCCATTCCATTATATTCCATTCTAATCCATTCGATTCCGTTCGATTCCATTCCATTCCATTCCATTCCATTCCATTGCATTCCATTCCATTCCATTCCATTCCATTCCGTTCTACTCGGGTTGATTCCATTCCATTCCTTTCCATTCCATTCCATTCCATTCCATTCCATTCCATTCCATTCCATTCCATTCCCTTCCATTCCATTCCATTCCAATCCATTCCATTCTACTCGCGTTGATTCCATTCCATTCCATTGCATTCGACTCCATTCGATTCCATTCGATTCCATTCCAGTCCATTCCGTTCCATTCCATTCCATTCCATTCCATTCTATTCCATTGAATTCCATTCCATTCCATTCCATTCCATTCCATTCCATTCCATTCCATTCCATTCCATTCCATTCCATTCCATTCCGTTCTACTCGGGTTGATTCCATTCCATTCCATTCCATTCCATTCCATTCCATTCCATTCCATTCCAATCTATTCCATTCTATTCAATTCGATTCCATTCGATTCCATTCAATTCCATTCAATTCCATTCCATTCCATTCCAATCCATTCCATTCTACTCGGGTTGATTCCATTCCATTCCATTCCATTCCATTCCATTCCATTCCATTCCATTCCATTCCATTCCATTCCATTCCATTCCATTCCATTCCATTCCATTCCATTCCAATCTATTCCATTCGATTCCATTCCATTCCATTCCATTCCATTCCATTCCATTCCATTCCAATCCATTCCATTCTACTCGTGTTGATTCCCTTCCATTCCATTCCACTCAATTCCATTCCATTCCATTCCATTCCATTCCATTCCATTCCATTCCATTCCATTCCATTCCATTCCGTTCTACTCGGGTTGATTCCATTCTATTCCATTACATTCCATTCGATTCCATTCAATTCCATTCGATTCCTTTCCATTCCATTCCATTCCATTCCATTCCATTCCATTCTATTCCATTCCATTCCATTCCATTCCATTCCATTCCATTCCATTCCATTCCATTCCATTCCATTCTATTGCATTCCATTCGATTCCATTTGATTCCATTCCATTCCATTCCATTCCATTCCATTCCATTCCATTCCATTCCATTCCATTCTATTCCATTCCATTCCATTCTGTTCCATTCTATTCCATTCCATTCCATTCCGTTCCACTCGGGTTGATTCCATTCTATTCCATTCCATTCCATTCGATTCCATTCGATATCATTCGATTCCATTCCATTCCATTCCATTCCATTCCATTCCATTCCATTCCATTCCATTCTATTCCATTCCATTCCATTCCATTCCATTCCATTCTATTCCATTCCATTCCATTCCGTTCTACTCGGGTTGATTCCATTCCATTCCATTTCATTCCATTCCATTCCATTCCATTCCATTCGATTCCATTCGATTCCTTTCCATTCCATTCCATTCCAATCCATTCCATTCTACTCGGGTTGATTCCATTCCATTCCATTCCATTCCATTCCATTCCATTCCACTCGATTCCATTCCATTCCATTCCATTAAATTCCAATCCATTCCATTCTACTCGGGTGGATTCCATTCCATTCCATTCTTTTCCATTCCATTCCATTCCATTCCATTCCATTCCATTACATTCCATACGGTTCCATTCCATTCCATTCCATTCCTTTCCATTCCATTCCATTCCATTCCATTCCATTCCATTCCATTCCGTTCTAATCGGGTTGATTCCATTCTATTCCATTCCATTCCATTCCATTCCATTCAATTCCATTCCATTCCATTCCATTCCATTCCATTCTATTCCATTCCATTCTACTCCATTGAATTCCATTCCATTCCATTCTATTCCATTCCATTCCATTCCTTTCCATTCCATTTAGTTCTACTCGGGTTGATTCCGTTCCATTCCATTCCATTCCTTTCCATTCCATTCCAATCCATTCCATTCCATTACTTTCCATTCCATTCCATTCCAATCCATTCCATTCTACTCGGGTTGACTCCATTCCATTCCATTCCATTACATTACATTCCATTATATTCCATTCCATTCCATTCGATTCCGTTCGATTCCATTCCATTCCATTCCATTCCATTCCATTCCATTCGATTCCATTCCATTCCATTCGATTCCATTCCATTCCATTCCATTCCATTCCATTCCATTCCAATCCATTCCATTCTACTCGGGTTGATTCAATTTCATTCCATTCCATTCCATTCCATTCCATTCCATTCCATTCCTTTCGATTCCATTCCTTTCCATTCCATTCCATTCCATTCCATTCCATTCCATTCCATTCCATTCCGTTCTACTCGGGTTGATTCCACTCCATTCCATTCCATTCCATTCGATTCCATTCCATTCCATTCCATTCCAATCCATTCCATTCTACTCGGGTTGATTCCATTCCATTCCATTCCATTCCATTCGATTCCATTCCATTCCATTCCATTCCATTCCATTCCATTCTATTCCTTTCGATTCCATTCCATTCCATTAAATTCCATTCCATTCCATTCCATTCCATTCCATTCCATTCCATTCCATTCCATTCCATTCCATTCCGTTCTACTCGGGTTGATTCCACTCCATTCCATTCCATTCCATTCCATTATATACCATCCCATTCGATTCCATTCCATTCCATTCCATTCCATTCCATTCCATTCCATTCCATTCCATTCCATTCCATTCCGTTCTAGTCGGGTTGATTCCATTCTATTCCATTCCATTCCATTCCATTCCATTCGATTCCATTCCATTCCATTCCATTCTATTCCATTCCATTCTACTCCATTGAATTCCATTCCATTCCATTCAATTCCATTCCATTCCATCCCTTTCCATTCCATTTAGTTCTACTCGGGTTGATTCCATTCCATTCCGTTCCATTCCATTCCATTCCATTCCATTCAATTCCATTCCATTCCGTTACTTTCCATTCCATTCCATTCAAATCCATTCCATTCTACTCGGGTTGACTCCATTCCATTCCATTCCTTTCCATTCCATTATATTCCATTCTAATCCATTCGATTCCGTTCGATTCCATTCCATTCCATTCCATTCCATTCCATTGCATTCCATTCCATTCCATTCCATTCCATTCCGTTCTACTCGGGTTGATTCCATTCCATTCCTTTCCATTCCATTCCATTCCATTCCATTCCATTCCATTCCATTCCATTCCATTCCCTTCCATTCCATTCCATTCCAATCCATTCCATTCTACTCGGGTTGATTCCATTCCATTCCATTGCATTCGACTAAATTCGATTCCATTCGATTCCATTCCATTCCATTCCGTTCCATTCCATTCCATTCCATTCCATTCTATTCCATTGAATTCCATTCCATTCCATTCCATTCCATTCCATTCCATTCCATTCCATTCCATTCCATTCCATTCCATTCCATTCCATTCCGTTCTACTCGGGTTGATTCCATTCCATTCCATTCCATTCCATTCCATTCCATTCCATTCCATTCCATTCCATTCCAATCTATTCCATTGTATTCAATTCGATTCCATTCGATTCCATTCAATTCCATTCAATTCCATTCCATTCCATTCCAATCCATTCCATTCTACTCGGGTTGATTCCATTCCATTCCATTCCATTCCATTCCATTCCATTCCATTCCATTCCATTCCATTCCATTCCATTCGATTCCATTCGATTCCATTCCATTCCATTCCATTCCATTCCATTCCATTCCATTCCATTCCAATCTATTCCATTCGATTCGATTCCATTCCATTCCATTCCATTCCATTCCATTCCAATCCATTCCATTCTACTCGTGTTGATTCCCTTCCATTCCATTCCACTCCATTCCATTCCATTCCATTCCATTCCATTCCATTCCATTCCATTCCGTTCTACTCGGGTTGATTCCATTCTATTCCATTACATTCCATTCGATTCCATTCGATTCCATTCGATTCCTTTCCATTCCATTTCATTCCATTCCATTCCATTCCATTCCATTCTATTCCATTCCATTCCATTCCATTCCATTCCATTCCATTCCATTCCAATCCATTCCCTTCCGTTCTATTCGGGTTGATTCCATTCCATTCCATTCCATTCCATTCCATTCCATTCCATTCCATTCCATTCCATTCCATTCTATTGCATTCCATTCGATTCCATTCGATTCCATTCCATTCCATTCCATTCCATTCCATTCCATTCCATTCCATTCTATTCCATTCCATTCCATTCTGTTCCATTCTATTCCATTCCATTCCATTCCGTTCCACTCGGGTTGATTCCATTCTATTCCATTCCATTCCATTCGATTCCATTCGATATCATTCGATTCCTTTCCATTCCATTCCATTCCATTCCATTCCATTCCATTCCATTCTATTCCATTCCATTCCATTCCATTCCATTCCATTCTATTCCATTCCATTCCATTCCGTTCTACTCGGGTTGATTCCATTCCATTCCATTTCATTCCATTCCATTCCATTCCATTCCATTCCATTCCATTCGATTCCATTAAATTCCATTCCATTCCAATCCATTCCATTCTACTCGGGTTGATTCCATTCCATTCCATTCCATTCCATTCCATTCCATTCCATTCCATTCCATTCCATTCCATTCCACTCGACTCCATTCCATTCCATTCCATTCCATTCCAATCCATTCCATTCTACTCGGGTGGATTCCATTCCATTCCATTCTTTTCCATTCCATTCCATTCCATTCCATTCCATTCCATTCCATTCGGTTCCATTCCATTCCATTCCATTCCATTCCATTCCATTCCATTCCATTCCATTCCATTCCATTCCATTCCGTTCTAATCGGGTTGATTCCATTCTATTCCATTCCATTCCATTCCATTCCATTCAATTCCATTCCATTCCATTCCATTCCATTCCATTCTATTCCATTCCATTCTACTCCATTGAATTCCATTCCATTCCATTCTATTCCATTCCATTCCATTCCTTTCCATTCCATTTAGTTCTACTCGGGTTGATTCCATTCCATTCCATTCCATTCCTTTCCATTCCATTCCAATCCATTCCATTCCATTACTTTCCATTCCATTCCATTCCAATCCATTCCATTCTACTCGGGTTGACTCCATTCCATTCCATTCCATTACATTACATTCCATTATATTCCATTCCATTCCATTCGATTCCGTTCGATTCCATTCCATTCCATTCCATTCCATTCCATTCCATTCCATTCCATTCGATTCCATTCCATTCCATTCGATTCCATTCCATTCCATTCCATTCCATTCCATTCCATTCCAATCCATTCCATTCTACTCGGGTTGATTCAATTCCATTCCATTCCATTCCATTCCATTCCATTCCATTCCATTCCTTTCGATTCTATTCCTTTCCATTCCATTCCATTCCATTCCATTCCATTCCATTCCATTACATTCCATTCCGTTCTACTCGGGTTGATTCCACTCCATTCCATTCCATTCCATTCCATTCCATTCCATTCCATTCCATTCCAT
Organism: Gorilla gorilla gorilla; assembly: GCF_029281585.2. Classification (NCBI taxonomy): domain Eukaryota; kingdom Metazoa; phylum Chordata; class Mammalia; order Primates; family Hominidae; genus Gorilla; species Gorilla gorilla. Next base: position 3,878,137 of record NC_073241.2, read on the forward strand.
TCCATTCCTTTCCATTCCAACCCATTCCGTTCTACTCGGGTTGATTCCATTCCATTCCATTGAATTCCATTCCATTCCATTCCATTCCATTCCATTCCATTCCATTCCATTCCATTCCATTCCATTCCAAACCATTCCATTCTACTCGGGTTCATCATTCCATTCCATTCCATTCCATTCCATTCCACTCGGGTTCATTCCATTCCATTCCATTCCATTCCATTCCATTCCATTCCATTCCACTCGGGTGCATTCCATTCCATTCCATTCTATTCCATTCCATTCCATTCCATTCCGTTCTGCTCAGGTTGATTTCCATTCCATTCCATTCCATTCCATTCCATTCCATTCCATTCCATTCCATTCCATTCCATTCCATTCCATTCCATTCCATTCCGTTCTACTCGGCTTGAATCCATTGAGTTCCGTTCCGTTCCTTTCCGTCCCGACACGTCCCGTCCCGTCCCGTCCCGTCCCGTCCCGTCCCGTGCCGTTTTACTCGGGTTGATTCCTTTCCATTCCGTTCCGCTCGTTTCCGTTACGTTCCATTCCGTTCCACGCGGGTTGGTTCAATTCCATTCTATTCTATTCTATTCCTTTCCCTTCCATTCCATTCCATTCCATTCCATTCTACTCGGGTTGATTCCATGCCATTCCGTTCCGCTCCATTCCGTTCCACGCGGGTTGGTTCAATTCCATTCTATTCTATTCTATTCCTTTCCCTTCCATTCCATTCCATTCCATTCCATTCTACTCGGGTTGATTCCATGCCATTCCGTTCCGTTCCATTCCGTCCCATCCCGACCCGTCCCATCCCGTCCCGTCCCGTCCCATCCCGTTCCGTTCCACATGGGTTGATTCAATTCCTTTCGGTTACATTGAATTCCATTCCATTCCATTCTACTCGGATTGATTCCATTCCATTCCATTCCATTCCATTCCATTGCATTCCATTGCATTCCATTCCATTCCATTCCATTGCGTTCCATTCGATTCGATTCCATTCCATTCCTTTCCATTCCATTCCAATCCATTCCATTCTACTTGGGTTGATTCCATTCCATTCCATTCCATTCCATTCGATTCCATTCAATTCCATTCCATTCCATTCCATTCCATTCCATTCCATTCCATTCCATTCCATTCCATTCCATTCCATTCCACTCGATTCCATTCCATTCCATTCCATTCCATTCCAATCTATTCCATTCGATTCCATTCCATTCCATTCCATTCCATTCCATTCCATTCCATTCCACTCGATTCCATTCCATTCCATTCCATTCCATTCCAATCTATTCCATTCGATTCCATTCCATTCCATTCCATTCCATTCCATTCCATTCCATTCCATTCCATTCCATTCCATTCCAATCTATTCCATTCGATTCCATTCCATTCCATTCCATCCCATTCCATTCCATTCCATTCCAATCCATTCCATTCTACTCGTGTTGATTCCCTTCCATTCCATTCCACTCCATTCCATTCCATTCCATTCCATTCCATTCCATTCCATTCCATTCCATTCCATTCCATTCCATTCCATTCCATTCCGTTCTACTCGGGTTGATTCCATTCTATTCCATTACATTCCATTCGATTCCATTCGATTCCATTCGATTCCTTTCCATTCCATTCCATTCCATTCCATTCCATTCCATTCTATTCCATTCCATTCCATTCCATTCCATTCCATTCCATTCCAATCCATTCCCTTCCGTTCTATTCGGGTTGATTCCATTCCATTCCATTCCATTCCATTCCATTCCATTCCATTCCATTCCATTCTATTGCATTCCATTCGATTCCATTCGATTCCATTCCATTCCATTCCATTCCATTCCATTCCATTCCATTCCATTCTATTCCTTTCCATTCCATTCTGTTCCATTCTATTCCATTCCATTCCATTCCGTTCCACTCGGGTTGATTCCATTCTATTCCATTCCATTCCATTCGATTCCATTCGATATCATTCGATTCCATTCCATTCCATTCCATTCCATTCCATTCCATTCCATTCTATTCCATTCCATTCCATTCCATTCCATTCCATTCTATTCCATTCCATTCCATTCCGTTCTACTCGGGTTGATTCCATTCCATTCCATTTCATTCCATTCCATTCCATTCCATTCCATTCGATTCCATTCGATTCCATTCCATTCCATTCCATTCCAATCCATTCCATTCTACTCGGGTTGATTCCATTCCATTCCATTCCATTCCATTCCATTCCATTCCATTCCATTCCATTCCATTCCACTCGATTCCATTCCATTCCATTCCATTCCATTCCAATCCATTCCATTCTACTCGGGTGGATTCCATTCCATTCCATTCTTTTCCATTCCATTCCATTCCATTCCATTCCATTACATTCCATTCGGTTCCATTCCATTCCATTCCATTCCATTCCATTCCATTCCATTCCATTCCATTCCATTCCGTTCTAATCGGGTTGATTCCATTCTATTCCATTCCATTCCATTCCATTCCATTCAATTCCATTCCATTCCATTCCATTCCATTCCATTCTATTCCATTCCATTCTACTCCATTGAATTCCATTCCATTCCATTCTATTCCATTCCATTCCATTCCTTTCCATTCCATTTAGTTCTACTCGGGTTGATTCCATTCCATTCCATTCCATTCCTTTCCATTCCATTCCAATCCATTCCATTCCATTACTTTCCATTCCATTCCATTCCAATCCATTCCATTCTACTCGGGTTGACTCCATTCCATTCCATTCCATTACATTACATTCCATTATATTCCATTCCATTCCATTCGATTCCGTTTGATTCCATTCCATTCCATTCCATTCCATTCCATTCCATTCCATTCGATTCCATTCCATTCCATTCGATTCCATTCCATTCCATTCCGTTCCATTCCAATCCATTTCATTCTACTCGGGTTGATTCAATTCCATTCCATTCCATTCCTTTCCATTCCATTCCATTCCATTCCATTCCATTCCATTCCATTCCATTCCATTCCATTCCGTTCTACTCGGGTTGATTCCATTCCATTCCATTCCATTCCATTCCATTCCATTCCATTCCACTCCATTCCATTCGATTCCATTCGATTCCATTCCATTCCATTCCATTCCATTCCAATCCATTCCATTCTACTCGGGTTGATGCCATTCCATTCCATTCCATTCCATTCCATTCCATTGCATTCCATTCGATTCCATTCGATTCCATTCCATTCGATTCCATTCGAGATCATTCGATTCCATTCCATCCCATTCCAATCCATTTCATTCCATTCCGTTCTACTCGGGTTGATTCCATTCCATTCCATTTCATTCCATTCCATTCCATTCCATTCCATTCGATTCCATTCGATTCCATTCCATTCCATTCCATTCCAATCCATTCCATTCTACTCGGGTTGATTCCATTCCATTCCATTCCATTCCATTCCATTCCATTCCATTCCATTCCATTCCATTCGATTCCACTCGATTCCATTCCATTCTTTCCATTCCATTCCAATCCATTCCATTCTACTCGGGTGGATTCCATTCCATTCCATTCCATTCCATTCCATTCCATTCCATTCCACTCCATTCGATTCCATTCCATTCCATTCCATTCCATTCCATTCCATTCCATTCCATTCCATTCCATTCCGTTCTAGTCGGGTTGATTCCATTCTATTCCATTCCATTCCATTCCATTCCACTCCATTCCATTCCATTCCATTCCATTCTATTCCATTCGATTCTACTCCATTGAATTCCATTCCATTCCATTCTATTCCATTCCATTCCATTCCTTTCCATTCCATTTAGTTCTACTCGGGTTGATTCCATTCCATTCCATTCCATTCCATTCCATTCCATTCCATTCCATTCCATTCCATTCCATTCCATTACTTTCCATTCCATTCCATTCCAATCCATTCCATTCTACTCGGGTTGACTCCATTCCATTCCGTTCCATTCCATTCCATTCCATGCCATTATAATCCATTCCATTCCATTCGATTCCGTTCGATTCCATTCCATTCCATTCCATTCCATTCCATTCAATTCCATTCGATTCCATTCGATTCCATTCCATTCCATTCCATTCCAATCCATTCCATTCTACTCGGGTTGATTCCATTCCATTCCATTCCATTCCATTCCATTCCATTCCATTCCATTCCATTCCATTCCATTCCATTCTATTCCTTTCGATTCCATTCCATTCCATTAAATTCCATTCCATTCCATTCCATTCCATTCCATTCCATTCCATTCCATTCCATTCCATTCCATTCCATTGCATTCCGTTCTACTCGGGTTGATTCCACTCCATTCCATTCCATTCCATTCCATTATATACCATCCCATTCGATTCCATTCCATTCCATTCCATTCCATTCCATTCCATTCCATTCCATTCCATTCCATTCCATTCCATTCCATTCCATTCCGTTCTAGTCGGGTTGATTCCATTCTATTCCATTCCATTCCATTCCATTCCATTCCATTCCATTCGATTCCATTCCATTCCATTCCATTCTATTCCATTCCATTCTACTCCATTGAATTCCATTCCATTCCATTCAATTCCATTCCATTCCATCCCTTTCCATTCCATTTACTTCTACTCGGGTTGATTCCATTCCATTCCATTCCATTCCATTCCATTCCATTCCATTATATTCCATTCTAATCCATTCGATTCCGTTCGATTCCATTCCATTCCATTCCATTCCATTCCATTGCATTCCATTCCATTCCATTCCATTCCATTCCGTTCTACTCGGGTTGATTCCATTCCATTCCTTTCCATTCCATTCCATTCCATTCCATTCCATTCCATTCCATTCCATTCCATTCCATTCCATTCCATTCCATTCCCTTCCATTCCATTCCATTCCAATCCATTCCATTCTACTCGGGTTGATTCCATTCCATTCCATTGCATTCGACTCCATTCGATTCCATTCGATTCCATTCCATTCCATTCCGTTCCATTCCATTCCATTCCATTCCTTTCTATTCCATTGAATTCCATTCCATTCCATTCCATTCCATTCCATTCCATTCCATTCCATTCCATTCCATTCCGTTCTACTCGGGTTGATTCCATTCCATTCCATTCCATTCCATTCCATTCCATTCCAATCTATTCCATTCTATTCAATTCGATTCCATTCGATTCCATTCAATTCCATTCAATTCCATTCCATTCCATTCCAATCCATTCCATTCTACTCGGGTTGATTCCATTCCATTCCATTCCATTCCATTCGATTCCATTCGATTCCATTCCATTCCATTCCATTCCATTCCATTCCATTCCATTCCATTCCATTCCAATCTATTCCATTCGATTCCATTCCATTCCATTCCATTCCATTCCATTCCATTCCATTCCAATCCATTCCATTCTACTCGTGTTGATTCCCTTCCATTCCATTCCACTCCATTCCATTCCATTCCATTCCATTCCATTCCATTCCATTCCAATCCATTCCATTCCATTCCATTCCATTCCATTCCGTTCTACTCGGGTTGATTCCATTCTATTCCATTACATTCCATTCGATTCCATTCGATTCCATTCGATTCCTTTCCATTCCATTCCATTCCATTCCATTCCATTCCGTTCTATTCCATTCCATTCCATTCCATTCCATTCCATTCCATTCCAATCCATTCCCTTCCGTTCTATTCGGGTTGATTCCATTCCATTCCATTCCATTCCATTCCATTCCATTCCATTCCATTCCATTCTATTGCATTCCATTCGATTCCATTTGATTCCATTCCATTCCATTCCATTCCATTCCATTCCATTCCATTCCATTCCATTCTATTCCATTCCATTCCATTCTGTTCCATTCTATTCCATTCCATTCCATTCCGTTCCACTCGGGTTGATTCCATTCTATTCCATTCCATTCCATTCGATTCCATTCGATATCATTCGATTCGATTCCATTCCATTCCATTCCATTCCATTCCATTCCATTCTATTCCATTCCATTCCATTCCATTCCATTCCATTCTATTCCATTCCATTCCATTCCGTTGTACTCGGGTTGATTCCATTCCATTCCATTTCATTCCATTCCATTCCATTCCATTCCATTCGATTCCATTCGATTCCATTCCATTCCATTCCATTCCAATCCATTCCATTCTACTCGGGTTGATTCCATTCCATTCCATTCCATTCCATTCCATTCCATTCCATTCCATTCCATTCCATTCCATTCCATTCCACTCGATTCCATTCCATTCCATTCCATTCCATTCCATTCCAATCCATTCCATTCTACTCGGGTGGATTCCATTCCATTCCATTCTTTTCCATTCCATTCCATTCCATTCCATTACATTACATTCCATTCGGTTCCATTCCATTCCATTCCATTCCATTCCATTCCATTCCATTCCGTTCTAATCGGGTTGATTCCATTCTATTCCATTCCATTCCATTCCATTCCATTCAATTCCATTTAAATTCCATTCCATTCCATTCCATTCTATTCCATTCCATTCTACTCCATTGAATTCCATTCCATTCCATTCTATTCCATTCCATTCCATTCCTTTCCATTCCATTTAGTTCTACTCGGGTTGATTCCATTCCATTCCATTCCATTCCTTTCCATTCCATTCCAATCCATTCCATTCCATTACTTTCCATTCCATTCCATTCCAATCCATTCCATTCTACTCGGGTTGACTCCATTCCATTCCATTCCATTACATTACATTCCATTATATTCCATTCCATTCCATTCGATTCCGTTCGATTCCATTCCATTCCATTCCATTCCATTCCATTCCATTCCATTCCATTCCATTCGATTCCATTCCATTCCATTCGATTCCATTGCATTCCATTCCATTCCATTCCATTCCATTCCAATCCATTCCATTCTACTCGGGTTGATTCAATTCCATTCCATTCCATTCCATTCCTTTCGATTCCATTCCTTTCCATTCCATTCCATTCCATTCCATTCCATTCCATTCCATTCCATTCCATTCCGTTCTACTCGGGTTGATTCCACTCCATTCCATTCCATTCCATTCCATTCCATTCCATTCCATTCCATTCCATTCCTTTCCATTCCAACCAATTCCGTTCTACTCGGGTTGATTCCATTCCATTCCATTGAATTCCATTCCATTCCATGCCATTCCATGCCATTCCATTCCATTCCATTCCATTCGATTCCATTCCATTCCATTCCATTCCAAACCATTCCATTCTACTCGGGTTCATCATTCCATTCCATTCCATTCCATTCCATTCCACTCGGGTTCATTCCATTCCATTCCATTCCATTCCATTCCATTCCATTCCACTCGGGTGCATTCCATTCCATTCCATTCCATTCCATTCCATTCCATTCCATTCCATTCCGTTCTGCTCAGGTTGATTTCCATTCCATTCCATTCCATTCCATTCCATTCCATTCCATTCCATTCCATTCCATTCCATTCCATTCTATTCCTTTCGATTCCATTCCATTCCATTAAATTCCATTCCATTCCATTCCATTCCATTCGATTCCATTCCATTCCATTCCATTCCATTCCATTCCGTTCTACTAGGGTTGATTCCACTCCATTCCATTCCATTCCATTCCATTATATACCATCCCATTCGATTCCATTCCATTCCATTCCATTCCATTCCATTCCATTCCATTCCATTCCATTCCATTCCATTCCATTCCATTCCATTCCGTTCTAGTCGGGTTGATTCCATTCTATTCCATTCCATTCCATTCCATTCCATTCCATTCCATTCCATTCCATTCGATTCCATTCCATTCCATTCCATTCTATTCCATTCCATTCTATTCCATTCCATTCTACTCCATTGAATTCCATTCCATTCCATTCAATTCCATTCCATTCCATCCCTTTCCATTCCATTTAGTTCTACTCGGGTTGATTCCATTCCATTCCATTCCATTCCATTCCATTCCATTCCATTCCATTCCATTCCATTCCATTCCATTCCATTCTATTCCTTTCGATTCCATTCCATTCCATTAAATTCCATTCCATTCCATTCCATTCCATTCCATTCCATTCCATTCCATTCCATTCCGCTCTACTCGGGTTGATTCCACTCCATTCCATTCCATTCCATTCCATTATATACCATCCCATTCGATTCCATTCCATTCCATTCCATTCCATTCCATTCCATTCCATTCCATTCCATTCCATTCCATTCCGTTCTAGTCGGGTTGATTCCATTCTATTCCATTCCATTCCATTCCATTCCATTCCATTCCATTCGATTCCATTCCATTCCATTCCATTCTATTCCATTCCATTCTACTCCATTGAATTCCATTCCATTCCATTCAATTCCATTCCATTCCATCCCTTTCCATTCCATTTAGTTCTACTCGGGTTGATTCCATTCCATTCCATTCCATTCCATTCCATTCCATTCCATTCCATTCAATTCCATTGCATTCCGTTACTTTCCATTCCATTCCATTCCAATCCATTCCATTCTACTCGGGTTGACTCCATTCCATTCCATTCCTTTCCATTCCATTATATTCCATTCTAATCCATTCGATTCCGTTCGATTCCATTCCATTCCATTCCATTCCATTCCATTGCATTCCATTCCATTCCATTCCATTCCATTCCGTTCTACTCGGGTTGATTCCATTCCATTCCTTTCCATTCCATTCCATTCCATTCCATTCCATTCCATTCCATTCCATTCCATTCCCTTCCATTCCATTCCATTCCAATCCATTCCATTCTACTCGGGTTGATTCCATTCCATTCCATTGCATTCGACTCCATTCGATTCCATTCGATTCCATTCCATTCCATTCCGTTCCATTCCATTCCATTCCATTCCATTCTATTCCATTGAATTCCATTCCATTCCATTCCATTCCATTCCATTCCATTCCATTCCATTCCATTCCATTCCATTCCATTCCATTCCATTCCATTCCGTTCTACTCGGGTTGATTCCATTCCATTCCATTCCATTCCATTCCATTCCATTCCATTCCATTCCATTCCAATCTATTCCATTCTATTCAATTCGATTCCATTCGATTCCATTCAATTCCATTCAATTCCATTCCATTCCATTCCATTCCATTCGATTCCATTCCATTCCATTCGATTCCATTCGATTCCATTCCATTCCATTCCATTCCATTCCATTCCAATCCATGCCATTCTACTCGGGTTGATTCCATTCCATTCCATTCCATTCCATTCCATTCCATTCCATTCCATTCCATTCCATTCCATTCCTTTCGATTCCATTCCATTCCATTCCATTCCATTCCATTCCATTCCATTCCATTCCATTCCATTCCGTTCTACTCGGGTTGATTCCATTCCATTCCATTCCATTCCATTCCATTCCATTCGATTCCATTCGATTCCATTCCATTCCATTCCATTCCGTTCCATTCCATTCCATTTCAATCTATTCCATTCGATTCCATTCCATTCCATTCCATTCCATTCCATTCCATTCCAATCCATTCCATTCTACTCGTGTTGATTCCCTTCCATTCCATTCCACTCCATTCCATTCCATTCCATTCCATTCCATTCCATTCCATTCCATTCCATTCCATTCCATTCCATTCCATTCCATTCCATTCCATTCCGTTCTACTCGGGTTGATTCCATTCTATTCCATTACATTCCATTCGATTCCATTCGATTCCATTCGATTCCTTTCCATTCCATTCCATTCCATTCCATTCCATTCCATTCTATTCCATTCCATTCCATTCCATTCCATTCCATTCCATTCCAATCCATTCCCTTCCGTTCTATTCGGGTTGATTCTATTCCATTCCATTCCATTCCATTCCATTCCATTCCATTCCATTCCATTCCATTCTATTGCATTCCATTCGATTCCATTCGATTCCATTCCATTCCATTCCATTCCATTCCATTCCATTCCATTCCATTCCATTCCATTCTATTCCATTCCATTCCATTCTGTTCCATTCTATTCCATTCCATTCCATTCCGTTCCACTCGGGTTGATTCCATTCTATTCCATTCCATTCCATTCGATTCCATTCGATATCATTCGATTCCATTCCATTCCATTCCATTCCATTCCATTCCATTCCATTCCATTCTATTCCATTCCATTCCATTCCATTCCATTCCATTCTATTCCATTCCATTCCATTCCGTTCTACTCGGGTTGATTCCATTCCATTCCATTTCATTCCATTCCATTCCATTCCATTCGATTCCATTCGATTCCATTCCATTCCATTCCATTCCAATCCATTCCATTCTACTCGGGTTGATTCCATTGCATTCCATTCCATTCCATTCCATTCCATTCCATTCCATTCCATTCCACTCGATTCCATTCCATTCCATTCCATTCCATTCCAATCCATTCCATTCTACTCGGGTGGATTCCATTCCATTCCATTCTTTTCCATTCCATTCCATTCCATTCCATTACATTACATTCCATTCGGTTCCATTCCATTCCATTCCATTCCATTCCATTCCATTCCATTCCGTTCTAATCGGGTTGATTCCATTCTATTCCATTCCATTCCATTCCATTCCATTCAATTCCATTCCATTCCATTCCATTCCATTCCATTCTATTCCATTCCATTCTACTCCATTGAATTCCATTCCATTCCATTCTATTCCATTCCATTCCATTCCTTTCCATTCCATTTAGTTCTACTCGGGTTGATTCCATTCCATTCCATTCCATTCCTTTCCATTCCATTCCAATCCATTCCATTCCATTACTTTCCATTCCATTCCATTCCAATCCATTCCATTCTACTCGGGTTGACTCCATTCCATTCCATTCCATTACATTACATTCCATTATATTCCATTCCATTCCATTCGATTCCGTTCGATTCCATTCCATTCCATTCCATTCCATTCCATTCCATTCCATTCCATTCCATTCGATTCCATTCCATTCCATTCGATTCCATTGCATTCCATTCCATTCCATTCCATTCCATTCCAATCCATTCCATTCTACTCGGGTTGATTCAATTCCATTCCATTCCATTCCATTCCTTTCGATTCCATTCCTTTCCATTCCATTCCATTCCATTCCATTCCATTCCATTCCATTCCATTCCATTCCGTTCTACTCGGGTTGATTCCACTCCATTCCATTCCATTCCATTCCATTCCATTCCATTCCATTCCATTCCATTCCATTCCTTTCCATTCCAACCAATTCCGTTCTACTCGGGTTGATTCCATTCCATTCCATTGAATTCCATTCCATTCCATGCCATTCCATGCCATTCCATTCCATTCCATTCCATTCGATTCCATTCCATTCCATTCCATTCCAAACCATTCCATTCTACTCGGGTTCATCATTCCATTCCATTCCATTCCATTCCATTCCACTCGGGTTCATTCCATTCCATTCCATTCCATTCCATTCCATTCCATTCCACTCTGGTGCATTCCATTCCATTCCATTCCATTCCATTCCATTCCATTCCATTCCGTTCTGCTCAGGTTGATTTCCATTCCATTCCATTCCATTCCATTCCATTCCATTCCATTCCATTCCATTCCATTCCATTCCATTCCATTCCATTCCATTCCGTTCTCCTCGGCTTGAATCCATTGAGTTCCGTTCCGTTCCTTTCCGTCCCGACACGTCCCGTCCCGTCCCGTCCCGTCCCGTCCCGTCCCGTGCCGTTTTACTCGGGTTGATTCCTTTCCATTCCGTTCCGCTCGTTTCCGTTACGTTCCATTCCGTTCCACGCGGGTTGGTTCAATTCCATTCTATTCTATTCTATTCCTTTCCCTTCCATTCCATTCCATTCCATTCCATTCTACTCGGGTTGATTCCATGCCATTCCGTTCCGCTCCATTCCATTCCACGCGGGTTGGTTCAATTCCATTCTATTCTATTCTATTCCTTTCCCTTCCATTCCATTCCATTCCATTCCATTCTACTCGGGTTGATTCCATGCCATTCCGTTCCGTTCCATTCCGTCCCATTCCGACCCGTCCCATCCCGTCCCGTCCCGTCCCATCCCGTTCCGTTCCACATGGGTTGATTCAATTCCTTTCGGTTACATTGAATTCCATTCCATTCCATTCTACTCGGATTGATTCCATTCCATTCCATTCCATTCCATTCCATTCCATTCCATTCCATTCCATTCCATTCCATTCCAATGCGTTCCATTCGATTCGATTCCATTCCATTCCTTTCCATTCCATTCCAATCCATTCCATTCTACTTGGGTTGATTCCATTCCATTCCATTCCATTCCATTCCATTCCATTCAATTCCATTCCATTCCATTCCATTCCATTCCATTCCATTCCATTCCATTCCATTCCATTCCACTCGATTCCATTCCATTCCATTCCATTCCATTCCATTCCAATCCATTCCATTCTACTCGGGTGGATTCCATTCCATTCCATTCCTTTCCATTCCATTCCATTCCATTCCATTACATTCCATTCGGTTCCATTCCATTCCATTCCATTCCATTCCATTCCATTCCATTCCACTCGATTCCATTGCATTACATTCCATTCCATTCCAATCCATTCCATTCTACTCGGGTGGATTCCATTCCATTCCATTCTTTTCCATTCCATTCCATTCCATTCCATTACATTACATTCCATTCGGTTCCATTCCATTCCATTCCATTCCATTCCATTCCATTCCATTCCATTCCATTCCATTCCATTCCGTTCTAATCGGGTTGATTCCATTCTATTCCATTCCATTCCATTCCATTCCATTCAATTCCATTCCATTCCATTCCATTCCATTCCATTCTATTCCATTCCATTCTACTCCATTGAATTCCATTCCATTCCATTCTATTCCATTCCATTCCATTCCTTTCCATTCCATTTAGTTCTACTCGGGTTGATTCCATTCCATTCCATTCCATTCCTTTCCATTCCATTCCAATGCATTCCATTCCATTACTTTCCATTCCATTCCATTCCAATCCATTCCATTCTACTCGGGTTGACTCCATTCCATTCCATTCCATTACATTACATTCCATTATATTCCATTCCATTCCATTCGATTCCGTTCGATTCCATTCCATTCCATTCCATTCCATTCCATTCCATTCCATTCCATTCGATTCCATTCCATTCCATTCCATTCCATTCCATTCCATTCCAATCCATTCCATTCTACTCGGGTTGATTCAATTCCATTCCATTCCATTCCATTCCATTCCATTCCATTCCATTCCTTTCGATTCCATTCCTTTCCATTCCATTCCATTCCATTCCATTCCATTCCATTCCATTCCGTTCTACTCGGGTTGATTCCACTCCATTCCATTCCATTCCATTCCATTCCATTCCATTCCATTCCATTCCATTCCATTCCATTCCTTTCCATTCCAACCCATTCCGTTCTACTCGGGTTGATTCCATTCCATTCCATTGAATTCCATTCCATTCCAATCCATTCCATTCCATTCCATTCCATTCCATTCCATTCCATTCGATTCCATTCCATTCCATTCCATTCCAAACCATTCCATTCTACTCGGGTTCATCATTCCATTCCATTCCATTCCATTCCATTCCACTCGGGTTCATTCCATTCCATTCCATTCCATTCCATTCCATTCCATTCCTTTCCACTCGGGTGCATTCCATTCCATTCCATTCCATTCCATTCCATTCCATTCCATTCCGTTCTGCTCAGGTTGATTTCCATTCCATTCCATTCCATTCCATTCCATTCCATTCCATTCCATTCCATTCCATTCCATTCCATTCCATTCCATTCCATTCCATTCCATTCCATTCCATTCCGTTCTACTCGGCTTGAATCCATTGAGTTCCGTTCCGTTCCGTTCCGTCCCGACACGTCCCGTCCCGTCCCGTCCCGTCCCGTCCCGTCCCGTGCCGTTTTACTCGGGTTGATTCCTTTCCATTCCGTTCCGCTCGTTTCCGTTACGTTCCATTCCGTTCCACGCGGGTTGGTTCAATTCCATTCTATTCTATTCTATTCCTTTCCCTTCCATTCCATTCCATTCCATTCCATTCTACTCGGGTTGATTCCATGCCATTCCGTTCCGCTCCATTCCGTTCCACGCGGGTTGGTTCAATTCCATTCTATTGTATTCTATTCCTTTCCCTTCCATTCCATTCCATTCCATTCCATTCTACTCGGGTTGATTCCATGCCATTCCGTTCCGTTCCATTCCGTCCCATCCCGACCCGTCCCATCCCGTCCCGTCCCGTCCCATCCCGTTCCGTTCCACATGGGTTGATGCTATTCCTTTCAGTTACATTGAATTCCATTCCATTCCATTCTACTCGGATTGATTCCATTCCATTCCATTCCATTCCATTCCATTCCATTCCATTCCATTCCATTCCATTCCATTGCGTTCCATTCGATTCGATTCCATTCCATTCCTTTCCATTCCATTCCAATCCATTCCATTCTACTTGGGTTGATTCCATTCCATTCCATTCCATTCCATTCGATTCCATTCAATTCCATTCCATTCCATTCCATTCCATTCCATTCCATTCCATTCCATTCCATTCCACTCGATTCCATTCCATTCCATTCCATTCCATTCCAATCCATTCCATTCTACTCGGGTGGATTCCATTCCATTCCATTCCTTTCCATTCCATTCCATTCCATTCCATTACATTCCATTCGGTTCCATTCCATTCCATTCCATTCCATTCCATTCCATTCCATTCCATTCCATTCCATTCCATTCCATTCCGTTCTAATCGGGTTGATTCCATTCTATTCCATTCCATTCCATTCCATTCCATTCAATTCCATTCCATTCCATTCCATTCCATTCCATTCTATTCCATTCCATTCTACTCCATTGAATTCCATTCCATTCCATTCTATTCCATTCCATTCCATTCCGTTCCATTCCATTTAGTTCTACTCGGGTTGATTCCATTCCATTCCATTCCATTCCTTTCCATTCCATTCCAATCCATTCCATTCCATTACTTTCCATTCCATTCCATTCCAATCCATTCCATTCTACTCGGGTTGATTCAATTCCATTCCATTCCATTCCATTCCATTCCATTCCATTCCATTCCATTCCTTTCGATTCCATTCCATTCCATTCCATTCCATTCCATTCCATTCCATTCCATTCCATTCCATTCCATTCCATTCCGTTCTACTCGGGTTGATTCCATTCCATTCCATTCCATTCCATTCCATTCCATTCCATTCCATTCCATTCCTTTCCATTCCAACCCATTCCGTTCTACTCGGGTTGATTCCATTCCATTCCATGGAATTCCATTCCATTCCATTCCATTCCATTCGATTCCATTCCATTCCATTCCATTCCAAACCATTCCATTCTACTCGGGTTCATCATTCCATTCCATTCCATTCCATTCCATTCCACTCGGGTTCATTCCATTCCATTCCATTCCATTCCATTCCATTCCATTCCACTCGGGTGCATTCCATTCCATTCCATTCCATTCCATTCCATTCCATTCCATTCCATTCCATTCCATTCCATTCCGTTCTGCTCAGGTTGATTTCCATTCCATTCCATTCCATTCCATTCCATTCCATTCCATTCCATTCCATTCCATTCCATTCCATTCCTTTCCATTCCATTCCATTCCGTTCTACTCGGCTTGAATCCATTGAGTTCCGTTCCGTTCCGTTCCGTCCCGACACGTCCCGTCCCGTCCCGTCCCGTCCCGTCCCGTCCCGTGCCGTTTTACTCGGGTTGATTCCTTTCCATTCCGTTCCGCTCGTTTCCGTTACGTTCCATTCCGTTCCACGCGGGTTGGTTCAATTCCATTCTATTCTATTCTATTCCTTTCCCTTCCATTCCATTCCATTCCATTCCATTCTACTCGGGTTGATTCTATGCCATTCCGTTCCGCTCCATTCCGTTCCACGCTGGTTGGTTCAATTCCATTCTATTCTATTCTATTCCTTTCCCTTCCATTCCATTCCATTCCATTCCATTCTACTCGGGTTGATTCCATGCCATTCCGTTCCGTTCCATTCCGTCCCATCCCGACCCGTCCCATCCCGTCCCGTCCCGTCCCATCCCGTTCCGTTCCACATGGGTTGATTCAATTCCTTTCGGTTACATTGAATTCCATTCCATTCCATTCTACTCGGATTGATTCCATTCCATTCCATTCCATTCCATTCCATTCCATTCCATTCCATTCCATTCCATTCCATTAAATTGCGTTCCATTCGATTCGATTCCATTCCATTCCATTCCATTCCATTCCAATCCATTCCATTCTACTTGGGTTGATTCCATTCCATTCCATTCCATTCCATTCGATTCCATTCCATTCCATTCCATTCCATTCCATTCCATTCCATTCGGTTCCATTCCATTCCATTCCATTCCATTCCATTCCATTCCATTCCATTCCATTCCATTCCGTTCTAATCGGGTTGATTCCATTCTATTCCATTCCATTCCATTCCATTCCATTCAATTCCATTCCATTCCATTCCATTCCATTCCATTCTATTCCATTCCATTCTACTCCATTGAATTCCATTCCATTCCATTCTATTCCATTCCATTCCATTCCTTTCCATTCCATTTAGTTCTACTCGGGTTGATTCCATTCCATTCCATTCCATTCCTTTCCATTCCATTCCAATCCATTCCATTCCATTACTTTCCATTCCATTCCATTCCAATCCATTCCATTCTACTCGGGTTGACTCCATTCCATTCCATTCCATTACATTACATTCCATTATATTCCATTCCATTCCATTCGATTCCGTTCGATTCCATTCCATTCCATTCCATTCCATTCCATTCCATTCCATTCCATTCCATTCCATTCCATTCGATTCCATTCCATTCCATTCCATTCCATTCCATTCCATTCCAATCCATTCCATTCTACTCGGGTTGATTCAATTCCATTCCATTCCATTCCATTCCATTCCATTCCATTCCATTCCTTTCGATTCCATTCCTTTCCATTCCATTCCATTCCATTCCATTCCATTCCATTCCATTCCGTTCTACTCGGGTTGATTCCACTCCATTCCATTCCATTCCATTCCATTCCATTCCATTCCATTCCATTCCATTCCATTCCATTCCTTTCCATTCCAACCCATTCCGTTCTACTCGGGTTGATTCCATTCCATTCCATTCCATTCCATTCCATTCCAATCCATTCCATTCCATTCCATTCCATTCCATTCCATTCCATTCGATTCCATTCCATTCCATTCCATTCCAAACCATTCCATTCTACTCGGGTTCATCATTCCATTCCATTCCATTCCATTCCATTCCACTCGGGTTCATTCCATTCCATTCCATTCCATTCCATTCCATTCCTTTCCACTCGGGTGCATTCCATTCCATTCCATTCCATTCCATTCCATTCCATTCCATTCCATTCCATTCCGTTCTGCTCAGGTTGATTTCCATTCCATTCCATTCCATTCCATTCCATTCCATTCCATTCCATTCCATTCCATTCCATTCCATTCCATTCCATTCCGTTCTACTCGGCTTGAATCCATTGAGTTCCGTTCCGTTCCGTTCCGTCCCGACACGTCCCGTCCCGTCCCGTCCCGTCCCGTCCCGTCCCGTGCCGTTTTACTCGGGTTGATTCCTTTCCATTCCGTTCCGCTCGTTTCCGTTACGTTCCATTCCGTTCCACGCGGGTTGGTTCAATTCCATTCTATTCTATTCTATTCCTTTCCCTTCCATTCCATTCCATTCCATTCCATTCTACTCGGGTTGATTCCATGCCATTCCGTTCCGCTCCATTCCGTTCCACGCGGGTTGGTTCAATTCCATTCTATTGTATTCTATTCCTTTCCCTTCCATTCCATTCCATTCCATTCCATTCTACTCGGGTTGATTCCATGCCATTCCGTTCCGTTCCATTCCGTCCCATCCCGACCCGTCCCATCCCGTCCCGTCCCGTCCCATCCCGTTCCGTTCCACATGGGTTGATGCTATTCCTTTCAGTTACATTGAATTCCATTCCATTCCATTCTACTCGGATTGATTCCATTCCATTCCATTCCATTCCATTCCATTCCATTCCATTCCATTCCATTCCATTGCGTTCCATTCGATTCGATTCCATTCCATTCCTTTCCATTCCATTCCAATCCATTCCATTCTACTTGGGTTGATTCCATTCCATTCCATTCCATTCCATTCGATTCCATTCAATTCCATTCCATTCCATTCCATTCCATTCCATTCCATTCCATTCCATTCCATTCCACTCGATTCCATTCCATTCCATTCCATTCCATTCCAATCCATTCCATTCTACTCGGGTGGATTCCATTCCATTCCATTCCTTTCCATTCCATTCCATTCCATTCCATTACATTCCATTCGGTTCCATTCCATTCCATTCCATTCCATTCCATTCCATTCCATTCCATTCCATTCCATTCCATTCCGTTCTAATCGGGTTGATTCCATTCTATTCCATTCCATTCCATTCCATTCCATTCAATTCCATTCCATTCCATTCCATTCCATTCCATTCTATTCCATTCCATTCTACTCCATTGAATTCCATTCCATTCCATTCTATTCCATTCCATTCCATTCCGTTCCATTCCATTTAGTTCTACTCGGGTTGATTCCATTCCATTCCATTCCATTCCTTTCCATTCCATTCCAATCCATTCCATTCCATTACTTTCCATTCCATTCCATTCCAATCCATTCCATTCTACTCGGGTTGATTCAATTCCATTCCATTCCATTCCATTCCATTCCATTCCATTCCATTCCATTCCTTTCGATTCCATTCCATTCCATTCCATTCCATTCCATTCCATTCCATTCCATTCCATTCCATTCCATTCCGTTCTACTCGGGTTGATTCCATTCCATTCCATTCCATTCCATTCCATTCCATTCCATTCCATTCCATTCCATTCCATTCCTTTCCATTCCAACCCATTCCGTTCTACTCGGGTTGATTCCATTCCATTCCATGGAATTCCATTCCATTCCATTCCATTCCATTCGATTCCATTCCATTCCATTCCATTCCAAACCATTCCATTCTACTCGGGTTCATCATTCCATTCCATTCCATTCCATTCCATTCCACTCGGGTTCATTCCATTCCATTCCATTCCATTCCATTCCATTCCATTCCACTCGGGTGCATTCCATTCCATTCCATTCCATTCCATTCCATTCCATTCCATTCCATTCCATTCCATTCCATTCCGTTCTGCTCAGGTTGATTTCCATTCCATTCCATTCCATTCCATTCCATTCCATTCCATTCCATTCCATTCCATTCCATTCCATTCCATTCCATTCCATTCCTTTCCATTCCATTCCATTCCGTTCTACTCGGCTTGAATCCATTGAGTTCCGTTCCGTTCCGTTCCGTCCCGACACGTCCCGTCCCGTCCCGTCCCGTCCCGTCCCGTCCCGTGCCGTTTTACTCGGGTTGATTCCTTTCCATTCCGTTCCGCTCGTTTCCGTTACGTTCCATTCCGTTCCACGCGGGTTGGTTCAATTCCATTCTATTCTATTCTATTCCTTTCCCTTCCATTCCATTCCATTCCATTCCATTCTACTCGGGTTGATTCTATGCCATTCCGTTCCGCTCCATTCCGTTCCACGCTGGTTGGTTCAATTCCATTCTATTCTATTCTATTCCTTTCCCTTCCATTCCATTCCATTCCATTCCATTCTACTCGGGTTGATTCCATGCCATTCCGTTCCGTTCCATTCCGTCCCATCCCGACCCGTCCCATCCCGTCCCGTCCCGTCCCATCCCGTTCCGTTCCACAAGGGTTGATTCAATTCCTTTCGGTTACATTGAATTCCATTCCATTCCATTCTACTCGGATTGATTCCATTCCATTCCATTCCATTCCATTCCATTCCATTCCATTCCATTGCGTTCCATTCGATTCGATTCCATTCCATTCCATTCCATTCCATTCCAATCCATTCCATTCTACTTGGGTTGATTCCATTCCATTCCATTCCATTCCATTCGATTCCATTCCATTCCATTCCATTCCATTCCATTCCATTCCATTCCATTCCATTCCATTCCATTCCATTCCATTCCATTCCATTCTGTTCTACTCGGGTTGATTCCACTCCATTCCATTCCATTCCATTCCAATCTATTCCATTCCATTCCATTCTATTCCATTCGTTTCCATTCCATTCCATTTCATTTTATTCCATTACATTCCATTCCATTCTATTCCATTGAATTCCATTCCATTCCATTCCATTCCATTCCATTCCATTCCATTCCATTCCATTCCGTTCTACTCGGGTTGATTCCACTCCATTCCATTCCATTCCATTCCATTCCATTCCACTCCGGTAGATCATTCCATTCCATTCCATTCCATTCCATTCCATTCCATTCCATTCCATTCCATTCCGTTCCATTCCGTTCCATTCCACTCGGGCTCATTCCATTCCATTCCATTCAATTCCATTCCATTCCATTCCATTGCATTCCATTCCATTCCATTCCATTCCGTTCTACTCGGTTTGATTTCCATTCCATTCCATTCCATTCCATTCCATTCCATTCCATTCCATTCCATTCCATTCCATTCCATTCCATTCCATTCCTTTCCATTTACTCCATTCCGTTCTACTCGGGTTGATTCCATTGAGTTTGGTTCCGTTCCGTTCCGTCCCGTCCCGTCCCGTCCCGTCCCGTCCCGTGCCGTTTTACTCAGGTTGATTCCTTTCCATTCCGTTCCGCTCGTTTTCGTTGCGTTCCATTCCGTTCCACGCGGGTTGGTTCAATTCCATTCTATTCTATTCTATTCCTTTCCATTCCATTCCATTCCATTCCATTCTACTCGGGTTGATTCCATGCCATTCCGTTCCGTTCCATTCCGTCCCATCCCGAACCGTCCCATCACGTCCCGTCCCGTCCCATCCCGTTCCGTTCCACATGGGTTGATTCAATTCCTTTCGGTTACATTGAATTCCATTCCATTCCATTCTACTCGGATTGATTCCATTCCATTCCATTCCATTCCATTCCATTCCATTCCATTCCATTCCTTTCCATTCCAATCCATTCCATGCTACTCGGGTTGATTCCATTCCATTCCATTCCATTCCATTCCATTCCATTCCATTCCATTCCATTTCATTCCATTCCATTCCATTCCATTCCATTCCATTCCATTCCATTCCATTCCATTCCATTCCATTCCATTCCATTCTATTCCATTCCATTCCATTCCGTTCTACTCGGGTTGATTCCATTCTATTCCATTCCATTCCGTTCGATTCCATTTGATTCCATTCGATTCCATTCCATTCCATTCCATTCCCTTCCAGTCCATTCTATTCCATTGAATTCCATTCCATTCCATTCCATTCCATTCCATTCCGTTCTACTCTGATTGATTCCATTAAATTCCATTCCATTCCATTCCGTTCTACTCTGATTGATTCCATTAAATTCCATTCCATTCCATTCCATTCGATTCCATTCCATTCCATTCCATTCCATTCCATTGCATTCCATTCCATTCCAATACATTCCATTCTACTCTGGTTGATTCCATTCCATTCCATTCCATTCCCCTCCATTCGTCTCCATTCGATTCCATTCGATTCCATTCCATTCCATTCCATGGAATTCCATTCCATTCCACTCCATTCCATTCCATTCCATTCCATTCCATTCCATTCCATTCCATTCCATTCCATTCCGTTCTACTCGGGTTGATTCCATTCCATTCCATTCCATTCCATTCCATTCCATTCCATTCCACTCCATTCCATTCGATTCCATTCGATTCCATTCCATTCCATTCCATTCCATTCCAATCCATTCCATTCTACTCGGGTTGATTCCATTCCATTCCATTCCATTCCATTCCATTCCATTCCATTCCATTCCATTCCATTCCATAGCATTCCATTCGATTCCATTAGATTCCATTCCATTCCATTCCATTCCATTCCAATCCATTCCATTCCGTTCTACTCGGGTTGATTCCATTCTATTCCATTCCATTCCATTCGATTCCATTCGATATCATTCGATTCCATTCCATCCCATTCCATTCCATTCCATTCCGTTCTACTCGGGTTGATTCCATTCCATTCCATTCCATTCCATTCCATTGCGTTCCATTCGATTCGATTCCATTCCATTCCATTCCATTCCATTCCAATCCATTCCATTCTACTTGGGTTGATTCCATTCCATTCCATTCCATTCCATTCGATTCCATTCCATTCCATTCCATTCCATTCCATTCCATTCCATTCCATTCCATTCCATTCCATTCCATTCCATTCCATTCGATTCCATTCTGTTCTACTCGGGTTGATTCCACTCCATTCCATTCCATTCCATTCCAATCTATTCCATTCCATTCCATTCTATTCCATTCGTTTCCATTCCATTCCATTTCATTTTATTCCATTACATTCCATTCCATTCTATTCCATTGAATTCCATTCCATTCCATTCCATTCCATTCCATTCCATTCCGCTCTACTCGGGTTGATTCCACTCCATTCCATTCCATTCCATTCCATTCCATTCCACTCGGGTTGAGCATTCCATTCCATTCCATTCCATTGCATTCCATTCCATTCCATTCCATTCCTTTCCATTTACTCCATTCCGTTCTACTCGGGTTGATTCCATTGAGTTTGGTTCCGTTCCGTTCCATCCCGTCCCGTCCCGTCCCGTCCCGTCCCGTGCCGTTTTACTCAGGTTGATTCCTTTCCATTCCGTTCCGCTCGTTTTCGTTGCGTTCCATTCCGTTCCACGCGGGTTGGTTCAATTCCATTCTATTCTATTCTATTCCTTTCCATTCCATTCCATTCCATTCCATTCCATTCTACTCGGGTTGATTCCATGCCATTCCGTTCCGTTCCATTCCGTCCCATCCCGAACCGTCCCATCACGTCCTGTCCCGTCCCATCCCGTTCCGTTCCACATGGGTTGATTCAATTCCTTTCGGTTACATTGAATTCCATTCCATTCCATTCTACTCGGATTGATTCCATTCCATTCCATTCCACTCCATTCCATTCCATTCCATTCCATTCCATTCCTTTCCATTCCAATCCATTCCATGCTACTCGGGTTGATTCCATTCCATTCCATTCCATTCCATTCCATTCCATTCCATTCCATTCCATTCCATTCCATTCCATTTCATTCCATTCCATTCCATTTCATTCCATTCCATTCCATTCCATTCCATTCCATTCCATTCCATTCCATTCCATTCCATTAGATTCCATTCCATTCCATTCCATTCCATTCCATTCCGTTCTACTCGGGTTGATTCCATTCCATTCCATTCCATTCCGTTCTACTCGGATTGATTCCATTCCATTCCATTCCATTCCATTCCATTCCATTCCATTCCATTCCATTCCATTGCGTTCCATTCGATTCGATTCCATTCCATTCCTTTCCATTCCATTCCAATCCATTCCATTCTACTTGGGTTGATTCCATTCCATTCCATTCCATTCCATTCGATTCCATTCAATTCCATTCCATTCCATTCCATTCCATTCCATTCCATTCCATTCCATTCCATTCCACTCGATTCCATTCCATTCCATTCCATTCCATTCCAATCCATTCCATTCTACTCGGGTGGATTCCATTCCATTCCATTCCTTTCCATTCCATTCCATTCCATTCCATTACATTCCATTCGGTTCCATTCCATTCCATTCCATTCCATTCCATTCCATTCCATTCCATTCCATTCCATTCCATTCCGTTCTAATCGGGTTGATTCCATTCTATTCCATTCCATTCCATTCCATTCCATTCCATTCCATTCCATTCCATTCCATTCCATTCCATTCCATTCTATTCCATTCCATTCTACTCCATTGAATTCCATTCCATTCCATTCTATTCCATTCCATTCCATTCCGTTCCATTCCATTTAGTTCTACTCGGGTTGATTCCATTCCATTCCATTCCATTCCTTTCCATTCCATTCCAATCCATTCCATTCCATTACTTTCCATTCCATTCCATTCCAATCCATTCCATTCTACTCGGGTTGATTCAATTCCATTCCATTCCATTCCATTCCATTCCATTCCATTCCATTCCATTCCATTCCTTTCGATTCCATTCCATTCCATTCCATTCCATTCCATTCCATTCCATTCCATTCCATTCCATTCCATTTCATTCCGTTCTACTCGGGTTGATTCCATTCCATTCCATTCCATTCCATTCCATTCCATTCCATTCCATTCCATTCCTTTCCATTCCAACCCATTCCGTTCTACTCGGGTTGATTCCATTCCATTCCATGGAATTCCATTCCATTCCATTCCATTCCATTCCATTCCATTCGATTCCATTCCATTCCATTCCATTCCAAACCATTCCATTCTACTCGGGTTCATCATTCCATTCCATTCCATTCCATTCCATTCCACTCGGGTTCATTCCATTCCATTCCATTCCATTCCATTCCATTCCACTCGGGTGCATTCCATTCCATTCCATTCCATTCCATTCCATTCCATTCCATTCCATTCCGTTCTGCTCAGGTTGATTTCCATTCCATTCCATTCCATTCCATTCCATTCCATTCCATTCCATTCCATTCCATTCCATTCCATTCCATTCCTTTCCATTCCATTCCATTCCGTTCTACTCGGCTTGAATCCATTGAGTTCCGTTCCGTTCCATTCCGTCCCGACACGTCCCGTCCCGTCCCGTCCCGTCCCGTCCCGTCCCGTGCCGTTTTACTCGGGTTGATTCCTTTCCATTCCGTTCCGCTCGTTTCCGTTACGTTCCATTCCGTTCCACGCGGGTTGGTTCAATTCCATTCTATTCTATTCTATTCCTTTCCCTTCCATTCCATTCCATTCCATTCCATTCTACTCGGGTTGATTCTATGCCATTCCGTTCCGCTCCATTCCGTTCCACGCTGGTTGGTTCAATTCCATTCTATTCTATTCTATTCCTTTCCCTTCCATTCCATTCCATTCCATTCCATTCTACTCGGGTTGATTCTATGCCATTCCGTTCCGCTCCATTCCGTTCCACGCTGGTTGGTTCAATTCCATTCTATTCTATTCTATTCCTTTCCCTTCCATTCCATTCCATTCCATTCCATTCTACTCGGGTTGATTCCATGCCATTCCGTTCCGTTCCATTCCGTCCCATCCCGACCCGTCCCATCCCGTCCCGTCCCGTCCCATCCCGTTCCGTTCCACAAGGGTTGATTCAATTCCTTTCGGTTACATTGAATTCCATTCCATTCCATTCTACTCGGATTGATTCCATTCCATTCCATTCCATTCCATTCCATTCCATTCCATTCCATTCCATTCCATTCCATTGCGTTCCATTCGATTCGATTCCATTCCATTCCATTCCATTCCATTCCAATCCATTCCATTCTACTTGGGTTGATTCCATTCCATTCCATTCCATTCCATTCGATTCCATTCCATTCGATTCCATTCCATTCCATTCCATTCCATTCCATTCCATTCCATTCCATTCCATTCCATTCCATTCGATTCCATTCTGTTCTACTCGGGTTGATTCCACTCCATTCCATTCCATTCCATTCCAATCTATTCCATTCCATTCCATTCTATTCCATTCGTTTCCATTCCATTCCATTTCATTTTATTCCATTACATTCCATTCCATTCTATTCCATTGAATTCCATTCCATTCCATTCCATTCCATTCCATTCCATTCCATTCCATTCCATTCCGTTCTACTCGGGTTGATTCCACTCCATTCCATTCCATTCCATTCCATTCCATTCCACTCCGGTTGATCATTCCATTCCATTCCATTCCATTCCATTCCATTCCATTCCATTCCATTCCATTCCATTCCGTTCCATTCCGTTCCATTCCACTCGGGCTCATTCCATTCCATTCCATTCCACTCCATTCCATTCGATTCCATTCGATTCCATTCCATTCCATTCCATTCCATTCCAATCCATTCCATTCTACTCGGGTTGATGCCATTCCATTCCATTCCATTCCATTCCATTCCATTGCATTCCATTCGATTCCATTCGATTCCATTCCATTCGATTCCATTCGAGATCATTCGATTCCATTCCATCCCATTCCAATCCATTCCATTCCATTCCGTTCTACTCGGGTTGATTCCATTCCATTCCATTTCATTCCATTCCATTCCATTCCATTCCATTCGATTCCATTCGATTCCATTCCATTCCATTCCATTCCAATCCATTCCATTCTACTCGGGTTGATTCCATTCCATTCCATTCCATTCCATTCCATTCCATTCCATTCCATTCCATTCCATTCGATTCCACTCGATTCCATTCCATTCTTTCCATTCCATTCCAATCAATTCCATTCTACTCGGGTGGATTCCATTCCATTCCATTCCATTTCATTCCATTCCATTCCATTCCACTCCATTCGATTCCATTCCATTCCATTCCATTCCATTGCATTCCATTCCATTCCATTCCATTCCATTCCATTCCGTTCTAGTCGGGTTGATTCCATTCTATTCCATTCCATTCCATTCCATTCCACTCCATTCCATTCCATTCCATTCCATTCTATTCCATTCCATTCTACTCCATTGAATTCCATTCCATTCCATTCTATTCCATTCCATTCCATTCCTTTCCATTCCATTTAGTTCTACTCGGGTTGATTCCATTCCATTCCATTCCATTCCATTCCATTCCATTCCATTCCATTCCATTCCATTACTTTCCATTCCATTCCATTCCAATCCATTCCATTCTACTCGGGTTGACTCCATTCCATTCCATTCCATTCCATTCCATTCCATTCCATTATAATCCATTCCATTCCATTCGATTCCGTTCGATTCCATTCCATTGCATTCCATTCCATTCCATTCAATTCCATTCGATTCCATTCGATTCCATTCCATTCCATTCCATTCCAATCCATTCCATTCTACTCGGGTTGATTCCATTCCATTCCATTCCATTCCATTCCATTCCATTCCATTCCATTCCATTCCATTCCATTCTATTCCTTTCGATTCCATTCCATTCCATTAAATTCCATTCCATTCCATTCCATTCCATTCCATTCCATTCCATTCCATTCCATTCCATTGCATTCCGTTCTACTCGGGTTGATTCCACTCCATTCCATTCCATTCCATTCCAATATATACCATCCCATTCGATTCCATTCCATTCCATTCCATTCCATTCCATTCCATTCCATTCCATTCCATTCCATTCCATTCCGTTCTAGTCGGGTTGATTCCATTCTATTCCATTCCATTCCATTGATTCCATTCCATTCCATTCGATTCCATTCCATTCCATTCCATTCTATTCCTTTCCATTCTACTCCATTGAATTCCATTCCATTCCATTCAATTCCATTCCATTCCATCCCTTTCCATTCCATTTACTTCTACTCGGGTTGATTCCATTCCATTCCATTCCATTCCATTCCATTCCATTCCATTCAATTCCATTCCATTCCGTTACTTTCCATTCCATTCCATTCCAATCCATTCCATTCTACTCGGGTTGACTCCATTCCATTCCATTCCTTTCCATTCCATTATATTCCATTCTAATCCATTCGATTCCGTTCGATTCCATTCCATTCCATTCCATTCCATTCCATTGCATTCCATTCCATTCCATTCCATTCCATTCCGTTCTACTCGGGTTGATTCCATTCCATTCCTTTCCATTCCATTCCATTCCATTCCATTCCATTCCATTCCATTCCCTTCCATTCCATTCCATTCCAATCCATTCCATTCTACTCGGGTTGATTCCATTCCATTCCATTGCATTCGACTCCATTCGATTCCATTCGATTCCATTCCATTCCATTCCGTTCCATTCCATTCCATTCCATTCCATTCTATTCCATTGAATTCCATTCCATTCCATTCCATTCCATTCCATTCCATTCCATTCCATTCCATTCCATTCCATTCCATTCCATTCCGTTCTACTCGGGTTGATTCCATTCCATTCCATTCCATTCCATTCCATTCCATTCCATTCCATTCCATTCCATTCCATTCCATTCCAATCTATTCCATTCTATTCAATTCGATTCCATTCGATTCCATTCAATTCCATTCAATTCCATTCCATTCCATTCCAATCCATTCCATTCTACTCGGGTTGATTCCATTCCATTCCATTCCATTCCATTCCATTCCATTCCATTCCATTCCATTCCATTCCATTCCATTCCATTCGATTCCATTCCATTCCATTCCATTCCATTCCATTCCATTCCATTCCATTCCATTCCAATCTATTCCATTCGATTCCATTCCATTCCATTCCATTCCATTCCATTCCATTCCATTCCAATCCATTCCATTCTACTCGTGTTGATTCCCTTCCATTCCATTCCACTCCATTCCATTCCATTCCATTCCATTCCATTCCATTCCATTCCATTCCATTCCATTCCATTCCATTCCATTCCGTTCTACTCGGGTTGATTCCATTCTATTCCATTACATTCCATTCGATTCCATTCGATTCCATTCGATTCCTTTCCATTCCATTTCATTCCATTCCATTCCATTCCATTCTATTCCATTCCATTCCATTCCATTCCATTCCATTCCATTCCATTCCAATCCATTCCCTTCCGTTCTATTCGGGTTGATTCCATTCCATTCCATTCCATTCCATTCCATTCCATTCCATTCCATTCCATTCCATTCCATTCCATTCTATTGCATTCCATTCGATTCCATTTGATTCCATTCCATTCCATTCCATTCCATTCCATTCCATTCCATTCCATTCCATTCTATTCCATTCCATTCCATTCTGTTCCATTCTATTCCATTCCATTCCATTCCGTTCCACTCGGGTTGATTCCATTCTATTCCATTCCATTCCATTCGATTCCATTCGATATCATTCGATTCCATTCCATTCCATTCCATTCCATTCCATTCCATTCTATTCCATTCCATTCCATTCCATTCCATTCCATTCTATTCCATTCCATTCCATTCCGTTCTACTCGGGTTGATTCCATTCCATTCCATTTCATTCCATTCCATTCCATTCCATTCCATTCGATTCCATTCGATTCCATTCCATTCCATTCCATTCCAATCCATTCCATTCTACTCGGGTTGATTCCATTCCATTCCATTCCATTCCATTCCATTCCATTCCATTCCACTCGATTCCATTCCATTCCATTCCATTCCATTCCAATCCATTCCATTCTACTCGGGTGGATTCCATTCCATTCCATTCTTTTCCATTCCATTCCATTCCATTCCATTCCATTACATTCCATACGGTTCCATTCCATTCCATTCCATTCCATTCCATTCCATTCCATTCCATTCCATTCCTTTCTAATCGGGTTGATTCCATTCTATTCCATTCCATTCCATTCCATTCCATTCAATTCCATTCCATTCCATTCCATTCCATTCCATTCTATTCCATTCCATTCTACTCCATTGAATTCCATTCCATTCCATTCTATTCCATTCCATTCCATTCCTTTCCATTCCATTTAGTTCTACTCGGGTTGATTCCATTCCATTCCATTCCATTCCATTCCATTCCATTCCATTCCATTCCATTCCATTCCATTCCATTACTTTCCATTCCATTCCATTCCAATCCATTCCATTCTACTCGGGTTGACTCCATTCCATTCCATTCCATTCCATTCCATTCCATTCCATTCCATTATAATCCATTCCATTCCATTCGATTCCGTTCGATTCCTTTCCATTGCATTCCATTCCATTCCATTCAATTCCATTCGATTCCATTCGATTCCATTCCATTCCATTCCATTCCAATCCATTCCATTCTACTCGGGTTGATTCCATTCCATTCCATTCCATTCCATTCCATTCCATTCCATTCCATTCCATTCCATTCTATTCCTTTCGATTCCATTCCATTCCATTAAATTCCATTCCATTCCATTCCATTCCATTCCATTCCATTCCATTCCATTCCATTCCATTGCATTCCGTTCTACTCGGGTTGATTCCACTCCATTCCATTCCATTCCATTCCATTATATACCATCCCATTCGATTCCATTCCATTCCATTCCATTCCATTCCATTCCATTCCATTCCATTCCATTCCATTCCATTCCATTCCATTCCATTCCGTTCTAGTCGGGTTGATTCCATTCTATTCCATTCCATTCCATTGATTCCATTCCATTCCATTCGATTCCATTCCATTCCATTCCATTCTATTCCATTCCATTCTACTCCATTGAATTCCATTCCATTCCATTCAATTCCATTCCATTCCATCCCTTTCCATTCCATTTACTTCTACTCGGGTTGATTCCATTCCATTCCATTCCATTCCATTCCATTCCATTCCATTCAATTCCATTCCATTCCGTTACTTTCCATTCCATTCCATTCCAATCCATTCCATTCTACTCGGGTTGACTCCATTCCATTCCATTCCTTTCCATTCCATTATATTCCATTCTAATCCATTCGATTCCGTTCGATTCCATTCCATTCCATTCCATTCCATTCCATTGCATTCCATTCCATTCCATTCCATTCCATTCCGTTCTACTCGGGTTGATTCCATTCCATTCCTTTCCATTCCATTCCATTCCATTCCATTCCATTCCATTCCATTCCATTCCATTCCATTCCCTTCCATTCCATTCCATTCCAATCCATTCCATTCTACTCGGGTTGATTCCATTCCATTCCATTGCATTCGACTCCATTCGATTCCATTCGATTCCATTCCATTCCATTCCGTTCCATTCCATTCCATTCCATTCCATTCTATTCCATTGAATTCCTTTCCATTCCATTCCATTCCATTCCATTCCATTCCATTCCATTCCGTTCTACTCGGGTTGATTCCATTCCATTCCATTCCATTCCATTCCATTCCATTCCATTCCATTCCAATCTATTCCATTCTATTCAATTCGATTCCTTTCGATTCCATTCAATTCCATTCAATTCCATTCCATTCCATTCCAATCCATTCCATTCTACTCGGGTTGATTCCATTCCATTCCATTCCATTCCATTCCATTCCATTCCATTCCATTCCATTCCATTCCATTCCATTCGATTCCATTCGATTCCATTCCATTCCATTCCATTCCATTCCATTCCATTCCATTCCATTCCATTCCAATCTATTCCATTCGATTCCATTCCATTCCATTCCATTCCATTCCATTCCATTCCATTCCAATCCATTCCATTCTACTCGTGTTGATTCCCTTCCATTCCATTCCACTCCATTCCATTCCATTCCATTCCATTCCATTCCATTCCATTCCATTCCATTCCATTCCATTCCATTCCATTCCATTCCATTCCATTCCGTTCTACTCGGGTTGATTCCATTCTATTCCATTACATTCCATTCGATTCCATTCGATTCCATTCGATTCCTTTCCATTCCATTCCATTCCATTCCATTCCATTCCATTCCATTCCATTCTATTCCATTCCATTCCATTCCATTCCATTCCATTCCATTCCATTCCATTCCAATCCATTCCCTTCCGTTCTATTCGGGTTGATTCCATTCCATTCCATTCCATTCCATTCCATTCCATTCCATTCCATTCCATTCCATTCCATTCCATTCCATTCCATTCTATTGCATTCCATTCGATTCCATTTGATTCCATTCCATTCCATTCCATTCCATTCCATTCCATTCCATTCCATTCCATTCTATTCCATTCCATTCCATTCTGTTCCATTCTATTCCATTCCATTCCATTCCGTTCCACTCGGGTTGATTCCATTCTATTCCATTCCATTCCATTCGATTCCATTCGATATCATTCGATTCCATTCGATTCCATTCCATTCCATTCCATTCCATTCCATTCCATTCCATTCCATTCCATTCCATTCCATTCTGTTCTACTCGGGTTGATTCCACTCCATTCCATTCCATTCCATTCCATTCTATTCCATTCCATTCCATTCGATTCCATTCCATTCCATTCCATTCCATTCCCTTCCATTCCATTCTATTCCATTGAATTCCATTCCATTCCATTCCATTCCATTCCATTCCATTCCATTCCGTTCTACTCTGATTGACTCCATTCCATTCCATTCCATTCCATTCCATTCCATTCCATTCCATTCCATTCCATTTCATTCCATTCCATTTCATTCCAATACATTCCATTCTACTCTGGTTGATTCCATTCCATTCCATTCCATTCCATTCCATTCCATTCCATTCCATTCGTCTCCATTCGATTCCATTCGATTCCATTCCATTCTATTCCATTGAATTCCATTCCATTCCATTCCATTCCATTCCATTCCATTCCATTCCATTCCATTCCATTCCTTTCCATTCCATTCCATTCCATTCCATTCCATTCTACTCGGGTTGATTCCATTCCATTCCATTCCATTCCATTCCATTCCATTCCACTCCATTCCATTCGATTCCATTCGATTCCATTCCATTCCATTCCATTCCATTCCAATCCATTCCATTCTACTCGGGTTGATGCCATTCCATTCCATTCCATTCCATTCAATTCCATTGCATTCCATTCGATTCCATTCGATTCCATTCCATTCGATTCCATTCGAGATCATTCGATTCCATTCCATCCCATTCCAATCCATTCCATTCCATTCCGTTCTACTCGGGTTGATTCCATTCCATTCCATTTCATTCCATTCCATTCCATTCCATTCCATTCGATTCCATTCGATTCCATTCCATTCCATTCCATTCCAATCCATTCCATTCTACTCGGGTTGATTCCATTCCATTCCATTCCATTCCATTCCATTCCATTCCATTCCATTCCATTCCATTCCATTCGATTCCACTCGATTCCATTCCATTCTTTCCATTCCATTCCAATCCATTCCATTCTACTCGGGTGGATTCCATTCCATTCCATTCCATTTCATTCCATTCCATTCCATTCCACTCCATTCGATTCCATTCCATTCCATTCCATTCCATTGCATTCCATTCCATTCCATTCCATTCCATTCCATTCCGTTCTAGTCGGGTTGATTCCATTCTATTCCATTCCATTCCATTCCATTCCACTCCATTCCATTCCATTCCATTCCATTCTATTCCATTCCATTCTACTCCATTGAATTCCATTCCATTCCATTCTATTCCATTCCATTCCATTCCTTTCCATTCCATTTAGTTCTACTCGGGTTGATTCCATTCCATTCCATTCCATTCCATTCCATTCCATTCCATTACTTTCCATTCCATTCCATTCCAATCCATTCCATTCTACTCGGGTTGACTCCATTCCATTCCATTCCATTCCATTCCATTCCATTCCATTATAATCCATTCCATTCCATTCGATTCCGTTCGATTCCATTCCACTGCATTCCATTCCATTCCATTCAATTCCATTCGATTCCATTCGATTCCATTCCATTCCATTCCATTCCAATCCATTCCATTCTACTCGGGTTGATTCCATTCCATTCCATTCCATTCCATTCCATTCCATTCCATTCCATTCCATTCCATTCCATTCCATTCTATTCCTTTCGATTCCATTCCATTCCATTAAATTCCATTCCATTCCATTCCATTCCATTCCATTCCATTCCATTCCATTGCATTCCGTTCTACTCGGGTTGATTCCACTCCATTCCATTCCATTCCATTCCATTATATACCATCCCATTCGATTCCATTCCATTCCATTCCATTCCATTCCATTCCATTCCATTCCATTCCATTCCATTCCATTCCGTTCTAGTCGGGTTGATTCCATTCTATTCCATTCCATTC
Source organism: Gorilla gorilla gorilla (assembly GCF_029281585.2). Classification (NCBI taxonomy): domain Eukaryota; kingdom Metazoa; phylum Chordata; class Mammalia; order Primates; family Hominidae; genus Gorilla; species Gorilla gorilla. The sequence goes on from NC_073241.2 coordinate 3,911,965, forward strand.
CATTGATTCCATTCCATTCCATTCGATTCCATTCCATTCCATTCCATTCTATTCCATTCCATTCTACTCCATTGAATTCCATTCCATTCCATTCAATTCCATTCCATTCCATCCCTTTCCATTCCATTTACTTCTACTCGGGTTGATTCCATTCCATTCCATTCCATTCCATTCCATTCCATTCCATTCAATTCCATTCCATTCCGTTACTTTCCATTCCATTCCATTCCAATCCATTCCATTCTACTCGGGTTGACTCCATTCCATTCCATTCCTTTCCATTCCATTATATTCCATTCTAATCCATTCGATTCCGTTCGATTCCATTCCATTCCATTCCATTCCATTCCATTGCATTCCATTCCATTCCATTCCATTCCATTCCGTTCTACTCGGGTTGATTCCATTCCATTCCTTTCCATTCCATTCCATTCCATTCCATTCCATTCCATTCCATTCCATTCCATTCCCTTCCATTCCATTCCATTCCAATCCATTCCATTCTACTCGCGTTGATTCCATTCCATTCCATTGCATTCGACTCCATTCGATTCCATTCGATTCCATTCCAGTCCATTCCGTTCCATTCCATTCCATTCCATTCCATTCTATTCCATTGAATTCCATTCCATTCCATTCCATTCCATTCCATTCCATTCCATTCCATTCCATTCCATTCCATTCCATTCCATTCCATTCCGTTCTACTCGGGTTGATTCCATTCCATTCCATTCCATTCCATTCCATTCCATTCCATTCCATTCCAATCTATTCCATTCTATTCAATTCGATTCCATTCGATTCCATTCAATTCCATTCAATTCCATTCCATTCCATTCCAATCCATTCCATTCTACTCGGGTTGATTCCATTCCATTCCATTCCATTCCATTCCATTCCATTCCATTCCATTCCATTCCATTCCATTCCATTCCATTCCATTCCATTCCATTCCATTCCATTCCATTCCATTCCAATCTATTCCATTCGATTCCATTCCATTCCATTCCATTCCATTCCATTCCATTCCATTCCAATCCATTCCATTCTACTCGTGTTGATTCCCTTCCATTCCATTCCACTCAATTCCATTCCATTCCATTCCATTCCATTCCATTCCATTCCATTCCATTCCATTCCATTCCATTCCGTTCTACTCGGGTTGATTCCATTCTATTCCATTACATTCCATTCGATTCCATTCAATTCCATTCGATTCCTTTCCATTCCATTCCATTCCATTCCATTCCATTCCATTCTATTCCATTCCATTCCATTCCATTCCATTCCATTCCATTCCATTCCATTCCATTCCATTCCATTCTATTGCATTCCATTCGATTCCATTTGATTCCATTCCATTCCATTCCATTCCATTCCATTCCATTCCATTCCATTCCATTCTATTCCATTCCATTCCATTCTGTTCCATTCTATTCCATTCCATTCCATTCCGTTCCACTCGGGTTGATTCCATTCTATTCCATTCCATTCCATTCGATTCCATTCGATATCATTCGATTCCATTCCATTCCATTCCATTCCATTCCATTCCATTCCATTCCATTCCATTCTATTCCATTCCATTCCATTCCATTCCATTCCATTCTATTCCATTCCATTCCATTCCGTTCTACTCGGGTTGATTCCATTCCATTCCATTTCATTCCATTCCATTCCATTCCATTCCATTCGATTCCATTCGATTCCTTTCCATTCCATTCCATTCCAATCCATTCCATTCTACTCGGGTTGATTCCATTCCATTCCATTCCATTCCATTCCATTCCATTCCACTCGATTCCATTCCATTCCATTCCATTAAATTCCAATCCATTCCATTCTACTCGGGTGGATTCCATTCCATTCCATTCTTTTCCATTCCATTCCATTCCATTCCATTCCATTCCATTACATTCCATACGGTTCCATTCCATTCCATTCCATTCCTTTCCATTCCATTCCATTCCATTCCATTCCATTCCATTCCATTCCGTTCTAATCGGGTTGATTCCATTCTATTCCATTCCATTCCATTCCATTCCATTCAATTCCATTCCATTCCATTCCATTCCATTCCATTCTATTCCATTCCATTCTACTCCATTGAATTCCATTCCATTCCATTCTATTCCATTCCATTCCATTCCTTTCCATTCCATTTAGTTCTACTCGGGTTGATTCCGTTCCATTCCATTCCATTCCTTTCCATTCCATTCCAATCCATTCCATTCCATTACTTTCCATTCCATTCCATTCCAATCCATTCCATTCTACTCGGGTTGACTCCATTCCATTCCATTCCATTACATTACATTCCATTATATTCCATTCCATTCCATTCGATTCCGTTCGATTCCATTCCATTCCATTCCATTCCATTCCATTCCATTCGATTCCATTCCATTCCATTCGATTCCATTCCATTCCATTCCATTCCATTCCATTCCATTCCAATCCATTCCATTCTACTCGGGTTGATTCAATTTCATTCCATTCCATTCCATTCCATTCCATTCCATTCCATTCCTTTCGATTCCATTCCTTTCCATTCCATTCCATTCCATTCCATTCCATTCCATTCCATTCCATTCCGTTCTACTCGGGTTGATTCCACTCCATTCCATTCCATTCCATTCGATTCCATTCCATTCCATTCCATTCCAATCCATTCCATTCTACTCGGGTTGATTCCATTCCATTCCATTCCATTCCATTCCATTCCATTCCATTCCATTCCATTCCATTCCATTCCATTCTATTCCTTTCGATTCCATTCCATTCCATTAAATTCCATTCCATTCCATTCCATTCCATTCCATTCCATTCCATTCCATTCCATTCCATTCCATTCCATTCCGTTCTACTCGGGTTGATTCCACTCCATTCCATTCCATTCCATTCCATTATATACCATCCCATTCGATTTCATTCCATTCCATTCCATTCCATTCCATTCCATTCCATTCCATTCCATTCCATTCCGTTCTAGTCGGGTTGATTCCATTCTATTCCATTCCATTCCATTCCATTCCATTCGATTCCATTCCATTCCATTCCATTCTATTCCATTCCATTCTACTCCATTGAATTCCATTCCATTCCATTCAATTCCATTCCATTCCATCCCTTTCCATTCCATTTAGTTCTACTCGGGTTGATTCCATTCCATTCCGTTCCATTCCATTCCATTCCATTCCATTCAATTCCATTCCATTCCGTTACTTTCCATTCCATTCCATTCAAATCCATTCCATTCTACTCGGGTTGACTCCATTCCATTCCATTCCTTTCCATTCCATTATATTCCATTCTAATCCATTCGATTCCGTTCGATTCCATTCCATTCCATTCCATTCCATTCCATTGCATTCCATTCCATTCCATTCCATTCCATTCCGTTCTACTCGGGTTGATTCCATTCCATTCCTTTCCATTCCATTCCATTCCATTCCATTCCATTCCATTCCATTCCATTCCATTCCCTTCCATTCCATTCCATTCCAATCCATTCCATTCTACTCGGGTTGATTCCATTCCATTCCATTGCATTCGACTAAATTCGATTCCATTCGATTCCATTCCATTCCATTCCGTTCCATTCCATTCCATTCCATTCCATTCTATTCCATTGAATTCCATTCCATTCCATTCCATTCCATTCCATTCCATTCCATTCCATTCCATTCCATTCCATTCCATTCCATTCCGTTCTACTCGGGTTGATTCCATTCCATTCCATTCCATTCCATTCCATTCCATTCCATTCCATTCCATTCCATTCCAATCTATTCCATTGTATTCAATTCGATTCCATTCGATTCCATTCAATTCCATTCAATTCCATTCCATTCCATTCCAATCCATTCCATTCTACTCGGGTTGATTCCATTCCATTCCATTCCATTCCATTCCATTCCATTCCATTCCATTCCATTCCATTCCATTCCATTCGATTCCATTCGATTCCATTCCATTCCATTCCATTCCATTCCATTCCATTCCATTCCATTCCAATCTATTCCATTCGATTCGATTCCATTCCATTCCATTCCATTCCATTCCATTCCAATCCATTCCATTCTACTCGTGTTGATTCCCTTCCATTCCATTCCACTCCATTCCATTCCATTCCATTCCATTCCATTCCATTCCATTCCATTCCGTTCTACTCGGGTTGATTCCATTCTATTCCATTACATTCCATTCGATTCCATTCGATTCCATTCGATTCCTTTCCATTCCATTCCATTCCATTCCATTCCATTCCATTCCATTCTATTCCATTCCATTCCATTCCATTCCATTCCATTCCATTCCATTCCAATCCATTCCCTTCCGTTCTATTCGGGTTGATTCCATTCCATTCCATTCCATTCCATTCCATTCCATTCCATTCCATTCCATTCCATTCCATTCTATTGCATTCCATTCGATTCCATTCGATTCCATTCCATTCCATTCCATTCCATTCCATTCCATTCCATTCCATTCCATTCTATTCCATTCCATTCCATTCTGTTCCATTCTATTCCATTCCATTCCATTCCGTTCCACTCGGGTTGATTCCATTCTATTCCATTCCATTCCATTCGATTCCATTCGATATCATTCGATTCCTTTCCATTCCATTCCATTCCATTCCATTCCATTCCATTCCATTCTATTCCATTCCATTCCATTCCATTCCATTCCATTCTATTCCATTCCATTCCATTCCGTTCTACTCGGGTTGATTCCATTCCATTCCATTTCATTCCATTCCATTCCATTCCATTCCATTCCATTCCATTCGATTCCATTAAATTCCATTCCATTCCAATCCATTCCATTCTACTCGGGTTGATTCCATTCCATTCCATTCCATTCCATTCCATTCCATTCCATTCCATTCCATTCCATTCCATTCCACTCGACTCCATTCCATTCCATTCCATTCCATTCCAATCCATTCCATTCTACTCGGGTGGATTCCATTCCATTCCATTCTTTTCCATTCCATTCCATTCCATTCCATTCCATTCCATTCCATTCGGTTCCATTCCATTCCATTCCATTCCATTCCATTCCATTCCATTCCATTCCATTCCATTCCATTCCGTTCTAATCGGGTTGATTCCATTCTATTCCATTCCATTCCATTCCATTCCATTCAATTCCATTCCATTCCATTCCATTCCATTCCATTCTATTCCATTCCATTCTACTCCATTGAATTCCATTCCATTCCATTCTATTCCATTCCATTCCATTCCTTTCCATTCCATTTAGTTCTACTCGGGTTGATTCCATTCCATTCCATTCCATTCCTTTCCATTCCATTCCAATCCATTCCATTCCATTACTTTCCATTCCATTCCATTCCAATCCATTCCATTCTACTCGGGTTGACTCCATTCCATTCCATTCCATTACATTACATTCCATTATATTCCATTCCATTCCATTCGATTCCGTTCGATTCCATTCCATTCCATTCCATTCCATTCCATTCCATTCCATTCCATTCGATTCCATTCCATTCCATTCGATTCCATTCCATTCCATTCCATTCCATTCCATTCCATTCCAATCCATTCCATTCTACTCGGGTTGATTCAATTCCATTCCATTCCATTCCATTCCATTCCATTCCATTCCATTCCTTTCGATTCCATTCCTTTCCATTCCATTCCATTCCATTCCATTCCATTCCATTCCATTACATTCCATTCCGTTCTACTCGGGTTGATTCCACTCCATTCCATTCCATTCCATTCCATTCCATTCCATTCCATTCCATTCCATTCCATTCCTTTCCATTCCAACCCATTCCGTTCTACTCGGGTTGATTCCATTCCATTCCATTGAATTCCATTCCATTCCATTCCATTCCATTCCATTCCATTCCATTCCATTCCATTCCATTCCATTCCATTCCATTCCAAACCATTCCATTCTACTCGGGTTCATCATTCCATTCCATTCCATTCCATTCCATTCCACTCGGGTTCATTCCATTCCATTCCATTCCATTCCATTCCATTCCATTCCATTCCACTCGGGTGCATTCCATTCCATTCCATTCTATTCCATTCCATTCCATTCCATTCCGTTCTGCTCAGGTTGATTTCCATTCCATTCCATTCCATTCCATTCCATTCCATTCCATTCCATTCCATTCCATTCCATTCCATTCCATTCCATTCCATTCCATTCCGTTCTACTCGGCTTGAATCCATTGAGTTCCGTTCCGTTCCTTTCCGTCCCGACACGTCCCGTCCCGTCCCGTCCCGTCCCGTCCCGTCCCGTGCCGTTTTACTCGGGTTGATTCCTTTCCATTCCGTTCCGCTCGTTTCCGTTACGTTCCATTCCGTTCCACGCGGGTTGGTTCAATTCCATTCTATTCTATTCTATTCCTTTCCCTTCCATTCCATTCCATTCCATTCCATTCTACTCGGGTTGATTCCATGCCATTCCGTTCCGCTCCATTCCGTTCCACGCGGGTTGGTTCAATTCCATTCTATTCTATTCTATTCCTTTCCCTTCCATTCCATTCCATTCCATTCCATTCTACTCGGGTTGATTCCATGCCATTCCGTTCCGTTCCATTCCGTCCCATCCCGACCCGTCCCATCCCGTCCCGTCCCGTCCCATCCCGTTCCGTTCCACATGGGTTGATTCAATTCCTTTCGGTTACATTGAATTCCATTCCATTCCATTCTACTCGGATTGATTCCATTCCATTCCATTCCATTCCATTCCATTGCATTCCATTGCATTCCATTCCATTCCATTCCATTGCGTTCCATTCGATTCGATTCCATTCCATTCCTTTCCATTCCATTCCAATCCATTCCATTCTACTTGGGTTGATTCCATTCCATTCCATTCCATTCCATTCGATTCCATTCAATTCCATTCCATTCCATTCCATTCCATTCCATTCCATTCCATTCCATTCCATTCCATTCCATTCCACTCGATTCCATTCCATTCCATTCCATTCCATTCCAATCTATTCCATTCGATTCCATTCCATTCCATTCCATTCCATTCCATTCCATTCCATTCCACTCGATTCCATTCCATTCCATTCCATTCCATTCCAATCTATTCCATTCGATTCCATTCCATTCCATTCCATTCCATTCCATTCCATTCCATTCCATTCCATTCCATTCCAATCTATTCCATTCGATTCCATTCCATTCCATTCCATCCCATTCCATTCCATTCCATTCCAATCCATTCCATTCTACTCGTGTTGATTCCCTTCCATTCCATTCCACTCCATTCCATTCCATTCCATTCCATTCCATTCCATTCCATTCCATTCCATTCCATTCCATTCCATTCCATTCCATTCCGTTCTACTCGGGTTGATTCCATTCTATTCCATTACATTCCATTCGATTCCATTCGATTCCATTCGATTCCTTTCCATTCCATTCCATTCCATTCCATTCCATTCCATTCTATTCCATTCCATTCCATTCCATTCCATTCCATTCCATTCCAATCCATTCCCTTCCGTTCTATTCGGGTTGATTCCATTCCATTCCATTCCATTCCATTCCATTCCATTCCATTCCATTCCATTCTATTGCATTCCATTCGATTCCATTCGATTCCATTCCATTCCATTCCATTCCATTCCATTCCATTCCATTCCATTCCATTCTATTCCATTCCATTCCATTCTGTTCCATTCTATTCCATTCCATTCCATTCCGTTCCACTCGGGTTGATTCCATTCTATTCCATTCCATTCCATTCAATTCCATTCGATATCATTCGATTCCATTCCATTCCATTCCATTCCATTCCATTCCATTCCATTCTATTCCATTCCATTCCATTCCATTCCATTCCATTCTATTCCATTCCATTCCATTCCGTTCTACTCGGGTTGATTCCATTCCATTCCATTTCATTCCATTCCATTCCATTCCATTCCATTCGATTCCATTCGATTCCATTCCATTCCATTCCATTCCAATCCATTCCATTCTACTCGGGTTGATTCCATTCCATTCCATTCCATTCCATTCCATTCCATTCCATTCCATTCCATTCCATTCCATTCCACTCGATTCCATTCCATTCCATTCCATTCCATTCCAATCCATTCCATTCTACTCGGGTGGATTCCATTCCATTCCATTCTTTTCCATTCCATTCCATTCCATTCCATTCCATTACATTCCATTCGGTTCCATTCCATTCCATTCCATTCCATTCCATTCCATTCCATTCCATTCCATTCCATTCCGTTCTAATCGGGTTGATTCCATTCTATTCCATTCCATTCCATTCCATTCCATTCAATTCCATTCCATTCCATTCCATTCCATTCCATTCTATTCCATTCCATTCTACTCCATTGAATTCCATTCCATTCCATTCTATTCCATTCCATTCCATTCCTTTCCATTCCATTTAGTTCTACTCGGGTTGATTCCATTCCATTCCATTCCATTCCTTTCCATTCCATTCCAATCCATTCCATTCCATTACTTTCCATTCCATTCCATTCCAATCCATTCCATTCTACTCGGGTTGACTCCATTCCATTCCATTCCATTACATTACATTCCATTATATTCCATTCCATTCCATTCGATTCCGTTTGATTCCATTCCATTCCATTCCATTCCATTCCATTCCATTCCATTCGATTCCATTCCATTCCATTCGATTCCATTCCATTCCATTCCGTTCCATTCCAATCCATTTCATTCTACTCGGGTTGATTCAATTCCATTCCATTCCATTCCATTCCATTCCATTCCATTCCATTCCATTCCATTCCTTTCGATTCCATTCCTTTCCATTCCATTCCATTCCATTCCATTCCATTCCATTCCATTCCATTCCATTCCATTCCGTTCTACTCGGGTTGATTCCATTCCATTCCATTCCATTCCATTCCATTCCATTCCATTCCACTCCATTCCATTCGATTCCATTCGATTCCATTCCATTCCATTCCATTCCATTCCAATCCATTCCATTCTACTCGGGTTGATGCCATTCCATTCCATTCCATTCCATTCCATTCCATTGCATTCCATTCGATTCCATTCGATTCCATTCCATTCGATTCCATTCGAGATCATTCGATTCCATTCCATCCCATTCCAATCCATTTCATTCCATTCCGTTCTACTCGGGTTGATTCCATTCCATTCCATTTCATTCCATTCCATTCCATTCCATTCCATTCGATTCCATTCGATTCCATTCCATTCCATTCCATTCCAATCCATTCCATTCTACTCGGATTGATTCCATTCCATTCCATTCCATTCCATTCCATTCCATTCCATTCCATTCCATTCCATTCGATTCCACTCGATTCCATTCCATTCTTTCCATTCCATTCCAATCCATTCCATTCTACTCGGGTGGATTCCATTCCATTCCATTCCATTCCATTCCATTCCATTCCATTCCACTCCATTCGATTCCATTCCATTCCATTCCATTCCATTCCATTCCATTCCATTCCATTCCATTCCATTCCGTTCTAGTCGGGTTGATTCCATTCTATTCCATTCCATTCCATTCCATTCCACTCCATTCCATTCCATTCCATTCCATTCTATTCCATTCGATTCTACTCCATTGAATTCCAATCCATTCCATTCTATTCCATTCCATTCCATTCCTTTCCATTCCATTTAGTTCTACTCGGGTTGATTCCATTCCATTCCATTCCATTCCATTCCATTCCATTCCATTCCATTCCATTCCATTCCATTCCATTACTTTCCATTCCATTCCATTCCAATCCATTCCATTCTACTCGGGTTGACTCCATTCTATTCCGTTCCATTCCATTCCATTCCATGCCATTATAATCCATTCCATTCCATTCGATTCCGTTCGATTCCATTCCATTCCATTCCATTCCATTCCATTCAATTCCATTCGATTCCATTCGATTCCATTCCATTCCATTCCATTCCAATCCATTCCATTCTACTCGGGTTGATTCCATTCCATTCCATTCCATTCCATTCCATTCCATTCCATTCCATTCCATTCCATTCCATTCCATTCTATTCCTTTCGATTCCATTCCATTCCATTAAATTCCATTCCATTCCATTCCATTCCATTCCATTCCATTCCATTCCATTCCATTCCATTGCATTCCGTTCTACTCGGGTTGATTCCACTCCATTCCATTCCATTCCATTCCATTATATACCATCCCATTCGATTCCATTCCATTCCATTCCATTCCATTCCATTCCATTCCATTCCATTCCATTCCATTCCATTCCATTCCATTCCATTCCGTTCTAGTCGGGTTGATTCCATTCTATTCCATTCCATTCCATTCCATTCCATTCCATTCCATTCGATTCCATTCCATTCCATTCCATTCTATTCCATTCCATTCTACTCCATTGAATTCCATTCCATTCCATTCAATTCCATTCCATTCCATCCCTTTCCATTCCATTTACTTCTACACGGGTTGATTCCATTCCATTCCATTCCATTCCATTCCATTCCATTCCATTATATTCCATTCTAATCCATTCGATTCCGTTCGATTCCATTCCATTCCATTCCATTCCATTCCATTGCATTCCATTCCATTCCATTCCATTCCATTCCGTTCTACTCGGGTTGATTCCATTCCATTCCTTTCCATTCCATTCCATTCCATTCCATTCCATTCCATTCCATTCCATTCCATTCCATTCCATTCCATTCCATTCCCTTCCATTCCATTCCATTCCAATCCATTCCATTCTACTCGGGTTGATTCCATTCCATTCCATTGCATTCGACTCCATTCGATTCCATTCGATTCCATTCCATTCCATTCCGTTCCATTCCATTCCATTCCATTCCTTTCTATTCCATTGAATTCCATTCCATTCCATTCCATTCCATTCCATTCCATTCCATTCCATTCCATTCCATTCCATTCCGTTCTACTCGGGTTGATTCCATTCCATTCCATTCCATTCCATTCCATTCCATTCCAATCTATTCCATTCTATTCAATTCGATTCCATTCGATTCCATTCAATTCCATTCAATTCCATTCCATTCCATTCCAATCCATTCCATTCTACTCGGGTTGATTCCATTCCATTCCATTCCATTCCATTCGATTCCATTCGATTCCATTCCATTCCATTCCATTCCATTCCATTCCATTCCATTCCATTCCATTCCATTCCAATCTATTCCATTCGATTCCATTCCATTCCATTCCATTCCATTCCATTCCATTCCATTCCAATCCATTCCATTCTACTCGTGTTGATTCCCTTCCATTCCATTCCACTCCATTCCATTCCATTCCATTCCATTCCATTCCATTCCATTCCAATCCATTCCATTCCATTCCATTCCATTCCATTCCGTTCTACTCGGGTTGATTCCATTCTATTCCATTACATTCCATTCGATTCCATTCGATTCCATTCGATTCCTTTCCATTCCATTCCATTCCATTCCATTCCATTCCGTTCTATTCCATTCCATTCCATTCCATTCCATTCCATTCCATTCCAATCCATTCCCTTCCGTTCTATTCGGGTTGATTCCATTCCATTCCATTCCATTCCATTCCATTCCATTCCACTCCATTCCATTCTATTGCATTCCATTCGATTCCATTTGATTCCATTCCATTCCATTCCATTCCATTCCATTCCATTCCATTCCATTCCATTCCATTCCATTCCATTCCATTCTATTCCATTCCATTCCATTCTGTTCCATTCTATTCCATTCCATTCCATTCCGTTCCACTCGGGTTGATTCCATTCTATTCCATTCCATTCCATTCGATTCCATTCGATATCATTCGATTCGATTCCATTCCATTCCATTCCATTCCATTCCATTCCATTCTATTCCATTCCATTCCATTCCATTCCATTCCATTCTATTCCATTCCATTCCATTCCGTTGTACTCGGGTTGATTCCATTCCATTCCATTTCATTCCATTCCATTCCATTCCATTCCATTCGATTCCATTCGATTCCATTCCATTCCATTCCATTCCAATCCATTCCATTCTACTCGGGTTGATTCCATTCCATTCCATTCCATTCCATTCCATTCCATTCCATTCCATTCCATTCCATTCCATTCCATTCCACTCGATTCCATTCCATTCCATTCCATTCCATTCCATTCCAATCCATTCCATTCTACTCGGGTGGATTCCATTCCATTCCATTCTTTTCCATTCCATTCCATTCCATTCCATTACATTACATTCCATTCGGTTCCATTCCATTCCATTCCATTCCATTCCATTCCATTCCATTCCGTTCTAATCGGGTTGATTCCATTCTATTCCATTCCATTCCATTCCATTCCATTCAATTCCATTCCATTCCATTCCATTCCATTCCATTCTATTCCATTCCATTCTACTCCATTGAATTCCATTCCATTCCATTCTATTCCATTCCATTCCATTCCTTTCCATTCCATTTAGTTCTACTCGGGTTGATTCCATTCCATTCCATTCCATTCCTTTCCATTCCATTCCAATCCATTCCATTCCATTACTTTCCATTCCATTCCATTCCAATCCATTCCATTCTACTCGGGTTGACTCCATTCCATTCCATTCCATTACATTACATTCCATTATATTCCATTCCATTCCATTCGATTCCGTTCGATTCCATTCCATTCCATTCCATTCCATTCCATTCCATTCCATTCCATTCCATTCGATTCCATTCCATTCCATTCGATTCCATTGCATTCCATTCCATTCCATTCCATTCCATTCCAATCCATTCCATTCTACTCGGGTTGATTCAATTCCATTCCATTCCATTCCATTCCTTTCGATTCCATTCCTTTCCATTCCATTCCATTCCATTCCATTCCATTCCATTCCATTCCATTCCATTCCGTTCTACTCGGGTTGATTCCACTCCATTCCATTCCATTCCATTCCATTCCATTCCATTCCATTCCATTCCATTCCTTTCCATTCCAACCAATTCCGTTCTACTCGGGTTGATTCCATTCCATTCCATTGAATTCCATTCCATTCCATGCCATTCCATGCCATTCCATTCCATTCCATTCCATTCGATTCCATTCCATTCCATTCCATTCCAAACCATTCCATTCTACTCGGGTTCATCATTCCATTCCATTCCATTCCATTCCATTCCACTCGGGTTCATTCCATTCCATTCCATTCCATTCCATTCCATTCCATTCCACTCGGGTGCATTCCATTCCATTCCATTCCATTCCATTCCATTCCATTCCATTCCGTTCTGCTCAGGTTGATTTCCATTCCATTCCATTCCATTCCATTCCATTCCATTCCATTCCATTCCATTCCATTCCATTCCATTCTATTCCTTTCGATTCCATTCCATTCCATTAAATTCCATTCCATTCCATTCCATTCCATTCGATTCCATTCCATTCCATTCCATTCCATTCCATTCCGTTCTACTAGGGTTGATTCCACTCCATTCCATTCCATTCCATTCCATTATATACCATCCCATTCGATTCCATTCCATTCCATTCCATTCCATTCCATTCCATTCCATTCTATTCCATTCCATTCCATTCCATTCCATTCCATTCCGTTCTAGTCGGGTTGATTCCATTCTATTCCATTCCATTCCATTCCATTCCATTCCATTCCATTCCATTCCATTCGATTCCATTCCATTCCATTCCATTCTATTCCATTCCATTCTATTCCATTCCATTCTACTCCATTGAATTCCATTCCATTCCATTCAATTCCATTCCATTCCATCCCTTTCCATTCCATTTAGTTCTACTCGGGTTGATTCCATTCCATTCCATTCCATTCCATTCCATTCCATTCCATTCCATTCCATTCCATTCCATTCCATTCCATTCTATTCCTTTCGATTCCATTCCATTCCATTAAATTCCATTCCATTCCATTCCATTCCATTCCATTCCATTCCATTCCATTCCATTCCGCTCTACTCGGGTTGATTCCACTCCATTCCATTCCATTCCATTCCATTATATACCATCCCATTCGATTCCATTCCATTCCATTCCATTCCATTCCATTCCATTCCATTCCATTCCATTCCATTCCATTCCGTTCTAGTCGGGTTGATTCCATTCTATTCCATTCCATTCCATTCCATTCCATTCCATTCCATTCGATTCCATTCCATTCCATTCCATTCTATTCCATTCCATTCTACTCCATTGAATTCCATTCCATTCCATTCAATTCCATTCCATTCCATCCCTTTCCATTCCATTTAGTTCTACTCGGGTTGATTCCATTCCATTCCATTCCATTCCATTCCATTCCATTCCATTATATTCCATTCTAATCCATTCGATTCCGTTCGATTCCATTCCATTCCATTCCATTCCATTCCATTGCATTCCATTCCATTCCATTCCATTCCATTCCGTTCTACTCGGGTTGATTCCATTCCATTCCTTTCCATTCCATTCCATTCCATTCCATTCCATTCCATTCCATTCCATTCCATTCCATTCCATTCCATTCCATTCCCTTCCATTCCATTCCATTCCAATCCATTCCATTCTACTCGGGTTGATTCCATTCCATTCCATTGCATTCGACTCCATTCGATTCCATTCGATTCCATTCCATTCCATTCCGTTCCATTCCATTCCATTCCATTCCTTTCTATTCCATTGAATTCCATTCCATTCCATTCCATTCCATTCCATTCCATTCCATTCCATTCCATTCCATTCCGTTCTACTCGGGTTGATTCCATTCCATTCCATTCCATTCCATTCCATTCCATTCCAATCTATTCCATTCTATTCAATTCGATTCCATTCGATTCCATTCAATTCCATTCAATTCCATTCCATTCCATTCCAATCCATTCCATTCTACTCGGGTTGATTCCATTCCATTCCATTCCATTCCATTCGATTCCATTCGATTCCATTCCATTCCATTCCATTCCATTCCATTCCATTCCATTCCATTCCATTCCAATCTATTCCATTCGATTCCATTCCATTCCATTCCATTCCATTCCATTCCATTCCATTCCAATCCATTCCATTCTACTCGTGTTGATTCCCTTCCATTCCATTCCACTCCATTCCATTCCATTCCATTCCATTCCATTCCATTCCATTCCAATCCATTCCATTCCATTCCATTCCATTCCATTCCGTTCTACTCGGGTTGATTCCATTCTATTCCATTACATTCCATTCGATTCCATTCGATTCCATTCGATTCCTTTCCATTCCATTCCATTCCATTCCATTCCATTCCGTTCTATTCCATTCCATTCCATTCCATTCCATTCCATTCCATTCCAATCCATTCCCTTCCGTTCTATTCGGGTTGATTCCATTCCATTCCATTCCATTCCATTCCATTCCATTCCACTCCATTCCATTCTATTGCATTCCATTCGATTCCATTTGATTCCATTCCATTCCATTCCATTCCATTCCATTCCATTCCATTCCATTCCATTCTATTCCATTCCATTCCATTCTGTTCCATTCTATTCCATTCCATTCCATTCCGTTCCACTCGGGTTGATTCCATTCTATTCCATTCCATTCCATTCGATTCCATTCGATATCATTCGATTCGATTCCATTCCATTCCATTCCATTCCATTCCATTCCATTCTATTCCATTCCATTCCATTCCATTCCATTCCATTCTATTCCATTCCATTCCATTCCGTTGTACTCGGGTTGATTCCATTCCATTCCATTTCATTCCATTCCATTCCATTCCATTCCATTCGATTCCATTCGATTCCATTCCATTCCATTCCATTCCAATCCATTCCATTCTACTCGGGTTGATTCCATTCCATTCCATTCCATTCCATTCCATTCCATTCCATTCCATTCCATTCCATTCCATTCCATTCCACTCGATTCCATTCCATTCCATTCCATTCCATTCCATTCCAATCCATTCCATTCTACTCGGGTGGATTCCATTCCATTCCATTCTTTTCCATTCCATTCCATTCCATTCCATTACATTACATTCCATTCGGTTCCATTCCATTCCATTCCATTCCATTCCATTCCATTCCATTCCGTTCTAATCGGGTTGATTCCATTCTATTCCATTCCATTCCATTCCATTCCATTCAATTCCATTCCATTCCATTCCATTCCATTCCATTCTATTCCATTCCATTCTACTCCATTGAATTCCATTCCATTCCATTCTATTCCATTCCATTCCATTCCTTTCCATTCCATTTAGTTCTACTCGGGTTGATTCCATTCCATTCCATTCCATTCCTTTCCATTCCATTCCAATCCATTCCATTCCATTACTTTCCATTCCATTCCATTCCAATCCATTCCATTCTACTCGGGTTGACTCCATTCCATTCCATTCCATTACATTACATTCCATTATATTCCATTCCATTCCATTCGATTCCGTTCGATTCCATTCCATTCCATTCCATTCCATTCCATTCCATTCCATTCCATTCCATTCGATTCCATTCCATTCCATTCGATTCCATTGCATTCCATTCCATTCCATTCCATTCCATTCCAATCCATTCCATTCTACTCGGGTTGATTCAATTCCATTCCATTCCATTCCATTCCTTTCGATTCCATTCCTTTCCATTCCATTCCATTCCATTCCATTCCATTCCATTCCATTCCATTCCATTCCGTTCTACTCGGGTTGATTCCACTCCATTCCATTCCATTCCATTCCATTCCATTCCATTCCATTCCATTCCATTCCTTTCCATTCCAACCAATTCCGTTCTACTCGGGTTGATTCCATTCCATTCCATTGAATTCCATTCCATTCCATGCCATTCCATGCCATTCCATTCCATTCCATTCCATTCGATTCCATTCCATTCCATTCCATTCCAAACCATTCCATTCTACTCGGGTTCATCATTCCATTCCATTCCATTCCATTCCATTCCACTCGGGTTCATTCCATTCCATTCCATTCCATTCCATTCCATTCCATTCCACTCGGGTGCATTCCATTCCATTCCATTCCATTCCATTCCATTCCATTCCATTCCGTTCTGCTCAGGTTGATTTCCATTCCATTCCATTCCATTCCATTCCATTCCATTCCATTCCATTCCATTCCATTCCATTCCATTCTATTCCTTTCGATTCCATTCCATTCCATTAAATTCCATTCCATTCCATTCCATTCCATTCGATTCCATTCCATTCCATTCCATTCCATTCCATTCCGTTCTACTAGGGTTGATTCCACTCCATTCCATTCCATTCCATTCCATTATATACCATCCCATTCGATTCCATTCCATTCCATTCCATTCCATTCCATTCCATTCCATTCTATTCCATTCCATTCCATTCCATTCCATTCCATTCCGTTCTAGTCGGGTTGATTCCATTCTATTCCATTCCATTCCATTCCATTCCATTCCATTCCATTCCATTCCATTCGATTCCATTCCATTCCATTCCATTCTATTCCATTCCATTCTATTCCATTCCATTCTACTCCATTGAATTCCATTCCATTCCATTCAATTCCATTCCATTCCATCCCTTTCCATTCCATTTAGTTCTACTCGGGTTGATTCCATTCCATTCCATTCCATTCCATTCCATTCCATTCCATTCCATTCCATTCCATTCCATTCCATTCCATTCTATTCCTTTCGATTCCATTCCATTCCATTAAATTCCATTCCATTCCATTCCATTCCATTCCATTCCATTCCATTCCATTCCATTCCGCTCTACTCGGGTTGATTCCACTCCATTCCATTCCATTCCATTCCATTATATACCATCCCATTCGATTCCATTCCATTCCATTCCATTCCATTCCATTCCATTCCATTCCATTCCATTCCATTCCATTCCGTTCTAGTCGGGTTGATTCCATTCTATTCCATTCCATTCCATTCCATTCCATTCCATTCCATTCGATTCCATTCCATTCCATTCCATTCTATTCCATTCCATTCTACTCCATTGAATTCCATTCCATTCCATTCAATTCCATTCCATTCCATCCCTTTCCATTCCATTTAGTTCTACTCGGGTTGATTCCATTCCATTCCATTCCATTCCATTCCATTCCATTCCATTCCATTCAATTCCATTGCATTCCGTTACTTTCCATTCCATTCCATTCCAATCCATTCCATTCTACTCGGGTTGACTCCATTCCATTCCATTCCTTTCCATTCCATTATATTCCATTCTAATCCATTCGATTCCGTTCGATTCCATTCCATTCCATTCCATTCCATTCCATTGCATTCCATTCCATTCCATTCCATTCCATTCCGTTCTACTCGGGTTGATTCCATTCCATTCCTTTCCATTCCATTCCATTCCATTCCATTCCATTCCATTCCATTCCATTCCCTTCCATTCCATTCCATTCCAATCCATTCCATTCTACTCGGGTTGATTCCATTCCATTCCATTGCATTCGACTCCATTCGATTCCATTCGATTCCATTCCATTCCATTCCGTTCCATTCCATTCCATTCCATTCCATTCTATTCCATTGAATTCCATTCCATTCCATTCCATTCCATTCCATTCCATTCCATTCCATTCCATTCCATTCCATTCCATTCCATTCCGTTCTACTCGGGTTGATTCCATTCCATTCCATTCCATTCCATTCCATTCCATTCCATTCCATTCCATTCCAATCTATTCCATTCTATTCAATTCGATTCCATTCGATTCCATTCAATTCCATTCAATTCCATTCCATTCCATTCCATTCCATTCGATTCCATTCCATTCCATTCGATTCCATTCGATTCCATTCCATTCCATTCCATTCCATTCCATTCCAATCCATGCCATTCTACTCGGGTTGATTCCATTCCATTCCATTCCATTCCATTCCATTCCATTCCATTCCATTCCATTCCATTCCATTCCTTTCGATTCCATTCCATTCCATTCCATTCCATTCCATTCCATTCCATTCCATTCCATTCCATTCCGTTCTACTCGGGTTGATTCCATTCCATTCCATTCCATTCCATTCCATTCCATTCGATTCCATTCGATTCCATTCCATTCCATTCCATTCCGTTCCATTCCATTCCATTTCAATCTATTCCATTCGATTCCATTCCATTCCATTCCATTCCATTCCATTCCAATCCATTCCATTCTACTCGTGTTGATTCCCTTCCATTCCATTCCACTCCATTCCATTCCATTCCATTCCATTCCATTCCATTCCATTCCATTCCATTCCATTCCATTCCATTCCATTCCATTCCATTCCATTCCATTCCGTTCTACTCGGGTTGATTCCATTCTATTCCATTACATTCCATTCGATTCCATTCGATTCCATTCGATTCCTTTCCATTCCATTCCATTCCATTCCATTCCATTCCATTCTATTCCATTCCATTCCATTCCATTCCATTCCATTCCATTCCAATCCATTCCCTTCCGTTCTATTCGGGTTGATTCTATTCCATTCCATTCCATTCCATTCCATTCCATTCCATTCCATTCCATTCCATTCTATTGCATTCCATTCGATTCCATTCGATTCCATTCCATTCCATTCCATTCCATTCCATTCCATTCCATTCCATTCCATTCCATTCTATTCCATTCCATTCCATTCTGTTCCATTCTATTCCATTCCATTCCATTCCGTTCCACTCGGGTTGATTCCATTCTATTCCATTCCATTCCATTCGATTCCATTCGATATCATTCGATTCCATTCCATTCCATTCCATTCCATTCCATTCCATTCCATTCCATTCTATTCCATTCCATTCCATTCCATTCCATTCCATTCTATTCCATTCCATTCCATTCCGTTCTACTCGGGTTGATTCCATTCCATTCCATTTCATTCCATTCCATTCCATTCCATTCGATTCCATTCGATTCCATTCCATTCCATTCCATTCCAATCCATTCCATTCTACTCGGGTTGATTCCATTGCATTCCATTCCATTCCATTCCATTCCATTCCATTCCATTCCATTCCACTCGATTCCATTCCATTCCATTCCATTCCATTCCAATCCATTCCATTCTACTCGGGTGGATTCCATTCCATTCCATTCTTTTCCATTCCATTCCATTCCATTCCATTACATTACATTCCATTCGGTTCCATTCCATTCCATTCCATTCCATTCCATTCCATTCCATTCCGTTCTAATCGGGTTGATTCCATTCTATTCCATTCCATTCCATTCCATTCCATTCAATTCCATTCCATTCCATTCCATTCCATTCCATTCTATTCCATTCCATTCTACTCCATTGAATTCCATTCCATTCCATTCTATTCCATTCCATTCCATTCCTTTCCATTCCATTTAGTTCTACTCGGGTTGATTCCATTCCATTCCATTCCATTCCTTTCCATTCCATTCCAATCCATTCCATTCCATTACTTTCCATTCCATTCCATTCCAATCCATTCCATTCTACTCGGGTTGACTCCATTCCATTCCATTCCATTACATTACATTCCATTATATTCCATTCCATTCCATTCGATTCCGTTCGATTCCATTCCATTCCATTCCATTCCATTCCATTCCATTCCATTCCATTCCATTCGATTCCATTCCATTCCATTCGATTCCATTGCATTCCATTCCATTCCATTCCATTCCATTCCAATCCATTCCATTCTACTCGGGTTGATTCAATTCCATTCCATTCCATTCCATTCCTTTCGATTCCATTCCTTTCCATTCCATTCCATTCCATTCCATTCCATTCCATTCCATTCCATTCCATTCCGTTCTACTCGGGTTGATTCCACTCCATTCCATTCCATTCCATTCCATTCCATTCCATTCCATTCCATTCCATTCCTTTCCATTCCAACCAATTCCGTTCTACTCGGGTTGATTCCATTCCATTCCATTGAATTCCATTCCATTCCATGCCATTCCATGCCATTCCATTCCATTCCATTCCATTCGATTCCATTCCATTCCATTCCATTCCAAACCATTCCATTCTACTCGGGTTCATCATTCCATTCCATTCCATTCCATTCCATTCCACTCGGGTTCATTCCATTCCATTCCATTCCATTCCATTCCATTCCATTCCACTCTGGTGCATTCCATTCCATTCCATTCCATTCCATTCCATTCCATTCCATTCCGTTCTGCTCAGGTTGATTTCCATTCCATTCCATTCCATTCCATTCCATTCCATTCCATTCCATTCCATTCCATTCCATTCCATTCCATTCCATTCCATTCCGTTCTCCTCGGCTTGAATCCATTGAGTTCCGTTCCGTTCCTTTCCGTCCCGACACGTCCCGTCCCGTCCCGTCCCGTCCCGTCCCGTCCCGTGCCGTTTTACTCGGGTTGATTCCTTTCCATTCCGTTCCGCTCGTTTCCGTTACGTTCCATTCCGTTCCACGCGGGTTGGTTCAATTCCATTCTATTCTATTCTATTCCTTTCCCTTCCATTCCATTCCATTCCATTCCATTCTACTCGGGTTGATTCCATGCCATTCCGTTCCGCTCCATTCCATTCCACGCGGGTTGGTTCAATTCCATTCTATTCTATTCTATTCCTTTCCCTTCCATTCCATTCCATTCCATTCCATTCTACTCGGGTTGATTCCATGCCATTCCGTTCCGTTCCATTCCGTCCCATTCCGACCCGTCCCATCCCGTCCCGTCCCGTCCCATCCCGTTCCGTTCCACATGGGTTGATTCAATTCCTTTCGGTTACATTGAATTCCATTCCATTCCATTCTACTCGGATTGATTCCATTCCATTCCATTCCATTCCATTCCATTCCATTCCATTCCATTCCATTCAATTCCATTCCATTGCGTTCCATTCGATTCGATTCCATTCCATTCCTTTCCATTCCATTCCAATCCATTCCATTCTACTTGGGTTGATTCCATTCCATTCCATTCCATTCCATTCCATTCCATTCAATTCCATTCCATTCCATTCCATTCCATTCCATTCCATTCCATTCCATTCCATTCCACTCGATTCCATTCCATTCCATTCCATTCCATTCCATTCCAATCCATTCCATTCTACTCGGGTGGATTCCATTCCATTCCATTCCTTTCCATTCCATTCCATTCCATTCCATTACATTCCATTCGGTTCCATTCCATTCCATTCCATTCCATTCCATTCCATTCCATTCCACTCGATTCCATTGCATTACATTCCATTCCATTCCAATCCATTCCATTCTACTCGGGTGGATTCCATTCCATTCCATTCTTTTCCATTCCATTCCATTCCATTCCATTACATTACATTCCATTCGGTTCCATTCCATTCCATTCCATTCCATTCCATTCCATTCCATTCCATTCCATTCCATTCCGTTCTAATCGGGTTGATTCCATTCTATTCCATTCCATTCCATTCCATTCCATTCAATTCCATTCCATTCCATTCCATTCCATTCCATTCTATTCCATTTCATTCTACTCCATTGAATTCCATTCCATTCCATTCTATTCCATTCCATTCCATTCCTTTCCATTCCATTTAGTTCTACTCGGGTTGATTCCATTCCATTCCATTCCATTCCTTTCCATTCCATTCCAATCCATTCCATTCCATTACTTTCCATTCCATTCCATTCCAATCCATTCCATTCTACTCGGGTTGACTCCATTCCATTCCATTCCATTACATTACATTCCATTATATTCCATTCCATTCCATTCGATTCCGTTCGATTCCATTCCATTCCATTCCATTCCATTCCATTCCATTCCATTCCATTCGATTCCATTCCATTCCATTCCATTCCATTCCATTCCATTCCAATCCATTCCATTCTACTCGGGTTGATTCAATTCCATTCCATTCCATTCCATTCCATTCCATTCCATTCCATTCCTTTCGATTCCATTCCTTTCCATTCCATTCCATTCCATTCCATTCCATTCCATTCCATTCCGTTCTACTCGGGTTGATTCCACTCCATTCCATTCCATTCCATTCCATTCCATTCCATTCCATTCCATTCCATTCCATTCCTTTCCATTCCAACCCATTCCGTTCTACTCGGGTTGATTCCATTCCATTCCATTGAATTCCATTCCATTCCAATCCATTCCATTCCATTCCATTCCATTCCATTCCATTCCATTCGATTCCATTCCATTCCATTCCATTCCAAACCATTCCATTCTACTCGGGTTCATCATTCCATTCCATTCCATTCCATTCCATTCCACTCGGGTTCATTCCATTCCATTCCATTCCATTCCATTCCATTCCTTTCCACTCGGGTGCATTCCATTCCATTCCATTCCATTCCATTCCATTCCATTCCATTCCGTTCTGCTCAGGTTGATTTCCATTCCATTCCATTCCATTCCATTCCATTCCATTCCATTCCATTCCATTCCATTCCATTCCATTCCATTCCATTCCATTCCATTCCATTCCATTCCGTTCTACTCGGCTTGAATCCATTGAGTTCCGTTCCGTTCCGTTCCGTCCCGACACGTCCCGTCCCGTCCCGTCCCGTCCCGTCCCGTCCCGTGCCGTTTTACTCGGGTTGATTCCTTTCCATTCCGTTCCGCTCGTTTCCGTTACGTTCCATTCCGTTCCACGCGGGTTGGTTCAATTCCATTCTATTCTATTCTATTCCTTTCCCTTCCATTCCATTCCATTCCATTCCATTCTACTCGGGTTGATTCCATGCCATTCCGTTCCGCTCCATTCCGTTCCACGCGGGTTGGTTCAATTCCATTCTATTGTATTCTATTCCTTTCCCTTCCATTCCATTCCATTCCATTCCATTCTACTCGGGTTGATTCCATGCCATTCCGTTCCGTTCCATTCCGTCCCATCCCGACCCGTCCCATCCCGTCCCGTCCCGTCCCATCCCGTTCCGTTCCACATGGGTTGATGCTATTCCTTTCAGTTACATTGAATTCCATTCCATTCCATTCTACTCGGATTGATTCCATTCCATTCCATTCCATTCCATTCCATTCCATTCCATTCCATTCCATTCCATTCCATTCCATTGCGTTCCATTCGATTCGATTCCATTCCATTCCTTTCCATTCCATTCCAATCCATTCCATTCTACTTGGGTTGATTCCATTCCATTCCATTCCATTCCATTCGATTCCATTCAATTCCATTCCATTCCATTCCATTCCATTCCATTCCATTCCATTCCATTCCATTCCACTCGATTCCATTCCATTCCATTCCATTCCATTCCAATCCATTCCATTCTACTCGGGTGGATTCCATTCCATTCCATTCCTTTCCATTCCATTCCATTCCATTCCATTACATTCCATTCGGTTCCATTCCATTCCATTCCATTCCATTCCATTCCATTCCATTCCATTCCATTCCATTCCATTCCATTCCGTTCTAATCGGGTTGATTCCATTCTATTCCATTCCATTCCATTCCATTCCATTCAATTCCATTCCATTCCATTCCATTCCATTCCATTCTATTCCATTCCATTCTACTCCATTGAATTCCATTCCATTCCATTCTATTCCATTCCATTCCATTCCGTTCCATTCCATTTAGTTCTACTCGGGTTGATTCCATTCCATTCCATTCCATTCCTTTCCATTCCATTCCAATCCATTCCATTCCATTACTTTCCATTCCATTCCATTCCAATCCATTCCATTCTACTCGGGTTGATTCAATTCCATTCCATTCCATTCCATTCCATTCCATTCCATTCCATTCCATTCCTTTCGATTCCATTCCATTCCATTCCATTCCATTCCATTCCATTCCATTCCATTCCATTCCATTCCATTCCATTCCGTTCTACTCGGGTTGATTCCATTCCATTCCATTCCATTCCATTCCATTCCATTCCATTCCATTCCATTCCTTTCCATTCCAACCCATTCCGTTCTACTCGGGTTGATTCCATTCCATTCCATGGAATTCCATTCCATTCCATTCCATTCCATTCGATTCCATTCCATTCCATTCCATTCCAAACCATTCCATTCTACTCGGGTTCATCATTCCATTCCATTCCATTCCATTCCATTCCACTCGGGTTCATTCCATTCCATTCCATTCCATTCCATTCCATTCCATTCCACTCGGGTGCATTCCATTCCATTCCATTCCATTCCATTCCATTCCATTCCATTCCATTCCATTCCATTCCGTTCTGCTCAGGTTGATTTCCATTCCATTCCATTCCATTCCATTCCATTCCATTCCATTCCATTCCATTCCATTCCATTCCATTCCATTCCATTCCTTTCCATTCCATTCCATTCCGTTCTACTCGGCTTGAATCCATTGAGTTCCGTTCCGTTCCGTTCCGTCCCGACACGTCCCGTCCCGTCCCGTCCCGTCCCGTCCCGTCCCGTGCCGTTTTACTCGGGTTGATTCCTTTCCATTCCGTTCCGCTCGTTTCCGTTACGTTCCATTCCGTTCCACGCGGGTTGGTTCAATTCCATTCTATTCTATTCTATTCCTTTCCCTTCCATTCCATTCCATTCCATTCCATTCTACTCGGGTTGATTCTATGCCATTCCGTTCCGCTCCATTCCGTTCCACGCTGGTTGGTTCAATTCCATTCTATTCTATTCTATTCCTTTCCCTTCCATTCCATTCCATTCCATTCCATTCTACTCGGGTTGATTCCATGCCATTCCGTTCCGTTCCATTCCGTCCCATCCCGACCCGTCCCATCCCGTCCCGTCCCGTCCCATCCCGTTCCGTTCCACATGGGTTGATTCAATTCCTTTCGGTTACATTGAATTCCATTCCATTCCATTCTACTCGGATTGATTCCATTCCATTCCATTCCATTCCATTCCATTCCATTCCATTCCATTCCATTCCATTCCATTCCATTGCGTTCCATTCGATTCGATTCCATTCCATTCCATTCCATTCCATTCCAATCCATTCCATTCTACTTGGGTTGATTCCATTCCATTCCATTCCATTCCATTCGATTCCATTCCATTCCATTCCATTCCATTCCATTCCATTCCATTCGGTTCCATTCCATTCCATTCCATTCCATTCCATTCCATTCCATTCCATTCCATTCCATTCCGTTCTAATCGGGTTGATTCCATTCTATTCCATTCCATTCCATTCCATTCCATTCAATTCCATTCCATTCCATTCCATTCCATTCCATTCTATTCCATTCCATTCTACTCCATTGAATTCCATTCCATTCCATTCTATTCCATTCCATTCCATTCCTTTCCATTCCATTTAGTTCTACTCGGGTT
Source organism: Gorilla gorilla gorilla (assembly GCF_029281585.2). Classification (NCBI taxonomy): domain Eukaryota; kingdom Metazoa; phylum Chordata; class Mammalia; order Primates; family Hominidae; genus Gorilla; species Gorilla gorilla. Next base: position 3,938,202 of record NC_073241.2, read on the forward strand.
GATTCCATTCCATTCCATTCCATTCCTTTCCATTCCATTCCAATCCATTCCATTCCATTACTTTCCATTCCATTCCATTCCAATCCATTCCATTCTACTCGGGTTGACTCCATTCCATTCCATTCCATTACATTACATTCCATTATATTCCATTCCATTCCATTCGATTCCGTTCGATTCCATTCCATTCCATTCCATTCCATTCCATTCCATTCCATTCCATTCCATTCCATTCCATTCGATTCCATTCCATTCCATTCCATTCCATTCCATTCCATTCCAATCCATTCCATTCTACTCGGGTTGATTCAATTCCATTCCATTCCATTCCATTCCATTCCATTCCATTCCATTCCTTTCGATTCCATTCCTTTCCATTCCATTCCATTCCATTCCATTCCATTCCATTCCATTCCGTTCTACTCGGGTTGATTCCACTCCATTCCATTCCATTCCATTCCATTCCATTCCATTCCATTCCATTCCATTCCATTCCATTCCTTTCCATTCCAACCCATTCCGTTCTACTCGGGTTGATTCCATTCCATTCCATTCCATTCCATTCCATTCCAATCCATTCCATTCCATTCCATTCCATTCCATTCCATTCCATTCGATTCCATTCCATTCCATTCCATTCCAAACCATTCCATTCTACTCGGGTTCATCATTCCATTCCATTCCATTCCATTCCATTCCACTCGGGTTCATTCCATTCCATTCCATTCCATTCCATTCCATTCCTTTCCACTCGGGTGCATTCCATTCCATTCCATTCCATTCCATTCCATTCCATTCCATTCCATTCCATTCCGTTCTGCTCAGGTTGATTTCCATTCCATTCCATTCCATTCCATTCCATTCCATTCCATTCCATTCCATTCCATTCCATTCCATTCCATTCCATTCCATTCCATTCCGTTCTACTCGGCTTGAATCCATTGAGTTCCGTTCCGTTCCGTTCCGTCCCGACACGTCCCGTCCCGTCCCGTCCCGTCCCGTCCCGTCCCGTGCCGTTTTACTCGGGTTGATTCCTTTCCATTCCGTTCCGCTCGTTTCCGTTACGTTCCATTCCGTTCCACGCGGGTTGGTTCAATTCCATTCTATTCTATTCTATTCCTTTCCCTTCCATTCCATTCCATTCCATTCCATTCTACTCGGGTTGATTCCATGCCATTCCGTTCCGCTCCATTCCGTTCCACGCGGGTTGGTTCAATTCCATTCTATTGTATTCTATTCCTTTCCCTTCCATTCCATTCCATTCCATTCCATTCTACTCGGGTTGATTCCATGCCATTCCGTTCCGTTCCATTCCGTCCCATCCCGACCCGTCCCATCCCGTCCCGTCCCGTCCCATCCCGTTCCGTTCCACATGGGTTGATGCTATTCCTTTCAGTTACATTGAATTCCATTCCATTCCATTCTACTCGGATTGATTCCATTCCATTCCATTCCATTCCATTCCATTCCATTCCATTCCATTCCATTCCATTGCGTTCCATTCGATTCGATTCCATTCCATTCCTTTCCATTCCATTCCAATCCATTCCATTCTACTTGGGTTGATTCCATTCCATTCCATTCCATTCCATTCGATTCCATTCAATTCCATTCCATTCCATTCCATTCCATTCCATTCCATTCCATTCCATTCCATTCCACTCGATTCCATTCCATTCCATTCCATTCCATTCCAATCCATTCCATTCTACTCGGGTGGATTCCATTCCATTCCATTCCTTTCCATTCCATTCCATTCCATTCCATTACATTCCATTCGGTTCCATTCCATTCCATTCCATTCCATTCCATTCCATTCCATTCCATTCCATTCCATTCCATTCCATTCCGTTCTAATCGGGTTGATTCCATTCTATTCCATTCCATTCCATTCCATTCCATTCAATTCCATTCCATTCCATTCCATTCCATTCCATTCTATTCCATTCCATTCTACTCCATTGAATTCCATTCCATTCCATTCTATTCCATTCCATTCCATTCCGTTCCATTCCATTTAGTTCTACTCGGGTTGATTCCATTCCATTCCATTCCATTCCTTTCCATTCCATTCCAATCCATTCCATTCCATTACTTTCCATTCCATTCCATTCCAATCCATTCCATTCTACTCGGGTTGATTCAATTCCATTCCATTCCATTCCATTCCATTCCATTCCATTCCATTCCATTCCTTTCGATTCCATTCCATTCCATTCCATTCCATTCCATTCCATTCCATTCCATTCCATTCCATTCCATTCCGTTCTACTCGGGTTGATTCCATTCCATTCCATTCCATTCCATTCCATTCCATTCCATTCCATTCCATTCCATTCCTTTCCATTCCAACCCATTCCGTTCTACTCGGGTTGATTCCATTCCATTCCATGGAATTCCATTCCATTCCATTCCATTCCATTCGATTCCATTCCATTCCATTCCATTCCAAACCATTCCATTCTACTCGGGTTCATCATTCCATTCCATTCCATTCCATTCCATTCCACTCGGGTTCATTCCATTCCATTCCATTCCATTCCATTCCATTCCATTCCACTCGGGTGCATTCCATTCCATTCCATTCCATTCCATTCCATTCCATTCCATTCCATTCCATTCCATTCCATTCCGTTCTGCTCAGGTTGATTTCCATTCCATTCCATTCCATTCCATTCCATTCCATTCCATTCCATTCCATTCCATTCCATTCCATTCCATTCCATTCCATTCCTTTCCATTCCATTCCATTCCGTTCTACTCGGCTTGAATCCATTGAGTTCCGTTCCGTTCCGTTCCGTCCCGACACGTCCCGTCCCGTCCCGTCCCGTCCCGTCCCGTCCCGTGCCGTTTTACTCGGGTTGATTCCTTTCCATTCCGTTCCGCTCGTTTCCGTTACGTTCCATTCCGTTCCACGCGGGTTGGTTCAATTCCATTCTATTCTATTCTATTCCTTTCCCTTCCATTCCATTCCATTCCATTCCATTCTACTCGGGTTGATTCTATGCCATTCCGTTCCGCTCCATTCCGTTCCACGCTGGTTGGTTCAATTCCATTCTATTCTATTCTATTCCTTTCCCTTCCATTCCATTCCATTCCATTCCATTCTACTCGGGTTGATTCCATGCCATTCCGTTCCGTTCCATTCCGTCCCATCCCGACCCGTCCCATCCCGTCCCGTCCCGTCCCATCCCGTTCCGTTCCACAAGGGTTGATTCAATTCCTTTCGGTTACATTGAATTCCATTCCATTCCATTCTACTCGGATTGATTCCATTCCATTCCATTCCATTCCATTCCATTCCATTCCATTCCATTCCATTGCGTTCCATTCGATTCGATTCCATTCCATTCCATTCCATTCCATTCCAATCCATTCCATTCTACTTGGGTTGATTCCATTCCATTCCATTCCATTCCATTCGATTCCATTCCATTCCATTCCATTCCATTCCATTCCATTCCATTCCATTCCATTCCATTCCATTCTGTTCTACTCGGGTTGATTCCACTCCATTCCATTCCATTCCATTCCAATCTATTCCATTCCATTCCATTCTATTCCATTCGTTTCCATTCCATTCCATTTCATTTTATTCCATTACATTCCATTCCATTCTATTCCATTGAATTCCATTCCATTCCATTCCATTCCATTCCATTCCATTCCATTCCATTCCATTCCGTTCTACTCGGGTTGATTCCACTCCATTCCATTCCATTCCATTCCATTCCATTCCACTCCGGTAGATCATTCCATTCCATTCCATTCCATTCCATTCCATTCCATTCCATTCCATTCCATTCCGTTCCATTCCGTTCCATTCCACTCGGGCTCATTCCATTCCATTCCATTCAATTCCATTCCATTCCATTCCATTGCATTCCATTCCATTCCATTCCATTCCGTTCTACTCGGTTTGATTTCCATTCCATTCCATTCCATTCCATTCCATTCCATTCCATTCCATTCCATTCCATTCCATTCCATTCCATTCCATTCCTTTCCATTTACTCCATTCCGTTCTACTCGGGTTGATTCCATTGAGTTTGGTTCCGTTCCGTTCCGTCCCGTCCCGTCCCGTCCCGTCCCGTCCCGTGCCGTTTTACTCAGGTTGATTCCTTTCCATTCCGTTCCGCTCGTTTTCGTTGCGTTCCATTCCGTTCCACGCGGGTTGGTTCAATTCCATTCTATTCTATTCTATTCCTTTCCATTCCATTCCATTCCATTCCATTCTACTCGGGTTGATTCCATGCCATTCCGTTCCGTTCCATTCCGTCCCATCCCGAACCGTCCCATCACGTCCCGTCCCGTCCCATCCCGTTCCGTTCCACATGGGTTGATTCAATTCCTTTCGGTTACATTGAATTCCATTCCATTCCATTCTACTCGGATTGATTCCATTCCATTCCATTCCATTCCATTCCATTCCATTCCATTCCATTCCTTTCCATTCCAATCCATTCCATGCTACTCGGGTTGATTCCATTCCATTCCATTCCATTCCATTCCATTCCATTCCATTCCATTCCATTCCATTCTATTCCATTCCATTCCATTCCGTTCTACTCGGGTTGATTCCATTCTATTCCATTCCATTCCGTTCGATTCCATTTGATTCCATTCGATTCCATTCCATTCCATTCCATTCCCTTCCAGTCCATTCTATTCCATTGAATTCCATTCCATTCCATTCCATTCCATTCCATTCCGTTCTACTCTGATTGATTCCATTAAATTCCATTCCATTCCATTCCGTTCTACTCTGATTGATTCCATTAAATTCCATTCCATTCCATTCCATTCGATTCCATTCCATTCCATTCCATTCCATTCCATTGCATTCCATTCCATTCCAATACATTCCATTCTACTCTGGTTGATTCCATTCCATTCCATTCCATTCCCCTCCATTCGTCTCCATTCGATTCCATTCGATTCCATTCCATTCCATTCCATGGAATTCCATTCCATTCCACTCCATTCCATTCCATTCCATTCCATTCCATTCCATTCCATTCCATTCCATTCCATTCCGTTCTACTCGGGTTGATTCCATTCCATTCCATTCCATTCCATTCCATTCCATTCCATTCCACTCCATTCCATTCGATTCCATTCGATTCCATTCCATTCCATTCCATTCCATTCCAATCCATTCCATTCTACTCGGGTTGATTCCATTCCATTCCATTCCATTCCATTCCATTCCATTCCATTCCATTCCATTCCATTCCATTCCATAGCATTCCATTCGATTCCATTAGATTCCATTCCATTCCATTCCATTCCATTCCAATCCATTCCATTCCGTTCTACTCGGGTTGATTCCATTCTATTCCATTCCATTCCATTCGATTCCATTCGATATCATTCGATTCCATTCCATCCCATTCCATTCCATTCCATTCCGTTCTACTCGGGTTGATTCCATTCCATTCCATTCCATTCCATTCCATTGCGTTCCATTCGATTCGATTCCATTCCATTCCATTCCATTCCATTCCAATCCATTCCATTCTACTTGGGTTGATTCCATTCCATTCCATTCCATTCCATTCGATTCCATTCCATTCCATTCCATTCCATTCCATTCCATTCCATTCCATTCCATTCCATTCCATTCGATTCCATTCTGTTCTACTCGGGTTGATTCCACTCCATTCCATTCCATTCCATTCCAATCTATTCCATTCCATTCCATTCTATTCCATTCGTTTCCATTCCATTCCATTTCATTTTATTCCATTACATTCCATTCCATTCTATTCCATTGAATTCCATTCCATTCCATTCCATTCCATTCCATTCCATTCCGCTCTACTCGGGTTGATTCCACTCCATTCCATTCCATTCCATTCCATTCCATTCCACTCGGGTTGAGCATTCCATTCCATTCCATTCCATTGCATTCCATTCCATTCCATTCCATTCCTTTCCATTTACTCCATTCCGTTCTACTCGGGTTGATTCCATTGAGTTTGGTTCCGTTCCGTTCCATCCCGTCCCGTCCCGTCCCGTCCCGTCCCGTGCCGTTTTACTCAGGTTGATTCCTTTCCATTCCGTTCCGCTCGTTTTCGTTGCGTTCCATTCCGTTCCACGCGGGTTGGTTCAATTCCATTCTATTCTATTCTATTCCTTTCCATTCCATTCCATTCCATTCCATTCCATTCTACTCGGGTTGATTCCATGCCATTCCGTTCCGTTCCATTCCGTCCCATCCCGAACCGTCCCATCACGTCCCGTCCCGTCCCATCCCGTTCCGTTCCACATGGGTTGATTCAATTCCTTTCGGTTACATTGAATTCCATTCCATTCCATTCTACTCGGATTGATTCCATTCCATTCCATTCCACTCCATTCCATTCCATTCCATTCCATTCCATTCCTTTCCATTCCAATCCATTCCATGCTACTCGGGTTGATTCCATTCCATTCCATTCCATTCCATTCCATTCCATTCCATTCCATTCCATTCCATTCCATTCCATTCCATTTCATTCCATTCCATTCCATTTCATTCCATTCCATTCCATTCCATTCCATTCCATTCCATTCCATTCCATTAGATTCCATTCCATTCCATTCCATTCCATTCCATTCCGTTCTACTCGGGTTGATTCCATTCCATTCCATTCCATTCCGTTCTACTCGGATTGATTCCATTCCATTCCATTCCATTCCATTCCATTCCATTCCATTCCATTCCATTCCATTGCGTTCCATTCGATTCGATTCCATTCCATTCCTTTCCATTCCATTCCAATCCATTCCATTCTACTTGGGTTGATTCCATTCCATTCCATTCCATTCCATTCGATTCCATTCAATTCCATTCCATTCCATTCCATTCCATTCCATTCCATTCCATTCCATTCCATTCCACTCGATTCCATTCCATTCCATTCCATTCCATTCCAATCCATTCCATTCTACTCGGGTGGATTCCATTCCATTCCATTCCTTTCCATTCCATTCCATTCCATTCCATTACATTCCATTCGGTTCCATTCCATTCCATTCCATTCCATTCCATTCCATTCCATTCCATTCCATTCCATTCCGTTCTAATCGGGTTGATTCCATTCTATTCCATTCCATTCCATTCCATTCCATTCCATTCCATTCCATTCCATTCCATTCCATTCCATTCCATTCTATTCCATTCCATTCTACTCCATTGAATTCCATTCCATTCCATTCTATTCCATTCCATTCCATTCCGTTCCATTCCATTTAGTTCTACTCGGGTTGATTCCATTCCATTCCATTCCATTCCTTTCCATTCCATTCCAATCCATTCCATTCCATTACTTTCCATTCCATTCCATTCCAATCCATTCCATTCTACTCGGGTTGATTCAATTCCATTCCATTCCATTCCATTCCATTCCATTCCATTCCATTCCATTCCATTCCTTTCGATTCCATTCCATTCCATTCCATTCCATTCCATTCCATTCCATTCCATTCCATTCCATTCCATTTCATTCCGTTCTACTCGGGTTGATTCCATTCCATTCCATTCCATTCCATTCCATTCCATTCCATTCCATTCCATTCCTTTCCATTCCAACCCATTCCGTTCTACTCGGGTTGATTCCATTCCATTCCATGGAATTCCATTCCATTCCATTCCATTCCATTCCATTCCATTCCATTCCATTCCATTCCATTCGATTCCATTCCATTCCATTCCATTCCAAACCATTCCATTCTACTCGGGTTCATCATTCCATTCCATTCCATTCCATTCCATTCCACTCGGGTTCATTCCATTCCATTCCATTCCATTCCATTCCATTCCACTCGGGTGCATTCCATTCCATTCCATTCCATTCCATTCCATTCCATTCCATTCCATTCCGTTCTGCTCAGGTTGATTTCCATTCCATTCCATTCCATTCCATTCCATTCCATTCCATTCCATTCCATTCCATTCCATTCCATTCCATTCCTTTCCATTCCATTCCATTCCGTTCTACTCGGCTTGAATCCATTGAGTTCCGTTCCGTTCCATTCCGTCCCGACACGTCCCGTCCCGTCCCGTCCCGTCCCGTCCCGTCCCGTGCCGTTTTACTCGGGTTGATTCCTTTCCATTCCGTTCCGCTCGTTTCCGTTACGTTCCATTCCGTTCCACGCGGGTTGGTTCAATTCCATTCTATTCTATTCTATTCCTTTCCCTTCCATTCCATTCCATTCCATTCCATTCTACTCGGGTTGATTCTATGCCATTCCGTTCCGCTCCATTCCGTTCCACGCTGGTTGGTTCAATTCCATTCTATTCTATTCTATTCCTTTCCCTTCCATTCCATTCCATTCCATTCCATTCTACTCGGGTTGATTCTATGCCATTCCGTTCCGCTCCATTCCGTTCCACGCTGGTTGGTTCAATTCCATTCTATTCTATTCTATTCCTTTCCCTTCCATTCCATTCCATTCCATTCCATTCTACTCGGGTTGATTCCATGCCATTCCGTTCCGTTCCATTCCGTCCCATCCCGACCCGTCCCATCCCGTCCCGTCCCGTCCCATCCCGTTCCGTTCCACAAGGGTTGATTCAATTCCTTTCGGTTACATTGAATTCCATTCCATTCCATTCTACTCGGATTGATTCCATTCCATTCCATTCCATTCCATTCCATTCCATTCCATTCCATTCCATTCCATTCCATTGCGTTCCATTCGATTCGATTCCATTCCATTCCATTCCATTCCATTCCAATCCATTCCATTCTACTTGGGTTGATTCCATTCCATTCCATTCCATTCCATTCGATTCCATTCCATTCGATTCCATTCCATTCCATTCCATTCCATTCCATTCCATTCCATTCCATTCCATTCCATTCCATTCGATTCCATTCTGTTCTACTCGGGTTGATTCCACTCCATTCCATTCCATTCCATTCCAATCTATTCCATTCCATTCCATTCTATTCCATTCGTTTCCATTCCATTCCATTTCATTTTATTCCATTACATTCCATTCCATTCTATTCCATTGAATTCCATTCCATTCCATTCCATTCCATTCCATTCCATTCCATTCCATTCCATTCCGTTCTACTCGGGTTGATTCCACTCCATTCCATTCCATTCCATTCCATTCCATTCCACTCCGGTTGATCATTCCATTCCATTCCATTCCATTCCATTCCATTCCATTCCATTCCATTCCATTCCATTCCGTTCCATTCCGTTCCATTCCACTCGGGCTCATTCCATTCCATTCCATTCAATTCCATTCCATTCCATTCCATTGCATTCCATTCCATTCCATTCCATTCCGTTCTACTCGGTTTGATTTCCATTCCATTCCATTCCATTCCATTCCATTCCATTCCATTCCATTCCATTCCATTCCATTCCATTCCTTTCCATTTACTCCATTCCGTTCTACTCGGGTTGATTCCATTGAGTTTGGTTCCGTTCCGTTCCGTCCCGTCCCGTCCCGTCCCGTGCCGTTTTACTCAGGTTGATTCCTTTCCATTCCGTTCCGCTCGTTTTCGTTGCGTTCCATTCCGTTCCACGCGGGTTGGTTCAATTCCATTCTATTCTATTCTATTCCTTTCCATTCCATTCCATTCCATTCCATTCCATTCTACTCGGGTTGATTTTTTGCCATTCCGTTCCGTTCCATTCCGTCCCATCCCGAACCGTCCCATCACGTCCCGTCCCGTCCCATCCCGTTCCGTTCCACATGGGTTGATTCAATTCCTTTCGGTTACATTGAATTCCATTCCATTCCATTCTACTCGGATTGATTCCATTCCATTCCATTCCATTCCATTCCATTCCATTCCATTCCATTCCATTCCATTCCATTCCATTCCATTCCTTTCCATTCCAATCCATTCCATGCTACTCGGGTTGATTCCATTCCATTCCATTCCATTCCATTCCATTCCATTCCATTCCATTCCATTTCATTCCATTCCATTCCATTCCATTCCATTCCATTCCATTCCATTCCATTCCGTTCTACTCGGGTTGATCCATTCTATTCCATTCCATTCCGTTCGATTCCATTTGATTCCATTCGATTCCATTCCATTCCATTCCATTCCCTTCCAGTCCATTCTATTCCATTGAATTCCATTCCATTCCATTCCATTCCATTCCATTCCGTTCTACTCTGATTGATTCCATTAAATTCCATTCCATTCCATTCCGTTCTACTCTGATTGATTCCATTAAATTCCATTCCATTCCATTCCATTCGATTCCATTCCATTCCATTCCATTCCATTCCATTGCACTCCATTCCATTCCAATACATTCCATTCTACTCTGGTTGATTCCATTCCATTCCATTCCATTCCCTTCCATTCGTCTCCATTCGATTCCATTCGATTCCATTCCATTCCATTCCATGGAATTCCATTCCATTCCACTCCATTCCATTCCATTCCATTCCATTCCATTCCATTCCATTCCATTCCATTCCATTCCGTTCTACTCGGGTTGATTCCATTCCATTCCATTCCATTCCATTCCATTCCATTCCATTCCACTCCATTCCATTCGATTCCATTCGATTCCATTCCATTCCATTCCATTCCATTCCATTCCAATCCATTCCATTCTACTCGGGTTGATTCCATTCCATTCCATTCCATTCCATTCCATTCCATTCCATTCCATTCCATTCCATTCCATAGCATTCCATTAGATTCCATTAGATTCCATTCCATTCCATTCCATTCCATTCCAATCCATTCCATTCCGTTCTACTAGGGTTGATTCCATTCTATTCCATTCCATTCCATTCGATTCCATTCGATATCATTCGATTCCATTCCATCCCATTCCATTCCATTCCATTCCGTTCTACTCGGGTTGATTCCATTCCATTTCATTCCATTCCATTCCATTCCATTTCTTTCGATTCCATTCGTTTCCATTCCATTCCATTCCATTCCAATCCATTCCATTCTACTCGGGTTGATTCCATTCCATTCCATTCCATTCCATTCCATTCCATTCCATTCCATTCCATTCCATTCCATTCCACTCGATTCCATTCCATTCCTTTCCATTCCATTCCAATCCATTCCATTCTACTCGGGTGGATTCCATTCCATTCCATTCCATTCCATTCCATTCCATTCCATTCCATTCCATTCCATTCCATTCCATTCCATTCCATTCCATTCCATTCCATTCCGTTCTAGTCGGGTTGATTCCATTCTATTCCATTCCATTCCATTCCATTCCATTCCATTCCATTCCATTCCATTCCATTCCATTCCATTCCATTCTATTCCATTCCATTCTACTCCATTGAATTCCATTCCATTCCATTCAATTCCATTCCATTCCATTCCTTTCCATTCCATTTAGTTCTACTCGGGTTGATTCCATTCCATTCCATTCCATTCCATTCCATTCCATTCCATTCCATTCCATTCCATTCCATTACTTTCCATTCCATTCCATTCCAATCCATTCCATTCTACTCGGGTTGACTCCATTCCATTCCATTCCATTCCATTCCATTCCATTCCATTCCATTATATTCCATTCTATTCCATTCGATTCCGTTCGATTCCATTCCATTCCATTCCATTCCATTCCATTCCATTCCATTCCATTCCATTCCATTCCATTCCATTCCATTTACTCCATTCCGTTCTACTCGGGTTGATTCCATTGAGTTTGGTTCCGTCCCGTCCCGTCCCGTCCTGTCCCGTCCCGTGCCGTTTTACTCAGGTTGATTCCTTTCCATTCTGTTCCGCTCGTTTCCTTTAGTTTCCATTCCGTTCCAAGCGGGTTGGTTCAATTCCATTCTATTCTATTCTATTCCTTTCCCTTCCATTCCATTCCATTCCATTCCATTCTACTCGGGTTGATTCCATGCCATTCCGTTCCGTTCCATTCCGTCCCATCCCGATCCGTCCCATCCCGTCCTGTCCCGTCCCATCCCGTTCCATTCCACATGGGTTGATTCAATTCCTTTCGGTTAGATTGAACTCCATTCCATTCCATTCTACTCGGATTGACTCCATTCCATTCCATTCCGTTCCATTCCATTCCATTCCATTCCATTCCATTCCAATCCATTCCATTCTACTCGGGTTGATTCCATTCTATTCCATTCCATTCCATTCCATTCCATTCCATTCCATTCCATTCCATTCCATTCCATTCCATTTCATTCCATTCCATTCCATTCCATTCCATTCCATTCCATTCCATTCCATTCCATTCCTTTCGATTCCATTCCATTCCATTCCATTCCATTCCATTCCATTCCATTCCATTCCATTCCGTTCTACTCGGGTTGATTCCATTCTATTCCTTTCCATTCCGTTCGATTCCATTTGATTCCATTCGATTCCATTCCATTCCATTCCATTCCCTTCCATTCCATTCTATTCCATTGAATTCCATTCCATTCCATTCCATTCCATTCCATTCCATTCCATTCCATTCCATTCCGTTCTACTCTGATTGATTCCATTCCATTCCATTCCATTCCATTCCATTCCATTCCATTCCATTCCATTCCAATACATTCCATTCTACTCTGGTTGATTCCATTCCATTCCATTCCATTCCATTCCATTCGTCTGCATTCGATTCCATTCCATTCCATTCCATTCTATTCCATTGAATTCCATTGAATTCCATTCCATTCCATTCCATTCCATTCCATTCGATTCCATTCCATTCCATTCCATTCCATTCGATTCCATTCCATTCCATTCCATTCCATTCCATTCCATTCCATTCCATTCCATTCCATTCCATTCCATTCCATTCCATTCCATTCCATTCCGTTCTACTCGGGTTGATTCCATTCTATTCCATTCCATTCCGTTCGATTCCATTTGATTCCATTCGATTCCATTCCATTCCATTCCATTCCCTTCCATTCCATTCTATTCCATTGAATTCCATTCCATTCCATTCCATTCCATTCCATTCCATTCCATTCCATTCCATTCCGTTCTACTCTGATTGATTCCATTCCATTCCATTCCATTCCATTCCATTCCATTCCATTCCATTCCATTCCATTCCATTCCAATACATTCCCTTCTACTCTGGTTGATTCCATTCCATTCCATTCCATTCCATTCCATTCGTCTCCATTCGATTCCATTCCATTCCATTCCATTCTATTCCATTGAATTCCATTGAATTCCATTCCATTCCATTACATTCCATTCCATTCCATTCCATTCCATTCCATTCCATTCCATTCCATTCCGTTCTACTCGGGTTGATTCCACTCCATTCCATTCCATTCCATTCCATTCCAATCCATTCCATTCCATTCCATTCGTCTCCATTCGATTCCATTCCATTCTATTCCATTGAATTCCATTCCATTCCATTCCATTCCATTCCATTCCATTCCATTCCATTCCATTCCATTCCATTCCATTCCATTCCATTCCATTCCATTCCGTTCTACTCGGGTTGATTCCATTCCATTCCATTCCATTCCATTCCATTCCATTCCATTCCATTCCACTCCATTCCATTCGATTCCATTCGATTCCATTCCATTCCATTCCATTCCATTCCAATCCATTCCATTCTACTCGGGTTGATTCCATTCCATTCCATTCCATTCCATCCCATTCCAATCCATTCCATTCCATTCCGTTCTACTCGGGTTGATTCCATTCCATTCCATTTCATTCCATTCCATTCCATTCCATTCCATTCGATTCCATTCGATTCCATTCCATTCCATTCCATTCCAATCCATTCCATTCTACTCGGGTTGATTCCATTCCATTCCATTCCATTCCATTCCATTCCATTCCATTCGATTCCACTCGATTCCACTCCATTCTTTCCATTCCATTCCAATCCATTCCATTCTACTCGGGTGGATTCCATTCCGTTCCATTCCATTCCATTCCATTCCATTCCATTCCATTCCATTCCACTCCATTCCATTCCATTCCATTCCATTCCATTCCATTCCATTCCATTCCATTCCATTCCATTCCATTCCATTCCGTTCTAATCGGGTTGATTCCATTCTATTCCATTCCATTCCATTCCATTCCATTCCATTCCATTCCATTCCATTCCATTCCATTCCATTCCATTCCATTCTATTCCATTCCATTCTACTCCATTGAATTCCATTCCATTCCATTCTATTCCATTCCATTCCATCCCATTCCATTCCATTTAGTTCTACTCGGGTTCATTCCATTCCATTCCATTCCATTCCATTCCATTCCATTCCATTCCATTCAATTCCATTCCATTCCGTTACTTTCCATTCCATTCCATTCCAATCCATTCCATTCTACTCGGGTTGACTCCATTCCATTCCATTCCTTTCCATTCCATTATATTCCATTCTATTCCATTCGATTCCGTTCGATTCGATTCCATTCCATTCCATTGCATTCCATTCCATTCCATTCCATTCCATTCCGTTCTACTCGGGTTGATTCCATTCCATTCCTTTCCATTCCATTCCATTCCATTCCATTCCATTCCATTCCATTCCCTTCCATTCCATTCCATTCCAATCCATTCCATTCTACTCGGGTTGATTCCATTCCATTCCATTGCACTCGACTCCATTCGATTCCATTCGATTCCACTCCATTCCATTCCGTTCCATTCCATTCCATTCCATTCCATTCTATTCCATTGAATTCCATTCCATTCCATTCCATTCCAATCCATTCCATTCCATTCCATTCCATTCCATTCCATTCCGTTCTACTCGGGTTGATTCCATTCCATTACATTCCATTACATTCCATTCCATTCCATTCCATTCCATTCCATTCCATTCCATTCCAATCCATTCCATTCTACTCGTGTTGATTCCATTCCATTCCATTCCATTCCATTCCAATCCATTCCATTCCATTCCATTCCATTCCATTCCATTCCATTCCATTCCATTCCATTCCATTCCGTTCTACTCGGGTTGATTCCATTCTATTCCATTCCATTCCATTCGATTCCATTCGATTCCATTCGATTCCATTCGATTCCATTCCATTCCATTCCATTCCATTCCATTCCATTCCATTCTATTCCATTCCATTCCATTCCATTCCATTCCATTCCATTCAAATCCATTCCCTTCCATTCTATTCGGGTTGATTCCATTCCATTCCATTCCATTCCATTCCATTCCATTCCATTCCATTCCATTCCATTCCATTGCATTCCATTCGATTCCATTCGATTCCATTCCATTCCATTCCATTCCATTCCATTCCATTCCATTCCATTCTATTCCATTCCATTCCATTCCATTCCATTCAATTCCATTCCATTCCATTCCGTTCCACTCGGGTTGATTCCATTCTATTCCATTCCATTCCATTCGATTCCATTCGATATCATTCGATTCCATTCCATTCCATTCCATTTCATTCCATTCCATTCCATTCCATTCTGTTCCATTCCATTCCATTCCATTCCATTCTATTCCATTCCATTCCATTCCGTTCTACTCGGGTTGATTCCATTCCATTCCATTTCATTCCATTCCATTCCATTCCATTCCATTCCATTCCATTCGATTCCATTCCATTCCATTCCATTCCAATCCATTCCATTCTACTCGGGTTGATTCCATTCCATTCCATTCCATTCCATTCCATTCCATTCCATTCCATTCCATTCCATTCCATTCCATTCCACTCGATTCCATTCCATTCCATTCCATTCCATTCCAATCCATTCCATTCTACTCGGGTGGATTCCATTCCATTCCATTCCTTTCCATTCCATTCCATTCCATTCCATTCCATTCCATTCCATTCGGTTCCATTCCATTCCATTCCGTTCCATTCCATTCCATTCCATTCCATTCCATTCCGTTCTAATCGGGTTGATTCCATTCTATTCCATTCCATTCCATTCCATTCCATTCCATTCCATTCCATTCCATTCTATTCCATTCCATTCTACTCCATTGAATTCCATTCCATTCCATTCTATTCCATTCCATTCCATTCCTTTACATTCCATTTAGTTCTACTCGGGTTGATTCCATTCCATTCCATTCCATTCCATTCCATTCCATTCCATTCCAATCCATTCCATTCTACTCGGGTTGATTCCATTCCATTCCATTCCATTCCATTCCATTCCATTCCATTCCATTCCATTCCTTTCTATTCCATTCCATTCCATTCCATTCCATTCCATTCCATTCCATTCCATTCCATTCCATTCCATTCAATTCCATTCCATTCCATTCGATTCCATTCGATTCCATTCCATTCCATTCCATTCCATTCCATTCCATTCCATTCCATTCCAAACCATTCCTTTCTACTCGGGTTCCTCATTCCATTCCATTCCATTCCATTCCATTCCACTCGGGTTCTTTCCATTCCATTCCATTCCATTCCATTCCATTCCATTCCATTCCATTCCATTCCGTTCTACTCAGGTTGATTTCCATTCCATTCCATTCCATTCCATTCCATTCCATTCCATTCCATTCCATTCCATTCCATTCCATTCCATTCCATTCCATTCCATTCCATTCCATTCCACTCCATTCCATTCTGCTCGGGTTGATTCCATGCCGTTCCGTTCCGTTCCATTCCGTCCCATCCCGACGCGTCCCGTCCCGTTCCGTCCCGTCAAATTCCGTTCCTTTCTTATCGGGTTGATTCCGTTCCATTCCGTTCCGTTCCTTTCCGTTCCATTCCATTCCGTTACAAGCGGGTTGATTCAATTCCATTCTATTACATTGAATTCCATTCCATTCCACTCCATTCCATTCTACTCGGATTGATTGAATTCCATTCCAATCCATTCCAGTCCATTCCAATCCATTCCATTCTACTCGGGTTGATTCCATTCCATTCCATTCCATTCCATTCCATTCCATTCCATTCCATTCCATTCCATTCCATTGCGTTCCATTCGATTCGATTCCATTCCATTCCATTCCATTCCATTCCAATCCATTCCATTCTACTTGGGTTGATTCCATTCCATTCCATTCCATTCCATTCCATTCCATTCGATTCCATTCGATTCCATTCCATTCCATTCCATTCCATTCCATTCCATTCCATTCCATTCTGTTCTACTCGGTTTGATTCCACTCCATTCCATTCCATTCCATTCCATTCTATTCCATTCCATTCCATTCGATTCCATTCCATTCCATTTCATTTTATTCCATTCCATTCCATTCCATTCTATTCCATTGAATTCCATTCCATTCTATTCCATTCCATTCCATTCAGTTTCATTCCATTCCATTCCATTCCATTCCATTCCATTCCATTCCATTCGATTCCATTCCATTCCATTCCATTCCATTCCATTCAATTCCATTCCGTTCTACTCGGGTTAATTCCATTCTATTCCATTCCATTCCATTCCATTCCATTCCATTCCATTCCATTCCATTCCATTCCATTCCCTTCCATTCCATTCTATTCCATTGAATTCCATTCCATTCCATTCCATTCCATTCCATTCCATTCCATTCCATTCCATTCCATTCCATTCCGTTCTACTCTGATTGACTCCATTCCATTCCATTCCATTCCATTCCATTCCATTCCATTCCATTCCATTCCATTTCATTCCATTCCATTCCATTCCAATACATTCCATTCTACTCTGGTTGATTCCATTCCATTCCATTCCATTCCATTCCATTCCATTCCATTCCATTCCATTCCGTTCTACTCGGGTTGATTCCATTCCATTCCATTTCATTCCATTCCATTCCATTCCATTCCATTCCATTCCATTCCATTCCATTCCATTCCATTCCAATCCATTCCATTCTACTCGGGTTGATTCCATTCCATTCCATTCCATTCCATTCCATTCCATTCCATTCCATTCCATTCCATTGCATTCTATTCCTTTCGATTCCATTAAATTCCATTCCATTCCATTCCATTCCATTCCATTCCATTCCATTCCATTCCATTCCATTCCGTTCTACTCGGGTTGATTCCACTCCATTCCATTCCATTCCATTCCATACCATTCCATTCGATTCCATTCCATTCCATTCCATTCCATTCCATTCCATTCCATTCCATTCCATTCCATTCCGTTCTAGTCGGGTTGATTCCATTCTATTCCATTCCATTCCATTCCATTCCATTCCATTCCATTCCATTCCATTCCATTCCATTCTATTCCATTCCATTCTACTCCATTGAATTCCATTCCATTCAATTCAATTCCATTCCATTCCATCCCTTTCCATTCCATTTAGTTCTACTCTGGTTGATTCCATTCCATTCCATTCCATTCCATTCCATTCCATTCCATTCAATTCCATTCCATTCCGTTACTTTCCATTCCATTCCATTCCAATCCATTCCATTCTACTCGGGTTGACTCCATTCCATTCCATTCCTTTCCATTCCATTATATTCCATTCTATTCCATTCGATTCCGTTCGATTCCATTCCATTCCATTCCATTCCATTCCATTCCGTTCCATTCCATTGCATTCCATTCCATTCCATTCCATTCCATTCCGTTCCACTCGGGTTGATTCCATTCCATTCCTTTCCATTCCATTCCATTCCATTCCATTCCATTCCATTCCATTCCATTCCATTCCATTCCCTTCCATTCCATTCCATTCCAATCCATTCCATTCTACTCGGGTTGATTCCATTCCATTCCATTGCATTCGACTCCATTCGATTCCATTCGATTCCATTCCATTCCATTCCGTTCCATTCCATTCCATTCCATTCCATTCTATTCCATTGAATTCCATTCCATTCCATTCCATTCCATTCCATTCCATTACATTCCATTCCATTCCATTCCATTCCATTCCATTCCATTCCATTCCATTCCGTTCTACACGGGTTGATTCCATTCCATTCCATTCCATTCCATTCCATTCCATTCCATTCCATTCCATTCCATTCCAATCTATTCCATTCTATTCAATTCGATTCCATTCGATTCCATTCAATTCCATTCAATTCCATTCCATTCCATTCCAATCCATTCCATTCTACTCGGGTTGATTCCATTCCATTCCATTCCATTCCATTCCATTCCATTCCATTCCATTCCATTCCATTCCATTCGATTCCATTCCATTCCATTCCATTCCATTCCATTCCATTCCATTCCATTCCAATCTATTCCATTCGATTCCATTCCATTCCATTCCATTCCATTCCATTCCATTCCATTCCAATCCATTCCATTCTACTCGTGTTGATTCCCTTCCATTCCATTCCATTCCATTCCATTCCATTCCATTCCATTCCATTCCATACCATTCCATTCCATTCCATTCCGTTCTACTCGGGTTGATTCCATTCTATTCCATTACATTCCATTCGATTCCATTCGATTCCATTCGATTCCTTTCCATTCCATTCCATTCCATTCCATTCCATTCCATTCCATTCCATTCCATTCTACTCCATTCCATTCCATTCCATTCCATTCCATTCCAATCCATTCCCTTCCGTTCTATTCGGGTTGATTCCATTCCATTCCATTCCATTCCATTCCATTCCATTCCATTCCATTCCATTCCATTCCATTGCATTCCATTCGATTCCATTCGATTCCATTCCATTCCATTGCATTCCATTCCATTCCATTCCATTCCATTCTATTCCATTCCATTCCATTCTGTTCCATTCTATTCCATTCCATTCCATTCCTTTCCACTCGGGTTGATTCCATTCTATTCCATTCCATTCCATTCGATTCCATTCGATATCATTCGATTCCATTCCATTCCATTCCATTCCATTCCATTCCATTCCATTCTATTCCATTCCATTCCATTCCATTCCATTCCATTCCATTCTATTCCATTCCATTCCATTCCATTCCATTCCATTCTATTCCATTCCATTCCATTCCGTTCTACTCGGGTTGATTCCATTCCATTCCATTTCATTCCATTCCATTCCATTCCATTCCATTCGATTCCATTCGATTCCGTTCCATTCCATTCCATTCGAATCCATTCCATTCTACTCGGGTTGATTCCATTCCATTCCATTCCATTCCATTCCATTCCATTCCATTCCATTCCACTCGATTCCATTCCATTCCATTCCATTCCATTCCAATCCATTCCATTCTACTCGGGTGGATTCCATTCCATTCCATTCCTTTCCATTCCATTCCATTCCATTCCATTCCATTCCATTACATTCCATTCGGTTCCATTCCATTCCATTCCATTCTATTCCATTCCATTCCATTCCATTCCATTCCATTCCATTCCGTTCTAATCGGGTTGATTCCATTCTATTCCTTTCCATTCCATTCCATTCCATTCCATTCCATTCCATTCCATTCCATTCCATTCTATTCCATTCCATTCTACTCCATTGAATTCCATTCCATTCCATTCCTTTCCATTCCATTTAGTTCTACTCGGGTTGATTCCATTCCATTCCATTCCATTCCTTTCCATTCCATTCCAATCCATTCCATTCCATTACTTTCCATTCCATTCCATTCCAATCCATTCCATTCTACTCGGGTTGATTCCATTCCATTCCATTCCATTCCATTCCATTCCATTCCATTCCATTCCATTCCATTCCATTCCATTCCATTCCATTCCATTCCATTGCATTCCATTCCATTCCACTCCATTCCATTCGATTCCATTCGATTCGATTCCATTCCATTCCATTCCATTCCAATCCATTCCATTCTACTCGGGTTGATTCCATTCCATTCCATTCCATTCCATTCCATTCCATTCCATTCCATTCCATTCCATTCCATTCCATTCCATAGCATTCCATTCGATTCCATTAGATTCCATTCCATTCCATTCCATTCCATTCCATTCCATTCCATTCCATTCCATTCCATTCCGTTCCACTCGGGTTGATTCCATTCTATTCCATTCCATTCCATTCGATTCCATTCGATATCATTCGATTCCCTTCCATCCCATTCCATTCCATTCCATTCCATTCCGTTCTACTCGGGTTGATTCCATTCCATTCCATTTCATTCCATTCCATTCCATTCCATTTCTTTCGATTCCATTCTTTTCCATTCCATTCCATTCCATTCCAATCCATTCCATTCTACTCGGGTGGATTCCATTCCATTCCATTCCATTCCATTCCATTCCATTCCATTCCATTCCATTCCATTCGATTCCATTCCATTCCATTCCATTCCATTCCATTCCATTCCGTTCTATTCGGGTTCATTCCATTCCATTCCATTCCATTCCATTCCATTCCATTCCATTCCATTCCATTCCATTCCATTCTATTCCATTCCATTCTACTCCATTGAATTCCATTCCATTCCATTCAATTCCATTCCATTCCATTCCTTTCCATTCCATTTAGTTCTACTCGGGTTGATTCCATTCCATTCCATTCCATTCCATTCCATTCCATTCCATTCCATTCCACTACTTTCCATTCCATTCCATTCCAATCCATTCCATTCTACTCGGGTTGACTCCATTCCATTCCATTCCATTCCATTCCATTCCATTCCATTCCATTATATTCCATTCTATTCCATTCGATTCCGTTCGATTCCATTCCATTCCATTCCATTCCATTCCATTCCATTCCATTCCATTCCATTCCATTCCATTCCATTCCATTCCATTCCATTCCATTTACTCCATTCCGTTCTACTCGGGTTGTTTCCATTGAGTTTGGTTCCGTCCCGTCCCGTCCCGTCCCGTCCCGTCCCGTGCCGTTTTACTCAGGTTGATTCCTTTCCATTCCGTTCCGCTCGTTTCCTTTACGTTCCATTCCGTTCCACGCGGGTTGGTTCAATTCCATTCTATTCTATTCTATTCCTTTCCCTTCCATTCCATTCCATTCCATTCCATTCTACTCGGGTTAATTCCATGCCATTCCGTTCCGTTCCATTCCGTCCCATCCCGATCCGTCCCATCCCGTCCCGTCCCGTCCCATCCCGTTCCATTCCACATGGGTTGATTCAATTCCTTTCGGTTAGATTGAACTCCATTCCATTCCATTCTACTCGGATTGACTCCACTCCATTCCATTCCATTCCATTCCATTCCATTCCATTCCATTCCATTCCATTCCATTCCAATCCATTCCATTCTACTCGGGTTGATTCCATTCTATTCCATTCCATTCCATTCCATTCCATTCCATTCCATTCCATTCCATTTCATTCCATTCCATTCCATTCCATTCCATTCCATTCCATTCCATTCCATTCCATTCGATTCCATTCCATTCCATTCCATTCCATTCCATTCCATTCCATTCCATTCCATTCCGTTCTACTCGGGTTGATTCCATTCTATTCCATTCCATTCCTTTCGTTTCCATTTGATTCCACTCGATTTCATTCCATTCCATTCCATTCCCTTCCATTCCATTCTATTCCATTGAATTCCATTCCATTCCATTCCATTCCATTCCATTCCATTCCATTCCATTCCATTCCATTCCATTCCATTCCGTTCTACTCTGATTGATTCCATTCCATTCCATTCCATTCCATTCCATTCCATTCCATTCCATTCCATTCCATTCCATTCCATTCCAATACATTCCATTCTACTCCGGTTGATTCCATTCCATTCCATTCCATTCCATTCCATTCGTCTCCATTCGATTCCATTCCATTCCATTCCATTCTATTCCATTGAATTCCATTCCATTCCATTCCATTCCATTCCATTCCATTCCATTCCATTCCATTCCACTCCATTCCATTCGATTCCATTCCGTTCCATTCCATTCCATTCCATTCCATTCCATTCCATTCCATTCCATTCCATTCCATTCCATTCCTTTCTACTCGGGTTGATTCCATTCTATTCCATTCCATTCCGTTCGATTCCATTTGATTCCATTCGATTCCATTCCATTCCATTCCATTCCCTTCCATTCCATTCTATTCCATTGAATTCCATTCCATTCCATTCCATTCCATTCCATTCCATTCCATTCCATTCCATTCCGTTCTACTCTGATTGATTCCATTCCATTCCATTCCATTCCTTTCCATTCCATTCCATTCCATTCCATTCCATTCCATTCCATTCCATTCCAATACATTCCATTCTACTCTGGTTGATTCCATTCCATTCCATTCCATTCCATTCCATTCGTCTCCATTCCATTCCATTCCATTCCATTCCATTCTATTCCATTGAATTCCATTGAATTCCATTCCATTCCATTCCATTCCATTCCATTCCATTCCATTCCATTCCATTCCATTCCATTCCGTTCTACTCGGGTTGATTCCACTCCATTCCATTCCATTCCATTCCATTCCATTCCATTCCATTCGTCTCCATTCGATTCCATTCGATTCCATTCCATTCTATTCCATTGAATTCCATTCCATTCCATTCCATTCCATTCCATTCCATTCCATTCCATTCCATTCCATTCCATTCCGTTCTACTCGGGTTGATTCCATTCCATTCCATTCCATTCCATTCCATTCCATTCCATTCCATTCCATTCCACTCCATTCCATTCGATTCCTTTCGATTCCATTCCATTCCATTCCATTCCATTCCAATCCATTCCATTCTACTCGGGTTGATTCTATTCCATTCCATTCCATTCCATCCCATTCCAATCCATTCCATTCCATTCCGTTCTACTCGGGTTGATTCCATTCCATTCCATTCCATTCCATTCCATTCGTCTCCATTCCATTCCATTCCATTCCATTCCATTCTATTCCATTGAATTCCATTGAATTCCATTCCATTCCATTCCATTCCATTCCATTCCATTCCATTCCATTCCATTCCATTCCATTCCATTCCGTTCTACTCGGGTTGATTCCACTCCATTCCATTCCATTCCATTCCATTCCATTCCATTCCATTCGTCTCCATTCGATTCCATTCGATTCCATTCCATTCTATTCCATTGAATTCCATTCCATTCCATTCCATTCCATTCCATTCCATTCCATTCCATTCCATTCCATTCCATTCCATTCCGTTCTCCTCGGGTTGATTCCATTCCATTCCATTCCATTCCATTCCATTCCATTCCATTCCATTCCACTCCATTCCATTCGATTCCTTTCGATTCCATTCCATTCCATTCCATTCCATTCCAATCCATTCCATTCTACTCGGGTTGATTCTATTCCATTCCATTCCATTCCATCCCATTCCAATCCATTCCATTCCATTCCGTTCTACTCGGGTTGATTCCATTCCATTCCATTTCATTGCATTCCATTCCATTCCATTCCATTCGATTCCATTCGATTCCATTCCATTCCATTCCATTCCAATCCATTCCATTCTACTCGGGTTGATTCCATTCCATTTCATTCCATTCCATTCCATTCCATTCCATTCCATTCGATTCCACTCGATTCCACTCCATTCTTTCCATTCCATTCCAATCCATTCCATTCTACTCGGGTGGATTCCATTCCGTTCCATTCCATTCCATTCCATTGCATTCCATTCCATTCCACTCCATTCGATTCCAATCCATTCCATTCCATTCCATTCCTTTCCATTCCATTCCATTCCATTCCATTCCATTCCATTCCATTCTATTCCATTCCGTTCTAGTCGGGTTGATTCCATTCTATTCCATTCCATTCCATTCCATTCCATTCCATTCCATTCCATTCCATTCCATTCTATTCCATTCCATTCTACTCCATTGAATTCCATTCCATTCCATTCTATTCCATTCCATTCCATTCCTTTCCATTCCATTTAGTTCTACTCGGGTTGATTCCATTCCATTCCATTCCATTCCATTCCATTCCATTACTTTCCATTCCATTCCATTCCAATCCATTCCATTCTACTCGGGTTGACTCCATTCCATTCCATTCCATTCCATTCCATTCCATTCCATTCCATTATAATCCATTCCATTCCATTCGATTCCGTTCGATTCCATTCCATTCCATTCCATTCCATTCCATTCCATTCAATTCCATTCGATTCCATTCGATTCCATTCCATTCCATTCCATTCCAATCCATTCCATTCTACTCGGGTTGATTCCCTTCTATTCCATTCCATTCCATTCCATTCCATTCCATTCCATTCCATTCCATTCCATTCCATTCCATTCTATTCCTTTCGATTCCATTCCTTTCCATTAAATTCCATTCCATTCCATTCCATTCCATTCCATTCCATTCCATTCCATTCCGTTCTACTCGGGTTGATTCCACTCCATTCCATTCCATTCCATTCCATACCATTCCATTCGATTCCATTCCATTCCATTCCATTCCATTCCATTCCATTCCATTCCATTCCATTCCATTCCATTCTGTTCTACTCGGGTTGATTACACTCCATTCCATTCCATTCCATTCCATTCAATTCCATTGCATTCCATTCGATTCCATTCTAATCCATTCGATTCCAATCCATTCCATTTCATTTTATTCCATTCCATTCCATTCCATTCTATTCCATTGAATTCCATTACATTCCATTCCGTTCCATTTCATTTTATTGCATTCCATTCCATACCATTCTATTCCATTGAATTCCATTCCATTCCTTTCCATTCCAATCCATTCCATTCTACTCGGGTTGATTCCATTCCATTCCATTCCATTCCATTCCATTCGATTCCATTCCATTCCATTCCATTCCATTCCATTCCATTCCATTCCGTTCTACTCGGGTTGATTCCATTCTATTCATTCCATTCCGTTCGATTCCATTCGATTCCATTCGATTCCATTCCATTCCATTCCATTCCCTTCCATTCCATTCTATTCCTTTGAATTCCATTCCATTCCATTGCATTCCATTCCATTCCGTTCTACTCTGATTGACTCCATTCCATTCCATTCCATTCCATTCCATTGCATTCCATTCCATTCCATTCGATTCCATTCCATTCCATTCCATTCCATTCCATTCCATTCCATTCCATTCCATTCCAATACATTCCATTCTACTCTGGTTGATTCCATTCCATTCCATTCCATTCCATTCCATTCCATTCGTCTCCATTCGATTCCATTCGATTCCATTCCATTCTATTCCATTGAATTCCATTCCATTCCATTCCATTCCATTCCATTCCACTCCATTCTATTCCATTCCATTCCATACCATTCCATTCCGTTCTACTCGGGTTGATTCCGTTCCATTCCATTCCATTCCATTCCTTTCCATTCCATTCCACTCCATTCCATTCGATTCCATTCGATTCCATTCCATTCCATTCCAATCCATTCCATTCTACTCGGGTTGATTCCATTCCATTCCATTCCATTCCATTCCATTCCATTCCATTCCATTCCATTCCATTGCATTCCATTCGATTCCATTCGATTCCATTCCATTCGATTCCATTCGAGATCATTCGATTCCATTCCATCCCATTCCATTCCATTCCATTCCATTCCGTTCTACTCGGGTTGATTACATTCCATTCCATTTCATTCCATTCCATTCCATTCCATTCCATTCGATTCCATTCGATTCCATTCCATTCCATTCCATTCCAATCCATTCCATTCTACTCGGGTTGATTCCATTCCATTCCATTCCATTCCATTCCATTCCATTCCATTCCATTCCATTCCATTCGATTCCACTCGATTCCATTCCATTCTTTCCATTCCATTCCAATCCATTCCATTCTACTCGGGTGGATTCCATTCCATTCCATTCCATTCCATTCCATTCCATTCCATTCCATTCCATTCCATTCCATTCGATTCCATTCCATTCCATTCCATTCCATTCCATTCCATTCCATTCCATTCCATTCCATTCCATTCCATTCCATTCCATTCCATTCCGTTCTAGTCGGGTTGATTCCATTCTATTCCATTCCATTCCATTCCATTCCATTCCATTCCATTCCATTCCATTCCATTCCATTCCATTCTATTCCATTCCATTCCACTCCATTGAATTCCATTCCATTCCATTCTATTCCATTCCATTCCATTCCTTTCCATTCCATTTAATTCTACTCGGGTTGATTCCATTCCATTCCATTCCATTCCATTCCATTCCATTCCATTCCATTCCATTCCATTCCATTCCATTCCATTCCATTCCATTCCATTGCATTAAATTGCATTCCATTCGATTCCATTCGATTCCATTCCATTCCATTCCATTCCATTCCATTCCATTCCATTCCATTCCATTCCATTCCATTCTGTTCCACTCGGGTTGATTCCATTCTATTCCATTCCATTCCCTTCTATTCCATTCGATATCATTCGATTCCATTCCATCCCATTCCATTCCATTCCATTCCATTCCGTTCTTCTTGGGTTGATTCCATTCCATTCCATTTCATTCCATTCCATTCCATTCCATTTCTTTCGATTCCATTCGATTCCATTCCATTCCATTCCATTCCAATCCATTGCATTCTACTCAGTTTGATTCCATTCCATTCCATTCCATTCCATTCATATCCATTCCATTCCATTCCATTCAATTCCACTCGATTCCATTCCATTCCTTTCCATTCCATTCCAATCCATTCCATTCTACTCGGGTGGATTCCATTCCATTCCATTCGATTCCATTCCATTCCATTCCATTCCATTCCATTCCATTCCATTCCATTCGATTCCATTCCATTCCATTCCATGGCATTCCATTCCATTCCATTCCATTCCATTCCATTCCATTCCGTTCTAGTCTGGTTGATTCCATTCCATTCCATTGCATTCCATTCCATTGCATTGCATTCCATTCCATTCCATTCCATTCCATTCCATTCCATTCCATTCTTTCTATTCCATTCCATTCTACTCCATTGAATTCCATTCCATTCCATTCAATTTCATTCCATTCCATTCCTTTCCAATCCATTTAGTTCTACTCGGGTTGATTCCATTCCATTCCATTCCATTCCATTCCATTCCATTCCATTACTTTCCATTCCATTCCATTCCAATCCATTCCATTCTACTCGGGTTGACTCCATTCCATTCCATTCCACTCCATTCCATTCCGTTATATTCCATTCTATTCCATTCGATTCCGTTCGATTCCATTCCATTCCATTCCATTCTATTCCATTCCATTCGATTCCATTCCATTCCATTCCATTCCATTCCATTCCATTCCATTCCATTCCATTCCATTCCATTCCAATCCATTCCATTCTACTCGGGTTGATTCCATTCCATTCCATTCCATTCCAATCCATTCCATTCAATTCCATTCCATTCCATTCCATTCCATTCCATTCCATTCCATTCCTTTCTATTCCATTCCATTCCATTCCATTCCATTCCATTCCATTCCATTCCATTCCATTCCATTCCGTTCTACTCCTGTTGATTCCACTCCATTCCATTCCCTTCCATTCCATTCCATTCCATTCCATTCCATTCCATTGCATTCCATTCCAACCCATTCTTTTCTACTCGGGTTGATTCCATTCCATTCCATTCCATTCCATTCCATTCCATTCCATTCCATTCCATTCCATTCCATTCGATTCAATTCCATTCCATTTCATTCCAAACCGTTCCATTCTACTCGGGTTCATCATTCCATTCCATTCCATTCCATTCCATTCCACTCGGGTTCATTCCATTCCATTCCATTCCATTCCATTCCATTCCATTCCATTCCATTCCATTCCGTTCTACTCAGGTTGATTTCCATTCCATTCCATTCCATTCCATTCCATTCCATTCCATTCCATTCCACTCGGGTTGAGCATTCCATTCGATTCCATTCCATTCCATTCCATTCCATTCCATTCCATTCCAATCCACTCGGGCTCATTCCATTCCATTCCATTCCATTCCATTCCATTCCATTAAATTCCATTCCATTCCGTTCTACTCGGGTTGATTTCCATTCCATTCCATTCCATTCCATTCCACTCCATTCCATTCCATTCCATTCCATTCCATTCCATTCCTTTCCATTTATTCCATTCCGTTCTACTCGGGTTGATTCCATTGAGTTTGGTTCCGTTCCGTTCCGTCCCGTCCCGTCCCGTCCCGTCCCGTCCCGTTCCGTTTTACTCGGGTTGATTCCTTTGCATTCCGTTCCGCTCGTTTCCATTCCGTTCCATTCCGTTCAACGCGGGTTGGTTCAATTCCATTCTATTCTATTCTATTCCTTTCCATTCCATTCCATTCTACTCGGGTTGATTCTATGCCGTTCCATTCCGTTCCATTCCGTCCCATTCCGACCCGTCCCATCCCGTCCCGTCCCGTCCCATCCCGTTCCGTTCCACATGGGTTGATTCAATTCCTTTCGGTTACATTGAATTCCATTCCATTCCATTCTACTCGGATTGATTCCATTCCATTCCATTCCATTCCATTCCATTCCATTCCATTCCATTCCAATCCATTCCATTCTACTCGGGTTGATTCCATTCCATTCCATTCCATTCCATTCCATTCCATTCCATTCCATTCCATTCCATTCAGTTTCATTCCATTCCATTCCATTCCATTCCATTCCATTCCATTCCATTCCATTCCATTCGATTCCATTCCATTCCATTCCATTCCGTTCTACTCGGGTTGATTCCATTCTATTCCATTCCATTCCGTTCGATTCCATTCGATTCCATTCGATTCCGTTCCATTCCATTCCATTCCCTTCCATTCCATTCTATTCCATTGAATTCCATTCCATTGCATTCCATTCCATTCCATTCCATTCCATTCCATTCCATTCCATTCCGTTCTACTCTGATTGACTCCATTCCACTCCATTCGATTCCATTCCATTCCATTCCATTCCATTCCAATACATTCCATTCTACACTGGTTGATTCCATTCCACTCTGGTTGATTCCATTCCATTCCATTCCATTCCATTCCATTCCATTCCATTCCATTCCATTCCATTCCATTCCATTCCATTCGTCTCCATTCGATTCCATTCGATTCCATTCCATTCTATTCCATTGAATTCCATTCCATTCCATTCCATTCCATTCCATTCTATTACATTCCATTCCATTCCATTCCGTTCTACTCGGGTTGATTCCATTCCATTCCATTCCATTCCATTCCATTCCATTCCACTCCATTCCATTCGATTCCATTCGATTCCATTCCATTCCATTCCATTCCATTCCAATCCATTCCATTCTACTCGGGTTGATTCCATTCCATTCCATTCCATTCCATTCCATTCCATTCCATTCCGTTGAATTCCATTCGATTCCATTCGATTCCATTCCATTCGATTCCATTCGATATCATTCGATTCCATTCCTTCCCATTCCATTCCATTCCATTCCATTCCGTTCTACTCGGGTTGATTCCATTCCATTCCATTCCATTCCATTCCATTCCATTCCATTCCATTCCATTCCATTCCATTCCATTCCATTCCATTCCATTCGATTCCATTCCATTCCATTCCATTCCAATCCATTCCATTCTACTCCGGTTGATTCCATTCCATTCCATTCCATTCCATTCCATTCCATTCCATTCCATTCCATTCCACTCGATTCCATTCCATTCTTTCCATTCCATTCCAATCCATTCCATTCTTCTTGGGAGGATTCCATTCCATTCCATTCCATTCCATTCCATTCCATTCCATTCCATTCCATTCCATTCCATTCCATTCCATTCCATTCCATTTGATTCCATTCCATTCCATTCCATTCCATTCCATTTCATTCCATTCCTTTCCATTCCATTCCGTTCTAGTCGGGTTGATTCCATTCTATTCCATTCCATTCCATTCCATTCCATTCCATTCCATTCCATTCTATTCCATTCCATTCTACTCCATTGAATTCCATTCCGTTCCATTCTATTCCATTCCATTCCATTCCTTTCCATTCCATTTAGTTCTACTCTGGTTGATTCCATTCCATTCCATTCAATTCCATTCCATTCCATTCCATTCCATTCCATTCCATTCCATTCTATTCCTTTCGATTCCATTCCATTCCATTAAATTCCATTCCATTCCATTCCATTCCATTCCATTCCATTCCATTCCTTTCCATTCCATTCCATTCCGTTCTACTCGGGTTGATTCCACTCCATTCCATTCCATTCCATTCCATACCATTCCATTCGATTCCATTCCATTCCATTCCATTCCATTCCATTCCATTCCATTCCATTCTGTTCTACTTGGGTTGATTACACTCCATTCCATTCCATTCCATTCCATTCTATTCCATTTCATTCCATTCGATTCCATTCTATTCCATTCGATTCCATTCCATTCCATTTCATTTTATTCCATTCCATTCCATTCCACTCTATTCCATTGAATTCCATTCCATTCAATTCCATTCCATTTCATTTTATTGCATTCCATTCCATACCATTCTATTCCATTGAATTTCATTCCATTCCTTTCCATTCCAATCCATTCCATTCTACTCGGGTTGATTCCATTCCATTCCATTCCATTCCATTCCATTCGATTCCATTCCATTCCATTGCATTCCATTCCATTCCGTTCTACTCGGGTTGATTCCACTCCATTCCATTCCATTCCATTCCATTCCATTCCATTCCATTCCATTCCATTCCAATTCTTTCGTTTCCATTCCAACCAATTCCGTTCTACTCGGATTGATTCCATTCCATTCCATTCCATTCCATTCAATTCCATTCCATTCCATTCGATTCCATACGATTCCATTCCATTCCATTCCATTCCATCCCATTTCATTCCAAACCATTCCATTCTACTCGGGTTCATCATTCCATTCCATTCCATTCCATTCCATTCCACTCGGGTTCTTTCCATTCCATTCCATTCCATTCCATTCCATTCCATTCCTTTCCATTCCATTCCGTTCTACTCAGGTTGATTTCCATTCCATTCCATTCCATTCCATTCCATTCCATTCCATTCCATTCCATTCCATTCCGTTCCATTCCACTCCATTCCATTCTACTCGTGTTGATTCCATGCCGTTCCGTTCCGTTCCATTCCGTCCCATCCCGACGCATCCCGTCCCGTTCCGTCCCGCCAAATTCCGTTCCTTTCTGATCGGGTTGATTCCGTTCCATTCCGTTCCGTTCCTTTCCGTTCCATTCCATTCCGTTACACGCGGGTTGATTCAATTCCATTCTATTACATTGAATTCCATTCCATACCATTCCATTCCATTCTACTCGGATTGATTGAATTCCATTCCATTCCATTCCAGTCCATTCCAATCCATTCCATTCTACTCGGGTTGATTCCATTCCATTCCATTCCATTCCATTCCATTCCATTCCATTCCATTCAATTGCGTTCCATTCGATTCGATTCCATTCCATTCCATTCCATTCCATTCGAATCCATTCCATTCTACTTGGGTTGATTCCATTCCATTCCATTCCATTCCATTCCATTCCATTCGATTCCATTCGATTCCATTCCATTCCATTCCATTCCATTCCATTCCATTCCATTCCATTCCATTCTGTTCTACTCGGGTTGATTCCACTCCATTCCATTCCATTCCATTCCATTCTATTCCATTCCATTCCATTCGATTCCATTCCATTCCATTTCATTTTATTCCATTCCATTCCATTCCATTCTATTCCATTGAATTCCATTCCATTCTATTCCATTCCATTCCATTCAGTTTCATTCCATTCCATTCCATTCCATTCCATTCCATTCCATTCGATTCCATTCCATTCCATTCCATTCCATTCCATTCCATTCCATTCCGTTCTACTCGGGTTAATTCCATTCTATTCCATTCCATTCCATTCCATTCCATTCCATTCCATTCCATTCCATTCCATTCCCTTCCATTCCATTCTATTCCATTGAATTCCATTCCATTCCATTCCATTCCATTCCATTCCATTCCATTCCATTCCGTTCTACTCTGATTGACTCCATTCCATTCCATTCCATTCCATTCCATTCCATTCCATTCCATTCCATTCCATTCCATTCCATTTCATTCCATTCCATTCCATTCCAATACATTCCATTCTACTCTGGTTGATTCCATTCCATTCCATTCCATTCCATTCCATTCCATTCCATTCCATTCGTCTCCATCCGATTCCATTCGATTCCATTCCATTCTATTCCATTGAATTCCATTCCATTCCATTCCATTCCATTCCATTCCATTCCATTCCATTCCATTCCATTCCATTCCTTTCCATTCCATTCCATTCCATTCCATTCCGTTCTACTCGGGTTGATACCATTCCATTCCATTCCATTCCATTCCATTCCATTCCACTCCATTCCATTCGATTCCATTCGCTTCCATTCCATTCCATTCCATTCCATTCCAATCCATTCCATTCTACTCGGGTTGATGCCATTCCATTCCATTCCATTCCATTCCATTCCATTGCATTCCATTCGATTCCATTCGATTCCATTCCATTCGATTCCATTCGAGATCATTCGATTCCATTCCATCCCATTCCAATCCATTCCATTCCATTCCGTTCTACTCGGGTTGATTCCATTCCATTCCATTTCATTCCATTCCATTCCATTCGATTCCATTCGATTCCATTCCATTCCATTCCATTCCAATCCATTCCATTCTACTCGGGTTGATTCCATTCCATTCCATTCCATTCCATTCCATTCCATTCCATTCCATTCCATTCCATTCCACTCGATTCCATTCCATTCTTTCCATTCCATTCCAATCCATTCCATTCTACTCGGGTGGATTCCATTCCATTCCATTCCATTCCATTCCACTCCATTCGATTCCATTCCATTCCATTCCATTCCATTCCATTCCATTCCATTCCATTCCATTCCGTTCTAGTCGGGTTGATTCCATTCTATTCCATTCCATTCCATTCCATTCCACTCCATTCCATTCCATTCCATTCCATTCTATTCCATTCCATTCTACTCCATTGAATTCCATTCCATTCCATTCTATTCCATTCCATTCCATTCCTTTCCATTCCATTTAGTTCTACTCGGGTTGATTCCATTCCATTCCATTCCATTCCATTCCATTCCATTCCATTCCATTACTTTCCATTCCATTCCATTCCAATCCATTCCATTCTACTCGGGTTGACTCCATTCCATTCCATTCCTTTCCATTCCATTCCGTTCCATTATAATCCATTCCATTCCATTCGATTCCGTTCGATTCCATTCCATTCCATTCCATTCCATTCCATTCAATTCCATTCGATTCCATTCGATTCCATTCCATTCCATTCCATTCCAATCCATTCCATTCTACTCGGGTTGATTCCATTCCATTCCATTCCATTCCATTCCATTCCATTCCATTCCATTCCATTCTATTCCTTTCGATTCCATTCCATTCCATTAAATTCCATTCCATTCCCTTCCATTCCATTCCATTCCATTCCATTCCATTCCATTGCATTCCGTTCTACTCGGGTTGATTCCACTCCATTCCATTCCATTCCATTCCATTATATACCATCCCATTCGATTCCATTCCATTCCATTCCATTCCATTCCATTCCATTCCATTCCATTCCATTCCATTCCATTCCATTCCATTCCATTCCGTTCTAGTCGGGTTGATTCCATTCTATTCCATTCCATTCCATTCCATTCCATTCCATTCGATTCCATTCCATTCCATTCCATTCTATTCCATTCCATTCTACTCCATTGAATTCCATTCCATTCCATTCAATTCCATTCCATTCCATCCCTTTCCATTCCATTTACTTCTACTCGGGTTGATTCCATTCCATTCCATTCCATTCCATTCCATTCCATTCCATTCCATTCAATTCCATTCCATTCCGTTACTTTCCATTCCATTCCGTTCCAATCCATTCCATTCTACTCGGGTTGACTCCATTCCATTCCATTCCTTTCCATTCCATTATATTCCATTCTAATCCATTCGATTCCGTTCGATTCCATTCCATTCCATTCCATTCCATTCCATTCCATTCCATTCCATTCGATTCCATTCCATTCCATTCCATGGCATTCCATTCCATTCCATTCCATTCCATTCCATTCCTTTCTAGTCTGGTTGATTCCATTCCATTCCATTGCATTCCATTCCATTCCATTGCATTCCATTCCATTCCATTCCATTCCATTCCATTCCATTCCATTCCATTCTATTCCATTCCATTCTACTCCATTCAATTCCATTCGATTCCATTCGATTCCATTCCATTCCATTCCATTCCAATCCATTCCATTCTACTCGGGTTGATTCCATTCCATTCCATTGCATTCCATTCGATTCCATTCTAATCCATTCGATTCCAATCCATTCCATTTCATTTTATTCCATTCCATTCCATTCCATTCTATTCCATTGAATTCCATTACATTCCATTCCGTTCCATTTCATTTTATTGCATTCCATTCCATACCATTCTATTCCATTGAATTCCATTCCATTCCTTTCCATTCCAATCCATTCCATTCTACTCGGGTTGATTCCATTCCATTCCATTCCATTCCATTCCATTCGATTCCATTCCATTCCATTCCATTCCATTCCATTCCATTCCATTCCGTTCTACTCGGGTTGATTCCATTCTATTCATTCCATTCCGTTCGATTCCATTCGATTCCATTCGATTCCATTCCATTCCATTCCATTCCCTTCCATTCCATTCTATTCCTTTGAATTCCATTCCATTCCATTGCATTCCATTCCATTCCGTTCTACTCTGATTGACTCCATTCCATTCCATTCCATTCCATTCCATTGCATTCCATTCCATTCCATTCGATTCCATTCCATTCCATTCCATTCCATTCCATTCCATTCCATTCCATTCCATTCCAATACATTCCATTCTACTCTGGTTGATTCCATTCCATTCCATTCCATTCCATTCCATTCCATTCGTCTCCATTCGATTCCATTCGATTCCATTCCATTCTATTCCATTGAATTCCATTCCATTCCATTCCATTCCATTCCATTCCACTCCATTCCATTCCATTCCATTCCATACCATTCCATTCCGTTCTACTCGGGTTGATTCCGTTCCATTCCATTCCATTCCATTCCTTTCCATTCCATTCCACTCCATTCCATTCGATTCCATTCGATTCCATTCCATTCCATTCCAATCCATTCCATTCTACTCGGGTTGATTCCATTCCATTCCATTCCATTCCATTCCATTCCATTCCATTCCATTCCATTGCATTCCATTCGATTCCATTCGATTCCATTCCATTCGATTCCATTCGAGATCATTCGATTCCATTCCATCCCATTCCATTCCATTCCATTCCATTCCGTTCTACTCGGGTTGATTAC
Source organism: Gorilla gorilla gorilla (assembly GCF_029281585.2). NCBI lineage: Eukaryota > Metazoa > Chordata > Mammalia > Primates > Hominidae > Gorilla > Gorilla gorilla. The sequence goes on from NC_073241.2 coordinate 3,974,342, forward strand.
ATTCCATTCCATTTCATTCCATTCCATTCCATTCCATTCCATTCGATTCCATTCGATTCCATTCCATTCCATTCCATTCCAATCCATTCCATTCTACTCGGGTTGATTCCATTCCATTCCATTCCATTCCATTCCATTCCATTCCATTCCATTCCATTCCATTCGATTCCACTCGATTCCATTCCATTCTTTCCATTCCATTCCAATCCATTCCATTCTACTCGGGTGGATTCCATTCCATTCCATTCCATTCCATTCCATTCCATTCCATTCCATTCCATTCCATTCCATTCCATTCGATTCCATTCCATTCCATTCCATTCCATTCCATTCCATTCCATTCCATTCCATTCCATTCCATTCCATTCCATTCCATTCCATTCCGTTCTAGTCGGGTTGATTCCATTCTATTCCATTCCATTCCATTCCATTCCATTCCATTCCATTCCATTCCATTCCATTCCATTCCATTCTATTCCATTCCATTCCACTCCATTGAATTCCATTCCATTCCATTCTATTCCATTCCATTCCATTCCTTTCCATTCCATTTAATTCTACTCGGGTTGATTCCATTCCATTCCATTCCATTCCATTCCATTCCATTCCATTCCATTCCATTCCATTCCATTCCATTCCATTCCATTCCATTCCATTGCATTAAATTGCATTCCATTCGATTCCATTCGATTCCATTCCATTCCATTCCATTCCATTCCATTCCATTCCATTCCATTCCATTCCATTCTGTTCCACTCGGGTTGATTCCATTCTATTCCATTCCATTCCCTTCTATTCCATTCGATATCATTCGATTCCATTCCATCCCATTCCATTCCATTCCATTCCATTCCGTTCTTCTTGGGTTGATTCCATTCCATTCCATTTCATTCCATTCCATTCCATTCCATTTCTTTCGATTCCATTCGATTCCATTCCATTCCATTCCATTCCAATCCATTGCATTCTACTCAGTTTGATTCCATTCCATTCCATTCCATTCCATTCATATCCATTCCATTCCATTCCATTCAATTCCACTCGATTCCATTCCATTCCTTTCCATTCCATTCCAATCCATTCCATTCTACTCGGGTGGATTCCATTCCATTCCATTCGATTCCATTCCATTCCATTCCATTCCATTCCATTCCATTCCATTCCATTCGATTCCATTCCATTCCATTCCATGGCATTCCATTCCATTCCATTCCATTCCATTCCATTCCATTCCGTTCTAGTCTGGTTGATTCCATTCCATTCCATTGCATTCCATTCCATTGCATTGCATTCCATTCCATTCCATTCCATTCCATTCCATTCCATTCCATTCTTTCTATTCCATTCCATTCTACTCCATTGAATTCCATTCCATTCCATTCAATTTCATTCCATTCCATTCCTTTCCAATCCATTTAGTTCTACTCGGGTTGATTCCATTCCATTCCATTCCATTCCATTCCATTCCATTCCATTCCATTCCATTCCATTCCATTCCATTCCATTACTTTCCATTCCATTCCATTCCAATCCATTCCATTCTACTCGGGTTGACTCCATTCCATTCCATTCCACTCCATTCCATTCCGTTATATTCCATTCTATTCCATTCGATTCCGTTCGATTCCATTCCATTCCATTCCATTCTATTCCATTCCATTCGATTCCATTCCATTCCATTCCATTCCATTCCATTCCATTCCATTCCATTCCAATCCATTCCATTCTACTCGGGTTGATTCCATTCCATTCCATTCCATTCCAATCCATTCCATTCAATTCCATTCCATTCCATTCCATTCCATTCCATTCCATTCCATTCCTTTCTATTCCATTCCATTCCATTCCATTCCATTCCATTCCATTCCATTCCATTCCATTCCATTCCGTTCTACTCCTGTTGATTCCACTCCATTCCATTCCCTTCCATTCCATTCCATTCCATTCCATTCCATTCCATTGCATTCCATTCCAACCAATTCTTTTCTACTCGGGTTGATTCCATTCCATTCCATTCCATTCCATTCCATTCCATTCCATTCCATTCCATTCCATTCCATTCCATTCGATTCAATTCCATTCCATTTCATTCCAAACCGTTCCATTCTACTCGGGTTCATCATTCCATTCCATTCCATTCCATTCCATTCCACTCGGGTTCATTCCATTCCATTCCATTCCATTCCATTCCATTCCATTCCATTCCATTCCATTCCGTTCTACTCAGGTTGATTTCCATTCCATTCCATTCCATTCCATTCCATTCCATTCCATTCCATTCCACTCGGGTTGAGCATTCCATTCGATTCCATTCCATTCCATTCCATTCCATTCCATTCCATTCCAATCCACTCGGGCTCATTCCATTCCATTCCATTCCATTCCATTCCATTCCATTAAATTCCATTCCATTCCGTTCTACTCGGGTTGATTTCCATTCCATTCCATTCCATTCCATTCCACTCCATTCCATTCCATTCCATTCCATTCCATTCCATTCCATTCCTTTCCATTTATTCCATTCCGTTCTACTCGGGTTGATTCCATTGAGTTTGGTTCCGTTCCGTTCCGTCCCGTCCCGTCCCGTCCCGTCCCGTCCCGTTCCGTTTTACTCGGGTTGATTCCTTTGCATTCCGTTCCGCTCGTTTCCATTCCGTTCCATTCCGTTCAACGCGGGTTGGTTCAATTCCATTCTATTCTATTCTATTCCTTTCCATTCCATTCCATTCTACTCGGGTTGATTCTATGCCGTTCCATTCCGTTCCATTCCGTCCCATTCCGACCCGTCCCATCCCGTCCCGTCCCGTCCCATCCCGTTCCGTTCCACATGGGTTGATTCAATTCCTTTCGGTTACATTGAATTCCATTCCATTCCATTCTACTCGGATTGATTCCATTCCATTCCATTCCATTCCATTCCATTCCATTCCATTCCATTCCAATCCATTCCATTCTACTCGGGTTGATTCCATTCCATTCCATTCCATTCCATTCCATTCCATTCCATTCCATTCCATTCCATTCAGTTTCATTCCATTCCATTCCATTCCATTCCATTCCATTCCATTCCATTCCATTCCATTCGATTCCATTCCATTCCATTCCATTCCGTTCTACTCGGGTTGATTCCATTCTATTCCATTCCATTCCGTTCGATTCCATTCGATTCCATTCGATTCCGTTCCATTCCATTCCATTCCCTTCCATTCCATTCTATTCCATTGAATTCCATTCCATTGCATTCCATTCCATTCCATTCCATTCCATTCCATTCCATTCCATTCCGTTCTACTCTGATTGACTCCATTCCACTCCATTCGATTCCATTCCATTCCATTCCATTCCATTCCAATACATTCCATTCTACACTGGTTGATTCCATTCCACTCTGGTTGATTCCATTCCATTCCATTCCATTCCATTCCATTCCATTCCATTCCATTCCATTCCATTCCATTCCATTCCATTCGTCTCCATTCGATTCCATTCGATTCCATTCCATTCTATTCCATTGAATTCCATTCCATTCCATTCCATTCCATTCCATTCTATTACATTCCATTCCATTCCATTCCGTTCTACTCGGGTTGATTCCATTCCATTCCATTCCATTCCATTCCATTCCATTCCACTCCATTCCATTCGATTCCATTCGATTCCATTCCATTCCATTCCATTCCATTCCAATCCATTCCATTCTACTCGGGTTGATTCCATTCCATTCCATTCCATTCCATTCCATTCCATTCCATTCCGTTGAATTCCATTCGATTCCATTCGATTCCATTCCATTCGATTCCATTCGATATCATTCGATTCCATTCCTTCCCATTCCATTCCATTCCATTCCATTCCGTTCTACTCGGGTTGATTCCATTCCATTCCATTCCATTCCATTCCATTCCATTCCATTCCATTCCATTCCATTCCATTCCATTCCATTCCATTCCATTCCATTCGATTCCATTCCATTCCATTCCATTCCAATCCATTCCATTCTACTCCGGTTGATTCCATTCCATTCCATTCCATTCCATTCCATTCCATTCCATTCCATTCCATTCCACTCGATTCCATTCCATTCTTTCCATTCCATTCCAATCCATTCCATTCTTCTTGGGAGGATTCCATTCCATTCCATTCCATTCCATTCCATTCCATTCCATTCCATTCCATTCCATTCCATTCCATTCCATTCCATTTGATTCCATTCCATTCCATTCCATTCCATTCCATTTCATTCCATTCCTTTCCATTCCATTCCGTTCTAGTCGGGTTGATTCCATTCTATTCCATTCCATTCCATTCCATTCCATTCCATTCCATTCCATTCTATTCCATTCCATTCTACTCCATTGAATTCCATTCCGTTCCATTCTATTCCATTCCATTCCATTCCTTTCCATTCCATTTAGTTCTACTCTGGTTGATTCCATTCCATTCCATTCAATTCCATTCCATTCCATTCCATTCCATTCCATTCCATTCCATTCTATTCCTTTCGATTCCATTCCATTCCATTAAATTCCATTCCATTCCATTCCATTCCATTCCATTCCATTCCATTCCTTTCCATTCCATTCCATTCCGTTCTACTCGGGTTGATTCCACTCCATTCCATTCCATTCCATTCCATACCATTCCATTCGATTCCATTCCATTCCATTCCATTCCATTCCATTCCATTCCATTCTGTTCTACTTGGGTTGATTACACTCCATTCCATTCCATTCCATTCCATTCTATTCCATTTCATTCCATTCGATTCCATTCTATTCCATTCGATTCCATTCCATTCCATTTCATTTTATTCCATTCCATTCCATTCCACTCTATTCCATTGAATTCCATTCCATTCAATTCCATTCCATTTCATTTTATTGCATTCCATTCCATACCATTCTATTCCATTGAATTTCATTCCATTCCTTTCCATTCCAATCCATTCCATTCTACTCGGGTTGATTCCATTCCATTCCATTCCATTCCATTCCATTCGATTCCATTCCATTCCATTGCATTCCATTCCATTCCGTTCTACTCGGGTTGATTCCACTCCATTCCATTCCATTCCATTCCATTCCATTCCATTCCATTCCAATTCTTTCGTTTCCATTCCAACCAATTCCGTTCTACTCGGATTGATTCCATTCCATTCCATTCCATTCCATTCAATTCCATTCCATTCCATTCGATTCCATACGATTCCATTCCATTCCATTCCATTCCATCCCATTTCATTCCAAACCATTCCATTCTACTCGGGTTCATCATTCCATTCCATTCCATTCCATTCCATTCCACTCGGGTTCTTTCCATTCCATTCCATTCCATTCCATTCCATTCCATTCCTTTCCATTCCATTCCGTTCTACTCAGGTTGATTTCCATTCCATTCCATTCCATTCCATTCCATTCCATTCCATTCCATTCCATTCCATTCCGTTCCATTCCACTCCATTCCATTCTACTCGTGTTGATTCCATGCCGTTCCGTTCCGTTCCATTCCGTCCCATCCCGACGCATCCCGTCCCGTTCCGTCCCGCCAAATTCCGTTCCTTTCTGATCGGGTTGATTCCGTTCCATTCCGTTCCGTTCCTTTCCGTTCCATTCCATTCCGTTACACGCGGGTTGATTCAATTCCATTCTATTACATTGAATTCCATTCCATACCATTCCATTCCATTCTACTCGGATTGATTGAATTCCATTCCATTCCATTCCAGTCCATTCCAATCCATTCCATTCTACTCGGGTTGATTCCATTCCATTCCATTCCATTCCATTCCATTCCATTCCATTCCATTCAATTGCGTTCCATTCGATTCGATTCCATTCCATTCCATTCCATTCCATTCCAATCCATTCCATTCTACTTGGGTTGATTCCATTCCATTCCATTCCATTCCATTCCATTCCATTCGATTCCATTCGATTCCATTCCATTCCATTCCATTCCATTCCATTCCATTCCATTCCATTCCATTCTGTTCTACTCGGGTTGATTCCACTCCATTCCATTCCATTCCATTCCATTCTATTCCATTCCATTCCATTCGATTCCATTCCATTCCATTTCATTTTATTCCATTCCATTCCATTCCATTCTATTCCATTGAATTCCATTCCATTCTATTCCATTCCATTCCATTCAGTTTCATTCCATTCCATTCCATTCCATTCCATTCCATTCCATTCGATTCCATTCCATTCCATTCCATTCCATTCCATTCCATTCCATTCCGTTCTACTCGGGTTAATTCCATTCTATTCCATTCCATTCCATTCCATTCCATTCCATTCCATTCCATTCCATTCCATTCCCTTCCATTCCATTCTATTCCATTGAATTCCATTCCATTCCATTCCATTCCATTCCATTCCATTCCATTCCATTCCGTTCTACTCTGATTGACTCCATTCCATTCCATTCCATTCCATTCCATTCCATTCCATTCCATTCCATTCCATTCCATTCCATTTCATTCCATTCCATTCCATTCCAATACATTCCATTCTACTCTGGTTGATTCCATTCCATTCCATTCCATTCCATTCCTTTCTATTCCATTCCATTCCATTCCATTCCATTCCATTCCATTCCATTCCATTCCATTCCATTCCGTTCTACTCCTGTTGATTCCACTCCATTCCATTCCCTTCCATTCCATTCCATTCCATTCCATTCCATTCCATTGCATTCCATTCCAACCAATTCTTTTCTACTCGGGTTGATTCCATTCCATTCCATTCCATTCCATTCCATTCCATTCCATTCCATTCCATTCCATTCCATTCCATTCGATTCAATTCCATTCCATTTCATTCCAAACCGTTCCATTCTACTCGGGTTCATCATTCCATTCCATTCCATTCCATTCCATTCCACTCGGGTTCATTCCATTCCATTCCATTCCATTCCATTCCATTCCATTCCATTCCATTCCATTCCGTTCTACTCAGGTTGATTTCCATTCCATTCCATTCCATTCCATTCCATTCCATTCCATTCCATTCCACTCGGGTTGAGCATTCCATTCGATTCCATTCCATTCCATTCCATTCCATTCCATTCCATTCCAATCCACTCGGGCTCATTCCATTCCATTCCATTCCATTCCATTCCATTCCATTCCATTAAATTCCATTCCATTCCGTTCTACTCGGGTTGATTTCCATTCCATTCCATTCCATTCCATTCCACTCCATTCCATTCCATTCCATTCCATTCCATTCCATTCCATTCCTTTCCATTTATTCCATTCCGTTCTACTCGGGTTGATTCCATTGAGTTTGGTTCCGTTCCGTTCCGTCCCGTCCCGTCCCGTCCCGTCCCGTCCCGTTCCGTTTTACTCGGGTTGATTCCTTTGCATTCCGTTCCGCTCGTTTCCATTCCGTTCCATTCCGTTCAACGCGGGTTGGTTCAATTCCATTCTATTCTATTCTATTCCTTTCCATTCCATTCCATTCTACTCGGGTTGATTCTATGCCGTTCCATTCCGTTCCATTCCGTCCCATTCCGACCCGTCCCATCCCGTCCCGTCCCGTCCCATCCCGTTCCGTTCCACATGGGTTGATTCAATTCCTTTCGGTTACATTGAATTCCATTCCATTCCATTCTACTCGGATTGATTCCATTCCATTCCATTCCATTCCATTCCATTCCATTCCATTCCATTCCATTCCAATCCATTCCATTCTACTCGGGTTGATTCCATTCCATTCCATTCCATTCCATTCCATTCCATTCCATTCCATTCCATTCCATTCAGTTTCATTCCATTCCATTCCATTCCATTCCATTCCATTCCATTCCATTCCATTCCATTCGATTCCATTCCATTCCATTCCATTCCGTTCTACTCGGGTTGATTCCATTCTATTCCATTCCATTCCGTTCGATTCCATTCGATTCCATTCGATTCCGTTCCATTCCATTCCATTCCCTTCCATTCCATTCTATTCCATTGAATTCCATTCCATTGCATTCCATTCCATTCCATTCCATTCCATTCCATTCCATTCCATTCCGTTCTACTCTGATTGACTCCATTCCACTCCATTCGATTCCATTCCATTCCATTCCATTCCATTCCAATACATTCCATTCTACACTGGTTGATTCCATTCCACTCTGGTTGATTCCATTCCATTCCATTCCATTCCATTCCATTCCATTCCATTCCATTCCATTCCATTCCATTCCATTCCATTCGTCTCCATTCGATTCCATTCGATTCCATTCCATTCTATTCCATTGAATTCCATTCCATTCCATTCCATTCCATTCCATTCTATTACATTCCATTCCATTCCATTCCGTTCTACTCGGGTTGATTCCATTCCATTCCATTCCATTCCATTCCATTCCATTCCACTCCATTCCATTCGATTCCATTCGATTCCATTCCATTCCATTCCATTCCATTCCAATCCATTCCATTCTACTCGGGTTGATTCCATTCCATTCCATTCCATTCCATTCCATTCCATTCCATTCCGTTGAATTCCATTCGATTCCATTCGATTCCATTCCATTCGATTCCATTCGATATCATTCGATTCCATTCCTTCCCATTCCATTCCATTCCATTCCATTCCGTTCTACTCGGGTTGATTCCATTCCATTCCATTCCATTCCATTCCATTCCATTCCATTCCATTCCATTCCATTCCATTCCATTCCATTCCATTCCATTCCATTCCATTCGATTCCATTCCATTCCATTCCATTCCAATCCATTCCATTCTACTCCGGTTGATTCCATTCCATTCCATTCCATTCCATTCCATTCCATTCCATTCCATTCCATTCCACTCGATTCCATTCCATTCTTTCCATTCCATTCCAATCCATTCCATTCTTCTTGGGAGGATTCCATTCCATTCCATTCCATTCCATTCCATTCCATTCCATTCCATTCCATTCCATTCCATTCCATTCCATTCCATTTGATTCCATTCCATTCCATTCCATTCCATTCCATTTCATTCCATTCCTTTCCATTCCATTCCGTTCTAGTCGGGTTGATTCCATTCTATTCCATTCCATTCCATTCCATTCCATTCCATTCCATTCCATTCTATTCCATTCCATTCTACTCCATTGAATTCCATTCCGTTCCATTCTATTCCATTCCATTCCATTCCTTTCCATTCCATTTAGTTCTACTCTGGTTGATTCCATTCCATTCCATTCAATTCCATTCCATTCCATTCCATTCCATTCCATTCCATTCCATTCTATTCCTTTCGATTCCATTCCATTCCATTAAATTCCATTCCATTCCATTCCATTCCATTCCATTCCATTCCATTCCTTTCCATTCCATTCCATTCCGTTCTACTCGGGTTGATTCCACTCCATTCCATTCCATTCCATTCCATACCATTCCATTCGATTCCATTCCATTCCATTCCATTCCATTCCATTCCATTCCATTCCATTCTGTTCTACTTGGGTTGATTACACTCCATTCCATTCCATTCCATTCCATTCTATTCCATTTCATTCCATTCGATTCCATTCTATTCCATTCGATTCCATTCCATTCCATTTCATTTTATTCCATTCCATTCCATTCCACTCTATTCCATTGAATTCCATTCCATTCAATTCCATTCCATTTCATTTTATTGCATTCCATTCCATACCATTCTATTCCATTGAATTTCATTCCATTCCTTTCCATTCCAATCCATTCCATTCTACTCGGGTTGATTCCATTCCATTCCATTCCATTCCATTCCATTCGATTCCATTCCATTCCATTGCATTCCATTCCATTCCGTTCTACTCGGGTTGATTCCACTCCATTCCATTCCATTCCATTCCATTCCATTCCATTCCATTCCAATTCTTTCGTTTCCATTCCAACCAATTCCGTTCTACTCGGATTGATTCCATTCCATTCCATTCCATTCCATTCAATTCCATTCCATTCCATTCGATTCCATACGATTCCATTCCATTCCATTCCATTCCATCCCATTTCATTCCAAACCATTCCATTCTACTCGGGTTCATCATTCCATTCCATTCCATTCCATTCCATTCCACTCGGGTTCTTTCCATTCCATTCCATTCCATTCCATTCCATTCCATTCCTTTCCATTCCATTCCGTTCTACTCAGGTTGATTTCCATTCCATTCCATTCCATTCCATTCCATTCCATTCCATTCCATTCCATTCCATTCCGTTCCATTCCACTCCATTCCATTCTACTCGTGTTGATTCCATGCCGTTCCGTTCCGTTCCATTCCGTCCCATCCCGACGCATCCCGTCCCGTTCCGTCCCGCCAAATTCCGTTCCTTTCTGATCGGGTTGATTCCGTTCCATTCCGTTCCGTTCCTTTCCGTTCCATTCCATTCCGTTACACGCGGGTTGATTCAATTCCATTCTATTACATTGAATTCCATTCCATACCATTCCATTCCATTCTACTCGGATTGATTGAATTCCATTCCATTCCATTCCAGTCCATTCCAATCCATTCCATTCTACTCGGGTTGATTCCATTCCATTCCATTCCATTCCATTCCATTCCATTCCATTCCATTCAATTGCGTTCCATTCGATTCGATTCCATTCCATTCCATTCCATTCCATTCCAATCCATTCCATTCTACTTGGGTTGATTCCATTCCATTCCATTCCATTCCATTCCATTCCATTCGATTCCATTCGATTCCATTCCATTCCATTCCATTCCATTCCATTCCATTCCATTCCATTCCATTCTGTTCTACTCGGGTTGATTCCACTCCATTCCATTCCATTCCATTCCATTCTATTCCATTCCATTCCATTCGATTCCATTCCATTCCATTTCATTTTATTCCATTCCATTCCATTCCATTCTATTCCATTGAATTCCATTCCATTCTATTCCATTCCATTCCATTCAGTTTCATTCCATTCCATTCCATTCCATTCCATTCCATTCCATTCGATTCCATTCCATTCCATTCCATTCCATTCCATTCCATTCCATTCCGTTCTACTCGGGTTAATTCCATTCTATTCCATTCCATTCCATTCCATTCCATTCCATTCCATTCCATTCCATTCCATTCCCTTCCATTCCATTCTATTCCATTGAATTCCATTCCATTCCATTCCATTCCATTCCATTCCATTCCATTCCATTCCGTTCTACTCTGATTGACTCCATTCCATTCCATTCCATTCCATTCCATTCCATTCCATTCCATTCCATTCCATTCCATTTCATTCCATTCCATTCCATTCCAATACATTCCATTCTACTCTGGTTGATTCCATTCCATTCCATTCCATTCCATTCCATTCCATTCCATTCCATTCGTCTCCATCCGATTCCATTCGATTCCATTCCATTCTATTCCATTGAATTCCATTCCATTCCATTCCATTCCATTCCATTCCATTCCATTCCATTCCATTCCATTCCATTCCATTCCTTTCCATTCCATTCCATTCCATTCCATTCCGTTCTACTCGGGTTGATACCATTCCATTCCATTCCATTCCATTCCATTCCATTCCACTCCATTCCATTCGATTCCATTCGCTTCCATTCCATTCCATTCCATTCCATTCCAATCCATTCCATTCTACTCGGGTTGATGCCATTCCATTCCATTCCATTCCATTCCATTCCATTGCATTCCATTCGATTCCATTCGATTCCATTCGAGATCATTCGATTCCATTCCATCCCATTCCAATCCATTCCATTCCATTCCGTTCTACTCGGGTTGATTCCATTCCATTCCATTTCATTCCATTCCATTCCATTCCATTCCATTCGATTCCATTCGATTCCATTCCATTCCATTCCATTCCAATCCATTCCATTCTACTCGGGTTGATTCCATTCCATTCCATTCCATTCCATTCCATTCCATTCCATTCCATTCCATTCGATTCCACTCGATTCCATTCCATTCTTTCCATTCCATTCCAATCCATTCCATTCTACTCGGGTGGATTCCATTCCATTCCATTCCATTCCATTCCACTCCATTCGATTCCATTCCATTCCATTCCATTCCATTCCATTCCATTCCATTCCATTCCATTCCGTTCTAGTCGGGTTGATTCCATTCTATTCCATTCCATTCCATTCCATTCCACTCCATTCCATTCCATTCCATTCCATTCTATTCCATTCCATTCTACTCCATTGAATTCCATTCCATTCCATTCTATTCCATTCCATTCCATTCCTTTCCATTCCATTTAGTTCTACTCGGGTTGATTCCATTCCATTCCATTCCATTCCATTCCATTCCATTCCATTCCATTCCATTACTTTCCATTCCATTCCATTCCAATCCATTCCATTCTACTCGGGTTGACTCCATTCCATTCCATTCCTTTCCATTCCATTCCGTTCCATTATAATCCATTCCATTCCATTCGATTCCGTTCGATTCCATTCCATTCCATTCCATTCCATTCCATTCAATTCCATTCGATTCCATTCGATTCCATTCCATTCCATTCCATTCCAATCCATTCCATTCTACTCGGGTTGATTCCATTCCATTCCATTCCATTCCATTCCATTCCATTCCATTCCATTCCATTCCATTCTATTCCTTTCGATTCCATTCCATTCCATTAAATTCCATTCCATTCCCTTCCATTCCATTCCATTCCATTCCATTCCATTCCATTGCATTCCGTTCTACTCGGGTTGATTCCACTCCATTCCATTCCATTCCATTCCATTATATACCATCCCATTCGATTCCATTCCATTCCATTCCATTCCATTCCATTCCATTCCATTCCATTCCATTCCATTCCATTCCATTCCATTCCATTCCGTTCTAGTCGGGTTGATTCCATTCTATTCCATTCCATTCCATTCCATTCCATTCCATTCGATTCCATTCCATTCCATTCCATTCTATTCCATTCCATTCTACTCCATTGAATTCCATTCCATTCCATTCAATTCCATTCCATTCCATCCCTTTCCATTCCATTTACTTCTACTCGGGTTGATTCCATTCCATTCCATTCCATTCCATTCCATTCCATTCCATTCCATTCAATTCCATTCCATTCCGTTACTTTCCATTCCATTCCGTTCCAATCCATTCCATTCTACTCGGGTTGACTCCATTCCATTCCATTCCTTTCCATTCCATTATATTCCATTCTAATCCATTCGATTCCGTTCGATTCCATTCCATTCCATTCCATTCCATTCCATTCCATTCCATTCCATTCGATTCCATTCCATTCCATTCCATGGCATTCCATTCCATTCCATTCCATTCCATTCCATTCCGTTCTAGTCTGGTTGATTCCATTCCATTCCATTGCATTCCATTCCATTCCATTGCATTCCATTCCATTCCATTCCATTCCATTCCATTCCATTCCATTCCATTCTATTCCATTCCATTCTACTCCATTCAATTCCATTCGATTCCATTCGATTCCATTCCATTCCATTCCATTCCAATCCATTCCATTCTACTCGGGTTGATTCCATTCCATTCCATTGCATTCCATTCCATTCCATTGCATTCCATTCCATTCCATTCCATTCCATTCCATTCCATTCCATTGCATTCTATTCCATTGAATTCCATTCCATTCCATTCCATTCCATTCCATTCCATTCCATTCCATTCCATTCCATTCCATTCCATTACTTTCCATTCCATTCCATTCCAATCCATTCCATTCTACTCGGGTTGACTCCATTCCATTCCATTCCACTCCATTCCATTCCGTTATATTCCATTCTATTCCATTCGATCCCGTTCGATTCCATTCCATTCCATTCCATTCTATTCCATTCCATTCGATTCCATTCCATTCCATTCCATTCCATTCCAATCCATTCCATTCTACTCGGGTTGATTCCATTCCATTCCATTCCATTCCAATCCATTCCATTCCATTCCATTCCATTCCATTCCATTCCATTCCATTCCATTCCATTCCATTCCTTTCTATTCCATTCCATTCCATTCCATTCCATTCCATTCCATTCCATTCCATTCCATTCCGTTCTACTCGGGTTGATTCCACTCCATTCCATTCCCTTCCATTCCATTCCATTCCATTCCATTCCATTCCATTGCATTCCATTCCAACCCATTCTTTTCTACTCGGGTTGATTCCATTCCATTCCATTCCATTCCATTCCATTCCATTCCATTCCATTCCATTCCATTCGATTCCATTCCATTCCATTTCATTCCAAACCGTTCCATTCTACTCGGGTTCATCATTCCATTCCATTCCATTCCATTCCATTCCACTCGGGTTCATTCCATTCCATTCCATTCCATTCCATTCCGTTCTACTCAGGTTGATTTCCATTCCATTCCATTCCATTCCATTCCATTCCATTCCATTCCACTCGGGTTGAGCATTCCATTCGATTCCATTCCATTCCATTCCATTCCATTCCATTCCATTCCAATCCACTCGGGCTCATTCCATTCCATTCCATTCCATTCCATTCCATTCAATTCCATTCCATTCCGTTCTACTCGGGTTGATTTCCATTCCATTCCATTCCATTCCATTCCACTCCATTCCTTTCCATTCCATTCCATTCCATTCCATTCCTTTCCATTTATTCCATTCCGTTCTACTCGGGTTGATTCCATTGAGTTTGGTTCCGTTCCGTTCCGTCCCGTCCCGTCCCGTCCCGTCCCGTTCCGTTTTACTCGGGTTGATTCCTTTGCATTCCGTTCCGCTCGTTTCCATTCCGTTCCATTCCGTTCAACGCGGGTTGGTTCAATTCCATTCTATTCTATTCTATTCCTTTCCATTCCATTCCATTCTACTCGGGTTGATTCTATGCCGTTCCATTCCGTTCCATTCCGTCCCATTCCGACCCGTCCCATCCCGTCCCGTCCCGTCCCATCCCGTTCCGTTCCACATGGGTTGATTCAATTCCTTTCGGTTACATTGAATTCCATTCCATTCCATTCTACTCGGATTGATTCCATTCCATTCCATTCCATTCCATTCCATTCCATTCCATTCCAATCCATTCCATTCTACTCGGGTTGATTCCATTCCATTCCATTCCATTCCATTCCATTCCATTCCATTCCATTCCATTCCATTCCATTCCATTCAGTTTCATTCCATTCCATTCCATTCCATTCCATTCCATTCCATTCCATTCCATTCGATTCCATTCCATTCCATTCCATTCCGTTCTACTCGGGTTGATTCCATTCTATTCCATTCCATTCCGTTCGATTCCATTCGATTCCATTCGATTCCGTTCCATTCCATTCCATTCCCTTCCATTCCATTCTATTCCATTGAATTCCATTCCATTGCATTCCATTCCATTCCATTCCATTCCATTCCATTCCATTCCGTTCTACTCTGATTGACTCCATTCCACTCCATTCGATTCCATTCCATTCCATTCCATTCCATTCCAATACATTCCATTCTACACTGGTTGATTCCATTCCACTCTGGTTGATTCCATTCCATTCCATTCCATTCCATTCCATTCCATTCCATTCCATTCGTCTCCATTCGATTCCATTCGATTCCATTCCATTCTATTCCATTGAATTCCATTCCATTCCATTCCATTCCATTCCATTCTATTACCTTCCATTCCATTCCATTCCGTTCTACTCGGGTTGATTCCATTCCATTCCATTCCATTCCATTCCATTCCACTCCATTCCATTCGATTCCATTCGATTCCATTCCATTCCATTCCATTCCATTCCATTCCATTCCATTCCATTGAATTCCATTCGATTCCATTCGATTCCATTCCATTCGATTCCATTCGATATCATTCGATTCCATTCCTTCCCATTCCATTCCATTCCATTCCATTCCGTTCTACTCGGGTTGATTCCATTCCATTCCATTTCATTCCATTCCATTCCATTCCATTCCATTCCATTCCATTCCATTCGATTCCATTCCATTCCATTCCATTCCAATCCATTCCATTCTACTCGGGTTGATTCCATTCCATTCCATTCCATTCCATTCCATTCCATTCCATTCCATTCCATTCCATTCCATTCGATTCCACTCGATTCCATTCCATTCTTTCCATTCCATTCCAATCCATTCCATTCTACTTGGGAGGATTCCATTCCATTCCATTCCATTCCATTCCATTCCATTCCATTCCATTCCATTCCATTCCATTCCATTCCATTCCATTCCATTTGATTCCATTCCATTCCATTCCATTCCATTCCAATTCATTCCATTCCTTTCCATTCCATTCCGTTCTAGTCGGGTTGATTCCATTCTATTCCATTCCATTCCATTCCATTCCATTCCATTCCATTCCATTCTATTCCATTCCATTCTACTCCATTGAATTCCATTCCATTCCATTCTATTCCATTCCATTCCATTCCTTTCCATTCCATTTAGTTCTACTCTGGTTGATTCCATTCCATTCCATTCAATTCCATTCCATTCCATTCCATTCCATTCCATTCCATTCTATTCCTTTCGATTCCATTCCATTCCATTAAATTCCATTCCATTCCATTCCATTCCATTCCATTCCATTCCATTCCTTTCCATTCCATTCCATTCCGTTCTACTCGGGTTGATTCCACTCCATTCCATTCCATTCCATTCCATACCATTCCATTCGATTCCATTCCATTCCATTCCATTCCATTCCATTCCATTCCATTCCATTCTGTTCTACTCGGGTTGATTACACTCCATTCCATTCCATTCCATTCCATTCTATTCCATTTCATTCCATTCGATTCCATTCTATTCCATTCGATTCCATTCCATTCCATTTCATTTTATTCCATTCCATTCCATTCCATTCTATTCCATTGAATTCCATTCCATTCAATTCCATTCCATTTCATTTTATTGCATTCCATTCCATACCATTCTATTCCATTGAATTTCATTCCATTCCTTTCCATTCCAATCCATTCCATTCTACTCGGGTTGATTCCATTCCATTCCATTCCATTCCATTCCATTCGATTCCATTCCATTCCATTGCATTCCATTCCATTCCGTTCTACTCGGGTTGATTCCACTCCATTCCATTCCATTCCATTCCATTCCATTCCATTCCATTCCAATTCTTTCGTTTCCATTCCAACCAATTCCGTTCTACTCGGATTGATTCCATTCCATTCCATTCCATTCCATTCAATTCCATTCCATTCCATTCGATTCCATTCGATTCCATTCCATTCCATTCCATTCCATCCCATTTCATTCCAAACCATTCCATTCTACTCGGGTTCATCATTCCATTCCATTCCATTCCATTCCATTCCACTCGGGTTCTTTCCATTCCATTCCATTCCATTCCATTCCATTCCATTCCATTCCATTCCATTCCGTTCTACTCAGGTTGATTTCCATTCCATTCCATTCCATTCCATTCCATTCCATTCCATTCCATTCCATTCCATTCCATTCCGTTCCATTCCACTCCATTCCATTCTACTCGTGTTGATTCCATGCCGTTCCGTTCCGTTCCATTCCGTCCCATCCCGACGCGTCCCGTCCCGTTCCGTCCCGCCAAATTCCGTTCCTTCCTGATCGGGTTGATTCCGTTCCATTCCGTTCCGTTCCTTTCCGTTCCATTCCATTCCGTTACACGCGGGTTGATTCAATTCCATTCTATTACATTGAATTCCATTCCATACCATTCCATTCCATTCTACTCGGATTGATTGAATTCCATTCCATTCCATTCCAGTCCATTCCAATCCATTCCATTCTACTCGGGTTGATTCCATTCCATTCCATTCCATTCCATTCCATTCCATTCCATTCAATTGCGTTCCATTCGATTCGATTCCATTCCATTCCATTCCATTCCATTCCAATCCATTCCATTCTACTTGGGTTGATTCCATTCCATTCCATTCCATTCCATTCCATTCCATTCGATTCCATTCGATTCCATTCCATTCCATTCCATTCCATTCCATTCCATTCCATTCCATTCCATTCTGTTCTACTCGGGTTGATTCCACTCCATTCCATTCCATTCCATTCCATTCTATTCCATTCCATTCCATTCCATTCCATTCCATTCCATTTCATTTTATTCCATTCCATTCCATTCCATTCTATTCCATTGAATTCCATTCCATTCTATTCCATTCCATTCCATTCAGTTTCATTCCATTCCATTCCATTCCATTCCATTCCATTCCATTCGATTCCATTCCATTCCATTCCATTCTATTCCATTGAATTCCATTCCATTCCATTCCATTCCATTCCATTCCGTTCTACTCGGGTTAATTCCATTCTATTCCATTCCATTCCATTCCATTCCATTCCATTCCATTCCATTCCATTCCCTTCCATTCCATTCTATTCCATTGAATTCCATTCCATTCCATTCCATTCCATTCCATTCCATTCCATTCCATTCCATTCCGTTCTACTCTGATTGACTCCATTCCATTCCATTCCATTCCATTCCATTCCATTCCATTCCATTCCATTTCATTCCATTCCATTCCATTCCAATACATTCCATTCTACTCTGGTTGATTCCATTCCATTCCATTCCATTCCATTCCATTCCATTCCATTCCATTCCATTCCATTCGTCTCCATTCTATTCCATTCGATTCCATTCCATTCTATTCCATTGAATTCCATTCCATTCCATTCCATTCCATTCCATTCCATTCCATTCCATTCCTTTCCATTCCATTCCATTCCATTCCATTCCGTTCTACTCGGGTTGATTCCATTCCATTCCATTCCATTCCATTCCATTCCATTCCACTCCATTCCATTCGATTCCATTCGATTCCATTCCATTCCATTCCATTCCATTCCAATCCATTCCATTCTACTCGGGTTGATGCCATTCCATTCCATTCCATTCCATTCCATTCCATTCCATTGCATTCCATTCGATTCCATTCGATTCCATTCCATTCGATTCCATTCGAGATCATTCGATTCCATTCCATCCCATTCCAATCCATTCCATTCCATTCCGTTCTACTCGGGTTGATTCCATTCCATTCCATTTCATTCCATTCCATTCCATTCCATTCCATTCGATTCCATTCGATTCCATTCCATTCCATTCCATTCCAATCCATTCCATTCTACTCGGGTTGATTCCATTCCATTCCATTCCATTCCATTCCATTCCATTCCATTCCATTCCATTCCACTCGATTCCATTCCATTCTTTCCATTCCATTCCAATCCATTCCATTCTACTCGGGTGGATTCCATTCCATTCCATTCCATTCCATTCCATTCCATTCCATTCCACTCCATTCGATTCCATTCCATTCCATTCCATTCCATTCCATTCCATTCCATTCCATTCCATTCCATTCCATTCCGTTCTAGTCGGGTTGATTCCATTCTATTCCATTCCATTCCATTCCATTCCACTCCATTCCATTCCATTCCATTCCATTCTATTCCATTCCATTCTACTCCATTGAATTCCATTCCATTCCATTCTATTCCATTCCATTCCATTCCTTTCCATTCCATTTAGTTCTACTCGGGTTGATTCCATTCCATTCCATTCCATTCCATTCCATTCCATTCCATTCCATTCCATTCCATTCCATTCCATTCCATTCCATTCCATTCCATTCCATTACTTTCCATTCCATTCCATTCCAATCCATTCCATTCTACTCGGGTTGACTCCATTCCATTCCATTCCATTCCATTCCATTCCATTCCATTCCATTATAATCCATTCCATTCCATTCGATTCCGTTCGATTCCATTCCATTCCATTCCATTCCATTCCATTCAATTCCATTCAATTCCATTCGATTCCATTCGATTCCATTCCATTCCATTCCATTCCAATCCATTCCATTCTACTCGGGTTGATTCCATTCCATTCCATTCCATTCCATTCCATTCCATTCCATTCCATTCCATTCCATTCCATTCTATTCCTTTCGATTCCATTCCATTCCATTAAATTCCATTCCATTCCATTCCATTCCATTCCATTCCATTCCATTCCATTCCATTCCATTGCATTCCGTTCTACTCGGGTTGATTCCACTCCATTCCATTCCATTCCATTCCATTATATACCATCCCATTCGATTCCATTCCATTCCATTCCATTCCATTCCATTCCATTCCATTCCATTCCATTCCATTCCATTCCATTCCATTCCGTTCTAGTCGGGTTGATTCCATTCTATTCCATTCCATTCCATTCCATTCCATTCCATTCCATTCGATTCCATTCCATTCCATTCCATTCTATTCCATTCCATTCTACTCCATTGAATTCCATTCCATTCCATTCAATTCCATTCCATTCCATCCCTTTCCATTCCATTTACTTCTACTCGGGTTGATTCCATTCCATTCCATTCCATTCCATTCCATTCCATTCCATTCCATTCCATTCCATTCCATTCCATTCCATTCCCTTCCATTCCATTCTATTCCATTGAATTCCATTCCATTCCATTCCATTCCATTCCATTCCATTCCATTCCATTCCATTCCATTCCATTCCATTCCATTCCGTTCTACTCTGATTGACTCCATTCCATTCCATTCCATTCCATTCCATTCCATTCCATTCCATTCCATTTCATTCCATTCCATTCCATTCCAATACATTCCATTCTACTCTGGTTGATTCCATTCCATTCCATTCCATTCCATTCCATTCCATTCCATTCCATTCCATTCCATTCGTCTCCATTCTATTCCATTCGATTCCATTCCATTCTATTCCATTGAATTCCATTCCATTCCATTCCATTCCATTCCATTCCATTCCATTCCATTCCATTCCTTTCCATTCCATTCCATTCCATTCCATTCCGTTCTACTCGGGTTGATTCCATTCCATTCCATTCCATTCCATTCCATTCCATTCCACTCCATTCCATTCGATTCCATTCGATTCCATTCCATTCCATTCCATTCCATTCCAATCCATTCCATTCTACTCGGGTTGATGCCATTCCATTCCATTCCATTCCATTCCATTCCATTCCATTGCATTCCATTCGATTCCATTCGATTCCATTCCATTCGATTCCATTCGAGATCATTCGATTCCATTCCATCCCATTCCAATCCATTCCATTCCATTCCGTTCTACTCGGGTTGATTCCATTCCATTCCATTTCATTCCATTCCATTCCATTCCATTCCATTCGATTCCATTCGATTCCATTCCATTCCATTCCATTCCAATCCATTCCATTCTACTCGGGTTGATTCCATTCCATTCCATTCCATTCCATTCCATTCCATTCCATTCCATTCCATTCCACTCGATTCCATTCCATTCTTTCCATTCCATTCCAATCCATTCCATTCTACTCGGGTGGATTCCATTCCATTCCATTCCATTCCATTCCATTCCATTCCATTCCACTCCATTCGATTCCATTCCATTCCATTCCATTCCATTCCATTCCATTCCATTCCATTCCATTCCATTCCATTCCGTTCTAGTCGGGTTGATTCCATTCTATTCCATTCCATTCCATTCCATTCCACTCCATTCCATTCCATTCCATTCCATTCTATTCCATTCCATTCTACTCCATTGAATTCCATTCCATTCCATTCTATTCCATTCCATTCCATTCCTTTCCATTCCATTTAGTTCTACTCGGGTTGATTCCATTCCATTCCATTCCATTCCATTCCATTCCATTCCATTCCATTCCATTCCATTCCATTCCATTCCATTCCATTACTTTCCATTCCATTCCATTCCAATCCATTCCATTCTACTCGGGTTGACTCCATTCCATTCCATTCCATTCCATTCCATTCCATTCCATTATAATCCATTCCATTCCATTCGATTCCGTTCGATTCCATTCCATTCCATTCCATTCCATTCCATTCCATTCCATTCAATTCCATTCGATTCCATTCGATTCCATTCCATTCCATTCCATTCCAATCCATTCCATTCTACTCGGGTTGATTCCATTCCATTCCATTCCATTCCATTCCATTCCATTCCATTCCATTCCATTCCATTCCATTCCATTCTATTCCTTTCGATTCCATTCCATTCCATTAAATTCCATTCCATTCCATTCCATTCCATTCCATTCCATTCCATTGCATTCCGTTCTACTCGGGTTGATTCCACTCCATTCCATTCCATTCCATTCCATTATATACCATCCCATTCGATTCCATTCCATTCCATTCCATTCCATTCCATTCCATTCCATTCCATTCCATTCCATTCCATTCCATTCCATTCCATTCCGTTCTAGTCGGGTTGATTCCATTCTATTCCATTCCATTCCATTCCATTCCATTCCATTCCATTCGATTCCATTCCATTCCATTCCATTCTATTCCATTCCATTCTACTCCATTGAATTCCATTCCATTCCATTCAATTCCATTCCATTCCATCCCTTTCCATTCCATTTACTTCTACTCGGGTTGATTCCATTCCATTCCATTCCATTCCATTCCATTCCATTCCATTCAATTCCATTCCATTCCGTTACTTTCCATTCCATTCCATTCCAATCCATTCCATTCTACTCGGGTTGACTCCATTCCATTCCATTCCTTTCCATTCCATTATATTCCATTCTAATCCATTCGATTCCGTTCGATTCCATTCCATTCCATTCCATTCCATTCCATTGCATTCCATTCCATTCCATTCCATTCCATTCCATTCCGTTCTACTCGGGTTGATTCCATTCCATTCCTTTCCATTCCATTCCATTCCATTCCATTCCATTCCATTCCATTCCATTCCATTCCATTCCCTTCCATTCCATTCCATTCCAATCCGTTCCATTCTACTCGGGTTGATTCCACTCCATTCCATTGCATTCGACTCCATTCGATTCCATTCGATTCCATTCCATTCCATTCCGTTCCATTCCATTCCATTCCATTCCATTCTATTCCATGGAATTCCATTCCATTCCATTCCATTCCATTCCATTCCATTCCATTCCATTCCATTCCATTCCATTCCGTTCTACTCGGGTTGATTCCATTCCATTCCATTCCATTCCATTCCATTCCATTCCATTCCATTCCATTCCAATCTATTCCATTCTATTCAATTCGATTCCATTCGATTCCATTCAATTCCATTCAATTCCATTCCATTCCATTCCAATCCATTCCATTCTACTCGGGTTGATTCCATTCCATTCCATTCCATTCCATTCCATTCCATTCCATTCCATTCCATTCCATTCCATTCCATTCGATTCCATTCGATTCCATTCCATTCCATTCCATTCCATTCCATTCCATTCCATTCCATTCCAATCTATTCCATTCGATTCCATTCCATTCCATTCCATTCCATTCCATTCCATTCCATTCCAATCCATTCCATTCTACTCGTGTTGATTCCCTTCCATTCCATTCCACTCCATTCCATTCCATTCCATTCCATTCCATTCCATTCCATTCCATTCCATTCCATTCCATTCCATTCCGTTCTACTCGGGTTGATTCCATTCTATTCCATTACATTCCATTCGATTCCATTCGATTCCATTCGATTCCTTTCCATTCCATTCCATTCCATTCCATTCCATTCCATTCTATTCCATTCCATTCCATTCCATTCCATTCCATTCCATTCCAATCCATTCCCTTCCGTTCTATTCGGGTTGATTCCATTCCATTCCATTCCATTCCATTCCATTCCATTCCATTCCATTCCATTCCATTCCATTCCATTCCATTCTATTGCATTCCATTCGATTCCATTTGATTCCATTCCATTCCATTCCATTCCATTCCATTCCATTCCATTCCATTCCATTCCATTCTATTCCATTCCATTCCATTCTGTTCCATTCTATTCCATTCCATTCCATTCCGTTCCACTCGGGTTGATTCCATTCTATTCCATTCCATTCCATTCGATTCCATTCGATATCATTCGATTCCATTCCATTCCATTCCATTCCATTCCATTCCATTCCATTCTATTCCATTCCATTCCATTCCATTCCATTCCATTCTATTCCATTCCATTCCATTCCGTTCTACTCGGGTTGATTCCATTCCATTCCATTTCATTCCATTCCATTCCATTCCATTCCATTCGATTCCATTCGATTCCTTTCCATTCCATTCCATTCCAATCCATACCATTCTACTCGTTTTGATTCCATTCCATTCCATTCCATTCCATTCCATTCCATTCCATTCCATTCCACTCGATTCCATTCCATTCCATTCCATTCCATTCCAATCCATTCCATTCTACTCGGGTGGATTCCATTCCATTCCATTCTTTTCCATTCCATTCCATTCCATTCCATTCCATTCCATTACATTCCATTCGGTTCCACTCCATTCCATTCCATTCCATTCCATTCCATTCCATTCCATTCCATTCCATTCCATTCCGTTCTAATCGGGTTGATTCCATTCTATTCCATTCCATTCCATTCCATTCCATTCAATTCCATTCCATTCCATTCCATTCCATTCCATTCTATTCCATTCCATTCTACTCCATTGAATTCCATTCCATTCCATTCTATTCCATTCCATTCCATTCCTTTCCATTCCATTTAGTTCTACTCGGGTTGATTCCGTTCCATTCCATTCCATTCCTTTCCATTCCATTCCAATCCATTCCATTCCATTACTTTCCATTCCATTCCATTCCAATCCATTCCGTTCTACTCGGGTTGACTCCATTCCATTCCATTCCATTACATTACATTCCATTATATTCCATTCCATTCCATTCGATTCCGTTCGATTCCATTCCATTCCATTCCATTCCATTCCATTCCATTCCATTCCATTCGATTCCATTCCATTCCATTTGATTCCATTCCATTCCATTCCATTCCATTCCATTCCATTCCAATCCATTCCATTCTACTCGGGTTGATTCAATTCCATTCCATTCCATTCCATTCCATTCCATTCCATTCCATTCCATTCCATTCCTTTCGATTCCATTCCTTTCCATTCCATTCCATTCCATTCCATTCCATTCCATTCCATTCCGTTCTACTCTGGTTGATTCCACTCCATTCCATTCCATTCCATTCGATTCCATTCCATTCCAATCCATTCCAATCCATTCCATTCTACTCGGGTTGATTCCATTCCATTCCATTCCATTCCATTCCATTCCATTCCATTCCATTCCATTCCATTCCATTCTATTCCTTTCGATTCCATTCCATTCCATTAAATTCCATTCCATTCCATTCCATTCCATTCCATTCCATTCCATTCCATTCCATTCCATTCCATTCCATTCCGTTCTACTCGGGTTGATTCCACACCATTCCATTCCATTCCATTCCATTATATAACATCCCATTCGATTCCATTCCATTCCATTCCATTCCATTCCATTCCATTCCATTCCATTCCATTCCATTCCATTCCATTCCGTTCTAGTCGGGTTGATTCCATTCTATTCCATTCCATTCCATTCCATTCCATTCCATTCCATTCGATTCCATTCCATTCCATTCCATTCTATTCCATTCCATTCTACTCCATTGAATTCCATTCCATTCCATTCAATTCCATTCCATTCCATCCCTTTCCATTCCATTTAGTTCTACTCGGGTTGATTCCATTCCATTCCGTTCCATTCCATTCCATTCCATTCCGTTCAATTCCATTCCATTCCGTTACTTTCCATTCCATTCCATTCAAATCCATTCCATTCTACTCGGGTTGACTCCATTCCATTCCATTCCTTTCCATTCCATTATATTCCATTCTAATCCATTCGATTCCGTTCGATTCCATTCCATTCCATTCCATTCCATTCCATTGCATTCCATTCCATTCCATTCCATTCCATTCCGTTCTACTCGGGTTGATTCCATTCCATTACTTTCCATTCCATTCCATTCCATTCCATTCCATTCCATTCCATTCCATTCCATTCCATTCCCTTCCATTCCATTCCATTCCAATCCATTCCATTCTACTCGGGTTGATTCCATTCCATTCCATTGCATTCGACTCCATTCGATTCCATTCGATTCCATTCCATTCCATTCCGTTCCATTCCATTCCATTCCATTCCATTCTATTCCATTGAATTCCATTCCATTCCATTCCATTCCATTCCATTCCATTCCATTCCATTCCATTCCATTCCATTCCATTCCATTCCATTCCGTTCTACTCGGGTTGATTCCATTCCATTCCATTCCATTCCATTCCATTCCATTCCATTCCATTCCATTCCATTCCAATCTATTCCATTCTATTCAATTCGATTCCATTCGATTCCATTCAATTCCATTCAATTCCATTCCATTCCATTCCAATCCATTCCATTCTACTCGGGTTGATTCCATTCCATTCCATTCCATTCCATTCCATTCCATTCCATTCCATTCCATTCGATTCCATTCGATTCCATTCCATTCCATTCCATTCCATTCCATTCCATTCCATTCCATTCCAATCTATTCCATTCGATTCCATTCCATTCCATTCCATTCCATTCCATTCCATTCCATTCCAATCCATTCCATTCTACTCGTGTTGATTCCCTTCCATTCCATTCCACTCCATTCCATTCCATTCCATTCCATTCCATTCCATTCCATTCCATTCCATTCCATTCCATTCCATTCCGTTCTACTCGGGTTGATTCCATTCTATTCCATTACATTCCATTCGATTCCATTCGATTCCATTCGATTCCTTTCCATTCCATTCCATTCCATTCCATTCCATTCCATTCTATTCCATTCCATTCCATTCCATTCCATTCCATTCCATTCCAATCCATTCCCTTCCGTTCTATTCGGGTTGATTCCATTCCATTCCATTCCATTCCATTCCATTCCATTCCATTCCATTCCATTCTATTGCATTCCATTCGATTCCATTCCATTCCATTCCATTCCATTCCATTCCATTCCATTCCATTCCGTTCCATTCCATTCCATTCTATTCCATTCCATTCCATTCTGTTCCATTCTATTCCATTCCATTCCATTCCGTTCCACTCGGGTTGATTCCATTCTATTCCATTCCATTCCATTCGATTCCATTCGATATCATTCGATTCCTTTCCATTCCATTCCATTCCATTCCATTCCATTCCATTCTATTCCATTCCATTCCATTCCATTCCATTCCATTCTATTCCATTCCATTCCATTCCATTCCGTTCTACTCGGGTTGATTCCATTCCATTCCATTTCATTCCATTCCATTCCATTCCATTCCATTCCATTCCATTCCATTCCATTCGATTCCATTAAATTCCATTCCATTCCAATCCATTCCATTCTACTCGGGTTGATTCCATTCCATTCCATTCCATTCCATTCCATTCCATTCCATTCCATTCCATTCCATTCCATTCCATTCCATTCCATTCCATTCCACTCGATTCCATTCCATTCCATTCCATTCCATTCCAATCCATTCCATTCTACTCGGGTGGATTCCATTCCATTCCATTCTTTTCCATTCCATTCCATTCCATTCCATTCCATTACATTCCATTCGGTTCCATTCCATTCCATTCCATTCCATTCCATTCCATTCCATTCCATTCCGTTCCCTTCTAATCGGGTTGATTCCATTCTATTCCATTCCATTCCATTCCATTCCATTCAATTCCATTCCATTCCATTCCATTCCATTCCATTCTATTCCATTCCATTCTACTCCATTGAATTCCATTCCATTCCATTCTATTCCATTCCATTCCATTCCTTTCCATTCCATTTAGTTCTACTCGGGTTGATTCCATTCCATTCCATTCCATTCCTTTCCATTCCATTCCAATCCATTCCATTCCATTACTTTCCATTCCATTCCATTCCAATCCATTCCATTCTACTCGGGTTGACTCCATTCCATTCCATTCCATTACATTACATTCCATTATATTCCATTCCATTCCATTCGATTCCGTTCGATTCCATTCCATTCCATTCCATTCCATTCCATTCCATTCCATTCCATTCGATTCCATTCCATTCCATTCCATTCCATTCCATTCCATTCCAATCCATTCCATTCTACTCGGGTTGATTCAATTCCATTCCATTCCATTCCATTCCATTCCATTCCATTCCATTCCTTTCGATTCCATTCCTTTCCATTCCATTCCATTCCATTCCATTCCATTCCATTCCATTCCATTCCATTCCATTCCGTTCTACTCGGGTTGATTCCACTCCATTCCATTCCATTCCATTCCATTCCATTCCATTCCATTCCATTCCATTCCATTCCTTTCCATTCCAACCAATTCCGTTCTACTCGGGTTGATTCCATTCCATTCCATTGAATTCCATTCCATTCCATTCCATTCCATTCCATTCCATTCCATTCCATTCCATTCCATTCCATTCGATTCCATTCCATTCCATTCCATTCCAAACCATTCCATTCTACTCGGGTTCATCATTCCATTCCATTCCATTCCATTCCATTCCACTCGGGTTCATTCCATTCCATTCCATTCCATTCCATTCCATTCCATTCCATTCCACTCGGGTGCATTCCATTCCATTCCATTCCATTCCATTCCATTCCATTCCATTCCGTTCTGCTCAGGTTGATTTCCATTCCATTCCATTCCATTCCATTCCATTCCATTCCATTCCATTCCATTCCATTCCATTCCATTCCGTTCTACTCGGCTTGAATCCATTGAGTTCCGTTCCGTTCCTTTCCGTCCCGACACGTCCCGTCCCGTCCCGTCCCGTCCCGTCCCGTCCCGTGCCGTTTTACTCGGGTTGATTCCTTTCCATTCCGTTCCGCTCGTTTCCGTTACGTTCCATTCTGTTCCACGCGGGTTGGTTCAATTCCATTCTATTCTATTCTATTCCTTTCCCTTCCATTCCATTCCATTCCATTCCATTCTACTCGGGTTGATTCCATGCCATTCCGTTCCACTCCATTCCGTTCCACGCGGGTTGGTTCAATTCCATTCTATTCTATTCTATTCCTTTCCCTTCCATTCCATTCCATTCCATTCCATTCTACTCGGGTTGATTCCATGCCATTCCGTTCCGTTCCATTCCGTCCCATCCCGACCCGTCCCATCCCGTCCCGTCCCGTCCCATCCCGTTCCGTTCCACATGGGTTGATTCAATTCCTTTCGGTTACATTGAATTCCATTCCATTCCATTCTACTCGGATTGATTCCATTCCATTCCATTCCATTCCATTCCATTCCATTCCATTCCATTCCATTCCATTCCATTCCATTCCATTGCGTTCCATTCGATTCGATTCCATTCCATTCCTTTCCATTCCATTCCAATCCATTCCATTCTACTTGGGTTGATTCCATTCCATTCCATTCCATTCCATTCGATTCCATTCAATTCCATTCCATTCCATTCCATTCCATTCCATTCCATTCCATTCCATTCCATTCCATTCCATTCCATTCCACTCGATTCCATTCCATTCCATTCCATTCCATTCCAATCTATTCCATTCGATTCCATTCCATTCCATTCCATTCCATTCCATTCCATTCCACTCGATTCCATTCCATTCCATTCCATTCCATTCCAATCTATTCCATTCGATTCCATTCCATTCCATTCCATTCCATTCCATTCCATTCCATTCCAATCTATTCCATTCGATTCCATTCCATTCCATTCCATTCCATTCCATTCCATTCCATTCCAATCCATTCCATTCTACTCGTGTTGATTCCCTTCCATTCCATTCCACTCCATTCCATTCCATTCCATTCCATTCCATTCCATTCCATTCCATTCCATTCCATTCCATTCCATTCCATTCCATTCCGTTCTACTCGGGTTGATTCCATTCTATTCCATTACATTCCATTCGATTCCATTCGATTCCATTCGATTCCTTTCCATTCCATTCCATTCCATTCCATTCCATTCCATTCTATTCCATTCCATTCCATTCCATTCCATTCCAATCCATTCCCTTCCGTTCTATTCGGGTTGATTCCATTCCATTCCATTCCATTCCATTCCATTCCATTCCATTCCATTCCATTCCATTCCATTCCATTCTATTGCATTCCATTCGATTCCATTCGATTCCATTCCATTCCATTCCATTCCATTCCATTCCATTCCATTCCATTCCATTCTATTCCATTCCATTCCATTCTGTTCCATTCTATTCCATTCCATTCCATTCCGTTCCACTCGGGTTGATTCCATTCTATTCCATTCCATTCCATTCGATTCCATTCGATATCATTCGATTCCATTCCATTCCATTCCATTCCATTCCATTCCATTCCATTCCATTCCATTCTATTCCATTCCATTCCATTCCATTCCATTCCATTCTATTCCATTCCATTCCATTCCGTTCTACTCGGGTTGATTCCATTCCATTCCATTTCATTCCATTCCATTCCATTCCATTCCATTCGATTCCATTCGATTCCATTCCATTCCATTCCATTCCAATCCATTCCATTCTACTCGGGTTGATTCCATTCCATTCCATTCCATTCCATTCCATTCCATTCCATTCCATTCCATTCCATTCCATTCCACTCGATTCCATTCCATTCCATTCCATTCCATTCCAATCCATTCCATTCTACTCGGGTGGATTCCATTCCATTCCATTCTTTTCCATTCCATTCCATTCCATTCCATTCCATTACATTCCATTCGGTTCCATTCCATTCCATTCCATTCCATTCCATTCCATTCCATTCCATACCATTCCATTCCATTCCATTCCGTTCTAATCGGGTTGATTCCATTCTATTCCATTCCATTCCATTCCCTTCCATTCAATTCCATTCCATTCCATTCCATTCCATTCCACTCTATTCCATTCCATTCTACTCCATTGAATTCCATTCCATTCCATTCTATTCCATTCCATTCCATTCCTTTCCATTCCATTTAGTTCTACTCGGGTTGATTCCATTCCATTCCATTCCATTCCTTTCCATTCCATTCCAATCCATTCCATTCCATTACTTTCCATTCCATTCCATTCCAATCCATTCCATTCTACTCGGGTTGACTCCATTCCATTCCATTCCATTACATTACATTCCATTATATTCCATTCCATTCCATTCGATTCCGTTCGATTCCATTCCATTCCATTCCATTCCATTCCATTCCATTCCATTCCATTCGATTCCATTCCATTCCATTCGATTCCATTCCATTCCATTCCATTCCATTCCATTCCATTCCAATCCATTCCATTCTACTCGGGTTGATTCAATTCCATTCCATTCCATTCCATTCCATTCCATTCCATTCCTTTCGATTCCATTCCTTTCCATTCCATTCCATTCCATTCCATTCCATTCCATTCCATTCCATTCCGTTCTACTCGGGTTGATTCCATTCCATTCCATTCCATTCCATTCCATTCCATTCCACTCCATTCCATTCGATTCCATTCGATTCCATTCCATTCCATTCCATTCCATTCTAATCCATTCCATTCTACTCGGGTTGATGCCATTCCATTCCATTCCATTCCATTCCATTCCATTGCATTCCTTTCGATTCCATTCGATTCCATTCCATTCGATTCCATTCGAGATCATTCGATTCCATTCCATCCCATTCCAATCCATTCCATTCCATTCCGTTCTACTCGGGTTGATTCCATTCCATTCCATTTCATTCCATTCCATTCCATTCCATTCCATTCGATTCCATTCGATTCCATTCCATTCCATTCCATTCCAATCCATTCCATTCTACTCGGGTTGATCCCATTCCATTCCACTCCATTCCATTCCATTCCATTCCATTCCATTCCATTCCATTCGATTCCACTCGATTCCATTCCATTCTTTCCATTCCATTCCAATCCATTCCATTCTACTCGGGTGGATTCCATTCCATTCCATTCCATTCCATTCCATTCCATTCCATTCCACTCCATTCGATTCCATTCCATTCCATTCCATTCCATTCCATTCCATTCCATTCCATTCCATTCCATTCCGTTCTAGTCGGGTTGATTCCATTCTATTCCATTCCATTCCATTCCATTCCACTCCATTCCATTCCATTCCATTCCATTCTATTCCATTCCATTCTACTCCATTGAATTCCATTCCATTCCATTCTATTCCATTCCATTCCATTCCTTTCCATTCCATTTAGTTCTACTCGGGTTGATTCCATTCCATTCCATTCCATTCCATTCCATTCCATTCCATTCCATTCCATTCCATTCCATTACTTTCCATTCCATTCCATTCCAATCCATTGCATTCTACTCGGGTTGACTCCATTCCATTCCATTCCATTCCATTCCATTCCATTCCATTCCATTATAATCCATTCCATTCCATTCGATTCCGTTCGATTCCATTCCATTCCATTCCATTCCATTCCATTCCATTCAATTCCATTCGATTCCATTCGATTCCATTCCATTCCATTCCATTCCAATCCATTCCATTCCATTCCATTCCATTCTATTCCTTTCGATTCCATTCCATTCCATTAAATTCCATTCCATTCCATTCCATTCCATTCCATTCCATTCCATTCCATTCCATTGCATTCCGTTCTACTCGGGTTGATTCCACTCCATTCCATTCCATTCCATTCCATTATATACCATCCCATTCGATTCCATTCCATTCCATTCCATTCCATTCCATTCCATTGCATTCCATTCCATTCCATTCCATTCCATTCCATTCCGTTCTAGTCGGGTTGATTCCATTCTATTCCATTCCATTCCATTCCATTCCATTCCATTCCATACGATTCCATTCCATTCCATTCCATTCTATTCCATTCCATTCTACTCCATTGAATTCCATTCCATTCCATTCAATTCCATTCCATTCCATCCCTTTCCATTCCATTTACTTCTACTCGGGTTGATTCCATTCCATTCCATTCCATTCCATTCCATTCCATTCAATTCCATTCCATTCCGTTACTTTCCATTCCATTCCATTCAAATCCATTCCATTCTACTCGGGTTGACTCCATTCCATTCCATTCCTTTCCATTCCATTATATTCCATTCTAATCCATTCGATTCCGTTCGATTCCATTCCATTCCATTCCATTCCATTCCATTGCATTCCATTCCATTCCATTCCATTCCATTCCGTTCTACTCGGGTTGATTCCATTCCATTCCTTTCCATTCCATTCCATTCCATTCCATTCCATTCCATTCCATTCCATTCCATTCCCTTCCATTCCCTTCCATTCCATTCCATTCCAATCCATTCCATTCTACTCGGGTTGATTCCATTCCATTCCATTGCATTCGACTCCATTCGATTCCATTCGATTCCATTCCATTCCATTCCGTTCCATTCCATTCCATTCCATTCCATTCTATTCCATTGAATTCCATTCCATTCCATTCCATTCCATTCCATTCCATTCCATTCCATTCCATTCCATTCCATTCCATTCCATTCCGTTCTACTCGGGTTGATTCCATTCCATTCCATTCCATTCCATTCCATTCCATTCCATTCCATTCCAATCTATTCCATTCTATTCAATTCGATTCCATTCGATTCCATTCAATTCCATTCAATTCCATTCCATTCCATTCCAATCCATTCCATTCTACTCGGGTTGATTCCATTCCATTCCATTCCATTCCATTCCATTCCATTCCATTCCATTCCATTCCATTCCATTCCATTCCATTCCAATCTATTCCATTCGATTCCATTCCATTCCATTCCATTCCATTCCATTCCATTCCAATCCATTCCATTCTACTCGTGTTGATTCCCTTC
This sequence comes from Gorilla gorilla gorilla, assembly GCF_029281585.2. Classification (NCBI taxonomy): domain Eukaryota; kingdom Metazoa; phylum Chordata; class Mammalia; order Primates; family Hominidae; genus Gorilla; species Gorilla gorilla. Next base: position 4,008,034 of record NC_073241.2, read on the forward strand.
CATTCCATTCCACTCCATTCCATTCCATTCCATTCCATTCCATTCCATTCCATTCCATTCCATTCCATTCCATTCCGTTCTACTCGGGTTGATTCCATTCTATTCCATTACATTCCATTCGATTCCATTCGATTCCATTCGATTCCTTTCCATTCCATTCCATTCCATTCCATTCCATTCCATTCTATTCCATTCCATTCCATTCCATTCCATTCCATTCCATTCCAATCCATTCCCTTCCGTTCTATTCGGGTTGATTCCATTCCATTCCATTCCATTCCATTCCATTCCATTCCATTCCATTCCATTCCATTCCATTCTATTGCATTCCATTCGATTCCATTCGATTCCATTCCATTCCATTCCATTCCATTCCATTCCATTCTATTCCATTCCATTCCATTCTGTTCCATTCTATTCCATTCCATTCCATTCCGTTCCACTCGGGTTGATTCCATTCTATTCCATTCCATTCCATTCGATTCCATTCGATATCATTCGATTCCTTTCCATTCCATTCCATTCCATTCCATTCCATTCCATTCCATTCTATTCCATTCCATTCCATTCCATTCCATTCCATTCTATTCCATTCCATTCCATTCCGTTCTACTCGGGTTGATTCCATTCCATTCCATTTCATTCCATTCCATTCCATTCCATTCCATTCGATTCCATTCGATTCCATTAAATTCCATTCCATTCCAATCCATTCCATTCTACTCGGGTTGATTCCATTCCATTCCATTCCATTCCATTCCATTCCATTCCATTCCATTCCATTCCATTCCACTCGATTCCATTCCATTCCATTCCATTCCATTCCAATCCATTCCATTCTACTCGGGTGGATTCCATTCCATTCCATTCTTTTCCATTCCATTCCATTCCATTCCATTCCATTACATTCCATTCGGTTCCATTCCATTCCATTCCATTCCATTCCATTCCATTCCATTCCATTCCATTCCATTCCATTCCGTTCTAATCGGGTTGATTCCATTCTATTCCATTCCATTCCATTCCATTCCATTCAATTCCATTCCATTCCATTCCATTCCATTCCATTCTATTCCATTCCATTCTACTCCATTGAATTCCATTCCATTCCATTCTATTCCATTCCATTCCATTCCTTTCCATTCCATTTAGTTCTACTCGGGTTGATTCCATTCCATTCCATTCCATTCCTTTCCATTCCATTCCAATCCATTCCATTCCATTACTTTCCATTCCATTCCATTCCAATCCATTCCATTCTACTCGGGTTGACTCCATTCCATTCTATTCCATTACATTACATTCCATTATATTCCATTCCATTCCATTCGATTCCGTTCGATTCCATTCCATTCCATTCCATTCCATTCCATTCCATTCCATTCGATTCCATTCCATTCCATTCGATTCCATTCCATTCCATTCCATTCCATTCCATTCCATTCCAATCCATTCCATTCTACTCGGGTTGATTCAATTCCTTTCCATTCCATTCCATTCCATTCCATTCCATTCCATTCCTTTCGATTCCATTCCTTTCCATTCCATTCCATTCCATTCCATTCCATTCCATTCCATTCCATTCCGTTCTACTCGGGTTGATTCCACTCCATTCCATTCCATTCCATTCCATTCCATTCCATTCCATTCCATTCCATTCCTTTCCATTCCAACCCATTCCGTTCTACTCGGGTTGATTCCATTCCATTCCATTGAATTCCATTCCATTCCATTCCATTCCATTCCATTCCATTCCATTCCATTCCATTCGATTCCATTCCATTCCATTCCATTCCAAACCATTCCATTCTACTCGGGTTCATCATTCCATTCCATTCCATTCCACTCGGGTTCATTCCATTCCATTCCATTCCATTCCATTCCATTCCATTCCATTCCACTCGGGTGCATTCCATTCCATTCCATTCCATTCCATTCCATTCCATTCCATTCCGTTCTGCTCAGGTTGATTTCCATTCCATTCCATTCCATTCCATTCCATTCCATTCCATTCCATTCCATTCCATTCCATTCCATTCCATTCCATTCCATTCCATTCCGTTCTACTCGGCTTGAATCCATTGAGTTCCGTTCCGTTCCTTTCCGTCCCGACACGTCCCGTCCCGTCCCGTCCCGTCCCGTCCCGTCCCGTGCCGTTTTACTCGGGTTGATTCCTTTCCATTCCGTTCCGCTCGTTTCCGTTACGTTCCATTCCGTTCCACGCGGGTTGGTTCAATTCCATTCTATTCTATTCTATTCCTTTCCCTTCCATTCCATTCCATTCCATTCCATTCTACTCGGGTTGATTCCATGCCATTCCGTTCCGTTCCATTCCGTCCCATCCCGACCCGTCCCATCCCGTCCCGTCCCGTCCCATCCCGTTCCGTTCCACATGGGTTGATTCAATTCCTTTCGGTTACATTGAATTCCATTCCATTCCATTCTACTCGGATTGATTCCATTCCATTCCATTCCATTCCATTCCATACAATTCCATTCCATTCCATTTCATTGCATTCCATTCCATTCCATTTCTTTCGATTCCATTCGTTTCCATTCCATTCCATTCCATTCCAATCCATTCCATTCTACTCGGGTTGATTCCATTCCATTCCATTCCATTCCATTCCATTCCATTCCATTCCATTCCATTCCATTCCATTCCACTCGATTCCATTCCATTCCTTTCCATTCCATTCCAATCCATTCCATTCTACTCGGGTGGATTCCATTCCATTCCATTCGATTCCATTCCATTCCATTCCATTCCATTCCGTTCTAGTCGGGTTGATTCCATTCTATTCCATTCCATTCCATTCCATTCCATTCCATTCCATTCCATTCCATTCCATTCCATTCCATGCCATTCCATTCTATTCCATTCCATTCTACTCCATTGAATTCCATTCCATTCCATTCAATTCCATTCCATTCCATTCCTTTCCATTCCATTTAGTTCTACTCGGGTTGATTCCATTCCATTCCATTCCATTCCATTCCATTCCATTCCATTCCATTCGATTCCATTCCATTCCATTGCATTCCATTCCATTCCATTCCATTCCAATCCATTCTTTTCTACTCGGGTTGATTCCATTCCATTCCATTCCATTCCATTCCATTCCATTCCATTCCGTTCTACTCGGGTTGATTCCACTCCATTCCATTCCATTCCATTCCATTCCATTCCATTCCATTCCATTCCATTCCATTCCTTTCCATTCCAACCAATTCCGTTCTACTCGGGTTGATTCCATTCCATTCCATTCCATTCCGTTCCATTCCATTCCATTCCATTCCATTCGATTCCATTCCATTCCATTCCATTCCAAACCATTCCATTCTACACGGGTTCATCATTCCATTCCATTCCATTCCATTCCATTCCATTCCACTTTGGTTCATTCCATTCCATTCCATTCCATTGCATTCCATTCCATTCCATTCCACTCGGGTGCATTCCATTCCATTCCATTCCATTCCATTCCATTCCATTCCATTCCATTCCATTCCATTCGATTCCATTCCATTCCATTCCATTCCATTCCATTCTGTTCCATTCTATTACATTCCATTCCATTCTGTTCCACTCGGGTTGATTCCATTCTATTCCATTCCATTCCACTCGATTCCATTCCATTCCATTCCATTCCATTCCAATCTATTCCATTCGATTCCATTCCATTCCATTCCATTCCATTCCATTCCATTCCATTCCAATCTATTCCATTCGATTCCATTCCATTCCATTCCATTCCATTCCATTCCATTCCATTCCAATCCATTCCATTCTACTCGTGTTGATTCCCTTCCATTCCATTCCACTCCATTCCATTCCATTCCATTCCATTCCATTCCATTCCATTCCATTCCATTCCATTCCATTCCGTTCTACTCGGGTTGATTCCATTCTATTCCATTACATTCCATTCGATTCCATTCGATTCCATTCGATTCCTTTCCATTCCATTCCATTCCATTCCAATCCATTCCATTCTATTCCATTCCATTCCATTCCATTCCATTCCATTCCATTCCAATCCATTCCCTTCCGTTCTATTCGGGTTGATTCCATTCCATTCCATTCCATTCCATTCCATTCCATTCCATTCCATTCCATTCCATTCCATTCCATTCTATTGCATTCCATTCGATTCCATTCGATTCCATTCCATTCCATTCCATTCCATTCCATTCCATTCCATTCCATTCCATTCCATTCCATTCTATTCCATTCCATTCCATTCTGTTCCATTCTATTACATTCCATTCCATTCTGTTCCACTCGGGTTGATTCCATTGTATTCCATTCCATTCCATTCGATTCCATTCGATATCATTCGATTCCATTCCATTCCATTCCATTCCATTCCATTCCATTCCATTCTATTCCATTCCATTCCATTCCATTCCATTCCATTCTATTCCATTCCATTCCATTCCGTTCTACTCGGGTTGATTCCATTCCATTCCATTTCATTCCATTCCATTCCATTCCATTCCATTCGATTCCATTCGATTCCATTCCATTCCATTCCATTCCAATCCATTCCATTCTACTCGGGTTGATTCCATTCCATCCCATTCCATTCCATTCCATTCCATTCCATTCCATTCCATTCCACTCGATTCCATTCCATTCCATTCCATTCCATTCCAATCCATTCCATTCTACTCGGGTGGATTCCATTCCATTCCATTCTTTTCCATTCCATTCCATTCCATTCCATTCCATTACATTCCATTCGGTTCCATTCCATTCCATTCCATTCCATTCCATTCCATTCCATTCCATTCCATTCCATTCCATTCCGTTCTAATCGGGTTGATTCCATTCTATTCCATTCCATTCCATTCCATTCCATTCAATTCCATTCCATTCCATTCCATTCCATTCCATTCTATTCCATTCCATTCTACTCCATTGAATTCCATTCCATTCCATTCTATTCCATTCCATTCCATTCCTTTCCATTCCATTTAGTTCTACTCGGGTTGATTCCATTCCATTCCATTCCATTCCTTTCCATTCCATTCCAATCCATTCCATTCCATTACTTTCCATTCCATTCCATTCCAATCCATTCCATTCTACTCGAGTTGACTCCATTCCATTCCATTCCATTACATTACATTCCATTATATTCCATTCCATTCCATTCGATTCCGTTCGATTCCATTCCATTCCATTCCATTCCATTCCATTCCATTCCATTCCATTCGATTCCATTCCATTCCATTCGATTCCATTCCATTCCATTCCATTCCATTCCATTCCATTCCAATCCATTCCATTCTACTCGGGTTGATTCAATTCCATTCCATTCCATTCCATTCCATTCCATTCCATTCCTTTCGATTCCATTCCTTTCCATTCCATTCCATTCCATTCCATTCCATTCCATTCCATTCCATTCCGTTCTACTCGGGTTGATTCCACTCCATTCCATTCCATTCCATTCCATTCCATTCCATTCCATTCCATTCCAATCCATTCCATTCTACTCGGGTTGATTCTATTCCATTCCAATCCATTCCATTCCATTCCATTCCATTCCATTCCATTCCATTCCATTCCATTCCATTCTATTCCTTTCGATTCCATTCCATTCCATTAAATTCCATTCCATTCCATTCCATTCCATTCCATTCCATTCCATTCCATTCCATTCCATTCCATTCCATTCCGTTCTACTCGGTTTGATTCCACTCCATTCCATTCCATTCCATTCCATTATATACCATCCCATTCGATTCCATTCCATTCCATTCCATTCCATTCCATTCCATTCCATTCCATTCCATTCCATTCCATTCCATTCCGTTCTAGTCGGGTTGATTCCATTCTATTCCATTCCATTCCATTCCATTCCATTCCATTCCATTCCATTCGATTCCATTCCATTCCATTCCATTCTATTCCATTCCATTCTACTCCATTGAATTCCATTCCATTCCATTCAATTCCATTCCATTCCATCCCTTTCCATTCCATTTAGTTCTACTCGGGTTGATTCCATTCCATTCCGTTCCATTCCATTCCATTCCATTCCATTCAATTCCATTCCATTCCGTTACTTTCCATTCCATTCCATTCAAATCCATTCCATTCTACTCGGGTTGACTCCATTCCATTCCATTCCTTTCCATTCCATTATATTCCATTCTAATCCATTCGATTCCGTTCGATTCCATTCCATTCCATTCCATTCCATTCCATTGCATTCCATTCCATTCCATTCCATTCCATTCCGTTCTACTCGGGTTGATTCCATTCCATTCCTTTCCATTCCATTCCATTCCATTCCATTCCATTCCATTCCATTCCATTCCATTCCATTCCATTCCATTCCATTCCCTTCCATTCCATTCCATTCCAATCAATTCCATTCTACTCGGGTTGATTCCATTCCATTCCATTGCATTCGACTCCATTCGATTCCATTCGATTCCATTCCATTCCATTCCGTTCCATTCCATTCCATTCCATTCCATTCTATTCCATTGAATTCCATTCCATTCCATTCCATTCCATTCCATTCCATTCCATTCCATTCCATTCCATTCCATTCCATTCCATTCCGTTCTACTCGGGTTGATTCCATTCCATTCCATTCCATTCCATTCCATTCCATTCCATTCCATTCCATTCCAATCTATTCCATTCTATTCAATTCGATTCCATTCGATTCCATTCAATTCCATTCAATTCCATTCCATTCCATTCCAATCCATTCCATTCTACTCGGGTTGATTCCATTCCATTCCATTCCATTCCATTCCATTCCATTCCATTCCATTCCATTCCATTCCATTCGATTCCATTCGATTCCATTCCATTCCATTCCATTCCATTCCATTCCATTCCATTCCATTCCATTCCAATCTATTCCATTCCATTCCATTCCATTCCATTCCATTCCATTCCATTCCATTCCATTCCATTCCAATCCATTCCATTCTACTCGTGTTGATTCCCTTCCATTCCATTCCACTCCATTCCATTCCATTCCATTCCATTCCATTTCATTCCATTCCATTCCATTCCATTCCATTCCATTCCATTCCGTTCTACTCGGGTTGATTCCATTCTATTCCATTACATTCCATTCGATTCCATTCGATTCCATTCGATTCCTTTCCATTCCATTCCATTCCATTCCATTCCATTCCATTCTATTCCATTCCATTCCATTCCATTCCATTCCATTCCATTCCAATCCATTCCCTTCCGTTCTATTCGGGTTGATTCCATTCCATTCCATTCCATTCCATTCCATTCCATTCCATTCCATTCCATTCTATTGCATTCCATTCGATTCCATTCGATTCCATTCCATTCCATTCCATTCCATTCCATTCCATTCCATTCCATTCCATTCTATTCCATTCCATTCCATTCTGTTCCATTCTATTCCATTCCATTCCATTCCGTTCCACTCGGGTTGATTCCATTCTATTCCATTCCATTCCATTCGATTCCATTCGATATCATTCGATTCCTTTCCATTCCATTCCATTCCATTCCATTCCATTCCATTCCATTCCATTCTATTCCATTCCATTCCATTCCATTCCATTCCATTCTATTCCATTCCATTCCATTCCGTTCTACTCGGGTTGATTCCATTCCATTCCATTTCATTCCATTCCATTCCATTCCATTCCATTCCATTCCATTCGATTCCATTCCATTCCATTCCATTCCAATCCATTCCATTCTACTCGGGTTGATTCCATTCCATTCCATTCCATTCCATTCCATTCCATTCCATTCCATTCCATTCCATTCCACTCGATTCCATTCCATTCCATTCCATTCCATTCCAATCCATTCCATTCTACTCGGGTGGATTCCATTCCATTCCATTCTTTTCCATTCCATTCCATTCCATTCCATTCCATTACATTCCATTCGGTTCCATTCCATTCCATTCCATTCCATTCCATTCCATTCCATTCCATTCCATTCCATTCCATTCCATTCCGTTCTAATCGGGTTGATTCCATTCTATTCCATTCCATTCCATTCCATTCCATTCAATTCCATTCCATTCCATTCCATTCCATTCCATTCCATTCTATTCCATTCCATTCTACTCCATTGAATTCCATTCCATTCCATTCTATTCCATTCCATTCCATTCCTTTCCATTCCATTTAGTTCTACTCGGGTTGATTCCATTCCATTCCATTCCATTCCTTTCCATTCCATTCCAATCCATTCCATTCCATTACTTTCCATTCCATTCCATTCCAATCCATTCCATTCTACTCGGGTTGACTCCATTCCATTCCATTCCATTACATTACATTCCATTATATTCCATTCCATTCCATTCGATTCCGTTCGATTCCATTCCATTCCATTCCATTCCATTCCATTCCATTCCATTCCATTCCATTCCATTCGATTCCATTCCATTCCATTCGATTCCATTCCATTCCATTCCATTCCATTCCATTCCATTCCAATCCATTCCATTCTACTCGGGTTGATTCAATCCCATTCCATTCCATTCCATTCCATTCCATTCCATTCCTTTCGATTCCATTCCTTTCCATTCCATTCCATTCCATTCCATTCCATTCCATTCCATTCCATTCCATTCCGTTCTACTCGGGTTGATTCCACTCCATTCCATTCCATTCCATTCCATTCCATTCCATTCCATTCCATTCCAACCCATTCGGTTCTACTCGGTTTGATTCCATTCCATTCCATTGAATTCCATTCCATTCCATTCCATTCCATTCCATTCCATTCCATTCCATTCCATTCCATTCGATTCCATTCCATTCCATTCCATTCCAAACCATTCCATTCTACTCGGGTTCATCATTCCATTCCATTCCATTCCATTCCATTCCACTCGGGTTCATTCCATTCCATTCCATTCCATTCCATTCCATTCCACTCGGGTGCATTCCATTCCATTCCATTCCATTCCATTCCATTCCATTCCATTCCGTTCTGCTCAGGTTGATTTCCATTCCATTCCATTCCATTCCATTCCATTCCATTCCATTCCATTCCATTCCATTCCATTCCATTCCATTCCATTCCATTCCATTCCGTTCTACTCGGCTTGAATCCATTGAGTTCCGTTCCGTTCCTTTCCGTCCCGACACGTCCCGTCCCGTCCCGTCCCGTCCCGTCCCGTCCCGTGTCGTTTTACTCGGGTTGATTCCTTTCCATTCCGTTCCGCTCGTTTCCGTTACGTTCCATTCCGTTCCAAGCGTGTTGGTTCAACTCCATTCTATTCTATTCTATTCCTTTCCCTTCCATTCCATTCCATTCCATTCCATTCTACTCGGGTTGATTCCATGCCATTCCGTTCCGCTCCATTCCGTTCCATGCGGGTTGGTTCAATTCCATTCTATTCTATTCTATTCCTTTCCCTTCCATTCCATTCCATTCCATTCCATTCTACTCGGGTTGATTCCATGCCATTCCGTTCCGTTCCATTCCGTCCCATCCCGACCCGTCCCATCCCGTCCCGTCCCGTCCCATCCCGTTCCGTTCCACATGGGTTGATTCAATTCCTTTCGGTTACATTGAATTCCATTCCATTCCATTCTACTCGGATTGATTCCATTCCATTCCATTCCATTCCATTCCATTCCATTCCATTCCATTCCATTCCATTCCATTCCATTGCGTTCCATTCGATTCGATTCCATTCCATTCCTTTCCATTCCATTCCAATCCATTCCATTCTACTTGGGTTGATTCCATTCCATTCCATTCCATTCCATTCGATTCCATTCAATTCCATTCCATTCCATTCCATTCCATTCCATTCCATTCCATTCCATTCCACTCGATTCCATTCCATTCCATTCCATTCCATTCCAATCCATTCCATTCTACTCGGGTGGATTCCATTCCATTCCATTCCTTTCCATTCCATTCCATTCCATTCCATTACATTCCATTCGGTTCCATTCCATTCCATTCCATTCCATTCCATTCCATTCCATTCCATTCCATTCCGTTCTAATCGGGTTGATTCCATTCTATTCCATTCCATTCCATTCCATTCCATTCAATTCCATTCCATTCCATTCCATTCCATTCCATTCCATTCTATTCCATTCCATTCTACTCCATTGAATTCCATTCCTTTCCATTCTATTCCATTCCATTCCATTCCTTTCCATTCCATTTAGTTCTACTCGGGTTGATTCCATTCCATTCCATTCCATTCCTTTCCATTCCATTCCAATCCATTCCATTCCATTACTTTCCATTCCATTCCATTCCAATCCATTCCATTCTACTCGGGTTGACTCCATTCCATTCCATTCCATTACATTACATTCCATTATATTCCATTCCATTCCATTCGATTCTGTTCGATTCCACTCCATTCCATTCCATTCCATTCCATTCCATTCCATTCCATTCCATTCGATTCCATTCCATTCCATTCGATTCCATTCCATTCCATTCCATTCCATTCCATTCCATTCCATTCCATTCCAATCCATTCCATTCTACTCGGGTTGATTCAATTCCATTCCATTCCATTCCATTCCATTCCATTCCATTCCATTCCATTCCATTCCTTTCGATTCCATTCCATTCCATTCCATTCCATTCCATTCCATTCCATTCCATTCCATTCCATTCCATTCCGTTCTACTCGTGTTGATTCCATTCCATTCCATTCCATTCCATTCCATTCCATTCCATTCCATTCCATTCCAACCCATTCCGTTCTACTCGGGTTGATTCCATTCCATTCCATTGAATTCCATTCCTTTCCATTCCATTCCATTCCATTCGATTCCATTCCATTCCATTCCATTCCAAACCATTCCATTCTACTCGGGTTCATCATTCCATTCCATTCCATTCCATTCCATTCCACTCGGGTTCATTCCATTCCATTCCATTCCATTCCATTCCATTCCATTCCATTCCACTCGGGTGCATTCCATTCCATTCCATTCCATTCCATTCCATTCCATTCCATTCCATTCCGTTCTGCTCAGGTTGATTTCCATTCCATTCTATTCCATTCCATTCCATTCCATTCCATTCCATTCCATTCCATTCCATTCCATTCCATTCCATTCCATTCCATTCCATTCCATTCCATTCCATTCCATTCCGTTCTACTCGGCTTGAATCCATTGAGTTCCGTTCCGTTCCGTTCCGTCCCGACACGTCCCGTCCCGTCCCGTCCCGTCCCGTCCCGTCCCGTGCCGTTTTACTCGGGTTGATTCCTTTCCATTCCGTTCCGCTCGTTTCCGTTACGTTCCATTCCGTTCCACGCGGGTTGGTTCAATTCCATTCTATTCTATTCTATTCCTTTCCCTTCCATTCCATTCCATTCCATTCCATTCTACTCGGGTTGATTCCATGCCATTCCGTTCCGCTCCATTCCGTACCACGCGGGTTGGTTCAATTCCATTCTATTCTATTCTATTCCTTTCCCTTCCATTCCATTCCATTCCATTCCATTCTACTCGGGTTGATTCCATGCCATTCCGTTCCGTTCCATTCCGTCCCATCCCGACCCGTCCCATCCCGTCCCGTCCCGTCCCATCCCGTTCCGTTCCACATGGGTTGATTCAATTCCTTTCGGTTACATTGAATTCCATTCCATTCCATTCTACTCGGATTGATTCCATTCCATTCCATTCCATTCCATTCCATACCATTCCATTCCATTCCATTTCATTCCATTCCATTCCATTCCATTTCTTTCGATTCCATTCGTTTCCATTCCATTCCATTCCATTCCAATCCATTCCATTCTACTCGGGTGGATTCCATTCCATTCCATTCCATTCCATTCCATTCCATTCCATTCCATTCCATTCCATTCCATTCCATTCCATTCCATTCCATTCCATTCCATTCCATTCCATTCCATTCCATTCCATTCCGTTCTAGTCGGGTTGATTCCATTCTATTCCATTCCATTCCATTCCATTCCATTCCATTCCATTCCATTCCATTCCATTCCATTCCATTCTATTCCATTCCATTCTACTCCATTGAATTCCATTCCATTCCATTCAATTCCATTCCATTCCATTCCTTTCCATTCCATTTAGTTCTACTCGGGTTGATTCCATTCCATTCCATTCCATTCCATTCCATTCCATTCCATTCCATTCCATTCCATTACTTTCCATTCCATTCCATTCCAATCCATTCCATTCTACTCGGGTTGACTCCATTCCATTCCATTCCATTCCATTCCATTCCATTCCATTCCATTCCATTCCATTCCATTCCGTTCTACTCGGGTTGATTCCATTGAGTTTGGTTCCGTCCCGTCCCGTCCCGTCCCGTCCCGTCCCGTCCCGTCCCGTCCCGTCCCGTCCCGTGCCGTTTTACTCAGGTTGATTCCTTTCCATTCCGTTCCGCTCGTTTCCTTTACTTTCCATTCCGTTCCACGCGGGTTGGTTCAATTCCATTCTATTCTATTCTATTCCTTTCCCTTCCATTCCATTCCATTCCATTCCATTCTACTCGGGTTGATTCCATGCCATTCCGTTCCGTTCCATTCCGTCCCATCCCGATCCGTCCCATCCCGTCCCGTCCAGTCCCATCCCGTTCCATTCCACATGGGTTGATTCAATTCCTTTCGGTTAGATTGAACTCCATTCCATTCCATTCTACTCGGATTGACTCCATTCCATTCCATTCCATTCCATTCCATTCCATTCCATTCCATTCCATTCCATTCCATTCCATTCTACTCGGGTTGATTCCATTCTATTCCATTCCATTCCATTCCATTCCATTCCATTCCATTCCATTCCATTCCATTCCATTCCATTCCATTCCATTCAATTCCATTCCATTCCATTTCATTCCATTCCATTCCATTCCATTCCATTCCATTCGATTCCATTCCATTCCATTCCATTCCATTCCATTCCATTCCATTCCATTCCACTCCATTCCATTCCATTCCGTTCTACTCGGGTTGATTCCATTCTATTCCATTCCATTCCGTTCGATTCCATTTGATTCCATTCGATTCCATTCCATTCCATTCCATTCCCTTCCATTCCATTCTATTCCATTGAATTCCATTCCATTCCATTCCATTCCATTCCATTCCATTCCATTCCATTCCATTCCATTCCATTCCATTCCAATACATTCCATTCTACTCTGGTTGATTCCATTCGATTCCATTCCATTCCATTCCATTCGTCTCCATTCGATTCCATTCCATTCCATTCCATTCTATTCCATTGAATTCCATTGAATTCCATTCCATTCCATTCCATTCCATTCCATTCCATTCGATTCCATTCCATTCCATTCCATTCCATTCGATTCCATTCCATTCCATTCCATTCCATTCCATTCCATTCCATTCCATTCCGTTCTACTCGGGTTGATTCCATTCTATTCCATTCCATTCCGTTCGATTCCATTTGATTCCATTCGATTCCATTCCATTCCATTCCATTCCCTTCCATTCCATTCTATTCCATTGAATTCCATTCCATTCCATTCCATTCCAATCCATTCCATTCCATTCCATTCCGTTCTACTCTGATTGATTCCATTCCATTCCATTCCATTCCAATCCATTCCATTCTACTCGGGTTGATTCCATTCCATTCCATTCCATTCCATTCCATTCCATTCCATTCCATTCTATTCCTTTCGATTCCATTCCATTCCATTAAATTCCATTCCATTCCATTCCATTCCATTCCATTCCATTCCATTCCATTCCATTCCGTTCTACTCGGGTTGATTCCACTCCATTCCATTCCATTCCATTCCATTCCATACCATTCCATTCGATTCCATTCCATTCCATTCCATTCCATTCCATTCCATTCCATTCCATTCCGTTCTAGTCGGGTTGATTCCATTCTATTCCATTCCATTCCATTCCATTCCATTCCATTCCATTCGATTCCATTCCATTCCATTCCATTCTATTCCATTCCATTCTACTCCATTGAATTCCATTCCATTCCATTCAATTCCATTCCATTCCATTCCATTCCATTCCATTCTATTCCATTCCATTCTACTCCATTGAATTCCATTCCATTCCATTCTATTCCATTCCATTCCACTCCTTTCCATTCCATTTAGTTCTACTCGGGTTGATTCCATTCCATTCCATTCCATTCCTTTCCATTCCATTCCAATCCATTCCATTCCATTACTTTCCATTCCATTCCATTCCAATCCATTCCATTCTACTCGTGTTGACTCCATTCCATTCCATTCCATTACATTACATTCCATTGTATTCCATTCCATTCCATTCGATTCCGTTCGATTCCACTCCATTCCATTCCATTCCATTCCATTCCATTCCATTCCATTCCATTCCATTCCATTCCATTCGATTCCATTCCATTCCATTCCATTCCATTCCATTCCATTCCATTCCATTCCAATCCATTCCATTCTACTCGGGTTGATTCAATTCCATTCCATTCCATTCCATTCCATTCCATTCCATTCCATTCCATTCCATTCCTTTCGATTCCATTCCATTCCATTCCATTCCATTCCATTCCATTCCATTCCATTCCATTCCATTCCATTCCATTCCATTCCATTCCATTCCATTCCGTTCTACTCGGGTTGATTCCATTCCATTCCATTCCATTCCATTCCATTCCATTCCATTCCATTCCAACCCATTCCGTTCTACTCGGGTTGATTCCATTCCATTCCATTGAATTCCATTGAATTCCATTCCATTCCATTCCATTCCATTCCATTCCATTCCATTCCATTCCATTCCATTCCATTCCAAACCATTCCATTCTACTCGGGTTCATCATTCCATTCCATTCCATTCCATTCCATTCCACTCGGGTTCATTCCATTCCATTCCATTCCATTCCATTCCATTCCATTCCATTCCATTCCATTCCGTTCTACTCGGCTTGAATCCATTGAGTTCCGTTCCGTTCCGTTCCGTCCCGACACGTCCCGTCCCGTCCCGTCCCGTCGCGTCCCGTCCCGTGCCGTTTTACTCGGGTTGATTCCTTTCCATTCCGTTCCGCTCGTTTCCGTTACGTTCCATTCCGTTCCACGCGGGTTGGTTCAATTCCATTCTATTCTATTCTATTCCTTTCCCTTCCATTCCATTCCATTCCATTCCATTCTACTCGGGTTGATTCCATGCCATTCCGTTCCGCTCCATTCCGTTCCACGCGGGTTGGTTCAATTCCATTCTATTCTATTCTATTCCTTTCCCTTCCATTCCATTCCATTCCATTCCATTCTACTCGGGTTGATTCCATGCCATTCCGTTCCGTTCCATTCCGTCCCATCCCGACCCGTCCCATCCCGTCCCGTCCCGTCCCATCCCGTTCCGTTCCACATGGGTTGATTCAATTCCTTTCGGTTACATTGAATTCCAATCCATTCCATTCTACTCGGATTGATTCCATTCCATTCCATTCCATTCCATTCCATTCCATACCATTCCATTCCATACCATTTCATTCCATTCCATTCCATTCCATTTCTTTCGATTCCATTCGTTTCCATTCCATTCCATTCCATTCCAATCCATTCCATTCTACTCGGGTTGATTCCATTCCATTCCATTCCATTCCATTCCATTCCATTCCATTCCACTCGATTCCATTCCATTCCTTTCCATTCCATTCCAATCCATTCCATTCTACTCGGGTGGATTCCATTCCATTCCATTCCATTCCATTCCATTCCATTCCATTCCATTCCATTCCATTCCATTCCATTCGATTCCATTCCATTCCATTCCATTCCATTCCATTCCATTCCATTCCGTTCTAGTCGGGTTGATTCCATTCTATTCCATTCCATTCCATTCCATTCCATTCCATTCCATTCCATTCCATTCCATTCTATTCCATTCCATTCTACTCCATTGAATTCCATTCCATTCCATTCAATTCCATTCCATTCCATTCCTTTCCATTCCATTTAGTTCTACTCGGGTTGATTCCATTCCATTCCATTCCATTCCATTCCATTCCATTCCATTCCATTCCATTCCATTCCATTCCATTCCATTCCTTTCCATTCCATTCCATTCCAATCCATTCCATTCTACTCGGGTTGACTCCATTCCATTCCATTCCATTCCATTCCATTCCATTCCATTCCATTCCATTCCATTCCATTCCATTCCATTCCATTCCATTATATTCCATTCTATTCCATTCGATTCCGTTCGATTCCATTCCATTCCATTCCATTCCATTCCATTCCATTCCATTCGATTCCATTCCATTCCATTCGATTCCATTCCATTCCATTCCATTCCATTCCATTCCATTCCATTTACTCCATTCCGTTCTACTCGGGTTGATTCCATTGAGTTTGGTTCCGTCCCGTCCCGTCCCGTCCCGTCCCGTGCCGTTTTACTCAGGTTGATTCCTTTCCATTCCGTTCCGCTCGTTTCCTTTACTTTCCATTCCGTTCCACGCGGGTTGGTTCAATTCCATTCTATTCTATTCTATTCCTTTCCCTTCCATTCCATTCCATTCTACTCGGGTTGATTCCATGCCATTCCGTTCCGTTCCATTCCGTCCCATCCCGATCCGTCCCATCACGTCCCGTCCCGTCCCGTCCCATCCCGTTCCATTCCACATGGGTTGATTCAATTCCTTTCGGTTAGATTGAACTCCATTCCATTCCATTCTACTCGGATTGACTCCATTCCATTCCATTCCATTCCATTCCATTCCATTCCATTCCATTCCATTCCATTCCATTCCATTCCAATCCATTCCATTCTACTCGGGTTGATTCCATTCTATTCCATTCCATTCCATTCCATTCCATTCCATTCCATTCCATTCCATTCCATTCCATTCCATTTCATTCCATTCCATTCCATTCCATTCCATTCCATTCCATTCCATTCCATTCGATTCCATTCCATTCCATTCCATTCCATTCCATTCCATTCCATTCCATTCCATTCCGTTCTACTCGGGTTGATTCCATTCTATTCCATTCCATTCCGTTCGATTCCATTTGATTCCATTCGATTCCATTCCATTCCATTCCATTCCCTTCCATTCCATTCTATTCCATTGAATTCCATTCCATTCCATTCCATTCCATTCCATTCCATTCCATTCCATTCCATTCCATTCCATTCCATTCCAATACATTCCATTCTACTGTGGTTGATTCCATTCCATTCCATTCCATTCCATTCCATTCGTCTCCATTCGATTCCATTCCATTCCATTCCATTCTATTCCATTGAATTCCATTGAATTCCATTCCATTCCATTCCATTCCATTCCATTCCATTCGATTCCATTCCATTCCATTCCATTCCATTCCATTCCATTCCATTCCATTCCATTCCATTCCATTCCATTCCATTCCATTCCGTTCTACTCGGGTAGATTCCATTCTATTCCATTCCATTCCGTTCGATTCCATTTGATTCCATTCGATTCCATTCCATTCCATTCCATTCCCTTCCATTCCATTCTATTCCATTGAATTCCATTCCATTCCATTCCATTCCATTCCATTCCATTCCATTCCGTTCTACTCTGATTGATTCCATTCCATTCCATTCCATTCCATTCCATTGAGTTCCATTCGATTCCATTTGATTCCATTCCATTCCATTCCATTCCAATCCATTCCATTCTACTCGGGTTGATTCCATTCCATTCAATTCCATTCCATTCCATTCCATTCCATTCCATTCCATTCCATTCCGTTCTACTCGGGTTGATTCCACTCCATTCCATTCCATTCCATTCCATTCCATACCATTCCATTCGATTCCATTCCATTCCATTCCATTCCATTCCATTCCATTCCATTCCATTCCGTTCTAGTCGGGTTGATTCCATTCTATTCCATTCCATTCCATTCCATTCCATTCCATTCCATTCGATTCCATTCCATTCCATTCCATTCTATTCCATTCCATTCTACTCCATTGAATTCCATTCCATTCCATTCAATTCCATTCCATTCCATCCCTTTCCATTCCATTTAGTTCTACTCATGTTGATTCCATTCCATTCCATTCCATTCCATTCCATTCCATTCCATTCAATTCCATTCCATTCCGTTACTTTCCATTCCATTCCATTCCAATCCATTCCATTCTACTCGGGTTGACTCCATTCCATTCCATTCCTTTCCATTCCATTGTATTCCATTCTATTCCATTCGATTCCGTTCGATTCCATTCCATTCCATTCCATTCCATCCCATTGCATTCCATTCCATTCCATTCCATTCCATTCCTTTCTACTCGGGTTGATTCCATTCCATTCCTTTCCATTCCATTCCATTCCATTCCATTCCATTCCATTCCATTCCATTCCATTCCATTCCATTCACTTCCATTCCATTCCATTCCAATCCATTCCATTCTACTCGGGTTGATTCCATTCCATTCCATTGCATTCGACTCCATTCGATTCCATTCGATTCCATTCCATTCCATTCCGTTCCATTCCATTCCATTCCATTCCATTCTATTCCATTGAATTCCATTCCATTCCATTCCATTCCATTCCATTCCATTCCATTCCATTCCTTTCCATTCCATTCCATTCCATTCCATTCCGTTCTACTCGGGTTGATTCCATTCCATTCCATTCCATTCCATTCCATTCCATTCCATTCCATTCCATTCCATTCCATTCCAATCTATTCCATTCTATTCAATTCGATTCCATTCGATTCCATTCAATTCCATTCAATTCCATTCCATTCCATTCCAATCCATTCCATTCTACTCGGGTTGATTCCATTCCATTCCATTCCATTCCATTCCATTCCATTCCATTCCATTCCATTCCATTCGATTCCATTCGATTCCATTCCATTCCATTCCATTCCATTCCATTCCATTCCATTCCATTCCATTCCATTCCATTCCAATCTATTCCATTCGATTCCATTCCATTCCATTCCATTCCATTCCATTCCATTCCATTCCAATCCATTCCATTCTACTCGTGTTGATTCCCTTCCATTCCATTCCACTCCATTCCATTCCATTCCATTCCATTCCATTCCATTCCATTCCATTCCATTCCATTCCATTCCATTCCATTCCATTCCGTTCTACTCGGGTTGATTCCATTCTATTCCATTACATTCCATTCGATTCCATTCGATTCCATTCGATTCCTTTCCATTCCATTCCATTCCATTCCATTCCATTCCATTCTATTCCATTCCATTCCATTCCATTCCATTCCATTCCAATACATTCCATTCTACTCGGGTTGATTCCATTCCATTCCATTCCATTCCATTCCATTCCATTCCATTCCATTCCATTCCATTCTATTCCTTTCGATTCCATTCCATTCCATTAAATTCCATTCCATTCCATTCCATTCCATTCCATTCCATTCCATTCCATTCCATTCCGTTCTACTCAGGTTGATTCCACTCCATTCCATTCCATTCCATTCCATACCATTCCATTCGATTCCATTCCATTCCATTCCATTCCATTCCATTCCATTCCATTCCATTCCATTCCATTCCATTCCACTCGGGTTGATTCCATTCTATTCCATTCCATTCCCTTCTATTCCATTTGATATCATTCGATTCCATTCCATCCCATTCCATTCCATTCCATTCCATTCCATTCCGTTCTTCTTGGGTTGATTCCATTCCATTCCATTTCATTCGATTCCATTCCATTCCATTTCTTTCGATTCCATTCGATTCCATTCCATTCCATTCCATTCCAATCCTTTGCATTCTACTCAGTTTGATTCCATTCCATTCCATTCCATTCCATTCAATTCCATTCCATTCCATTCCATTCAATTCCACTCGATTCCATTCCATTCCTTTCCATTCCATTCCAATCCATTCCATTCTACTCGGGTGGATTCCATTCCATTCCATTCCATTCCATTCCATTCCATTCCATTCCATTCCATTCCATTCCGTTCTACTCGGGTTGATTCCACTCCATTCCATTCCATTCCATTCCATTCCATTCCATTCCACTCGGGTTGAGCATTCCATTCGATTCCATTCCATTCCATTCCATTCCATTCCATTCCATTCCATTCCATTCCATTCCACTCGGGTTCATTCCATTCCATTCCATTCCATTCCATTCCATTCCATTCCATTCCATTCCATTCCATTCCGTTCTACTCGGGTTGATTTCCATTCCATTCCATTCCATTCCATTCCACTCCATTCCATTCCATTCCATTCCTTTCCATTCCATTCCATTCCATTCCTTTCCATTTATTCCATTCCGTTCTACTCGGGTTGATTCCATTGAGTTTGGTTCCGTTCCGTTCCGTCCAGTCCCGTCCCGTCCCGTCCCGTTCCGTTTTACTCGGGTTGATTCCTTTGCATTCCGTTCCGCTCGTTTCCATTCCGTTCCATTCCGTTCCACGCGGGTTGGTTCAATTCCATTCTATTCTATTCTATTCCTTTCCATTCCATTCCATTCTACTCGGGTTGATTCTATGCCGTTCCATTCCGTTCCATTCCGTCCCATTCCGACCCGTCCCATCCCGTCCCGTCCCGTCCCATCCCGTTCCGTTCCACATGGGTTGATTCAATTCCTTTCGGTTACATTGAATTCCATTCCATTCCATTCTACTCGGATTGATTCCATTCCATTCCATTCCATTCCATTCTATTCCATTCCATTCCAATCCATTCCATTCTACTCGGGTTGATTCCATTCCATTCCATTACATTCCATTCCATTCCATTCCATTCCATTCCATTCCATTCAGTTTCATTCCATTACATTCCATTCCATTCCATTCCATTCCATTCCATTCCATTCCATTCCATTCCATTCAGTTTCATTCCATTACATTCCATTCCATTCCATTCCATTCCATTCCATTCCATTCGATTTCATTCCATTCCATTCCATTCCGTTCTACTCGGGTTGATTCCATTCTATTCCATTCCATTCCGTTCGATTCCATTCGATTCCATTCGATTCCATTCCATTCCATTCCATTCCCTTCCATTCCATTCTATTCCATTGAATTCCATTCCATGGCATTCCATTCCATTCCATTCCATTCCATTCCATTCCATTCCATTCCGTTCTACTCTGATTGACTCCATTCCACTCCATTCGATTCCATTCCATTCCATTCCTTTCCATTCCAATACATTCCATTCTACTCGGGTTGATTCCATTCAATTCCATTCCATTCCATTCCATTCCATTCCATTCCATTCTATTCCTTTCGATTCCATTCCATTCCATTAAATTCCATTCCATTCCATTCCATTCCATTCCATTCCATTCCATTCCATTCCGTTCTACTCGGGTTGATTCCACTCCATTCCATTCCATTCCATTCCATACCATTCCATTCGATTCCATTCCATTCCATTCCATTCCATTCCATTCCATTCCATTCCATTCCATTCCATTCCATTCCATTCAATTCCATTCCACTCGGGTTGATTCCATTCTATTCCATTCCATTCCCTTCTATTCCATTTGATATCATTCTATTCCATTCCATCCCATTCCATTCCATTCCATTCCATTCCGTTCTTCTTGGGTTGATTCCATTCCATTCCATTTCATTCGATTCCATTCCATTCCATTTCTTTCGATTCCATTCGATTCCATTCCATTCCATTCCATTCCAATCCATTGCATTCTACTCAGTTTGATTCCATTCCATTCCATTCCATTCCATTCAATTCCATTCCATTCCATTCCATTCAATTCCACTCGATTCCATTCCATTCCTTTCCATTCCATTCCAATCCATTCCATTCTACTCGGGTGGATTCCATTCCATTCCATTCCATTCCATTCCATTCCATTCCATTCCATTCCATTCCATTCCATTCCATTCCATTCCATTCCATTCCGTTCTACTCGGGTTGATTCCACTCCATTCCATTCCATTCCATTCCATTCCATTCCATTCCATTCCACTCGGGTTGAGCATTCCATTCGATTCCATTCCATTCCATTCCATTCCATTCCATTCCATTCCATTCCATTCCATTCCATTCCACTCGGGTTCATTCCATTCCATTCCATTCCATTCCATTCCATTCCATTCCATTCCATTCCATTCCGTTCTACTCGGGTTGATTTCCATTCCATTCCATTCCATTCCATTCCACTCCATTCCATTCCATTCCATTCCATTCCATTCCATTCCATTCCATTCCATTCCTTTCCATTTATTCCATTCCGTTCTACTCGGGTTGATTCCATTGAGTTTGGTTCCGTTCCGTTCCGTCCAGTCCCGTCCCGTCCCGTCCCGTTCCATTTTACTCGGGTTGATTCCTTTGCATTCCGTTCCGCTCGTTTCCATTCCGTTCCATTCCGTTCCACGCGGGTTGGTTCAATTCCATTCTATTCTATTCTATTCCTTTCCATTCCATTCCATTCTACTCGGGTTGATTCTATGCCGTTCCATTCCGTTCCATTCCGTCCCATTCCGACCCGTCCCATCCCGTCCCGTCCCGTCCCATCCCGTTCCGTTCCACATGGGTTGATTCAATTCCTTTCGGTTACATTGAATTCCATTCCATTCCATTCTACTCGGATTGATTCCATTCCATTCCATTCCATTCCATTCCATTCCATTCCATTCCAATCCATTCCATTCTACTCGGGTTGATTCCATTCCATTCCATTCCATTCCATTCCATTCCATTCCATTCCATTCCATTCCATTCCATTCCATTCAGTTTCTTTCCATTACATTCCATTCCATTACATTCCATTCCATTCCATTCCATTCGATTTCATTCCATTCCATTCCATTCCGTTCTACTCGGGTTGATTCCATTCTATTCCATTCCATTCCGTTCGATTCCATTCGATTCCATTCGATTCCATTCCATTCCATTCCATTCCCTTCCATTCCATTCTATTCCATTGAATTCCATTCCATGGCATTCCATTCCATTCCATTCCATTCCATTCCATTCCATTCCATTCCGTTCTACTCTGATTGACTCCATTCCATTCCATTCGATTCCTTTCCATTCCATTCCATTCCATTCCATTCCAATACATTCCATTCTACTCGGGTTGATTCCATTCCATTCCATTCCATTCCATTCCATTCCATTCCATTCCATTCTATTCCTTTCGATTCCATTCCATTCCATTAAATTCCATTCCATTCCATTCCATTCCATTCCATTCCATTCCATTCCATTCCATTCCGTTCTACTCGGGTTGATTCCACTCCATTCCATGCCATTCCATTCCATACCATTCCATTCGATTCCATTCCATTCCATTCCATTCCATTCCATTCCATTCCATTCCATTCCATTCCATTCCATTCCACTCGGGTTGATTCCATTCTATTCCATTCCATTCCCTTCTATTCCATTTGATATCATTCGATTCCATTCCATCCCATTCCATTCCATTCCATTCCATTCCGTTCTTCTTGGGTTGATTCCATTCCATTCCATTTCATTCGATTCCATTCCATTCCATTTCTTTCGATTCCATTCGATTCCATTCCATTCCATTCCATTCCAATCCATTGCATTCTACTCAGTTTGATTCCATTCCATTCCATTCCATTCCATTCAATTCCATTCCATTCCATTCCATTCAATTCCACTCGATTCCATTCCATTCCTTTCCATTCCATTCCAATCCATTCCATTCTACTCGGGTGGATTCCATTCCATTCCATTCCATTCCATTCCATTCCATTCCATTCCATTCCATTCCATTCCATTCGATTCCATTCCATTCCATTCCATGGCATTCCATTCCATTCCATTCCATTCCATTCCATTCCGTTCTAGTCGGGTTGATTCCATTCCATTCCATTGCATTCCATTCCATTCCATTGCATTCCATTCCATTCCATTCCATTCCATTCCATTCCATTCCATTCCATTCCATTCCATTCCATTCCATTCCATTGCATTCCATTCGATTCCATTCCATTCCATTCCATTCCATTCCATTCCATTCCATTCCATTCCATTCCATTCCATTCCGTTCCACTCGGGTTGATTCCATTCTATTCCATTCCATTCCCTTCTATTCCATTCGATATCATTCGATTCCATTCCATCCCATTCCATTCCATTCCATTCCATTCCGTTCTTCTTGGGTTGATTCCATTCCATTCCATTTCATTCCATTCCATTCCATTCCATTTCTTTCGATTCCATTCGATTCCATTCCATTCCATTCCATTCCATTCAATTCCATTCCATTCCATTCCATTCAATTCCACTCGATTCCATTCCATTCCTTTCCATTCCATTCCAATCCATTCCATTCTACTCTGGTGGATTCCATTCCATTCCATTCCATTCCATTCCATTCCATTCCATTCCATTCCATTCCATTCCATTCCATTCCATTCCATGGCATTCCATTCCATTCCATTCCATTCCATTCCATTCCGTTCTAGTCGGGTTGATTCCATTCCATTCCATTGCATTCCATTCCATTCCATTGCATTCCATTCCATTCCATTCCATTCCATTCCATTCCATTCCATTCCATTCCATTCCATTCCATTCCATTCCATTCCATTCCATTCTATTCCATTCCATTCTACTCCATTGAATTCCATTCCATTCCATTCAATTTCATTCCATTCCATTCCTTTCCAATCCATTTAGTTCTACTCGGGTTGATTCCATTCCATTCCATTCCATTCCATTCCATTCCATTCCATTCCTTTCCAATCCATTCCATTCCATTCCATTCCATTCCATTCCATTCCATTCCATTCCATTCCATTCCATTCCATTCCATTACTTTCCATTCCATTCCATTCCAATCCATTCCATTCTACTCGGGTTGACTCCATTCCATTCCATTCCACTCCATTCCATTCCGTTATATTCCATTCTATTCCATTCGATTCCGTTCGATTCCATTCCATTCCATTCCATTCCATTCCATTCCATTTGATTCCATTCCATTCCATTCCATTCCATTCCATTCCATTCCATTCCATTCCATTCCAATCCATTCCATTCTACTCGGGTTGATTCCATTCCATTTCATTCCATTCCAATCCATTCCATTCCATTCCATTCCATTCCATTCCATTCCATTCCATTCCAATCCATTCCATTCCATTCCATTCCATTCCATTCCATTCCATTCCATTCCATTCTACTCGGATTGATTGCATTCCATTCCATTCCATTCCAGTCCATTCCAATCCACTCCATTCTACTCGGGTTGATTCCATTCCATTCCATTCCATTCCATTCCATTCCATTCCATTCCATTCCATTGCGTTCCATTCTGTTCGATTCCATTCCATTCCATTCCATTCCATTCCATTCCAATCCATTCCATTCTACTTGGGTTCATTCCATTCCATTCCATTCCATTCCATTCGATTCCATTCGATTCCATTCCATTCCATTCCATACCATTCCATTCCATTTTGTTCTACTCGGGTTGATTCCACTCCATTCCATTCCATTCCATTCCATTCCATTCTATTCCATTCCATTCCATTCGATTCCATTCTATTCCATTCGATTCCATTCCATTCCATTTCATTTTATTCCATTCCATTCCATTCCATTCTATTCCATTGAATTCCATTCCATTCCATTCCATTCCATTCCATTCCATTCCATTCCATTCCATTCCATTCCATTCCATTCCATTCCGTTCTACTCGGGTTGATTCCACTCCATTCCATTCCATTCCATTCCATTCCATTCCATTCCATTCCATTCCACTCGGGTTGAGCATTCCATTCGATTCCATTCCATTCCATTCCATTCCATTCCATTCCATTCCATTCCATTCCATTCCATTCCACTCGGGTTCATTCCATTCCATTCCATTCCATTCCATTCCATTCCATTCCATTCCATTCCGTTCTAGTCGGGTTGATTTCCATTCCATTCCATTCCATTCCATTCCACTCCATTCCATTCCATTCCATTCCATTCCATTCCATTCCATTCCATTCCTTTCCATTTATTCCATTCCGTTCTACTCGGGTTGATTCCATTGAGTTTGGTTCCGTTCCGTTCCGTCCAGTCCCGTCCCGTCCCGTCCCGTTCCGTTTTACTCGGGTTGATTCCTTTGCATTCCGTTCCGCTCGTTTCCATTCCGTTCCATTCCGTTCCACGCGGGTTGGTTCAATTCCATTCTATTCTATTCTATTCCTTTCCATTCCATTCCGTTCTGCTCAGGTTGATTTCCATTCCATTCCATTCCATTCCATTCCATTCCATTCCATTCCATTCCATTCCATTCCGTTCTACTCGGCTTGAATCCATTGAGTTCCGTTCCGTTCCGTTCCGTCCCGACACGTCCCATCCCGTCCCGTCCCGTCCCGTCCCGTCCCGTGCCGTTTTACTCGGGTTGATTCCTTTCCACTCCGTTCCGCTCGTTTCCGTTACGTTCCATTCCGTTCCACGCGGGTTGGTTCAATTCCATTCTATTCTATTCTATTCCTTTCCCTTCCATTCCATTCCATTCCATTCCATTCTACTCGGGTTGATTCCATGCCATTCCGTTCCGCTCCATTCCGTTCCACGCGGGTTGGTTCAATTCCATTCTATTCTATTCTATTCCTTTCCCTTCCATTCCATTCCATTCCATTCCATTCTACTCGGGTTGATTCCATGCCATTCCGTTCCGTTCCATTCCGTCCCATCCCGACCCGTCCCATCCCGTCCCGTCCCGTCCCATCCCGTTCCGTTCCACATGGGTTGATTCAATTCCTTTCGGTTACATTGAATTCCATTCCATTCCATTCTACTCGGATTGATTCCATTCCATTCCATTCCATTCCATTCCATTCCATTCCAATCCATTCCATTCTACTCGGGTTGATTCCATTCCATTCCATTCCATTCCATTCCATTCCATTCCATTCCATTCCATTCCATTCCATTCAGTTTCATTCCATTCCATTCCATTCCATTCCATTCCATTCCATTCCATTCCATTCGATTTCATTCCATTCCATTCCATTCCGTTCTACTCGGGTTGATTCCATTCTATTCCATTCCATTCCGTTCGATTCCATTCGATTCCATTCGATTCCATTCCATTCCATTCCATTCCCTTCCATTCCATTCTATTCCATTGAATTCCATTCCATGGCATTCCTTTCCATTCCATTCCATTCCATTCCATTCCATTCCATTCCGTTCTACTCTGATTGACTCCATTCCATTCCATTCGATTCCATTCCATTCCATTCCATTCCATTCCATTCCAATACATTCCATTCTACTCGGGTTGATTCCATTCCATTCCATTCCATTCCATTCCATTCCATTCCATTCCATTCCATTCCATTCCATTCCATTCCATTCTATTCCTTTCGATTCCATTCCATTCCATTAAATTCCATTCCATTCCATTCCATTCCATTCCATTCCATTCCATTCCATTCCATTCCATTCCGTTCTACTCGGGTTGATTCCACTCCATTCCATTCCATTCCATTCCATACCATTCCATTCGATTCCATTCCATTCCATTCCATTCCATTCCATTCCATTCCATTCCATTCCATTCCATTCCATTCCACTCGGGTTGATTCCATTCTATTCCATTCCATTCCCTTCTATTCCATTTGATATCATTCGATTCCATTCCATCCCATTCCATTCCATTCCATTCCATTCCGTTCTTCTTGGGTTGATTCCATTCCATTCCATTTCATTCGATTCCATTCCATTCCATTTCTTTCGATTCCATTCGATTCCATTCCATTCCATTCCATTCCAATCCATTGCATTCTACTCAGTTTGATTCCATTCCATTCCATTCCATTCCATTCAATTCCATTCCATTCCATTCCATTCAATTCCACTCGATTCCATTCCATTCCTTTCCATTCCATTCCAATCCATTCCATTCTACTCGGGTGGATTCCATTCCATTCCATTCCATTCCATTCCATTCCATTCCATTCCATTCCATTCCATTCCATTCCATTCCATTCCATACGATTCCATTCCATTCCATTCCATGGCATTCCATTCCATTCCATTCCATTCCATTCCATTCCGTTCTAGTCGGGTTGATTCCATTCCATTCCATTGCATTCCATTCCATTCCATTGCATTCCATTCCATTCAATTCCATTCCATTCCATTCCATTCCATTCCATTCCATTCCATTCCATTCCATTGCATTCCATTCGATTCCATTCGATTCCATTCCATTCCATTCCATTCCATTCCATTCCATTCCATTCCGTTCCACTCGGGTTGATTCCATTCTATTCCATTCCATTCCCTTCTATTCCATTCGATATCATTCGATTCCATTCCATCCCATTCCATTCCATTCCATTCCATTCCGTTCTTCTTGGGTTGATTCCATTCCATTCCATTTCATTCCATTCCATTCCATTCCATTTCTTTCGATTCCATTCGATTCCATTCCATTCCATTCCATTCCAATCCATTGCATTCTACTCAGTTTGATTCCATTCCATTCCATTCCATTCCATTCAATTCCATTCCATTCCATTCCATTCAATTCCACTCGATTCCATTCCATTCCTTTCCATTCCATTCCATTCCATTCCATTCCATGGCATTCCATTCCATTCCATTCCATTCCATTCCATTCCGTTCTAGTCGGGTTGATTCCATTCCATTCCATTGCATTCCATTCCATTCCATTGCATTCCATTCCATTCCATTCCATTCCATTCCATTCCATTCCATTCCATTCCATTCCATTCCATTCCATTCCATTCCATTCCATTCTATTCCATTCCATTCTACTCCATTGAATTCCATTCCATTCCATTCAATTTCATTCCATTCCATTCCTTTCCAATCCATTTAGTTCTACTCGGGTTGATTCCATTCCATTCCATTCCATTCCATTCCATTCCATTCCAATCCATTCCATTCCATTCCATTCCATTCCATTCCATTCCATTCCATTCCATTCCATTCCATTACTTTCCATTCCATTCCATTCCAATCCATTCCATTCTACTCGGGTTGACTCCATTCCATTCCATTCCACTCCATTCCATTCCGTTATATTCCATTCTATTCCATTCGATTCCGTTCGATTCCATTCCATTCCATTCCATTCCATTCCATTCCATTCGATTCCATTCCATTCCATTCCATTCCATTCCATTCCATTCCATTCCAATCCATTCCATTCTACTCGGGTTGATTCCATTCCATTTCATTCCATTCCAATCCATTCCATTCCATTCCATTCCATTCCATTCCATTCCATTCCATTCCAATCCATTCCATTCCATTCCATTCCATTCCATTCCATTCCATTCCATTCCATTACATTCCATTCCTTTCTATTCCATTCCATTCCATTCCATTCCATTCCATTCCATTCCATTCCATTCCATTCCATTCCATTCCATTCCGTTCTACTCGGGTTGATTCCACTCCATTCCATTCCCTTCCATTCCATTCCATTCCATTCCATTCCATTCCATTCCATTCCATTCCTTTCCATTCCAACCCATTCCTTTCTACTCGGGTTGATTCCATTCCATTCCATTCCATTCCATTCCATTCCATTCCATTCCATTCCATTCCATTCCATTCCATTCCATTCGATTCCATTCCATTCCATTTCATTCCAAACCGTTCCATTCTACTCGGGTTCATCATTCCATTCCATTCCATTCCACTCGGGTTCATTCCATTCCATTCCATTCCATTCCATTCCATTCCATTCCATTCCGTTCTACTCAGGTTGATTTCCATTCCATTCCATTCCATTGCATTCCATTCCATTCCATTCCATTACTTTCCATTCCATTCCATTCTATTCCATTCCGTTCTACTCGGCTTGAATCCATTGAGTTCCGTTCCGTTCCGTTCCGTCCCGACACGTCCCGTCCCGTCCCGTCCCGTCCCGTCCCGTCCCGCCCCGTCCCGTCCCGTGCCGTTGTACTCGGGTTGATTCCATTCCACTCCGTTCCGTTCCTTTCCGTTCCCTTCAATTCAGTTCCACGCGGGTTGATTCAATTCCATTCTATTCTATTCCATTCCATTCCATTCCATTCCATTCCATTCCATTCCATTCCATTTTACTCGGGTTGATTCCATGCCGTTCCGTTCCATTCTGTCCCATCCCGACGCGTCCCGTCCCGTCCCGTCCCATTCCGTTCCGTTCTGATCGGGTTGATTCCGTTCCATTCCCTTCCGTTCCTTTCCGTTCCATTCCATTCCGTTACACGCGGGTTGATTCAATTCCATTCTATTACATTGAATTCCATTCCATTCCATTCCATTCCATTCCATTCTACTCGGATTGATTGCATTCCATTCCATTCCATTCCAGTCCATTCCAATCCACTCCATTCTACTCGGGTTGATTCCATTCCATTCCATTCCATTCCATTCCATTCCATTCCATTCCATTCCATTCCATTCCATTCCATTGTGTTCCATTCGATTCGATTCCATTCCATTCCATTCCATTCCATTCCAATCCATTCCATTCTACTTGGGTTCATTCCATTCCATTCCATTCCATTCCATTCGATTCCATTCGATCCCATTCCATTCCATTCCATACCATTCCATTCCATTTTGTTCTACTCGGGTTGATTCCACTCCATTCCATTCCATTCCATTCCATTCTATTCCATTCCATTCCATTCGATTCCATTCTATTCCATTCGATTCCATTCCATTCCATTTCATTTTATTCCATTCCATTCCATTCCATTCTATTCCATTGAATTCCATTCCATTCCATTCCATTCCATTCCATTCCATTCCATTCCATTCCATTCCATTCCGTTCTACTCGGGTTGATTCCACTCCATTCCATTCCATTCCATTCCATTCCATTCCATTCCATTCCATTCCATTCCACTCGGGTTGAGCATTCCATTCGATTCCATTCCATTCCATTCCATTCCATTCCATTCCATTCCATTCCATTCCATTCTACTCGGGTTCATTCCATTCCATTCCATTCCATTCCATTCCATTCCATTCCATTCCATTCCATTCCATTCCATTCCATTCCGTTCTACTCGGGTTGATTTCCATTCCATTCCATTCCATTCCATTCCACTCCATTCCATTCCATTCCATTCCATTCCATTCCGTTCCATTCCATTCCTTTCCATTTATTCCATTCCGTTCTACTCGGGTTGATTCCATTGAGTTTGGTTCCGTTCCGTTCCGTCCAGTCCCGTCCCGTCCCGTCCCGTTCCGTTTTACTCGGGTTGATTCCTTTGCATTCCGTTCCGCTCGTTTCCATTCCGTTCCATTCCGTTCCACGCGGGTTGGTTCAATTCCATTCTATTCTATTCTATTCCTTTCCATTCCATTCCATTCTACTCGGGTTGATTATATGCCGTTCCATTCCGTTCCATTCCGTCCCATTCCGACCCGTCCCATCCCGTCCCGTCCCGTCCCATCCCGTTCCGTTCCACATGGGTTGATTCAATTCCTTTCGGTTACATTGAATTACATTCCATTCCATTCTACTCGGATTGATTCCATTCCATTCCATTCCATTCCATTCCTTTCCATTCCATTCCAATCCATTCCATTCTACTCGGGTTGATTCCATTCCATTCCATTCCATTCCATTCCATTCCATTCCATTCCATTCCATTCCATTCAGTTTCATTCCATTACATTCCATTCCATTCCATTCCATTCCATTCCATTCCATTCGATTTCATTCCATTCCATTCCATTCCGTTCTACTCGGGTTGATTCCATTCTATTCCATTCCATTCCGTTCGATTCCATTCGATTCCATTCGATTCCATTCCATTCCATTCCATTCCCTTCCATTCCATTCTATTCCATTGAATTCCATTCCATGGCATTCTATTCCATTCCATTCCATTCCATTCCATTCCATTCCATTCCGTTCTACTCTGATTGACTCCATTCCATTCCATTCGTTTCCATTCCATTCCATTCCATTCCATTCCATTCCAATACATTCCATTCTACTCTGGTTGATTCCATTCCATTCCATTCCATTCCATGCCATTCCATTCCATTCCATTCGTCTCCATTCGATTCCATTCGATTCCAATCCATTCTATTCCATTGAATTCCATTCCATTGCATTCCATTCCATTCCATTCTATTCCATTCCATTCCATTCCATTCCGTTCTACTCGGGTTGATTCCATTCCACTCCATTCCATTCGATTCCATTCGATTCCATTCCATTCCATTCCACTCCATTCCTATCCATTCCATTCTACTCGGGTTGATTCCATTCCATTCCATTCCATTCCATTCCATTCCATTCCATTCCATTCCATTCCATTGAATTCCATTCGATTCCATTCGATTCCATTCCATTCGATTCCATTCGATATCATTCGATTCCATTCCATCCCATTCCATTCCATTCCATTCCATTCCGTTCTACTCGGGTTGATTCCATTCCATTCCATTTCATTCCATTCCATTCCATTCCATTCCATTCGATTCCATTCGATTCCATTCCATTCCATTCCATTCCAATCCATTCCATTCTACTCGGGTTGATTCCATTCCATTCCATTCGATTCCATTCCATTCCATTTCATTCCAAACCGTTCCATTCTACTCGGGTTCATCATTCCATTCCATTCCATTCCACTCGGGTTCATTCCATTCCATTCCATTCCATTCCATTCCATTCCATTCCATTCCGTTCTACTCAGGTTGATTTCCATTCCATTCCATTCCATTGCATTCCATTCCATTCCATTCCATTACTTTCCATTCCATTCCATTCTATTCCATTCCGTTCTACTCGGCTTGAATCCATTGAGTTCCGTTCCGTTCCGTTCCGTCCCGACACGTCCCGTCCCGTCCCGTCCCGTCCCGTCCCGTCCCGCCCCGTCCCGTCCCGTGCCGTTGTACTCGGGTTGATTCCATTCCACTCCGTTCCGTTCCTTTCCGTTCCCTTCAATTCAGTTCCACGCGGGTTGATTCAATTCCATTCTATTCTATTCCATTCCATTCCATTCCATTCCATTCCATTCCATTCCATTCCATTTTACTCGGGTTGATTCCATGCCGTTCCGTTCCATTCTGTCCCATCCCGACGCGTCCCGTCCCGTCCCGTCCCATTCCGTTCCGTTCTGATCGGGTTGATTCCGTTCCATTCCCTTCCGTTCCTTTCCGTTCCATTCCATTCCGTTACACGCGGGTTGATTCAATTCCATTCTATTACATTGAATTCCATTCCATTCCATTCCATTCCATTCCATTCTACTCGGATTGATTGCATTCCATTCCATTCCATTCCAGTCCATTCCAATCCACTCCATTCTACTCGGGTTGATTCCATTCCATTCCATTCCATTCCATTCCATTCCATTCCATTCCATTCCATTCCATTCCATTCCATTGTGTTCCATTCGATTCGATTCCATTCCATTCCATTCCATTCCATTCCAATCCATTCCATTCTACTTGGGTTCATTCCATTCCATTCCATTCCATTCCATTCGATTCCATTCGATCCCATTCCATTCCATTCCATACCATTCCATTCCATTTTGTTCTACTCGGGTTGATTCCACTCCATTCCATTCCATTCCATTCCATTCTATTCCATTCCATTCCATTCGATTCCATTCTATTCCATTCGATTCCATTCCATTCCATTTCATTTTATTCCATTCCATTCCATTCCATTCTATTCCATTGAATTCCATTCCATTCCATTCCATTCCATTCCATTCCATTCCATTCCATTCCATTCCATTCCGTTCTACTCGGGTTGATTCCACTCCATTCCATTCCATTCCATTCCATTCCATTCCATTCCATTCCATTCCATTCCACTCGGGTTGAGCATTCCATTCGATTCCATTCCATTCCATTCCATTCCATTCCATTCCATTCCATTCCATTCCATTCTACTCGGGTTCATTCCATTCCATTCCATTCCATTCCATTCCATTCCATTCCATTCCATTCCATTCCATTCCATTCCATTCCGTTCTACTCGGGTTGATTTCCATTCCATTCCATTCCATTCCATTCCACTCCATTCCATTCCATTCCATTCCATTCCATTCCGTTCCATTCCATTCCTTTCCATTTATTCCATTCCGTTCTACTCGGGTTGATTCCATTGAGTTTGGTTCCGTTCCGTTCCGTCCAGTCCCGTCCCGTCCCGTCCCGTTCCGTTTTACTCGGGTTGATTCCTTTGCATTCCGTTCCGCTCGTTTCCATTCCGTTCCATTCCGTTCCACGCGGGTTGGTTCAATTCCATTCTATTCTATTCTATTCCTTTCCATTCCATTCCATTCTACTCGGGTTGATTATATGCCGTTCCATTCCGTTCCATTCCGTCCCATTCCGACCCGTCCCATCCCGTCCCGTCCCGTCCCATCCCGTTCCGTTCCACATGGGTTGATTCAATTCCTTTCGGTTACATTGAATTACATTCCATTCCATTCTACTCGGATTGATTCCATTCCATTCCATTCCATTCCATTCCTTTCCATTCCATTCCAATCCATTCCATTCTACTCGGGTTGATTCCATTCCATTCCATTCCATTCCATTCCATTCCATTCCATTCCATTCCATTCCATTCAGTTTCATTCCATTACATTCCATTCCATTCCATTCCATTCCATTCCATTCCATTCGATTTCATTCCATTCCATTCCATTCCGTTCTACTCGGGTTGATTCCATTCTATTCCATTCCATTCCGTTCGATTCCATTCGATTCCATTCGATTCCATTCCATTCCATTCCATTCCCTTCCATTCCATTCTATTCCATTGAATTCCATTCCATGGCATTCTATTCCATTCCATTCCATTCCATTCCATTCCATTCCATTCCGTTCTACTCTGATTGACTCCATTCCATTCCATTCGTTTCCATTCCATTCCATTCCATTCCATTCCATTCCAATACATTCCATTCTACTCTGGTTGATTCCATTCCATTCCATTCC
Organism: Gorilla gorilla gorilla; assembly: GCF_029281585.2. Classification (NCBI taxonomy): domain Eukaryota; kingdom Metazoa; phylum Chordata; class Mammalia; order Primates; family Hominidae; genus Gorilla; species Gorilla gorilla. Next base: position 4,042,901 of record NC_073241.2, read on the forward strand.
ATTCCATGCCATTCCATTCCATTCCATTCGTCTCCATTCGATTCCATTCGATTCCATTCCATTCTATTCCATTGAATTCCATTCCATTGCATTCCATTCCATTCCATTCTATTCCATTCCATTCCATTCCATTCCGTTCTACTCGGGTTGATTCCATTCCACTCCATTCCATTCGATTCCATTCGATTCCATTCCATTCCATTCCACTCCATTCCTATCCATTCCATTCTACTCGGGTTGATTCCATTCCATTCCATTCCATTCCATTCCATTCCATTCCATTCCATTCCATTCCATTCCATTGAATTCCATTCGATTCCATTCGATTCCATTCCATTCGATTCCATTCGATATCATTCGATTCCATTCCATCCCATTCCATTCCATTCCATTCCATTCCGTTCTACTCGGGTTGATTCCATTCCATTCCATTTTATTCCATTCCATTCCATTCCATTCCATTCGATTCCATTCGATTCCATTCCATTCCATTCCATTCCAATCCATTCCATTCTACTCGGGTTGATTCCATTCCATTCCATTCCATTCCATTCCATTCCATTCCATTCCATTCCACTCGATTCCATTCCATTCTTTCCATTCCATTCCAATCCATTCCATTCTACTTGGGTGGATTCCATTCCATTCCATTCCATTCCATTCCATTCCATTCCATTCCATTCCATTCCATTCCATTTGATTCCATTCCATTCCATTCCATTCCATTCCATTTCATTCCATTCCTTTCCATTCCATTCCGTTCTAGTCGGGTTGATTCCATTCTATTCCATTCCATTCCATTCCATTCCATTCCATTCCATTTTATTCCATTCCATTCTACTCCATTGAATTCCATTCCATTCCATTCTATTCCATTCCATTCCATTCCTTTCCATTCCATTTAGTTCTACTCTGGTTGATTCCATTCCATTCCATTCCATTCCATTCCATTCCATTCCATTCCATTCCATTCCATTCCATTCCATTACTTTCCATTCCATTCCATTCCAATCCATTCCATTCTACTCGGGTTGACTCCATTCCATTCCATTCCATTCCATTATATTCCATTCCATTCCATTCGATTCCGTTCGATTCCTTTCCATTCCATTCCATTCCATTCGATTCCATTCCATTCCATTCCATTCGATTCCATTCCATTCCATTCCATTCCATTCCATTCCATTCCAATCCATTCCATTCTCCACGGGTTGATTACATTCCATTCCATTCCATTCCATTCCATTCCATTCCATTCCATTCGATTCCATTCCATTCCTTTCGATTCCATTCCATTCCATTAAATTCCATTCCATTCCATTCCATTCCATTCCATTCCATTCCATTCCATTCCATTCCATTCCATTCCGTTCTACTCGGGTTGATTCCACTCCATTCCATTCCATTCCATTCCATTCCATTCCATTCCATTCCATTCCATTCCATTCCATTCCATTCCATTCTATTCCATTCCACTCTACTCCATTGAATTCCATTCCATTCCATTCAATTCCATTCCATTCCATTCCTTTCCATTCCATTTAGTTCTACTCGGGTTGATTCCATTCCATTCCATTCCATTCCATTCCATTCCATTCCATTCCATTACTTTCCATTCCATTCCATTCCAATCCATTCCATTCTACTCGGGTTGACTCCATTCCATTCCATTCCATTCCATTATATTGCATTCTATTCCATTCGATTCCGTTTGATTCCATTCCATTCCATTCCATTCCATTCCATTCGATTCCATTCCATTCCATTCGATTCCATTCCATTCCATTCCATTCCATTCCATTCCATTCCATTCCATTCCAATCCATTCCATTCTACTCGGGTTGATTCCATTCCATTCCATTCCATTCCATTCCATTCCATTCCATTCCATTCCTTTCTATTCCATTCCATTCCATTCCATTCCATTCCATTCCATTCCATTCCATTCCATTCCATTCAATTCCATTCCATTCCATTCGATTCCATTCGATTCCATTCCATTCCATTCCATTCCATTCCATTCCATTTCATTCCAAACCATTCCATTCTACACGGGTTCATCATTCCATTCCATTCCATTCCATTCCATTCCACTCGGGTTCTTTCCATTCCATTCCATTCCATTCCATTCCATTCCATTCCGTTCTACTCAGGTTGATTTCCATTCCATTCCATTCCATTCCATTCCATTCCATTCCATTCCATTCCATTCCATTCCACTCCATTCCATTCTGCTCGGGTTGATTCCATGCCGTTCCGTTCCGTTCCATTCCGTCCCATCCCGACGCGTCCCGTCCCGTTCCGTCCCGTCAAATTCCGTTCCTTTCTTATCGGGTTGATTCCGTTCCATTCCGTTCCGTTCCTTTCCGTTCCATTCCATTCCGTTACACGCGGGTTGATTCAATTCCATTCTATTACATTGAATTCCATTCCATACCATTCCATTCCATTCTACTCGGATTGATTGAATTCCATTCCATTCCATTCCAGTCCATTCCAATCCATTCCATTCTACTCGGGTTGATTCCATTCCATTCCATTCCATTCCATTCCATTCCATTCCATTCCATTCCATTCCATTCCATTCCATTCCATTGCGTTCCATTCGATTCGATTCCATTCCATTCCATTCCATTCCATTCCAATCCATTCCATTCTACTTGGGTTGATTCCATTCCATTCCATTCCATTCCATTCCATTCCATTCGATTCCATTCGATTCCATTCCATTCCATTCCATTCCATTCCATTCCATTCCATTCCATTCCATTCCATTCTGTTCTACTCGGGTTGATTCCACTCCATTCCATTCCATTCCATTCCATTCTATTCCATTCCATTCCATTCCATTCCATTCCATTCCATTTCATTTTATTCCATTCCATTCCATTCCATTCTATTCCATTGAATTCCATTCCATTCTATTCCATTCCATTCCATTCAGTTTCATTCCATTCCATTCCATTCCATTCCATTCCATTCCATTCCGTTTGATTCCATTCTATTCCATTCCATTCCATTCCATTCCGTTCTACTCGGGTTAATTCCATTCTATTCCATTCCATTCCATTCCATTCCATTCCATTCCATTCCATTCCATTCCATTCCATTCCATTCCCTTCCATTCCATTCTATTCCATTGAATTCCATTCCATTCCATTCCATTCCATTCCATTCCATTCCATTCCATTCCATTCCGTTCTACTCTGATTGACTCCATTCCATTCCATTCCATTCCATTCCATTCCATTCCATTCCATTCCATTCCATTCCATTCCATTCCATTTCATTCCATTCCATTCCATTCCAATACATTCCATTCTACTCTGGTTGATTCCATTCCATTCCATTCCATTCCATTCAATTCCATTCCATTCGTCTCCATTCGATTCCATTCGATTCCATTCCATTCTATTCCATTGAATTCCATTCAATTCCATTCCATTCCATTCCATTCCATTCCATTCCATTCCATTCCATTCCATTCCATTCCATTCCATTCCATTCTATTCCTTTCGATTCCATTCCATCCTATTAAATTCCATTCCATTCCATTCCATTCCATTCCATTCCATTCCATTCCATTCCATTCCATTCCGTTCTACTCGGGTTGATTCCACTCCATTGCATTCCATTCCATTCCATACCATTCCATTCGATTCCATTCCATTCCATTCCATTCCATTCCATTCCATTCCATTCCATTCCATTCCATTCCGTTCTAGTCGGGTTGATTCCATTCTATTCCATTCCATTCCATTCCATTCCATTCCATTCGATTCCATTCCATTCCATTCCATTCTATTCCATTCCATTCTACTCCATTGAATTCCATTCCATTCAATTCAATTCCATTCCATTCCATCCCTTTCCATTCCATTTAGTTCTACTCGGGTTGATTCCATTCCATTCCATTCCATTCCATTCCATTCCATTCCATTCCATTCAATTCCATTCCATTCCGTTACTTTCCATTCCATTCCATTCCAATCCATTCCATTCTACTCGGGTTGACTCCATTCCATTCCATTCCTTTCCATTCCATTATATTCCATTCTATTCCATTCGATTCCGTTCGATTCCATTCCATTCCATTCCATTCCATTCCATTCCATTCCATTGCATTCCATTCCATTCCATTCCATTCCATTCCGTTCTACTCGGGTTGATTCCATTCCATTCCTTTCCATTCCATTCCATTCCATTCCATTCCATTCCATTCCATTCCATTCCATTCCATTCCCTTCCATTCCATTCCATTCCAATCCATTCCATTCTACTCGGGTTGATTCCATTCCATTCCATTGCATTCGACTCCATTCGATTCCATTCGATTCCATTCCATTCCATTCCGTTCCATTCCATTCCATTCCATTCCATTCTATTCCATTGAATTCCATTCCATTCCATTCCATTCCATTCCATTACATTACATTCCATTCCATTCCATTCCATTCCATTCCATTCAATTCCATTCCATTCCGTTCTACTCGGGTTGATTCCATTTCATTCCATTCCATTCCATTCCATTCCATTCCATTCCATTCCATTCCATTCCATTCCATTCCAATCTATTCCATTCTATTCAATTCGATTCCATTTGATTCCATTCAATTCCATTCAATTCCATTCCATTCCATTCCGTTCTACTCGGGTTGATTCCATTCCATTCCTTTCCATTCCATTCCGTTCCATTCCATTCCATTCCATTCCATTCCATTCCATTCCATTCCATTCCATTCCCTTCCATTCCATTCCATTCCAATCCATTCCATTCTACTCGGGTTGATTCCATTCCATTCCATTGCATTCGACTCCATTCGATTCCATTCGATTCCATTCCATTCCATTCCGTTCCATTCCATTCCATTCAATTCTTTCTATTCCATTGAATTCCATTCCATTCCATTCCATTCCATTCCATTCCATTCCATTCCATTCCATTCCATTCCATTCCATTCCATTCCACTCCATTCCATTCCATTCCATTCCATTCCATTCCGTTCCATTCCATTCCTTTCCATTTATTCCATTCCGTTCTACTCGGGTTGATTCCATTGAGTTTGGTTCCGTTCCGTTCCGTCCCGTCCCGTCCCGTCCCGTCCCGTTCCGTTTTACTCGGGTTGATTCCTTTGCATTCCGTTCCGCTCGTTTCCATTCCGTTCCATTCCGTTCCACGCGGGTTGGTTCAATTCCATTCTATTCTATTCTATTCCTTTCCATTCCATTCCATTCTACTCGGGTTGATTCCACTCCATTCCATTCCATTCCATTCCATTCCATTCCATTCCATTCCTTTCCATTCCAACCCATTCCGTTCTACTCGGGTTGATTCCATTCCATTCCATTGAATTCCATTCCATTCCATTCCATTCCATTCCATTCCATTCCATTCGATTCCATTCCATTCCATTCCATTCCAAACCATTCCATTCTACTCGGGTTCATCATTCCATTCCATTCCATTCCATTCCATTCCATTCCATTCCATTCCATTCCATTCCACTCCGGTGCATTCCATTCCATTCCATTCCATTCCATTCCATTCCATTCCATTCCATTCCGTTCTGCTCAGGTTGATTTCCATTCCATTCCATTCCATTCCATTCCATTCCATTCCATTCCATTCCATTCCATTCCATTCCGTTCTACTCGGCTTGAATCCATTGAGTTCCGTTCCGTTCCGTTCCGTCCCGACACGTCCCGTCCCGTCCCGTCCCGTCCCGTCCCGTCCCGTGCCGTTTTACTCGGGTTGATTCCTTTCCATTCCGTTCCGCTCGTTTCCGTTACGTTCCATTCCGTTCCACGCGGGTTGGTTCAATTCCATTCTATTCTATTCTATTCCTTTCCCTTCCATTCCATTCCATTCCATTCCATTCTACTCGGGTTGATTCCATGCCATTCCGCTCCGCTCCATTCCGTTTCTCGCGGGTTGGTTCAATTCCATTCTATTCTATTCTATTCCTTTCCCTTCCATTCCATTCCATTCCATTCCATTCTACTCGGGTTGATTCCATGCCATTCCGTTCCGTTCCATTCCGTCCCATCCCGACCCGTCCCATCCCGTCCCGTCCCGTCCCATCCCGTTCCGTTCCACATGGGTTGATTCAATTCCTTTCGGTTACATTGAATTCCATTCCATTCCATTCTACTCGGATTGATTCCATTCCATTCCATTCCATTCCATTCCATTCCATTCCATTCCATTCCATTGCGTTCCATTCGATTCGATTCCATTCCATTCCATTCCATTCCATTCCATTCCAATCCATTCCATTCTACTTGGGTTGATTCCATTCCATTCCATTCCATTCCATTCGATTCCATTCAATTCCATTCCATTCCATTCCATTCCATTCCATTCCATTCCATTCCATTCCATTCCATTCCATTCCACTCGATTCCATTCCATTCCATTCCATTCCATTCCAATCCATTCCATTCTACTCGGGTGGATTCCATTCCATTCCATTCCTTTCCATTCCATTCCATTCCATTCCATTACATTCCATTCGGTTCCATTCCATTCCATTCCATTCCATTCCATTCCATTCCATTCCATTCCATTCCATTCCGTTCTAATCGGGTTGATTCCATTCTATTCCATTCCATTCCATTCCATTCCATTCCATTCCATTCCATTCCATTCCATTCCATTCTATTCCATTACATTCTACTCCATTGAATTCCATTCCATTCCATTCTATTCCATTCCATTCCATTCCTTTCCATTCCATTTAGTTCTACTCGGGTTGATTCCATTCCATTCCATTCCATTCCTTTCCATTCCATTCCAATCCATTCCATTCCATTACTTTCCATTCCATTCCATTCCAATCCATTCCATTCTACACGGGTTGACTCCATTCCATTCCATTCCATTACATTACATTCCATTATATTCCATTCCATTCCATTCGATTCCGTTCGATTCCACTCCATTCCATTCCATTCCATTCCATTCCATTCGATTCCATTCCATTCCATTCGATTCCATTCCATTCCATTCCATTCCATTCCATTCCATTCCATTCCATTCCAATCCATTCCATTCTACTCGGGTTGATTCAATTCCATTCCATTCCATTCCATTCCATTCCATTCCATTCCATTCCATTCCTTTCCATTCCATTCCTTTCGATTCCATTCCATTCCATTCCATTCCATTCCATTCCATTCCATTCCATTCCATTCCATTCCATTCCATTCCGTTCTACTCGGGTTGATTGCACTCCATTCCATTCCATTCCATTCCATTCCATTCCATTCCATTCCATTCCATTCCTTTCCATTCCAACCCATTCCGTTCTACTCGGGTTGATTCCATTCCATTCCATTGAATTCCATTCCATTCCATTCCATTCCATTCCATTCCATTCCATTCGATTCCATTCCATTCCATTCCATTCCAAACCATTCCATTATACTCGGGTTCATCATTCCATTCCATTCCATTCCATTCCATTCCATTCCACTCGGGTTCATTCCATTCCATTCCATTCCATTCCATTCCATTCCATTCCATTCCATTCCACTCGGGTGCATTCCATTCCATTCCATTCCATTCCATTCCATTCCATTCCATTCCATTCCGTTCTGCTCAGGTTGATTTCCATTCCATTCCATTCCATTCCATTCCATTCCATTCCATTCCATTCCATTCCAATCCATTCCATTCCATTCCATTCCATTCCATTCCATTCCATTCCATTCCATTCTACTCGGATTGATTGCATTCCATTCCATTCCATTCCAGTCCATTCCAATCCACTCCATTCTACTCGGGTTGATTCCATTCCATTCCATTCCATTCCATTCCATTCCATTCCATTCCATTCCATTCCATTGCGTTCCATTCTATTCGATTCCATTCCATTCCATTCCATTCCATTCCAATCCATTCCATTCTACTTGGGTTCATTCCATTCCATTCCATTCCATTCCATTCGATTCCACTCGATTCCATTCCATTCCATTCCATACCATTCCATTCCATTTTGTTCTACTCGGGTTGATTCCACTCCATTCCATTCCATTCCATTCCATTCCATTCCATTCTATTCCATTCCATTCCATTCGATTCCTTTCTATTCCATTCGATTCCATTCCATTCCATTTCATTTTATTCCATTCCATTCCATTCCATTCTATTCCATTGAATTCCATTCCATTCCATTCCATTCCATTCCATTCCATTCCATTCCATTCCATTCCATTCCGTTCTACTCGGGTTGATTCCACTCCATTCCATTCCATTCCATTCCATTCCATTCCATTCCATTCCATTCCACTCGGGTTGAGCATTCCATTCGATTCCATTCCATTCCATTCCATTCCATTCCATTCCATTCCATTCCATTCCATTCCACTCGGGTTCATTCCATTCCATTCCATTCCATTCCATTCCATTCCATTCCATTCCATTCCGTTCTACTCGGGTTGATTTCCATTCCATTCCATTCCATTCCATTCCACTCCATTCCATTCCATTCCATTCCATTCCATTCCATTCCATTCCATTCCTTTCCATTTATTCCATTCCGTTCTACTCTGGTTGATTCCATTGAGTTTGGTTCCGTTCCGTTCCGTCCAGTCCCGTCCCGTCCCGTCCCGTTCCGTTTTACTCGGGTTGATTCCTTTGCATTCCGTTCCGCTCGTTTCCATTCCGTTCCATTCCGTTCCACGCGGGTTGGTTCAATTCCATTCTATTCTATTCTATTCCTTTCCATTCCATTCCATTCTACTCGGGTTGATTCTATGCCGTTCCATTCCTTTCCATTCCGTCCCATTCCGACCCGTCCCATCCCGTCCCGTCCCGTCCCATCCCGTTCCGTTCCACATGGGTTGATTCAATTCCTTTCGGTTACATTGAATTCCATTCCATTCCATTCTACTCGGATTGATTCCATTCCATTCCATTCCATTCCATTCCATTCCATTCCATTCCAATCCATTCCATTCTACTCGGGTTCATTCCATTCCATTCCATTCCATTCCATTCCATTACATTCCATTCCATTCCGTTCCATTCAGTTTCATTCCATTACATTCCATTCCATTCCATTCCATTCCATTCGATTTCATTCCATTCCATTCCATTCCGTTCTACTCGGGTTGATTCCATTTTATTCCATTCTTTCCGTTCGATTCCATTCGATTCCATTCGATTCCATTCCATTCCATTCCATTCCCTTCCATTCCATTCTATTCCATTGAATTCCATTCCATGGCATTCCATTCCATTCCATTCCATTCCATTCCATTCCGTTCTACTCTGATTGACTCCATTCCATTCCATTCGATTCCATTCCATTCCATTCCATTCCATTCCATTCCAATACATTCCATTCTACTCGGGTTGATTCCATTCCATTCCATTCCATTCCATTCCATTCCATTCCATTCCATTCCATTCCATTCTATTCCTTTCGATTCCATTCCATTCCATTAAATTCCATTCCATTCCATTCCATTCCATTCCATTCCATTCCATTCCATTCCATTCCATTCCGTTCTACTCGGGTTGATTCCACTCCATTCCATTCCATTCCATTCCATACCATTCCATTCGATTCCATTCCATTCCATTCCATTCCATTCCATTCCATTCCATTCCATTCCATTCCATTCCATTCCACTCGGGTTGATTCCATTCTATTCCATTCCATTCCCTTCTATTCCATTTGATATCATTCGATTCCATTCCATCCCATTCCATTCCAGTCCATTCCATTCCGTTCTTCTTGGGTTGATTCCATTCCATTCCATTTCATTCGATTCCATTCCATTCCATTTCTTTCGATTCCATTCGATTCCATTCCATTCCATTCCATTCCAATCCATTGCATTCTACTCAGTTTGATTCCATTCCATTCCATTCCATTCCATTCAATTCCATTCCATTCCATTCCATTCAATTCCACTCGATTCCATTCCATTCCTTTCCATTCCATTCCAATCCATTCCATTCTACTCGGGTGGATTCCATTCCATTCCATTCCATTCCATTCCATTCCATTCCATTCCATTCCATTCCATTCCATTCGATTCCATTCCATTCCATTCCATGGCATTCCATTCCATTCCATTCCATTCCATTCCATTCCGTTCTAGTCGGGTTGATTCCATTCCATTCCATTGCATTCCATTCCATTCCATTGCATTCCATTCCATTCCATTCCATTCCATTCCATTCCATTCCATTCCATTCCATTCCATTCCATTGCATTCCATTCGATTCCATTCGATTCCATTCCATTCCATTCCACTCCATTCCATTCCATTCCATTCCGTTCCACTCGGGTTGATTCCATTCTATTCCATTCCATTCCCTTCTATTCCATTCGATATCATTCGATTCCATTCCATCCCATTCCATTCCATTCCATTCCATTCCGTTCTTCTTGGGTTGATTCCATTCCATTCCATTTCATTCCATTCCATTCCATTCCATTTCTTTCGATTCCATTCGATTCCATTCCATTCCATTCCATTCCAATCCATTGCATTCTACTCAGTTTGATTCCATTCCATTCCATTCCATTCCATTCAATTCCATTCCATTCCATTCCATTCAATTCCACTCGATTCCATTCCATTCCTTTCCATTCCATTCCATTCCATTCCATTCCATGGCATTCCATTCCATTCCATTCCATTCCATTCCATTCCGTTCTAGTCGGGTTGATTCCATTCCATTCCATTGCATTCCATTCCATTCCATTGCATTCCATTCCATTCCATTCCATTCCATTCCATTCCATTCCATTCCATTCCATTCCATTCCATTCCATTCCATTCTATTCCATTCCATTCTACTCCATTGAATTCCATTCCATTCCATTCAATTTCATTCCATTCCATTCCTTTCCAATCCATTTAGTTCTACTCGGGTTGATTCCATTCCATTCCATTCCATTCCATTCCATTCCATTCCAATCCATTCCATTCCATTCCATTCCATTCCATTCCATTCCATTCCATTCCATTCCATTCCATTCCATTACTTTCCATTCCATTCCATTCCAATCCATTCCATTCTACTCGGGTTGACTCCATTCCATTCCATTCCACTCCATTCCATTCCGTTATATTCCATTCTATTCCATTCGATTCCGTTCGATTCCATTCCATTCCATTCCATTCCATTCCATTCCATTCGATTCCATTCCATTCCATTCCATTCCATTCCATTCCATTCCATTCCAATCCATTCCATTCTACTCGGGTTGATTCCATTCCATTTCATTCCATTCCAATCCATTCCATTCCATTCCATTCCATTCCATTCCATTCCATTCCATTCCAATCCATTCCATTCCATTCCATTCCATTCCATTCCATTCCATTCCATTCCATTCCATTCCATTCCATTCCATTCCATTACATTCCATTCCTTTCTATTCCATTCCATTCTATTCCATTCCATTCCATTCCATTCCATTCCATTCCATTCCATTCCATTCCATTCCGTTCTACTCGGGTTGATTCCACTCCATTCCATTCCCTTCCATTCCATTCCATTCCATTCCATTCCATTCCATTCCATTCCATTCCTTTCCATTCCAACCCATTCCTTTCTACTCGGGTTGATTCCATTCCATTCCATTCCATTCCATTCCATTCCATTCCATTCCATTCCATTCCATTCCATTCCATTCCATTCCATTCGATTCCATTCCATTCCATTTCATTCCAAACCGTTCCATTCTACTCGGGTTCATCATTCCATTCCATTCCATTCCACTCGGGTTCATTCCATTCCATTCCATTCCATTCCATTCCATTCCATTCCATTCCGTTCTACTCAGGTTGATTTCCATTCCATTCCATTCCATTGCATTCCATTCCATTCCATTCCATTACTTTCCATTCCATTCCATTCTATTCCATTCCGTTCTACTCGGCTTGAATCCATTGAGTTCCGTTCCGTTCCGTTCCGTCCCGACACGTCCCGTCCCGTCCCGTCCCGTCCCGTCCCGTCCCGCCCCGTCCCGTCCCGTGCCGTTGTACACGGGTTGATTCCATTCCACTCCGTTCCGTTCCTTTCCGTTCCCTTCAATTCAGTTCCACGTGGGTTGATTCAATTCCATTCTATTCTATTCCATTCCATTCCATTCCATTCCATTCCATTCCATTCCATTCCATTCCATTCCATTTTACTCGGGTTGATTCCATGCCGTTCCGTTCCATTCTGTCCCATCCCGACGCGTCCCGTCCCGTCCCGTCCCATTCCGTTCCGTTCTGATCGGGTTGATTCCGTTCCATTCCCTTCCGTTCCTTTCCGTTCCATTCCATTCCGTTACACGCGGGTTGATTCAATTCCATTCTATTACATTGAATTCCATTCCATTCCATTCCATTCCATTCTTCTCGGATTGATTGCATTCCATTCCATTCCATTCCAGTCCATTCCAATCCACTCCATTCTACTCGGGTTGATTCCATTCCATTCCATTCCATTCCATTCCATTCCATTCCATTCCATTCCATTGCGTTCCATTCGATTCGATACCATTCGATTCCATTCCATTCCATTCCAATCCATTCCATTCTACTTGGGTTCATTCCATTCCATTCCATTCCATTCCATTCGATTCCATTCGATTCCATTCCATTCCATTCCATACCATTCCATTCCATTTTGTTCTACTCGGGTTGATTCCACTCCATTCCATTCCATTCCATTCCATTCTATTCCATTCCATTCCATTCGATTCCATTCTATTCCATTCGATTCCATTCCATTCCATTTCATTTTATTCCATTCCATTCCATTCCATTCCATTCTATTCCATTGAATTCCATTCCATTCCATTCCATTCCATTCCATTCCATTCCATTCCATTCCATTCCATTCCATTCCATTCCATTCCATTCCATTCCGTTCTACTCGGGTTGATTCCACTCCATTCCATTCCATTCCATTCCATTCCATTCCATTCCACTCGGGTTGAGCATTCCATTCGATTCCATTCCATTCCATTCCATTCCATTCCATTCCATTCCATTCCATTCCATTCCACTCGGGTTCATTCCATTCCATTCCATACCATTCCATTCCATTCCATTCCAATCCATTCCATTCCGTTCTACTCGGGTTGATTTCCATTCCATTCCATTCCATTCCATTCCACTCCATTCCATTCCATTCCATTCCATTCCATTCCATTCCATTCCATTCCATTCCATTCCTTTCCATTTATTCCATTCCGTTCTACTCGGGTTGATTCCATTGAGTTTGGTTCCGTTCCGTTCCGTCCAGTCCCGTCCCGTCCCGTCCCGTTCCGTTTTACTCGGGTTGATTCCTTTGCATTCCGTTCCGCTCGTTTCCATTCCGTTCCATTCCGTTCCACGCGGGTTGGTTCAATTCCATTCTATTCTATTCTATTCCTTTCCATTCCATTCCATTCTACTCGGGTTGATTCTATGCCGTTCCATTCCGTTCCATTCCGTCCCATTCCGACCCGTCCCATCCCGTCCCGTCCCGTCCCATCCCGTTCCGTTCCACATGGGTTGATTCAATTCCTTTCGGTTACATTGAATTCCATTCCATTCCATTCTACTCGGATTGATTCCATTCCATTCCATTCCATTCCATTCCATTCCATTCCATTCCAATCCATTCCATTCTACTCGGGTTGATTCCATTCCATTCCATTCCATTCCATTCCATTCCATTCCATTCCATTCCATTCAGTTTCATTCCATTACATTCCATTCCATTCCATTCCATTCCATTCCATTCCATTCGATTTCATTCCATTCCATTCCATTCCGTTCTACTCGGGTTGATTCCATTCTATTCCATTCCATTCCGTTCGATTCCATTCGATTCCATTCGATTCCATTCGATTCCATTCCATTCCCTTCCATTCCATTCTATTCCATTGAATTCCATTCCATGGCATTCCATTCCATTCCATTCCATTCCATTCCATTCCATTCCATTCCGTTCTACTCTGATTGACTCCATTCCATTCCATTCGATTCCATTCCATTCCATTCCATTCCATTCCATTCCATTCCAATACATTCCATTCTACTCTGGTTGATTCCATTCCATTCCATTCCATTCCATTCCATTCCATTCCATTCCATTCGTCTCCATTCGATTCCATTCGATTCCATTCCATTCTATTCCATTGAATTCCATTCCATTGCATTCCATTCCATTCCATTCTATTCCATTCCATTCCATTCCATTCCGTTCTACTCGGGTTGATTCCATTCCACTCCATTCCATTCGATTCCATTCGATTCCATTCCATTCCATTCCATTCCATTCCTATCCATTCCATTCTACTCGGGTTGATTCCATTCCATTCCATTCCATTCCATTCCATTCCATTCCATTCCATTCCATTCCATTCCATTGAATTCCATTCGATTCCATTCGATTCCATTCCATTCGATTCCATTCGATATCATTCGATTCCATTCCATCCCATCCCATTCCATTCCATTCCATTCCGTTCTACTCGGGTTGATTCCATTCCATTCCATTTCATTCCATTCCATTCCATTCCATTCCATTCCATTCCATTCCATTCCATTCCATTCCAATCCATTGCATTCTACTCAGTTTGATTCCATTCAATTCCATTCCATTCCATTCAATTCCATTCCATTCCATTCCATTCAATTCCACTCGATTCCATTCCATTCCTTTCCATTCCATTCCAATCCATTCCATTCTACTCGGGTGGATTCCATTCCATTCCATTCCATTCCATTCCATTCCATTCCATTCCATTCCATTCCATTCCATTCCATGGCATTCCATTCCATTCCATTCCATTCCATTCCATTCCATGGCATTCCATTCCATTCCATTCCATTCCATTCCATTCCGTTCTAGTCGGGTTGATTCCATTCCATTCCATTGCATTCCATTCCATTCCATTGCATTCCATTCCATTCCATTCCATTCCATTCCATTCCATTCCATTCCATTCTATACCATTCCATTCTACTCCATTGAATTCCATTCCATTCCATTCAATTTCATTCCATTCCATTCCTTTCCAATCCATTTAGTTCTACTCGGGTTGATTCCATTCCATTCCATTCCATTCCATTCCATTCCATTCCATTCCAATCCATTCCATTCCATTCCATTCCATTCCATTCCATTCCATTCCATTCCATTCCATTCCAATCCATTCCATTCTACTCGGGTTGATTCCATTCCATTTCATTCCATTCCAATCCATTCCATTCCATTCCATTCCATTCCATTCCATTCCATTCCAATCCATTCCATTCCATTCCATTCCATTCCATTCCATTCCATTCCATTCCATTCCATTCCATTACATTACATTCCTTTCTATTCCATTCCATTCCATTCCATTCCATTCCATTCCATTCCATTCCATTCCATTCCATTCCATTCCATTCCGTTCTACTCGGGTTGATTCCACTCCATTCCATTCCCTTCCATTCCATTCCATTCCATTCCATTCCATTCCATTCCATTCCTTTCCATTCCAACCCATTCCTTTCTACTCGGGTTGATTCCTTTCCATTCCATTCCATTCCATTCCATTCCATTCCATTCCATTCCATTCCATTCCATTCCATTCGATTCCATTCCATTCCATTTCATTCCAAACCGTTCCATTCTACTCGGGTTCATCATTCCATTCCATTCCATTCCACTCGGGTTCATTCCATTCCATTCCATTCCATTCCATTCCATTCCATTCCATTCCGTTCTACTCAGGTTGATTTCCATTCCATTCCATTCCATTGCATTCCATTCCATTCCATTCCATTACTTTCCATTCCATTCCATTCTATTCCATTCCGTTCTACTCGGCTTGAATCCATTGAGTTCCGTTCCGTTCCGTTCCGTCCCGACACGTCCCGTCCCGTCCCGTCCCGTCCCGTCCCGTCCCGCCCCGTCCCGTCCCGTGCCGTTGTACTCGGGTTGATTCCATTCCACTCCGTTCCGTTCCTTTCCGTTCCCTTCAATTCAGTTCCACGCGGGTTGATTCAATTCCATTCTATTCTATTCCATTCCATTCCATTCCATTCCATTCCATTCCATTCCATTCCATTTTACTCGGGTTGATTCCATGCCGTTCCGTTCCATTCTGTCCCATCCCGACGCGTCCCGTCCCGTCCCGTCCCATTCCGTTCCGTTCTGATCGGGTTGATTCCGTTCCATTCCCTTCCGTTCCTTTCCGTTCCATTCCATTCCGTTACACGCGGGTTGATTCAATTCCATTCTATTACATTGAATTCCATTCCATTCCATTCCATTCCATTCCATTCTACTCGGATTGATTGCATTCCATTCCATTCCATTCCAGTCCATTCCAATCCACTCCATTCTACTCGGGTTGATTCCATTCCATTCCATTCCATTCCATTCCATTCCATTCCATTCCATTCCATTCCATTGCGTTCCATTCGATTCGATTCCATTCCATTCCATTCCATTCCATTCCAATCCATTCCATTCTACTTGGGTTCATTCCATTCCATTCCATTCCATTCCATTCGATTCCATTCGATTCCATTCCATTCCATTCCATACCATTCCATTCCATTTTGTTCTACTCGGGTTGATTCCACTCCATTCCATTCCATTCCATTCCATTCTATTCCATTCCATTCCATTCGATTCCATTCTATTCCATTCGATTCCATTCCATTCCATTTCATTTTATTCCATTCCATTCCATTCCATTCTATTCCATTGAATTCCATTCCATTCCATTCCATTCCATTCCATTCCATTCCATTCCATTCCATTCCATTCCGTTCTACTCGGGTTGATTCCACTCCATTCCATTCCATTCCATTCCATTCCATTCCATTCCATTCCATTCCATTCCACTCGGGTTGAGCATTCCATTCGATTCCATTCCATTCCATTCCATTCCATTCCATTCCATTCCATTCCATTCCATTCCATTCTACTCGGGTTCATTCCATTCCATTCCATTCCATTCCATTCCATTCCATTCCATTCCATTCCATTCCGTTCCACTCGGGTTGATTTCCATTCCATTCCATTCCATTCCATTCCACTCCATTCCATTCCATTCCATTCCATTCCATTCCGTTCCATTCCATTCCTTTCCATTTATTCCATTCCGTTCTACTCGGGTTGATTCCATTGAGTTTGGTTCCGTTCCGTTCCGTCCAGTCCCGTCCCGTCCCGTCCCGTTCCGTTTTACTCGGGTTGATTCCTTTGCATTCCGTTCCGCTCGTTTCCATTCCGTTCCATTCCGTTCCACGCGGGTTGGTTCAATTCCATTCTATTCTATTCTATTCCTTTCCATTCCATTCCATTCTACTCGGGTTGATTCTATGCCGTTCCATTCCGTTCCATTCCGTCCCATTCCGGCCCGTCCCATCCCGTCCCGTCCCGTCCCATCCCGTTCCGTTCCACATGGGTTGATTCAATTCCTTTCGGTTACATTGAATTACATTCCATTCCATTCTACTCGGATTGATTCCATTCCATTCCATTCCATTCCATTCCTTTCCATTCCATTCCAATCCATTCCATTCTACTCGGGTTGATTCCATTCCATTCCATTCCATTCCATTCCATTCCATTCCATTCCATTCCATTCCATTCAGTTTCATTCCATTACATTCCATTCCATTCCATTCCATTCCATTCCATTCCATTCCATTCGATTTCATTCCATTCCATTCCATTCCGTTCTACTCGGGTTGATTCCATTCTATTCCATTCCATTCCGTTCGATTCCATTCGATTCCATTCGATTCCATTCCATTCCATTCCATTCCCTTCCATTCCATTCTATTCCATTGAATTCCATTCCATGGCATTCCATTCCATTCCATTCCATTCCATTCCATTCCATTCCATTCCGTTCTACTCTGATTGACTCCATTCCATTCCATTCGTTTCCATTCCATTCCATTCCATTCCATTCCATTCCAATACATTCCATTCTACTCTGGTTGATTCCATTCCATTCCATTCCATTCCATTCCATTCCATTCCATTCCATTCGTCTCCATTCGATTCCATTCGATTCCATTCCATTCTATTCCATTGAATTCCATTCCATTGCATTCCATTCCATTCCATTCTATTCCATTCCATTCCATTCCATTCCGTTCTACTCGGGTTGATTCCATTCCACTCCATTCCATTCGATTCCATTCGATTCCATTCCATTCCATTCCACTCCATTCCTATCCATTCCATTCTACTCGGGTTGATTCCATTCCATTCCATTCCATTCCATTCCATTCCATTCCATTCCATTCCATTCCATTCCATTCCATTCCATTGAATTCCATTCGATTCCATTCGATTCCATTCCATTCGATTCCATTCGATATCATTCGATTCCATTCCATCCCATTCCATTCCATTCCATTCCATTCCGTTCTACTCGGGTTGATTCCATTCCATTCCATTTCATTCCATTCCATTCCATTCCATTCCATTCGATTCCATTCGATTCCATTCCATTCCATTCCATTCCAATCCATTCCATTCTACTCGGGTTGATTCCATTCCATTCCATTCCATTCCATTCCATTCCATTCCATTCCATTCCACTCGATTCCATTCCATTCTTTCCATTCCATTCCAATCCATTCCATTCTACTTGGGTGGATTCCATTCCATTCCATTCCATTCCATTCCATTCCATTCCATTCCATTCCATTCCATTCCATTCCATTCCATTCCATTTGATTCCATTCCATTCCATTCCATTCCATTCCATTTCATTCCATTCCTTTCCATTCCATTCCGTTCTAGTCGGGTTGATTCCATTCTATTCCATTCCATTCCATTCCATTCCATTCCATTCCATTTTATTCCATTCCATTCTACTCCATTGAATTCCATTCCATTCCATTCTATTCCATTCCATTCCATTCCTTTCCATTCCATTTAGTTCTACTCTGGTTGATTCCATTCCATTCCATTCCATTCCATTCCATTCCATTCCATTCCATTCCATTCCATTCCATTCCATTACTTTCCATTCCATTCCATTCCAATCCATTCCATTCTACTCGGGTTGACTCCATTCCATTCCATTCCATTCCATTATATTCCATTCCATTCCATTCGATTCCGTTCGATTCCTTTCCATTCCATTCCATTCCATTCGATTCCATTCCATTCCATTCCATTCGATTCCATTCCATTCCATTCCATTCCATTCCATTCCATTCCAATCCATTCCATTCTCCACGGGTTGATTCCATTCCATTCCATTCCATTCCATTCCATTCCATTCCATTCCATTCGATTCCATTCCATTCCTTTCGATTCCATTCCATTCCATTAAATTCCATTCCATTCCATTCCATTCCATTCCATTCCATTCCATTCCATTCCATTCCATTCCGTTCTACTCGGGTTGATTCCACTCCATTCCATTCCATTCCATTCCATTCCATTCCATTCCATTCCATTCCATTCCATTCCATTCCATTCCATTCCATTCTATTCCATTCCACTCTACTCCATTGAATTCCATTCCATTCCATTCAATTCCATTCCATTCCATTCCTTTCCATTCCATTTAGTTCTACTCGGGTTGATTCCATTCCATTCCATTCCATTCCATTCCATTCCATTACTTTCCATTCCATTCCATTCCAATCCATTCCATTCTACTCGGGTTGACTCCATTCCATTCCATTCCATTCCATTATATTGCATTCTATTCCATTCGATTCCGTTTGATTCCATTCCATTCCATTCCTTTCCATTCCATTCGATTCCATTCCATTCCATTCGATTCCATTCCATTCCATTCCATTCCATTCCATTCCATTCCATTCCATTCCATTCCAATCCATTCCATTCTACTCGGGTTGATTCCATTCCATTCCATTCCATTCCATTCCATTCCATTCCATTCCATTCCATTCCATTCCTTTCTATTCCATTCCATTCCATTCCATTCCATTCCATTCCATTCCATTCCATTCCATTCCATTCCATTCCATTCCATTCCATTCAATTCCATTCCATTCCATTCGATTCCATTCGATTCCATTCCATTCCATTCGATTCCATTCCATTCCATTTCATTCCAAACCATTCCATTCTACTCGGGTTCATCATTCCATTCCATTCCATTCCATTCCATTCCACTCGGGTTCTTTCCATTCCATTCCATTCCATTCCATTCCATTCCATTCCGTTCTACTCAGGTTGATTTCCATTCCATTCCATTCCATTCCATTCCATTCCATTCCATTCCATTCCATTCCACTCCATTCCATTCTGCTCGGGTTGATTCCATGCCGTTCCGTTCCTTTCCATTCCGTCCCATCCCGACGCGTCCCGTCCAGTTCCGTCCCGTCAAATTCCGTTCCTTTCTTATCGGGTTGATTCCGTTCCATTCCGTTCCGTTCCTTTCCGTTCCATTCCATTCCGTTACACGCGGGTTGATTCAATTCCATTCTATTACATTGAATTCCATTCCATACCATTCCATTCCATTCTACTCGGATTGATTGAATTCCATTCCATTCCATTCCAGTCCATTCCAATCCATTCCATTCTACTCGGGTTGATTCCATTCCATTCCATTCCATTCCATTCCATTCCATTCCATTCCATTCCATTCCATTCCATTCCATTCCATTGCGTTCCATTCGATTCGATTCCATTCCATTCCATTCCATTCCATTCCAATCCATTCCATTCTACTTGGGTTGATTCCATTCCATTCCATTCCATTCCATTCCATTCCATTCGATTCCATTCGATTCCATTCCATTCCATTCCATTCCATTCCATTCCATTCCATTCCATTCCATTCCATTCGTCTCCATTCGATTCCATTCGATTCCATTCCATTCTATTCCATTGAATTCCATTCCATTGCATTCCATTCCATTCCATTCTATTCCATTCCATTCCATTCCATTCCGTTCTACTCGGGTTGATTCCATTCCACTCCATTCCATTCGATTCCATTCGATTCCATTCCATTCCATTCCACTCCATTCCTATCCATTCCATTCTACTCGGGTTGATTCCATTCCATTCCATTCCATTCCATTCCATTCCATTCCATTCCATTCCATTCCATTCCATTCCATTCCATTGAATTCCATTCGATTCCATTCGATTCCATTCCATTCGATTCCATTCGATATCATTCGATTCCATTCCATCCCATTCCATTCCATTCCATTCCATTCCGTTCTACTCGGGTTGATTCCATTCCATTCCATTTCATTCCATTCCATTCCATTCCATTCCATTCGATTCCATTCGATTCCATTCCATTCCATTCCATTCCAATCCATTCCATTCTACTCGGGTTGATTCCATTCCATTCCATTCCATTCCATTCCATTCCATTCCATTCCACTCGATTCCATTCCATTCTTTCCATTCCATTCCAATCCATTCCATTCTACTTGGGTGGATTCCATTCCATTCCATTCCATTCCATTCCATTCCATTCCATTCCATTCCATTCCATTCCATTCCATTTGATTCCATTCCATTCCATTCCATTCCATTCCATTTCATTCCATTCCTTTCCATTCCATTCCGTTCTAGTCGGGTTGATTCCATTCTATTCCATTCCATTCCATTCCATTCCATTCCATTCCATTTTATTCCATTCCATTCTACTCCATTGAATTCCATTCCATTCCATTCTATTCCATTCCATTCCATTCCTTTCCATTCCATTTAGTTCTACTCTGGTTGATTCCATTCCATTCCATTCCATTCCATTCCATTCCATTCCATTCCATTCCATTCCATTCCATTACTTTCCATTCCATTCCATTCCAATCCATTCCATTCTACTCGGGTTGACTCCATTCCATTCCATTCCATTCCATTATATTCCATTCCATTCCATTCGATTCCGTTCGATTCCTTTCCATTCCATTCCATTCCATTCGATTCCATTCCATTCCATTCCATTCGATTCCATTCCATTCCATTCCATTCCATTCCATTCCATTCCAATCCATTCCATTCTCCACGGGTTGATTACATTCCATTCCATTCCATTCCATTCCATTCCATTCCATTCCATTCGATTCCATTCCATTCCTTTCGATTCCATTCCATTCCATTAAATTCCATTCCATTCCATTCCATTCCATTCCATTCCATTCCATTCCATTCCATTCCATTCCGTTCTACTCGGGTTGATTCCACTCCATTCCATTCCATTCCATTCCATTCCATTCCATTCCATTCCATTCCATTCCATTCCATTCCATTCCATTCCATTCCATTCCATTCTATTCCATTCCACTCTACTCCATTGAATTCCATTCCATTCCATTCAATTCCATTCCATTCCATTCCTTTCCATTCCATTTAGTTCTACTCGGGTTGATTCCATTCCATTCCATTCCATTCCATTCCATTCCATTACTTTCCATTCCATTCCATTCCAATCCATTCCATTCTACTCGGGTTGACTCCATTCCATTCCATTCCATTCCATTATATTGCATTCTATTCCATTCGATTCCGTTTGATTCCATTCCATTCCATTCCTTTCCATTCCATTCGATTCCATTCCATTCCATTCGATTCCATTCCATTCCATTCCATTCCATTCCATTCCATTCCATTCCATTCCATTCCAATCCATTCCATTCTACTCGGGTTGATTCCATTCCATTCCATTCCATTCCATTCCATTCCATTCCATTCCATTCCATTCCTTTCTATTCCATTCCATTCCATTCCATTCCATTCCATTCCATTCCATTCCATTCCATTCCATTCCATTCCATTCCATTCCATTCAATTCCATTCCATTCCATTCGATTCCATTCGATTCCATTCCATTCCATTCCATTCCATTCCATTCCATTTCATTCCAAACCATTCCATTCTACTCGGGTTCATCATTCCATTCCATTCCATTCCATTCCATTCCACTCGGGTTCTTTCCATTCCATTCCATTCCATTCCATTCCATTCCATTCCGTTCTACTCAGGTTGATTTCCATTCCATTCCATTCCATTCCATTCCATTCCATTCCATTCCATTCCATTCCATTCCATTCCACTCCATTCCATTCTGCTCGGGTTGATTCCATGCCGTTCCGTTCCTTTCCATTCCGTCCCATCCCGACGCGTCCCGTCCAGTTCCGTCCCGTCAAATTCCGTTCCTTTCTTATCGGGTTGATTCCGTTCCATTCCGTTCCGTTCCTTTCCGTTCCATTCCATTCCGTTACACGCGGGTTGATTCAATTCCATTCTATTACATTGAATTCCATTCCATACCATTCCATTCCATTCTACTCGGATTGATTGAATTCCATTCCATTCCATTCCAGTCCATTCCAATCCATTCCATTCTACTCGGGTTGATTCCATTCCATTCCATTCCATTCCATTCCATTCCATTCCATTCCATTCCATTCCATTCCATTCCATTGCGTTCCATTCGATTCGATTCCATTCCATTCCATTCCATTCCATTCCAATCCATTCCATTCTACTTGGGTTGATTCCATTCCATTCCATTCCATTCCATTCCATTCCATTCGATTCCATTCGATTCCATTCCATTCCATTCCATTCCATTCCATTCCATTCCATTCCATTCCATTCCATTCCATTCTGTTCTACTCGGGTTGATTCCACTCCATTCCATTCCATTCCATTCCATTCTATTCCATTCCATTCCATTCGATTCCATTCCATTCCATTTCATTTTATTCCATTCCATTCCATTCCATTCTATTCCATTGAATTCCATTCCATTCTATTCCATTCCATTCCATTCAGTTTCATTCCATTCCATTCCATTCCATTCCATTCCATTCCGTTCGATTCCATTCCATTCCATTCCATTCCATTCCATTCCGTTCTACTCGGGTTAATTCCATTCTATTCCATTCCATTCCATTCCATTCCATTCCATTCCATTCCATTCCATTCCATTCCCTTCCATTCCATTCTATTCCATTGAATTCCATTCCATTCCATTCCATTCCATTCCATTCCATTCCATTCCATTCCATTCCGTTCTACTCTGATTGACTCCATTCCATTCCATTCCATTCCATTCCATTCCATTCCATTCCATTCCATTCCATTCCATTCCATTTCATTCCATTCCATTCCATTCCAATACATTCCATTCTACTCTGGTTGATTCCATTCCATTCCATTCCATTCCATTCAATTCCATTCCATTCGTCTCCATTCGATTCCATTCGATTCCATTCCATTCTATTCCATTGAATTCCATTCAATTCCATTCCATTCCATTCCATTCCATTCCATTCCATTCCATTCCATTCCATTCCATTCCATTCTATTCCTTTCGATTCCATTCCATCCTATTAAATTCCATTCCATTCCATTCCATTCCATTCCATTCCATTCCATTCCATTCCATTCCATTCCATTCCATTCCATTCCATTCCATTCCGTTCTACTCGGGTTGATTCCACTCCATTCCATTCCATTCCATTCCATACCATTCCATTCGATTCCATTCCATTCCATTCCATTCCATTCCATTCCATTCCATTCCATTCCATTCCGTTCTAGTCGGGTTGATTCCATTCTATTCCATTCCATTCCATTCCATTCCATTCCATTCGATTCCATTCCATTCCATTCCATTCTATTCCATTCCATTCTACTCCATTGAATTCCATTCCATTCAATTCAATTCCATTCCATTCCATCCCTTTCCATTCCATTTAGTTCTACTCGGGTTGATTCCATTCCATTCCATTCCATTCCATTCCATTCCATTCCATTCCATTCCATTCCATTCAATTCCATTCCATTCCGTTACTTTCCATTCCATTCCATTCCAATCCATTCCATTCTACTCGGGTTGACTCCATTCCATTCCATTCCTTTCCATTCCATTATATTCCATTCTATTCCATTCGATTCCGTTCGATTCTATTCCATTCCATTCCATTCCATTCCATTCCATTGCATTCCATTCCATTCCATTCCATTCCATTCCGTTCTACTCGGGTTGATTCCATTCCATTCCTTTCCATTCCATTCCATTCCATTCCATTCCATTCCATTCCATTCCATTCCATTCCATTCCATTCCATTCCCTTCCATTCCATTCCATTCCAATCCATTCCATTCTACTCGGGTTGATTCCATTCCATTCCATTGCATTCGACTCCATTCGATTCCATTCGATTCCATTCCATTCCATTCCGTTCCATTCCATTCCATTCCATTCCATTCTATTCCATTGAATTCCATTCCATTCCATTCCATTCCATTACATTACATTACATTCCATTCCATTCCATTCCATTCCATTCAATTCCATTCCATTCCGTTCTACTCGGGTTGATTCCATTTCATTCCATTCCATTCCATTCAATTCCATTCCATTCCATTCCATTCCATTCCATTCCAATCTATTCCATTCTATTCAATTCGATTCCATTTGATTCCATTCAATTCCATTCAATTCCATTCCATTCCATTCCGTTCTACTCGGGTTGATTCCATTCCATTCCTTTCCATTCCATTCCATTCCATTCCATTCCATTCCATTCCATTCCATTCCATTCCATTCCATTCCCTTCCATTCCATTCCATTCCAATCCATTCCATTCTACTCGGGTTGATTCCATTCCATTCCATTGCATTCGACTCCATTCGATTCCATTCGATTCCATTCCATTCCATTCCGTTCCATTCCATTCCATTCCATTCCATTCTATTCCATTGAATTCCATTCCATTCCATTCCATTCCATTCCATTCCATTCCATTCCATTCCATTCCATTCCATTCCATTCCATTCCATTCCATTCCACTCCATTCCATTCCATTCCATTCCATTCCATTCCGTTAAATTCCATTCCTTTCCATTTATTCCATTCCGTTCTACTCGGGTTGATTCCATTGAATTTGGTTCCGTTCCGTTCCGTCCCGTCCCGTCCCGTCCCGTCCCGTTCCGTTTTACTCGGGTTGATTCCTTTGCATTCCGTTCCGCTCGTTTCCATTCCGTTCCATTCCGTTCCACGCGGGTTGGTTCAATTCCATTCTATTCTATTCTATTCCTTTCCATTCCATTCCATTCTACTCGGGTTGATTCCACTCCATTCCATTCCATTCCATTCCCTTCCATTCCATTCCATTCCAATCCATTCCATTCTACTCGGGTTGATTCCATTCCATTCCATTGCATTCGACTCCATTCGATTCCATTCGATTCCATTCCATTCCATTCCGTTCCATTCCATTCCATTCCATTCCATTCTATTCCATTGAATTCCATTCCATTCCATTCCATTCCATTCCATTACATTCCATTCCATTCCATTCCATTCCATTCCATTCCATTCCATTCCATTCCATTCCATTCCACTCCACTCCATTCCATTCCATTCCATTCCATTCCATTCCGTTCCATTCCATTCCTTTCCATTTATTCCATTCCGTTCTACTCGGGTTGATTCCATTGAGTTTGGTTCCGTTCCGTTCCGTCCCGTCCCGTCCCGTCCCGTCCCGTTCCATTTTACTCGGGTTGATTCCTTTGCATTCCGTTCCGCTCGTTTCCATTCCGTTCCATTCCGTTCCACGCGGGTTGGTTCAATTCCATTCTATTCTATTCTATTCCTTTCCATTCCATTCCATTCTACTCGGGTTGATTCCACTCCATTCCATTCCATTCCATTCCATTCCATTCCATTCCATTCCTTTCCATTCCAACCCATTCCGTTCTACTCGGGTTGATTCCATTCCATTCCATTGAATTCCATTCCATTCCATTCCATTCCATTCCATTCCATTCCATTCCATTCCATTCGATTCCATTCCATTCCATTCCATTCCAAACCATTCCATTCTACTCGGGTTCATCATTCCATTCCATTCCATTCCATTCCATTCCTTTCCATTCCAACCCATTCCGTTCTACTCGGGTTGATTCCATTCCATTCCATTGAATTCCATTCCATTCCATTCCATTCCATTCCATTCCATTCCATTCCATTCCATTCCATTCCATTCCATTCCATTCGATTCCATTCCATTCCATTCCATTCCAAACCATTCCATTCTACTCGGGTTCATCATTCCATTCCATTCCATTCCATTCCATTCCATTCCATTCCATTCCATTCCACTCCGGTGCATTCCATTCCATTCCATTCCATTCCATTCCATTCCATTCCATTCCATTCCGTTCTGCTCAGGTTGATTTCCATTCCATACCATTCCATTCCATTCCATTCCATTCCATTCCATTCCATTCCATTCCATTCCATTCCGTTCTACTCGGCTTGAATCCATTGAGTTCCGTTCCGTTCCGTTCCGTCCCGACACGTCCCGTCCCGTCCCGTCCCGTCCCGTCCCGTCCCGTGCCGTTTTACTCGGGTTGATTCCTTTCCATTCCGTTCCGCTCGTTTCCGTTACGTTCCATTCCGTTCCACGCGGGTTGGTTCAATTCCATTCTATTCTATTCTATTCCTTTCCCTTCCATTCCATTCCATTCCATTCCATTCTACTCGGGTTGATTCCATGCCATTCCGTTCCGCTCCATTCCGTTCCACGCGGGTTGGTTCAATTCCATTCTATTCTATTCTATTCCTTTCCCTTCCATTCCATTCCATTCCATTCCATTCTACTCGGGTTGATTCCATGCCATTCCGTTCCGTTCCATTCCGTCCCATCCCGACCCGTCCCATCCCGTCCCGTCCCGTCCCATCCCGTTCCGTTCCACATGAGTTGATTCAATTCCTTTCGGTTACATTGAATTCCATTCCATTCCATTCTACTCGGATTGATTCCATTCCATTCCATTCCATTCCATTCCATTCCATTCCATTCCATTCCATTCCATTCCATTCCATTGCGTTCCATTCGATTCGATTCCATTCCATTCCATTCCATTCCATTCCATTCCAATCCATTCCATTCTACTTGGGTTGATTCCATTCCATTCCATTCCATTCCATTCGATTCCATTCAATTCCATTCCATTCCATTCCATTCCATTCCATTCCATTCCATTCCATTCCATTCCATTCCATTCCATTCCACTCGATTCCATTCCATTCCATTCCATTCCATTCCAATCCATTCCATTCTACTCGGGTGGATTCCATTCCATTCCATTCCTTTCCATTCCATTCCATTCCATTCCATTACATTCCATTCGGTTCCATTCCATTCCATTCCATTCCATTCCATTCCATTCCATTCCATTCCATTCCATTCCATTCCATTCCATTCCATTCCGTTCTAATCGGGTTGATTCCATTCTATTCCATTCCATTCCATTCCATTCCATTCCATTCCATTCCATTCCATTCCATTCTATTCCATTCCATTCTACTCCATTGAATTCCATTCCATTCCATTCTATTCCATTCCATTCCATTCCTTTCCATTCCATTTAGTTCTACTCGGGTTGATTCCATTCCATTCCATTCCATTCCTTTCCATTCCATTCCAATCCATTCCATTCCATTACTTTCCATTCCATTCCATTCCAATCCATTCCATTCTACACGGGTTGACTCCATTCCATTCCATTCCATTACATTACATTCCATTATATTCCATTCCATTCCATTCGATTCCGTTCGATTCCACTCCATTCCATTCCATTCCATTCCATTCCATTCGATTCCATTCCATTCCATTCGATTCCATTCCATTCCATTCCATTCCATTCCATTCCATTCCATTCCATTCCATTCCAATCCATTCCATTCTACTCGGGTTGATTCAATTCCATTCCATTCCATTCCATTCCATTCCATTCCATTCCATTCCATTCCATTCCATTCCATTCCTTTCCATTCCATTCCTTTCGATTCCATTCCATTCCATTCCATTCCATTCCATTCCATTCCATTCCATTCCATTCCATTCCATTCCGTTCTACTCGGGTTGATTGCACTCCATTCCATTCCATTCCATTCCATTCCATTCCATTCCATTCCATTCCATTCCATTCCTTTCCATTCCAACCCATTCCGTTCTACTCGGGTTGATTCCATTCCATTCCATTGAATTCCATTCCATTCCATTCCATTCCATTCCATTCCATTCCATTCGATTCCATTCCATTCCATTCCATTCCAAACCATTCCATTATACTCGGGTTCATCATTCCATTCCATTCCATTCCATTCCATTCCATTCCACTCGGGTTCATTCCATTCCATTCCATTCCATTCCATTCCATTCCATTCCATTCCATTCCATTCCACTCGGGTGCATTCCATTCCATTCCATTCCATTCCATTCCATTCCATTCCATTCCATTCCGTTCTGCTCAGGTTGATTTCCATTCCATTCCATTCCATTCCATTCCATTCCATTCCATTCCATTCCATTCCATTCCATTCCATTCCATTCCATTCCATTCCATTCCATTCCATTCCATTCCGTTCTACTCGGCTTGAATCCATTGAGTTCCGTTCCGTTCCGTTCCGTCCCGACACGTCCCGTCCCGTCCCGTCCCGTCCCGTGCCGTTTTACTCGGGTTGATTCCTTTCCATTCCGTTCCGCTCGTTTCCGTTACGTTCCATTCCGTTCCACGCGGGTTGGTTCAATTCCATTCTATTCTATTCTATTCCTTTCCCTTCCATTCCATTCCATTCCATTCCATTCTACTCGGGTTGATTCCATGCCATTCCGTTCCGTTCCATTCCGTCCCATCCCGACCCGTCCCATCCCGTCCCGTCCCGTCCCATCCCGTTCCATTCCACATGGGTTGATTCAATTCCTTTCGGTTACATTGAATTCCATTCCATTCCATTCTACTCGGATTGATTCCATTCCATTCCATTCCATTCCATTCCATTCCATTCCATTCGATTCGATTCCATTCCATTCCATTCCATTCCATTCCAATCCATTCCATTCTACTTGGGTTGATTCCATTCCATTCCATTCCATTCCATTCGATTCCATTCCATTCCATTCCATTCCATTCCATTCCATTCCATTCCATTCCTTTCCATTCCATTCCATTCCATTCCATTCCATTCCATTCCATTCGATTCCATTCTGTTCTACTCGGTTTGCTTCCACTCCATTCCATTCCATTCCATTCCAATCTATTCCATTCCATTCCATTCGATTCCATTCGATTCCATTCGATTCCATTCCATTCCATTTCATTTTATTCCATTCCATTCCATTCCATTCTATTCCATTGAATTCCATTCCATTCCATTCCATTCCATTCCATTCCATTCCATTCCATTCCATTCCATTCCATTCCATTCCGTTCTACTCGGGTTGATTCCACTCCATTCCATTCCATTCCATTCCATTCCATTCCATTCCATTCCACTCTGGTTGATCATTCCATTCCATTCCATTCCATTCCATTCCGTTCCATTCCATTCCATTCCACTCGGGCTCATTCCATTCCATTCCATTCAATTCCATTCCATTCCATTCCATTCCATTCCATTCCATTCCATTCCATTCCATTCCATTCCATTCAGTTTCATTCCATTCCATTCCATTCCATTCCATTCCATTCCATTCCATTCCATTCCATTCGATTCCATTCCATTCCATTCCATTCCATTCCATTCCATTCCATTCCATTCCATTCGATTCCATTCCATTCCATTCCATTCCGTTCTACTCGGGTTGATTCCATTCTATTCCATTCCATTCCGTTCGATTCCATTCGATTCCATTCGATTCCGTTCCATTCCATTCCATTCCCTTCCATTCCATTCTATTCCATTGAATTCCATTCCATTGCATTCCATTCCATTCCATTCCATTCCATTCCATTCCATTCCGTTCTACTCTGATTGACTCCATTCCATTCCATTCGATTCCATTCCATTCCATTCCATTCCATTCCAATACATTCCATTCTACTCTGGTTGATTCCATTCCATTCCATTCCATTCCATTCCATTCCATTCCATTCCATTCCATTCCATTCCGTTCTACTCGGGTTGATTCCACTCCATTCCATTCCCTTCCATTCCATTCCATTTAATTCCATTCCATTCCATTCCATTCCATTCCATTCCAATCCATTCCATTCTACTCGGGTTGATTCCATTCCTTTCCATTCCATTCCATTCCATTCCATTCCATTGAATTCCATTCGATTCCATTCGATTCCATTCCATTTGATTCCATTCGATATCATTCGATTCCATTCCATCCCATTCCATTCCATTCCATTCCATTCCGTTCTACTCGGGTTGATTCCATTCCATTCCATTTCATTCCATTCCATTCCATTCCATTCCATTCGATTCCATTCGATTCCATTCCATTCCATTCCATTCCAATCCATTCCATTCTACTCGGGTTGATTTCATTCCATTCCATTCCATTCCATTCCATTCCATTCCATTCCATTCCATTCCATTCCATTCGATTCCATTCCATTCCATTCCATGGCATTCCATTCCATTCCATTCCATTCCATTCCATTCCGTTCTAGTCGGGTTGATTCCATTCCATTCCATTGCATTCCATTCCATTCCATTGCATTCCATTCCATTCCATTCCATTCCATTCCATTCCATTCCATTCCATTCCATTCCATTCCATTCCATTGCATTCCATTCGATTCCATTCGATTCCATTCCATTCCATTCCATTCCATTCCATTCCATTCCATTCCATTCCATTCCGTTCCACTCGGGTTGATTCCATTCTATTCCATTCCATTCCCTTCTATTCCATTCGATATCATTCGATTCCATTCCATCCCATTCCATTCCATTCCATTCCATTCCGTTCTTCTTGGGTTGATTCCATTCCATTCCATTTCATTCCATTCCATTCCATTCCATTTCTTTCGATTCCATTCGATTCCATTCCATTCCATTCCATTCCAATCCATTGCTTTCTACTCAGTTTGATTCCATTCCATTCCATTCCATTCCATTCAATTCCATTCCATTCCATTCCATTCAATTCCACTCGATTCCATTCCATTCCTTTCCATTCCATTCCAATCCATTCCATTCTACTCGGGTGGATTCCATTCCATTCCATTCCATTCCATTCCATTCCATTCCATTCCATTCCATTCCCTTCCATTCGATTCCATTCCATTCCATTCCATGGCATTCCATTCCATTCCATTCCATTCCATTCCATTCCGTTCTAGTCGGGTTGATTCCATTCCATTCTATTGCATTCCATTCCATTCCATTTCATTCCATTCCATTCCATTCCATTCCATTCCATTCCATTCCATTCCATTCCATTCCATTCCATTCTATTCCATTCCATTCTACTCCATTGAATTCCATTCCATTCCATTCCATTCCATTCCATTCCATTCCATTCCATTCCTTTCCAATCCATTCCATTCCGTTCCACTCGGGTTGATTCCATTCTATTCCATTCCATTCCCTTCTATTCCATTCGATATCATTCGATTCCATTCCATCCCATTCCATTCCATTCCATTCCATTCCGTTCTTCTTGGGTTGATTCCATTCCATTCCATTTCATTCCATTCCATTCCATTCCATTTCTTTCGATTCCATTCGATTCCATTCCATTCCATTCCATTCCAATCCATTGCATTCTACTCAGTTTGATTCCATTCCATTCCATTCCATTCCATTCAATTCCATTCCATTCCATACCATTCAATTCCACTCGATTCCATTCCATTCCTTTCCATTCCATTCCAATCCATTCCATTCTACTCGGGTGGATTCCATTCCATTCCATTCCATTCCATTCCATTCCATTACATTCCATTCCATTCCATTCCATTCCCTTCCATTCGATTCCATTCCATTCCATTCCATGGAATTCCATTCCATTCCATGGCATTCCATTCCATTCCATTCCATTCCATTCCATTCCGTTCTAGTCGGGTTGACTCCATTCCATTCCATTCCACTCCATTCCATTCCGTTATATTCCATTCTATTCCATTCGATTCCGTTCGATTCCATTCCATTCCATTCCATTCCATTCCATTCGATTACATTCCATTCCATTCCATTCCATTCCATTCCATTCCATTCCATTCCATTCCAATCCATTCCATTCTACTCGGGTTGATTCCATTCCATTCCATTCCATTCCAATCCATTCCATTCCATTCCATTCCATTCCATTCCATTCCATTCCATTCCATTCCATTCCATTCCATTCCATTCCATTCGATTCCATTCCATTCCATTTCATTCCAAACCGTTCCATTCTACTCGGGTTCATCATTCCATTCCATTCCATTCCACTCGGGTTCATTCCATTCCATTCCATTCCATTCCATTCCATTCCATTCCATTCCATTCCATTCCGTTCTACTCAGGTTGATTTCCATTCCATTCCATTCCATTCCATTCCATTCCATTCCATTACATTCCATTCCATTCCATTCTATTCCATTCCGTTCTACTCGGCTTGAATCCATTGAGTTCCGTTCCTTTCCGTTCCGTCACGACACGTCCCGTCCCGTCCCGTCCCGTCCCGTCCCGTCCCGTCCCGTGCCGTTGTACTCGGGTTGATTCCATTCCACTCCGTTCCGTTCCTTTCCGTTCCCTTCAATTCAGTTCCACGCGGGTTGATTCAATTCCATTCTATTCTATTCCATTCCATTCCATTCCATTCCATTCCATTCCATTCCATTCCATTCCATTTTACTCCGGTTGATTCCATGCCGTTCCGTTCCATTCTGTCCCATCCCGACGCGTCCCGTCCCGTCCCGTCCCATTCCGTTCCGTTCTGATCGGGTTGATTCCGTTCCATTCCCTTCCGTTCCTTTCCGTTCCATTCCATTCCGTTACACGCGGGTTGATTCAATTCCATTCTATTACATTGAATTCCATTCCATTCCATTCCATTCCATTCTACTCGGATTGATTGCATTCCATTCCATTCCATTCCAGTCCATTCCAATCCACTCCATTCTACTCGGGTTGATTCCATTCCATTCCATTCCATTCCATTCCATTCCATTCCATTCCATTCCATTCCATTCCATTCCATTCCATTGCGTTCCATTCGATTCCATTCCATTCCATTCCATTCCATTCCATTCCAATCCATTCCATTCTACTTGGGTTCATTCCATTCCATTCCATTCCATTCCATTCGATTCCATTCGATTCCATTCCATTCCAATCCATACCATTCCATTCCATTCTGTTCTACTCGGGTTGATTCCACTCCATTCCATTCCATTCCATTCCATTCTATTCCATTCCATTCCATTCGATTCCATTCTATTCCATTCGATTCCATTCCATTCCATTTCATTTTATTCCATTCCATTCCATTCCATTCTATTCCATTGAATTCCATTCCATTCCATTCCATTCCATTCCATTCCATTCCATTCCATTCCACTCCGTTCTACTCGGGTTGATTCCACTCCATTCCATTCCATTCCATTCCATTCCATTCCATTCCATTCCATTCCAATCGGGTTGAGCATTCCATTCGATTCCATTCCATTCCATTCCATTCCATTAGATTCCATTCCATTCCATTCCACTTGGGCTCATTCCATTCCATTCCATTCCATTCCATTCCATTCCATTCCATTCCATTCCATTCCATTCCATTCCATTCCGTTCTACTCGCGTTGATTTCCATTCCATTCCATTCCATTCCATTCCACTCCATTCCATTCCATTCCATTCCATTCCATTCCATTCCATTCCATTCCTTTCCATTTATTCCATTCCGTTCTACTCGGGTTGATTCCATTGAGTTTGGTTCCGTTCCGTTCCGTCCCGTCCCGTCCCGTCCCGTCCCGTTCCGTTTTACTCGGGTTGATTCCTTTGCATTCCGTTCCGCTCGTTTCCATTCCGTTCCATTCCGTTCCACGCGGGTTGGTTCAATTCCATTCTATTCTATTCTATTCCTTTCCATTCCATTCCATTCTACTCGGGTTGATTCTATGCCGTTCCATTCCGTTCCATTCCGTCCCATTCCGACCCGTCCCATCCCGTCCCGTCCCGTCCCATCCCGTTCCGTTCCACATGGGTTGATTCAATTCCTTTCGGTTACATTGAATTCCATTCCATTCCATTCTACTCGGATTGATTCCATTCCATTCCATTCCATTCCATTCCATTCCATTCCATTCCATTCCATTCCAATCCATTCCATTCTACTCGGGTTGATTCCATTCCATTCCATTCCATTCCATTCCATTCCATTCAGTTTCATTCCATTCCATTCCATTCCATTCCATTCCATTCCATTCCATTCCATTCCATTCCATTCGATTCCATTCCATTCCATTCCATTCCGTTCTACTCGGGTTGATTCCATTCTATTCCATTCCATTCCGTTCGATTCCATTCGATTCCATTCGATTCCATTCCATTCCATTCCATTCCCTTCCATTCCATTCTATTCCATTGAATTCCATTCCATTGCATTCCATTCCATTCCATTCCATTCAATTCCATTCCATTCCATTCCATTCCGTTCTACTCTGATTGACTCCATTCCATTCCATTCGATTCCATTCCATTCCATTCCATTCCATTCCATTCCAATACATTCCATTCTACTCTGGTTGATTCCATTCCATTCCATTCCATTCCATTCCATTCCATTCCATTCCATTCGTCTCCATTCGATTCCATTCGATTCCATTCCATTCTATTCCATTGAATTCCATTCCATTCCATTCCATTCCATTCCATTCTATTCCATTCCATTCCATTCCATTCCGTTCTACTCGGGTTGATTCCATTCCATTCCATTCCATTCGATATCATTCGATTCCATTCCATCCCATTCCATTCCATTCCATTCCATTCCGTTCTACTCGGGTTGATTCCATTCCATTCAATTTTATTCCATTCCATTCCATTTCATTCCATTCCAATCCATTCCATTCCATTCCATTCCATTCCATTCGATTCCATTCCATTCCATTCCATTCCAATCCATTCCATTCTACTCGGGTTGATTCCATTCCATTCCATTCCATTCCATTCCATTCCATTCCATTCCATTCCATTCGATTCCACTCGATTCCATTCCATTCTTTCCATTCCATTCCAATCCATTCCATTCTAATTGGGTGGATTCCATTCCATTCCATTCCATTCCATTCCATTCCATTCCATTCCATTCCATTCCATTCCATTCCATTTGATTCCATTCCATTCCATTCCATTCCATTCCATTTCATTCCATTCCTTTCCATTCCAATCCGTTCTAGTCGGGTTGATTCCATTCTATTCCATTCCATTCCATTCCATTCCATTCCATTCCATTCCATTCCATTCCATTCCATTCTATTCCATTCCATTCTACTCCATTGAATTCCATTCCATTCCATTCTATTCCATTCCATTCCATTCCTTTCCATTCCATTTAGTTCTACTCTGGTTGATTCCATTCCATTCCATTCCATTCCATTCCATTCCATTCCATTCCATTCCATTCCATTCCATTACTTTCCATTCCATTCCATTCCAATCCATTCCATTCTACTCGGGTTGACTCCATTCCATTCCATTCCATTCCATTATATTCCATTCCATTCCATTCCATTCCGTTCGATTCCATTCCATTCGATTCCCTTCCATTCCATTTGATTCGATTCCATTCCATTCCATTCCATTCCATTCCATTCCATTCCATTCCAATCCATTCCATTCTCCACGGGTTGATTATATTCCATTCCATTCCATTCCATTCCATTCCATTCCATTCCATTCCTTTCGATTCCATTCCATTCCATTAAATTCCATTCCATTCCATTCCATTCCATTCCATTCCATTCCATTCCATTCCATTCCATTCCATTCCATTCCATTCCGTTCTACTCGGGTTGATTCCACTCCATTCCATTCCATTCCATTCCATTCCATTCCATTCCGTTCCATTCGATTCCATTCCATTCCATTCCATTCCATTCCATTCTATTCCATTCCACTCTACTCCATTGAATTCCATTCCATTCCATTCAATTCCATTCCATTCCATTCCTTTCCATTCCATTTAGTTCTACTCGGGTTGATTCCATTCCAGTCCATTCCATTCCATTCCATTCCATTACTTTCCATTCCATTCCATTCCAATCCATTCCATTCTACTCGGGTTGACTCCATTCCATTCCATTCCATTCCATTATATTGCATTCTATTCCATTCGATTCCGTTTGATTCCATTCCATTCCATTCCATTCCATTCCATTCCATTCGATTCCATTCCATTCCATTCGATTCCATTCCATTCCATTCCATTCCATTCCATTCCATTCCATTCCATTCCAATCCATTCCATTCTACTCGGGTTGATTCCATTCCATTCCATTCCATTCCATTCCATTCCATTCCTTTCTATTCCATTCCATTCCATTCCATTCCATTCCATTCCATTCCATTCCATTCCATTCCATTCCATTCCATTCCATTCCGTTCTAATCGGTTTGATTCCACTCCATTCCATTCCATTCCATTCCATTCCATTCCATTCCATTCCAATTCTTTCGTTTCCATTCCAACCAATTCCGTTCTACTCGGATTGATTCCATTCCATTCCATTCCATTCCATTCCATTCCATTCCATTCAATTCCATTCCATTCCATTCCATTCCATTCGATTCCATTCCATTCCATTCCATTCCATCCCATTTCATTCCAAACCATTCCATTCTACTCGTGTTCATCATTCCATTCCATTCCATTCCATTCCATTCCACTCGGGTTCTTTCCATTCCATTCCATTCCATTCCATTCCATTCCATTCCATTCCATTCCGTTCTACTCAGGTTGATTTCCGTTCCATTCCATTCCATTCCATTCCATTCCATTCCATTCCATTCCATTCCATTCCATTCCATTCCGTTCCATTCCACTCCATTCCATTCTATTCGTGTTGATTCCATGCCGTTCCGTTCCGTTCCATTCCGTCCCATCCCGACGCGTCCCGTCCCGTTCCGTCCCGTCAAATTCCGTTCCTTTCTGATCGGGTTCATTCCGTTCCATTCCGTTCCGTTCCTTTCCGTTCCATTCCATTCCGTTACACGCGGGTTGATTCAATTCCATTCTATTACATTGAATTCCATTCCATACCATTCCATTCCATTCTACTCGGATTGATTGAATTCCATTCCATTCCATTCCAGTCCATTCCAATCCATTCCATTCTACTCGGGTTGATTCCATTCCATTCCATTCCATTCCATTCCATTCCATTCCATTCCATTCCATTCCATTCCATTGCGTTCCATTCGATTCGATTCCGTTCCATTCCATTCCATTCCATTCCAATCCATTCCATTCTACTTGGGTTGATTCCATTGCATTCCATTCCATTCCATTCCATTCCATTCGATTCCATTCGATTCCATTCCATTCCATTCCATTCCATTCCATTCCATTCCATTCCATTCCATTCTGTTCTACTCGGGTTGATTCCACTCCATTCCATTCCATTCCATTCCATTCTATTCCATTCCATTCCATTCGATTCCATTCCATTCCATTTCATTTTATTCCATTCCATTCCATTCCATTCTATTCCATTGAATTCCATTCCATTCTATTCCATTCCATTCGATTCAGTTTCATTCCATTCCATTCCATTCCATTCCATTCCATTCCATTCCATTCGATTCCATTCCATTCCATTCCATTCCATTCCATTCCATTTCATTCCATTCCATTCCATTCCGTTCTACTCGGGTTAATTCCATTCTATTCCATTCCATTCCATTCCATTCCATTCCATTCCATTCCATTCCATTCCCTTCCATTCCATTCTATTCCATTGAATTCCATTCCATTCCATTCCATTCCATTCCATTGAATTCCATTCCATTCCGTTCTACTCTGATTGACTCCATTCCATTCCATTCCATTCCATTCCATTCCATTCCATTCCATTCCATTCCATTCCATTCCATTTCATTCCATTCCATTCCATTCCAATACATTCCATTCTACTCGGGTTGATTCCATTCCATTCCATTCCATTCCATTCCATTCCATTCCATTCGTCTCCATTCGATTCCATTCGATTCCATTCCATTCTATTCCATTGAATTCCATTCCATTCCATTCCATTCCATTCCATTCCATTCCATTCCATTCCACTCCATTCCATTCGATTCCATTCGATTCCATTCCATTCCATTCCATTCCATTCCAATCCATTCCATTCTACTCGGGTTGATGCCATTCCATTCCATTCCATTCCATTCCATTCCATTCCATTCCATTCCATTCCATTGCATTCCATTCGATTCCATTCGATTCCATTCCATTCGATTCCATTCGAGATCATTCGATTCCATTCCATCCCATTCCAATCCATTCCATTCCATTCCGTTCTACTCGGGTTGATTCCATTCCATTCCATTTCATTCCATTCCATTCCATTCCATTCCATTCGATTCCATTCGATTCCATTCCATTCCATTCCATTCCAATCCATTCCATTCTACTCGGGTTGATTCCATTCCATTCCATTCCATTCCATTCCATTCCATTCCATTCCATTCCATTCCATTCCATTCGATTCCACTCTATTCCATTCCATTCTTTCCATTCCATTCCAATCCATTCCATTCTACTCGGGTGGATTCCATTCCGTTCCATTCCATTCCATTCCATTCCATTCCATTCCATTCCATTCCACTCCATTCGATTCCATTCCATTCCTTTCCATTCCATTCCATTCCATTCCATTCCATTCCATTCCATTCCATTCCGTTCTAGTCGGGTTGATTCCATTCTATTCCATTCCATTCCATTCCATTCCACTCCATTCCATTCCTTTCCTTTCCATTCTATTCCATTCCATTCTACTCCATTGAATTTCATTCCATTCCATTCTATTCCATTCCATTCCATTCCTTTCCATTCCATTTAGTTCTACTCGGGTTGATTCCATTCCATTCCATTCCATTCCATTCCATTCCATTCCATTCCATTCCATTCCATTCCATTCCATTACTTTCCATTCCATTCCATTCCAATCCATTCCATTCTACTCGGGTTGACTCCATTCCATTCCATTCCATTCCATTCCATTCCATTCCATTCCATTCCATTATAATCCATTCCATTCCATTCGATTCCGTTCGATTCCATTCCATTCCATTCCATTCCATTCCATTCAATTCCATTCGATTCCATTCGATTCCATTCCATTCCATTCCATTCCAATCCATTCCATTCTACTCGGGTTGATTCCATTCCATTCCATTCCATTCCATTCCTTTCCATTCCATTCCATTCCATTCCATTCCATTCTATTCCTTTCAATTCCATTCCATTCCATTTAATTCCATTCCATTCCATTCCATTCCATTCCATTCCTTTCCATTCCATTCCATTCCATTCCGTTCTACTCGGGTTGATTCCACTCCATTCCATTCCATTCCATTCCATTCCATACCATTCCATTCGATTCCATTCCATTCCATTCCATTCCATTCCATTCCATTCCATTCCATTCCATTCCATTCCATTCCGTTCTAGTCGGGTTGATTCCATTCTATTCCATTCCATTCCATTCCATTCCATTCCATTCCATTCCATTCCATTCGATTCCATTCCATTCCATTCCATTCTATTCCATTCCATTCTACTCCATTGAATTCCATTCCATTCCATTCAATTCCATTCCATTCCATTCAATTCCATTCCATTCCATCCCTTTCCATTCCATTTAGTTCTACTCGGGTTGATTCCATTCCATTCCATTCCATTCCATTCCATTCCATTCCATTCAATTCCATTCCATTCCGTTACTTTCCATTCCATTCCATTCCAATCCATTCCATTCTACTCGGGTTGACTCCATTCCATTCCATTCCTTTCCATTCCATTATATTCCATTCTATTCCATTCGATTCCGTTCGATTCCATTCCATTCCATTCCATTCCATTCCATTGCATTCCATTCCATTCCATTCCATTCCATTCCGTTCTACTCGGGTTGATTCCATTCCATTCCTTTCCATTCCATTCCATTCCATTCCATTCCATTCCATTCCATTCCATTCCATTCCATTCCCTTCCATTCCATTCCATTCCAATCCATTCCATTCTACTCGGGTTGATTCCATTCCATTCCATTGCATTCGACTCCATTCGATTCCATTCGATTCCATTCCATTCCATTCCATTCCATTCCATTCCATTCCATTCCATTCCATTCCATTTCATTCCATTCCATTCCATTCCAATACATTCCATTCTACTCTGGTTGATTCCATTCCATTCCATTCCATTCCATTCCATTCCATTCCATTCGTCTCCATTCGATTCCATTCGATTCCATTCCATTCTATTCCATTGAATTCCATTCCATTCCATTCCATTCCATTCCATTCCATTCCATTCCATTCCATTCCATTCCATTCCATTCCATTCCATTCCATTCCGTTCTACTCGGGTTGATTCCATTCCATTCCATTCCATTCCATTCCATTCCATTCCACTCCATTCCATTCGATTCCATTCGATTCCATTCCATTCCATTCCATTCCATTCCAATCCATTCCATTCTACTCGGGTTGATGCCATTCCATTCCATTCCATTCCATTCCATTCCATTCCATTCCATTCCATTCCATTGCATTCCATTCGATTCCATTCGATTCCATTCCATTCGATTCCATTCGAGATCATTCGATTCCATTCCATCCGATTCCAATCCATTCCATTTCATTCCGTTCTACTCGGGTTGATTCCATTCCATTCCATTTCATTCCATTCCATTCCATTCCATTCCATTCGATTCCATTCGATTCCATTCCATTCCATTCCATTCCAATCCATTCCATTCTACTCGGGTTGATTCCATTCCATTCCATTCCATTCCATTCCATTCCATTCCATTCCATTCCATTCCATTCCATTCGATTCCACTCTATTCCATTCCATTCTTTCCATTCCATTCCAATCCATTCCATTCTACTCGGGTGGATTCCATTCCGTTCCATTCCATTCCATTCCATTCCATTCCATTCCATTCCATTCCACTCCATTCGATTCCATTCCATTCCATTCCATTCCATTCCATTCCATTCCATTCCATTCCATTCCATTCCATTCCATTCCATTCCATTCCATTCCATTCCATTCCGTTCTAGTCGGGTTGATTCCATTCTATTCCATTCCATTCCATTCCATTCCACTCCATTCCATTCCTTTCCATTCCATTCTATTCCATTCCATTCTACTCCATTGAATTCCATTCCATTCCATTCTATTCCATTCTATTCCATTCCTTTCCATTCCATTTAGTTCTACTCGGGTTGATTCCATTCCATTCCATTCCATTCCATTCCATTCCATTCCATTCCATTCCATTCCATTCCATTACTTTCCATTCCATTCCATTCCAATCCATTCCATTCTACTCGGGTTGACTCCATTCCATTCCATTCCATTCCATTCCATTATAATCCATTCCATTCCATTCGATTCCGTTCGATTCCATTCCATTCCATTCCATTCCATTCAATTCCATTCGATTCCATTCGATTCCATTCCATTCCATTCCATTCCAATCCATTCCATTCTACTCGGGTTGATTCCATTCCATTCCATTCCATTCCATTCCTTTCCATTCCATTCCATTCCATTCCATTCCATTCCATTCCATTCCATTCCATTCTATTCCTTTCGATTCCATTCCATTCCATTAAATTCCATTCCATTCCATTCCATTCCATTCCATTCCATTCCATTCCATTCCATTCCATTCCATTCCATTCCATTCCATTCCATTCCATTCCATTCCGTTCTACTCGGGTTGATTCCACTCCATTCCATTCCATTCCACTCCATTCCATACCATTCCATTCGATTCCATTCCATTCCATTCCATTCCATTCCATTCCATTCCATTCCATTCCATTCCGTTCTAGTCGGGTTGATTCCATTCTATTCCATTCCATTCCATTCCATTCCATTCCATTCCATTCCAATCGATTCCATTCCATTCCATTCCATTCTATTCCATTCCATTCTACTCCATTGAATTCCATTCCATTCCATTCAATTCCATTCCATTCCATCCCTTTCCATTCCATTTAGTTCTACTCGGCTTGATTCCATTCCATTCCATTCCATTCCATTCCATTCCATTCCATTCAATTCCATTCCATTCCGTTACTTTCCATTCCATTCCATTCCAATCCATTCCA
This sequence comes from Gorilla gorilla gorilla, assembly GCF_029281585.2. Classification (NCBI taxonomy): domain Eukaryota; kingdom Metazoa; phylum Chordata; class Mammalia; order Primates; family Hominidae; genus Gorilla; species Gorilla gorilla. The sequence goes on from NC_073241.2 coordinate 4,085,973, forward strand.
TTCTACTCGGGTTGACTCCATTCCATTCCATTCCTTTCCATTCCATTCTATTCCATTCTATTCCATTCGATTCCGTTCGATTCCATTCCATTCCATTCCATTCCATTCCATTGCATTCCATTCCATTCCATTCCATTCCATTCCGTTCAACTCGGGTTGATTCCATTCCATTCCTTTCCATTCCATTCCATTCCATTCCATTCCATTCCATTCCATTCCATTCCATTCCATTCCCTTCCATTCCATTCCATTCCAATCCATTCCATTCTACTCGGGTTGATTCCATTCCATTCCATTGCATTTGACACCATTCGATTCCATTCGATTCCATTCCATTCCATTCCGTTCCATTCCATTCCATTCCATTCCATTCTATTCCATTGAATTCCATTCCATTCCATTCCATTCCATTCCATTGCATTCCATTCCATTCCATTCCATTCCATTCCATTCCATTCCATTCCATTCCATTCCATTCCATTCCATTCCGTTCTACTCGGGTTGATTCCATTCCATTCCATTCCATTCCATTCCATTCCATTCCATTCCAATCTATTCCATTCTATTCAATTCGATTCCATTCGATTCCATTCAATTCCATTCAATTCCATTCCATTCCATTCCAATCCATTCCATTCTACTCGGGTTGATTCCATTCCATTCCATTCCATTCCATTCCATTCCATTCCATTCCATTCCATTCCATTCCATTCCATTCGATTCCATTCGATTCCATTCCATTCCATTCCATTCCATTCCATTCCATTCCATTCCATTCCAATGTATTCCATTCGATTCCATTCCATTCCATTCCATTCCATTCCATTCCATTCCATTCCAATCCATTCCATTCTACTCGTGTTGATTCCCTTCCATTCCATTCCATTCCATTCCATTCCATTCCATTCCATTCCATTCCATTCCATTCCATTCCATTCCATTCCATTCCATTCCATTCCATTCCATTCCGTTCTACTCGGGTTGATTCCATTCTATTCCATTACATTCCATTCGATTCCATTCGATTCCATTCGATTTCTTTCCATTCCATTCCATTCCATTCCATTCTATTCCATTCCATTCCATTCCATTCCATTCCATTCCATTCCATTCCGTTCTACTCGGGTTGATTCCATTCTATTCCATTACATTCCATTCGATTCCATTCGATTCCATTCGATTTCTTTCCATTCCATTCCATTCCATTCCATTCCATTCCATTCTATTCCATTCCATTCCATTCCATTCCACTCCATTCCATTCCTTTCCATTCCATTCTATTCCATTCCATTCTACTCCATTGAATTCCATTCCATTCCATTCTATTCCATTCCATTCCTTTCCTTTCCATTCCATTTAGTTCTACTCGGGTTGATTCCATTCCATTCCATTCCATTCCATTCCATTCCATTCCATTCCATTCCATTCCATTACTTTCCATTCCATTCCATTCCAATCCTTTCCATTCTACTCGGGTTGACTCCATTCCATTCCATTCCATTCCATTCCATTCCATTCAATTCCATTATAATCCATTCCATTCCATTCGATTCCGTTCGATTCCATTCCATTCCATTCCATTCCATTCCATTCAATTCCATTCGATTCCATTCGATTCCATTCCATTCCATTCCATTCCAATCCATTCCATTCTACTCGGGTTGATTCCATTCCATTCCATTCCATTCCATTCCATTCCTTTCCATTCCATTCCATTCCATTCCATTCCATTCTATTCCTTTCAATTCCATTCCATTCCATTAAATTCCATTCCATTCCATTCCATTCCATTCCATTCCATTCCATTCCATTCCATTCCATTCCATTCCGTTCTACTCGGGTTGATTCCACTCCATTCCATTCCATTCCACTCCATTCCATACCATTCCATTCGATTCCATTCCATTCCATTCCATTCCATTCCATTCCATTCCATTCCATTCCATTCCATTCCGTTCTAGTCGGGTTGATTCCATTCTATTCCATTCCATTCCATTCCATTCCATTCCATTCCATTCCATTCCATTCCATTCCATTCTACTCCATTGAATTCCATTCCATTCCATTCAATTCCATTCCATTCCATCCCTTTCCATTCCATTTAGTTCTACTCGGGTTGATTCCATTCCATTCCATTCCATTCCATTCCATTCCATTCCATTCCATTCAATTCCATTCCATTCCGTTACTTTCCATTCCATTCCATTCCAATCCATTCCATTCTACTCGGGTTGACTCCATTCCATTCCATTCCTTTCCATTCCATTATATTCCATTCTATTCCATTCGATTCCGTTCGATTCCATTCCATTCCATTCCATTCCATTCCATTGCATTCCATTCCATTCCATTCCATTCCATTCCGTTCTACTCGGGTTGATTCCATTCCATTCCTTTCCATTCCATTCCATTCCATTCCATTCCATTCCATTCCATTCCATTCCATTCCATTCCATTCCCTTCCATTCCATTCCATTCCAATCCATTCCATTCTACTCGGGTTGATTCCATTCCATTCCATTGCATTCGACTCCATTCGATTCCATTCGATTCCATTCCATTCCATTCCGTTCCATTCCATTCCATTCCATTCCATTCTATTCCATTGAATTCCATTCCATTCCATTCCATTCCATTCCATTCCATTCCATTCCATTCCATTCCATTCCATTCCATTCCATTCCATTCCATTCCATTCCGTTCTACTCGGGTTGATTCCATTCCATTCCATTCCATTCCATTCCATTCCATTCCATTCCATTCCAATCTATTCCATTCTATTCAATTAGATTCCATTCGATTCCATTCAATTCCATTCAATTCCATTCCATTCCATTCCAATCCATTCCATTCTACTCGGGTTGATTCCATTCCATTCCATTCCATTCCATTCCATTCCGTTCCATTCCATTCCATTCCATTCCATTCGATTCCATTCGATTCCATTCCATTCCATTCCATTCCATTCCATTCCATTCCATTCCATTCCAATCTATTCCATTCGATTCCATTCCATTCCATTCCATTCCATTCCATTCCATTCCATTCCAATCCATTCCATTCTACTCGTGTTGATTCCCTTCCATTCCATTCCACTCCATTCCATTCCATTCCATTCCATTCCATTCCATTCCATTCCATTCCATTCCATTCCATTCCATTCCGTTCTACTCGGGTTGATTCCATTCTATTCCATTACATTCCATTCGATTCCATTCGATTCCATTCGATTTCTTTCCATTCCATTCCATTCCATTCCATTCCATTCCATTCTATTCCATTCCATTCCATTCCATTCCATTCCATTCCATTCCATTCCATTCCATTGCATTCCATTCGATTCCATTCGATTCCATTCCATTCGATTCCATTCGAGATCATTCGATTCCATTCCATCCGATTCCAATCCATTCCATTTCATTCCGTTCTACTCGGGTTGATTCCATTCCATTCCATTTCATTCCATTCCATTCCATTCCATTCCATTCGATTCCATTCGATTCCATTCCATTCCATTCCATTCCAATCCATTCCATTCTACTCGGGTTGATTCCATTCCATTCCATTCCATTCCATTCCATTCCATTCCATTCCATTCCATTCCATTCCATTCGATTCCACTCTATTCCATTCCATTCTTTCCATTCCATTCCAATCCATTCCATTCTACTCGGGTGGATTCCATTCCGTTCCATTCCATTCCATTCCATTCCATTCCATTCCATTCCATTCCACTCCATTCGATTCCATTCCATTCCATTCCATTCCATTCCATTCCATTCAATTCCATTCCATTCCATTCCATTCCATTCCATTCCATTCCATTCCATTCCATTCCATTCCGTTCTAGTCGGGTTGATTCCATTCTATTCCATTCCATTCCATTCCATTCCACTCCATTCCATTCCTTTCCATTCCATTCTATTCCATTCCATTCTACTCCATTGAATTCCATTCCATTCCATTCTATTCCATTCTATTCCATTCCTTTCCATTCCATTTAGTTCTACTCGGGTTGATTCCATTCCATTCCATTCCATTCCATTCCATTCCATTCCATTCCATTCCATTCCATTCCATTACTTTCCATTCCATTCCATTCCAATCCATTCCATTCTACTCGGGTTGACTCCATTCCATTCCATTCCATTCCATTCCATTATAATCCATTCCATTCCATTCGATTCCGTTCGATTCCATTCCATTCCATTCCATTCCATTCAATTCCATTCGATTCCATTCGATTCCATTCCATTCCATTCCATTCCAATCCATTCCATTCTACTCGGGTTGATTCCATTCCATTCCATTCCATTCCATTCCTTTCCATTCCATTCCATTCCATTCCATTCCATTCCATTCCATTCCATTCCATTCTATTCCTTTCGATTCCATTCCATTCCATTAAATTCCATTCCATTCCATTCCATTCCATTCCATTCCATTCCATTCCATTCCATTCCATTCCATTCCATTCCATTCCATTCCATTCCGTTCTACTCGGGTTGATTCCACTCCATTCCATTCCATTCCACTCCATTCCATACCATTCCATTCGATTCCATTCCATTCCATTCCATTCCATTCCATTCCATTCCATTCCATTCCATTCCGTTCTAGTCGGGTTGATTCCATTCTATTCCATTCCATTCCATTCCATTCCATTCCATTCCATTCCAATCGATTCCATTCCATTCCATTCCATTCTATTCCATTCCATTCTACTCCATTGAATTCCATTCCATTCCATTCAATTCCATTCCATTCCATCCCTTTCCATTCCATTTAGTTCTACTCGGCTTGATTCCATTCCATTCCATTCCATTCCATTCCATTCCATTCCATTCAATTCCATTCCATTCCGTTACTTTCCATTCCATTCCATTCCAATCCATTCCATTCTACTCGGGTTGACTCCATTCCATTCCATTCCTTTCCATTCCATTCTATTCCATTCTATTCCATTCGATTCCGTTCGATTCCATTCCATTCCATTCCATTCCATTCCATTGCATTCCATTCCATTCCATTCCATTCCATTCCGTTCAACTCGGGTTGATTCCATTCCATTCCTTTCCATTCCATTCCATTCCATTCCATTCCATTCCATTCCATTCCATTCCATTCCATTCCCTTCCATTCCATTCCATTCCAATCCATTCCATTCTACTCGGGTTGATTCCATTCCATTCCATTGCATTTGACACCATTCGATTCCATTCGATTCCATTCCATTCCATTCCGTTCCATTCCATTCCATTCCATTCCATTCTATTCCATTGAATTCCATTCCATTCCATTCCATTCCATTCCATTGCATTCCATTCCATTCCATTCCATTCCATTCCATTCCATTCCATTCCATTCCATTCCATTCCATTCCATTCCGTTCTACTCGGGTTGATTCCATTCCATTCCATTCCATTCCATTCCATTCCATTCCATTCCAATCTATTCCATTCTATTCAATTCGATTCCATTCGATTCCATTCAATTCCATTCAATTCCATTCCATTCCATTCCAATCCATTCCATTCTACTCGGGTTGATTCCATTCCATTCCATTCCATTCCATTCCATTCCATTCCATTCCATTCCATTCCATTCCATTCCATTCGATTCCATTCGATTCCATTCCATTCCATTCCATTCCATTCCATTCCATTCCATTCCATTCCAATGTATTCCATTCGATTCCATTCCATTCCATTCCATTCCATTCCATTCCATTCCATTCCAATCCATTCCATTCTACTCGTGTTGATTCCCTTCCATTCCATTCCATTCCATTCCATTCCATTCCATTCCATTCCATTCCATTCCATTCCATTCCATTCCATTCCATTCCATTCCATTCCATTCCGTTCTACTCGGGTTGATTCCATTCTATTCCATTACATTCCATTCGATTCCATTCGATTCCATTCGATTTCTTTCCATTCCATTCCATTCCATTCCATTCTATTCCATTCCATTCCATTCCATTCCATTCCATTCCATTCCATTCCGTTCTACTCGGGTTGATTCCATTCTATTCCATTACATTCCATTCGATTCCATTCGATTCCATTCGATTTCTTTCCATTCCATTCCATTCCATTCCATTCCATTCCATTCTATTCCATTCCATTCCATTCCATTCCACTCCATTCCATTCCTTTCCATTCCATTCTATTCCATTCCATTCTACTCCATTGAATTCCATTCCATTCCATTCTATTCCATTCCATTCCTTTCCTTTCCATTCCATTTAGTTCTACTCGGGTTGATTCCATTCCATTCCATTCCATTCCATTCCATTCCATTCCATTCCATTCCATTCCATTACTTTCCATTCCATTCCATTCCAATCCTTTCCATTCTACTCGGGTTGACTCCATTCCATTCCATTCCATTCCATTCCATTCCATTCAATTCCATTATAATCCATTCCATTCCATTCGATTCCGTTCGATTCCATTCCATTCCATTCCATTCCATTCCATTCAATTCCATTCGATTCCATTCGATTCCATTCCATTCCATTCCATTCCAATCCATTCCATTCTACTCGGGTTGATTCCATTCCATTCCATTCCATTCCATTCCATTCCTTTCCATTCCATTCCATTCCATTCCATTCCATTCTATTCCTTTCAATTCCATTCCATTCCATTAAATTCCATTCCATTCCATTCCATTCCATTCCATTCCATTCCATTCCATTCCATTCCATTCCATTCCGTTCTACTCGGGTTGATTCCACTCCATTCCATTCCATTCCACTCCATTCCATACCATTCCATTCGATTCCATTCCATTCCATTCCATTCCATTCCATTCCATTCCATTCCATTCCATTCCATTCCGTTCTAGTCGGGTTGATTCCATTCTATTCCATTCCATTCCATTCCATTCCATTCCATTCCATTCCATTCCATTCCATTCCATTCTACTCCATTGAATTCCATTCCATTCCATTCAATTCCATTCCATTCCATCCCTTTCCATTCCATTTAGTTCTACTCGGGTTGATTCCATTCCATTCCATTCCATTCCATTCCATTCCATTCCATTCCATTCAATTCCATTCCATTCCGTTACTTTCCATTCCATTCCATTCCAATCCATTCCATTCTACTCGGGTTGACTCCATTCCATTCCATTCCTTTCCATTCCATTATATTCCATTCTATTCCATTCGATTCCGTTCGATTCCATTCCATTCCATTCCATTCCATTCCATTGCATTCCATTCCATTCCATTCCATTCCATTCCGTTCTACTCGGGTTGATTCCATTCCATTCCTTTCCATTCCATTCCATTCCATTCCATTCCATTCCATTCCATTCCATTCCATTCCATTCCATTCCCTTCCATTCCATTCCATTCCAATCCATTCCATTCTACTCGGGTTGATTCCATTCCATTCCATTGCATTCGACTCCATTCGATTCCATTCGATTCCATTCCATTCCATTCCGTTCCATTCCATTCCATTCCATTCCATTCTATTCCATTGAATTCCATTCCATTCCATTCCATTCCATTCCATTCCATTCCATTCCATTCCATTCCATTCCATTCCATTCCATTCCATTCCATTCCATTCCGTTCTACTCGGGTTGATTCCATTCCATTCCATTCCATTCCATTCCATTCCATTCCATTCCAATCTATTCCATTCTATTCAATTAGATTCCATTCGATTCCATTCAATTCCATTCAATTCCATTCCATTCCATTCCAATCCATTCCATTCTACTCGGGTTGATTCCATTCCATTCCATTCCATTCCATTCCATTCCGTTCCATTCCATTCCATTCCATTCCATTCGATTCCATTCGATTCCATTCCATTCCATTCCATTCCATTCCATTCCATTCCATTCCATTCCAATCTATTCCATTCGATTCCATTCCATTCCATTCCATTCCATTCCATTCCATTCCATTCCAATCCATTCCATTCTACTCGTGTTGATTCCCTTCCATTCCATTCCACTCCATTCCATTCCATTCCATTCCATTCCATTCCATTCCATTCCATTCCATTCCATTCCATTCCATTCCGTTCTACTCGGGTTGATTCCATTCTATTCCATTACATTCCATTCGATTCCATTCGATTCCATTCGATTTCTTTCCATTCCATTCCATTCCATTCCATTCCATTCCATTCTATTCCATTCCATTCCATTCCATTCCATTCCATTCCATTCCATTCCATTCCAATCCATTCCCTTCCGTTCTATTCGGGTTGATTCCATTCCGTTCCATTCCATTCCATTCCATTCCATTCCATTCCATTCCATTCCATTCCATTCGATTCCATTCGATTCCATTCCATTCCATTCCATTCCATTCCATTCCATTCCATTCCATTCCATTCCATTCCATTCCATTCTATTCCATTCCATTCCATTCTGTTCCATTCTATTCCATTCCATTCCATTCCGTTCCACTCGGGTTGATTCCATTCTATTCCATTCCATTCCATTCGATTCCATTCGATATCATTCGATTCCATTCCATTCCATTCCATTCCATTCCATTCCATTCTATTCCATTCCATTCCATTCCATTCCATTCCATTCTATTCCATTCCATTCCATTCCGTTCTACTCGGGTTGATTCCATTCCATTCCATTTCATTCCATTCCATTCCATTCCATTCCATTCCATTCCATTCGATTCCATTCCATTCCATTCCATTCCAATCCATTCCATTCTACTCGGGTTGATTCCATTCCATTCCATTCCATTCCATTCCATTCCATTCCATTCCATTCCATTCCATTCCATTCCATTCCATTCCACTCGATTCCATTCCATTACATTCCATTCCATTCCAATCCATTCCATTCTACTCGGGTGGATTCCATTCCATTCCATTCTTTTCCATTCCATTCCATTCCATTCCATTACATTACATTCCATTCGGTTCCATTCCATTCCATTCCATTCCATTCCATTCCATTCCATTCCATTCCATTCCATTCCGTTCTAATCGGGTTGATTCCATTCTATTCCATTCCATTCCATTCCATTCCATTCAATTCCATTCCATTCCATTCCATTCCATTCCATTCCATTCTATTCCATTCCATTCTACTCCATTGAATTCCATTCCATTCCATTCTATTCCATTCCATTCCATTCCTTTCCATTCCATTTAGTTCTACTCGGGTTGATTCCATTCCATTCCATTCCATTCCTTTCCATTCCATTCCAATCCATTCCATTCCATTACTTTCCATTCCATTCCATTCCAATCCATTCCATTCTACTCGGGTTGACTCCATTCCATTCCATTCCATTACATTACATTCCATTATATTCCATTCCATTCCATTCGATTCAGTTCGATTCCATTCCATTCCATTCCATTCCATTCCATTCCATTCCATTCCATTCCATTCCATTCCATTCCATTCCATTCCATTCCATTCCAATCCATTCCATTCTACTCGGGTTGATTCAATTCCATTCCATTCCATTCCATTCCATTCCATTCCATTCCATTCCTTTCGATTCCATTCCTTTCCATTCCATTCCATTCCATTCCATTCCATTCCATTCCATTCCGTTCTACTCGGGTTGATTCCACTCCATTCCATTCCATTCCATTCCATTCCATTCCATTCCATTCCATTCCATTCCATTCCATTCCTTTCCATTCCAACCCATTCCGTTCTACTCGGGTTGATTCCATTCCATTCCATTGAATTCCATTCCATTCCATTCCATTCCATTCCATTCCATTCCATTCCATTCCATTCCATTCCATTCCATTCCATTCCATTCCATTCGATTCCATTCCATTCCATTCCATTCCAAACCATTCCATTCTACTCGGGTTCATCATTCCATTCCATTCCATTCCATTCCATTCCACTCGGGTTCATTCCATTCCATTCCATTCCATTCCATTCCATTCCTTTCCACTCGGGTGCATTCCATTCCATTCCATTCCATTCCATTCCATTCCATTCCATTCCGTTCTGCTCAGGTTGATTTCCATTCCATTCCATTCCATTCCATTCCATTCCATTCCATTCCATTCCATTCCATTCCATTCCATTCCATTCCATTCCATTCCGTTCTACTCGGCTTGAATCCATAGAGTTCCGTTCCGTTCCGTTCCGTCCCGACACGTCCCGTCCCGTCCCGTCCCGTCCCGTCCCGTCCCGTGCCGTTTTACTCGGGTTGATTCCTTTCCATTCCGTTCCGCTCGTTTCCGTTACGTTCCATTCCGTTCCACGCGGGTTGGTTCAATTCCATTCTATTCTATTCTATTCCTTTCCCTTCCATTCCATTCCATTCCATTCCATTCTACTCGGGTTGATTCCATGCCATTCCGTTCCGCTCCATTCCGTTCCACGCGGGTTGGTTCAATTCCATTCTATTGTATTCTATTCCTTTCCCTTCCATTCCATTCCATTCCATTCCATTCTACTCGGGTTGATTCCATGCCATTCCGTTCCGTTCCATTCCGTCCCATCCCGACCCGTCCCATCCCGTCCCGTCCCGTCCCATCCCGTTCCGTTCCACATGGGTTGATTCTATTCCTTTCAGTTACATTGAATTCCATTCCATTCCATTCTACTCGGATTGATTCCATTCCATTCCATTCCATCCCATTCCATTCCATTCCATTCCATTCCATTCCATTCCATTGCGTACCATTCGATTCGATTCCATTCCATTCCTTTCCATTCCATTCCAATCCATTCCATTCTACTTGGGTTGATTCCATTCCATTCCATTCCATTCCATTCGATTCCATTCAATTCCATTCCATTCCATTCCATTCCATTCCATTCCATTCCATTCCATTCCACTCGATTCCATTCCATTCCATTCCATTCCATTCCAATCCATTCCATTCTACTCGGGTTGATTCCATTCCATTCCATTCCATTCCTTTCCATTCCATTCCAATCCATTCCATTCCATTACTTTCCATTCCATTCCATTCCAATCCATTCCATTCTACTCGGGTTGATTCAATTCCATTCCATTCCATTCCATTCCATTCCATTCCATTCCATTCCATTCCATTCCATTCCTTTCGATTCCATTCCATTCCATTCCATTCCATTCCATTCCATTCCATTCCATTCCATTCCGTTCTACTCGGGTTGATTCCATTCCATTCCATTCCATTCCATTCCATTCCATTCCATTCCATTCCATTCCTTTCCATTCCAACCCATTCCGTTCTACTCGGGTTGATTCCATTCCATTCCATGGAATTCCATTCCATTCCATTCCATTCCATTCCATTCCATTCGATTCCATTCCATTCCATTCCATTCCAAACCATTCCATTCTACTCGGGTTCATCATTCCATTCCATTCCATTCCATTCCATTCCACTCGGGTTCATTCCATTCCATTCCATTCCATTCAATTCCATTCCATTCCATTCCACTCGGGTGCATTCCATTCCATTCCATTCCATTCCATTCCATTCCATTCCATTCCATTCCATTCCATTCCGTTCTGCTCAGGTTGATTTCCATTCCATTCCATTCCATTCCATTCCATTCCATTCCATTCCATTCCATTCCATTCCATTCCTTTCCATTCCATTCCATTCCGTTCTACTCGGCTTGAATCCATTGAGTTCCGTTCCGTTCCGTTCCGTCCCGACACGTCCCGTCCCGTCCCGTCCCGTCCCGTCCCGTCCCGTGCCGTTTTACTCGGGTTGATTCCTTTCCATTCCGTTCCGCTCGTTTCCGTTACGTTCCATTCCGTTCCAAGCGGGTTGGTTCAATTCCATTCTATTCTATTCTATTCCTTTCCCTTCCATTCCATTCCATTCCATTCCATTCTACTCGGGTTGATTCTATGCCATTCCGTTCCGCTCCATTCCGTTCCACGCTGGTTGGTTCAATTCCATTCTATTCTATTCTATTCCTTTCCCTTCCATTCCATTCCATTCCATTCCATTCTACTCGGGTTGATTCCATGCCATTCCGTTCCGTTCCATTCCGTCCCATCCCGACCCGTCCCATCCCGTCCCGTCCCGTCCCATCCCGTTCCGTTCCACATGGGTTGATTCAATTCCTTTCGGTTACATTGAATTCCATTCCATTCCATTCTACTCGTATTGATTCCATTCCATTCCATTCCATTCCATTCCATTCCATTCCATTCCATTCCATTCCATTCCATTCCATTGCGTTCCATTCGATTCGATTCCATTCCATTCCATTCCATTCCATTCCAATCCATTCCATTCTACTTGGGTTGATTCCATTCCATTCCATTCCATTCCATTCGATTCCATTCCATTCCATTCAATTCCATTCCATTCCATTCCATTCCATTCCATTCCATTCCATTCCATTCCATTCCATTCGATTCCATTCTGTTCTACTCGGGTTGATTCCACTCCATTCCATTCCATTCCATTCCAATCTATTCCATTCCATTCCATTCTATTCCATTCGTTTCCATTCCATTCCATTTCATTTTATTCCATTACATTCCATTCCATTCTATTCCATTGAATTCCATTCCATTCCATTCCATTCCATTCCATTCCATTCCATTCCATTCCGTTCTACTCGGGTTGATTCCACTCCATTCCATTCCATTCCATTCCATTCCATTCCACTCGGGTTGATCATTCCATTCCATTCCATTCCATTCCATTCCATTCCATTCCATTCCATTCCTTTCCATTTACTCCATTCCGTTCTACTCGGGTTGATTCCATTGAGTTTGGTTCCGTTCCGTTCCGTCCCGTCCCGTCCCGTCCCGTCCCGTCCCGTGCCGTTTTACTCAGGTTGATTCCTTTCCATTCCGTTCCGCTCGTTTTCGTTGCGTTCCATTCAGTTCCACGCGGGTTGGTTCAATTCCATTCTATTCTATTCTATTCCTTTCCATTCCATTCCATTCCATTCCATTCCATTCCATTCTACTCGGGTTGATTCCATGCCATTCCGTTCCGTTCCATTCCGTCCCATCCCGAACCGTCCCATCACGTCCCGTCCCGTCCCATCCCGTTCCGTTCCACATGGGTTGATTCAATTCCTTTCGGTTACATTGAATTCCATTCCATTCCATTCTACTCGGATTGATTCCATTCCATTCCATTCCATTCCATTCCATTCCATTCCATTCCATTCCATTCCATTCCATTCCATTCCTTTCCATTCCAATCCATTCCATGCTACTCGGGTTGATTCCATTCCATTCCATTCCATTCCATTCCATTCCATTCCATTCCATTCCATTCCATTCCATTCCATTCCATTTCATTCCATTCCATTCCATTTCATTCCATTCCATTCCATTCCATTCCATTCCATTCCATTCCATTCCATTCCATTAGATTCCATTCCATTCCATTCCATTCCATTCCATTCCGTTCTACTCGGGTTGATTCCATTCTATTCCATTCCATTCCGTTCGATTCCATTTGATTCCATTTGATTCCATTCCATTCCATTCCATTCCCTTCCATTCCATTCTATTCCATTGAATTCCATTCCATTCCATTCCATTCCATTCCATTCCGTTCTACTCTGATTGATTCCATTAAATTCCATTCCATTCCATTCCGTTCTACTCTGATTGATTCCATTAAATTCCATTCCATTCCATTCCATTCGATTCCATTCCATTCCATTCCATTCCATTCCATTCCATTGCATTCCATTCCATTCCAATACATTCCATTCTACTCTGGTTGATTCCATTCCATTCCATTCCATTCCATTCCATTCGATTCCATTCCATTCCATTCCATTCCAAACCATTCCATTCTACTCGGGTTCATCATTCCATTCCATTCCATTCCATTCCATTCCACTCGGGTTCATTCCATTCCATTCCATTCCATTCCATTCCATTCCATTCCATTCCACTCGGGTGCATTCCATTCCATTCCATTCCATTCCATTCCATTCCATTCCATTCCATTCCATTCCATTCCATTCCGTTCTGCTCAGGTTGATTTCCATTCCATTCCATTCCATTCCATTCCATTCCATTCCATTCCATTCCATTCCATTCCATTCCATTCCATTCCTTTCCATTCCATTCCATTCCGTTCTACTCGGCTTGAATCCATTGAGTTCCCTTCCGTTCCGTTCCGTCCCGACACGTCCCGTCCCGTCCCGTCCCGTCCCGTCCCGTCCCGTGCCGTTTTACTCGGGTTGATTCCTTTCCATTCCGTTCCGCTCGTTTCCGTTACGTTCCATTCCGTTCCAAGCGGGTTGGTTCAATTCCATTCTATTTTATTCTATTCCTTTCCCTTCCATTCCATTCCATTCCATTCCATTCTACTCGGGTTGATTCTATGCCATTCCGTTCCGCTCCATTCCGTTCCATGCTGGTTGGTTCAATTCCATTCTATTCTATTCTATTCCTTTCCCTTCCATTCCATTCCATTCCATTCCATTCTAGTCGGGTTGATTCCATGCCATTCCGTTCCGTTCCATTCCGTCCCATCCCGACCCGTCCCATCCCGTCCCGTCCCGTCCCATCCCGTTCCATTCCACATGGGTTGATTCAATTCCTTTCGGTTACATTGAATTCCATTCCATTCCATTCTACTCGTATTGATTCCATTCCATTCCATTCCATTCCATTCCATTCCATTCCATTCCATTCCATTCCATTCCATTCCATTGCGTTCCATTCGATTCGATTCCATTCCATTCCATTCCATTCCATTCCAATCCATTCCATTCTACTTGGGTTGATTCCATTCCACTCCATTCCATTCCATTCGATTCCATTCCATTCCATTCCATTCCATTCCATTCCATTCCATTCCATTCCATTCCATTCCATTCCATTCGATTCCATTCTGTTCTACTCGGGTTGATTCCACTCCATTCCATTCCATTCCATTCCAATCTATTCCATTCCATTCCATTCTATTCCATTCGTTTCCATTCCATTCCATTTCATTTTATTCCATTACATTCCATTCCATTCTATTCCATTGAATTCCATTCCATTCCATTCCATTCCATTCCATTCCATTCCATTCCATTCCGTTCTACTCGGGTTGATTCCAATCCATTCCATTCCATTCCATTCCATTCCATTCCACTCGGGTTGATCATTCCATTCCATTCCATTCCATTCCATTCCATTCCATTCCATTCCATTCCATTCCATTCCATTCCTTTCCATTTACTCCATTCCGTTCTACTCGGGTTGATTCCATTGAGTTTGGTTCCGTTCCGTTCCATCCCGTCCCGTCCCGTCCCGTCCCGTCCCGTGCCGTTTTACTCAGGTTGATTCCTTTCCATTCCGTTCCGCTCGTTTTCGTTGCATTCCATTCCGTTCCACGCGGGTTGGTTCAATTCCATTCTATTCTATTCTATTCCTTTCCATTCCATTCCATTCCATTCTACTCGGGTTGATTCCATGCCATTCCGTTCCGTTCCATTCCGTCCCATCCCGAACCGTCCCATCACGTCCCGTCCCGTCCCATCCCGTTCCGTTCCACATGGGTTGATTCAATTCCTTTCGGTTACATTGAATTCCATTCCATTCCATTCTACTCGGATTGATTCCATTCCATTCCATTCCATTCCATTCCATTCCATTCCATTCCATTCCATTCCATTCCTTTCCATTCCAATCCATTCCATGCTACTCGGGTTGATTCCATTCCATTCCATTCCATTCCATTCCATTCCATTCCATTCCATTCCATTCCATTTCATTCCATTCCATTCCATTTCATTCCATTCCATTCCATTCCATTCCATTCCATTCCATTCCATTCCATTCCATTAGATTCCATTCCATTCCATTCCATTCCATTCCATTCCGTTCTACTCGGGTTGATTCCATTCTATTCCATTCCATTCCGTTCGATTCCATTTGATTCCATTTGATTCCATTCCATTCCATTCCATTCCCTTCCATTCCATTCTATTCCATTGAATTCCATTCCATTCCATTCCATTCCATTCCATTCCGTTCTACTCTGATTGATTCCATTAAATTCCATTCCATTCCATTCCGTTCTACTCTGATTGATTCCATTAAATTCCATTCCATTCCATTCCATTCGATTCCATTCCATTCCATTCCATTCCATTCCATTCCATTGCATTCCATTCCATTCCAATACATTCCATTCTACTCTGGTTGATTCCATTCCATTCCATTCCATTCCATTCGTCTCCATTCGATTCCATTGGATTCCATTCCATTCCATTCCATGGAATTCCATTCCATTCCACTCCATTCCATTCCATTCCATTAAATTCCATTAAATTCCATTCCATTCCATTCCGTTCTACTCGGGTTGATTCCATTCCATTCCATTCCATTCCATTCCATTCCATTCCATTCCATTCCACTCCATTCCATTCGATTCCATTCGATTCCATTCCATTCCATTCCATTCCATTCCAATCCATTCTATTCTACTCGGGTTGATTCCATTCCATTCCATTCCATTCCATTCCATTCCATTCCATTCCATTCCATTCCATTCCATAGCATTCCATTCGATTCCATTAGATTCCATTCCATTAAATTCCATTCCATTCCATTCCATTCCATTCCGTTCCACTCGGGTTGATTCCATTCTATTCCATTCCATTCCATTCGATTCCATTCGATATCATTCGATTCCATTCCATCCCATTCCATTCCGTTCTACTCGGGTTGATTCCATTCCATTTCATTCCATTCCATTCCATTCCATTTCTTTCGATTCCATTCGTTTCCATTCCATTCCATTCCATTCCAATCCATTCCATTCTACTCGGGTTGATTCCATTCCATTCCATTCCATTCCATTCTATTCCATTCCATTCCATTCCACTCGATTCCATTCCATTCCACTCGATTCCATTCCATTCCTTTCCATTCCATTCCAATCCATTCCATTCTACTCGGGTGGATTCCATTCCATTCCATTCCATTCCATTCCATTCCATTCCATTCCATTCCATTCCATTCCATTCGATTCCATTCCATTGCATTCCATTCCATTCCATTCCATTCCATTCCGTTCTAGTCGGGTTGATTCCATTCTATTCCATTCCATTCCATTCCATTCCATTCCATTCCATTCCATTCCATTCCATTCCATTCCATTCCATTCTATTCCATTCCATTCTACTCCATTGAATTCCATTCCATTCCATTCAATTCCATTCCATTCCATTCCTTTCCATTCCATTTAGTTCTACTCGGGTTGATTCCATTCCATTCCATTCCATTCCATTCCATTCCATTCCATTCCATTCCATTCCATTCCATTCCATTACTTTCCATTCCATTCCATTCCAATCCATTCCATTCTACTCGGGTTGACTCCATTCCATTCCATTCCATTCCATTCCATTCCATTCCATTCCATTCCATTCCATTCCATTCCATTCCATTCCATTCCATTCCATTCCATTCCATTCCATTCCATTCCATTTACTCCATTCCGTTCTACTCGGGTTGATTCCATTGAGTTTGGTTCCGTCCCGTCCCGTCCCGTCCCGTCCCGTCCCGTGCCGTTTTACTCAGGTTGATTCCTTTCCATTCCCTTCCGCTCGTTTCCTTTAGTTTCCATTCCGTTCCACGCGGGTTGGTTCAATTCCATTCTATTCTATTCTATTCCTTTCCCTTCCATTCCATTCCATTCCATTCCATTCTACTCGGGTTGATTCCATGCCATTCCGTTCCGTTCCATTCCGTCCCATCCCGATCCGTCCCATCCCGTCCTGTCCCGTCCCATCCCGTTCCATTCCACATGGGTTGATTCAATTCCTTTCGGTTAGATTGAACTCCATTCCATTCCATTCTACTCGGATTGACTCCATTCCATTCCATTCCATTCCATTCCATTCCATTCCATTCCATTCCATTCCAATCCATTCCATTCTACTCGGGTTGATTCCATTCTATTCCATTCCATTCCATTCCATTCCATTCCATTCCATTCCATTTCATTCCACTCCATTCCATTCCATTCCATTCCATTCCATTCCATTCCATTCCATTCGATTCCATTCCATTCCATTCCATTCCATTCCATCCCATTCCATTCCATTCCATTCCATTCCGTTCTACTCGGGTTGATTCCATTCTATTCCTTTCCATTCCGTTCGATTCCATTTGATTCCATTCGATTCCATTCCATTCCATTCCATTCCCTTCCATTCCATTCTATTCCATTGAATTCCATTCCATTCCATTCCATTCCATTCCATTCCATTCGTCTGCATTCGATTCCATTCCATTCCATTCCATTCTATTCCATTGAATTCCATTGAATTCCATTCCATTCCATTCCATTCCATTCCATTCGATTCCATTCCATTCCATTCCATTCCATTCGATTCCATTCCATTCCATTCCATTCCATTCCATTCCATTCCATTCCATTCCAATCTATTCCATTCCATTCCATTCTATTCCATTCGTTTCCATTCCATTCCATTTCATTTTATTCCATTACATTCCATTCCATTCTATTCCATTGAATTCCATTCCATTCCATTCCATTCCATTCCATTCCATTCCATTCCATTCCGTTCTACTCGGGTTGATTCCACTCCATTCCATTCCATTCCATTCCATTCCATTCCACTCGGGTTGATCATTCCATTCCATTCCATTCCATTCCATTCCATTCCATTCCATTCCATTCCATTCCATTCCGTTCCATTCCACTCGGGCTCATTCCATTCCATTCCATTCAATTCCATTCCATTCCATTCCATTGCATTCCATTCCATTCCATTCCATTCCGTTCTACTCGGTTTGATTTCCATTCCATTCCATTCCATTCCATTCCATTCCATTCCATTCCATTCCATTCCATTCCATTCCATTCCATTCCATTCCTTTCCATTTACTCCATTCCGTTCTACTCGGGTTGATTCCATTGAGTTTGGTTCCGTTCCGTTCCGTCCCGTCCCGTCCCGTCCCGTCCCGTCCCGTGCCGTTTTACTCAGGTTGATTCCTTTCCATTCCGTTCCGCTCGTTTTCGTTGCGTTCCATTCCGTTCCACACGGGTTGGTTCAATTCCACTCTATTCTATTCTATTCCTTTCCATTCCATTCCATTCCATTCCATTCCATTCTACTCGGGTTGATTCCATGCCATTCCGTTCCGTTCCATTCCGTCCCATCCCGAACCGTCCCATCACGTCCCGTCCCGTCCCATCCCGTTCCGTTCCACATGGGTTGATTCAATTCCTTTCGGTTACATTGAATTCCATTCCATTCCATTCTACTCGGATTGATTCCATTCCATTCCATTCCATTCCATTCCATTCCATTCCATTCCATTCCATTCCAATCTATTCCATTCCATTCCATTCTATTCCATTCGTTTCCATTCCATTCCATTTCATTTTATTCCATTACATTCCATTCCATTCTATTCCATTGAATTCCATTCCATTCCATTCCATTCCATTCCATTCCATTCCATTCCATTCCGTTCTACTCGGGTTGATTCCACTCCATTCCATTCCATTCCATTCCATTCCATTGCACTCGGGTTGATCATTCCATTCCATTCCATTCCATTCCATTCCATTCCATTCCATTCCATTCCGTTCTACTCGGGTTGATTCCATTCTATTCCATTCCATTCCGTTCGATTCCATTTGATTCCATTCGATTCCATTCCATTCCATTCCATTCCCTTCCATTCCATTCTATTCCATTGAATTCCATTCCATTCCATTCCATTCCATTCCATTCCGTTCTACTCTGATTGATTCCATTAAATTCCATTCCATTCCATTCCGTTCTACTCTGATTGATTCCATTAAATTCCATTCCATTCCATTCCATTCGATTCCATTCCATTCCATTCCATTCCATTCCATTCCATTGCATTCCATTCCATTCCAATACATTCCATTCTACTCTGGTTGATTCCATTCCATTCCATTCCATTCCATTCCATTCGTCTCCATTCGATTCCATTCGATTCCATTCCATTCCATTCCATGGAATTCCATTGCATTCCACTCCATTCCATTCCATTCCATTCCATTCCATTCCATTCCATTCCGTTCTACTCGGGTTGATTCCATTCCATTCCATTCCATTCCATTCCATTCCATTCCATTCCATTCCATTCCACTCCATTCCATTCGATTCCATTCGATTCCATTCCATTCCATTCCATTCCATTCCAATCCATTCCATTCTACTCGGGTTGATTCCATTCCATTCCATTCCATTCCATTCCATTCCATTCCATTCCATTCCATTCCATAGCATTCCATTCGATTCCATTAGATTCCATTCCATTCCATTCCATTCCATTCCATTCCATTCCATTCCATTCCGTTCCACTCGGGTTGATTCCATTCTATTCCATTCCATTCCATTCGATTCCATTCGATATCATTCGATTCCATTCCATCCCATTCCATTCCATTCCATTCCGTTCTACTCGGGTTGATTCCATTCCATTTCATTCCATTCCATTCCATTCCATTTCTTTCGATTCCATTCGTTTCCATTCCATTCCATTCCATTCCAATCCATTCCATTCTACTCGGGTTGATTCCATTCCATTCCATTCCATTCCATTCCATTCCATTCCATTCCATTCCATTCCACTCGATTCCATTCCATTCCACTCGATTCCATTCCATTCCTTTCCATTCCATTCCAATCCATTCCATTCTACTCGGGTGGATTCCATTCCATTCCATTCCATTCCATTCCATTCCATTCCATTCCATTCGATTCCATTCCATTCCATTCCATTCCATTCCATTCCATTCCATTCCGTTCTAGTCGGGTTGATTCCATTCTATTCCATTCCATTCCATTCCATTCCATTCCATTCCATTCCATTCCATTCCATTCCATTCTATTCCATTCCATTCTACTCCATTGAATTCCATTCCATTCCATTCAATTCCATTCCATTCCATTCCTTTCCATTCCATTTAGTTCTACTCGGGTTGATTCCATTCCATTCCATTCCATTCCATTCCATTCCATTCCATTCCATTCCATTCCATTCCATTCCATTACTTTCCATTCCATTCCATTCCAATCCATTCCATTCTACTCGGGTTGACTCCATTCCATTCCATTCCATTCCATTCCATTCCATTCCATTATATTCCATTCTATTCCATTCGATTCCGTTCGATTCCATTCCATTCCATTCCATTCCATTCCATTCCATTCCATTCCATTCCATTCCATTCGATTCCATTCCATTCCATTCGATTCCATTCCATTCCATTCCATTCCATTCCATTCCATTCCATTCCATTCCATTTACTCCATTCCGTTCTACTCGGGTTGATTCCATTGAGTTTGGTTCCGTCCCGTCCCGTCCCGTCCCGTCCCGTCCCGTCCCGTGCCGTTTTACTCAGGTTGATTCCTTTCCATTCCGTTCCGCTCGTTTCCTTTAGTTTCCATTCCGTTCCACGCGGGTTGGTTCAATTCCATTCTATTCTATTCTATTCCTTTCCCTTCCATTCCATTCCATTCCATTCCATTCTACTCGGGTTGATTCCATGCCAATCCGTTCCGTTCCATTCCGTCCCATCCCGATCCGTCCCATCCCGTCCTGTCCCGTCCCATCCCGTTCCATTCCACATGGGTTGATTCAATTCCTTTCGGTTAGATTGAACTCCATTCCATTCCATTCTACTCGGATTGACTCCATTCCATTCCATTCCATTCCATTCCATTCCATTCCATTCCATTCCATTCCAATCCATTCCATTCTACTCGGGTTGATTCCATTCTATTCCATTCCATTCCATTCCATTCCATTCCATTCCATTCCATTCCATTCCATTCCATTTCATTCCATTCCATTCCATTCCATTCCATTCCATTCCATTCCATTCCTCTCGATTCCATTCCATTCCATTCCATTCCATTCCATTCCATTCCATTCCATTCCATTCCATTCCAATCCATTCCGTTCTACTCGGGTTGATTCCATTCCGTTCCATTCCATTCCATTCCATTCCATTCCATTCCATTCCATTCCATTCCATTCCATTCCATTCTATTCCTTTCGATTCCATTCCATTCCATTAAATTCCATTCCATTCCATTCCATTCCATTCCATTCCATTCCGTTCTACTCGGGTTGATTCCACTCCATTCCATTCCATTCCATTCCATACCATTCCATTCGATTCCATTCGATTCCATTCCATTCCATTCCATTCCATTCCATTCCATTCCATTCCATTCCGTTCTAGTCGGGTTGATTCCATTCTATTCCATTCCATTCCATTCCATTGCATTCCATTCGATTCCATTCCATTCCATTCCATTCAATTCCATTCCATTCTACTCCATTGAATTCCATTCCATTCCATTCAATTCCATTCCTTTCCATCCCTTTCCATTCCATTTAGTTCTACTCGGGTTCATTCCATTACATTCCATTCCATTCCATTCCATTCCATTCCATTCAATTGCATTCCATTCCGTTACTTACCATTCCATTCCATTCCAATCCATTCCATTCTACTCGGGTTGACTCCATTCCATTCCATTCCTTTCCATTCCATTATATTCCATTCTATTCCATTCGATTCCGTTCGATTCGATTCCATTCCATTCCATTGCATTCCATTCCATTCCATTCCATTCCATTCCGTTCTACTCGGGTTGATTCCATTCCATTCCTTTCCATTCCATTCCATTCCATTCCATTCCATTCCATTCCATTCCATTCCCTTCCATTCCATTCCATTCCAATCCATTCCATTCTACTCGGGTTGATTCCATTCCATTCCATTGCACTCGACTCCATTCGATTCCATTCGATTCCACTCTATTCCATTCCGTTCCATTCCATTCCATTCCATTCCATTCTATTCCATTGAATTCCATTCCATTCCATTCCATTCCAATCCATTCCATTCCATTCCATTCCATTCCATTCCATTCCGTTCTACTCGGGTTGATTCCATTCCATTACATTCCATTACATTCCATTCCATTCCATTCCATTCCATTCCATTCCAATCTATTCCATTCTATTCAATTCGATTCCATTCGATTCCATTCAATTACATTCAATTCCATTCCATTCCATTCCAATCCATTCCATTCTACTCGGGTTGATTACACTCCATTCCATTCCATTCCATTCCATTCCATTCCATTCCATTCCATTCCATTCCATTCCATTCCATTCCATTCCATTCGATTCCATTCCATTCCAATCCATTCCATTCCATTCCATTCCATTCCAATCTATTCCATTCGATTCCATTCCATTCCATTCCATTCCATTCCATTCCATTCCATTCCATTCCAATCCATTCCATTCTACTCGTGTTGATTCCATTCCATTCCATTCCATTCCATTCCATTCCATTCCATTCCATTCCATTCCATTCCATTCCATTCCATTCCATTCCATTCCGTTCTACTCGGGTTGATTCCATTCTATTCCATTCCATTCCATTCGATTCCATTCGATTCCATTCGATTCCATTCGATTCCATTCCATTCCATTCCATTCCATTCCATTCCATTCTATTCCATTCCATTCCATTCCATTCCATTCCATTCCATTCAAATCCATTCCCTTCCATTCTATTCGGGTTGATTCCATTCCATTCCATTCCATTCCATTCCATTCCATTCCATTCCATTCCATTCCATTCCATTCCATTGCATTCCATTCGATTCCATTCGATTCCATTCCATTCCATTCCATTCCATTCCATTCCATTCCATTCTATTCCATTCCATTCCATTCCATTCCATTCAATTCCATTCCATTCCATTCCGTTCCACTCGGGTTGATTCCATTCTATTCCATTCCATTCCATTCGATTCCATTCGATATCATTCGATTCCATTCCATTCCATTCCATTTCATTCCATTCCATTCCATTCCATTCTGTTCCATTCCATTCCATTCCATTCCACTCTATTCCATTCCATTCCATTCCGTTCTACTCGGGTTGATTCCATTCCATTCCATTTCATTCCATTCCATTCCATTCCATTCCATTCGATTCCATTCGATTCCATTCCA
The DNA here is from genome assembly GCF_029281585.2 of Gorilla gorilla gorilla. Taxonomy (NCBI): domain Eukaryota; kingdom Metazoa; phylum Chordata; class Mammalia; order Primates; family Hominidae; genus Gorilla; species Gorilla gorilla. Next base: position 4,109,947 of record NC_073241.2, read on the forward strand.
TTCCATTCCATTCCAATCCATTCCATTCTACTCGGGTTGATTCCATTCCATTCCATTCCATTCCATTCCATTCCATTCCATTCCATTCCATTCCACTCGATTCCATTCCATTCTATTCCATTCCATTCCAATCCATTCCATTCTACTCGGGTGGATTCCATTCCATTCCATTCCTTTCCATTCCATTCCATTCCATTCCATTCCATTCCATTCCATTCGGTTCCATTCCATTCCATTCCATTCCATTCCATTCCATTCCATTCCATTCCATTCCATTCCGTTCTAATCGGGTTGATTCCATTCTATTCCATTCCATTCCATTCCATTCCATTCCATTCCATTCCATTCCATTCCATTCCATTCTATTCCATTCCATTCTACTCCATTGAATTCCATTCCATTCCATTCTATTCCATTCCATTCCATTCCTTTCCATTCCATTTAGTTCTACTCGGGTTGATTCCATTCCATTCCATTCCATTCCATTCCATTCCATTCCATTCCAATCCATTCCATTCTACTCGGGTTGATTCCATTCCATTCCATTCCATTCCATTCCATTCCATTCCATTCCATTCCATTCCTTTCTATTCCATTCCATTCCATTCCATTCCATTCCATTCCATTCCATTCCATTCCATTCCATTCCATTCCATTCCATTCGATTCCATTCGATTCCATTCCATTCCATTCCATTCCATTCCATTCCATTCCAAACCATTCCTTTCTACTCGGGTTCCTCATTCCATTCCATTCCATTCCATTCCATTCCACTCGGGTTCTTTCCATTCCATTCCATTCCATTCCATTCCATTCCATTCCATTCCATTCCATTCCGTTATACTCAGGTTGATTTCCATTCCATTCCATTCCATTCCATTCCATTCCATTCCATTCCATTCCATTCCATTCCATTCCTCTCCATTCCATTCTGCTCGGGTTGATTCCATGCCGTTCCGTTCCGTTCCATTCCGTCCCATCCCGACGCATCCCGTCCCGTTCCGTCCCGTCAAATTCCGTTCCTTTCTTATCGGGTTGATTCCGTTCCATTCCGTTCCGTTCCTTTCCGTTCCATTCCATTCCGTTACACGCGGGTTGATTCAATTCCATTCTATTACATTGAATTCCATTCAATTCCACTCCATTCCATTCTACTCGGATTGATTGAATTCCATTCCAATCCATTCCAGTCCATTCCAATCCATTCCATTCTACTCGGGTTGATTCCATTCCATTCCATTCCATTCCATTCCATTCCATTCCATTCCATTCCATTCCATTCCATTCCATTCCATTGCGTTCCATTCGATTCGATTCCATTCCATTCCATTCCATTCCATTCCAATCCATTCCATTCTACTTGGGTTGATTCCATTCCATTCCATTCCATTCCATTCCATTCCATTCGATTCCATTCCATTCCATTCCATTCCATTCCATTCCATTCCATTCCATTCCATTCCATTCCATTCCATTCCATTCTGTTCTACTCGGTTTGATTCCACTCCATTCCATTCCATTCTATTCCATTCCATTCCATTCGATTCCATTCTACTCGTATTGATTGAATTCCATTCCAATCCATTCCAGTCCATTCCAATCCATTCCATTCTACTCGGGTTGATTCCATTCCATTCCATTCCATTCCATTCCATTCCATTCCATTCCATTCCATTCCATTGCGTTCCATTCGATTCGATTCCATTCCATTCCATTCCATTCCATTCCAATCCATTCCATTCTACTTGGGTTGATTCCATTCCATTCCATTCCATTCCATTCCATTCCATTCGATTCCATTCGATTCGATTCCATTCCATTCCATTCCATTCCATTCCATTCCATTCCATTCCATTCCATTATGTTCTACTCGGTTTGATTCCACTCCATTCCATTCCATTCCATTCCATTCTATTCCATTCCATTCCATTCCATTCCATTCCATTCCATTCCGTTCTACTCGGGTTGATTCCACTCCATTCCATTCCATTCCATTCCATAACATTCCATTCGATTCCATTCGATTCCATTCCATTCCATTCCATTCCATTCCATTCCATTCCATTCCATTCCATTCCATTCCATTCCATTCCGTTCTAGTCGGGTTGATTCCATTCTATTCCATTCCATTCCATTCCATTGCATTCCATTCGATTCCATTCCATTCCATTCCATTCAATTCCATTCCATTCTACTCCATTGAATTCCATTCCATTCCATTCAATTCCATTCCTTTCCATCCCTTTCCATTCCATTTAGTTCTACTCGGGTTCATTCCATTACATTCCATTCCATTCCATTCCATTCCATTCCATTCAATTCCATTCCATTCCGTTACTTTCCATTCCATTCCATTCCAATCCATTCCATTCTACTCGGGTTGACTCCATTCCATTCCATTCCTTTCCATTCCATTATATTCCATTCTATTCCATTCGATTCCGTTCGATTCGATTCCATTCCATTCCATTGCATTCCATTCCATTCCATTCCATTCCATTCCGTTCTACTCGGGTTGATTCCATTCCATTCCTTTCCATTCCATTCCATTCCATTCCATTCCATTCCATTCCATTCCATTCCCTTCCATTCCATTCCATTCCAATCCATTCCATTCTACTCGGGTTGATTCCATTCCATTCCATTGCACTCGACTCCATTCGATTCCATTCGATTCCACTCCATTCCATTCCGTTCCATTCCATTCCATTCCATTCCATTCTATTCCATTGAATTCCATTCCATTCCATTCCATTCCAATCCATTCCATTCCATTCCATTCCATTCGATTCCATTCCATTCCATTCCATTCCATTCCATTCCATTCCATTCCAATCTATTCCATTCGATTCCATTCCATTCCATTCCATTCCATTCCATTCCATTCCATTCCATTCCAATCCATTCCATTCTACTCGTGTTGATTCCATTCCATTCCATTCCATTCCATTCCATTCCATTCCATTCCATTCCATTCCATTCCATTCCATTCCATTCCATTCCATTCCATTCTACTCGGGTTGATTCCATTCTATTCCATTCCATTCCATTCGATTCCATTCGATTCCATTCGATTCCATTCGATTCCATTCCATTCCATTCCATTCCATTCCATTCCATTCGATTCCATTCCATTCCATTCCATTCCATTCCATTCCATTCCATTCCATTCCATTCCATTCCATTCCATTCCATTCCATTCTGTTCTACTCGGTTTGATTCCACTCCATTCCATTCCATTCCATTCCATTCTATTCCATTCCATTCCATTCGATTCCATTCTACTCGTATTGATTGAATTCCATTCCAATCCATTCCAGTCCATTCCAATCCATTCCATTCTACTCGGGTTGATTCCATTCCATTCCATTCCATTCCATTCCATTCCATTCCATTCCATTCCATTGCGTTCCATTCGATTCGATTCCATTCCATTCCATTCCATTCCATTCCAATCCATTCCATTCTACTTGGGTTGATTCCATTCCATTCCATTCCATTCCATTCCATTCCATTCGATTCCATTCGATTCGATTCCATTCCATTCCATTCCATTCCATTCCATTCCATTCCATTCCATTCCATTATGTTCTACTCGGTTTGATTCCACTCCATTCCATTCCATTCCATTCCATTCTATTCCATTCCATTCCATTCCATTCCATTCCATTCCATTCCGTTCTACTCGGGTTGATTCCACTCCATTCCATTCCATTCCATTCCATAACATTCCATTCGATTCCATTCGATTCCATTCCATTCCATTCCATTCCATTCCATTCCATTCCATTCCATTCCATTCCATTCCATTCCATTCCGTTCTAGTCGGGTTGATTCCATTCTATTCCATTCCATTCCATTCCATTGCATTCCATTCGATTCCATTCCATTCCATTCCATTCAATTCCATTCCATTCTACTCCATTGAATTCCATTCCATTCCATTCAATTCCATTCCTTTCCATCCCTTTCCATTCCATTTAGTTCTACTCGGGTTCATTCCATTACATTCCATTCCATTCCATTCCATTCCATTCCATTCAATTCCATTCCATTCCGTTACTTTCCATTCCATTCCATTCCAATCCATTCCATTCTACTCGGGTTGACTCCATTCCATTCCATTCCTTTCCATTCCATTATATTCCATTCTATTCCATTCGATTCCGTTCGATTCGATTCCATTCCATTCCATTGCATTCCATTCCATTCCATTCCATTCCATTCCGTTCTACTCGGGTTGATTCCATTCCATTCCTTTCCATTCCATTCCATTCCATTCCATTCCATTCCATTCCATTCCATTCCCTTCCATTCCATTCCATTCCAATCCATTCCATTCTACTCGGGTTGATTCCATTCCATTCCATTGCACTCGACTCCATTCGATTCCATTCGATTCCACTCCATTCCATTCCGTTCCATTCCATTCCATTCCATTCCATTCTATTCCATTGAATTCCATTCCATTCCATTCCATTCCAATCCATTCCATTCCATTCCATTCCATTCGATTCCATTCCATTCCATTCCATTCCATTCCATTCCATTCCATTCCAATCTATTCCATTCGATTCCATTCCATTCCATTCCATTCCATTCCATTCCATTCCATTCCATTCCAATCCATTCCATTCTACTCGTGTTGATTCCATTCCATTCCATTCCATTCCATTCCATTCCATTCCATTCCATTCCATTCCATTCCATTCCATTCCGTTCTACTCGGGTTGATTCCATTCTATTCCATTCCATTCCATTCGATTCCATTCGATTCCATTCGATTCCATTCGATTCCATTCCATTCCATTCCATTCCATTCCATTCCATTCTATTCCATTCCATTCCATTCCATTCCATTCCATTCCATTCAAATCCATTCCCTTCCATTCTATTCGGGTTGATTCCATTCCATTCCATTCCATTCCATTCCATTCCATTCCATTCCATTCCATTCCATTCCATTCCATTGCATTCCATTCGATTCCATTCGATTCCATTCCATTCCATTCCATTCCATTCCATTCCATTCCATTCTATTCCATTCCATTCCATTCCATTCCATTCAATTCCATTCCATTCCATTCCGTTCCACTCGGGTTGATTCCATTCTATTCCATTCCATTCCATTCGATTCCATTCGATATCATTCGATTCCATTCCATTCCATTCCATTTCATTCCATTCCATTCCATTCCATTCTGTTCCATTCCATTCCATTCCATTCCATTCTATTCCATTCCATTCCATTCCGTTCTACTCGGGTTGATTCCGTTCCATTCCATTTCATTCCATTCCATTCCATTCCATTCCATTCGATTCCATTCGATTCCATTCCATTCCATTCCATTCCAATCCATTCCATTCTACTCGGGTTGATTCCATTCCATTCCATTCCATTCCATTCCATTCCATTCCATTCCATTCCACTCGATTCCATTCCATTCCATTCCATTCCATTCCAATCCATTCCATTCTACTCGGGTGGATTCCATTCCATTCCATTCCTTTCCATTCCATTCCATTCCATTCCATTCCATTCCATTCCATTCGGTTCCATTCCATTCCATTCCATTCCATTCCATTCCATTCCATTCCATTCCATTCCATTCCATTCCGTTCTAATCGGGTTGATTCCATTCTATTCCATTCCATTCCATTCCATTCCATTCCATTCCATTCCATTCCATTCCATTCCATTCTATTCCATTCCATTCTACTCCATTGAATTCCATTCCATTCCATTCTATTCCATTCCATTCCATTCCTTTCCATTCCATTTAGTTCTACTCGGGTTGATTCCATTCCATTCCATTCCATTCCATTCCATTCCATTCCATTCCAATCCATTCCATTCTACTCGGGTTGATTCCATTCCATTCCATTCCATTCCATTCCATTCCATTCCATTCCATTCCATTCCTTTCTATTCCATTCCATTCCATTCCATTCCATTCCATTCCATTCCATTCCATTCCATTCCATTCAATTCCATTCCATTCCATTCGATTCCATTCGATTCCATTCCATTCCATTCCATTCCATTCCAAACCATTCCTTTCTACTCGGGTTCCTCATTCCATTCCATTCCATTCCATTCCATTCCACTCGGGTTCTTTCCATTCCATTCCATTCCATTCCATTCCATTCCATTCCATTCCATTCCGTTATACTCAGGTTGATTTCCATTCCATTCCATTCCATTCCATTCCATTCCATTCCATTCCATTCCATTCCATTCCATTCCATTCCTCTCCATTCCATTCTGCTCGGGTTGATTCCATGCCGTTCCGTTCCGTTCCATTCCGTCCCATCCCGACGCATCCCGTCCCGTTCCGTCCCGTCAAATTCCGTTCCTTTCTTATCGGGTTGATTCCGTTCCATTCCGTTCCGTTCCTTTCCGTTCCATTCCATTCCGTTACACGCGGGTTGATTCAATTCCATTCTATTACATTGAATTCCATTCAATTCCACTCCATTCCATTCTACTCGGATTGATTGAATTCCATTCCAATCCATTCCAGTCCATTCCAATCCATTCCATTCTACTCGGGTTGATTCCATTCCATTCCATTCCATTCCATTCCATTCCATTCCATTCCATTCCATTCCATTGCGTTCCATTCGATTCGATTCCATTCCATTCCATTCCATTCCATTCCAATCCATTCCATTCTACTTGGGTTGATTCCATTCCATTCCATTCCATTCCATTCCATTCCATTCGATTCCATTCGATTCCATTCCATTCCATTCCATTCCATTCCATTCCATTCCATTCCATTCCATTCCATTCTGTTCTACTCGGTTTGATTCCACTCCATTCCATTCCATTCCATTCCATTCTATTCCATTCCATTCCATTCGATTCCATTCTACTCGTATTGATTGAATTCCATTCCAATCCATTCCAGTCCATTCCAATCCATTCCATTCTACTCGGGTTGATTCCATTCCATTCCATTCCATTCCATTCCATTCCATTCCATTCCATTCCATTCCATTCCATTCCATTCCATTCCATTCCATTCCATTCCATTGCGTTCCATTCGATTCGATTCCATTCCATTCCATTCCATTCCATTCCAATCCATTCCATTCTACTTGGGTTGATTCCATTCCATTCCATTCCATTCCATTCCATTCCATTCGATCCCATTCGATTCGATTCCATTCCATTCCATTCCATTCCATTCCATTCCATTCCATTCCATTCCATTCTGTTCTACTCGGTTTGATTCCACTCCATTCCATTCCATTCCATTCCATTCTATTCCATTCCATTCCATTCCATTCCATTCCATTCCATTCCGTTCTACTCGGGTTGATTCCACTCCATTCCATTCCATTCCATTCCATAACATTCCATTCGATTCCATTCGATTCCATTCCATTCCATTCCATTCCATTCCATTCCATTCCATTCCATTCCATTCCATTCCATTCCATTCCGTTCTAGTCGGGTTGATTCCATTCTATTCCATTCCATTCCATTCCATTGCATTCCATTCGATTCCATTCCATTCCATTCCATTCAATTCCATTCCATTCTACTCCATTGAATTCCATTCCATTCCATTCAATTCCATTCCTTTCCATCCCTTTCCATTCCATTTAGTTCTACTCGGGTTCATTCCATTCCATTCCATTCCATTCCATTCCATTCCATTCCATTCCATTCAATTCCATTCCATTCCGTTACTTTCCATTCCATTCCATTCCAATCCATTCCATTCTACTCGGGTTGACTCCATTCCATTCCATTCCTTTCCATTCCATTATATTCCATTCTATTCCATTCGATTCCGTTCGATTCGATTCCATTCCATTCCATTGCATTCCATTCCATTCCATTCCATTCCATTCCGTTCTACTCGGGTTGATTCCATTCCATTCCTTTCCATTCCATTCCATTCCATTCCATTCCATTCCATTCCATTCCATTCCCTTCCATTCCATTCCATTCCAATCCATTCCATTCTACTCGGGTTGATTCCATTCCATTCCATTGCACTCAACTCCATTCGATTCCATTCGATTCCACTCCATTCCATTCCGTTCCATTCCATTCCATTCCATTCCATTCTATTCCATTGAATTCCATTCCATTCCATTCCATTCCAATCCATTCCATTCCATTCCATTCCATTCCATTCCATTCCGTTCTACTCGGGTTGATTCCATTCCATTACATTCCATTACATTCCATTCCATTCCATTCCATTCCATTCCATTCCATTGCATTCCATTCGATTCCATTCGATTCCATTCAATTCCATTCCATTCCATTCCAATCCATTCCATTCTACTCGGGTTGATTCCACTCCATTCCATTCCATTCCATTCCATTCCAATCCATTCCATTCCATTCCATTCCATTCCATTCCATTCCATTCCATTCCATTCCATTCGATTCCATTCCATTCCATTCCATTCCATTCCATTCCATTCCATTCCAATCTATTCCATTCGATTCCATTCCATTCCATTCCATTCCATTCCATTCCATTCCATTCCAATCCATTCCATTCTACTCGTGTTGATTCCATTCCATTCCATTCCATTCCATTCCATTCCATTCCATTCCATTCCATTCCATTCCATTCCATTCCATTCCATTCCATTCCATTCCGTTCTACTCGGGTTGATTCCATTCTATTCCATTCCATTCCATTCGATTCCATTCGATTCCATTCGATTCCATTCGATTCCATTCCATTCCATTCCATTCCATTCCATTCGATTCTATTCCATTCCATTCCATTCCATTCCATTCCATTCCATTCAAATCCATTCCCTTCCATTCTATTCGGGTTGATTCCATTCCGTTCCATTCCATTCCATTCCATTCCATTCCATTCCATTCCATTCCATTGCATTCCATTCGATTCCATTCGATTCCATTCCATTCCATTCCATTCCATTCCATTCCATTCCATTCTATTCCATTCCATTCCATTCCATTCCATTCCATTCCATTCCATTCCATTCCGTTCCACTCGGGTTGATTCCATTCTATTCCATTCCATTCCATTCGATTCCATTCGATATCATTCGATTCCATTCCATTCCATTTCATTCCATTCCATTCCATTCCATTCTGTTCCATTCCATTCCATTCCATTCCATTCTATTCCATTCCATTCCATTCCGTTCTACTCGGGTTGATTCCATTCCATTCCATTTCATTCCATTCCATTCCATTCCATTCCATTCGATTCCATTCGATTCCATTCCATTCCATTCCATTCCAATCCATTCCATTCTACTCGGGTTGATTCCATTCCATTCCATTCCATTCCATTCCATTCCATTCCATTCCATTCCATTCCACTCGATTCCATTCCATTCCATTCCATTCCATTCCAATCCATTCCATTCTACTCGGGTGGATTCCATTCCATTCCATTCCTTTCCATTCCATTCCATTCCATTCCATTCCATTCCATTCCATTCGGTTCCATTCCATTCCATTCCATTCCATTCCATTCCATTCCATTCCATTCCATTCCGTTCTAATCGGGTTGATTCCATTCTATTCCATTCCATTCCATTCCATTCCATTCCATTCCATTCCATTCCATTCTATTCCATTGCATTCTACTCCATTGAATTCCATTCCATTCCATTCTATTCCATTCCATTCCATTCCTTTCCATTCCATTTAGTTCTACTCGGGTTGATTCCATTCCATTCCATTCCATTCCATTCCATTCCATTCCTTTCTATTCCATTCCATTCCATTCCATTCCATTCCATTCCATTCCATTCCATTCCATTCAATTCCATTCCATTCCATTCGATTCCATTCGATTCCATTCCATTCCATTCCATTCCATTCCATTCCATTCCATTCCAAACCATTCCTTTCTACTCGGGTTCCTCATTCCATTCCATTCCATTCCATTCCATTCCATTCCACTCGGGTTCTTTCCATTCCATTCCATTCCATTCCATTCCATTCCATTCCATTCCATTCCGTTATACTCAGGTTGATTTCCATTCCATTCCATTCCATTCCATTCCATTCCATTCCATTCCATTCCATTCCATTCGTCTCCATTCCATTCTGCTCGGGTTGATTCCATGCCGTTCCGTTCCGTTCCATTCCGTCCCATCCCGACGCGTCCCGTCCCGTTCCGTCCCCTCAAATTCCGATCCTTTCTTATCGGGTTGATTCCGTTCCATTCCGTTCCGTTCCTTTCCGTTCCATTCCATTCCGTTACACGCGGGTTGATTCAATTCCATTCTATTACATTGAATTCCATTCCATTCCACTCCATTCCATTCTACTCGGATTGATTGAATTCCATTCCAATCCATTCCAGTCCATTCCAATCCATTCCATTCTACTCGGGTTGATTCCATTCCATTCCATTCCATTCCATTCCATTCCATTCCATTCCATTCCATTCCATTCCATTGCGTTCCATTCGATTCAATTCCATTCCATTCCATTCCATTCCATTCCAATCCATTCCATTCTACTTGGGTTGATTCCATTCCATTCCATTCCATTCCATTCCATTCCATTCGATTCCATTCGATTCCATTCCATTCCATTCCATTCCATTCCATTCCATTCCATTCCATTCTGTTCTACTCGGTTTGATTCCACTCCATTCCATTCCATTCCATTCCATTCTATTCCATTCCATTCCATTCGATTCCATTCCATTCCATTTCATTTTATTCCATTCCATTCCATTCCATTCTATTCCATTGAATTCCATTCCATTCTATTCCATTCCATTCCATTCAGTTTCATTCCATTCCATTCCATTCCATTCCATTCCATTCCATTCGATTCCATTCCATTCCATTCCATTCCATTCCATTCCATTCCATTCCGTTCTACTCGGGTTAATTCCATTCTATTCCATTCCATTCCATTCCATTCCATTCCATTCCATTCCATTCCCTTCCATTCCATTCTATTCCATTGAATTCCATTCCATTCCATTCCATTCCATTCCATTCCATTCCATTCCATTCCATTCCATTCCATTCCATTCCATTCCGTTCTACTCTGATTGACTCCATTCCATTCCATTCCATTCCATTCCATTCCATTCCATTCCATTCCATTCCATTCCATTCCATTCCATTTCATTCCATTCCATTCCATTCCAATACATTCCATTCTACTCTGGTTGATTCCATTCCATTCCATTCCATTCCATTCCATTCCATTCCATTCCATTCCATTCCATTCCATTCCATTCCATTCCGTTCTACTCGGGTTGATTCCATTCCATTCCATTTCATTCCATTCCATTCCATTCCATTCCATTCCATTCCATTCCATTCGATTCCATTCCATTCCATTCCATTCCAATCCATTCCATTCTACTCGGGTTGATTCCATTCCATTCCATTCCATTCCATTCCATTCCATTCCATTCCATTCCATTCCATTCCATTCCATTCCATTCCATTCCATTCCATACCATTCCATTCGATTCCATTCCATTCCATTCCATTCCATTCCATTCCATTCCATTCCATTCCGTTCTAGTCGGGTTGATTCCATTCTATTCCATTCCATTCCATTCCATTCCATTCCATTCCATTCCATTCCATTCCATTCCATTCCATTCTATTCCATTCCATTCTACTCCATTGAATTCCATTCCATTCAATTCAATTCCATTCCATTCCATCCCTTTCCATTCCATTTAGTTCTACTCTGGTTGATTCCATTCCATTCCATTCCATTCCATGCCATTCCATTCCATTCAATTCCATTCCATTCCGTTACTTTCCATTCCATTCCATTCCAATCCATTCCATTCTACTCGGGTTGACTCCATTCCATTCCATTCCTTTCCATTCCATTATATTCCATTCTATTCCATTCGATTCCGTTCGATTCCATTCCATTCCATTCCATTCCATTCCGTTCCATTCCATTGCATTCCATTCCATTCCATTCCATTCCATTCCGTTCCACTCGGGTTGATTCCATTCCATTCCTTTCCATTCCATTCCATTCAATTCCATTCCATTCCATTCCATTCCATTCCATTCCATTCCATTCCATTCCCTTCCATTCCATTCCATTCCAATCCATTCCATTCTACTCGGGTTGATTCCATTCCATTCCATTGCATTCGACTCCATTCGATTCCATTCGATTCCATTCCATTCCATTCCGTTCCATTCCATTCCATTCCATTCCATTCTATTCCATTGAATTCCATTCCATTCCATTCCATTCCATTCCCTTACATTCCATTCCATTCCATTCCATTCCATTCCATTCCATTCCATTCCATTCCATTCCATTCCATTCCGTTCTACACGGGTTGATTCCATTCCATTCCATTCCATTCCATTCCATTCCATTCCATTCCATTCCATTCCAATCTATTCCATTCTATTCAATTCGATTCCATTCGATTCCATTCAATTCCATTCAATTCCATTCCATTCCATTCCAATCCATTCCATTCTACTCGGGTTGATTCCATTCCATTCCATTCCATTCCATTCCATTCCATTCCATTCCATTCCATTCCATTCCATTCCATTCCATTCCATTGCGTTCCATTCGATTCGATTCCATTCCATTCCATTCCATTCCATTCCAATCCATTCCATTCTACTTTGGTTGATTCCATTCCATTCCATTCCATTCCATTCGATTCCATTCAATTCCATTCCATTCCATTCCATTCCATTCCATTCCATTCCATTCCATTCCGTTCCATTCCACTCGATTCCATTCCATTCCATTCCATTCCATTCCAATCCATTCCATTCTACTCGGGTGGATTCCATTCCATTCCATTCCTTTCCATTCCATTCCATTCCATTCCATTACATTCCATTCGGTTCCATTCCATTCCATTCCATTCCATTCCATTCCATTCCATTCCATTCCGTTCTAATCGGGTTGATTCCATTCTATTCCATTCCATTCCATTCCATTCCATTCCATTCCATTCCATTCCATTCCATTCCATTCTATTCCATTCCATTCTACTCCATTGAATTCCATTCCATTCCATTCTATTCCATTCCATTCCATTCCTTTCCATTCCATTTAGTTCTACTCGGGTTGATTCCATTCCATTCCATTCCATTCCTTTCCATTCCATTCCAATCCATTCCATTCCATTACTTTCCATTCCATTCCATTCCAATCCATTCCATTCTACTCGGGTTGACTCCATTCCATTCCATTACATTACATTACATTCCATTATATTCCATTCCATTCCATTCGATTCCGTTCGATTCCACTCCATTCCATTCCATTCCATTCCATTCCATTCCATTCCATTCCATTCCATTCCATTCCATTCGATTCCTTTCCATTCCATTCCATTCCATTCCATTCCATTCCATTCCAATCCATTCCATTCTACTCGGGTTGATTCAATTCCATTCCATTCCATTCCATTCCATTCCATTCCTTTCCATTCCATTCCTTTCGATTCCATTCCATTCCATTCCATTCCATTCCATTCCATTCCATTCCATTCCATTCCGTTCTACTCGGGTTGATTCCACTCCATTCCATTCCATTCCATTCCATTCCATTCCAATCCATTCCATTCCATTCCTTTCCATTCCAACCCATTCCGTTCTACTCGGGTTGATTCCATTCCATTCCATTGAATTCCATTCCATTCCATTCCATTCCATTCCATTCCATTCCATTCGATTCCATTCCATTCCATTCCATTCCAAACCATTCCATTCTACTCGGGTTCATCATTCCATTCCATTCCATTCCATTCCATTCCATTCCACTCGGGTTCATTCCATTCCATTCCATTCCATTCCATTCCATTCCACTCGGGTGCATTCCATTCCATTCCATTCCATTCCATTCCATTCCATTCCATTCCATTCCGTTCTGCTCAGGTTGATTTCCATTCCATTCCATTCCATTCCATTCCATTCCATTCGATTCCATTCCATTCCATTCCATTCCATTCCATTCCATTCCATTCCATTCCATTCCATTCCATTCCATTCCATTCCATTCCATTCCATTCCATTCCATTCCATTCCGTTCTACTCGGCTTGAATCCATTGAGTTCCGTTCCGTTCCGTTCTGTCCCGACACGTCCCGTCCCGTCCCGTCCCGTCCCATGCCGTTTTACTCGGGTTGTTTCCTTTCCATTCCGTTCCGCTCGTTTCCGTTACGTTCCATTCCGTTCCACGCGGGTTGGTTCAATTCCATTCTATTCTATTCTATTCCTTTCCCTTCCATTCCATTCCATTCCATTCCATTCTACTCGGGTTGATTCCATGCCACTCCGTTCCGTTCCATTCCGTCGCATCCCGACCCGTCCCATCCCATCCCGTCCCGTCCCATCCCGTTCCGTTCCACATGGGTTGATTCAATTCCTTTCGGTTACATTGAATTCCATTCCATTCCATTCTACTCGGATTGATTCCATTCCATTCCATTCCATTCCATTCCATTCCATTCCATTGCGTTCCATTCGATTCGATTCGATTCCATTCCATTCCATTCCATTCCAATCCATTCCATTCTACTTGGGTTGATTCCATTCCATTCCATTCCATTCCATTCGATTCCATTCCATTCCATTCCATTCCATTCCATTCCATTCCATTCCATTCCATTCCATTCCATTCGATTCCATTCTGTTCTACTCGGGTTGATTCCACTCCATTCCATTCCATTCCATTCCAATCTATTCCATTCCATTCCATTCGATTCCATTCTATTCCATTCGATTCCATTCCATTCCATTTCATTTTATTCCATTCCATTCCATTCCATTCTATTCCATTGAATTCCATTCCATTCCATTCCATTCCATTCCATTCCATTCCATTCCATTCCATTCCATTCCATTCCATTCCGTTCTACTCGGGTTGATTCCACTCCATTCCATTCCATTCCATTCCATTCCATTCCATTCCATTCCACTCGGGTTGATCATTCCATTGCATTCCATTCCATTCCATTCCATTCCATTCCATTCCATTCCGTTCCATTCCATTCCATTCCACTAGGGCTCATTCCATTCCATTCCATTCAATTCCATTCCATTCCATTCCATTCCATTCCATTCCATTCCATTCCATTCCATTCCATTCCGTTCTACTCGGTTTGATTTCCATTCCATTCCATTCCATTCCATTCCATTCCATTCCATTCCATTCCATTCCATTCCATTCCATTCCTTTCCATTTACTCCATTCCGTTCTACTCGGGTTGATTCCATTGAGTTTGGTTCCGTTCCGTTCCGTCCCGTCCCGTCCCGTCCCGTCCCGTCCCGTGCCGTTTTACTCGGTTTGATTCCTTTCCATTCCGTTCCGCTCGTTTCCGTTGCGTTCCATTCCGTTCCACGCGGGTTGGTTCAATTCCATTCTATTCTATTCTATTCCTTTCCATTCCATTCCATTCCATTCCATTCCATTCCATTCTACTCGGGTTGATTCCATGCCATTCCGTTCCGTTCCATTCCGTCCCATCCCAACCCGTCCCATCACGTCCCGTCCCGTCCCATCCCGTTCCTTTCCACATGGGTTGATTCAATTCCTTTCGGTTACATTGAATTCCATTCCATTCCATTCTACTCGGATTGATTCCATTCCATTCCATTCAATTCCATTCCATTCCATTCCATTCCATTCCATTCCATTCCATTCCATTCCATTCCATTCCATTCCTTTCCATTCCAATCCATTCCATTCTACTCGGGTTGATTCCATTCTATTCCATTCCATTCCATTCCATTCCATTCCATTCCATTTCATTCCATTCCATTCCATTCCATTCCATTCCATTCCATTCCATTCCATTCCATTCCATTCCATTCCATTCCGTTCTACTCGGGTTGATTCCATTCTATTCCATTCCATTCCGTTCGATTCCATTTGATTCCATTCGATTCCATTCCATTCCATTCCATTCCCTTCCATTCCATTCTATTCCATTGAATTCCATTCCATTCCATTCCATTCCATTCCATTCCGTTCTACTCTGATTGATTCCATTAAATTCCATTCCATTCCATTCCATTCCATTCCATTCCATTCCATTCCATTCCATTCCATTCCATTCCATTCCAATACATTCCATTCTATTCTGGTTGATTCCATTCCATTCCATTCCATTCCATTCCATTCTTCTCCATTCGATTCCATTCGATTCCATTCCATTCCATTCCATGGAATTCCATTCCATTCCACTCCATTCCATTCCATTCCATTCCATTCCATTCCATTCCATTCCGTTCTACTCGGGTTGATTCCATTCCATTCCATTCCATTCCATTCCATTCCATTCCATTCCTTTCCATTCCACTCCATTCCATTCGATTCCATTCGATTCCATTCCATTCCATTCCATTCCATTCCAATCCATTCCATTCTACTCGGGTTGATTCCATTCCATTCCATTCCATTCCATTCCATTCCATTCCATTCCATTCCATTCCATTCCATAGCATTCCATTCGATTCCATTAGATTCCATTCCATTCAATTCCATTCCATTCCATTCCATTCCATTCCATTCCGTTCCGTTCCACTCGGGTTGATTCCATTCTATTCCATTCCATTCCATTCGATTCCATTCGATATCATTCGATTCCCTTCCATCCCATTCCATTCCATTCCATTGCATTCCGTTCTACTCGGGTTGATTCCATTCCATTCCATTTCATTCCATTCCATTCCATTCCATTTCTTTCGATTCCATTCTTTTCCATTCCATTCCATTCCATTCCAATCCATTCCATTCTACTCGGGTTGATTCCATTCCATTCCATTCCATTCCATTCCATTCCATTCCATTCCATTCCATTCCATTCCACTCGATTCCATTCCATTCCTTTCCATTCCATTCCAATCAATTCCATTCTACTCGGGTGGATTCCATTCCATTCCATTCCATTCCATTCCATTCCATTCCATTCCATTCCATTCCATTCCATTCCATTCCATTCCATTCCATTCCATTCCATTCCATTCCGTTCTAGTCGGGTTCATTCCATTCCATTCCATTCCATTCCATTCCATTCCATTCCATTCCATTCCATTCCATTCCATTCCATTCTATTCCATTCCATTCTACTCCATTGAATTCCATTCCATTCCATTCAATTCCATTCCATTCCATTCCTTTCCATTCCATTTAGTTCTACTCGGGTTGATTCCATTCCATTCCATTCCATTCCATTCCATTCCATTCCATTCCATTCCACTAAATCCATTCCATTCCATTCCAATCCATTCCATTCTACTCGGGTTGACTCCATTCCATTCCATTCCATTCCATTCCATTCCATTCCATTCCATTATATTCCATTCTATTCCATTCGATTCAGTTCGATTCCATTCCATTCCATTCCATTCCATTCCATTCCATTCCATTCCATTCCATTCCATTCCATTCCATTCCATTTACTCCATTCCGTTCTACTCGGGTTGTTTCCATTGAGTTTGGTTCCGTCCCGTCCCGTCCCGTCCCGTCCCGTCCCGTGCCGTTTTACTCAGGTTGATTCCTTTCCATTCCATTCCGCTCATTTCCTTTACGTTCCATTCCGTTCCACGCGGGTTGGTTCAATTCCATTCTATTCTATTCTATTCCTTTCCCTTCCATTCCATTCCATTCCATTCTACTCGGGTTGATTCCATGCCATTCCGTTCCGTTCCATTCCGTCCCATCCCGATCCGTCCCATCCCGTCCCGTCCCGTCCCATCCCGTTCCATTCCACATGGGTTGATTCAATTCCTTTCGGTTAGATTGAACTCCATTCCATTCCATTCTACTCGGATTGACTCCACTCCATTCCATTCCATTCCATTCCATTCCATTCCATTCCATTCCATTCCATTCCAATCCATTCCATTCTACTCGGGTTGATTCCATTCTATTCCATTCCATTCCATTCCATTCCATTCCATTCCATTCCATTCCATTCCATTCGATTCCATTCCATTCCATTCCATTCCATTCCATTCCATTCCATTCCATTCCATTCCATTCCATTCCATTCCATTCCATTCCATTCCATTCCATTCCATTCCATTCCATTCCATTCCATTCCATTCCATTCCGTTCTACTCGGGTTGATTCCATTCTATTCCATTCCATTCCTTTCGATTCCATTTGATTCCACTCGATTTCATTCCATTCCATTCCATTCCCTTCCATTCCATTCTATTCCATTGAATTCCATTCCATTCCATTCCATTCCATTCCATTCCGTTCTACTCTGATTGATTCCATTCCATTCCATTCCATTCCATTCCATTCCATTCCATTCCATTCCATTCCATTCCATTCCATTCCATTCCATTCCATTCCAATACATTCCATTCTACTCTGGTTGATTCCATTCCATTCCAATCCATTCCATTCCATTCGTCTCCATTCGATTCCATTCCATTCCATTCCATTCTATTCCATTGAATTCCATTCCATTCCATTCCATTCCATTCCATTCCATTCCATTCCATTCCATTCCACTCCATTCCATTCGATTCCATTCCGTTCCATTCCATTCCATTCCATTCCATTCCATTCCATTCCATTCCATTCCATTCCATTCCGTTCTACTCGGGTTGATTCCATTCTATTCCATTCCATTCCGTTCGATTCCATTTGATTCCATTCGATTCCATTCCATTCCATTCCATTCCCTTCCATTCCATTCTATTCCATTGAATTCCATTCCATTCCATTCCATTCCATTCCATTCCATTCCATTCCATTCCGTTCTACTCTGATTGATTCCATTCCATTCCATTCCATTCCTTTCCATTCCATTCCATTCCATTCCATTCCATTCCATTCCATTCCATTCCAATACATTCCATTCTACTCTGGTTGATTCCATTCCATTCCATTCCATTCCATTCCATTCGTCTCCATTCGATTCCATTCCATTCCATTCCATTCTA
Organism: Gorilla gorilla gorilla; assembly: GCF_029281585.2. Taxonomy (NCBI): domain Eukaryota; kingdom Metazoa; phylum Chordata; class Mammalia; order Primates; family Hominidae; genus Gorilla; species Gorilla gorilla. Next base: position 4,128,849 of record NC_073241.2, read on the forward strand.
TTCCATTGAATTCCATTGAATTCCATTCCATTCCATTCCATTCCATTCCATTCCATTCCATTCCATTCCATTCCATTCCATTCCATTCCATTCCATTCCGTTCTACTCGGGTTGATTCCACTCCATTCCATTTCATTCCATTCCATTCCATTCCATTCCATTCGTCTCCATTCGATTCCATTCGATTCCATTCCATTCTATTCCATTGAATTCCATTCCATTCCATTCCATTCCATTCCATTCCATTCCATTCCATTCCATTCCGTTCTACTCGGGTTGATTCCATTCCATTCCATTCCATTCCATTCCATTCCATTCCATTCCATTCCATTCCATTCGATTCCATTCCATTCCATTCCATTCCATTCCATTCCATTCCATTCCATTCCGTTCTAGTCGGGTTCATTCCATTCCATTCCATTCCATTCGATTCCGTTCGATTCCATTCCATTCCATTCCATTCCATTCCATTCCATTCGATTCCATTCCATTCCATTCCATTCCATTCCATTCCATTCCATTCCAATCCATTCCATTCTACTCGGGTTGATTCCATTCCATTTCATTCCATTCCAATCCATTCCATTCCATTCCATTCCATTCCATTCCATTCCATTCCATTCCATTCCAATCCATTCCATTCCATTCCATTCCATTCCATTCCATTCCATTCCATTCCATTCCATTCCATTACATTCCATTCCTTTCTATTCCATTCCATTCCATTCCATTCCATTCCATTCCATTCCATTCCATTCCATTCCATTCCATTCCGTTCTACTCGGGTTGATTCCACTCCATTCCATTCCCTTCCATTCCATTCCATTCCATTCCATTCCATTCCATTCCATTCCATTCCTTTCCATTCCAACCCATTCCTTTCTACTCGGGTTGATTCCATTCCATTCCATTCCATTCCATTCCATTCCATTCCATTCCATTCCATTCCATTCCATTCCATTCGATTCCATTCCATTCCATTTCATTCCAAACCGTTCCATTCTACTCGGGTTCATCATTCCATTCCATTCCATTCCACTCGGGTTCATTCCATTCCATTCCATTCCATTCCATTCCATTCCATTCCATTCCGTTCTACTCAGGTTGATTTCCATTCCATTCCATTCCATTGCATTCCATTCCATTCCATTCCATTACTTTCCATTCCATTCCATTCTATTCCATTCCGTTCTACTCGGCTTGAATCCATTGAGTTCCGTTCCGTTCCGTTCCGTCCCGACACGTCCCGTCCCGTCCCGTCCCGTCCCGTCCCGTCCCGCCCCGTCCCGTCCCGTGCCGTTGTACTCGGGTTGATTCCATTCCACTCCGTTCCGTTCCTTTCCGTTCCCTTCAATTCAGTTCCACGCGGGTTGATTCAATTCCATTCTATTCTATTCCATTCCATTCCATTCCATTCCATTCCATTCCATTCCATTCCATTTTACTCGGGTTGATTCCATGCCGTTCCGTTCCATTCTGTCCCATCCCGACGCGTCCCGTCCCGTCCCGTCCCATTCCGTTCCGTTCTGATCGGGTTGATTCCGTTCCATTCCCTTCCGTTCCTTTCCGTTCCATTCCATTCCGTTACACGCGTGTTGATTCAATTCCATTCTATTACATTGAATTCCATTCCATTCCATTCCATTCCATTCCATTCTACTCGGATTGATTGCATTCCATTCCATTCCATTCCAGTCCATTCCAATCCACTCCATTCTACTCGGGTTGATTCCATTCCATTCCATTCCATTCCATTCCATTCCATTCCATTCCATTCCATTCCATTCCATTCCATTGTGTTCCATTCGATTCGATTCCATTCCATTCCATTCCATTCCATTCCAATCCATTCCATTCTACTTGGGTTCATTCCATTCCATTCCATTCCATTCCATTCGATTCCATTCGATCCCATTCCATTCCATTCCATACCATTCCATTCCATTTTGTTCTACTCGGGTTGATTCCACTCCATTCCATTCCATTCCATTCCATTCTATTCCATTCCATTCCATTCGATTCCATTCTATTCCATTCGATTCCATTCCATTCCATTTCATTTTATTCCATTCCATTCCATTCCATTCTATTCCATTGAATTCCATTCCATTCCATTCCATTCCATTCCATTCCATTCCATTCCATTCCATTCCATTCCGTTCTACTCGGGTTGATTCCACTCCATTCCATTCCATTCCATTCCATTCCATTCCATTCCATTCCATTCCATTCCACTCGGGTTGAGCATTCCATTCGATTCCATTCCATTCCATTCCATTCCATTCCATTCCATTCCATTCCATTCCATTCTACTCGGGTTCATTCCATTCCATTCCATTCCATTCCATTCCTTTCCATTCCATTCCAATCCATTCCATTCTACTCGGGTTGATTCCATTCCATTCCATTCCATTCCATTCCATTCCATTCCATTCCATTCCATTCCATTCAGTTTCATTCCATTACATTCCATTCCATTCCATTCCATTCCATTCCATTCCATTCGATTTCATTCCATTCCATTCCATTCCGTTCTACTCGGGTTGATTCCATTCTATTCCATTCCATTCCGTTCGATTCCATTCGATTCCATTCGATTCCATTCCATTCCATTCCATTCCCTTCCATTCCATTCTATTCCATTGAATTCCATTCCATGGCATTCTATTCCATTCCATTCCATTCCATTCCATTCCATTCCATTCCGTTCTACTCTGATTGACTCCATTCCATTCCATTCGTTTCCATTCCATTCCATTCCATTCCATTCCATTCCAATACATTCCATTCTACTCTGGTTGATTCCATTCCATTCCATTCCATTCCATGCCATTCCATTCCATTCCATTCGTCTCCATTCGATTCCATTCGATTCCATTCCATTCTATTCCATTGAATTCCATTCCATTGCATTCCATTCCATTCCATTCTATTCCATTCCATTCCATTCCATTCCGTTCTACTCGGGTTGATTCCATTCCACTCCATTCCATTCGATTCCATTCGATTCCATTCCATTCCATTCCACTCCATTCCTATCCATTCCATTCTACTCGGGTTGATTCCATTCCATTCCATTCCATTCCATTCCATTCCATTCCATTCCATTCCATTCCATTGAATTCCATTCGATTCCATTCGATTCCATTCCATTCGATTCCATTCGATATCATTCGATTCCATTCCATCCCATTCCATTCCATTCCATTCCATTCCGTTCTACTCGGGTTGATTCCATTCCATTCCATTTCATTCCATTCCATTCCATTCCATTCCATTCGATTCCATTCGATTCCATTCCATTCCATTCCATTCCAATCCATTCCATTCTACTCGGGTTGATTCCATTCCATTCCATTCGATTCCATTCCATTCCATTTCATTCCAAACCGTTCCATTCTACTCGGGTTCATCATTCCATTCCATTCCATTCCACTCGGGTTCATTCCATTCCATTCCATTCCATTCCATTCCATTCCATTCCATTCCGTTCTACTCAGGTTGATTTCCATTCCATTCCATTCCATTGCATTCCATTCCATTCCATTCCATTACTTTCCATTCCATTCCATTCTATTCCATTCCGTTCTACTCGGCTTGAATCCATTGAGTTCCGTTCCGTTCCGTTCCGTCCCGACACGTCCCGTCCCGTCCCGTCCCGTCCCGTCCCGTCCCGCCCCGTCCCGTCCCGTGCCGTTGTACTCGGGTTGATTCCATTCCACTCCGTTCCGTTCCTTTCCGTTCCCTTCAATTCAGTTCCACGCGGGTTGATTCAATTCCATTCTATTCTATTCCATTCCATTCCATTCCATTCCATTCCATTCCATTCCATTCCATTTTACTCGGGTTGATTCCATGCCGTTCCGTTCCATTCTGTCCCATCCCGACGCGTCCCGTCCCGTCCCGTCCCATTCCGTTCCGTTCTGATCGGGTTGATTCCGTTCCATTCCCTTCCGTTCCTTTCCGTTCCATTCCATTCCGTTACACGCGGGTTGATTCAATTCCATTCTATTACATTGAATTCCATTCCATTCCATTCCATTCCATTCCATTCTACTCGGATTGATTGCATTCCATTCCATTCCATTCCAGTCCATTCCAATCCACTCCATTCTACTCGGGTTGATTCCATTCCATTCCATTCCATTCCATTCCATTCCATTCCATTCCATTCCATTCCATTCCATTGTGTTCCATTCGATTCGATTCCATTCCATTCCATTCCATTCCATTCCAATCCATTCCATTCTACTTGGGTTCATTCCATTCCATTCCATTCCATTCCATTCGATTCCATTCGATCCCATTCCATTCCATTCCATACCATTCCATTCCATTTTGTTCTACTCGGGTTGATTCCACTCCATTCCATTCCATTCCATTCCATTCTATTCCATTCCATTCCATTCGATTCCATTCTATTCCATTCGATTCCATTCCATTCCATTTCATTTTATTCCATTCCATTCCATTCCATTCTATTCCATTGAATTCCATTCCATTCCATTCCATTCCATTCCATTCCATTCCATTCCATTCCATTCCATTCCGTTCTACTCGGGTTGATTCCACTCCATTCCATTCCATTCCATTCCATTCCATTCCATTCCATTCCATTCCATTCCACTCGGGTTGAGCATTCCATTCGATTCCATTCCATTCCATTCCATTCCATTCCATTCCATTCCATTCCATTCCATTCTACTCGGGTTCATTCCATTCCATTCCATTCCATTCCATTCCATTCCATTCCATTCCATTCCATTCCATTCCATTCCGTTCTACTCGGGTTGATTTCCATTCCATTCCATTCCATTCCATTCCACTCCATTCCATTCCATTCCATTCCATTCCATTCCGTTCCATTCCATTCCTTTCCATTTATTCCATTCCGTTCTACTCGGGTTGATTCCATTGAGTTTGGTTCCGTTCCGTTCCGTCCAGTCCCGTCCCGTCCCGTCCCGTTCCGTTTTACTCGGGTTGATTCCTTTGCATTCCGTTCCGCTCGTTTCCATTCCGTTCCATTCCGTTCCACGCGGGTTGGTTCAATTCCATTCTATTCTATTCTATTCCTTTCCATTCCATTCCATTCTACTCGGGTTGATTATATGCCGTTCCATTCCGTTCCATTCCGTCCCATTCCGACCCGTCCCATCCCGTCCCGTCCCGTCCCATCCCGTTCCGTTCCACATGGGTTGATTCAATTCCTTTCGGTTACATTGAATTACATTCCATTCCATTCTACTCGGATTGATTCCATTCCATTCCATTCCATTCCATTCCTTTCCATTCCATTCCAATCCATTCCATTCTACTCGGGTTGATTCCATTCCATTCCATTCCATTCCATTCCATTCCATTCCATTCCATTCCATTCCATTCCATTGAATTCCATTCGATTCCATTCGATTCCATTCCATTCGATTCCATTCGATATCATTCGATTCCATTCCATCCCATTCCATTCCATTCCATTCCATTCCGTTCTACTCGGGTTGATTCCATTCCATTCCATTTCATTCCATTCCATTCCATTCCATTCCATTCGATTCCATTCGATTCCATTCCATTCCATTCCATTCCAATCCATTCCATTCTACTCGGGTTGATTCCATTCCATTCCATTCCATTCCATTCCATTCCATTCCATTCCATTCCACTCGATTCCATTCCATTCTTTCCATTCCATTCCAATCCATTCCATTCTACTTGGGTGGATTCCATTCCATTCCATTCCATTCCATTCCATTCCATTCCATTCCATTCCATTCCATTCCATTTGATTCCATTCCATTCCATTCCATTCCATTCCATTTCATTCCATTCCTTTCCATTCCATTCCGTTCTAGTCGGGTTGATTCCATTCTATTCCATTCCATTCCATTCCATTCCATTCCATTCCATTTTATTCCATTCCATTCTACTCCATTGAATTCCATTCCATTCCATTCTATTCCATTCCATTCCATTCCTTTCCATTCCATTTAGTTCTACTCTGGTTGATTCCATTCCATTCCATTCCATTCCATTCCATTCCATTCCATTCCATTCCATTCCATTCCATTCCATTACTTTCCATTCCATTCCATTCCAATCCATTCCATTCTACTCGGGTTGACTCCATTCCATTCCATTCCATTCCATTATATTCCATTCCATTCCATTCGATTCCGTTCGATTCCTTTCCATTCCATTCCATTCCATTCGATTCCATTCCATTCCATTCCATTCGATTCCATTCCATTCCATTCCATTCCATTCCATTCCATTCCAATCCATTCCATTCTCCACGGGTTGATTACATTCCATTCCATTCCATTCCATTCCATTCCATTCCATTCCATTCGATTCCATTCCATTCCTTTCGATTCCATTCCATTCCATTAAATTCCATTCCATTCCATTCCATTCCATTCCATTCCATTCCATTCCATTCCATTCCATTCCATTCCATTCCGTTCTACTCGGGTTGATTCCACTCCATTCCATTCCATTCCATTCCATTCCATTCCATTCCATTCCATTCCATTCCATTCCATTCCATTCCATTCTATTCCATTCCACTCTACTCCATTGAATTCCATTCCATTCCATTCAATTCCATTCCATTCCATTCCTTTCCATTCCATTTAGTTCTACTCGGGTTGATTCCATTCCATTCCATTCCATTCCATTCCATTCCATTCCATTCCATTACTTTCCATTCCATTCCATTCCAATCCATTCCATTCTACTCGGGTTGACTCCATTCCATTCCATTCCATTCCATTATATTGCATTCTATTCCATTCGATTCCGTTTGATTCCATTCCATTCCATTCCATTCCATTCCATTCGATTCCATTCCATTCCATTCGATTCCATTCCATTCCATTCCATTCCATTCCATTCCATTCCATTCCATTCCAATCCATTCCATTCTACTCGGGTTGATTCCATTCCATTCCATTCCATTCCATTCCATTCCATTCCATTCCATTCCTTTCTATTCCATTCCATTCCATTCCATTCCATTCCATTCCATTCCATTCCATTCCATTCCATTCAATTCCATTCCATTCCATTCGATTCCATTCGATTCCATTCCATTCCATTCCATTCCATTCCATTCCATTTCATTCCAAACCATTCCATTCTACACGGGTTCATCATTCCATTCCATTCCATTCCATTCCATTCCACTCGGGTTCTTTCCATTCCATTCCATTCCATTCCATTCCATTCCATTCCGTTCTACTCAGGTTGATTTCCATTCCATTCCATTCCATTCCATTCCATTCCATTCCATTCCATTCCATTCCATTCCACTCCATTCCATTCTGCTCGGGTTGATTCCATGCCGTTCCGTTCCGTTCCATTCCGTCCCATCCCGACGCGTCCCGTCCCGTTCCGTCCCGTCAAATTCCGTTCCTTTCTTATCGGGTTGATTCCGTTCCATTCCGTTCCGTTCCTTTCCGTTCCATTCCATTCCGTTACACGCGGGTTGATTCAATTCCATTCTATTACATTGAATTCCATTCCATACCATTCCATTCCATTCTACTCGGATTGATTGAATTCCATTCCATTCCATTCCAGTCCATTCCAATCCATTCCATTCTACTCGGGTTGATTCCATTCCATTCCATTCCATTCCATTCCATTCCATTCCATTCCATTCCATTCCATTCCATTCCATTGCGTTCCATTCGATTCGATTCCATTCCATTCCATTCCATTCCATTCCAATCCATTCCATTCTACTTGGGTTGATTCCATTCCATTCCATTCCATTCCATTCCATTCCATTCGATTCCATTCGATTCCATTCCATTCCATTCCATTCCATTCCATTCCATTCCATTCCATTCCATTCCATTCTGTTCTACTCGGGTTGATTCCACTCCATTCCATTCCATTCCATTCCATTCTATTCCATTCCATTCCATTCCATTCCATTCCATTCCATTTCATTTTATTCCATTCCATTCCATTCCATTCTATTCCATTGAATTCCATTCCATTCTATTCCATTCCATTCCATTCAGTTTCATTCCATTCCATTCCATTCCATTCCATTCCATTCCATTCCATTCCGTTTGATTCCATTCTATTCCATTCCATTCCATTCCATTCCGTTCTACTCGGGTTAATTCCATTCTATTCCATTCCATTCCATTCCATTCCATTCCATTCCATTCCATTCCATTCCATTCCATTCCATTCCCTTCCATTCCATTCTATTCCATTGAATTCCATTCCATTCCATTCCATTCCATTCCATTCCATTCCATTCCATTCCATTCCGTTCTACTCTGATTGACTCCATTCCATTCCATTCCATTCCATTCCATTCCATTCCATTCCATTCCATTCCATTCCATTCCATTCCATTCCATTTCATTCCATTCCATTCCATTCCAATACATTCCATTCTACTCTGGTTGATTCCATTCCATTCCATTCCATTCCATTCAATTCCATTCCATTCGTCTCCATTCGATTCCATTCGATTCCATTCCATTCTATTCCATTGAATTCCATTCAATTCCATTCCATTCCATTCCATTCCATTCCATTCCATTCCATTCCATTCCATTCCATTCCATTCCATTCCATTCTATTCCTTTCGATTCCATTCCATCCTATTAAATTCCATTCCATTCCATTCCATTCCATTCCATTCCATTCCATTCCATTCCATTCCATTCCGTTCTACTCGGGTTGATTCCACTCCATTGCATTCCATTCCATTCCATACCATTCCATTCGATTCCATTCCATTCCATTCCATTCCATTCCATTCCATTCCATTCCATTCCATTCCATTCCATTCCATTCCGTTCTAGTCGGGTTGATTCCATTCTATTCCATTCCATTCCATTCCATTCCATTCCATTCGATTCCATTCCATTCCATTCCATTCTATTCCATTCCATTCTACTCCATTGAATTCCATTCCATTCAATTCAATTCCATTCCATTCCATCCCTTTCCATTCCATTTAGTTCTACTCGGGTTGATTCCATTCCATTCCATTCCATTCCATTCCATTCCATTCCATTCCATTCAATTCCATTCCATTCCGTTACTTTCCATTCCATTCCATTCCAATCCATTCCATTCTACTCGGGTTGACTCCATTCCATTCCATTCCTTTCCATTCCATTATATTCCATTCTATTCCATTCGATTCCGTTCGATTCCATTCCATTCCATTCCATTCCATTCCATTCCATTCCATTGCATTCCATTCCATTCCATTCCATTCCATTCCGTTCTACTCGGGTTGATTCCATTCCATTCCTTTCCATTCCATTCCATTCCATTCCATTCCATTCCATTCCATTCCATTCCATTCCATTCCATTCCCTTCCATTCCATTCCATTCCAATCCATTCCATTCTACTCGGGTTGATTCCATTCCATTCCATTGCATTCGACTCCATTCGATTCCATTCGATTCCATTCCATTCCATTCCGTTCCATTCCATTCCATTCCATTCCATTCTATTCCATTGAATTCCATTCCATTCCATTCCATTCCATTCCATTCCATTACATTACATTACATTCCATTCCATTCCATTCCATTCAATTCCATTCCATTCCGTTCTACTCGGGTTGATTCCATTTCATTCCATTCCATTCCATTCCATTCCATTCCATTCCATTCCATTCCATTCCATTCCATTCCAATCTATTCCATTCTATTCAATTCGATTCCATTTGATTCCATTCAATTCCATTCAATTCCATTCCATTCCATTCCGTTCTACTCGGGTTGATTCCATTCCATTCCTTTCCATTCCATTCCGTTCCATTCCATTCCATTCCATTCCATTCCATTCCATTCCATTCCATTCCATTCCCTTCCATTCCATTCCATTCCAATCCATTCCATTCTACTCGGGTTGATTCCATTCCATTCCATTGCATTCGACTCCATTCGATTCCATTCGATTCCATTCCATTCCATTCCGTTCCATTCCATTCCATTCAATTCTTTCTATTCCATTGAATTCCATTCCATTCCATTCCATTCCATTCCATTCCATTCCATTCCATTCCATTCCATTCCATTCCATTCCATTCCACTCCATTCCATTCCATTCCATTCCATTCCATTCCGTTCCATTCCATTCCTTTCCATTTATTCCATTCCGTTCTACTCGGGTTGATTCCATTGAGTTTGGTTCCGTTCCGTTCCGTCCCGTCCCGTCCCGTCCCGTCCCGTTCCGTTTTACTCGGGTTGATTCCTTTGCATTCCGTTCCGCTCGTTTCCATTCCGTTCCATTCCGTTCCACGCGGGTTGGTTCAATTCCATTCTATTCTATTCTATTCCTTTCCATTCCATTCCATTCTACTCGGGTTGATTCCACTCCATTCCATTCCATTCCATTCCATTCCATTCCATTCCATTCCTTTCCATTCCAACCCATTCCGTTCTACTCGGGTTGATTCCATTCCATTCCATTGAATTCCATTCCATTCCATTCCATTCCATTCCATTCCATTCCATTCCATTCGATTCCATTCCATTCCATTCCATTCCAAACCATTCCATTCTACTCGGGTTCATCATTCCATTCCATTCCATTCCATTCCATTCCATTCCATTCCATTCCATTCCACTCCGGTGCATTCCATTCCATTCCATTCCATTCCATTCCATTCCATTCCATTCCATTCCGTTCTGCTCAGGTTGATTTCCATTCCATTCCATTCCATTCCATTCCATTCCATTCCATTCCATTCCATTCCATTCCGTTCTACTCGGCTTGAATCCATTGAGTTCCGTTCCGTTCCGTTCCGTCCCGACACGTCCCGTCCCGTCCCGTCCCGTCCCGTCCCGTGCCGTTTTACTCGGGTTGATTCCTTTCCATTCCGTTCCGCTCGTTTCCGTTACGTTCCATTCCGTTCCACGCGGGTTGGTTCAATTCCATTCTATTCTATTCTATTCCTTTCCCTTCCATTCCATTCCATTCCATTCCATTCTACTCGGGTTGATTCCATGCCATTCCGTTCCGCTCCATTCCGTTCCACGCGGGTTGGTTCAATTCCATTCTATTCTATTCTATTCCTTTCCCTTCCATTCCATTCCATTCCATTCCATTCTACTCGGGTTGATTCCATGCCATTCCGTTCCGTTCCATTCCGTCCCATCCCGACCCGTCCCATCCCGTCCCGTCCCGTCCCATCCCGTTCCGTTCCACATGGGTTGATTCAATTCCTTTCGGTTACATTGAATTCCATTCCATTCCATTCTACTCGGATTGATTCCATTCCATTCCATTCCATTCCATTCCATTCCATTCCATTCCATTCCATTGCGTTCCATTCGATTCGATTCCATTCCATTCCATTCCATTCCATTCCATTCCAATCCATTCCATTCTACTTGGGTTGATTCCATTCCATTCCATTCCATTCCATTCGATTCCATTCAATTCCATTCCATTCCATTCCATTCCATTCCATTCCATTCCATTCCATTCCATTCCATTCCATTCCACTCGATTCCATTCCATTCCATTCCATTCCATTCCAATCCATTCCATTCTACTCGGGTGGATTCCATTCCATTCCATTCCTTTCCATTCCATTCCATTCCATTCCATTACATTCCATTCGGTTCCATTCCATTCCATTCCATTCCATTCCATTCCATTCCATTCCATTCCATTCCATTCCGTTCTAATCGGGTTGATTCCATTCTATTCCATTCCATTCCATTCCATTCCATTCCATTCCATTCCATTCCATTCCATTCCATTCTATTCCATTACATTCTACTCCATTGAATTCCATTCCATTCCATTCTATTCCATTCCATTCCATTCCTTTCCATTCCATTTAGTTCTACTCGGGTTGATTCCATTCCATTCCATTCCATTCCTTTCCATTCCATTCCAATCCATTCCATTCCATTACTTTCCATTCCATTCCATTCCAATCCATTCCATTCTACACGGGTTGACTCCATTCCATTCCATTCCATTACATTACATTCCATTATATTCCATTCCATTCCATTCGATTCCGTTCGATTCCACTCCATTCCATTCCATTCCATTCCATTCCATTCGATTCCATTCCATTCCATTCGATTCCATTCCATTCCATTCCATTCCATTCCATTCCATTCCATTCCATTCCAATCCATTCCATTCTACTCGGGTTGATTCAATTCCATTCCATTCCATTCCATTCCATTCCATTCCATTCCATTCCATTCCTTTCCATTCCATTCCTTTCGATTCCATTCCATTCCATTCCATTCCATTCCATTCCATTCCATTCCATTCCATTCCATTCCATTCCATTCCGTTCTACTCGGGTTGATTGCACTCCATTCCATTCCATTCCATTCCATTCCATTCCATTCCATTCCATTCCATTCCATTCCATTCCTTTCCATTCCAACCCATTCCGTTCTACTCGGGTTGATTCCATTCCATTCCATTGAATTCCATTCCATTCCATTCCATTCCATTCCATTCCATTCCATTCCATTCGATTCCATTCCATTCCATTCCATTCCAAACCATTCCATTATACTCGGGTTCATCATTCCATTCCATTCCATTCCATTCCATTCCATTCCACTCGGGTTCATTCCATTCCATTCCATTCCATTCCATTCCATTCCATTCCATTCCATTCCACTCGGGTGCATTCCATTCCATTCCATTCCATTCCATTCCATTCCATTCCATTCCATTCCGTTCTGCTCAGGTTGATTTCCATTCCATTCCATTCCATTCCATTCCATTCCATTCCATTCCATTCCATTCCAATCCATTCCATTCCATTCCATTCCATTCCATTCCATTCCATTCCATTCCATTCTACTCGGATTGATTGCATTCCATTCCATTCCATTCCAGTCCATTCCAATCCACTCCATTCTACTCGGGTTGATTCCATTCCATTCCATTCCATTCCATTCCATTCCATTCCATTCCATTCCATTCCATTGCGTTCCATTCTATTCGATTCCATTCCATTCCATTCCATTCCATTCCAATCCATTCCATTCTACTTGGGTTCATTCCATTCCATTCCATTCCATTCCATTCGATTCCACTCGTTTCCATTCCATTCCATTCCATACCATTCCATTCCATTTTGTTCTACTCGGGTTGATTCCACTCCATTCCATTCCATTCCATTCCATTCCATTCTATTCCATTCCATTCCATTCGATTCCTTTCTATTCCATTCGATTCCATTCCATTCCATTTCATTTTATTCCATTCCATTCCATTCCATTCTATTCCATTGAATTCCATTCCATTCCATTCCATTCCATTCCATTCCATTCCATTCCATTCCATTCCATTCCGTTCTACTCGGGTTGATTCCACTCCATTCCATTCCATTCCATTCCATTCCATTCCATTCCACTCGGGTTGAGCATTCCATTCGATTCCATTCCATTCCATTCCATTCCATTCCATTCCATTCCATTCCATTCCATTCCACTCGGGTTCATTCCATTCCATTCCATTCCATTCCATTCCATTCCATTCCATTCCATTCCGTTCTACTCGGGTTGATTTCCATTCCATTCCATTCCATTCCATTCCACTCCATTCCATTCCATTCCATTCCATTCCATTCCATTCCATTCCATTCCTTTCCATTTATTCCATTCCGTTCTACTCTGGTTGATTCCATTGAGTTTGGTTCCGTTCCGTTCCGTCCAGTCCCGTCCCGTCCCGTCCCGTTCCGTTTTACTCGGGTTGATTCCTTTGCATTCCGTTCCGCTCGTTTCCATTCCGTTCCATTCCGTTCCACGCGGGTTGGTTCAATTCCATTCTATTCTATTCTATTCCTTTCCATTCCATTCCATTCTACTCGGGTTGATTCTATGCCGTTCCATTCCTTTCCATTCCGTCCCATTCCGACCCGTCCCATCCCGTCCCGTCCCGTCCCATCCCGTTCCGTTCCACATGGGTTGATTCAATTCCTTTCGGTTACATTGAATTCCATTCCATTCCATTCTACTCGGATTGATTCCATTCCATTCCATTCCATTCCATTCCATTCCATTCCATTCCAATCCATTCCATTCTACTCGGGTTCATTCCATTCCATTCCATTCCATTCCATTCCATTACATTCCATTCCATTCCGTTCCATTCAGTTTCATTCCATTACATTCCATTCCATTCCATTCCATTCCATTCGATTTCATTCCATTCCATTCCATTCCGTTCTACTCGGGTTGATTCCATTTTATTCCATTCTTTCCGTTCGATTCCATTCGATTCCATTCGATTCCATTCCATTCCATTCCATTCCCTTCCATTCCATTCTATTCCATTGAATTCCATTCCATGGCATTCCATTCCATTCCATTCCATTCCATTCCATTCCGTTCTACTCTGATTGACTCCATTCCATTCCATTCGATTCCATTCCATTCCATTCCATTCCATTCCATTCCAATACATTCCATTCTACTCGGGTTGATTCCATTCCATTCCATTCCATTCCATTCCATTCCATTCCATTCCATTCCATTCCATTCTATTCCTTTCGATTCCATTCCATTCCATTAAATTCCATTCCATTCCATTCCATTCCATTCCATTCCATTCCATTCCATTCCATTCCATTCCGTTCTACTCGGGTTGATTCCACTCCATTCCATTCCATTCCATTCCATACCATTCCATTCGATTCCATTCCATTCCATTCCATTCCATTCCATTCCATTCCATTCCATTCCATTCCATTCCATTCCACTCGGGTTGATTCCATTCTATTCCATTCCATTCCCTTCTATTCCATTTGATATCATTCGATTCCATTCCATCCCATTCCATTCCAGTCCATTCCATTCCGTTCTTCTTGGGTTGATTCCATTCCATTCCATTTCATTCGATTCCATTCCATTCCATTTCTTTCGATTCCATTCGATTCCATTCCATTCCATTCCATTCCAATCCATTGCATTCTACTCAGTTTGATTCCATTCCATTCCATTCCATTCCATTCAATTCCATTCCATTCCATTCCATTCAATTCCACTCGATTCCATTCCATTCCTTTCCATTCCATTCCAATCCATTCCATTCTACTCGGGTGGATTCCATTCCATTCCATTCCATTCCATTCCATTCCATTCCATTCCATTCCATTCCATTCCATTCGATTCCATTCCATTCCATTCCATGGCATTCCATTCCATTCCATTCCATTCCATTCCATTCCGTTCTAGTCGGGTTGATTCCATTCCATTCCATTGCATTCCATTCCATTCCATTGCATTCCATTCCATTCCATTCCATTCCATTCCATTCCATTCCATTCCATTCCATTCCATTCCATTGCATTCCATTCGATTCCATTCGATTCCATTCCATTCCATTCCACTCCATTCCATTCCATTCCATTCCGTTCCACTCGGGTTGATTCCATTCTATTCCATTCCATTCCCTTCTATTCCATTCGATATCATTCGATTCCATTCCATCCCATTCCATTCCATTCCATTCCATTCCGTTCTTCTTGGGTTGATTCCATTCCATTCCATTTCATTCCATTCCATTCCATTCCATTTCTTTCGATTCCATTCGATTCCATTCCATTCCATTCCATTCCAATCCATTGCATTCTACTCAGTTTGATTCCATTCCATTCCATTCCATTCCATTCAATTCCATTCCATTCCATTCCATTCAATTCCACTCGATTCCATTCCATTCCTTTCCATTCCATTCCATTCCATTCCATTCCATGGCATTCCATTCCATTCCATTCCATTCCATTCCATTCCGTTCTAGTCGGGTTGATTCCATTCCATTCCATTGCATTCCATTCCATTCCATTGCATTCCATTCCATTCCATTCCATTCCATTCCATTCCATTCCATTCCATTCCATTCCATTCCATTCCATTCCATTCTATTCCATTCCATTCTACTCCATTGAATTCCATTCCATTCCATTCAATTTCATTCCATTCCATTCCTTTCCAATCCATTTAGTTCTACTCGGGTTGATTCCATTCCATTCCATTCCATTCCATTCCATTCCATTCCAATCCATTCCATTCCATTCCATTCCATTCCATTCCATTCCATTCCATTCCATTCCATTCCATTCCATTCCATTACTTTCCATTCCATTCCATTCCAATCCATTCCATTCTACTCGGGTTGACTCCATTCCATTCCATTCCACTCCATTCCATTCCGTTATATTCCATTCTATTCCATTCGATTCCGTTCGATTCCATTCCATTCCATTCCATTCCATTCCATTCCATTCGATTCCATTCCATTCCATTCCATTCCATTCCATTCCATTCCATTCCAATCCATTCCATTCTACTCGGGTTGATTCCATTCCATTTCATTCCATTCCAATCCATTCCATTCCATTCCATTCCATTCCATTCCATTCCATTCCATTCCAATCCATTCCATTCCATTCCATTCCATTCCATTCCATTCCATTCCATTCCATTCCATTCCATTCCATTCCATTACATTCCATTCCTTTCTATTCCATTCCATTCTATTCCATTCCATTCCATTCCATTCCATTCCATTCCATTCCATTCCATTCCATTCCGTTCTACTCGGGTTGATTCCACTCCATTCCATTCCCTTCCATTCCATTCCATTCCATTCCATTCCATTCCATTCCATTCCATTCCTTTCCATTCCAACCCATTCCTTTCTACTCGGGTTGATTCCATTCCATTCCATTCCATTCCATTCCATTCCATTCCATTCCATTCCATTCCATTCCATTCCATTCCATTCCATTCCATTCGATTCCATTCCATTCCATTTCATTCCAAACCGTTCCATTCTACTCGGGTTCATCATTCCATTCCATTCCATTCCACTCGGGTTCATTCCATTCCATTCCATTCCATTCCATTCCATTCCATTCCATTCCGTTCTACTCAGGTTGATTTCCATTCCATTCCATTCCATTGCATTCCATTCCATTCCATTCCATTACTTTCCATTCCATTCCATTCTATTCCATTCCGTTCTACTCGGCTTGAATCCATTGAGTTCCGTTCCGTTCCGTTCCGTCCCGACACGTCCCGTCCCGTCCCGTCCCGTCCCGTCCCGTCCCGCCCCGTCCCGTCCCGTGCCGTTGTACACGGGTTGATTCCATTCCACTCCGTTCCGTTCCTTTCCGTTCCCTTCAATTCAGTTCCACGTGGGTTGATTCAATTCCATTCTATTCTATTCCATTCCATTCCATTCCATTCCATTCCATTCCATTCCATTCCATTCCATTCCATTTTACTCGGGTTGATTCCATGCCGTTCCGTTCCATTCTGTCCCATCCCGACGCGTCCCGTCCCGTCCCGTCCCATTCCGTTCCGTTCTGATCGGGTTGATTCCGTTCCATTCCCTTCCGTTCCTTTCCGTTCCATTCCATTCCGTTACACGCGGGTTGATTCAATTCCATTCTATTACATTGAATTCCATTCCATTCCATTCCATTCCATTCTTCTCGGATTGATTGCATTCCATTCCATTCCATTCCAGTCCATTCCAATCCACTCCATTCTACTCGGGTTGATTCCATTCCATTCCATTCCATTCCATTCCATTCCATTCCATTCCATTCCATTGCGTTCCATTCGATTCGATACCATTCCATTCCATTCCATTCCATTCCAATCCATTCCATTCTACTTGGGTTCATTCCATTCCATTCCATTCCATTCCATTCGATTCCATTCGATTCCATTCCATTCCATTCCATACCATTCCATTCCATTTTGTTCTACTCGGGTTGATTCCACTCCATTCCATTCCATTCCATTCCATTCTATTCCATTCCATTCCATTCGATTCCATTCTATTCCATTCGATTCCATTCCATTCCATTTCATTTTATTCCATTCCATTCCATTCCATTCCATTCTATTCCATTGAATTCCATTCCATTCCATTCCATTCCATTCCATTCCATTCCATTCCATTCCATTCCATTCCATTCCATTCCATTCCATTCCATTCCGTTCTACTCGGGTTGATTCCACTCCATTCCATTCCATTCCATTCCATTCCATTCCATTCCACTCGGGTTGAGCATTCCATTCGATTCCATTCCATTCCATTCCATTCCATTCCATTCCATTCCATTCCATTCCATTCCACTCGGGTTCATTCCATTCCATTCCATACCATTCCATTCCATTCCATTCCAATCCATTCCATTCCGTTCTACTCGGGTTGATTTCCATTCCATTCCATTCCATTCCATTCCACTCCATTCCATTCCATTCCATTCCATTCCATTCCATTCCATTCCATTCCATTCCATTCCTTTCCATTTATTCCATTCCGTTCTACTCGGGTTGATTCCATTGAGTTTGGTTCCGTTCCGTTCCGTCCAGTCCCGTCCCGTCCCGTCCCGTTCCGTTTTACTCGGGTTGATTCCTTTGCATTCCGTTCCGCTCGTTTCCATTCCGTTCCATTCCGTTCCACGCGGGTTGGTTCAATTCCATTCTATTCTATTCTATTCCTTTCCATTCCATTCCATTCTACTCGGGTTGATTCTATGCCGTTCCATTCCGTTCCATTCCGTCCCATTCCGACCCGTCCCATCCCGTCCCGTCCCGTCCCATCCCGTTCCGTTCCACATGGGTTGATTCAATTCCTTTCGGTTACATTGAATTCCATTCCATTCCATTCTACTCGGATTGATTCCATTCCATTCCATTCCATTCCATTCCATTCCATTCCATTCCAATCCATTCCATTCTACTCGGGTTGATTCCATTCCATTCCATTCCATTCCATTCCATTCCATTCCATTCCATTCCATTCAGTTTCATTCCATTACATTCCATTCCATTCCATTCCATTCCATTCCATTCCATTCGATTTCATTCCATTCCATTCCATTCCGTTCTACTCGGGTTGATTCCATTCTATTCCATTCCATTCCGTTCGATTCCATTCGATTCCATTCGATTCCATTCGATTCCATTCCATTCCCTTCCATTCCATTCTATTCCATTGAATTCCATTCCATGGCATTCCATTCCATTCCATTCCATTCCATTCCATTCCATTCCATTCCGTTCTACTCTGATTGACTCCATTCCATTCCATTCGATTCCATTCCATTCCATTCCATTCCATTCCATTCCATTCCAATACATTCCATTCTACTCTGGTTGATTCCATTCCATTCCATTCCATTCCATTCCATTCCATTCCATTCCATTCGTCTCCATTCGATTCCATTCGATTCCATTCCATTCTATTCCATTGAATTCCATTCCATTGCATTCCATTCCATTCCATTCTATTCCATTCCATTCCATTCCATTCCGTTCTACTCGGGTTGATTCCATTCCACTCCATTCCATTCGATTCCATTCGATTCCATTCCATTCCATTCCATTCCATTCCTATCCATTCCATTCTACTCGGGTTGATTCCATTCCATTCCATTCCATTCCATTCCATTCCATTCCATTCCATTCCATTCCATTCCATTGAATTCCATTCGATTCCATTCGATTCCATTCCATTCGATTCCATTCGATATCATTCGATTCCATTCCATCCCATCCCATTCCATTCCATTCCATTCCGTTCTACTCGGGTTGATTCCATTCCATTCCATTTCATTCCATTCCATTCCATTCCATTCCATTCCATTCCATTCCATTCCATTCCATTCCAATCCATTGCATTCTACTCAGTTTGATTCCATTCAATTCCATTCCATTCCATTCAATTCCATTCCATTCCATTCCATTCAATTCCACTCGATTCCATTCCATTCCTTTCCATTCCATTCCAATCCATTCCATTCTACTCGGGTGGATTCCATTCCATTCCATTCCATTCCATTCCATTCCATTCCATTCCATTCCATTCCATTCCATTCCATGGCATTCCATTCCATTCCATTCCATTCCATTCCATTCCATGGCATTCCATTCCATTCCATTCCATTCCATTCCATTCCGTTCTAGTCGGGTTGATTCCATTCCATTCCATTGCATTCCATTCCATTCCATTGCATTCCATTCCATTCCATTCCATTCCATTCCATTCCATTCCATTCCATTCTATACCATTCCATTCTACTCCATTGAATTCCATTCCATTCCATTCAATTTCATTCCATTCCATTCCTTTCCAATCCATTTAGTTCTACTCGGGTTGATTCCATTCCATTCCATTCCATTCCATTCCATTCCATTCCATTCCAATCCATTCCATTCCATTCCATTCCATTCCATTCCATTCCATTCCATTCCATTCCATTCCAATCCATTCCATTCTACTCGGGTTGATTCCATTCCATTTCATTCCATTCCAATCCATTCCATTCCATTCCATTCCATTCCATTCCATTCCATTCCAATCCATTCCATTCCATTCCATTCCATTCCATTCCATTCCATTCCATTCCATTACATTACATTCCTTTCTATTCCATTCCATTCCATTCCATTCCATTCCATTCCATTCCATTCCATTCCATTCCATTCCATTCCATTCCGTTCTACTCGGGTTGATTCCACTCCATTCCATTCCCTTCCATTCCATTCCATTCCATTCCATTCCATTCCATTCCATTCCTTTCCATTCCAACCCATTCCTTTCTACTCGGGTTGATTCCTTTCCATTCCATTCCATTCCATTCCATTCCATTCCATTCCATTCCATTCCATTCCATTCCATTCGATTCCATTCCATTCCATTTCATTCCAAACCGTTCCATTCTACTCGGGTTCATCATTCCATTCCATTCCATTCCACTCGGGTTCATTCCATTCCATTCCATTCCATTCCATTCCATTCCATTCCATTCCGTTCTACTCAGGTTGATTTCCATTCCATTCCATTCCATTGCATTCCATTCCATTCCATTCCATTACTTTCCATTCCATTCCATTCTATTCCATTCTGTTCTACTCGGCTTGAATCCATTGAGTTCCGTTCCGTTCCGTTCCGTCCCGACACGTCCCGTCCCGTCCCGTCCCGTCCCGTCCCGTCCCGCCCCGTCCCGTCCCGTGCCGTTGTACTCGGGTTGATTCCATTCCACTCCGTTCCGTTCCTTTCCGTTCCCTTCAATTCAGTTCCACGCGGGTTGATTCAATTCCATTCTATTCTATTCCATTCCATTCCATTCCATTCCATTCCATTCCATTCCATTCCATTTTACTCGGGTTGATTCCATGCCGTTCCGTTCCATTCTGTCCCATCCCGACGCGTCCCGTCCCGTCCCGTCCCATTCCGTTCCGTTCTGATCGGGTTGATTCCGTTCCATTCCCTTCCG
The DNA here is from genome assembly GCF_029281585.2 of Gorilla gorilla gorilla. Taxonomy (NCBI): domain Eukaryota; kingdom Metazoa; phylum Chordata; class Mammalia; order Primates; family Hominidae; genus Gorilla; species Gorilla gorilla. The sequence goes on from NC_073241.2 coordinate 4,150,125, forward strand.
TTCCTTTCCGTTCCATTCCATTCCGTTACACGCGGGTTGATTCAATTCCATTCTATTACATTGAATTCCATTCCATTCCATTCCATTCCATTCCATTCTACTCGGATTGATTGCATTCCATTCCATTCCATTCCAGTCCATTCCAATCCACTCCATTCTACTCGGGTTGATTCCATTCCATTCCATTCCATTCCATTCCATTCCATTCCATTCCATTCCATTCCATTGCGTTCCATTCGATTCGATTCCATTCCATTCCATTCCATTCCATTCCAATCCATTCCATTCTACTTGGGTTCATTCCATTCCATTCCATTCCATTCCATTCGATTCCATTCGATTCCATTCCATTCCATTCCATACCATTCCATTCCATTTTGTTCTACTCGGGTTGATTCCACTCCATTCCATTCCATTCCATTCCATTCTATTCCATTCCATTCCATTCGATTCCATTCTATTCCATTCGATTCCATTCCATTCCATTTCATTTTATTCCATTCCATTCCATTCCATTCTATTCCATTGAATTCCATTCCATTCCATTCCATTCCATTCCATTCCATTCCATTCCATTCCATTCCATTCCGTTCTACTCGGGTTGATTCCACTCCATTCCATTCCATTCCATTCCATTCCATTCCATTCCATTCCATTCCATTCCACTCGGGTTGAGCATTCCATTCGATTCCATTCCATTCCATTCCATTCCATTCCATTCCATTCCATTCCATTCCATTCCATTCTACTCGGGTTCATTCCATTCCATTCCATTCCATTCCATTCCATTCCATTCCATTCCATTCCGTTCCACTCGGGTTGATTTCCATTCCATTCCATTCCATTCCATTCCACTCCATTCCATTCCATTCCATTCCATTCCATTCCGTTCCATTCCATTCCTTTCCATTTATTCCATTCCGTTCTACTCGGGTTGATTCCATTGAGTTTGGTTCCGTTCCGTTCCGTCCAGTCCCGTCCCGTCCCGTCCCGTTCCGTTTTACTCGGGTTGATTCCTTTGCATTCCGTTCCGCTCGTTTCCATTCCGTTCCATTCCGTTCCACGCGGGTTGGTTCAATTCCATTCTATTCTATTCTATTCCTTTCCATTCCATTCCATTCTACTCGGGTTGATTCTATGCCGTTCCATTCCGTTCCATTCCGTCCCATTCCGGCCCGTCCCATCCCGTCCCGTCCCGTCCCATCCCGTTCCGTTCCACATGGGTTGATTCAATTCCTTTCGGTTACATTGAATTACATTCCATTCCATTCTACTCGGATTGATTCCATTCCATTCCATTCCATTCCATTCCTTTCCATTCCATTCCAATCCATTCCATTCTACTCGGGTTGATTCCATTCCATTCCATTCCATTCCATTCCATTCCATTCCATTCCATTCCATTCCATTCAGTTTCATTCCATTACATTCCATTCCATTCCATTCCATTCCATTCCATTCCATTCCATTCGATTTCATTCCATTCCATTCCATTCCGTTCTACTCGGGTTGATTCCATTCTATTCCATTCCATTCCGTTCGATTCCATTCGATTCCATTCGATTCCATTCCATTCCATTCCATTCCCTTCCATTCCATTCTATTCCATTGAATTCCATTCCATGGCATTCCATTCCATTCCATTCCATTCCATTCCATTCCATTCCATTCCGTTCTACTCTGATTGACTCCATTCCATTCCATTCGTTTCCATTCCATTCCATTCCATTCCATTCCATTCCAATACATTCCATTCTACTCTGGTTGATTCCATTCCATTCCATTCCATTCCATTCCATTCCATTCCATTCCATTCGTCTCCATTCGATTCCATTCGATTCCATTCCATTCTATTCCATTGAATTCCATTCCATTGCATTCCATTCCATTCCATTCTATTCCATTCCATTCCATTCCATTCCGTTCTACTCGGGTTGATTCCATTCCACTCCATTCCATTCGATTCCATTCGATTCCATTCCATTCCATTCCACTCCATTCCTATCCATTCCATTCTACTCGGGTTGATTCCATTCCATTCCATTCCATTCCATTCCATTCCATTCCATTCCATTCCATTCCATTCCATTCCATTCCATTGAATTCCATTCGATTCCATTCGATTCCATTCCATTCGATTCCATTCGATATCATTCGATTCCATTCCATCCCATTCCATTCCATTCCATTCCATTCCGTTCTACTCGGGTTGATTCCATTCCATTCCATTTCATTCCATTCCATTCCATTCCATTCCATTCGATTCCATTCGATTCCATTCCATTCCATTCCATTCCAATCCATTCCATTCTACTCGGGTTGATTCCATTCCATTCCATTCCATTCCATTCCATTCCATTCCATTCCATTCCATTCCACTCGATTCCATTCCATTCTTTCCATTCCATTCCAATCCATTCCATTCTACTTGGGTGGATTCCATTCCATTCCATTCCATTCCATTCCATTCCATTCCATTCCATTCCATTCCATTCCATTCCATTCCATTCCATTTGATTCCATTCCATTCCATTCCATTCCATTCCATTTCATTCCATTCCTTTCCATTCCATTCCGTTCTAGTCGGGTTGATTCCATTCTATTCCATTCCATTCCATTCCATTCCATTCCATTCCATTTTATTCCATTCCATTCTACTCCATTGAATTCCATTCCATTCCATTCTATTCCATTCCATTCCATTCCTTTCCATTCCATTTAGTTCTACTCTGGTTGATTCCATTCCATTCCATTCCATTCCATTCCATTCCATTCCATTCCATTCCATTCCATTCCATTCCATTACTTTCCATTCCATTCCATTCCAATCCATTCCATTCTACTCGGGTTGACTCCATTCCATTCCATTCCATTCCATTATATTCCATTCCATTCCATTCGATTCCGTTCGATTCCTTTCCATTCCATTCCATTCCATTCGATTCCATTCCATTCCATTCCATTCGATTCCATTCCATTCCATTCCATTCCATTCCATTCCATTCCAATCCATTCCATTCTCCACGGGTTGATTCCATTCCATTCCATTCCATTCCATTCCATTCCATTCCATTCCATTCGATTCCATTCCATTCCTTTCGATTCCATTCCATTCCATTAAATTCCATTCCATTCCATTCCATTCCATTCCATTCCATTCCATTCCATTCCATTCCATTCCGTTCTACTCGGGTTGATTCCACTCCATTCCATTCCATTCCATTCCATTCCATTCCATTCCATTCCATTCCATTCCATTCCATTCCATTCCATTCTATTCCATTCCACTCTACTCCATTGAATTCCATTCCATTCCATTCAATTCCATTCCATTCCATTCCTTTCCATTCCATTTAGTTCTACTCGGGTTGATTCCATTCCATTCCATTCCATTCCATTCCATTCCATTACTTTCCATTCCATTCCATTCCAATCCATTCCATTCTACTCGGGTTGACTCCATTCCATTCCATTCCATTCCATTATATTGCATTCTATTCCATTCGATTCCGTTTGATTCCATTCCATTCCATTCCTTTCCATTCCATTCGATTCCATTCCATTCCATTCGATTCCATTCCATTCCATTCCATTCCATTCCATTCCATTCCATTCCATTCCATTCCAATCCATTCCATTCTACTCGGGTTGATTCCATTCCATTCCATTCCATTCCATTCCATTCCATTCCATTCCATTCCATTCCTTTCTATTCCATTCCATTCCATTCCATTCCATTCCATTCCATTCCATTCCATTCCATTCCATTCCATTCCATTCCATTCCATTCAATTCCATTCCATTCCATTCGATTCCATTCGATTCCATTCCATTCCATTCGATTCCATTCCATTCCATTTCATTCCAAACCATTCCATTCTACTCGGGTTCATCATTCCATTCCATTCCATTCCATTCCATTCCACTCGGGTTCTTTCCATTCCATTCCATTCCATTCCATTCCATTCCATTCCGTTCTACTCAGGTTGATTTCCATTCCATTCCATTCCATTCCATTCCATTCCATTCCATTCCATTCCATTCCACTCCATTCCATTCTGCTCGGGTTGATTCCATGCCGTTCCGTTCCTTTCCATTCCGTCCCATCCCGACGCGTCCCGTCCAGTTCCGTCCCGTCAAATTCCGTTCCTTTCTTATCGGGTTGATTCCGTTCCATTCCGTTCCGTTCCTTTCCGTTCCATTCCATTCCGTTACACGCGGGTTGATTCAATTCCATTCTATTACATTGAATTCCATTCCATACCATTCCATTCCATTCTACTCGGATTGATTGAATTCCATTCCATTCCATTCCAGTCCATTCCAATCCATTCCATTCTACTCGGGTTGATTCCATTCCATTCCATTCCATTCCATTCCATTCCATTCCATTCCATTCCATTCCATTCCATTCCATTGCGTTCCATTCGATTCGATTCCATTCCATTCCATTCCATTCCATTCCAATCCATTCCATTCTACTTGGGTTGATTCCATTCCATTCCATTCCATTCCATTCCATTCCATTCGATTCCATTCGATTCCATTCCATTCCATTCCATTCCATTCCATTCCATTCCATTCCATTCCATTCCATTCCATTCGTCTCCATTCGATTCCATTCGATTCCATTCCATTCTATTCCATTGAATTCCATTCCATTGCATTCCATTCCATTCCATTCTATTCCATTCCATTCCATTCCATTCCGTTCTACTCGGGTTGATTCCATTCCACTCCATTCCATTCGATTCCATTCGATTCCATTCCATTCCATTCCACTCCATTCCTATCCATTCCATTCTACTCGGGTTGATTCCATTCCATTCCATTCCATTCCATTCCATTCCATTCCATTCCATTCCATTCCATTCCATTCCATTCCATTGAATTCCATTCGATTCCATTCGATTCCATTCCATTCGATTCCATTCGATATCATTCGATTCCATTCCATCCCATTCCATTCCATTCCATTCCATTCCGTTCTACTCGGGTTGATTCCATTCCATTCCATTTCATTCCATTCCATTCCATTCCATTCCATTCGATTCCATTCGATTCCATTCCATTCCATTCCATTCCAATCCATTCCATTCTACTCGGGTTGATTCCATTCCATTCCATTCCATTCCATTCCATTCCATTCCATTCCACTCGATTCCATTCCATTCTTTCCATTCCATTCCAATCCATTCCATTCTACTTGGGTGGATTCCATTCCATTCCATTCCATTCCATTCCATTCCATTCCATTCCATTCCATTCCATTCCATTCCATTTGATTCCATTCCATTCCATTCCATTCCATTCCATTTCATTCCATTCCTTTCCATTCCATTCCGTTCTAGTCGGGTTGATTCCATTCTATTCCATTCCATTCCATTCCATTCCATTCCATTCCATTTTATTCCATTCCATTCTACTCCATTGAATTCCATTCCATTCCATTCTATTCCATTCCATTCCATTCCTTTCCATTCCATTTAGTTCTACTCTGGTTGATTCCATTCCATTCCATTCCATTCCATTCCATTCCATTCCATTCCATTCCATTCCATTCCATTACTTTCCATTCCATTCCATTCCAATCCATTCCATTCTACTCGGGTTGACTCCATTCCATTCCATTCCATTCCATTATATTCCATTCCATTCCATTCGATTCCGTTCGATTCCTTTCCATTCCATTCCATTCCATTCGATTCCATTCCATTCCATTCCATTCGATTCCATTCCATTCCATTCCATTCCATTCCATTCCATTCCAATCCATTCCATTCTCCACGGGTTGATTACATTCCATTCCATTCCATTCCATTACATTCCATTCCATTCCATTCGATTCCATTCCATTCCTTTCGATTCCATTCCATTCCATTAAATTCCATTCCATTCCATTCCATTCCATTCCATTCCATTCCATTCCATTCCATTCCATTCCGTTCTACTCGGGTTGATTCCACTCCATTCCATTCCATTCCATTCCATTCCATTCCATTCCATTCCATTCCATTCCATTCCATTCCATTCCATTCCATTCCATTCCATTCTATTCCATTCCACTCTACTCCATTGAATTCCATTCCATTCCATTCAATTCCATTCCATTCCATTCCTTTCCATTCCATTTAGTTCTACTCGGGTTGATTCCATTCCATTCCATTCCATTCCATTCCATTCCATTACTTTCCATTCCATTCCATTCCAATCCATTCCATTCTACTCGGGTTGACTCCATTCCATTCCATTCCATTCCATTATATTGCATTCTATTCCATTCGATTCCGTTTGATTCCATTCCATTCCATTCCTTTCCATTCCATTCGATTCCATTCCATTCCATTCGATTCCATTCCATTCCATTCCATTCCATTCCATTCCATTCCATTCCATTCCATTCCATTCCATTCCATTCCATTCCATTGAATTCCATTCGATTCCATTCGATTCCATTCCATTCGATTCCATTCGATATCATTCGATTCCATTCCATCCCATTCCATTCCATTCCATTCCATTCCGTTCTACTCGGGTTGATTCCATTCCATTCCATTTCATTCCATTCCATTCCATTCCATTCCATTCGATTCCATTCGATTCCATTCCATTCCATTCCATTCCAATCCATTCCATTCTACTCGGGTTGATTCCATTCCATTCCATTCCATTCCATTCCATTCCATTCCATTCCACTCGATTCCATTCCATTCTTTCCATTCCATTCCAATCCATTCCATTCTACTTGGGTGGATTCCATTCCATTCCATTCCATTCCATTCCATTCCATTCCATTCCATTCCATTCCATTCCATTCCATTTGATTCCATTCCATTCCATTCCATTCCATTCCATTTCATTCCATTCCTTTCCATTCCATTCCGTTCTAGTCGGGTTGATTCCATTCTATTCCATTCCATTCCATTCCATTCCATTCCATTCCATTTTATTCCATTCCATTCTACTCCATTGAATTCCATTCCATTCCATTCTATTCCATTCCATTCCATTCCTTTCCATTCCATTTAGTTCTACTCTGGTTGATTCCATTCCATTCCATTCCATTCCATTCCATTCCATTCCATTCCATTCCATTCCATTCCATTACTTTCCATTCCATTCCATTCCAATCCATTCCATTCTACTCGGGTTGACTCCATTCCATTCCATTCCATTCCATTATATTCCATTCCATTCCATTCGATTCCGTTCGATTCCTTTCCATTCCATTCCATTCCATTCGATTCCATTCCATTCCATTCCATTCGATTCCATTCCATTCCATTCCATTCCATTCCATTCCATTCCAATCCATTCCATTCTCCACGGGTTGATTACATTCCATTCCATTCCATTCCATTACATTCCATTCCATTCCATTCGATTCCATTCCATTCCTTTCGATTCCATTCCATTCCATTAAATTCCATTCCATTCCATTCCATTCCATTCCATTCCATTCCATTCCATTCCATTCCATTCCGTTCTACTCGGGTTGATTCCACTCCATTCCATTCCATTCCATTCCATTCCATTCCATTCCATTCCATTCCATTCCATTCCATTCCATTCCATTCCATTCCATTCCATTCTATTCCATTCCACTCTACTCCATTGAATTCCATTCCATTCCATTCAATTCCATTCCATTCCATTCCTTTCCATTCCATTTAGTTCTACTCGGGTTGATTCCATTCCATTCCATTCCATTCCATTCCATTCCATTACTTTCCATTCCATTCCATTCCAATCCATTCCATTCTACTCGGGTTGACTCCATTCCATTCCATTCCATTCCATTATATTGCATTCTATTCCATTCGATTCCGTTTGATTCCATTCCATTCCATTCCTTTCCATTCCATTCGATTCCATTCCATTCCATTCGATTCCATTCCATTCCATTCCATTCCATTCCATTCCATTCCATTCCATTCCAATCCATTCCATTCTACTCGGGTTGATTCCATTCCATTCCATTCCATTCCATTCCATTCCATTCCATTCCATTCCATTCCTTTCTATTCCATTCCATTCCATTCCATTCCATTCCATTCCATTCCATTCCATTCCATTCCATTCCATTCCATTCCATTCAATTCCATTCCATTCCATTCGATTCCGTTCGATTCCATTCCATTCCATTCCATTCCATTCCATTCCATTTCATTCCAAACCATTCCATTCTACTCGGGTTCATCATTCCATTCCATTCCATTCCATTCCATTCCACTCGGGTTCTTTCCATTCCATTCCATTCCATTCCATTCCATTCCATTCCGTTCTACTCAGGTTGATTTCCATTCCATTCCATTCCATTCCATTCCATTCCATTCCATTCCATTCCATTCCATTCCACTCCATTCCATTCTGCTCGGGTTGATTCCATGCCGTTCCGTTCCTTTCCATTCCGTCCCATCCCGACGCGTCCCGTCCAGTTCCGTCCCGTCAAATTCCGTTCCTTTCTTATCGGGTTGATTCCGTTCCATTCCGTTCCGTTCCTTTCCGTTCCATTCCATTCCGTTACACGCGGGTTGATTCAATTCCATTCTATTACATTGAATTCCATTCCATACCATTCCATTCCATTCTACTCGGATTGATTGAATTCCATTCCATTCCATTCCAGTCCATTCCAATCCATTCCATTCTACTCGGGTTGATTCCATTCCATTCCATTCCATTCCATTCCATTCCATTCCATTCCATTCCATTCCATTCCATTCCATTGCGTTCCATTCGATTCGATTCCATTCCATTCCATTCCATTCCATTCCAATCCATTCCATTCTACTTGGGTTGATTCCATTCCATTCCATTCCATTCCATTCCATTCCATTCGATTCCATTCGATTCCATTCCATTCCATTCCATTCCATTCCATTCCATTCCATTCCATTCCATTCCATTCTGTTCTACTCGGGTTGATTCCACTCCATTCCATTCCATTCCATTCCATTCTATTCCATTCCATTCCATTCGATTCCATTCCATTCCATTTCATTTTATTCCATTCCATTCCATTCCATTCTATTCCATTGAATTCCATTCCATTCTATTCCATTCCATTCCATTCAGTTTCATTCCATTCCATTCCATTCCATTCCATTCCATTCCGTTCGATTCCATTCCACTCCATTCCATTCCATTCCATTCCGTTCTACTCGGGTTAATTCCATTCTATTCCATTCCATTCCATTCCATTCCATTCCATTCCATTCCATTCCATTCCATTCCCTTCCATTCCATTCTATTCCATTGAATTCCATTCCATTCCATTCCATTCCATTCCATTCCATTCCATTCCATTCCATTCCGTTCTACTCTGATTGACTCCATTCCATTCCATTCCATTCCATTCCATTCCATTCCATTCCATTCCATTCCATTCCATTCCATTTCATTCCATTCCATTCCATTCCAATACATTCCATTCTACTCTGGTTGATTCCATTCCATTCCATTCCATTCCATTCAATTCCATTCCATTCGTCTCCATTCGATTCCATTCGATTCCATTCCATTCTATTCCATTGAATTCCATTCAATTCCATTCCATTCCATTCCATTCCATTCCATTCCATTCCATTCCATTCCATTCCATTCCATTCTATTCCTTTCGATTCCATTCCATCCTATTAAATTCCATTCCATTCCATTCCATTCCATTCCATTCCATTCCATTCCATTCCATTCCATTCCATTCCATTCCATTCCATTCCATTCCGTTCTACTCGGGTTGATTCCACTCCATTCCATTCCATTCCATTCCATACCATTCCATTCGATTCCATTCCATTCCATTCCATTCCATTCCATTCCATTCCATTCCATTCCATTCCATTCCGTTCTAGTCGGGTTGATTCCATTCTATTCCATTCCATTCCATTCCATTCCATTCCATTCGATTCCATTCCATTCCATTCCATTCTATTCCATTCCATTCTACTCCATTGAATTCCATTCCATTCAATTCAATTCCATTCCATTCCATCCCTTTCCATTCCATTTAGTTCTACTCGGGTTGATTCCATTCCATTCCATTCCATTCCATTCCATTCCATTCCATTCCATTCCATTCCATTCAATTCCATTCCATTCCGTTACTTTCCATTCCATTCCATTCCAATCCATTCCATTCTACTCGGGTTGACTCCATTCCATTCCATTCCTTTCCATTCCATTATATTCCATTCTATTCCATTCGATTCCGTTCGATTCTATTCCATTCCATTCCATTCCATTCCATTCCATTGCATTCCATTCCATTCCATTCCATTCCATTCCGTTCTACTCGGGTTGATTCCATTCCATTCCTTTCCATTCCATTCCATTCCATTCCATTCCATTCCATTCCATTCCATTCCATTCCATTCCATTCCATTCCCTTCCATTCCATTCCATTCCAATCCATTCCATTCTACTCGGGTTGATTCCATTCCATTCCATTGCATTCGACTCCATTCGATTCCATTCGATTCCATTCCATTCCATTCCGTTCCATTCCATTCCATTCCATTCCATTCTATTCCATTGAATTCCATTCCATTCCATTCCATTCCATTACATTACATTACATTCCATTCCATTCCATTCCATTCCATTCAATTCCATTCCATTCCGTTCTACTCGGGTTGATTCCATTTCATTCCATTCCATTCCATTCAATTCCATTCCATTCCATTCCATTCCATTCCATTCCAATCTATTCCATTCTATTCAATTCGATTCCATTTGATTCCATTCAATTCCATTCAATTCCATTCCATTCCATTCCGTTCTACTCGGGTTGATTCCATTCCATTCCTTTCCATTCCATTCCATTCCATTCCATTCCATTCCATTCCATTCCATTCCATTCCATTCCCTTCCATTCCATTCCATTCCAATCCATTCCATTCTACTCGGGTTGATTCCATTCCATTCCATTGCATTCGACTCCATTCGATTCCATTCGATTCCATTCCATTCCATTCCGTTCCATTCCATTCCATTCCATTCCATTCTATTCCATTGAATTCCATTCCATTCCATTCCATTCCATTCCATTCCATTCCATTCCATTCCATTCCATTCCATTCCATTCCATTCCATTCCATTCCATTCCATTCCACTCCACTCCATTCCATTCCATTCCATTCCATTCCATTCCGTTCCATTCCATTCCTTTCCATTTATTCCATTCCGTTCTACTCGGGTTGATTCCATTGAGTTTGGTTCCGTTCCGTTCCGTCCCGTCCCGTCCCGTCCCGTCCCGTTCCATTTTACTCGGGTTGATTCCTTTGCATTCCGTTCCGCTCGTTTCCATTCCGTTCCATTCCGTTCCACGCGGGTTGGTTCAATTCCATTCTATTCTATTCTATTCCTTTCCATTCCATTCCATTCTACTCGGGTTGATTCCACTCCATTCCATTCCATTCCATTCCATTCCATTCCATTCCATTCCTTTCCATTCCAACCCATTCCGTTCTACTCGGGTTGATTCCATTCCATTCCATTGAATTCCATTCCATTCCATTCCATTCCATTCCATTCCATTCCATTCCATTCCATTCGATTCCATTCCATTCCATTCCATTCCAAACCATTCCATTCTACTCGGGTTCATCATTCCATTCCATTCCATTCCATTCCATTCCTTTCCATTCCAACCCATTCCGTTCTACTCGGGTTGATTCCATTCCATTCCATTGAATTCCATTCCATTCCATTCCATTCCATTCCATTCCATTCCATTCCATTCCATTCCATTCCATTCCATTCCATTCGATTCCATTCCATTCCATTCCATTCCAAACCATTCCATTCTACTCGGGTTCATCATTCCATTCCATTCCATTCCATTCCATTCCATTCCATTCCATTCCATTCCACTCCGGTGCATTCCATTCCATTCCATTCCATTCCATTCCATTCCATTCCATTCCATTCCGTTCTGCTCAGGTTGATTTCCATTCCATTCCATTCCATTCCATTCCATTCCATTCCATTCCATTCCATTCCATTCCATTCCATTCCGTTCTACTCGGCTTGAATCCATTGAGTTCCGTTCCGTTCCGTTCCGTCCCGACACGTCCCGTCCCGTCCCGTCCCGTCCCGTCCCGTCCCGTGCCGTTTTACTCGGGTTGATTCCTTTCCATTCCGTTCCGCTCGTTTCCGTTACGTTCCATTCCGTTCCACGCGGGTTGGTTCAATTCCATTCTATTCTATTCTATTCCTTTCCCTTCCATTCCATTCCATTCCATTCCATTCTACTCGGGTTGATTCCATGCCATTCCGTTCCGCTCCATTCCGTTCCACGCGGGTTGGTTCAATTCCATTCTATTCTATTCTATTCCTTTCCCTTCCATTCCATTCCATTCCATTCCATTCTACTCGGGTTGATTCCATGCCATTCCGTTCCGTTCCATTCCGTCCCATCCCGACCCGTCCCATCCCGTCCCGTCCCGTCCCATCCCGTTCCGTTCCACATGAGTTGATTCAATTCCTTTCGGTTACATTGAATTCCATTCCATTCCATTCTACTCGGATTGATTCCATTCCATTCCATTCCATTCCATTCCATTCCATTCCATTCCATTCCATTCCATTCCATTGCGTTCCATTCGATTCGATTCCATTCCATTCCATTCCATTCCATTCCATTCCAATCCATTCCATTCTACTTGGGTTGATTCCATTCCATTCCATTCCATTCCATTCGATTCCATTCAATTCCATTCCATTCCATTCCATTCCATTCCATTCCATTCCATTCCATTCCATTCCATTCCACTCGATTCCATTCCATTCCATTCCATTCCATTCCAATCCATTCCATTCTACTCGGGTGGATTCCATTCCATTCCATTCCTTTCCATTCCATTCCATTCCATTCCATTACATTCCATTCGGTTCCATTCCATTCCATTCCATTCCATTCCATTCCATTCCATTCCATTCCATTCCATTCCATTCCATTCCATTCCGTTCTAATCGGGTTGATTCCATTCTATTCCATTCCATTCCATTCCATTCCATTCCATTCCATTCCATTCCATTCCATTCTATTCCATTCCATTCTACTCCATTGAATTCCATTCCATTCCATTCTATTCCATTCCATTCCATTCCTTTCCATTCCATTTAGTTCTACTCGGGTTGATTCCATTCCATTCCATTCCATTCCTTTCCATTCCATTCCAATCCATTCCATTCCATTACTTTCCATTCCATTCCATTCCAATCCATTCCATTCTACACGGGTTGACTCCATTCCATTCCATTCCATTACATTACATTCCATTATATTCCATTCCATTCCATTCGATTCCGTTCGATTCCACTCCATTCCATTCCATTCCATTCCATTCCATTCGATTCCATTCCATTCCATTCGATTCCATTCCATTCCATTCCATTCCATTCCATTCCATTCCATTCCATTCCATTCCAATCCATTCCATTCTACTCGGGTTGATTCAATTCCATTCCATTCCATTCCATTCCATTCCATTCCATTCCATTCCATTCCATTCCATTCCATTCCATTCCTTTCCATTCCATTCCTTTCGATTCCATTCCATTCCATTCCATTCCATTCCATTCCATTCCATTCCATTCCATTCCATTCCATTCCGTTCTACTCGGGTTGATTGCACTCCATTCCATTCCATTCCATTCCATTCCATTCCATTCCATTCCATTCCATTCCTTTCCATTCCAACCCATTCCGTTCTACTCGGGTTGATTCCATTCCATTCCATTGAATTCCATTCCATTCCATTCCATTCCATTCCATTCCATTCCATTCGATTCCATTCCATTCCATTCCATTCCAAACCATTCCATTATACTCGGGTTCATCATTCCATTCCATTCCATTCCATTCCATTCCATTCCACTCGGGTTCATTCCATTCCATTCCATTCCATTCCATTCCATTCCATTCCATTCCATTCCATTCCACTCGGGTGCATTCCATTCCATTCCATTCCATTCCATTCCATTCCATTCCATTCCATTCCGTTCTGCTCAGGTTGATTTCCATTCCATTCCATTCCATTCCATTCCATTCCATTCCATTCCATTCCATTCCATTCCATTCCATTCCATTCCATTCCATTCCATTCCATTCCATTCCGTTCTACTCGGCTTGAATCCATTGAGTTCCGTTCCGTTCCGTTCCGTCCCGACACGTCCCGTCCCGTCCCGTCCCGTCCCGTGCCGTTTTACTCGGGTTGATTCCTTTCCATTCCGTTCCGCTCGTTTCCGTTACGTTCCATTCCGTTCCACGCGGGTTGGTTCAATTCCATTCTATTCTATTCTATTCCTTTCCCTTCCATTCCATTCCATTCCATTCCATTCTACTCGGGTTGATTCCATGCCATTCCGTTCCGTTCCATTCCGTCCCATCCCGACCCGTCCCATCCCGTCCCGTCCCGTCCCATCCCGTTCCATTCCACATGGGTTGATTCAATTCCTTTCGGTTACATTGAATTCCATTCCATTCCATTCTACTCGGATTGATTCCATTCCATTCCATTCCATTCCATTCCATTCCATTCCATTCGATTCGATTCCATTCCATTCCATTCCATTCCATTCCAATCCATTCCATTCTACTTGGGTTGATTCCATTCCATTCCATTCCATTCCATTCGATTCCATTCCATTCCATTCCATTCCATTCCATTCCATTCCATTCCATTCCTTTCCATTCCATTCCATTCCATTCCATTCCATTCCATTCCATTCGATTCCATTCTGTTCTACTCGGTTTGCTTCCACTCCATTCCATTCCATTCCATTCCAATCTATTCCATTCCATTCCATTCGATTCCATTCGATTCCATTCGATTCCATTCCATTCCATTTCATTTTATTCCATTCCATTCCATTCCATTCTATTCCATTGAATTCCATTCCATTCCATTCCATTCCATTCCATTCCATTCCATTCCATTCCATTCCATTCCATTCCATTCCGTTCTACTCGGGTTGATTCCACTCCATTCCATTCCATTCCATTCCATTCCATTCCATTCCATTCCACTCTGGTTGATCATTCCATTCCATTCCATTCCATTCCATTCCGTTCCATTCCATTCCATTCCACTCGGGCTCATTCCATTCCATTCCATTCAATTCCATTCCATTCCATTCCATTCCATTCCATTCCATTCCATTCCATTCCATTCCATTCCATTCAGTTTCATTCCATTCCATTCCATTCCATTCCATTCCATTCCATTCCATTCCATTCCATTCGATTCCATTCCATTCCATTCCATTCCATTCCATTCCATTCCATTCCATTCCATTCGATTCCATTCCATTCCATTCCATTCCGTTCTACTCGGGTTGATTCCATTCTATTCCATTCCATTCCGTTCGATTCCATTCGATTCCATTCGATTCCGTTCCATTCCATTCCATTCCCTTCCATTCCATTCTATTCCATTGAATTCCATTCCATTGCATTCCATTCCATTCCATTCCATTCCATTCCATTCCATTCCGTTCTACTCTGATTGACTCCATTCCATTCCATTCGATTCCATTCCATTCCATTCCATTCCATTCCAATACATTCCATTCTACTCTGGTTGATTCCATTCCATTCCATTCCATTCCATTCCATTCCATTCCATTCCATTCCATTCCATTCCGTTCTACTCGGGTTGATTCCACTCCATTCCATTCCCTTCCATTCCATTCCATTTAATTCCATTCCATTCCATTCCATTCCATTCCATTCCAATCCATTCCATTCTACTCGGGTTGATTCCATTCCTTTCCATTCCATTCCATTCCATTCCATTCCATTGAATTCCATTCGATTCCATTCGATTCCATTCCATTTGATTCCATTCGATATCATTCGATTCCATTCCATCCCATTCCATTCCATTCCATTCCATTCCGTTCTACTCGGGTTGATTCCATTCCATTCCATTTCATTCCATTCCATTCCATTCCATTCCATTCGATTCCATTCGATTCCATTCCATTCCATTCCATTCCAATCCATTCCATTCTACTCGGGTTGATTTCATTCCATTCCATTCCATTCCATTCCATTCCATTCCATTCCATTCCATTCCATTCCATTCCATTCGATTCCATTCCATTCCATTCCATGGCATTCCATTCCATTCCATTCCATTCCATTCCATTCCGTTCTAGTCGGGTTGATTCCATTCCATTCCATTGCATTCCATTCCATTCCATTGCATTCCATTCCATTCCATTCCATTCCATTCCATTCCATTCCATTCCATTCCATTCCATTCCATTCCATTGCATTCCATTCGATTCCATTCGATTCCATTCCATTCCATTCCATTCCATTCCATTCCATTCCATTCCATTCCATTCCATTCCGTTCCACTCGGGTTGATT
Source organism: Gorilla gorilla gorilla (assembly GCF_029281585.2). Lineage (NCBI taxonomy): Eukaryota > Metazoa > Chordata > Mammalia > Primates > Hominidae > Gorilla > Gorilla gorilla. Next base: position 4,166,508 of record NC_073241.2, read on the forward strand.
CCATTCTATTCCATTCCATTCCCTTCTATTCCATTCGATATCATTCGATTCCATTCCATCCCATTCCATTCCATTCCATTCCATTCCGTTCTTCTTGGGTTGATTCCATTCCATTCCATTTCATTCCATTCCATTCCATTCCATTTCTTTCGATTCCATTCGATTCCATTCCATTCCATTCCATTCCAATCCATTGCTTTCTACTCAGTTTGATTCCATTCCATTCCATTCCATTCCATTCAATTCCATTCCATTCCATTCCATTCAATTCCACTCGATTCCATTCCATTCCTTTCCATTCCATTCCAATCCATTCCATTCTACTCGGGTGGATTCCATTCCATTCCATTCCATTCCATTCCATTCCATTCCATTCCATTCCATTCCCTTCCATTCGATTCCATTCCATTCCATTCCATGGCATTCCATTCCATTCCATTCCATTCCATTCCATTCCGTTCTAGTCGGGTTGATTCCATTCCATTCTATTGCATTCCATTCCATTCCATTTCATTCCATTCCATTCCATTCCATTCCATTCCATTCCATTCCATTCCATTCCATTCCATTCCATTCTATTCCATTCCATTCTACTCCATTGAATTCCATTCCATTCCATTCCATTCCATTCCATTCCATTCCATTCCATTCCTTTCCAATCCATTCCATTCCGTTCCACTCGGGTTGATTCCATTCTATTCCATTCCATTCCCTTCTATTCCATTCGATATCATTCGATTCCATTCCATCCCATTCCATTCCATTCCATTCCATTCCGTTCTTCTTGGGTTGATTCCATTCCATTCCATTTCATTCCATTCCATTCCATTCCATTTCTTTCGATTCCATTCGATTCCATTCCATTCCATTCCATTCCAATCCATTGCATTCTACTCAGTTTGATTCCATTCCATTCCATTCCATTCCATTCAATTCCATTCCATTCCATACCATTCAATTCCACTCGATTCCATTCCATTCCTTTCCATTCCATTCCAATCCATTCCATTCTACTCGGGTGGATTCCATTCCATTCCATTCCATTCCATTCCATTCCATTACATTCCATTCCATTCCATTCCATTCCCTTCCATTCGATTCCATTCCATTCCATTCCATGGAATTCCATTCCATTCCATGGCATTCCATTCCATTCCATTCCATTCCATTCCATTCCGTTCTAGTCGGGTTGACTCCATTCCATTCCATTCCACTCCATTCCATTCCGTTATATTCCATTCTATTCCATTCGATTCCGTTCGATTCCATTCCATTCCATTCCATTCCATTCCATTCGATTACATTCCATTCCATTCCATTCCATTCCATTCCATTCCATTCCATTCCATTCCAATCCATTCCATTCTACTCGGGTTGATTCCATTCCATTCCATTCCATTCCAATCCATTCCATTCCATTCCATTCCATTCCATTCCATTCCATTCCATTCCATTCCATTCCATTCCATTCCATTCCATTCGATTCCATTCCATTCCATTTCATTCCAAACCGTTCCATTCTACTCGGGTTCATCATTCCATTCCATTCCATTCCACTCGGGTTCATTCCATTCCATTCCATTCCATTCCATTCCATTCCATTCCATTCCATTCCATTCCGTTCTACTCAGGTTGATTTCCATTCCATTCCATTCCATTCCATTCCATTCCATTCCATTCCATTCCATTCCATTCCATTCTATTCCATTCCGTTCTACTCGGCTTGAATCCATTGAGTTCCGTTCCTTTCCGTTCCGTCACGACACGTCCCGTCCCGTCCCGTCCCGTCCCGTCCCGTCCCGTCCCGTCCCGTGCCGTTGTACTCGGGTTGATTCCATTCCACTCCGTTCCGTTCCTTTCCGTTCCCTTCAATTCAGTTCCACGCGGGTTGATTCAATTCCATTCTATTCTATTCCATTCCATTCCATTCCATTCCATTCCATTCCATTCCATTCCATTTTACTCCGGTTGATTCCATGCCGTTCCGTTCCATTCTGTCCCATCCCGACGCGTCCCGTCCCGTCCCGTCCCATTCCGTTCCGTTCTGATCGGGTTGATTCCGTTCCATTCCCTTCCGTTCCTTTCCGTTCCATTCCATTCCGTTACACGCGGGTTGATTCAATTCCATTCTATTACATTGAATTCCATTCCATTCCATTCCATTCCATTCTACTCGGATTGATTGCATTCCATTCCATTCCATTCCAGTCCATTCCAATCCACTCCATTCTACTCGGGTTGATTCCATTCCATTCCATTCCATTCCATTCCATTCCATTCCATTCCATTCCATTCCATTCCATTCCATTGCGTTCCATTCGATTCCATTCCATTCCATTCCATTCCATTCCATTCCAATCCATTCCATTCTACTTGGGTTCATTCCATTCCATTCCATTCCATTCCATTCGATTCCATTCGATTCCATTCCATTCCAATCCATACCATTCCATTCCATTCTGTTCTACTCGGGTTGATTCCACTCCATTCCATTCCATTCCATTCCATTCTATTCCATTCCATTCCATTCGATTCCATTCTATTCCATTCGATTCCATTCCATTCCATTTCATTTTATTCCATTCCATTCCATTCCATTCTATTCCATTGAATTCCATTCCATTCCATTCCATTCCATTCCATTCCATTCCATTCCATTCCACTCCGTTCTACTCGGGTTGATTCCACTCCATTCCATTCCATTCCATTCCATTCCATTCCATTCCATTCCATTCCAATCGGGTTGAGCATTCCATTCGATTCCATTCCATTCCATTCCATTCCATTAGATTCCATTCCATTCCATTCCACTTGGGCTCATTCCATTCCATTCCATTCCATTCCATTCCATTCCATTCCATTCCATTCCATTCCATTCCATTCCATTCCGTTCTACTCGCGTTGATTTCCATTCCATTCCATTCCATTCCATTCCACTCCATTCCATTCCATTCCATTCCATTCCATTCCATTCCATTCCATTCCTTTCCATTTATTCCATTCCGTTCTACTCGGGTTGATTCCATTGAGTTTGGTTCCGTTCCGTTCCGTCCCGTCCCGTCCCGTCCCGTCCCGTTCCGTTTTACTCGGGTTGATTCCTTTGCATTCCGTTCCGCTCGTTTCCATTCCGTTCCATTCCGTTCCACGCGGGTTGGTTCAATTCCATTCTATTCTATTCTATTCCTTTCCATTCCATTCCATTCTACTCGGGTTGATTCTATGCCGTTCCATTCCGTTCCATTCCGTCCCATTCCGACCCGTCCCATCCCGTCCCGTCCCGTCCCATCCCGTTCCGTTCCACATGGGTTGATTCAATTCCTTTCGGTTACATTGAATTCCATTCCATTCCATTCTACTCGGATTGATTCCATTCCATTCCATTCCATTCCATTCCATTCCATTCCATTCCATTCCATTCCAATCCATTCCATTCTACTCGGGTTGATTCCATTCCATTCCATTCCATTCCATTCCATTCCATTCAGTTTCATTCCATTCCATTCCATTCCATTCCATTCCATTCCATTCCATTCCATTCCATTCCATTCGATTCCATTCCATTCCATTCCATTCCGTTCTACTCGGGTTGATTCCATTCTATTCCATTCCATTCCGTTCGATTCCATTCGATTCCATTCGATTCCATTCCATTCCATTCCATTCCCTTCCATTCCATTCTATTCCATTGAATTCCATTCCATTGCATTCCATTCCATTCCATTCCATTCAATTCCATTCCATTCCATTCCATTCCGTTCTACTCTGATTGACTCCATTCCATTCCATTCGATTCCATTCCATTCCATTCCATTCCATTCCATTCCAATACATTCCATTCTACTCTGGTTGATTCCATTCCATTCCATTCCATTCCATTCCATTCCATTCCATTCCATTCGTCTCCATTCGATTCCATTCGATTCCATTCCATTCTATTCCATTGAATTCCATTCCATTCCATTCCATTCCATTCCATTCTATTCCATTCCATTCCATTCCATTCCGTTCTACTCGGGTTGATTCCATTCCATTCCATTCCATTCGATATCATTCGATTCCATTCCATCCCATTCCATTCCATTCCATTCCATTCCGTTCTACTCGGGTTGATTCCATTCCATTCAATTTTATTCCATTCCATTCCATTTCATTCCATTCCAATCCATTCCATTCCATTCCATTCCATTCCATTCGATTCCATTCCATTCCATTCCATTCCAATCCATTCCATTCTACTCGGGTTGATTCCATTCCATTCCATTCCATTCCATTCCATTCCATTCCATTCCATTCCATTCGATTCCACTCGATTCCATTCCATTCTTTCCATTCCATTCCAATCCATTCCATTCTAATTGGGTGGATTCCATTCCATTCCATTCCATTCCATTCCATTCCATTCCATTCCATTCCATTCCATTCCATTTGATTCCATTCCATTCCATTCCATTCCATTCCATTTCATTCCATTCCTTTCCATTCCAATCCGTTCTAGTCGGGTTGATTCCATTCTATTCCATTCCATTCCATTCCATTCCATTCCATTCCATTCCATTCCATTCCATTCCATTCTATTCCATTCCATTCTACTCCATTGAATTCCATTCCATTCCATTCTATTCCATTCCATTCCATTCCTTTCCATTCCATTTAGTTCTACTCTGGTTGATTCCATTCCATTCCATTCCATTCCATTCCATTCCATTCCATTCCATTCCATTCCATTCCATTACTTTCCATTCCATTCCATTCCAATCCATTCCATTCTACTCGGGTTGACTCCATTCCATTCCATTCCATTCCATTATATTCCATTCCATTCCATTCCATTCCGTTCGATTCCATTCCATTCGATTCCCTTCCATTCCATTTGATTCGATTCCATTCCATTCCATTCCATTCCATTCCATTCCATTCCATTCCAATCCATTCCATTCTCCACGGGTTGATTATATTCCATTCCATTCCATTCCATTCCATTCCATTCCATTCCATTCCTTTCGATTCCATTCCATTCCATTAAATTCCATTCCATTCCATTCCATTCCATTCCATTCCATTCCATTCCATTCCATTCCATTCCATTCCATTCCATTCCGTTCTACTCGGGTTGATTCCACTCCATTCCATTCCATTCCATTCCATTCCATTCCATTCCGTTCCATTCGATTCCATTCCATTCCATTCCATTCCATTCCATTCTATTCCATTCCACTCTACTCCATTGAATTCCATTCCATTCCATTCAATTCCATTCCATTCCATTCCTTTCCATTCCATTTAGTTCTACTCGGGTTGATTCCATTCCAGTCCATTCCATTCCATTCCATTCCATTACTTTCCATTCCATTCCATTCCAATCCATTCCATTCTACTCGGGTTGACTCCATTCCATTCCATTCCATTCCATTATATTGCATTCTATTCCATTCGATTCCGTTTGATTCCATTCCATTCCATTCCATTCCATTCCATTCCATTCGATTCCATTCCATTCCATTCCATTCCATTCCATTCCATTCCATTCCATTCCATTCCATTCCATTCCATTCCATTCCATTCCAATCCATTCCATTCTACTCGGGTTGATTCCATTCCATTCCATTCCATTCCATTCCATTCCATTCCTTTCTATTCCATTCCATTCCATTCCATTCCATTCCATTCCATTCCATTCCATTCCATTCCATTCCATTCCATTCCGTTCTAATCGGTTTGATTCCACTCCATTCCATTCCATTCCATTCCATTCCATTCCATTCCATTCCAATTCTTTCGTTTCCATTCCAACCAATTCCGTTCTACTCGGATTGATTCCATTCCATTCCATTCCATTCCATTCCATTCCATTCCATTCAATTCCATTCCATTCCATTCCATTCCATTCGATTCCATTCCATTCCATTCCATTCCATCCCATTTCATTCCAAACCATTCCATTCTACTCGTGTTCATCATTCCATTCCATTCCATTCCATTCCATTCCACTCGGGTTCTTTCCATTCCATTCCATTCCATTCCATTCCATTCCATTCCATTCCATTCCGTTCTACTCAGGTTGATTTCCGTTCCATTCCATTCCATTCCATTCCATTCCATTCCATTCCATTCCATTCCATTCCATTCCATTCCGTTCCATTCCACTCCATTCCATTCTATTCGTGTTGATTCCATGCCGTTCCGTTCCGTTCCATTCCGTCCCATCCCGACGCGTCCCGTCCCGTTCCGTCCCGTCAAATTCCGTTCCTTTCTGATCGGGTTCATTCCGTTCCATTCCGTTCCGTTCCTTTCCGTTCCATTCCATTCCGTTACACGCGGGTTGATTCAATTCCATTCTATTACATTGAATTCCATTCCATACCATTCCATTCCATTCTACTCGGATTGATTGAATTCCATTCCATTCCATTCCAGTCCATTCCAATCCATTCCATTCTACTCGGGTTGATTCCATTCCATTCCATTCCATTCCATTCCATTCCATTCCATTCCATTCCATTCCATTCCATTGCGTTCCATTCGATTCGATTCCGCTCCATTCCATTCCATTCCATTCCAATCCATTCCATTCTACTTGGGTTGATTCCATTGCATTCCATTCCATTCCATTCCATTCCATTCGATTCCATTCGATTCCATTCCATTCCATTCCATTCCATTCCATTCCATTCCATTCCATTCCATTCTGTTCTACTCGGGTTGATTCCACTCCATTCCATTCCATTCCATTCCATTCTATTCCATTCCATTCCATTCGATTCCATTCCATTCCATTTCATTTTATTCCATTCCATTCCATTCCATTCTATTCCATTGAATTCCATTCCATTCTATTCCATTCCATTCGATTCAGTTTCATTCCATTCCATTCCATTCCATTCCATTCCATTCCATTCCATTCGATTCCATTCCATTCCATTCCATTCCATTCCATTCCATTTCATTCCATTCCATTCCATTCCGTTCTACTCGGGTTAATTCCATTCTATTCCATTCCATTCCATTCCATTCCATTCCATTCCATTCCATTCCATTCCCTTCCATTCCATTCTATTCCATTGAATTCCATTCCATTCCATTCCATTCCATTCCATTGAATTCCATTCCATTCCGTTCTACTCTGATTGACTCCATTCCATTCCATTCCATTCCATTCCATTCCATTCCATTCCATTCCATTCCATTCCATTCCATTTCATTCCATTCCATTCCATTCCAATACATTCCATTCTACTCGGGTTGATTCCATTCCATTCCATTCCATTCCATTCCATTCCATTCCATTCGTCTCCATTCGATTCCATTCGATTCCATTCCATTCTATTCCATTGAATTCCATTCCATTCCATTCCATTCCATTCCATTCCATTCCATTCCATTCCATTCCACTCCATTCCATTCGATTCCATTCGATTCCATTCCATTCCATTCCATTCCATTCCAATCCATTCCATTCTACTCGGGTTGATGCCATTCCATTCCATTCCATTCCATTCCATTCCATTCCATTCCATTCCATTCCATTGCATTCCATTCGATTCCATTCGATTCCATTCCATTCGATTCCATTCGAGATCATTCGATTCCATTCCATCCCATTCCAATCCATTCCATTCCATTCCGTTCTACTCGGGTTGATTCCATTCCATTCCATTTCATTCCATTCCATTCCATTCCATTCCATTCGATTCCATTCGATTCCATTCCATTCCATTCCATTCCAATCCATTCCATTCTACTCGGGTTGATTCCATTCCATTCCATTCCATTCCATTCCATTCCATTCCATTCCATTCCATTCCATTCCATTCGATTCCACTCTATTCCATTCCATTCTTTCCATTCCATTCCAATCCATTCCATTCTACTCGGGTGGATTCCATTCCGTTCCATTCCATTCCATTCCATTCCATTCCATTCCATTCCATTCCACTCCATTCGATTCCATTCCATTCCTTTCCATTCCATTCCATTCCATTCCATTCCATTCCATTCCATTCCATTCCGTTCTAGTCGGGTTGATTCCATTCTATTCCATTCCATTCCATTCCATTCCACTCCATTCCATTCCTTTCCTTTCCATTCTATTCCATTCCATTCTACTCCATTGAATTTCATTCCATTCCATTCTATTCCATTCCATTCCATTCCTTTCCATTCCATTTAGTTCTACTCGGGTTGATTCCATTCCATTCCATTCCATTCCATTCCATTCCATTCCATTCCATTCCATTCCATTCCATTCCATTACTTTCCATTCCATTCCATTCCAATCCATTCCATTCTACTCGGGTTGACTCCATTCCATTCCATTCCATTCCATTCCATTCCATTCCATTCCATTCCATTATAATCCATTCCATTCCATTCGATTCCGTTCGATTCCATTCCATTCCATTCCATTCCATTCCATTCAATTCCATTCGATTCCATTCGATTCCATTCCATTCCATTCCATTCCAATCCATTCCATTCTACTCGGGTTGATTCCATTCCATTCCATTCCATTCCATTCCTTTCCATTCCATTCCATTCCATTCCATTCCATTCTATTCCTTTCAATTCCATTCCATTCCATTTAATTCCATTCCATTCCATTCCATTCCATTCCATTCCTTTCCATTCCATTCCATTCCATTCCGTTCTACTCGGGTTGATTCCACTCCATTCCATTCCATTCCATTCCATTCCATACCATTCCATTCGATTCCATTCCATTCCATTCCATTCCATTCCATTCCATTCCATTCCATTCCATTCCATTCCATTCCATTCCGTTCTAGTCGTGTTGATTCCATTCTATTCCATTCCATTCCATTCCATTCCATTCCATTCCATTCCATTCCATTCGATTCCATTCCATTCCATTCCATTCTATTCCATTCCATTCTACTCCATTGAATTCCATTCCATTCCATTCAATTCCATTCCATTCCATTCAATTCCATTCCATTCCATCCCTTTCCATTCCATTTAGTTCTACTCGGGTTGATTCCATTCCATTCCATTCCATTCCATTCCATTCCATTCCATTCAATTCCATTCCATTCCGTTACTTTCCATTCCATTCCATTCCAATCCATTCCATTCTACTCGGGTTGACTCCATTCCATTCCATTCCTTTCCATTCCATTATATTCCATTCTATTCCATTCGATTCCGTTCGATTCCATTCCATTCCATTCCATTCCATTCCATTGCATTCCATTCCATTCCATTCCATTCCATTCCGTTCTACTCGGGTTGATTCCATTCCATTCCTTTCCATTCCATTCCATTCCATTCCATTCCATTCCATTCCATTCCATTCCATTCCATTCCCTTCCATTCCATTCCATTCCAATCCATTCCATTCTACTCGGGTTGATTCCATTCCATTCCATTGCATTCGACTCCATTCGATTCCATTCGATTCCATTCCATTCCATTCCATTCCATTCCATTCCATTCCATTCCATTCCATTCCATTTCATTCCATTCCATTCCATTCCAATACATTCCATTCTACTCTGGTTGATTCCATTCCATTCCATTCCATTCCATTCCATTCCATTCCATTCGTCTCCATTCGATTCCATTCGATTCCATTCCATTCTATTCCATTGAATTCCATTCCATTCCATTCCATTCCATTCCATTCCATTCCATTCCATTCCATTCCATTCCATTCCATTCCATTCCATTCCATTCCGTTCTACTCGGGTTGATTCCATTCCATTCCATTCCATTCCATTCCATTCCATTCCACTCCATTCCATTCGATTCCATTCGATTCCATTCCATTCCATTCCATTCCATTCCAATCCATTCCATTCTACTCGGGTTGATGCCATTCCATTCCATTCCATTCCATTCCATTCCATTCCATTCCATTCCATTCCATTGCATTCCATTCGATTCCATTCGATTCCATTCCATTCGATTCCATTCGAGATCATTCGATTCCATTCCATCCGATTCCAATCCATTCCATTTCATTCCGTTCTACTCGGGTTGATTCCATTCCATTCCATTTCATTCCATTCCATTCCATTCCATTCCATTCGATTCCATTCGATTCCATTCCATTCCATTCCATTCCAATCCATTCCATTCTACTCGGGTTGATTCCATTCCATTCCATTCCATTCCATTCCATTCCATTCCATTCCATTCCATTCCATTCCATTCGATTCCACTCTATTCCATTCCATTCTTTCCATTCCATTCCAATCCATTCCATTCTACTCGGGTGGATTCCATTCCGTTCCATTCCATTCCATTCCATTCCATTCCATTCCATTCCATTCCACTCCATTCGATTCCATTCCATTCCATTCCATTCCATTCCATTCCATTCAATTCCATTCCATTCCATTCCATTCCATTCCATTCCATTCCATTCCATTCCATTCCATTCCATTCCGTTCTAGTCGGGTTGATTCCATTCTATTCCATTCCATTCCATTCCATTCCACTCCATTCCATTCCTTTCCATTCCATTCTATTCCATTCCATTCTACTCCATTGAATTCCATTCCATTCCATTCTATTCCATTCTATTCCATTCCTTTCCATTCCATTTAGTTCTACTCGGGTTGATTCCATTCCATTCCATTCCATTCCATTCCATTCCATTCCATTCCATTCCATTCCATTCCATTACTTTCCATTCCATTCCATTCCAATCCATTCCATTCTACTCGGGTTGACTCCATTCCATTCCATTCCATTCCATTCCATTATAATCCATTCCATTCCATTCGATTCCGTTCGATTCCATTCCATTCCATTCCATTCCATTCAATTCCATTCGATTCCATTCGATTCCATTCCATTCCATTCCATTCCAATCCATTCCATTCTACTCGGGTTGATTCCATTCCATTCCATTCCATTCCATTCCTTTCCATTCCATTCCATTCCATTCCATTCCATTCCATTCCATTCCATTCCATTCTATTCCTTTCGATTCCATTCCATTCCATTAAATTCCATTCCATTCCATTCCATTCCATTCCATTCCATTCCATTCCATTCCATTCCATTCCATTCCATTCCATTCCATTCCATTCCGTTCTACTCGGGTTGATTCCACTCCATTCCATTCCATTCCACTCCATTCCATACCATTCCATTCGATTCCATTCCATTCCATTCCATTCCATTCCATTCCATTCCATTCCATTCCATTCCGTTCTAGTCGGGTTGATTCCATTCTATTCCATTCCATTCCATTCCATTCCATTCCATTCCATTCCAATCGATTCCATTCCATTCCATTCCATTCTATTCCATTCCATTCTACTCCATTGAATTCCATTCCATTCCATTCAATTCCATTCCATTCCATCCCTTTCCATTCCATTTAGTTCTACTCGGCTTGATTCCATTCCATTCCATTCCATTCCATTCCATTCCATTCCATTCAATTCCATTCCATTCCGTTACTTTCCATTCCATTCCATTCCAATCCATTCCATTCTACTCGGGTTGACTCCATTCCATTCCATTCCTTTCCATTCCATTCTATTCCATTCTATTCCATTCGATTCCGTTCGATTCCATTCCATTCCATTCCATTCCATTCCATTGCATTCCATTCCATTCCATTCCATTCCATTCCGTTCAACTCGGGTTGATTCCATTCCATTCCTTTCCATTCCATTCCATTCCATTCCATTCCATTCCATTCCATTCCATTCCATTCCATTCCCTTCCATTCCATTCCATTCCAATCCATTCCATTCTACTCGGGTTGATTCCATTCCATTCCATTGCATTTGACACCATTCGATTCCATTCGATTCCATTCCATTCCATTCCGTTCCATTCCATTCCATTCCATTCCATTCTATTCCATTGAATTCCATTCCATTCCATTCCATTCCATTCCATTGCATTCCATTCCATTCCATTCCATTCCATTCCATTCCATTCCATTCCATTCCATTCCATTCCATTCCATTCCGTTCTACTCGGGTTGATTCCATTCCATTCCATTCCATTCCATTCCATTCCATTCCATTCCAACCTATTCCATTCTATTCAATTCGATTCCATTCGATTCCATTCAATTCCATTCAATTCCATTCCATTCCATTCCAATCCATTCCATTCTACTCGGGTTGATTCCATTCCATTCCATTCCATTCCATTCCATTCCATTCCATTCCATTCCATTCCATTCCATTCCATTCGATTCCATTCGATTCCATTCCATTCCATTCCATTCCATTCCATTCCATTCCATTCCATTCCAATGTATTCCATTCGATTCCATTCCATTCCATTCCATTCCATTCCATTCCATTCCATTCCAATCCATTCCATTCTACTCGTGTTGATTCCCTTCCATTCCATTCCATTCCATTCCATTCCATTCCATTCCATTCCATTCCATTCCATTCCATTCCATTCCATTCCATTCCATTCCATTCCATTCCATTCCGTTCTACTCGGGTTGATTCCATTCTATTCCATTACATTCCATTCGATTCCATTCGATTCCATTCGATTTCTTTCCATTCCATTCCATTCCATTCCATTCTATTCCATTCCATTCCATTCCATTCCATTCCATTCCATTCCATTCCGTTCTACTCGGGTTGATTCCATTCTATTCCATTACATTCCATTCGATTCCATTCGATTCCATTCGATTTCTTTCCATTCCATTCCATTCCATTCCATTCCATTCCATTCTATTCCATTCCATTCCATTCCATTCCACTCCATTCCATTCCTTTCCATTCCATTCTATTCCATTCCATTCTACTCCATTGAATTCCATTCCATTCCATTCTATTCCATTCCATTCCTTTCCTTTCCATTCCATTTAGTTCTACTCGGGTTGATTCCATTCCATTCCATTCCATTCCATTCCATTCCATTCCATTCCATTCCATTCCATTACTTTCCATTCCATTCCATTCCAATCCTTTCCATTCTACTCGGGTTGACTCCATTCCATTCCATTCCATTCCATTCCATTCCATTCAATTCCATTATAATCCATTCCATTCCATTCGATTCCGTTCGATTCCATTCCATTCCATTCCATTCCATTCCATTCAATTCCATTCGATTCCATTCGATTCCATTCCATTCCATTCCATTCCAATCCATTCCATTCTACTCGGGTTGATTCCATTCCATTCCATTCCATTCCATTCCATTCCTTTCCATTCCATTCCATTCCATTCCATTCCATTCTATTCCTTTCAATTCCATTCCATTCCATTAAATTCCATTCCATTCCATTCCATTCCATTCCATTCCATTCCATTCCATTCCATTCCATTCCATTCCGTTCTACTCGGGTTGATTCCACTCCATTCCATTCCATTCCACTCCATTCCATACCATTCCATTCGATTCCATTCCATTCCATTCCATTCCATTCCATTCCATTCCATTCCATTCCATTCCATTCCGTTCTAGTCGGGTTGATTCCATTCTATTCCATTCCATTCCATTCCATTCCATTCCATTCCATTCCATTCCATTCCATTCCATTCTACTCCATTGAATTCCATTCCATTCCATTCAATTCCATTCCATTCCATCCCTTTCCATTCCATTTAGTTCTACTCGGGTTGATTCCATTCCATTCCATTCCATTCCATTCCATTCCATTCCATTCCATTCAATTCCATTCCATTCCGTTACTTTCCATTCCATTCCATTCCAATCCATTCCATTCTACTCGGGTTGACTCCATTCCATTCCATTCCTTTCCATTCCATTATATTCCATTCTATTCCATTCGATTCCGTTCGATTCCATTCCATTCCATTCCATTCCATTCCATTGCATTCCATTCCATTCCATTCCATTCCATTCCGTTCTACTCGGGTTGATTCCATTCCATTCCTTTCCATTCCATTCCATTCCATTCCATTCCATTCCATTCCATTCCATTCCATTCCATTCCATTCCCTTCCATTCCATTCCATTCCAATCCATTCCATTCTACTCGGGTTGATTCCATTCCATTCCATTGCATTCGACTCCATTCGATTCCATTCGATTCCATTCCATTCCATTCCGTTCCATTCCATTCCATTCCATTCCATTCTATTCCATTGAATTCCATTCCATTCCATTCCATTCCATTCCATTCCATTCCATTCCATTCCATTCCATTCCATTCCATTCCATTCCATTCCATTCCATTCCGTTCTACTCGGGTTGATTCCATTCCATTCCATTCCATTCCATTCCATTCCATTCCATTCCAATCTATTCCATTCTATTCAATTAGATTCCATTCGATTCCATTCAATTCCATTCAATTCCATTCCATTCCATTCCAATCCATTCCATTCTACTCGGGTTGATTCCATTCCATTCCATTCCATTCCATTCCATTCCGTTCCATTCCATTCCATTCCATTCCATTCGATTCCATTCGATTCCATTCCATTCCATTCCATTCCATTCCATTCCATTCCATTCCATTCCAATCTATTCCATTCGATTCCATTCCATTCCATTCCATTCCATTCCATTCCATTCCATTCCAATCCATTCCATTCTACTCGTGTTGATTCCCTTCCATTCCATTCCACTCCATTCCATTCCATTCCATTCCATTCCATTCCATTCCATTCCATTCCATTCCATTCCATTCCATTCCGTTCTACTCGGGTTGATTCCATTCTATTCCATTACATTCCATTCGATTCCATTCGATTCCATTCGATTTCTTTCCATTCCATTCCATTCCATTCCATTCCATTCCATTCTATTCCATTCCATTCCATTCCATTCCATTCCATTCCATTCCATTCCATTCCATTGCATTCCATTCGATTCCATTCGATTCCATTCCATTCGATTCCATTCGAGATCATTCGATTCCATTCCATCCGATTCCAATCCATTCCATTTCATTCCGTTCTACTCGGGTTGATTCCATTCCATTCCATTTCATTCCATTCCATTCCATTCCATTCCATTCGATTCCATTCGATTCCATTCCATTCCATTCCATTCCAATCCATTCCATTCTACTCGGGTTGATTCCATTCCATTCCATTCCATTCCATTCCATTCCATTCCATTCCATTCCATTCCATTCCATTCGATTCCACTCTATTCCATTCCATTCTTTCCATTCCATTCCAATCCATTCCATTCTACTCGGGTGGATTCCATTCCGTTCCATTCCATTCCATTCCATTCCATTCCATTCCATTCCATTCCACTCCATTCGATTCCATTCCATTCCATTCCATTCCATTCCATTCCATTCAATTCCATTCCATTCCATTCCATTCCATTCCATTCCATTCCATTCCATTCCATTCCATTCCGTTCTAGTCGGGTTGATTCCATTCTATTCCATTCCATTCCATTCCATTCCACTCCATTCCATTCCTTTCCATTCCATTCTATTCCATTCCATTCTACTCCATTGAATTCCATTCCATTCCATTCTATTCCATTCTATTCCATTCCTTTCCATTCCATTTAGTTCTACTCGGGTTGATTCCATTCCATTCCATTCCATTCCATTCCATTCCATTCCATTCCATTCCATTCCATTCCATTACTTTCCATTCCATTCCATTCCAATCCATTCCATTCTACTCGGGTTGACTCCATTCCATTCCATTCCATTCCATTCCATTATAATCCATTCCATTCCATTCGATTCCGTTCGATTCCATTCCATTCCATTCCATTCCATTCAATTCCATTCGATTCCATTCGATTCCATTCCATTCCATTCCATTCCAATCCATTCCATTCTACTCGGGTTGATTCCATTCCATTCCATTCCATTCCATTCCTTTCCATTCCATTCCATTCCATTCCATTCCATTCCATTCCATTCCATTCCATTCTATTCCTTTCGATTCCATTCCATTCCATTAAATTCCATTCCATTCCATTCCATTCCATTCCATTCCATTCCATTCCATTCCATTCCATTCCATTCCATTCCATTCCATTCCATTCCGTTCTACTCGGGTTGATTCCACTCCATTCCATTCCATTCCACTCCATTCCATACCATTCCATTCGATTCCATTCCATTCCATTCCATTCCATTCCATTCCATTCCATTCCATTCCATTCCGTTCTAGTCGGGTTGATTCCATTCTATTCCATTCCATTCCATTCCATTCCATTCCATTCCATTCCAATCGATTCCATTCCATTCCATTCCATTCTATTCCATTCCATTCTACTCCATTGAATTCCATTCCATTCCATTCAATTCCATTCCATTCCATCCCTTTCCATTCCATTTAGTTCTACTCGGCTTGATTCCATTCCATTCCATTCCATTCCATTCCATTCCATTCCATTCAATTCCATTCCATTCCGTTACTTTCCATTCCATTCCATTCCAATCCATTCCATTCTACTCGGGTTGACTCCATTCCATTCCATTCCTTTCCATTCCATTCTATTCCATTCTATTCCATTCGATTCCGTTCGATTCCATTCCATTCCATTCCATTCCATTCCATTGCATTCCATTCCATTCCATTCCATTCCATTCCGTTCAACTCGGGTTGATTCCATTCCATTCCTTTCCATTCCATTCCATTCCATTCCATTCCATTCCATTCCATTCCATTCCATTCCATTCCCTTCCATTCCATTCCATTCCAATCCATTCCATTCTACTCGGGTTGATTCCATTCCATTCCATTGCATTTGACACCATTCGATTCCATTCGATTCCATTCCATTCCATTCCGTTCCATTCCATTCCATTCCATTCCATTCTATTCCATTGAATTCCATTCCATTCCATTCCATTCCATTCCATTGCATTCCATTCCATTCCATTCCATTCCATTCCATTCCATTCCATTCCATTCCATTCCATTCCATTCCATTCCGTTCTACTCGGGTTGATTCCATTCCATTCCATTCCATTCCATTCCATTCCATTCCATTCCAATCTATTCCATTCTATTCAATTCGATTCCATTCGATTCCATTCAATTCCATTCAATTCCATTCCATTCCATTCCAATCCATTCCATTCTACTCGGGTTGATTCCATTCCATTCCATTCCATTCCATTCCATTCCATTCCATTCCATTCCATTCCATTCCATTCCATTCGATTCCATTCGATTCCATTCCATTCCATTC
Source organism: Gorilla gorilla gorilla (assembly GCF_029281585.2). Lineage (NCBI taxonomy): Eukaryota > Metazoa > Chordata > Mammalia > Primates > Hominidae > Gorilla > Gorilla gorilla. Next base: position 4,183,611 of record NC_073241.2, read on the forward strand.
CATTCCATTCCATTCCATTCCATTCCATTCCAATGTATTCCATTCGATTCCATTCCATTCCATTCCATTCCATTCCATTCCATTCCATTCCAATCCATTCCATTCTACTCGTGTTGATTCCCTTCCATTCCATTCCATTCCATTCCATTCCATTCCATTCCATTCCATTCCATTCCATTCCATTCCATTCCATTCCATTCCATTCCATTCCATTCCGTTCTACTCGGGTTGATTCCATTCTATTCCATTACATTCCATTCGATTCCATTCGATTCCATTCGATTTCTTTCCATTCCATTCCATTCCATTCCATTCTATTCCATTCCATTCCATTCCATTCCATTCCATTCCATTCCATTCCGTTCTACTCGGGTTGATTCCATTCTATTCCATTACATTCCATTCGATTCCATTCGATTCCATTCGATTTCTTTCCATTCCATTCCATTCCATTCCATTCCATTCCATTCTATTCCATTCCATTCCATTCCATTCCACTCCATTCCATTCCTTTCCATTCCATTCTATTCCATTCCATTCTACTCCATTGAATTCCATTCCATTCCATTCTATTCCATTCCATTCCTTTCCTTTCCATTCCATTTAGTTCTACTCGGGTTGATTCCATTCCATTCCATTCCATTCCATTCCATTCCATTCCATTCCATTCCATTCCATTACTTTCCATTCCATTCCATTCCAATCCTTTCCATTCTACTCGGGTTGACTCCATTCCATTCCATTCCATTCCATTCCATTCCATTCAATTCCATTATAATCCATTCCATTCCATTCGATTCCGTTCGATTCCATTCCATTCCATTCCATTCCATTCCATTCAATTCCATTCGATTCCATTCGATTCCATTCCATTCCATTCCATTCCAATCCATTCCATTCTACTCGGGTTGATTCCATTCCATTCCATTCCATTCCATTCCATTCCTTTCCATTCCATTCCATTCCATTCCATTCCATTCTATTCCTTTCAATTCCATTCCATTCCATTAAATTCCATTCCATTCCATTCCATTCCATTCCATTCCATTCCATTCCATTCCATTCCATTCCATTCCGTTCTACTCGGGTTGATTCCACTCCATTCCATTCCATTCCACTCCATTCCATACCATTCCATTCGATTCCATTCCATTCCATTCCATTCCATTCCATTCCATTCCATTCCATTCCATTCCATTCCGTTCTAGTCGGGTTGATTCCATTCTATTCCATTCCATTCCATTCCATTCCATTCCATTCCATTCCATTCCATTCCATTCCATTCTACTCCATTGAATTCCATTCCATTCCATTCAATTCCATTCCATTCCATCCCTTTCCATTCCATTTAGTTCTACTCGGGTTGATTCCATTCCATTCCATTCCATTCCATTCCATTCCATTCCATTCCATTCAATTCCATTCCATTCCGTTACTTTCCATTCCATTCCATTCCAATCCATTCCATTCTACTCGGGTTGACTCCATTCCATTCCATTCCTTTCCATTCCATTATATTCCATTCTATTCCATTCGATTCCGTTCGATTCCATTCCATTCCATTCCATTCCATTCCATTGCATTCCATTCCATTCCATTCCATTCCATTCCGTTCTACTCGGGTTGATTCCATTCCATTCCTTTCCATTCCATTCCATTCCATTCCATTCCATTCCATTCCATTCCATTCCATTCCATTCCATTCCCTTCCATTCCATTCCATTCCAATCCATTCCATTCTACTCGGGTTGATTCCATTCCATTCCATTGCATTCGACTCCATTCGATTCCATTCGATTCCATTCCATTCCATTCCGTTCCATTCCATTCCATTCCATTCCATTCTATTCCATTGAATTCCATTCCATTCCATTCCATTCCATTCCATTCCATTCCATTCCATTCCATTCCATTCCATTCCATTCCATTCCATTCCATTCCATTCCGTTCTACTCGGGTTGATTCCATTCCATTCCATTCCATTCCATTCCATTCCATTCCATTCCAATCTATTCCATTCTATTCAATTAGATTCCATTCGATTCCATTCAATTCCATTCAATTCCATTCCATTCCATTCCAATCCATTCCATTCTACTCGGGTTGATTCCATTCCATTCCATTCCATTCCATTCCATTCCGTTCCATTCCATTCCATTCCATTCCATTCGATTCCATTCGATTCCATTCCATTCCATTCCATTCCATTCCATTCCATTCCATTCCATTCCAATCTATTCCATTCGATTCCATTCCATTCCATTCCATTCCATTCCATTCCATTCCATTCCAATCCATTCCATTCTACTCGTGTTGATTCCCTTCCATTCCATTCCACTCCATTCCATTCCATTCCATTCCATTCCATTCCATTCCATTCCATTCCATTCCATTCCATTCCATTCCGTTCTACTCGGGTTGATTCCATTCTATTCCATTACATTCCATTCGATTCCATTCGATTCCATTCGATTTCTTTCCATTCCATTCCATTCCATTCCATTCCATTCCATTCTATTCCATTCCATTCCATTCCATTCCATTCCATTCCATTCCATTCCATTCCAATCCATTCCCTTCCGTTCTATTCGGGTTGATTCCATTCCGTTCCATTCCATTCCATTCCATTCCATTCCATTCCATTCCATTCCATTCCATTCGATTCCATTCGATTCCATTCCATTCCATTCCATTCCATTCCATTCCATTCCATTCCATTCCATTCCATTCCATTCCATTCCATTCTATTCCATTCCATTCCATTCTGTTCCATTCTATTCCATTCCATTCCATTCCGTTCCACTCGGGTTGATTCCATTCTATTCCATTCCATTCCATTCGATTCCATTCGATATCATTCGATTCCATTCCATTCCATTCCATTCCATTCCATTCCATTCTATTCCATTCCATTCCATTCCATTCCATTCCATTCTATTCCATTCCATTCCATTCCGTTCTACTCGGGTTGATTCCATTCCATTCCATTTCATTCCATTCCATTCCATTCCATTCCATTCCATTCCATTCGATTCGATTCCATTCCATTCCATTCCAATCCATTCCATTCTACTCGGGTTGATTCCATTCCATTCCATTCCATTCCATTCCATTCCATTCCATTCCATTCCATTCCATTCCATTCCATTCCATTCCATTCCACTCGATTCCATTCCATTACATTCCATTCCATTCCAATCCATTCCATTCTACTCGGGTGGATTCCATTCCATTCCATTCTTTTCCATTCCATTCCATTCCATTCCATTACATTACATTCCATTCGGTTCCATTCCATTCCATTCCATTCCATTCCATTCCATTCCATTCCATTCCATTCCATTCCGTTCTAATCGGGTTGATTCCATTCTATTCCATTCCATTCCATTCCATTCCATTCAATTCCATTCCATTCCATTCCATTCCATTCCATTCCATTCTATTCCATTCCATTCTACTCCATTGAATTCCATTCCATTCCATTCTATTCCATTCCATTCCATTCCTTTCCATTCCATTTAGTTCTACTCGGGTTGATTCCATTCCATTCCATTCCATTCCTTTCCATTCCATTCCAATCCATTCCATTCCATTACTTTCCATTCCATTCCATTCCAATCCATTCCATTCTACTCGGGTTGACTCCATTCCATTCCATTCCATTACATTACATTCCATTATATTCCATTCCATTCCATTCGATTCAGTTCGATTCCATTCCATTCCATTCCATTCCATTCCATTCCATTCCATTCCATTCCATTCCATTCCATTCCATTCCATTCCATTCCATTCCAATCCATTCCATTCTACTCGGGTTGATTCAATTCCATTCCATTCCATTCCATTCCATTCCATTCCATTCCATTCCATTCCTTTCGATTCCATTCCTTTCCATTCCATTCCATTCCATTCCATTCCATTCCATTCCATTCCGTTCTACTCGGGTTGATTCCACTCCATTCCATTCCATTCCATTCCATTCCATTCCATTCCATTCCATTCCATTCCATTCCATTCCTTTCCATTCCAACCCATTCCGTTCTACTCGGGTTGATTCCATTCCATTCCATTGAATTCCATTCCATTCCATTCCATTCCATTCCATTCCATTCCATTCCATTCCATTCCATTCCATTCCATTCCATTCCATTCGATTCCATTCCATTCCATTCCATTCCAAACCATTCCATTCTACTCGGGTTCATCATTCCATTCCATTCCATTCCATTCCATTCCACTCGGGTTCATTCCATTCCATTCCATTCCATTCCATTCCATTCCTTTCCACTCGGGTGCATTCCATTCCATTCCATTCCATTCCATTCCATTCCATTCCATTCCGTTCTGCTCAGGTTGATTTCCATTCCATTCCATTCCATTCCATTCCATTCCATTCCATTCCATTCCATTCCATTCCATTCCATTCCATTCCATTCCGTTCTACTCGGCTTGAATCCATAGAGTTCCGTTCCGTTCCGTTCCGTCCCGACACGTCCCGTCCCGTCCCGTCCCGTCCCGTCCCGTCCCGTGCCGTTTTACTCAGGTTGATTCCTTTCCATTCCGTTCCGCTCGTTTTCGTTGCGTTCCATTCAGTTCCACGCGGGTTGGTTCAATTCCATTCTATTCTATTCTATTCCTTTCCATTCCATTCCATTCCATTCCATTCCATTCCATTCTACTCGGGTTGATTCCATGCCATTCCGTTCCGTTCCATTCCGTCCCATCCCGAACCGTCCCATCACGTCCCGTCCCGTCCCATCCCGTTCCGTTCCACATGGGTTGATTCAATTCCTTTCGGTTACATTGAATTCCATTCCATTCCATTCTACTCGGATTGATTCCATTCCATTCCATTCCATTCCATTCCATTCCATTCCATTCCATTCCATTCCATTCCATTCCTTTCCATTCCAATCCATTCCATGCTACTCGGGTTGATTCCATTCCATTCCATTCCATTCCATTCCATTCCATTCCATTCCATTCCATTCCATTCCATTCCATTCCATTTCATTCCATTCCATTCCATTTCATTCCATTCCATTCCATTCCATTCCATTCCATTCCATTCCATTCCATTCCATTAGATTCCATTCCATTCCATTCCATTCCATTCCATTCCGTTCTACTCGGGTTGATTCCATTCTATTCCATTCCATTCCGTTCGATTCCATTTGATTCCATTTGATTCCATTCCATTCCATTCCATTCCCTTCCATTCCATTCTATTCCATTGAATTCCATTCCATTCCATTCCATTCCATTCCATTCCGTTCTACTCTGATTGATTCCATTAAATTCCATTCCATTCCATTCCGTTCTACTCTGATTGATTCCATTAAATTCCATTCCATTCCATTCCATTCGATTCCATTCCATTCCATTCCATTCCATTCCATTCCATTGCATTCCATTCCATTCCAATACATTCCATTCTACTCTGGTTGATTCCATTCCATTCCATTCCATTCCATTCCATTCGATTCCATTCCATTCCATTCCATTCCAAACCATTCCATTCTACTCGGGTTCATCATTCCATTCCATTCCATTCCATTCCATTCCACTCGGGTTCATTCCATTCCATTCCATTCCATTCCATTCCATTCCATTCCATTCCACTCGGGTGCATTCCATTCCATTCCATTCCATTCCATTCCATTCCATTCCATTCCATTCCATTCCATTCCATTCCGTTCTGCTCAGGTTGATTTCCATTCCATTCCATTCCATTCCATTCCATTCCATTCCATTCCATTCCATTCCATTCCATTCCATTCCATTCCTTTCCATTCCATTCCATTCCGTTCTACTCGGCTTGAATCCATTGAGTTCCCTTCCGTTCCGTTCCGTCCCGACACGTCCCGTCCCGTCCCGTCCCGTCCCGTCCCGTCCCGTGCCGTTTTACTCGGGTTGATTCCTTTCCATTCCGTTCCGCTCGTTTCCGTTACGTTCCATTCCGTTCCAAGCGGGTTGGTTCAATTCCATTCTATTCTATTCTATTCCTTTCCCTTCCATTCCATTCCATTCCATTCCATTCTACTCGGGTTGATTCTATGCCATTCCGTTCCGCTCCATTCCGTTCCATGCTGGTTGGTTCAATTCCATTCTATTCTATTCTATTCCTTTCCCTTCCATTCCATTCCATTCCATTCCATTCTAGTCGGGTTGATTCCATGCCATTCCGTTCCGTTCCATTCCGTCCCATCCCGACCCGTCCCATCCCGTCCCGTCCCGTCCCATCCCGTTCCATTCCACATGGGTTGATTCAATTCCTTTCGGTTACATTGAATTCCATTCCATTCCATTCTACTCGGATTGATTCCATTCCATTCCATTCCATTCCATTCCATTCCATTCCATTCCATTCCATTCCATTCCATTCCATTGCGTTCCATTCGATTCGATTCCATTCCATTCCATTCCATTCCATTCCAATCCATTCCATTCTACTTGGGTTGATTCCATTCCACTCCATTCCATTCCATTCGATTCCATTCCATTCCATTCCATTCCATTCCATTCCATTCCATTCCATTCCATTCCATTCCATTCCATTCGATTCCATTCTGTTCTACTCGGGTTGATTCCACTCCATTCCATTCCATTCCATTCCAATCTATTCCATTCCATTCCATTCTATTCCATTCGTTTCCATTCCATTCCATTTCATTTTATTCCATTACATTCCATTCCATTCTATTCCATTGAATTCCATTCCATTCCATTCCATTCCATTCCATTCCATTCCATTCCGTTCTACTCGGGTTGATTCCAATCCATTCCATTCCATTCCATTCCATTCCATTCCACTCGGGTTGATCATTCCATTCCATTCCATTCCATTCCATTCCATTCCATTCCATTCCATTCCATTCCATTCCTTTCCATTTACTCCATTCCGTTCTACTCGGGTTGATTCCATTGAGTTTGGTTCCGTTCCGTTCCATCCCGTCCCGTCCCGTCCCGTCCCGTCCCGTGCCGTTTTACTCAGGTTGATTCCTTTCCATTCCGTTCCGCTCGTTTTCGTTGCGTTCCATTCCGTTCCACGCGGGTTGGTTCAATTCCATTCTATTCTATTCTATTCCTTTCCATTCCATTCCATTCCATTCTACTCGGGTTGATTCCATGCCATTCCGTTCCGTTCCATTCCGTCCCATCCCGAACCGTCCCATCACGTCCCGTCCCGTCCCATCCCGTTCCGTTCCACATGGGTTGATTCAATTCCTTTCGGTTACATTGAATTCCATTCCATTCCATTCTACTCGGATTGATTCCATTCCATTCCATTCCATTCCATTCCATTCCATTCCATTCCATTCCATTCCATTCCTTTCCATTCCAATCCATTCCATGCTACTCGGGTTGATTCCATTCCATTCCATTCCATTCCATTCCATTCCATTCCATTCCATTCCATTCCATTTCATTCCATTCCATTCCATTTCATTCCATTCCATTCCATTCCATTCCATTCCATTCCATTCCATTCCATTCCATTAGATTCCATTCCATTCCATTCCATTCCATTCCATTCCGTTCTACTCGGGTTGATTCCATTCTATTCCATTCCATTCCGTTCGATTCCATTTGATTCCATTTGATTCCATTCCATTCCATTCCATTCCCTTCCATTCCATTCTATTCCATTGAATTCCATTCCATTCCATTCCATTCCATTCCATTCCGTTCTACTCTGATTGATTCCATTAAATTCCATTCCATTCCATTCCGTTCTACTCTGATTGATTCCATTAAATTCCATTCCATTCTATTCCATTCGATTCCATTCCATTCCATTCCATTCCATTCCATTCCATTGCATTCCATTCCATTCCAATACATTCCATTCTACTCTGGTTGATTCCATTCCATTCCATTCCATTCCATTCGTCTCCATTCGATTCCATTGGATTCCATTCCATTCCATTCCATGGAATTCCATTCCATTCCACTCCATTCCATTCCATTCCATTAAATTCCATTAAATTCCATTCCATTCCATTCCGTTCTACTCGGGTTGATTCCATTCCATTCCATTCCATTCCATTCCATTCCATTCCATTCCATTCCACTCCATTCCATTCGATTCCATTCGATTCCATTCCATTCCATTCCATTCCATTCCAATCCATTCTATTCTACTCGGGTTGATTCCATTCCATTCCATTCCATTCCATTCCATTCCATTCCATTCCATTCCATTCCATTCCATAGCATTCCATTCGATTCCATTAGATTCCATTCCATTAAATTCCATTCCATTCCATTCCATTCCATTCCGTTCCACTCGGGTTGATTCCATTCTATTCCATTCCATTCCATTCGATTCCATTCGATATCATTCGATTCCATTCCATCCCATTCCATTCCGTTCTACTCGGGTTGATTCCATTCCATTTCATTCCATTCCATTCCATTCCATTTCTTTCGATTCCATTCGTTTCCATTCCATTCCATTCCATTCCAATCCATTCCATTCTACTCGGGTTGATTCCATTCCATTCCATTCCATTCCATTCTATTCCATTCCATTCCATTCCACTCGATTCCATTCCATTCCACTCGATTCCATTCCATTCCTTTCCATTCCATTCCAATCCATTCCATTCTACTCGGGTGGATTCCATTCCATTCCATTCCATTCCATTCCATTCCATTCCATTCCATTCCATTCCATTCCATTCGATTCCATTCCATTGCATTCCATTCCATTCCATTCCATTCCATTCCGTTCTAGTCGGGTTGATTCCATTCTATTCCATTCCATTCCATTCCATTCCATTCCATTCCATTCCATTCCATTCCATTCCATTCCATTCCATTCCATTCTATTCCATTCCATTCTACTCCATTGAATTCCATTCCATTCCATTCAATTCCATTCCATTCCATTCCTTTCCATTCCATTTAGTTCTACTCGGGTTGATTCCATTCCATTCCATTCCATTCCATTCCATTCCATTCCATTCCATTCCATTCCATTCCATTCCATTACTTTCCATTCCATTCCATTCCAATCCATTCCATTCTACTCGGGTTGACTCCATTCCATTCCATTCCATTCCATTCCATTCCATTCCATTCCATTCCATTCCATTCCATTCCATTCCATTCCATTCCATTCCATTCCATTCCATTCCATTCCATTTACTCCATTCCGTTCTACTCGGGTTGATTCCATTGAGTTTGGTTCCGTCCCGTCCCGTCCCGTCCCGTCCCGTCCCGTGCCGTTTTACTCAGGTTGATTCCTTTCCATTCCCTTCCGCTCGTTTCCTTTAGTTTCCATTCCGTTCCACGCGGGTTGGTTCAATTCCATTCTATTCTATTCTATTCCTTTCCCTTCCATTCCATTCCATTCCATTCCATTCTACTCGGGTTGATTCCATGCCATTCCGTTCCGTTCCATTCCGTCCCATCCCGATCCGTCCCATCCCGTCCTGTCCCGTCCCATCCCGTTCCATTCCACATGGGTTGATTCAATTCCTTTCGGTTAGATTGAACTCCATTCCATTCCATTCTACTCGGATTGACTCCATTCCATTCCATTCCATTCCATTCCATTCCATTCCATTCCATTCCATTCCATTCCAATCCATTCCATTCTACTCGGGTTGATTCCATTCTATTCCATTCCATTCCATTCCATTCCATTCCATTCCATTCCATTTCATTCCACTCCATTCCATTCCATTCCATTCCATTCCATTCCATTCCATTCCATTCGATTCCATTCCATTCCATTCCATTCCATTCCATCCCATTCCATTCCATTCCATTCCATTCCGTTCTACTCGGGTTGATTCCATTCTATTCCTTTCCATTCCGTTCGATTCCATTTGATTCCATTCGATTCCATTCCATTCCATTCCATTCCCTTCCATTCCATTCTATTCCATTGAATTCCATTCCATTCCATTCCATTCCATTCCATTCCATTCCATTCGTCTGCATTCGATTCCATTCCATTCCATTCCATTCTATTCCATTGAATTCCATTGAATTCCATTCCATTCCATTCCATTCCATTCCATTCGATTCCATTCCATTCCATTCCATTCCATTCGATTCCATTCCATTCCATTCCATTCCATTCCATTCCATTCCATTCCATTCCAATCTATTCCATTCCATTCCATTCTATTCCATTCGTTTCCATTCCATTCCATTTCATTTTATTCCATTACATTCCATTCCATTCTATTCCATTGAATTCCATTCCATTCCATTCCATTCCATTCCATTCCATTCCATTCCATTCCGTTCTACTCGGGTTGATTCCACTCCATTCCATTCCATTCCATTCCATTCCATTCCACTCGGGTTGATCATTCCATTCCATTCCATTCCATTCCATTCCATTCCATTCCATTCCATTCCATTCCATTCCATTCCGTTCCATTCCACTCGGGCTCATTCCATTCCATTCCATTCAATTCCATTCCATTCCATTCCATTGCATTCCATTCCATTCCATTCCATTCCGTTCTACTCGGTTTGATTTCCATTCCATTCCATTCCATTCCATTCCATTCCATTCCATTCCATTCCATTCCATTCCATTCCATTCCATTCCATTCCTTTCCATTTACTCCATTCCGTTCTACTCGGGTTGATTCCATTGAGTTTGGTTCCGTTCCGTTCCGTCCCGTCCCGTCCCGTCCCGTCCCGTCCCGTGCCGTTTTACTCAGGTTGATTCCTTTCCATTCCGTTCCGCTCGTTTTCGTTGCGTTCCATTCCGTTCCACACGGGTTGGTTCAATTCCACTCTATTCTATTCTATTCCTTTCCATTCCATTCCATTCCATTCCATTCCATTCTACTCGGGTTGATTCCATGCCATTCCGTTCCGTTCCATTCCGTCCCATCCCGAACCGTCCCATCACGTCCCGTCCCGTCCCATCCCGTTCCGTTCCACATGGGTTGATTCAATTCCTTTCGGTTACATTGAATTCCATTCCATTCCATTCTACTCGGATTGATTCCATTCCATTCCATTCCATTCCATTCCATTCCATTCCATTCCATTCCATTCCATTCCAATCTATTCCATTCCATTCCATTCTATTCCATTCGTTTCCATTCCATTCCATTTCATTTTATTCCATTACATTCCATTCCATTCTATTCCATTGAATTCCATTCCATTCCATTCCATTCCATTCCATTCCATTCCATTCCATTCCGTTCTACTCGGGTTGATTCCACTCCATTCCATTCCATTCCATTCCATTCCATTGCACTCGGGTTGATCATTCCATTCCATTCCATTCCATTCCATTCCATTCCATTCCATTCCATTCCGTTCTACTCGGGTTGATTCCATTCTATTCCATTCCATTCCGTTCGATTCCATTTGATTCCATTCGATTCCATTCCATTCCATTCCATTCCCTTCCATTCCATTCTATTCCATTGAATTCCATTCCATTCCATTCCATTCCATTCCATTCCGTTCTACTCTGATTGATTCCATTAAATTCCATTCCATTCCATTCCGTTCTACTCTGATTGATTCCATTAAATTCCATTCCATTCCATTCCATTCGATTCCATTCCATTCCATTCCATTCCATTCCATTCCATTGCATTCCATTCCATTCCAATACATTCCATTCTACTCTGGTTGATTCCATTCCATTCCATTCCATTCCATTCCATTCGTCTCCATTCGATTCCATTCGATTCCATTCCATTCCATTCCATGGAATTCCATTGCATTCCACTCCATTCCATTCCATTCCATTCCATTCCATTCCATTCCATTCCATTCCGTTCTACTCGGGTTGATTCCATTCCATTCCATTCCATTCCATTCCATTCCATTCCATTCCATTCCATTCCACTCCATTCCATTCGATTCCATTCGATTCCATTCCATTCCATTCCATTCCATTCCAATCCATTCCATTCTACTCGGGTTGATTCCATTCCATTCCATTCCATTCCATTCCATTCCATTCCATTCCATTCCATTCCATAGCATTCCATTCGATTCCATTAGATTCCATTCCATTCCATTCCATTCCATTCCATTCCATTCCATTCCATTCCGTTCCACTCGGGTTGATTCCATTCTATTCCATTCCATTCCATTCGATTCCATTCGATATCATTCGATTCCATTCCATCCCATTCCATTCCATTCCATTGCGTTCTACTCGGGTTGATTCCATTCCATTTCATTCCATTCCATTCCATTCCATTTCTTTCGATTCCATTCGTTTCCATTCCATTCCATTCCATTCCAATCCATTCCATTCTACTCGGGTTGATTCCATTCCATTCCATTCCATTCCATTCCATTCCATTCCATTCCATTCCACTCGATTCCATTCCATTCCACTCGATTCCATTCCATTCCTTTCCATTCCATTCCAATCCATTCCATTCTACTCGGGTGGATTCCATTCCATTCCATTCCATTCCATTCCATTCCATTCCATTCCATTCGATTCCATTCCATTCCATTCCATTCCATTCCATTCCATTCCATTCCGTTCTAGTCGGGTTGATTCCATTCTATTCCATTCCATTCCATTCCATTCCATTCCATTCCATTCCATTCCATTCCATTCCATTCTATTCCATTCCATTCTACTCCATTGAATTCCATTCCATTCCATTCAATTCCATTCCATTCCATTCCTTTCCATTCCATTTAGTTCTACTCGGGTTGATTCCATTCCATTCCATTCCATTCCATTCCATTCCATTCCATTCCATTCCATTCCATTCCATTCCATTCCATTACTTTCCATTCCATTCCATTCCAATCCATTCCATTCTACTCGGGTTGACTCCATTCCATTCCATTCCATTCCATTCCATTCCATTCCATTATATTCCATTCTATTCCATTCGATTCCGTTCGATTCCATTCCATTCCATTCCATTCCATTCCATTCCATTCCATTCCATTCCATTCCATTCCATTCCATTCGATTCCATTCCATTCCATTCGATTCCATTCCATTCCATTCCATTCCATTCCATTCCATTCCATTCCATTCCATTTACTCCATTCCGTTCTACTCGGGTTGATTCCATTGAGTTTGGTTCCGTCCCGTCCCGTCCCGTCCCGTCCCGTCCCGTCCCGTGCCGTTTTACTCAGGTTGATTCCTTTCCATTCCGTTCCGCTCGTTTCCTTTAGTTTCCATTCCGTTCCACGCGGGTTGGTTCAATTCCATTCTATTCTATTCTATTCCTTTCCCTTCCATTCCATTCCATTCCATTCCATTCTACTCGGGTTGATTCCATGCCAATCCGTTCCGTTCCATTCCGTCCCATCCCGATCCGTCCCATCCCGTCCTGTCCCGTCCCATCCCGTTCCATTCCACATGGGTTGATTCAATTCCTTTCGGTTAGATTGAACTCCATTCCATTCCATTCTACTCGGATTGACTCCATTCCATTCCATTCCATTCCATTCCATTCCATTCCATTCCATTCCATTCCAATCCATTCCATTCTACTCGGGTTGATTCCATTCTATTCCATTCCATTCCATTCCATTCCATTCCATTCCATTCCATTCCATTCCATTCCATTCCATTTCATTCCATTCCATTCCATTCCATTCCATTCCATTCCATTCCATTCCTCTCGATTCCATTCCATTCCATTCCATTCCATTCCATTCCATTCCATTCCATTCCATTCCATTCCAATCCATTCCATTCTACTCGGGTTGATTCCATTCCGTTCCATTCCATTCCATTCCATTCCATTCCATTCCATTCCATTCCATTCCATTCCATTCCATTCTATTCCTTTCGATTCCATTCCATTCCATTAAATTCCATTCCATTCCATTCCATTCCATTCCATTCCATTCCGTTCTACTCGGGTTGATTCCACTCCATTCCATTCCATTCCATTCCATACCATTCCATTCGATTCCATTCGATTCCATTCCATTCCATTCCATTCCATTCCATTCCATTCCATTCCATTCCATTCCATTCCATTCCATTCCGTTCTAGTCGGGTTGATTCCATTCTATTCCATTCCATTCCATTCCATTGCATTCCATTCGATTCCATTCCATTCCATTCCATTCAATTCCATTCCATTCTACTCCATTGAATTCCATTCCATTCCATTCAATTCCATTCCTTTCCATCCCTTTCCATTCCATTTAGTTCTACTCGGGTTCATTCCATTACATTCCATTCCATTCCATTCCATTCCATTCCATTCAATTGCATTCCATTCCGTTACTTACCATTCCATTCCATTCCAATCCATTCCATTCTACTCGGGTTGACTCCATTCCATTCCATTCCTTTCCATTCCATTATATTCCATTCTATTCCATTCGATTCCGTTCGATTCGATTCCATTCCATTCCATTGCATTCCATTCCATTCCATTCCATTCCATTCCGTTCTACTCGGGTTGATTCCATTCCATTCCTTTCCATTCCATTCCATTCCATTCCATTCCATTCCATTCCATTCCATTCCCTTCCATTCCATTCCATTCCAATCCATTCCATTCTACTCGGGTTGATTCCATTCCATTCCATTGCACTCGACTCCATTCGATTCCATTCGATTCCACTCTATTCCATTCCGTTCCATTCCATTCCATTCCATTCCATTCTATTCCATTGAATTCCATTCCATTCCATTCCATTCCAATCCATTCCATTCCATTCCATTCCATTCCATTCCATTCCGTTCTACTCGGGTTGATTCCATTCCATTACATTCCATTACATTCCATTCCATTCCATTCCATTCCATTCCATTCCAATCTATTCCATTCTATTCAATTCGATTCCATTCGATTCCATTCAATTACATTCAATTCCATTCCATTCCATTCCAATCCATTCCATTCTACTCGGGTTGATTACACTCCATTCCATTCCATTCCATTCCATTCCATTCCATTCCATTCCATTCCATTCCATTCCATTCCATTCCATTCGATTCCATTCCATTCCAATCCATTCCATTCCATTCCATTCCATTCCAATCTATTCCATTCGATTCCATTCCATTCCATTCCATTCCATTCCATTCCATTCCATTCCATTCCAATCCATTCCATTCTACTCGTGTTGATTCCATTCCATTCCATTCCATTCCATTCCATTCCATTCCATTCCATTCCATTCCATTCCATTCCATTCCATTCCATTCCATTCCGTTCTACTCGGGTTGATTCCATTCTATTCCATTCCATTCCATTCGATTCCATTCGATTCCATTCGATTCCATTCGATTCCATTCCATTCCATTCCATTCCATTCCATTCCATTCTATTCCATTCCATTCCATTCCATTCCATTCCATTCCATTCAAATCCATTCCCTTCCATTCTATTCGGGTTGATTCCATTCCATTCCATTCCATTCCATTCCATTCCATTCCATTCCATTCCATTCCATTCCATTCCATTGCATTCCATTCGATTCCATTCGATTCCATTCCATTCCATTCCATTCCATTCCATTCCATTCCATTCTATTCCATTCCATTCCATTCCATTCCATTCAATTCCATTCCATTCCATTCCGTTCCACTCGGGTTGATTCCATTCTATTCCATTCCATTCCATTCGATTCCATTCGATATCATTCGATTCCATTCCATTCCATTCCATTTCATTCCATTCCATTCCATTCCATTCTGTTCCATTCCATTCCATTCCATTCCACTCTATTCCATTCCATTCCATTCCGTTCTACTCGGGTTGATTCCATTCCATTCCATTTCATTCCATTCCATTCCATTCCATTCCATTCGATTCCATTCGATTCCATTCCATTCCATTCCATTCCAATCCATTCCATTCTACTCGGGTTGATTCCATTCCATTCCATTCCATTCCATTCCATTCCATTCCATTCCATTCCATTCCACTCGATTCCATTCCATTCTATTCCATTCCATTCCAATCCATTCCATTCTACTCGGGTGGATTCCATTCCATTCCATTCCTTTCCATTCCATTCCATTCCATTCCATTCCATTCCATTCCATTCGGTTCCATTCCATTCCATTCCATTCCATTCCATTCCATTCCATTCCATTCCATTCCATTCCGTTCTAATCGGGTTGATTCCATTCTATTCCATTCCATTCCATTCCATTCCATTCCATTCCATTCCATTCCATTCCATTCCATTCTATTCCATTCCATTCTACTCCATTGAATTCCATTCCATTCCATTCTATTCCATTCCATTCCATTCCTTTCCATTCCATTTAGTTCTACTCGGGTTGATTCCATTCCATTCCATTCCATTCCATTCCATTCCATTCCATTCCAATCCATTCCATTCTACTCGGGTTGATTCCATTCCATTCCATTCCATTCCATTCCATTCCATTCCATTCCATTCCATTCCTTTCTATTCCATTCCATTCCATTCCATTCCATTCCATTCCATTCCATTCCATTCCATTCCATTCCATTCCATTCCATTCGATTCCATTCGATTCCATTCCATTCCATTCCATTCCATTCCATTCCATTCCAAACCATTCCTTTCTACTCGGGTTCCTCATTCCATTCCATTCCATTCCATTCCATTCCACTCGGGTTCTTTCCATTCCATTCCATTCCATTCCATTCCATTCCATTCCATTCCATTCCATTCCGTTATACTCAGGTTGATTTCCATTCCATTCCATTCCATTCCATTCCATTCCATTCCATTCCATTCCATTCCATTCCATTCCTCTCCATTCCATTCTGCTCGGGTTGATTCCATGCCGTTCCGTTCCGTTCCATTCCGTCCCATCCCGACGCATCCCGTCCCGTTCCGTCCCGTCAAATTCCGTTCCTTTCTTATCGGGTTGATTCCGTTCCATTCCGTTCCGTTCCTTTCCGTTCCATTCCATTCCGTTACACGCGGGTTGACTCAATTCCATTCTATTACATTGAATTCCATTCAATTCCACTCCATTCCATTCTACTCGGATTGATTGAATTCCATTCCAATCCATTCCAGTCCATTCCAATCCATTCCATTCTACTCGGGTTGATTCCATTCCATTCCATTCCATTCCATTCCATTCCATTCCATTCCATTCCATTCCATTCCATTCCATTCCATTGCGTTCCATTCGATTCGATTCCATTCCATTCCATTCCATTCCATTCCAATCCATTCCATTCTACTTGGGTTGATTCCATTCCATTCCATTCCATTCCATTCCATTCCATTCGATTCCATTCCATTCCATTCCATTCCATTCCATTCCATTCCATTCCATTCCATTCCATTCCATTCCATTCTGTTCTACTCGGTTTGATTCCACTCCATTCCATTCCATTCTATTCCATTCCATTCCATTCGATTCCATTCTACTCGTATTGATTGAATTCCATTCCAATCCATTCCAGTCCATTCCAATCCATTCCATTCTACTCGGGTTGATTCCATTCCATTCCATTCCATTCCATTCCATTCCATTCCATTCCATTCCATTGCGTTCCATTCGATTCGATTCCATTCCATTCCATTCCATTCCATTCCAATCCATTCCATTCTACTTGGGTTGATTCCATTCCATTCCATTCCATTCCATTCCATTCCATTCGATTCCATTCGATTCGATTCCATTCCATTCCATTCCATTCCATTCCATTCCATTCCATTCCATTCCATTATGTTCTACTCGGTTTGATTCCACTCCATTCCATTCCATTCCATTCCATTCTATTCCATTCCATTCCATTCCATTCCATTCCATTCCATTCCGTTCTACTCGGGTTGATTCCACTCCATTCCATTCCATTCCATTCCATAACATTCCATTCGATTCCATTCGATTCCATTCCATTCCATTCCATTCCATTCCATTCCATTCCATTCCATTCCATTCCATTCCATTCCATTCCGTTCTAGTCGGGTTGATTCCATTCTATTCCATTCCATTCCATTCCATTGCATTCCATTCGATTCCATTCCATTCCATTCCATTCAATTCCATTCCATTCTACTCCATTGAATTCCATTCCATTCCATTCAATTCCATTCCTTTCCATCCCTTTCCATTCCATTTAGTTCTACTCGGGTTCATTCCATTACATTCCATTCCATTCCATTCCATTCCATTCCATTCAATTCCATTCCATTCCGTTACTTTCCATTCCATTCCATTCCAATCCATTCCATTCTACTCGGGTTGACTCCATTCCATTCCATTCCTTTCCATTCCATTATATTCCATTCTATTCCATTCGATTCCGTTCGATTCGATTCCATTCCATTCCATTGCATTCCATTCCATTCCATTCCATTCCATTCCGTTCTACTCGGGTTGATTCCATTCCATTCCTTTCCATTCCATTCCATTCCATTCCATTCCATTCCATTCCATTCCATTCCCTTCCATTCCATTCCATTCCAATCCATTCCATTCTACTCGGGTTGATTCCATTCCATTCCATTGCACTCGACTCCATTCGATTCCATTCGATTCCACTCCATTCCATTCCGTTCCATTCCATTCCATTCCATTCCATTCTATTCCATTGAATTCCATTCCATTCCATTCCATTCCAATCCATTCCATTCCATTCCATTCCATTCGATTCCATTCCATTCCATTCCATTCCATTCCATTCCATTCCATTCCAATCTATTCCATTCGATTCCATTCCATTCCATTCCATTCCATTCCATTCCATTCCATTCCATTCCAATCCATTCCATTCTACTCGTGTTGATTCCATTCCATTCCATTCCATTCCATTCCATTCCATTCCATTCCATTCCATTCCATTCCATTCCATTCCATTCCATTCCGTTCTACTCGGGTTGATTCCATTCTATTCCATTCCATTCCATTCGATTCCATTCGATTCCATTCGATTCCATTCGATTCCATTCCATTCCATTCCATTCCATTCCATTCCATTCGATTCCATTCCATTCCATTCCATTCCATTCCATTCCATTCCATTCCATTCCATTCCATTCCATTCCATTCCATTCCATTCCATTCTGTTCTACTCGGTTTGATTCCACTCCATTCCATTCCATTCCATTCCATTCTATTCCATTCCATTCCATTCGATTCCATTCTACTCGTATTGATTGAATTCCATTCCAATCCATTCCAGTCCATTCCAATCCATTCCATTCTACTCGGGTTGATTCCATTCCATTCCATTCCATTCCATTCCATTCCATTCCATTCCATTCCATTGCGTTCCATTCGATTCGATTCCATTCCATTCCATTCCATTCCATTCCAATCCATTCCATTCTACTTGGGTTGATTCCATTCCATTCCATTCCATTCCATTCCATTCCATTCGATTCCATTCGATTCGATTCCATTCCATTCCATTCCATTCCATTCCATTCCATTCCATTCCATTCCATTATGTTCTACTCGGTTTGATTCCACTCCATTCCATTCCATTCCATTCCATTCTATTCCATTCCATTCCATTCCATTCCATTCCATTCCATTCCGTTCTACTCGGGTTGATTCCACTCCATTCCATTCCATTCCATTCCATAACATTCCATTCGATTCCATTCGATTCCATTCCATTCCATTCCATTCCATTCCATTCCATTCCATTCCATTCCATTCCATTCCATTCCATTCCATTCCGTTCTAGTCGGGTTGATTCCATTCTATTCCATTCCATTCCATTCCATTGCATTCCATTCGATTCCATTCCATTCCATTCCATTCAATTCCATTCCATTCTACTCCATTGAATTCCATTCCATTCCATTCAATTCCATTCCTTTCCATCCCTTTCCATTCCATTTAGTTCTACTCGGGTTCATTCCATTACATTCCATTCCATTCCATTCCATTCCATTCCATTCAATTCCATTCCATTCCGTTACTTTCCATTCCATTCCATTCCAATCCATTCCATTCTACTCGGGTTGACTCCATTCCATTCCATTCCTTTCCATTCCATTATATTCCATTCTATTCCATTCGATTCCGTTCGATTCGATTCCATTCCATTCCATTGCATTCCATTCCATTCCATTCCATTCCATTCCGTTCTACTCGGGTTGATTCCATTCCATTCCTTTCCATTCCATTCCATTCCATTCCATTCCATTCCATTCCATTCCATTCCCTTCCATTCCATTCCATTCCAATCCATTCCATTCTACTCGGGTTGATTCCATTCCATTCCATTGCACTCGACTCCATTCGATTCCATTCGATTCCACTCCATTCCATTCCGTTCCATTCCATTCCATTCCATTCCATTCTATTCCATTGAATTCCATTCCATTCCATTCCATTCCAATCCATTCCATTCCATTCCATTCCATTCGATTCCATTCCATTCCATTCCATTCCATTCCATTCCATTCCATTCCAATCTATTCCATTCGATTCCATTCCATTCCATTCCATTCCATTCCATTCCATTCCATTCCATTCCAATCCATTCCATTCTACTCGTGTTGATTCCATTCCATTCCATTCCATTCCATTCCATTCCATTCCATTCCATTCCATTCCATTCCATTCCATTCCATTCCGTTCTACTCGGGTTGATTCCATTCTATTCCATTCCATTCCATTCGATTCCATTCGATTCCATTCGATTCCATTCGATTCCATTCCATTCCATTCCATTCCATTCCATTCCATTCTATTCCATTCCATTCCATTCCATTCCATTCCATTCCATTCAAATCCATTCCCTTCCATTCTATTCGGGTTGATTCCATTCCATTCCATTCCATTCCATTCCATTCCATTCCATTCCATTCCATTCCATTCCATTCCATTGCATTCCATTCGATTCCATTCGATTCCATTCCATTCCATTCCATTCCATTCCATTCCATTCCATTCTATTCCATTCCATTCCATTCCATTCCATTCAATTCCATTCCATTCCATTCCGTTCCACTCGGGTTGATTCCATTCTATTCCATTCCATTCCATTCGATTCCATTCGATATCATTCGATTCCATTCCATTCCATTCCATTTCATTCCATTCCATTCCATTCCATTCTGTTCCATTCCATTCCATTCCATTCCATTCTATTCCATTCCATTCCATTCCGTTCTACTCGGGTTGATTCCGTTCCATTCCATTTCATTCCATTCCATTCCATTCCATTCCATTCGATTCCATTCGATTCCATTCCATTCCATTCCATTCCAATCCATTCCATTCTACTCGGGTTGATTCCATTCCATTCCATTCCATTCCATTCCATTCCATTCCATTCCATTCCACTCGATTCCATTCCATTCCATTCCATTCCATTCCAATCCATTCCATTCTACTCGGGTGGATTCCATTCCATTCCATTCCTTTCCATTCCATTCCATTCCATTCCATTCCATTCCATTCCATTCGGTTCCATTCCATTCCATTCCATTCCATTCCATTCCATTCCATTCCATTCCATTCCATTCCGTTCTAATCGGGTTGATTCCATTCTATTCCATTCCATTCCATTCCATTCCATTCCATTCCATTCCATTCCATTCCATTCCATTCTATTCCATTCCATTCTACTCCATTGAATTCCATTCCATTCCATTCTATTCCATTCCATTCCATTCCTTTCCATTCCATTTAGTTCTACTCGGGTTGATTCCATTCCATTCCATTCCATTCCATTCCATTCCATTCCATTCCAATCCATTCCATTCTACTCGGGTTGATTCCATTCCATTCCATTCCATTCCATTCCATTCCATTCCATTCCATTCCATTCCATTCCTTTCTATTCCATTCCATTCCATTCCATTCCATTCCATTCCATTCCATTCCATTCCATTCCATTCAATTCCATTCCATTCCATTCGATTCCATTCGATTCCATTCCATTCCATTCCATTCCATTCCATTCCATTCCAAACCATTCCTTTCTACTCGGGTTCCTCATTCCATTCCATTCCATTCCATTCCATTCCACTCGGGTTCTTTCCATTCCATTCCATTCCATTCCATTCCATTCCATTCCGTTATACTCAGGTTGATTTCCATTCCATTCCATTCCATTCCATTCCATTCCATTCCATTCCATTCCATTCCATTCCATTCCATTCCTCTCCATTCCATTCTGCTCGGGTTGATTCCATGCCGTTCCGTTCCGTTCCATTCCGTCCCATCCCGACGCATCCCGTCCCGTTCCGTCCCGTCAAATTCCGTTCCTTTCTTATCGGGTTGATTCCGTTCCATTCCGTTCCGTTCCTTTCCGTTCCATTCCATTCCGTTACACGCGGGTTGATTCAATTCCATTCTATTACATTGAATTCCATTCAATTCCACTCCATTCCATTCTACTCGGATTGATTGAATTCCATTCCAATCCATTCCAGTCCATTCCAATCCATTCCATTCTACTCGGGTTGATTCCATTCCATTCCATTCCATTCCATTCCATTCCATTCCATTCCATTCCATTCCATTGCGTTCCATTCGATTCGATTCCATTCCATTCCATTCCATTCCATTCCAATCCATTCCATTCTACTTGGGTTGATTCCATTCCATTCCATTCCATTCCATTCCATTCCATTCGATTCCATTCGATTCCATTCCATTCCATTCCATTCCATTCCATTCCATTCCATTCCATTCCATTCCATTCTGTTCTACTCGGTTTGATTCCACTCCATTCCATTCCATTCCATTCCATTCTATTCCATTCCATTCCATTCGATTCCATTCTACTCGTATTGATTGAATTCCATTCCAATCCATTCCAGTCCATTCCAATCCATTCCATTCTACTCGGGTTGATTCCATTCCATTCCATTCCATTCCATTCCATTCCATTCCATTCCATTCCATTCCATTCCATTCCATTCCATTCCATTCCATTCCATTCCATTGCGTTCCATTCGATTCGATTCCATTCCATTCCATTCCATTCCATTCCAATCCATTCCATTCTACTTGGGTTGATTCCATTCCATTCCATTCCATTCCATTCCATTCCATTCGATCCCATTCGATTCGATTCCATTCCATTCCATTCCATTCCATTCCATTCCATTCCATTCCATTCCATTCTGTTCTACTCGGTTTGATTCCACTCCATTCCATTCCATTCCATTCCATTCTATTCCATTCCATTCCATTCCATTCCATTCCATTCCATTCCGTTCTACTCGGGTTGATTCCACTCCATTCCATTCCATTCCATTCCATAACATTCCATTCGATTCCATTCGATTCCATTCCATTCCATTCCATTCCATTCCATTCCATTCCATTCCATTCCATTCCATTCCATTCCATTCCGTTCTAGTCGGGTTGATTCCATTCTATTCCATTCCATTCCATTCCATTGCATTCCATTCGATTCCATTCCATTCCATTCCATTCAATTCCATTCCATTCTACTCCATTGAATTCCATTCCATTCCATTCAATTCCATTCCTTTCCATCCCTTTCCATTCCATTTAGTTCTACTCGGGTTCATTCCATTCCATTCCATTCCATTCCATTCCATTCCATTCCATTCAATTCCATTCCATTCCGTTACTTTCCATTCCATTCCATTCCAATCCATTCCATTCTACTCGGGTTGACTCCATTCCATTCCATTCCTTTCCATTCCATTATATTCCATTCTATTCCATTCGATTCCGTTCGATTCGATTCCATTCCATTCCATTGCATTCCATTCCATTCCATTCCATTCCATTCCGTTCTACTCGGGTTGATTCCATTCCATTCCTTTCCATTCCATTCCATTCCATTCCATTCCATTCCATTCCATTCCATTCCCTTCCATTCCATTCCATTCCAATCCATTCCATTCTACTCGGGTTGATTCCATTCCATTCCATTGCACTCGACTCCATTCGATTCCATTCGATTCCACTCCATTCCATTCCGTTCCATTCCATTCCATTCCATTCCATTCTATTCCATTGAATTCCATTCCATTCCATTCCATTCCAATCCATTCCATTCCATTCCATTCCATTCCATTCCATTCCGTTCTACTCGGGTTGATTCCATTCCATTACATTCCATTACATTCCATTCCATTCCATTCCATTCCATTCCATTCCATTGCATTCCATTCGATTCCATTCGATTCCATTCAATTCCATTCCATTCCATTCCAATCCATTCCATTCTACTCGGGTTGATTCCACTCCATTCCATTCCATTCCATTCCATTCCAATCCATTCCATTCCATTCCATTCCATTCCATTCCATTCCATTCCATTCCATTCCATTCGATTCCATTCCATTCCATTCCATTCCATTCCATTCCATTCCATTCCAATCTATTCCATTCGATTCCATTCCATTCCATTCCATTCCATTCCATTCCATTCCATTCCAATCCATTCCATTCTACTCGTGTTGATTCCATTCCATTCCATTCCATTCCATTCCATTCCATTCCATTCCATTCCATTCCATTCCATTCCATTCCATTCCATTCCATTCCATTCCGTTCTACTCGGGTTGATTCCATTCTATTCCATTCCATTCCATTCGATTCCATTCGATTCCATTCGATTCCATTCGATTCCATTCCATTCCATTCCATTCCATTCCATTCGATTCTATTCCATTCCATTCCATTCCATTCCATTCCATTCCATTCAAATCCATTCCCTTCCATTCTATTCGGGTTGATTCCATTCCGTTCCATTCCATTCCATTCCATTCCATTCCATTCCATTCCATTCCATTGCATTCCATTCGATTCCATTCGATTCCATTCCATTCCATTCCATTCCATTCCATTCCATTCCATTCTATTCCATTCCATTCCATTACATTCCATTCAATTCCATTCCATTCCATTCCGTTCCACTCGGGTTGATTCCATTCTATTCCATTCCATTCCATTCGATTCCATTCGATATCATTCGATTCCATTCCATTCCATTTCATTCCATTCCATTCCATTCCATTCTGTTCCATTCCATTCCATTCCATTCCATTCTATTCCATTCCATTCCATTCCGTTCTACTCGGGTTGATTCCATTCCATTCCATTTCATTCCATTCCATTCCATTCCATTCCATTCGATTCCATTCGATTCCATTCCATTCCATTCCATTCCAATCCATTCCATTCTACTCGGGTTGATTCCATTCCATTCCATTCCATTCCATTCCATTCCATTCCATTCCATTCCATTCCACTCGATTCCATTCCATTCCATTCCATTCCATTCCAATCCATTCCATTCTACTCGGGTGGATTCCATTCCATTCCATTCCTTTCCATTCCATTCCATTCCATTCCATTCCATTCCATTCCATTCGGTTCCATTCCATTCCATTCCATTCCATTCCATTCCATTCCATTCCATTCCATTCCGTTCTAATCGGGTTGATTCCATTCTATTCCATTCCATTCCATTCCATTCCATTCCATTCCATTCCATTCCATTCCATTCCATTCTATTCCATTGCATTCTACTCCATTGAATTCCATTCCATTCCATTCTATTCCATTCCATTCCATTCCTTTCCATTCCATTTAGTTCTACTCGGGTTGATTCCATTCCATTCCATTCCATTCCATTCCATTCCATTCCTTTCTATTCCATTCCATTCCATTCCATTCCATTCCATTCCATTCCATTCCATTCCATTCAATTCCATTCCATTCCATTCGATTCCATTCGATTCCATTCCATTCCATTCCATTCCATTCCATTCCATTCCATTCCAAACCATTCCTTTCTACTCGGGTTCCTCATTCCATTCCATTCCATTCCATTCCATTCCATTCCACTCGGGTTCTTTCCATTCCATTCCATTCCATTCCATTCCATTCCATTCCATTCCATTCCGTTATACTCAGGTTGATTTCCATTCCATTCCATTCCATTCCATTCCATTCCATTCCATTCCATTCCATTCCATTCGTCTCCATTCCATTCTGCTCGGGTTGATTCCATGCCGTTCCGTTCCGTTCCATTCCGTCCCATCCCGACGCGTCCCGTCCCGTTCCGTCCCCTCAAATTCCGATCCTTTCTTATCGGGTTGATTCCGTTCCATTCCGTTCCGTTCCTTTCCGTTCCATTCCATTCCGTTACACGCGGGTTGATTCAATTCCATTCTATTACATTGAATTCCATTCCATTCCACTCCATTCCATTCTACTCGGATTGATTGAATTCCATTCCAATCCATTCCAGTCCATTCCAATCCATTCCATTCTACTCGGGTTGATTCCATTCCATTCCATTCCATTCCATTCCATTCCATTCCATTCCATTCCATTCCATTCCATTGCGTTCCATTCGATTCAATTCCATTCCATTCCATTCCATTCCATTCCAATCCATTCCATTCTACTTGGGTTGATTCCATTCCATTCCATTCCATTCCATTCCATTCCATTCGATTCCATTCGATTCCATTCCATTCCATTCCATTCCATTCCATTCCATTCCATTCCATTCTGTTCTACTCGGTTTGATTCCACTCCATTCCATTCCATTCCATTCCATTCTATTCCATTCCATTCCATTCGATTCCATTCCATTCCATTTCATTTTATTCCATTCCATTCCATTCCATTCTATTCCATTGAATTCCATTCCATTCTATTCCATTCCATTCCATTCAGTTTCATTCCATTCCATTCCATTCCATTCCATTCCATTCCATTCGATTCCATTCCATTCCATTCCATTCCATTCCATTCCATTCCATTCCGTTCTACTCGGGTTAATTCCATTCTATTCCATTCCATTCCATTCCATTCCATTCCATTCCATTCCATTCCCTTCCATTCCATTCTATTCCATTGAATTCCATTCCATTCCATTCCATTCCATTCCATTCCATTCCATTCCATTCCATTCCATTCCATTCCATTCCATTCCGTTCTACTCTGATTGACTCCATTCCATTCCATTCCATTCCATTCCATTCCATTCCATTCCATTCCATTCCATTCCATTCCATTCCATTTCATTCCATTCCATTCCATTCCAATACATTCCATTCTACTCTGGTTGATTCCATTCCATTCCATTCCATTCCATTCCATTCCATTCCATTCCATTCCATTCCATTCCATTCCATTCCATTCCGTTCTACTCGGGTTGATTCCATTCCATTCCATTTCATTCCATTCCATTCCATTCCATTCCATTCCATTCCATTCCATTCGATTCCATTCCATTCCATTCCATTCCAATCCATTCCATTCTACTCGGGTTGATTCCATTCCATTCCATTCCATTCCATTCCATTCCATTCCATTCCATTCCATTCCATTCCATTCCATTCCATTCCATTCCATACCATTCCATTCGATTCCATTCCATTCCATTCCATTCCATTCCATTCCATTCCATTCCATTCCGTTCTAGTCGGGTTGATTCCATTCTATTCCATTCCATTCCATTCCATTCCATTCCATTCCATTCCATTCCATTCCATTCCATTCCATTCTATTCCATTCCATTCTACTCCATTGAATTCCATTCCATTCAATTCAATTCCATTCCATTCCATCCCTTTCCATTCCATTTAGTTCTACTCTGGTTGATTCCATTCCATTCCATTCCATTCCATGCCATTCCATTCCATTCAATTCCATTCCATTCCGTTACTTTCCATTCCATTCCATTCCAATCCATTCCATTCTACTCGGGTTGACTCCATTCCATTCCATTCCTTTCCATTCCATTATATTCCATTCTATTCCATTCGATTCCGTTCGATTCCATTCCATTCCATTCCATTCCATTCCGTTCCATTCCATTGCATTCCATTACATTCCATTCCATTCCATTCCGTTCCACTCGGGTTGATTCCATTCCATTCCTTTCCATTCCATTCCATTCAATTCCATTCCATTCCATTCCATTCCATTCCATTCCATTCCATTCCATTCCCTTCCATTCCATTCCATTCCAATCCATTCCATTCTACTCGGGTTGATTCCATTCCATTCCATTGCATTCGACTCCATTCGATTCCATTCGATTCCATTCCATTCCATTCCGTTCCATTCCATTCCATTCCATTCCATTCTATTCCATTGAATTCCATTCCATTCCATTCCATTCCATTCCCTTACATTCCATTCCATTCCATTCCATTCCATTCCATTCCATTCCATTCCATTCCATTCCATTCCATTCCGTTCTACACGGGTTGATTCCATTCCATTCCATTCCATTCCATTCCATTCCATTCCATTCCATTCCATTCCAATCTATTCCATTCTATTCAATTCGATTCCATTCGATTCCATTCAATTCCATTCAATTCCATTCCATTCCATTCCAATCCATTCCATTCTACTCGGGTTGATTCCATTCCATTCCATTCCATTCCATTCCATTCCATTCCATTCCATTCGATTCCATTCGATTCCATTCCATTCCATTCCATTCCATTCCATTCCATTCCATTCCAATCTATTCCATTCGATTCCATTCCATTCCATTCCATTCCATTCCATTCCATTCCATTCCAATCCATTCCATTCTACTCGTGTTGATTCCCTTCCATTCCATTCCATTCCATTCCATTCCATTCCATTCCATTCCATTCCATTCCATTCCATTCCATTCCATTCCATTCCATTCCGTTCTACTCGGGTTGATTCCATTCTATTCCATTACATTCCATTCGATTCCATTCGATTCCATTCGATTCCTTTCCATTCCATTCCATTCCATTCCATTCCATTCCATTCCATTCTATTCCATTCCATTCCGTTCCATTCCATTCCATTCCAATCCATTCCCTTCCGTTCTATTCGGGTTGATTCCATTCCATTCCATTCCATTCCATTCCATTCCATTCCATTCCATTCCATTCCATTGCATTCCATTCGATTCCATTCGATTCCATTCCATTCCATTGCATTCCATTCCATTCCATTCCATTCCATTCTATTCCATTCCATTCCATTCTGTTCCGTTCTATTCCATTCCATTCCATTCCGTTCCACTCGGGTTGATTCCATTCTATTCCATTCCATTCCATTCGATTCCATTCGATATCATTCGATTCCATTCCATTCCATTCCATTCCATTCCATTCCATTCCATTCCATTCCATTCTATTCCATTCCATTCCATTCCATTCCATTCCATTCCATTCTATTCCATTCCATTCCATTCCATTCCATTCCATTCTATTCCATTCCATTCCATTCTATTCCATTCCATTCCATTCCATTCCATTCCATTCTATTCCATTCCATTCCATTCCGTTCTACTCGGGTTGATTCCATTCCATTCCATTTCATTCCATTCCATTCCATTCCATTCCATTCGATTCCATTCGATTCCATTCCATTCCATTCCATTCCAATCCATTCCATTCTACTCGGGTTGATTCCATTCCATTCCATTCCATTCCATTCCATTCCATTCCATTCCATTCCATTCCATTCCACTCGATTCCATTCCATTCCATTCCAATCCATTCCATTCTACTCGGGTGGATTCCATTCCATTCCATTCCTTTCCATTCCATTCCATTCCATTCCATTCCATTACATTCCATTCGGTTCCATTCCATTCCATTCCATTCTATTCCATTCCATTCCATTCCATTCCATTCCATTCCATTCCATTCCATTCCGTTCTAATCGGGTTGATTCCATTCTATTCCTTTCCATTCCATTCCATTCCATTCCATTCCATTCCATTCCATTCCATTCCATTCCATTCCATTCTATTCCATTCCATTCTACTCCATTGAATTCCATTCCATTCCATTCCTTTCCATTCCATTTAGTTCTACTCGGGTTGATTCCATTCCATTCCATTCCATTCCTTTCCATTCCATTCCAATCCATTCCATTCCATTACTTTCCATTCCATTCCATTCCAATCCATTCCATTCTACTCGGGTTGACTCCATTCCATTCCATTCCATTACATTACATTCCATTATATTCCATTCCATTCCATTCGATTCCGTTCGATTCCATTCCATTCCATTCCATTGCATTCCATTCCATTCCATTCCATTCGATTCCATTCCATTCCATTCGATTCCATTCCATTCCATTCCATTCCATTCCATTCCATTCCATTCCATTCCATTCCATTCCATTCCTTTCGATTCCATTCCATTCCATTCCATTCCATTCCATTCCATTCCATTCCATTCCTTTCGATTCCATTCCATTCCATTCCATTCCATTCCATTCCATTCCATTCCATTCCATTCCATTCCATTCCATTCCATTCCATTCCGTTCTACTCGGGTTGATTCCACTCCATTCCATTCCATTCCATTCCATTCCATTCCATTCCATTCCTTTCCATTCCAACCCATTCCGTTCTACTCTGGTTCATTCCATTCCATTCCATTGAATTCCATTCCATTCCATTCCATTCCATTCCATTCCATTCCATTCCATTCCATTCGATTCCATTCCATTCCATTCCATTCCAAACCATTCCATTCTACTCGGGTTCATCATTCCATTCCATTCCATTCCATTCCATTCCACTCGGGTTCATTCCATTCCATTCCATTCCATTCCATTCCATTCCATTCCATTCCATTCCACTCGGGTGCATTCCATTCCATTCCATTCCATTCCATTCCATTCCATTCCATTCCATTCCGTTCTGCTCAGGTTGATTTCCATTCCATTCCATTCCATTCCATTCCATTCCATTCCATTCCATTCCATTCCATTCCATTCCATTCCGTTCTACTCGGCTTTAATCCATTGAGTTCCGTTCCGTTCCGTTCCGTCCCGACACGTCCCGTCCCGTCCCGTCCCGTCCCGTCCCGTCCCGTGCCGTTTTACTCGGGTTGATTCCTTTCCATTCCGTTCCACTCGTTTCCGTTACGTTCCATTCCGTTCCACGCGGGTTGGTTCAATTCCATTCTATTCTATTCTATTCCTTTCCCTTCCATTCCATTCCATTCCATTCCATTCTACTCGGGTTGATTCCATGCCAATCCGTTCCGCTCCATTCCGTTCCACGCGGGTTGGTTCAATTCCATTCTATTCTATTCTATTCCTTTCCCTTCCATTCCATTCCATTCCATTCCATTCTACTCGGGTTGATTCCATGCCATTCCGTTCCGTTCCATTCCGTCCCATCCCGACCCGTCCCATCCCGTCCCGTCCCGTCCCATCCCGTTCCGTTCCACATGGGTTGATTCAATTCCTTTCGGTTAGATTGAATTCCATTCCATTCCATTCTACTCGGATTGATTCCATACCATTCCATTCCATTCCATTCCATTCCATTCCATTCCATTCCATTCCATTCCATTCCATTCCATTGCGTTCCATTCGATTCGATTCCATTCCATTCCATTCCATTCCATTCCAATCCATTCCATTCTACTTTGGTTGATTCCATTCCATTCCATTCCATTCCATTCGATTCCATTCAATTCCATTCCATTCCATTCCATTCCATTCCATTCCATTCCATTCCATTCCGTTCCATTCCACTCGATTCCATTCCATTCCATTCCATTCCATTCCAATCCATTCCATTCTACTCGGGTGGATTCCATTCCATTCCATTCCTTTCCATTCCATTCCATTCCATTCCATTACATTCCATTCGGTTCCATTCCATTCCATTCCATTCCATTCCATTCCATTCCATTCCATTCCATTCCGTTCTAATCGGGTTGATTCCATTCTATTCCATTCCATTCCATTCCATTCCATTCCATTCCATTCCATTCCATTCCATTCCATTCTATTCCATTCCATTCTACTCCATTGAATTCCATTCCATTCCATTCTATTCCATTCCATTCCATTCCTTTCCATTCCATTTAGTTCTACTCGGGTTGATTCCATTCCATTCCATTCCATTCCTTTCCATTCCATTCCAATCCATTCCATTCCATTACTTTCCATTCCATTCCATTCCAATCCATTCCATTCTACTCGGGTTGACTCCATTCCATTCCATTACATTACATTACATTCCATTATATTCCATTCCATTCCATTCGATTCCGTTCGATTCCACTCCATTCCATTCCATTCCATTCCATTCCATTCCATTCCATTCCATTCCATTCCATTCCATTCGATTCCTTTCCATTCCATTCCATTCCATTCCATTCCATTCCATTCCAATCCATTCCATTCTACTCGGGTTGATTCAATTCCATTCCATTCCATTCCATTCCATTCCATTCCTTTCCATTCCATTCCTTTCGATTCCATTCCATTCCATTCCATTCCATTCCATTCCATTCCATTCCATTCCATTCCGTTCTACTCGGGTTGATTCCACTCCATTCCATTCCATTCCATTCCATTCCATTCCAATCCATTCCATTCCATTCCTTTCCATTCCAACCCATTCCGTTCTACTCGGGTTGATTCCATTCCATTCCATTGAATTCCATTCCATTCCATTCCATTCCATTCCATTCCATTCCATTCGATTCCATTCCATTCCATTCCATTCCAAACCATTCCATTCTACTCGGGTTCATCATTCCATTCCATTCCATTCCATTCCATTCCATTCCACTCGGGTTCATTCCATTCCATTCCATTCCATTCCATTCCATTCCACTCGGGTGCATTCCATTCCATTCCATTCCATTCCATTCCATTCCATTCCATTCCATTCCGTTCTGCTCAGGTTGATTTCCATTCCATTCCATTCCATTCCATTCCATTCCATTCGATTCCATTCCATTCCATTCCATTCCATTCCATTCCATTCCATTCCATTCCATTCCATTCCATTCCATTCCATTCCATTCCATTCCATTCCATTCCATTCCGTTCTACTCGGCTTGAATCCATTGAGTTCCGTTCCGTTCCGTTCTGTCCCGACACGTCCCGTCCCGTCCCGTCCCGTCCCATGCCGTTTTACTCGGGTTGTTTCCTTTCCATTCCGTTCCGCTCGTTTCCGTTACGTTCCATTCCGTTCCACGCGGGTTGGTTCAATTCCATTCTATTCTATTCTATTCCTTTCCCTTCCATTCCATTCCATTCCATTCCATTCTACTCGGGTTGATTCCATGCCACTCCGTTCCGTTCCATTCCGTCGCATCCCGACCCGTCCCATCCCATCCCGTCCCGTCCCATCCCGTTCCGTTCCACATGGGTTGATTCAATTCCTTTCGGTTACATTGAATTCCATTCCATTCCATTCTACTCGGATTGATTCCATTCCATTCCATTCCATTCCATTCCATTCCATTCCATTGCGTTCCATTCGATTCGATTCGATTCCATTCCATTCCATTCCATTCCAATCCATTCCATTCTACTTGGGTTGATTCCATTCCATTCCATTCCATTCCATTCGATTCCATTCCATTCCATTCCATTCCATTCCATTCCATTCCATTCCATTCCATTCCATTCCATTCGATTCCATTCTGTTCTACTCGGGTTGATTCCACTCCATTCCATTCCATTCCATTCCAATCTATTCCATTCCATTCCATTCGATTCCATTCTATTCCATTCGATTCCATTCCATTCCATTTCATTTTATTCCATTCCATTCCATTCCATTCTATTCCATTGAATTCCATTCCATTCCATTCCATTCCATTCCATTCCATTCCATTCCATTCCATTCCATTCCATTCCATTCCGTTCTACTCGGGTTGATTCCACTCCATTCCATTCCATTCCATTCCATTCCATTCCATTCCATTCCACTCGGGTTGATCATTCCATTGCATTCCATTCCATTCCATTCCATTCCATTCCATTCCGTTCCATTCCATTCCATTCCACTAGGGCTCATTCCATTCCATTCCATTCAATTCCATTCCATTCCATTCCATTCCATTCCATTCCATTCCATTCCATTCCATTCCATTCCATTCCGTTCTACTCGGTTTGATTTCCATTCCATTCCATTCCATTCCATTCCATTCCATTCCATTCCATTCCATTCCATTCCATTCCATTCCTTTCCATTTACTCCATTCCGTTCTACTCGGGTTGATTCCATTGAGTTTGGTTCCGTTCCGTTCCGTCCCGTCCCGTCCCGTCCCGTCCCGTCCCGTGCCGTTTTACTCGGTTTGATTCCTTTCCATTCCGTTCCGCTCGTTTCCGTTGCGTTCCATTCCGTTCCACGCGGGTTGGTTCAATTCCATTCTATTCTATTCTATTCCTTTCCATTCCATTCCATTCCATTCCATTCCATTCCATTCTACTCGGGTTGATTCCATGCCATTCCGTTCCGTTCCATTCCGTCCCATCCCAACCCGTCCCATCACGTCCCGTCCCGTCCCATCCCGTTCCTTTCCACATGGGTTGATTCAATTCCTTTCGGTTACATTGAATTCCATTCCATTCCATTCTACTCGGATTGATTCCATTCCATTCCATTCAATTCCATTCCATTCCATTCCATTCCATTCCATTCCATTCCATTCCATTCCATTCCTTTCCATTCCAATCCATTCCATTCTACTCGGGTTGATTCCATTCTATTCCATTCCATTCCATTCCATTCCATTCCATTCCATTTCATTCCATTCCATTCCATTCCATTCCATTCCATTCCATTCCATTCCATTCCATTCCATTCCATTCCGTTCTACTCGGGTTGATTCCATTCTATTCCATTCCATTCCGTTCGATTCCATTTGATTCCATTCGATTCCATTCCATTCCATTCCATTCCCTTCCATTCCATTCTATTCCATTGAATTCCATTCCATTCCATTCCATTCCATTCCATTCCGTTCTACTCTGATTGATTCCATTAAATTCCATTCCATTCCATTCCATTCCATTCCATTCCATTCCATTCCATTCCATTCCATTCCATTCCATTCCAATACATTCCATTCTATTCTGGTTGATTCCATTCCATTCCATTCCATTCCATTCCATTCTTCTCCATTCGATTCCATTCGATTCCATTCCATTCCATTCCATGGAATTCCATTCCATTCCACTCCATTCCATTCCATTCCATTCCATTCCATTCCATTCCATTCCGTTCTACTCGGGTTGATTCCATTCCATTCCATTCC
This sequence comes from Gorilla gorilla gorilla, assembly GCF_029281585.2. Lineage (NCBI taxonomy): Eukaryota > Metazoa > Chordata > Mammalia > Primates > Hominidae > Gorilla > Gorilla gorilla. The sequence goes on from NC_073241.2 coordinate 4,218,519, forward strand.
ATTCCATTCCATTCCATTCCATTCCTTTCCATTCCACTCCATTCCATTCGATTCCATTCGATTCCATTCCATTCCATTCCATTCCATTCCAATCCATTCCATTCTACTCGGGTTGATTCCATTCCATTCCATTCCATTCCATTCCATTCCATTCCATTCCATTCCATTCCATTCCATAGCATTCCATTCGATTCCATTAGATTCCATTCCATTCAATTCCATTCCATTCCATTCCATTCCATTCCATTCCGTTCCGTTCCACTCGGGTTGATTCCATTCTATTCCATTCCATTCCATTCGATTCCATTCGATATCATTCGATTCCCTTCCATCCCATTCCATTCCATTCCATTGCATTCCGTTCTACTCGGGTTGATTCCATTCCATTCCATTTCATTCCATTCCATTCCATTCCATTTCTTTCGATTCCATTCTTTTCCATTCCATTCCATTCCATTCCAATCCATTCCATTCTACTCGGGTTGATTCCATTCCATTCCATTCCATTCCATTCCATTCCATTCCATTCCATTCCATTCCATTCCACTCGATTCCATTCCATTCCTTTCCATTCCATTCCAATCAATTCCATTCTACTCGGGTGGATTCCATTCCATTCCATTCCATTCCATTCCATTCCATTCCATTCCATTCCATTCCATTCCATTCCATTCCATTCCATTCCATTCCATTCCATTCCATTCCATTCCATTCCGTTCTAGTCGGGTTCATTCCATTCCATTCCATTCCATTCCATTCCATTCCATTCCATTCCATTCCATTCCATTCCATTCCATTCTATTCCATTCCATTCTACTCCATTGAATTCCATTCCATTCCATTCAATTCCATTCCATTCCATTCCTTTCCATTCCATTTAGTTCTACTCGGGTTGATTCCATTCCATTCCATTCCATTCCATTCCATTCCATTCCATTCCATTCCACTAAATCCATTCCATTCCATTCCAATCCATTCCATTCTACTCGGGTTGACTCCATTCCATTCCATTCCATTCCATTCCATTCCATTCCATTCCATTATATTCCATTCTATTCCATTCGATTCCGTTCGATTCCATTCCATTCCATTCCATTCCATTCCATTCCATTCCATTCCATTCCATTCCATTCCATTCCATTTACTCCATTCCGTTCTACTCGGGTTGTTTCCATTGAGTTTGGTTCCGTCCCGTCCCGTCCCGTCCCGTCCCGTCCCGTGCCGTTTTACTCAGGTTGATTCCTTTCCATTCCATTCCGCTCATTTCCTTTACGTTCCATTCCGTTCCACGCGGGTTGGTTCAATTCCATTCTATTCTATTCTATTCCTTTCCCTTCCATTCCATTCCATTCCATTCTACTCGGGTTGATTCCATGCCATTCCGTTCCGTTCCATTCCGTCCCATCCCGATCCGTCCCATCCCGTCCCGTCCCGTCCCATCCCGTTCCATTCCACATGGGTTGATTCAATTCCTTTCGGTTAGATTGAACTCCATTCCATTCCATTCTACTCGGATTGACTCCACTCCATTCCATTCCATTCCATTCCATTCCATTCCATTCCATTCCATTCCATTCCAATCCATTCCATTCTACTCGGGTTGATTCCATTCTATTCCATTCCATTCCATTCCATTCCATTCCATTCCATTCCATTCCATTCCATTCGATTCCATTCCATTCCATTCCATTCCATTCCATTCCATTCCATTCCATTCCATTCCATTCCATTCCATTCCATTCCATTCCATTCCATTCCATTCCATTCCATTCCATTCCATTCCGTTCTACTCGGGTTGATTCCATTCTATTCCATTCCATTCCTTTCGATTCCATTTGATTCCACTCGATTTCATTCCATTCCATTCCATTCCCTTCCATTCCATTCTATTCCATTGAATTCCATTCCATTCCATTCCATTCCATTCCATTCCGTTCTACTCTGATTGATTCCATTCCATTCCATTCCATTCCATTCCATTCCATTCCATTCCATTCCATTCCATTCCATTCCATTCCATTCCATTCCATTCCAATACATTCCATTCTACTCTGGTTGATTCCATTCCATTCCAATCCATTCCATTCCATTCGTCTCCATTCGATTCCATTCCATTCCATTCCATTCTATTCCATTGAATTCCATTCCATTCCATTCCATTCCATTCCATTCCATTCCATTCCATTCCATTCCACTCCATTCCATTCGATTCCATTCCGTTCCATTCCATTCCATTCCATTCCATTCCATTCCATTCCATTCCATTCCATTCCATTCCGTTCTACTCGGGTTGATTCCATTCTATTCCATTCCATTCCGTTCGATTCCATTTGATTCCATTCGATTCCATTCCATTCCATTCCATTCCCTTCCATTCCATTCTATTCCATTGAATTCCATTCCATTCCATTCCATTCCATTCCATTCCATTCCATTCCGTTCTACTCTGATTGATTCCATTCCATTCCATTCCATTCCTTTCCATTCCATTCCATTCCATTCCATTCCATTCCATTCCATTCCATTCCAATACATTCCATTCTACTCTGGTTGATTCCATTCCATTCCATTCCATTCCATTCCATTCGTCTCCATTCGATTCCATTCCATTCCATTCCATTCTATTCCATTGAATTCCATTGAATTCCATTCCATTCCATTCCATTCCATTCCATTCCATTCCATTCCATTCCATTCCATTCCATTCCATTCCGTTCTACTCGGGTTGATTCCACTCCATTCCATTTCATTCCATTCCATTCCATTCCATTCCATTCGTCTCCATTCGATTCCATTCGATTCCATTCCATTCTATTCCATTGAATTCCATTCCATTCCATTCCATTCCATTCCATTCCATTCCATTCCATTCCATTCCGTTCTACTCGGGTTGATTCCATTCCATTCCATTCCATTCCATTCCATTCCATTCCATTCCATTCCATTCCATTCGATTCCATTCCATTCCATTCCATTCCATTCCATTCCATTCCATTCCGTTCTAGTCGGGTTCATTCCATTCCATTCCATTCCATTCCATTCCATTCCATTCCATTCCATTCCATTCCATTCCATTCCATTCCATTCCATTCTATTCCATTCCATTCTACTCCATTGAATTCCATTCCATTCCATTCAATTCCATTCCATTCCATTCCTTTCCATTCCATTTAGTTCTACTCGGGTTGATTCCATTCCATTCCATTCCATTCCATTCCATTCCATTCCATTCCATTCCACTACTTTCCATTCCATTCCATTCCAATCCATTCCATTCTACTCGGGTTGACTCCATTCCATTCCATTCCATTCCATTCCATTCCATTCCATTCCATTATATTCCATTCTATTCCATTCGATTCCGTTCGATTCCATTCCATTCCATTCCATTCCATTCCATTCCATTCCATTCCATTCCATTCCATTCCATTCCATTTACTCCATTCCGTTCTACTCGGGTTGTTTCCATTGAGTTTGGTTCCGTCCCGTCCCGTCCCGTCCCGTCCCGTCCCGTGCCGTTTTACTCAGGTTGATTCCTTTCCATTCCATTCCGCTCGTTTCCTTTACGTTCCATTCCGTTCCACGCGGGTTGGTTCAATTCCATTCTATTCTATTCTATTCCTTTCCCTTCCATTCCATTCCATTCCATTCTACTCGGGTTGATTCCATGCCATTCCGTTCCGTTCCATTCCGTCCCATCCCGATCCGTCCCATCCCGTCCCGTCCCGTCCCATCCCGTTCCATTCCACATGGGTTGATTCAATTCCTTTCGGTTAGATTGAACTCCATTCCATTCCATTCTACTCGGATTGACTCCACTCCATTCCATTCCATTCCATTCCATTCCATTCCATTCCATTCCATTCCATTCCAATCCATTCCATTCTACTCGGGTTGATTCCATTCTATTCCATTCCATTCCATTCCATTCCATTCCATTCCATTCCATTCCATTCCATTCCATTCGATTCCATTCCATTCCATTCCATTCCATTCCATTCCATTCCATTCCATTCCATTCCATTCCATTCCATTCCATTCCATTCCATTCCATTCCATTCCGTTCTACTCGGGTTGATTCCATTCTATTCCATTCCATTCCTTTCGATTCCATTTGATTCCACTCGATTTCATTCCATTCCATTCCATTCCCTTCCATTCCATTCTATTCCATTGAATTCCATTCCATTCCATTCCATTCCATTCCATTCCATTCCATTCCGTTCTACTCTGATTGATTCCATTCCATTCCATTCCATTCCATTCCATTCCATTCCATTCCATTCCGTTCTACTCTGATTGATTCCATTCCATTCCATTCCATTCCATTCCATTCCATTCCATTCCATTCCATTCCATTCCATTCCATTCCAATACATTCCATTCTACTCTGGTTGATTCCATTCCATTCCAATCCATTCCATTCCATTCGTCTCCATTCGATTCCATTCCATTCCATTCCATTCTATTCCATTGAATTCCATTCCATTCCATTCCATTCCATTCCATTCCATTCCATTCCATTCCATTCCACTCCATTCCATTCGATTCCATTCCGTTCCATTCCATTCCATTCCATTCCATTCCATTCCATTCCATTCCATTCCATTCCGTTCTACTCGGGTTGATTCCATTCTATTCCATTCCATTCCGTTCGATTCCATTTGATTCCATTCGATTCCATTCCATTCCATTCCATTCCCTTCCATTCCATTCTATTCCATTGAATTCCATTCCATTCCATTCCATTCCATTCCATTCCATTCCATTCCGTTCTACTCTGATTGATTCCATTCCATTCCATTCCATTCCTTTCCATTCCATTCCATTCCATTCCATTCCATTCCATTCCATTCCATTCCAATACATTCCATTCTACTCTGGTTGATTCCATTCCATTCCATTCCATTCCATTCCATTCGTCTCCATTCGATTCCATTCCATTCCATTCCATTCTATTCCATTGAATTCCATTGAATTCCATTCCATTCCATTCCATTCCATTCCATTCCATTCCATTCCATTCCATTCCATTCCATTCCATTCCATTCCATTCCATTCCATTCCATTCCGTTCTACTCGGGTTGATTCCACTCCATTCCATTCCATTCCATTCCATTCCATTCCATTCCATTCGTCTCCATTCGATTCCATTCGATTCCATTCCATTCTATTCCATTGAATTCCATTCCATTCCATTCCATTCCATTCCATTCCATTCCATTCCATTCCATTCCATTCCATTCCATTCCATTCCGTTCTACTCGGGTTGATTCCATTCCATTCCATTCCATTCCATTCCATTCCATTCCATTCCATTCCATTCCACTCCATTCCATTCGATTCCATTCGATTCCATTCCATTCCATTCCATTCCATTCCAATCCATTCCATTCTACTCGGGTTGATTCTATTCCATTCCATTCCATTCCATCCCATTCCAATCCATTCCATTCCATTCCGTTCTACTCGGGTTGATTCCATTCCATTCCATTTCATTCCATTCCATTCCATTCCATTCCATTCCATTCCATTCGATTCCATTCCATTCCATTCCATTCCAATCCATTCCATTCTACTCGGGTTGATTCCATTCCATTCCATTCCATTCCATTCCATTCCATTCCATTCCATTCCATTCGATTCCACTCGATTCCACTCCATTCTTTCCATTCCATTCCAATCCATTCCATTCTACTCGGGTGGATTCCATTCCGTTCCATTCCATTCCATTCCATTGCATTCCATTCCATTCCACTCCATTCGATTCCAATCCATTCCATTCCATTCCATTCCATTCCATTCCATTCCATTCCATTCCATTCCATTCCATTCCATTCCATTCCGTTCTAGCCGGGTTGATTCCATTCTATTCCATTCCATTCCATTCCATTCCATTCCATTCCATTCCATTCCATTCCATTCCATTCCATTCCATTCCATTCCATTCCATTCCATTATATTCCATTCCATTCTACTCCATTGAATTCCATTCCATTCCATTCTATTCCATTCCATTCCATTCCTTTCCATTCCATTTAGTTCTACTCGGGTTGATTCCATTCCATTCCATTCCATTCCATTCCATTCCATTCCATTCCATTACTTTCCATTCCATTCCATTCCAATCCATTCCATTCTACTCGGGTTGACTCCATTCCATTCCATTCCATTCCATTCCATTCCATTCCATTCCATTATAATCCATTCCATTCCATTCGATTCCGTTCGATTCCATTCCATTCCATTCCATTCCATTCAATTCCATTCGATTCCATTCGATTCCATTCCATTCCATTCCATTCCAATCCATTCCATTCTACTCGGGTTGATTCCCTTCCATTCCATTCCATTCCATTCCATTCCATTCCATTCCATTCCATTCCATTCCATTCCATTCTATTCCTTTCGATTCCATTCCTTTCCATTAAATTCCATTCCATTCCATTCCATTCCATTCCATTCCATTCCATTCCATTCCATTCCATTCCATTCCATTCCGTTCTTCTCGGGTTGATTCCACTCCATTCCATTCCATTCCATTCCATACCATTCCATTCGATTCCATTCCATTCCATTCCATTCCATTCCATTCCATTCCATTCCATTCCATTCTGTTCTACTCGGGTTGATTACACTCCATTCCATTCCATTCCATTCCATTCTATTCCATTGCATTCCATTCGATTCCATTCTATTCCATTCGATTCCATTCCATTCCATTTCATTTTATTCCATTCCATTCCATTCCATTCTATTCCATTGAATTCCATTACATTCCATTCCGTTCCATTTCATTTTATTGCATTCCATTCCATACCATTCTATTCCATTGAATTCCATTCCATTCCTTTCCATTCCAATCCATTCCATTCTACACGGGTTGATTCCATTCCATTACATTCCATTCCATTCCATTCGATTCCATTCCATTCCATTCCATTCCATTCCATTCCGTTCTACTCGGGTTGATTCCATTCTATTCCATTCCATTCCGTTCGATTCCATTCGATTCCATTCGATTCCATTCCCTTCCATTCCATTCCCTTCCATTCCATTCTATTCCTTTGAATTCCATTCCATTCCATTGCATTCCATTCCATTCCGTTCTACTCTGATTGACTCCATTCCATTCCATTCCATTCCATTCCATTGCATTCCATTCCATTCCATTCGATTCCATTCCATTCCATTCCATTCCATTCCATTCCATTCCAATACATTCCATTCTACTCTGGTTGATTCCATTCCATTCCATTCCATTCCATTCCATTCGTCTCCATTCGATTCCTTTCGATTCCATTCCATTCTATTCCATTGAATTCCATTCCATTCCATTCCATTCTATTCCACTCCATTCCATTCCATTCCATTCCATACCATTCCATTCCGTTCTACTCGGGTTGATTCCGTTCCATTCCATTCCATTCCATTACTTTCCATTCCATTCCACTCCATTCCATTCGATTCCATTCGATTCCATTCCATTCCATTCCAATCCATTCCATTCTACTCGGGTTGATTCCATTCCATTCCATTCCATTCCATTCCATTCCATTCCATTCCATTCCATTCCATTCCATTGCATTCCATTCGATTCCATTCGATTCCATTCCATTCGATTCCATTCGAGATCATTCGATTCCATTCCATCCCATTCCATTCCATTCCATTCCATTCCGTTCTACTCGGGTTGATTACATTCCATTCCATTTCATTCCATTCCATTCCATTCCATTCCATTCTATTCCATTCGATTCCATTCCATTCCATTCCATTCCAATCCATTCCATTCTACTCGGGTTGATTCCATTCCATTCCATTCCATTCCATTCCATTCCATTCCATTCCATTCCATTCCATTCCATTCGATTCCACTCGATTCCATTCCATGCTTTCCATTCCATTCCAATCCATTCCATTCTACTCGGGTGGATTCCATCCCATTCCATTCCATTCCATTCCATTCCATTCCGTTCCATTCCATTCCATTCGATTCCATTCCATTCCATTCCATTCCCTTCGATTCCATTCCATTCCATTCCATTCCATTCCATTCCATTCCATTCCATTCCGTTCTAGTCGGGTTGATTCCATTCTATTCCATTCCATTCCATTCCATTCCATTCCATTCCATTCCATTCCATTCTATTCCACTCCATTCCACTCCATTGAATTCCATTCCATTCCATTCTATTCCATTCCATTCCATTCCTTTCCATTCCATTTAATTCTACTCGTGTTGATTCCATTCCATTCCATTCCATTCCATTCCATTCCATTCCGTTCCATTCCATTCCATTCCATTCCATTCCATTGCATTAAATTGCATTCCATTCGATTCCATTCGATTCCATTCCATTCCATTCCATTCCATTCCATTCCATTCCATTCCATTCCATTCTGTTCCACTCGGGTGGATTCCATTCTATTCCATTCCATTCCCTTCTATTCCATTCGATATCATTCGATTCCATTCCATCCCATTCCATTCCATTCCATTCCATTCCGTTCTTCTTGGGTTGATTCCATTCCATTCCATTTCATTCCATTCCACTCCATTCCATTTCTTTCGATTCCATTCGATTCCATTCCATTCCATTCCATTCCAATCCATTGCATTCTACTCAGTTTGATTCCATTCCATTCCACTCCATTCCATTCATATCCATTCCATTCCATTCCATTCAATTCCACTCGATTCCATTCCATTCCTTTCCATTCCATTCCAATCCATTCCATTCTACTCGGGTGGATTCCATTCCATTCCATTCCATTCGATTCCATTCCATTCCATTCCATTCCATTCCATTCCATTCCATTCCATTCCATTCCATTCGATTCCATTCCATTCCATTCCATGGCATTCCATTCCATTCCATTCCATTCCATTCCATTCCGTTCTAGTCTGGTTGATTCCATTCCATTCCATTGCATTCCATTCCATTCCATTGCATTCCATTCCATTCCATTCCATTCCATTCCATTCCATTCCATTCCATTCTATTCCATTCCATTCTACTCCATTGAATTCCATTCCATTCCATTCAATTTCATTCCATTCCATTCCTTTCCAATCCATTTAGTTCTACTCGGGTTGATTCCATTCCATTCCATTCCATTCCATTCCATTCCATTCCATTCCATTCCATTCCATTCCATTCCATTACTTTCCATTCCATTCCATTCCAATCCATTCCATTCTACTCGGGTTGACTCCATTCCATTCCATTCCACTCCATTCCATTCCGTTATATTCCATTCTATTCCATTCGATTCCGTTCGATTCCATTCCATTCCATTCCATTCTATTCCATTCCATTCGATTCCATTCCATTCCATTCCATTCCATTCCATTCCAATCCATTCCATTCTACTCGGGTTGATTCCATTCCATTCCATTCCATTCCAATCCATTCCATTCCATTCCATTCCATTCCTTTCTATTCCATTCCATTCCATTCCATTCCATTCCATTCCATTCCATTCCATTCCATTCCGTTCTACTCGGGTTGATTCCACTCCATTCCATTCCCTTCCATTCCATTCCATTCCATTCCATTCCATTCCATTGCATTCCATTCCAACCCATTCTTTTCTACTCGGGTTGATTCCATTCCATTCCATTCCATTCCATTCCATTCCATTCCATTCCATTCCATTCCATTCCATTCCATTCCATTCCATTCCATTCCATTCCATTCGATTCCATTCCATTCCATTTCATTCCAAACCGTTCCATTCTACTCGGGTTCATCATTCCATTCCATTCCATTCCATTCCATTCCACTCGGGTTCATTCCATTCCATTCCATTCCATTCCATTCCATTCCATTCCATTCCATTCCATTCCATTCCGTTCTACTCAGGTTGATTTCCATTCCATTCCATTCCATTCCATTCCATTCCATTCCATTCCATTCCATTCCACTCGGGTTGAGCATTCCATTCGATTCCATTCCATTCCATTCCATTCCATTCCATTCCATTCCATTCCAATCCACTCGGGCTCATTCCATTCCATTCCATTCCATTCCATTCCATTCCATTCCATTCAATTCCATTCCATTCCGTTCTACTCGGGTTGATTTCCATTCCATTCCATTCCATTCCATTCCACTCCATTCCATTCCATTCCATTCCATTCCATTCCATTCCTTTCCATTTATTCCATTCCGTTCTACTCGGGTTGATTCCATTGAGTTTGGTTCCGTTCCGTTCCGTCCCGTCCCGTCCCGTCCCGTCCCGTTCCGTTTTACTCGGGTTGATTCCTTTGCATTCCGTTCCGCTCGTTTCCATTCCGTTCCATTCCGTTCAACGCGGGTTGGTTCAATTCCATTCTATTCTATTCTATTCTTTTCCATTCCATTCCATTCTACTCGGGTTGATTCTATGCCGTTCCATTCCGTTCCATTCCGTCCCATTCCGACCCGTCCCATCCCGTCCCGTCCCGTCCCATCCCGTTCCGTTCCACATGGGTTGACTCAATTCCTTTCGGTTACATTGAATTCCATTCCATTCCATTCTACTCGGATTGATTCCATTCCATTCCATTCCATTCCATTCCATTCCATTCCATTCCAATCCATTCCATTCTACTTGGGTTGATTCCATTCCATTCCATTCCATTCCATTCCATTCCATTCCATTCCATTCCATTCCATTCCATTCAGTTTCATTCCATTACATTCCATTCCATTCCATTCCATTCCATTCCATTCCATTCCATTCCATTCCATTCCATTCGATTCCATTCCATTCCATTCCATTCCGTTCTACTCGGGTTGATTCCATTCTATTCCATTCCATTCCGTTCGATTCCATTCGATTCCATTCGATTCCGTTACATTCCATTCCATTCCCTTCCATTCCATTCTATTCCATTGAATTCCATTCCATTGCATTCCATTCCATTCCATTCCATTCCATTCCATTCCATTCCGTTCTACTCTGATTGACTCCATTCCACTCCATTCGATTCCATTCCATTCCATTCCATTCCATTCCAATACATTCCATTCTACACTGGTTGATTCCATTCCACTCTGGTTGATTCCATTCCATTCCATTCCATTCCATTCCATTCCATTCCATTCCATTCCATTCCATTCGTCTCCATTCGATTCCATTCGATTCCATTCCATTCTATTCCATTGAATTCCATTCCATTCCATTCCATTCCATTCCATTCTATTACATTCCATTCCATTCCATTCCGTTCTACTCGGGTTGATTCCATTCCATTCCATTCCATTCCATTCCATTCCACTCCATTCCATTCGATTCCATTCGATTCCATTCCATTCCATTCCATTCCATTCCAATCCATTCCATTCTACTCGGGTTGATTCCATTCCATTCCATTCCATTCCATTCCATTCCATTCCATTCCATTCCATTGAATTCCATTCGATTCCATTCGATTCCATTCCATTCGATTCCATTCGATATCATTCGATTCCATTCCTTCCCATTCCATTCCATTCCATTCCATTCCGTTCTACTCGGGTTGATTCCATTCCATTCCATTTCATTCCATTCCATTCCATTCCATTCCATTCCATTCCATTCGATTCCATTCCATTCCATTCCATTCCAATCCATTCCATTCTACTCGGGTTGATTCCATTCCATTCCATTCCATTCCATTCCATTCCATTCCATTCGATTCCACTCGATTCCATTCCATTCTTTCCATTGCATTCCAATTCATTCCATTCTACTTGGGAGGATTCCATTCCATTCCATTCCATTCCATTCCATTCCATTCCATTCCATTCCATTCCATTCCATTCCATTTGATTCCATTCCATTCCATTCCATTCCATTCCATTTCATTCCATTCCTTTCCATTCCATTCCGTTCTAGTCGGGTTGATTCCATTCTATTCCATTCCATTCCATTCCATTCCATTCCATTCCATTCCATTCTATTCCATTCCATTCTACTCCATTGAATTCCATTCCATTCCATTCTATTCCATTCCATTCCATTCCTTTCCATTCCATTTAGTTCTACTCTGGTTGATTCCATTCCATTCCATTCAATTCCATTCCATTCCATTCCATTCCATTCCATTCCATTCTATTCCTTTCGATTCCATTCCATTCCATTAAATTCCATTCCATTCCATTCCATTCCATTCCATTCCATTCCATTCCATTCCATTCCATTCCATTCCATTCCATTCCATTCCTTTCCATTCCATTCCATTCCGTTCTACTCGGGTTGATTCCACTCCATTCCATTCCATTCCATTCCATACCATTCCATTCGATTCCATTCCATTCCATTCCATTCCATTCCATTCCATTCCATTCCATTCCATTCTGTTCTACTCGGGTTGATTACACTCCATTCCATTCCATTCCATTCCATTCTATTCCATTTCATTCCATTCGATTCCATTCTATTCCATTCGATTCCATTCCATTCCATTTCATTTTATTCCATTCCATTCCATTCCATTCTATTCCATTGAATTCCATTCCATTCAATTCCATTCCATTTCATTTTATTGCATTCCATTCCATACCATTCTATTCCATTGAATTTCATTCCATTCCTTTCCATTCCAATCCATTCCATTCTACTCGGGTTGATTCCATTCCATTCCATTCCATTCCACTCCATTCGATTCCATTCCATTCCATTGCATTCCATTCCATTCCGTTCTACTCGGGTTGATTCCACTCCATTCCATTCCATTCCATTCCATTCCATTCCATTCCATTCCAATTCTTTCGTTTCCATTCCAACCAATTCCGTTCTACTCGGATTGATTCCATTCCATTCCATTCCATTCCATTCAATTCCATTCCATTCCATTCGATTCCATTCGATTCCATTCCATTCCATTCCATTCCATCCCATTTCATTCCAAACCATTCCATTCTACTCGGGTTCATCATTCCATTCCATTCCATTCCATTCCATTCCACTCGGGTTCTTTCCATTCCATTCCATTCCATTCCATTCCATTCCATTCCATTCCATTCCGTTCTACTCAGGTTGATTTCCATTCCATTCCATTCCATTCCATTCCATTCCATTCCATTCCATTCCATTCCGTTCCATTCCACTCCATTCCATTCTACTCGTGTTGATTCCATGCCGTTCCGTTCCGTTCCATTCCGTCCCATCCCGACGCGTCCCGTCCCGTTCCGTCCCGCCAAATTCCGTTCCTTTCTGATCGGGTTGATTCCGTTCCATTCCGTTCCGTTCCTTTCCGTTCCATTCCATTCCGTTACACGCGGGTTGATTCAATTCCATTCTATTACATTGAATTCCATTCCATACCATTCCATTCCATTCTACTCGGATTGATTGAATTCCATTCCATTCCATTCCAGTCCATTCCAATCCATTCCATTCTACTCGGGTTGATTCCATTCCATTCCATTCCATTCCATTCCATTCCATTCCATTCCATTCAATTGCGTTCCATTCGATTCGATTCCATTCCATTCCATTCCATTCCATTCCATTCCAATCCATTCCATTCTACTTGGGTTGATTCCATTCCATTCCATTCCATTCCATTCCATTCCATTCCATTCCATTCGATTCCATTCCATTCCATTCCATTCCATTCCATTCCATTCCATTCCATTCCATTCTGTTCTACTCGGGTTGATTCCACTCCATTCCATTCCATTCCATTCCATTCTATTCCATTCCATTCCATTCGATTCCATTCCATTCCATTTCATTTTATTCCATTCCATTCCATTCCATTCTATTCCATTGAATTCCATTCCATTCTATTCCATTCCATTCCATTCAGTTTCATTCCATTGCATTCCATTCCATTCCATTCCATTCCATTCCATTCGATTCCATTCCATTCCATTCCATTCCATTCCATTCCATTCCATTCCATTCCGTTCTACTCGGGTTAATTCCATTCTATTCCATTCCATTCCATTCCATTCCATTCCATTCCATTCCATTCCATTCCATTCCCTTCCATTCCATTCTATTCCATTGAATTCCATTCCATTCCATTCCATTCCATTCCATTCCATTCCATTCCATTCCGTTCTACTCTGATTGACTCCATTCCATTCCATTCCATTCCATTCCATTCCATTCCATTCCATTCCATTCCATTCCATTTCATTCCATTCCATTCCATTCCAATACATTCCATTCTACTCTGGTTGATTCCATTCCATTCCATTCCATTCCATTCCATTCCATTCCATTCCATTCCATTCGTCTCCATTCGATTCCATTCGATTCCATTCCATTCTATTCCATTGAATTCCATTCCATTCCATTCCATTCCATTCCATTCCATTCCATTCCATTCCATTCCATTCCATTCCTTTCCATTCCATTCCATTCCATTCCATTCCGTTCTACTCGGGTTGATTCCATTCCATTCCACTCCATTCCATTCGATTCCATTCGATTCCATTCCATTCCATTCCATTCCATTCCAATCCATTCCATTCTACTCGGGTTGATGCCATTCCATTCCATTCCATTCCATTCCATTCCATTCCATTCCATTGCATTCCATTCGATTCCATTCGATTCCATTCCATTCGATTCCATTCGAGATCATTCGATTCCATTCCATCCCATTCCAATCCATTCCATTCCATTCCGTTCTACTCGGGTTGATTCCATTCCATTCCATTTCATTCCATTCCATTCCATTCCATTCCATTCGATTCCATTCGATTCCATTCCATTCCATTCCATTCCAATCCATTCCATTCTACTCGGGTTGATTCCATTCCATTCCATTCCATTCCATTCCATTCCATTCCATTCCATTCCATTCCATTCCATTCAGTTCTAGTCGGGTTGATTCCATTCTATTCCATTCCATTCCATTCCATTCCACTCCATTCCATTCCATTCCATTCCATTCTATTCCATTCCATTCTACTCCATTGAATTCCATTCCATTCCATTCTATTCCATTCCATTCCATTCCTTTCCATTCCATTTAGTTCTACTCGGGTTGATTCCATTCCATTCCATTCCATTCCATTCCATTCCATTCCATTCCATTCCATTCCATTACTTTCCATTCCATTCCATTCCAATCCATTCCATTCTACTCGGGTTGACTCCATTCCATTCCATTCCATTCCATTCCATTCCATTATAATCCATTCCATTCCATTCGATTCCGTTCGATTCCATTCCATTTCATTCCATTCCATTCCATTCAATTCCATTCGATTCCATTCGATTCCATTCCATTCCATTCCATTCCAATCCATTCCATTCTACTCGGGTTGATTCCATTCCATTCCATTCCATTCCATTCCATTCCATTCCATTCCATTCCATTCTATTCCTTTCGATTCCATTCCATTCCATTAAATTCCATTCCATTCCATTCCATTCCATTCCATTCCATTCCATTCCATTCCATTCCATTCCATTGTATTCCGTTCTACTCGGGTTGATTCCACTCCATTCCATTCCATTCCATTCCATTATATACCATCCCATTCGATTCCATTCCATTCCATTCCATTCCATTCCATTCCATTCCATTCCATTCCATTCCATTCCATTCCATTCCATTCCGTTCTAGTCGGGTTGATTCCATTCTATTCCATTCCATTCCATTCCATTCCATTCCATTCCATTCCATTCGATTCCATTCCATTCCATTCCATTCTACTCCATTCCATTCTACTCCATTGAATTCCATTCCATTCCATTCAATTCCATTCCATTCCATACCTTTCCATTCCATTTACTTCTACTCGGGTTGATTCCATTCCATTCCATTCCATTCCATTCCATTCCATTCCATTCCATTCCATTCCATTCCATTCCATTCCATTCTATTCCATTCCATTCTACTCCATTGAATTCCATTCCATTCCATTCTATTCCATTCCATTCCATTCCTTTCCATTCCATTTAGTTCTACTCGGGTTGATTCCATTCCATTCCATTCCATTCCATTCCATTCCATTCCTTTCTATTCCATTCCATTCCATTCCATTCCATTCCATTCCATTCCATTCCATTCCATTCAATTCCATTCCATTCCATTCGATTCCATTCGATTCCATTCCATTCCATTCCATTCCATTCCATTCCATTCCATTCCAAACCATTCCTTTCTACTCGGGTTCCTCATTCCATTCCATTCCATTCCATTCCATTCCATTCCACTCGGGTTCTTTCCATTCCATTCCATTCCATTCCATTCCATTCCATTCCATTCCATTCCGTTATACTCAGGTTGATTTCCATTCCATTCCATTCCATTCCATTCCATTCCATTCCATTCCATTCCATTCCATTCGTCTCCATTCCATTCTGCTCGGGTTGATTCCATGCCGTTCCGTTCCGTTCCATTCCGTCCCATCCCGACGCGTCCCGTCCCGTTCCGTCCCCTCAAATTCCGATCCTTTCTTATCGGGTTGATTCCGTTCCATTCCGTTCCGTTCCTTTCCGTTCCATTCCATTCCGTTACACGCGGGTTGATTCAATTCCATTCTATTACATTGAATTCCATTCCATTCCACTCCATTCCATTCTACTCGGATTGATTGAATTCCATTCCAATCCATTCCAGTCCATTCCAATCCATTCCATTCTACTCGGGTTGATTCCATTCCATTCCATTCCATTCCATTCCATTCCATTCCATTCCATTCCATTCCATTCCATTGCGTTCCATTCGATTCAATTCCATTCCATTCCATTCCATTCCATTCCAATCCATTCCATTCTACTTGGGTTGATTCCATTCCATTCCATTCCATTCCATTCCATTCCATTCGATTCCATTCGATTCCATTCCATTCCATTCCATTCCATTCCATTCCATTCCATTCCATTCTGTTCTACTCGGTTTGATTCCACTCCATTCCATTCCATTCCATTCCATTCTATTCCATTCCATTCCATTCGATTCCATTCCATTCCATTTCATTTTATTCCATTCCATTCCATTCCATTCTATTCCATTGAATTCCATTCCATTCTATTCCATTCCATTCCATTCAGTTTCATTCCATTCCATTCCATTCCATTCCATTCCATTCCATTCGATTCCATTCCATTCCATTCCATTCCATTCCATTCCATTCCATTCCGTTCTACTCGGGTTAATTCCATTCTATTCCATTCCATTCCATTCCATTCCATTCCATTCCATTCCATTCCCTTCCATTCCATTCTATTCCATTGAATTCCATTCCATTCCATTCCATTCCATTCCATTCCATTCCATTCCATTCCATTCCATTCCATTCCATTCCATTCCGTTCTACTCTGATTGACTCCATTCCATTCCATTCCATTCCATTCCATTCCATTCCATTCCATTCCATTCCATTCCATTCCATTCCATTTCATTCCATTCCATTCCATTCCAATACATTCCATTCTACTCTGGTTGATTCCATTCCATTCCATTCCATTCCATTCCATTCCATTCCATTCCATTCCATTCCATTCCATTCCATTCCATTCCGTTCTACTCGGGTTGATTCCATTCCATTCCATTTCATTCCATTCCATTCCATTCCATTCCATTCCATTCCATTCCATTCGATTCCATTCCATTCCATTCCATTCCAATCCATTCCATTCTACTCGGGTTGATTCCATTCCATTCCATTCCATTCCATTCCATTCCATTCCATTCCATTCCATTCCATTCCATTCCATTCCATTCCATTCCATTCCATACCATTCCATTCGATTCCATTCCATTCCATTCCATTCCATTCCATTCCATTCCATTCCATTCCGTTCTAGTCGGGTTGATTCCATTCTATTCCATTCCATTCCATTCCATTCCATTCCATTCCATTCCATTCCATTCCATTCCATTCCATTCTATTCCATTCCATTCTACTCCATTGAATTCCATTCCATTCAATTCAATTCCATTCCATTCCATCCCTTTCCATTCCATTTAGTTCTACTCTGGTTGATTCCATTCCATTCCATTCCATTCCATGCCATTCCATTCCATTCAATTCCATTCCATTCCGTTACTTTCCATTCCATTCCATTCCAATCCATTCCATTCTACTCGGGTTGACTCCATTCCATTCCATTCCTTTCCATTCCATTATATTCCATTCTATTCCATTCGATTCCGTTCGATTCCATTCCATTCCATTCCATTCCATTCCGTTCCATTCCATTGCATTCCATTCCATTCCATTCCATTCCATTCCGTTCCACTCGGGTTGATTCCATTCCATTCCTTTCCATTCCATTCCATTCAATTCCATTCCATTCCATTCCATTCCATTCCATTCCATTCCATTCCATTCCCTTCCATTCCATTCCATTCCAATCCATTCCATTCTACTCGGGTTGATTCCATTCCATTCCATTGCATTCGACTCCATTCGATTCCATTCGATTCCATTCCATTCCATTCCGTTCCATTCCATTCCATTCCATTCCATTCTATTCCATTGAATTCCATTCCATTCCATTCCATTCCATTCCCTTACATTCCATTCCATTCCATTCCATTCCATTCCATTCCATTCCATTCCATTCCATTCCATTCCATTCCGTTCTACACGGGTTGATTCCATTCCATTCCATTCCATTCCATTCCATTCCATTCCATTCCATTCCATTCCAATCTATTCCATTCTATTCAATTCGATTCCATTCGATTCCATTCAATTCCATTCAATTCCATTCCATTCCATTCCAATCCATTCCATTCTACTCGGGTTGATTCCATTCCATTCCATTCCATTCCATTCCATTCGATTCCATTCGATTCCATTCCATTCCATTCCATTCCATTCCATTCCATTCCATTCCAATCTATTCCATTCGATTCCATTCCATTCCATTCCATTCCATTCCATTCCATTCCATTCCAATCCATTCCATTCTACTCGTGTTGATTCCCTTCCATTCCATTCCATTCCATTCCATTCCATTCCATTCCATTCCATTCCATTCCATTCCATTCCATTCCATTCCATTCCATTCCGTTCTACTCGGGTTGATTCCATTCTATTCCATTACATTCCATTCGATTCCATTCGATTCCATTCGATTCCTTTCCATTCCATTCCATTCCATTCCATTCCATTCCATTCCATTCTATTCCATTCCATTCCGTTCCATTCCATTCCATTCCAATCCATTCCCTTCCGTTCTATTCGGGTTGATTCCATTCCATTCCATTCCATTCCATTCCATTCCATTCCATTCCATTCCATTGCATTCCATTCGATTCCATTCGATTCCATTCCATTCCATTGCATTCCATTCCATTCCATTCCATTCCATTCTATTCCATTCCATTCCATTCTGTTCCGTTCTATTCCATTCCATTCCATTCCGTTCCACTCGGGTTGATTCCATTCTATTCCATTCCATTCCATTCGATTCCATTCGATATCATTCGATTCCATTCCATTCCATTCCATTCCATTCCATTCCATTCCATTCCATTCCATTCTATTCCATTCCATTCCATTCCATTCCATTCCATTCCATTCTATTCCATTCCATTCCATTCCATTCCATTCCATTCTATTCCATTCCATTCCATTCTATTCCATTCCATTCCATTCCATTCCATTCCATTCTATTCCATTCCATTCCATTCCGTTCTACTCGGGTTGATTCCATTCCATTCCATTTCATTCCATTCCATTCCATTCCATTCCATTCGATTCCATTCGATTCCATTCCATTCCATTCCATTCCAATCCATTCCATTCTACTCGGGTTGATTCCATTCCATTCCATTCCATTCCATTCCATTCCATTCCATTCCATTCCATTCCATTCCACTCGATTCCATTCCATTCCATTCCAATCCATTCCATTCTACTCGGGTGGATTCCATTCCATTCCATTCCTTTCCATTCCATTCCATTCCATTCCATTCCATTACATTCCATTCGGTTCCATTCCATTCCATTCCATTCTATTCCATTCCATTCCATTCCATTCCATTCCATTCCATTCCATTCCATTCCGTTCTAATCGGGTTGATTCCATTCTATTCCTTTCCATTCCATTCCATTCCATTCCATTCCATTCCATTCCATTCCATTCCATTCCATTCCATTCTATTCCATTCCATTCTACTCCATTGAATTCCATTCCATTCCATTCCTTTCCATTCCATTTAGTTCTACTCGGGTTGATTCCATTCCATTCCATTCCATTCCTTTCCATTCCATTCCAATCCATTCCATTCCATTACTTTCCATTCCATTCCATTCCAATCCATTCCATTCTACTCGGGTTGACTCCATTCCATTCCATTCCATTACATTACATTCCATTATATTCCATTCCATTCCATTCGATTCCGTTCGATTCCATTCCATTCCATTCCATTGCATTCCATTCCATTCCATTCCATTCGATTCCATTCCATTCCATTCGATTCCATTCCATTCCATTCCATTCCATTCCATTCCATTCCATTCCATTCCATTCCATTCCATTCCTTTCGATTCCATTCCATTCCATTCCATTCCATTCCATTCCATTCCATTCCATTCCTTTCGATTCCATTCCATTCCATTCCATTCCATTCCATTCCATTCCATTCCATTCCATTCCATTCCATTCCATTCCATTCCATTCCGTTCTACTCGGGTTGATTCCACTCCATTCCATTCCATTCCATTCCATTCCATTCCATTCCATTCCTTTCCATTCCAACCCATTCCGTTCTACTCTGGTTCATTCCATTCCATTCCATTGAATTCCATTCCATTCCATTCCATTCCATTCCATTCCATTCCATTCCATTCCATTCGATTCCATTCCATTCCATTCCATTCCAAACCATTCCATTCTACTCGGGTTCATCATTCCATTCCATTCCATTCCATTCCATTCCACTCGGGTTCATTCCATTCCATTCCATTCCATTCCATTCCATTCCATTCCATTCCATTCCACTCGGGTGCATTCCATTCCATTCCATTCCATTCCATTCCATTCCATTCCATTCCATTCCGTTCTGCTCAGGTTGATTTCCATTCCATTCCATTCCATTCCATTCCATTCCATTCCATTCCATTCCATTCCATTCCATTCCATTCCGTTCTACTCGGCTTTAATCCATTGAGTTCCGTTCCGTTCCGTTCCGTCCCGACACGTCCCGTCCCGTCCCGTCCCGTCCCGTCCCGTCCCGTGCCGTTTTACTCGGGTTGATTCCTTTCCATTCCGTTCCACTCGTTTCCGTTACGTTCCATTCCGTTCCACGCGGGTTGGTTCAATTCCATTCTATTCTATTCTATTCCTTTCCCTTCCATTCCATTCCATTCCATTCCATTCTACTCGGGTTGATTCCATGCCAATCCGTTCCGCTCCATTCCGTTCCAC
Source organism: Gorilla gorilla gorilla (assembly GCF_029281585.2). NCBI lineage: Eukaryota > Metazoa > Chordata > Mammalia > Primates > Hominidae > Gorilla > Gorilla gorilla. The sequence goes on from NC_073241.2 coordinate 4,239,849, forward strand.
GCGGGTTGGTTCAATTCCATTCTATTCTATTCTATTCCTTTCCCTTCCATTCCATTCCATTCCATTCCATTCTACTCGGGTTGATTCCATGCCATTCCGTTCCGTTCCATTCCGTCCCATCCCGACCCGTCCCATCCCGTCCCGTCCCGTCCCATCCCGTTCCGTTCCACATGGGTTGATTCAATTCCTTTCGGTTAGATTGAATTCCATTCCATTCCATTCTACTCGGATTGATTCCATACCATTCCATTCCATTCCATTCCATTCCATTCCATTCCATTCCATTCCATTCCATTCCATTCCATTCCATTGCGTTCCATTCGATTCGATTCCATTCCATTCCATTCCATTCCATTCCAATCCATTCCATTCTACTTTGGTTGATTCCATTCCATTCCATTCCATTCCATTCGATTCCATTCAATTCCATTCCATTCCATTCCATTCCATTCCATTCCATTCCATTCCATTCCGTTCCATTCCACTCGATTCCATTCCATTCCATTCCATTCCATTCCAATCCATTCCATTCTACTCGGGTGGATTCCATTCCATTCCATTCCTTTCCATTCCATTCCATTCCATTCCATTACATTCCATTCGGTTCCATTCCATTCCATTCCATTCCATTCCATTCCATTCCATTCCATTCCGTTCTAATCGGGTTGATTCCATTCTATTCCATTCCATTCCATTCCATTCCATTCCATTCCATTCCATTCCATTCCATTCCATTCTATTCCATTCCATTCTACTCCATTGAATTCCATTCCATTCCATTCTATTCCATTCCATTCCATTCCTTTCCATTCCATTTAGTTCTACTCGGGTTGATTCCATTCCATTCCATTCCATTCCTTTCCATTCCATTCCAATCCATTCCATTCCATTACTTTCCATTCCATTCCATTCCAATCCATTCCATTCTACTCGGGTTGACTCCATTCCATTCCATTACATTACATTACATTCCATTATATTCCATTCCATTCCATTCGATTCCGTTCGATTCCACTCCATTCCATTCCATTCCATTCCATTCCATTCCATTCCATTCCATTCGATTCCATTCCATTCCATTCGATTCCTTTCCATTCCATTCCATTCCATTCCATTCCAATCCATTCCATTCTACTCGGGTTGATTCAATTCCATTCCATTCCATTCCATTCCATTCCATTCCTTTCCATTCCATTCCTTTCGATTCCATTCCATTCCATTCCATTCCATTCCATTCCATTCCATTCCATTCCATTCCGTTCTACTCGGGTTGATTCCACTCCATTCCATTCCATTCCATTCCATTCCATTCCAATCCATTCCATTCCATTCCTTTCCATTCCAACCCATTCCGTTCTACTCGGGTTGATTCCATTCCATTCCATTGAATTCCATTCCATTCCATTCCATTCCATTCCATTCCATTCCATTCGATTCCATTCCATTCCATTCCATTCCAAACCATTCCATTCTACTCGGGTTCATCATTCCATTCCATTCCATTCCATTCCATTCCATTCCATTCCATTCCATTCCATTCCATTACTTTCCATTCCATTCCATTCCAATCCATTCCATTCTACTCGGGTTGACTCCATTCCATTCCATTCCATTCCATTCCATTCCATTATAATCCATTCCATTCCATTCGATTCCGTTCGATTCCATTCCATTTCATTCCATTCCATTCCATTCAATTCCATTCGATTCCATTCGATTCCATTCCATTCCATTCCATTCCAATCCATTCCATTCTACTCGGGTTGATTCCATTCCATTCCATTCCATTCCATTCCATTCCATTCCATTCCATTCCATTCTATTCCTTTCGATTCCATTCCATTCCATTAAATTCCATTCCATTCCATTCCATTCCATTCCATTCCATTCCATTCCATTCCATTCCATTCCATTGTATTCCGTTCTACTCGGGTTGATTCCACTCCATTCCATTCCATTCCATTCCATTATATACCATCCCATTCGATTCCATTCCATTCCATTCCATTCCATTCCATTCCATTCCATTCCATTCCATTCCATTCCATTCCATTCCATTCCGTTCTAGTCGGGTTGATTCCATTCTATTCCATTCCATTCCATTCCATTCCATTCCATTCCATTCCATTCGATTCCATTCCATTCCATTCCATTCTACTCCATTCCATTCTACTCCATTGAATTCCATTCCATTCCATTCAATTCCATTCCATTCCATACCTTTCCATTCCATTTACTTCTACTCGGGTTGATTCCATTCCATTCCATTCCATTCCATTCCATTCCATTCCATTCCATTCCATTCCATTCCATTCCATTCCATTCTATTCCATTCCATTCTACTCCATTGAATTCCATTCCATTCCATTCTATTCCATTCCATTCCATTCCTTTCCATTCCATTTAGTTCTACTCGGGTTGATTCCATTCCATTCCATTCCATTCCATTCCATTCCATTCCTTTCTATTCCATTCCATTCCATTCCATTCCATTCCATTCCATTCCATTCCATTCCATTCAATTCCATTCCATTCCATTCGATTCCATTCGATTCCATTCCATTCCATTCCATTCCATTCCATTCCATTCCATTCCAAACCATTCCTTTCTACTCGGGTTCCTCATTCCATTCCATTCCATTCCATTCCATTCCATTCCACTCGGGTTCTTTCCATTCCATTCCATTCCATTCCATTCCATTCCATTCCATTCCATTCCGTTATACTCAGGTTGATTTCCATTCCATTCCATTCCATTCCATTCCATTCCATTCCATTCCATTCCATTCCATTCGTCTCCATTCCATTCTGCTCGGGTTGATTCCATGCCGTTCCGTTCCGTTCCATTCCGTCCCATCCCGACGCGTCCCGTCCCGTTCCGTCCCCTCAAATTCCGATCCTTTCTTATCGGGTTGATTCCGTTCCATTCCGTTCCGTTCCTTTCCGTTCCATTCCATTCCGTTACACGCGGGTTGATTCAATTCCATTCTATTACATTGAATTCCATTCCATTCCACTCCATTCCATTCTACTCGGATTGATTGAATTCCATTCCAATCCATTCCAGTCCATTCCAATCCATTCCATTCTACTCGGGTTGATTCCATTCCATTCCATTCCATTCCATTCCATTCCATTCCATTCCATTCCATTCCATTCCATTGCGTTCCATTCGATTCAATTCCATTCCATTCCATTCCATTCCATTCCAATCCATTCCATTCTACTTGGGTTGATTCCATTCCATTCCATTCCATTCCATTCCATTCCATTCGATTCCATTCGATTCCATTCCATTCCATTCCATTCCATTCCATTCCATTCCATTCCATTCTGTTCTACTCGGTTTGATTCCACTCCATTCCATTCCATTCCATTCCATTCTATTCCATTCCATTCCATTCGATTCCATTCCATTCCATTTCATTTTATTCCATTCCATTCCATTCCATTCTATTCCATTGAATTCCATTCCATTCTATTCCATTCCATTCCATTCAGTTTCATTCCATTCCATTCCATTCCATTCCATTCCATTCCATTCGATTCCATTCCATTCCATTCCATTCCATTCCATTCCATTCCATTCCGTTCTACTCGGGTTAATTCCATTCTATTCCATTCCATTCCATTCCATTCCATTCCATTCCATTCCATTCCCTTCCATTCCATTCTATTCCATTGAATTCCATTCCATTCCATTCCATTCCATTCCATTCCATTCCATTCCATTCCATTCCATTCCATTCCATTCCATTCCGTTCTACTCTGATTGACTCCATTCCATTCCATTCCATTCCATTCCATTCCATTCCATTCCATTCCATTCCATTCCATTCCATTCCATTTCATTCCATTCCATTCCATTCCAATACATTCCATTCTACTCTGGTTGATTCCATTCCATTCCATTCCATTCCATTCCATTCCATTCCATTCCATTCCATTCCATTCCATTCCATTCCATTCCGTTCTACTCGGGTTGATTCCATTCCATTCCATTTCATTCCATTCCATTCCATTCCATTCCATTCCATTCCATTCCATTCGATTCCATTCCATTCCATTCCATTCCAATCCATTCCATTCTACTCGGGTTGATTCCATTCCATTCCATTCCATTCCATTCCATTCCATTCCATTCCATTCCATTCCATTCCATTCCATTCCATTCCATTCCATTCCATACCATTCCATTCGATTCCATTCCATTCCATTCCATTCCATTCCATTCCATTCCATTCCATTCCGTTCTAGTCGGGTTGATTCCATTCTATTCCATTCCATTCCATTCCATTCCATTCCATTCCATTCCATTCCATTCCATTCCATTCCATTCTATTCCATTCCATTCTACTCCATTGAATTCCATTCCATTCAATTCAATTCCATTCCATTCCATCCCTTTCCATTCCATTTAGTTCTACTCTGGTTGATTCCATTCCATTCCATTCCATTCCATGCCATTCCATTCCATTCAATTCCATTCCATTCCGTTACTTTCCATTCCATTCCATTCCAATCCATTCCATTCTACTCGGGTTGACTCCATTCCATTCCATTCCTTTCCATTCCATTATATTCCATTCTATTCCATTCGATTCCGTTCGATTCCATTCCATTCCATTCCATTCCATTCCGTTCCATTCCATTGCATTCCATTCCATTCCATTCCATTCCATTCCGTTCCACTCGGGTTGATTCCATTCCATTCCTTTCCATTCCATTCCATTCAATTCCATTCCATTCCATTCCATTCCATTCCATTCCATTCCATTCCATTCCCTTCCATTCCATTCCATTCCAATCCATTCCATTCTACTCGGGTTGATTCCATTCCATTCCATTGCATTCGACTCCATTCGATTCCATTCGATTCCATTCCATTCCATTCCGTTCCATTCCATTCCATTCCATTCCATTCTATTCCATTGAATTCCATTCCATTCCATTCCATTCCATTCCCTTACATTCCATTCCATTCCATTCCATTCCATTCCATTCCATTCCATTCCATTCCATTCCATTCCATTCCGTTCTACACGGGTTGATTCCATTCCATTCCATTCCATTCCATTCCATTCCATTCCATTCCATTCCATTCCAATCTATTCCATTCTATTCAATTCGATTCCATTCGATTCCATTCAATTCCATTCAATTCCATTCCATTCCATTCCAATCCATTCCATTCTACTCGGGTTGATTCCATTCCATTCCATTCCATTCCATTCCATTCGATTCCATTCGATTCCATTCCATTCCATTCCATTCCATTCCATTCCATTCCATTCCAATCTATTCCATTCGATTCCATTCCATTCCATTCCATTCCATTCCATTCCATTCCATTCCAATCCATTCCATTCTACTCGTGTTGATTCCCTTCCATTCCATTCCATTCCATTCCATTCCATTCCATTCCATTCCATTCCATTCCATTCCATTCCATTCCATTCCATTCCATTCCGTTCTACTCGGGTTGATTCCATTCTATTCCATTACATTCCATTCGATTCCATTCGATTCCATTCGATTCCTTTCCATTCCATTCCATTCCATTCCATTCCATTCCATTCCATTCTATTCCATTCCATTCCGTTCCATTCCATTCCATTCCAATCCATTCCCTTCCGTTCTATTCGGGTTGATTCCATTCCATTCCATTCCATTCCATTCCATTCCATTCCATTCCATTCCATTGCATTCCATTCGATTCCATTCGATTCCATTCCATTCCATTGCATTCCATTCCATTCCATTCCATTCCATTCTATTCCATTCCATTCCATTCTGTTCCGTTCTATTCCATTCCATTCCATTCCGTTCCACTCGGGTTGATTCCATTCTATTCCATTCCATTCCATTCGATTCCATTCGATATCATTCGATTCCATTCCATTCCATTCCATTCCATTCCATTCCATTCCATTCCATTCCATTCTATTCCATTCCATTCCATTCCATTCCATTCCATTCCATTCTATTCCATTCCATTCCATTCCATTCCATTCCATTCTATTCCATTCCATTCCATTCTATTCCATTCCATTCCATTCCATTCCATTCCATTCTATTCCATTCCATTCCATTCCGTTCTACTCGGGTTGATTCCATTCCATTCCATTTCATTCCATTCCATTCCATTCCATTCCATTCGATTCCATTCGATTCCATTCCATTCCATTCCATTCCAATCCATTCCATTCTACTCGGGTTGATTCCATTCCATTCCATTCCATTCCATTCCATTCCATTCCATTCCATTCCATTCCACTCGATTCCATTCCATTCCATTCCAATCCATTCCATTCTACTCGGGTGGATTCCATTCCATTCCATTCCTTTCCATTCCATTCCATTCCATTCCATTCCATTACATTCCATTCGGTTCCATTCCATTCCATTCCATTCTATTCCATTCCATTCCATTCCATTCCATTCCATTCCATTCCATTCCATTCCGTTCTAATCGGGTTGATTCCATTCTATTCCTTTCCATTCCATTCCATTCCATTCCATTCCATTCCATTCCATTCCATTCCATTCCATTCCATTCTATTCCATTCCATTCTACTCCATTGAATTCCATTCCATTCCATTCCTTTCATTCCATTTAGTTCTACTCGGGTTGATTCCATTCCATTCCATTCCATTCCTTTCCATTCCATTCCAATCCATTCCATTCCATTACTTTCCATTCCATTCCATTCCAATCCATTCCATTCTACTCGGGTTGACTCCATTCCATTCCATTCCATTACATTACATTCCATTATATTCCATTCCATTCCATTCGATTCCGTTCGATTCCATTCCATTCCATTCCATTGCATTCCATTCCATTCCATTCCATTCGATTCCATTCCATTCCATTCGATTCCATTCCATTCCATTCCATTCCATTCCATTCCATTCCATTCCATTCCATTCCATTCCTTTCGATTCCATTCCATTCCATTCCATTCCATTCCATTCCATTCCATTCCATTCCTTTCGATTCCATTCCATTCCATTCCATTCCATTCCATTCCATTCCATTCCATTCCATTCCATTCCATTCCATTCCATTCCATTCCGTTCTACTCGGGTTGATTCCACTCCATTCCATTCCATTCCATTCCATTCCATTCCATTCCATTCCTTTCCATTCCAACCCATTCCGTTCTACTCTGGTTCATTCCATTCCATTCCATTGAATTCCATTCCATTCCATTCCATTCCATTCCATTCCATTCCATTCCATTCCATTCGATTCCATTCCATTCCATTCCATTCCAAACCATTCCATTCTACTCGGGTTCATCATTCCATTCCATTCCATTCCATTCCATTCCACTCGGGTTCATTCCATTCCATTCCATTCCATTCCATTCCATTCCATTCCATTCCATTCCACTCGGGTGCATTCCATTCCATTCCATTCCATTCCATTCCATTCCATTCCATTCCATTCCGTTCTGCTCAGGTTGATTTCCATTCCATTCCATTCCATTCCATTCCATTCCATTCCATTCCATTCCATTCCATTCCATTCCATTCCGTTCTACTCGGCTTTAATCCATTGAGTTCCGTTCCGTTCCGTTCCGTCCCGACACGTCCCGTCCCGTCCCGTCCCGTCCCGTCCCGTCCCGTGCCGTTTTACTCGGGTTGATTCCTTTCCATTCCGTTCCACTCGTTTCCGTTACGTTCCATTCCGTTCCACGCGGGTTGGTTCAATTCCATTCTATTCTATTCTATTCCTTTCCCTTCCATTCCATTCCATTCCATTCCATTCTACTCGGGTTGATTCCATGCCAATCCGTTCCGCTCCATTCCGTTCCACGCGGGTTGGTTCAATTCCATTCTATTCTATTCTATTCCTTTCCCTTCCATTCCATTCCATTCCATTCCATTCTACTCGGGTTGATTCCATGCCATTCCGTTCCGTTCCATTCCGTCCCATCCCGACCCGTCCCATCCCGTCCCGTCCCGTCCCATCCCGTTCCGTTCCACATGGGTTGATTCAATTCCTTTCGGTTAGATTGAATTCCATTCCATTCCATTCTACTCGGATTGATTCCATACCATTCCATTCCATTCCATTCCATTCCATTCCATTCCATTCCATTCCATTCCATTCCATTCCATTCCATTGCGTTCCATTCGATTCGATTCCATTCCATTCCATTCCATTCCATTCCAATCCATTCCATTCTACTTTGGTTGATTCCATTCCATTCCATTCCATTCCATTCGATTCCATTCAATTCCATTCCATTCCATTCCATTCCATTCCATTCCATTCCATTCCATTCCGTTCCATTCCACTCGATTCCATTCCATTCCATTCCATTCCATTCCAATCCATTCCATTCTACTCGGGTGGATTCCATTCCATTCCATTCCTTTCCATTCCATTCCATTCCATTCCATTACATTCCATTCGGTTCCATTCCATTCCATTCCATTCCATTCCATTCCATTCCATTCCATTCCGTTCTAATCGGGTTGATTCCATTCTATTCCATTCCATTCCATTCCATTCCATTCCATTCCATTCCATTCCATTCCATTCCATTCTATTCCATTCCATTCTACTCCATTGAATTCCATTCCATTCCATTCTATTCCATTCCATTCCATTCCTTTCCATTCCATTTAGTTCTACTCGGGTTGATTCCATTCCATTCCATTCCATTCCTTTCCATTCCATTCCAATCCATTCCATTCCATTACTTTCCATTCCATTCCATTCCAATCCATTCCATTCTACTCGGGTTGACTCCATTCCATTCCATTACATTACATTACATTCCATTATATTCCATTCCATTCCATTCGATTCCGTTCGATTCCACTCCATTCCATTCCATTCCATTCCATTCCATTCCATTCCATTCCATTCGATTCCATTCCATTCCATTCGATTCCTTTCCATTCCATTCCATTCCATTCCATTCCAATCCATTCCATTCTACTCGGGTTGATTCAATTCCATTCCATTCCATTCCATTCCATTCCATTCCTTTCCATTCCATTCCTTTCGATTCCATTCCATTCCATTCCATTCCATTCCATTCCATTCCATTCCATTCCATTCCGTTCTACTCGGGTTGATTCCACTCCATTCCATTCCATTCCATTCCATTCCATTCCAATCCATTCCATTCCATTCCTTTCCATTCCAACCCATTCCGTTCTACTCGGGTTGATTCCATTCCATTCCATTGAATTCCATTCCATTCCATTCCATTCCATTCCATTCCATTCCATTCGATTCCATTCCATTCCATTCCATTCCAAACCATTCCATTCTACTCGGGTTCATCATTCCATTCCATTCCATTCCATTCCATTCCATTCCACTCGGGTTCATTCCATTCCATTCCATTCCATTCCATTCCATTCCACTCGGGTGCATTCCATTCCATTCCATTCCATTCCATTCCATTCCATTCCATTCCATTCCGTTCTGCTCAGGTTGATTTCCATTCCATTCCATTCCATTCCATTCCATTCCATTCGATTCCATTCCATTCCATTCCATTCCATTCCATTCCATTCCATTCCATTCCATTCCATTCCATTCCATTCCATTCCATTCCATTCCATTCCATTCCATTCCGTTCTACTCGGCTTGAATCCATTGAGTTCCGTTCCGTTCCGTTCTGTCCCGACACGTCCCGTCCCGTCCCGTCCCGTCCCATGCCGTTTTACTCGGGTTGTTTCCTTTCCATTCCGTTCCGCTCGTTTCCGTTACGTTCCATTCCGTTCCACGCGGGTTGGTTCAATTCCATTCTATTCTATTCTATTCCTTTCCCTTCCATTCCATTCCATTCCATTCCATTCTACTCGGGTTGATTCCATGCCACTCCGTTCCGTTCCATTCCGTCGCATCCCGACCCGTCCCATCCCATCCCGTCCCGTCCCATCCCGTTCCGTTCCACATGGGTTGATTCAATTCCTTTCGGTTACATTGAATTCCATTCCATTCCATTCTACTCGGATTGATTCCATTCCATTCCATTCCATTCCATTCCATTCCATTCCATTGCGTTCCATTCGATTCGATTCGATTCCATTCCATTCCATTCCATTCCAATCCATTCCATTCTACTTGGGTTGATTCCATTCCATTCCATTCCATTCCATTCGATTCCATTCCATTCCATTCCATTCCATTCCATTCCATTCCATTCCATTCCATTCCATTCCATTCGATTCCATTCTGTTCTACTCGGGTTGATTCCACTCCATTCCATTCCATTCCATTCCAATCTATTCCATTCCATTCCATTCGATTCCATTCTATTCCATTCGATTCCATTCCATTCCATTTCATTTTATTCCATTCCATTCCATTCCATTCTATTCCATTGAATTCCATTCCATTCCATTCCATTCCATTCCATTCCATTCCATTCCATTCCATTCCATTCCATTCCATTCCGTTCTACTCGGGTTGATTCCACTCCATTCCATTCCATTCCATTCCATTCCATTCCATTCCATTCCACTCGGGTTGATCATTCCATTGCATTCCATTCCATTCCATTCCATTCCATTCCATTCCGTTCCATTCCATTCCATTCCACTAGGGCTCATTCCATTCCATTCCATTCAATTCCATTCCATTCCATTCCATTCCATTCCATTCCATTCCATTCCATTCCATTCCATTCCGTTCTACTCGGTTTGATTTCCATTCCATTCCATTCCATTCCATTCCATTCCATTCCATTCCATTCCATTCCATTCCATTCCATTCCTTTCCATTTACTCCATTCCGTTCTACTCGGGTTGATTCCATTGAGTTTGGTTCCGTTCCGTTCCGTCCCGTCCCGTCCCGTCCCGTCCCGTCCCGTGCCGTTTTACTCGGTTTGATTCCTTTCCATTCCGTTCCGCTCGTTTCCGTTGCGTTCCATTCCGTTCCACGCGGGTTGGTTCAATTCCATTCTATTCTATTCTATTCCTTTCCATTCCATTCCATTCCATTCCATTCCATTCCATTCTACTCGGGTTGATTCCATGCCATTCCGCTCCGTTCCATTCCGTCCCATCCCAACCCGTCCCATCACGTCCCGTCCCGTCCCATCCCGTTCCTTTCCACATGGGTTGATTCAATTCCTTTCGGTTACATTGAATTCCATTCCATTCCATTCTACTCGGATTGATTCCATTCCATTCCATTCAATTCCATTCCATTCCATTCCATTCCATTCCATTCCATTCCATTCCATTCCATTCCTTTCCATTCCAATCCATTCCATTCTACTCGGGTTGATTCCATTCTATTCCATTCCATTCCATTCCATTCCATTCCATTCCATTTCATTCCATTCCATTCCATTCCATTCCATTCCATTCCATTCCATTCCATTCCATTCCATTCCATTCCATTCCATTCCATTCCATTCCGTTCTACTCGGGTTGATTCCATTCTATTCCATTCCATTCCGTTCGATTCCATTTGATTCCATTCGATTCCATTCCATTCCATTCCATTCCCTTCCATTCCATTCTATTCCATTGAATTCCATTCCATTCCATTCCATTCCATTCCATTCCGTTCTACTCTGATTGATTCCATTAAATTCCATTCCATTCCATTCCATTCCATTCCATTCCATTCCATTCCATTCCATTCCATTCCATTCCATTCCAATACATTCCATTCTATTCTGGTTGATTCCATTCCATTCCATTCCATTCCATTCCATTCTTCTCCATTCGATTCCATTCGATTCCATTCCATTCCATTCCATGGAATTCCATTCCATTCCACTCCATTCCATTCCATTCCATTCCATTCCATTCCATTCCATTCCGTTCTACTCGGGTTGATTCCATTCCATTCCATTCCATTCCATTCCATTCCATTCCATTCCTTTCCATTCCACTCCATTCCATTCGATTCCATTCGATTCCATTCCATTCCATTCCATTCCATTCCAATCCATTCCATTCTACTCGGGTTGATTCCATTCCATTCCATTCCATTCCATTCCATTCCATTCCATTCCATTCCATTCCATTCCATAGCATTCCATTCGATTCCATTAGATTCCATTCCATTCAATTCCATTCCATTCCATTCCATTCCATTCCATTCCATTCCGTTCCACTCGGGTTGATTCCATTCTATTCCATTCCATTCCATTCGATTCCATTCGATATCATTCGATTCCCTTCCATCCCATTCCATTCCATTCCATTGCATTCCGTTCTACTCGGGTTGATTCCATTCCATTCCATTTCATTCCATTCCATTCCATTCCATTTCTTTCGATTCCATTCTTTTCCATTCCATTCCATTCCATTCCAATCCATTCCATTCTACTCGGGTTGATTCCATTCCATTCCATTCCATTCCATTCCATTCCATTCCATTCCATTCCATTCCATTCCACTCGATTCCATTCCATTCCTTTCCATTCCATTCCAATCAATTCCATTCTACTCGGGTGGATTCCATTCCATTCCATTCCATTCCATTCCATTCCATTCCATTCCATTCCATTCCATTCCATTCCATTCCATTCCATTCCATTCCATTCCATTCCGTTCTAGTCGGGTTCATTCCATTCCATTCCATTCCATTCCATTCCATTCCATTCCATTCCATTCCATTCCATTCCATTCCATTCCATTCTATTCCATTCCATTCTACTCCATTGAATTCCATTCCATTCCATTCAATTCCATTCCATTCCATTCCTTTCCATTCCATTTAGTTCTACTCGGGTTGATTCCATTCCATTCCATTCCATTCCATTCCATTCCATTCCATTCCATTCCACTAAATCCATTCCATTCCATTCCAATCCATTCCATTCTACTCGGGTTGACTCCATTCCATTCCATTCCATTCCATTCCATTCCATTCCATTCCATTATATTCCATTCTATTCCATTCGATTCCGTTCGATTCCATTCCATTCCATTCCATTCCATTCCATTCCATTCCATTCCATTCCATTCCATTCCATTCCATTTACTCCATTCCGTTCTACTCGGGTTGTTTCCATTGAGTTTGGTTCCGTCCCGTCCCGTCCCGTCCCGTCCCGTCCCGTGCCGTTTTACTCAGGTTGATTCCTTTCCATTCCATTCCGCTCATTTCCTTTACGTTCCATTCCGTTCCACGCGGGTTGGTTCAATTCCATTCTATTCTATTCTATTCCTTTCCCTTCCATTCCATTCCATTCCATTCTACTCGGGTTGATTCCATGCCATTCCGTTCCGTTCCATTCCGTCCCATCCCGATCCGTCCCATCCCGTCCCGTCCCGTCCCATCCCGTTCCATTCCACATGGGTTGATTCAATTCCTTTCGGTTAGATTGAACTCCATTCCATTCCATTCTACTCGGATTGACTCCACTCCATTCCATTCCATTCCATTCCATTCCATTCCATTCCATTCCATTCCATTCCAATCCATTCCATTCTACTCGGGTTGATTCCATTCTATTCCATTCCATTCCATTCCATTCCATTCCATTCCATTCCATTCCATTCCATTCCATTCGATTCCATTCCATTCCATTCCATTCCATTCCATTCCATTCCATTCCATTCCATTCCATTCCATTCCATTCCATTCCATTCCATTCCATTCCATTCCATTCCGTTCTACTCGGGTTGATTCCATTCTATTCCATTCCATTCCTTTCGATTCCATTTGATTCCACTCGATTTCATTCCATTCCATTCCATTCCCTTCCATTCCATTCTATTCCATTGAATTCCATTCCATTCCATTCCATTCCATTCCATTCCGTTCTACTCTGATTGATTCCATTCCATTCCATTCCATTCCATTCCATTCCATTCCATTCCATTCCAATACATTCCATTCTACTCTGGTTGATTCCATTCCATTCCAATCCATTCCATTCCATTCGTCTCCATTCGATTCCATTCCATTCCATTCCATTCTATTCCATTGAATTCCATTCCATTCCATTCCATTCCATTCCATTCCATTCCATTCCATTCCATTCCACTCCATTCCATTCGATTCCATTCCGTTCCATTCCATTCCATTCCATTCCATTCCATTCCATTCCATTCCATTCCATTCCATTCCATTCCGTTCTACTCGGGTTGATTCCATTCTATTCCATTCCATTCCGTTCGATTCCATTTGATTCCATTCGATTCCATTCCATTCCATTCCATTCCCTTCCATTCCATTCTATTCCATTGAATTCCATTCCATTCCATTCCATTCCATTCCATTCCATTCCATTCCATTCCGTTCTACTCTGATTGATTCCATTCCATTCCATTCCATTCCTTTCCATTCCATTCCATTCCATTCCATTCCATTCCATTCCATTCCATTCCAATACATTCCATTCTACTCTGGTTGATTCCATTCCATTCCATTCCATTCCATTCCATTCGTCTCCATTCGATTCCATTCCATTCCATTCCATTCTATTCCATTGAATTCCATTGAATTCCATTCCATTCCATTCCATTCCATTCCATTCCATTCCATTCCATTCCATTCCATTCCATTCCATTCCATTCCGTTCTACTCGGGTTGATTCCACTCCATTCCATTTCATTCCATTCCATTCCATTCCATTCCATTCGTCTCCATTCGATTCCATTCGATTCCATTCCATTCTATTCCATTGAATTCCATTCCATTCCATTCCATTCCATTCCATTCCATTCCATTCCATTCCATTCCGTTCTACTCGGGTTGATTCCATTCCATTCCATTCCATTCCATTCCATTCCATTCCATTCCATTCCATTCCATTCGATTCCATTCCATTCCATTCCATTCCATTCCATTCCATTCCATTCCGTTCTAGTCGGGTTCATTCCATTCCATTCCATTCCATTCCATTCCATTCCATTCCATTCCATTCCATTCCATTCCATTCCATTCCATTCTATTCCATTCCATTCTACTCCATTGAATTCCATTCCATTCCATTCAATTCCATTCCATTCCATTCCTTTCCATTCCATTTAGTTCTACTCGGGTTGATTCCATTCCATTCCATTCCATTCCATTCCATTCCATTCCATTCCATTCCACTACTTTCCATTCCATTCCATTCCAATCCATTCCATTCTACTCGGGTTGACTCCATTCCATTCCATTCCATTCCATTCCATTCCATTCCATTCCATTATATTCCATTCTATTCCATTCGATTCCGTTCGATTCCATTCCATTCCATTCCATTCCATTCCATTCCATTCCATTCCATTCCATTCCATTCCATTCCATTTACTCCATTCCGTTCTACTCGGGTTGTTTCCATTGAGTTTGGTTCCGTCCCGTCCCGTCCCGTCCCGTCCCGTCCCGTGCCGTTTTACTCAGGTTGATTCCTTTCCATTCCATTCCGCTCGTTTCCTTTACGTTCCATTCCGTTCCACGCGGGTTGGTTCAATTCCATTCTATTCTATTCTATTCCTTTCCCTTCCATTCCATTCCATTCCATTCTACTCGGGTTGATTCCATGCCATTCCGTTCCGTTCCATTCCGTCCCATCCCGATCCGTCCCATCCCGTCCCGTCCCGTCCCATCCCGTTCCATTCCACATGGGTTGATTCAATTCCTTTCGGTTAGATTGAACTCCATTCCATTCCATTCTACTCGGATTGACTCCACTCCATTCCATTCCATTCCATTCCATTCCATTCCATTCCATTCCATTCCATTCCAATCCATTCCATTCTACTCGGGTTGATTCCATTCTATTCCATTCCATTCCATTCCATTCCATTCCATTCCATTCCATTCCATTCCATTCCATTCGATTCCATTCCATTCCATTCCATTCCATTCCATTCCATTCCATTCCATTCCATTCCATTCCATTCCATTCCATTCCATTCCATTCCATTCCGTTCTACTCGGGTTGATTCCATTCTATTCCATTCCATTCCTTTCGATTCCATTTGATTCCACTCGATTTCATTCCATTCCATTCCATTCCCTTCCATTCCATTCTATTCCATTGAATTCCATTCCATTCCATTCCATTCCATTCCATTCCATTCCATTCCGTTCTACTCTGATTGATTCCATTCCATTCCATTCCATTCCATTCCATTCCATTCCATTCCATTCCATTCCATTCCATTCCATTCCAATACATTCCATTCTACTCTGGTTGATTCCATTCCATTCCAATCCATTCCATTCCATTCGTCTCCATTCGATTCCATTCCATTCCATTCCATTCTATTCCATTGAATTCCATTCCATTCCATTCCATTCCATTCCATTCCATTCCATTCCATTCCACTCCATTCCATTCGATTCCATTCCGTTCCATTCCATTCCATTCCATTCCATTCCATTCCATTCCATTCCATTCCATTCCGTTCTACTCGGGTTGATTCCATTCTATTCCATTCCATTCCGTTCGATTCCATTTGATTCCATTCGATTCCATTCCATTCCATTCCATTCCCTTCCATTCCATTCTATTCCATTGAATTCCATTCCATTCCATTCCATTCCATTCCATTCCATTCCATTCCGTTCTACTCTGATTGATTCCATTCCATTCCATTCCATTCCTTTCCATTCCATTCCATTCCATTCCATTCCATTCCATTCCATTCCATTCCAATACATTCCATTCTACTCTGGTTGATTCCATTCCATTCCATTCCATTCCATTCCATTCGTCTCCATTCGATTCCATTCCATTCCATTCCATTCTATTCCATTGAATTCCATTGAATTCCATTCCATTCCATTCCATTCCATTCCATTCCATTCCATTCCATTCCATTCCATTCCATTCCATTCCATTCCATTCCATTCCATTCCATTCCATTCCGTTCTACTCGGGTTGATTCCACTCCATTCCATTCCATTCCATTCCATTCCATTCCATTCCATTCGTCTCCATTCGATTCCATTCGATTCCATTCCATTCTATTCCATTGAATTCCATTCCATTCCATTCCATTCCATTCCATTCCATTCCATTCCATTCCATTCCATTCCATTCCGTTCTACTCGGGTTGATTCCATTCCATTCCATTCCATTCCATTCCATTCCATTCCATTCCATTCCACTCCATTCCATTCGATTCCATTCGATTCCATTCCATTCCATTCCATTCCATTCCAATCCATTCCATTCTACTCGGGTTGATTCTATTCCATTCCATTCCATTCCATCCCATTCCAATCCATTCCATTCCATTCCGTTCTACTCGGGTTGATTCCATTCCATTCCATTTCATTCCATTCCATTCCATTCCATTCCATTCCATTCCATTCGATTCCATTCCATTCCATTCCATTCCAATCCATTCCATTCTACTCGGGTTGATTCCATTCCATTCCATTCCATTCCATTCCATTCCATTCCATTCCATTCCATTCGATTCCACTCGATTCCACTCCATTCTTTCCATTCCATTCCAATCCATTCCATTCTACTCGGGTGGATTCCATTCCGTTCCATTCCATTCCATTCCATTGCATTCCATTCCATTCCACTCCATTCGATTCCAATCCATTCCATTCCATTCCATTCCATTCCATTCCATTCCATTCCATTCCATTCCATTCCATTCCATTCCATTCCGTTCTAGTCGGGTTGATTCCATTCTATTCCATTCCATTCCATTCCATTCCATTCGATTCCATTCGATTCCATTCCATTCCATTCCATTCCATTCCATTCCATTCCATTCCAAACCATTCCTTTCTACTCGGGTTCCTCATTCCATTCCATTCCATTCCATTCCATTCCATTCCACTCGGGTTCTTTCCATTCCATTCCATTCCATTCCATTCCATTCCATTCCATTCCATTCCGTTATACTCAGGTTGATTTCCATTCCATTCCATTCCATTCCATTCCATTCCATTCCATTCCATTCCATTCCATTCGTCTCCATTCCATTCTGCTCGGGTTGATTCCATGCCGTTCCGTTCCGTTCCATTCCGTCCCATCCCGACGCGTCCCGTCCCGTTCCGTCCCCTCAAATTCCGATCCTTTCTTATCGGGTTGATTCCGTTCCATTCCGTTCCGTTCCTTTCCGTTCCATTCCATTCCGTTACACGCGGGTTGATTCAATTCCATTCTATTACATTGAATTCCATTCCATTCCACTCCATTCCATTCTACTCGGATTGATTGAATTCCATTCCAATCCATTCCAGTCCATTCCAATCCATTCCATTCTACTCGGGTTGATTCCATTCCATTCCATTCCATTCCATTCCATTCCATTCCATTCCATTCCATTCCATTCCATTGCGTTCCATTCGATTCAATTCCATTCCATTCCATTCCATTCCATTCCAATCCATTCCATTCTACTTGGGTTGATTCCATTCCATTCCATTCCATTCCATTCCATTCCATTCGATTCCATTCGATTCCATTCCATTCCATTCCATTCCATTCCATTCCATTCCATTCCATTCTGTTCTACTCGGTTTGATTCCACTCCATTCCATTCCATTCCATTCCATTCTATTCCATTCCATTCCATTCGATTCCATTCCATTCCATTTCATTTTATTCCATTCCATTCCATTCCATTCTATTCCATTGAATTCCATTCCATTCTATTCCATTCCATTCCATTCAGTTTCATTCCATTCCATTCCATTCCATTCCATTCCATTCCATTCGATTCCATTCCATTCCATTCCATTCCATTCCATTCCATTCCATTCCGTTCTACTCGGGTTAATTCCATTCTATTCCATTCCATTCCATTCCATTCCATTCCATTCCATTCCATTCCCTTCCATTCCATTCTATTCCATTGAATTCCATTCCATTCCATTCCATTCCATTCCATTCCATTCCATTCCATTCCATTCCATTCCATTCCATTCCATTCCGTTCTACTCTGATTGACTCCATTCCATTCCATTCCATTCCATTCCATTCCATTCCATTCCATTCCATTCCATTCCATTCCATTCCATTTCATTCCATTCCATTCCATTCCAATACATTCCATTCTACTCTGGTTGATTCCATTCCATTCCATTCCATTCCATTCCATTCCATTCCATTCCATTCCATTCCATTCCATTCCATTCCATTCCGTTCTACTCGGGTTGATTCCATTCCATTCCATTTCATTCCATTCCATTCCATTCCATTCCATTCCATTCCATTCCATTCGATTCCATTCCATTCCATTCCATTCCAATCCATTCCATTCTACTCGGGTTGATTCCATTCCATTCCATTCCATTCCATTCCATTCCATTCCATTCCATTCCATTCCATTCCATTCCATTCCATTCCATTCCATTCCATACCATTCCATTCGATTCCATTCCATTCCATTCCATTCCATTCCATTCCATTCCATTCCATTCCGTTCTAGTCGGGTTGATTCCATTCTATTCCATTCCATTCCATTCCATTCCATTCCATTCCATTCCATTCCATTCCATTCCATTCCATTCTATTCCATTCCATTCTACTCCATTGAATTCCATTCCATTCAATTCAATTCCATTCCATTCCATCCCTTTCCATTCCATTTAGTTCTACTCTGGTTGATTCCATTCCATTCCATTCCATTCCATGCCATTCCATTCCATTCAATTCCATTCCATTCCGTTACTTTCCATTCCATTCCATTCCAATCCATTCCATTCTACTCGGGTTGACTCCATTCCATTCCATTCCTTTCCATTCCATTATATTCCATTCTATTCCATTCGATTCCGTTCGATTCCATTCCATTCCATTCCATTCCATTCCGTTCCATTCCATTGCATTCCATTCCATTCCATTCCATTCCATTCCGTTCCACTCGGGTTGATTCCATTCCATTCCTTTCCATTCCATTCCATTCAATTCCATTCCATTCCATTCCATTCCATTCCATTCCATTCCATTCCATTCCCTTCCATTCCATTCCATTCCAATCCATTCCATTCTACTCGGGTTGATTCCATTCCATTCCATTGCATTCGACTCCATTCGATTCCATTCGATTCCATTCCATTCCATTCCGTTCCATTCCATTCCATTCCATTCCATTCTATTCCATTGAATTCCATTCCATTCCATTCCATTCCATTCCCTTACATTCCATTCCATTCCATTCCATTCCATTCCATTCCATTCCATTCCATTCCATTCCATTCCATTCCGTTCTACACGGGTTGATTCCATTCCATTCCATTCCATTCCATTCCATTCCATTCCATTCCATTCCATTCCAATCTATTCCATTCTATTCAATTCGATTCCATTCGATTCCATTCAATTCCATTCAATTCCATTCCATTCCATTCCAATCCATTCCATTCTACTCGGGTTGATTCCATTCCATTCCATTCCATTCCATTCCATTCCATTCCATTCGATTCCATTCGATTCCATTCCATTCCATTCCATTCCATTCCATTCCATTCCATTCCAATCTATTCCATTCGATTCCATTCCATTCCATTCCATTCCATTCCATTCCATTCCATTCCAATCCATTCCATTCTACTCGTGTTGATTCCCTTCCATTCCATTCCATTCCATTCCATTCCATTCCATTCCATTCCATTCCATTCCATTCCATTCCATTCCATTCCATTCCATTCCGTTCTACTCGGGTTGATTCCATTCTATTCCATTACATTCCATTCGATTCCATTCGATTCCATTCGATTCCTTTCCATTCCATTCCATTCCATTCCATTCCATTCCATTCCATTCTATTCCATTCCATTCCGTTCCATTCCATTCCATTCCAATCCATTCCCTTCCGTTCTATTCGGGTTGATTCCATTCCATTCCATTCCATTCCATTCCATTCCATTCCATTCCATTCCATTGCATTCCATTCGATTCCATTCGATTCCATTCCATTCCATTGCATTCCATTCCATTCCATTCCATTCCATTCTATTCCATTCCATTCCATTCTGTTCCGTTCTATTCCATTCCATTCCATTCCGTTCCACTCGGGTTGATTCCATTCTATTCCATTCCATTCCATTCGATTCCATTCGATATCATTCGATTCCATTCCATTCCATTCCATTCCATTCCATTCCATTCCATTCCATTCCATTCTATTCCATTCCATTCCATTCCATTCCATTCCATTCCATTCTATTCCATTCCATTCCATTCCATTCCATTCCATTCTATTCCATTCCATTCCATTCTATTCCATTCCATTCCATTCCATTCCATTCCATTCTATTCCATTCCATTCCATTCCGTTCTACTCGGGTTGATTCCATTCCATTCCATTTCATTCCATTCCATTCCATTCCATTCCATTCGATTCCATTCGATTCCATTCCATTCCATTCCATTCCAATCCATTCCATTCTACTCGGGTTGATTCCATTCCATTCCATTCCATTCCATTCCATTCCATTCCATTCCATTCCATTCCATTCCACTCGATTCCATTCCATTCCATTCCAATCCATTCCATTCTACTCGGGTGGATTCCATTCCATTCCATTCCTTTCCATTCCATTCCATTCCATTCCATTCCATTACATTCCATTCGGTTCCATTCCATTCCATTCCATTCTATTCCATTCCATTCCATTCCATTCCATTCCATTCCATTCCATTCCATTCCGTTCTAATCGGGTTGATTCCATTCTATTCCTTTCCATTCCATTCCATTCCATTCCATTCCATTCCATTCCATTCCATTCCATTCCATTCCATTCTATTCCATTCCATTCTACTCCATTGAATTCCATTCCATTCCATTCCTTTCCATTCCATTTAGTTCTACTCGGGTTGATTCCATTCCATTCCATTCCATTCCTTTCCATTCCATTCCAATCCATTCCATTCCATTACTTTCCATTCCATTCCATTCCAATCCATTCCATTCTACTCGGGTTGACTCCATTCCATTCCATTCCATTACATTACATTCCATTATATTCCATTCCATTCCATTCGATTCCGTTCGATTCCATTCCATTCCATTCCATTGCATTCCATTCCATTCCATTCCATTCGATTCCATTCCATTCCATTCGATTCCATTCCATTCCATTCCATTCCATTCCATTCCATTCCATTCCATTCCATTCCATTCCATTCCTTTCGATTCCATTCCATTCCATTCCATTCCATTCCATTCCATTCCATTCCATTCCTTTCGATTCCATTCCATTCCATTCCATTCCATTCCATTCCATTCCATTCCATTCCATTCCATTCCATTCCATTCCATTCCATTCCGTTCTACTCGGGTTGATTCCACTCCATTCCATTCCATTCCATTCCATTCCATTCCATTCCATTCCTTTCCATTCCAACCCATTCCGTTCTACTCTGGTTCATTCCATTCCATTCCATTGAATTCCATTCCATTCCATTCCATTCCATTCCATTCCATTCCATTCCATTCCATTCGATTCCATTCCATTCCATTCCATTCCAAACCATTCCATTCTACTCGGGTTCATCATTCCATTCCATTCCATTCCATTCCATTCCACTCGGGTTCATTCCATTCCATTCCATTCCATTCCATTCCATTCCATTCCATTCCATTCCACTCGGGTGCATTCCATTCCATTCCATTCCATTCCATTCCATTCCATTCCATTCCATTCCGTTCTGCTCAGGTTGATTTCCATTCCATTCCATTCCATTCCATTCCATTCCATTCCATTCCATTCCATTCCATTCCATTCCATTCCGTTCTACTCGGCTTTAATCCATTGAGTTCCGTTCCGTTCCGTTCCGTCCCGACACGTCCCGTCCCGTCCCGTCCCGTCCCGTCCCGTCCCGTGCCGTTTTACTCGGGTTGATTCCTTTCCATTCCGTTCCACTCGTTTCCGTTACGTTCCATTCCGTTCCACGCGGGTTGGTTCAATTCCATTCTATTCTATTCTATTCCTTTCCCTTCCATTCCATTCCATTCCATTCCATTCTACTCGGGTTGATTCCATGCCAATCCGTTCCGCTCCATTCCGTTCCACGCGGGTTGGTTCAATTCCATTCTATTCTATTCTATTCCTTTCCCTTCCATTCCATTCCATTCCATTCCATTCTACTCGGGTTGATTCCATGCCATTCCGTTCCGTTCCATTCCGTCCCATCCCGACCCGTCCCATCCCGTCCCGTCCCGTCCCATCCCGTTCCGTTCCACATGGGTTGATTCAATTCCTTTCGGTTAGATTGAATTCCATTCCATTCCATTCTACTCGGATTGATTCCATACCATTCCATTCCATTCCATTCCATTCCATTCCATTCCATTCCATTCCATTCCATTCCATTCCATTCCATTGCGTTCCATTCGATTCGATTCCATTCCATTCCATTCCATTCCATTCCAATCCATTCCATTCTACTTTGGTTGATTCCATTCCATTCCATTCCATTCCATTCGATTCCATTCAATTCCATTCCATTCCATTCCATTCCATTCCATTCCATTCCATTCCATTCCGTTCCATTCCACTCGATTCCATTCCATTCCATTCCATTCCATTCCAATCCATTCCATTCTACTCGGGTGGATTCCATTCCATTCCATTCCTTTCCATTCCATTCCATTCCATTCCATTACATTCCATTCGGTTCCATTCCATTCCATTCCATTCCATTCCATTCCATTCCATTCCATTCCGTTCTAATCGGGTTGATTCCATTCTATTCCATTCCATTCCATTCCATTCCATTCCATTCCATTCCATTCCATTCCATTCCATTCTATTCCATTCCATTCTACTCCATTGAATTCCATTCCATTCCATTCTATTCCATTCCATTCCATTCCTTTCCATTCCATTTAGTTCTACTCGGGTTGATTCCATTCCATTCCATTCCATTCCTTTCCATTCCATTCCAATCCATTCCATTCCATTACTTTCCATTCCATTCCATTCCAATCCATTCCATTCTACTCGGGTTGACTCCATTCCATTCCATTACATTACATTACATTCCATTATATTCCATTCCATTCCATTCGATTCCGTTCGATTCCACTCCATTCCATTCCATTCCATTCCATTCCATTCCATTCCATTCCATTCGATTCCATTCCATTCCATTCGATTCCTTTCCATTCCATTCCATTCCATTCCATTCCAATCCATTCCATTCTACTCGGGTTGATTCAATTCCATTCCATTCCATTCCATTCCATTCCATTCCTTTCCATTCCATTCCTTTCGATTCCATTCCATTCCATTCCATTCCATTCCATTCCATTCCATTCCATTCCATTCCGTTCTACTCGGGTTGATTCCACTCCATTCCATTCCATTCCATTCCATTCCATTCCAATCCATTCCATTCCATTCCTTTCCATTCCAACCCATTCCGTTCTACTCGGGTTGATTCCATTCCATTCCATTGAATTCCATTCCATTCCATTCCATTCCATTCCATTCCATTCCATTCGATTCCATTCCATTCCATTCCATTCCAAACCATTCCATTCTACTCGGGTTCATCATTCCATTCCATTCCATTCCATTCCATTCCATTCCACTCGGGTTCATTCCATTCCATTCCATTCCATTCCATTCCATTCCACTCGGGTGCATTCCATTCCATTCCATTCCATTCCATTCCATTCCATTCCATTCCATTCCGTTCTGCTCAGGTTGATTTCCATTCCATTCCATTCCATTCCATTCCATTCCATTCGATTCCATTCCATTCCATTCCATTCCATTCCATTCCATTCCATTCCATTCCATTCCATTCCATTCCATTCCATTCCATTCCATTCCATTCCATTCCGTTCTACTCGGCTTGAATCCATTGAGTTCCGTTCCGTTCCGTTCTGTCCCGACACGTCCCGTCCCGTCCCGTCCCGTCCCATGCCGTTTTACTCGGGTTGTTTCCTTTCCATTCCGTTCCGCTCGTTTCCGTTACGTTCCATTCCGTTCCACGCGGGTTGGTTCAATTCCATTCTATTCTATTCTATTCCTTTCCCTTCCATTCCATTCCATTCCATTCCATTCTACTCGGGTTGATTCCATGCCACTCCGTTCCGTTCCATTCCGTCGCATCCCGACCCGTCCCATCCCATCCCGTCCCGTCCCATCCCGTTCCGTTCCACATGGGTTGATTCAATTCCTTTCGGTTACATTGAATTCCATTCCATTCCATTCTACTCGGATTGATTCCATTCCATTCCATTCCATTCCATTCCATTCCATTCCATTGCGTTCCATTCGATTCGATTCGATTCCATTCCATTCCATTCCATTCCAATCCATTCCATTCTACTTGGGTTGATTCCATTCCATTCCATTCCATTCCATTCGATTCCATTCCATTCCATTCCATTCCATTCCATTCCATTCCATTCCATTCCATTCCATTCCATTCGATTCCATTCTGTTCTACTCGGGTTGATTCCACTCCATTCCATTCCATTCCATTCCAATCTATTCCATTCCATTCCATTCGATTCCATTCTATTCCATTCGATTCCATTCCATTCCATTTCATTTTATTCCATTCCATTCCATTCCATTCTATTCCATTGAATTCCATTCCATTCCATTCCATTCCATTCCATTCCATTCCATTCCATTCCATTCCATTCCATTCCATTCCGTTCTACTCGGGTTGATTCCACTCCATTCCATTCCATTCCATTCCATTCCATTCCATTCCATTCCACTCGGGTTGATCATTCCATTGCATTCCATTCCATTCCATTCCATTCCATTCCATTCCGTTCCATTCCATTCCATTCCACTAGGGCTCATTCCATTCCATTCCATTCAATTCCATTCCATTCCATTCCATTCCATTCCATTCCATTCCATTCCATTCCATTCCATTCCGTTCTACTCGGTTTGATTTCCATTCCATTCCATTCCATTCCATTCCATTCCATTCCATTCCATTCCATTCCATTCCATTCCATTCCTTTCCATTTACTCCATTCCGTTCTACTCGGGTTGATTCCATTGAGTTTGGTTCCGTTCCGTTCCGTCCCGTCCCGTCCCGTCCCGTCCCGTCCCGTGCCGTTTTACTCGGTTTGATTCCTTTCCATTCCGTTCCGCTCGTTTCCGTTGCGTTCCATTCCGTTCCACGCGGGTTGGTTCAATTCCATTCTATTCTATTCTATTCCTTTCCATTCCATTCCATTCCATTCCATTCCATTCCATTCTACTCGGGTTGATTCCATGCCATTCCGCTCCGTTCCATTCCGTCCCATCCCAACCCGTCCCATCACGTCCCGTCCCGTCCCATCCCGTTCCTTTCCACATGGGTTGATTCAATTCCTTTCGGTTACATTGAATTCCATTCCATTCCATTCTACTCGGATTGATTCCATTCCATTCCATTCAATTCCATTCCATTCCATTCCATTCCATTCCATTCCATTCCATTCCATTCCATTCCTTTCCATTCCAATCCATTCCATTCTACTCGGGTTGATTCCATTCTATTCCATTCCATTCCATTCCATTCCATTCCATTCCATTTCATTCCATTCCATTCCATTCCATTCCATTCCATTCCATTCCATTCCATTCCATTCCATTCCATTCCGTTCTACTCGGGTTGATTCCATTCTATTCCATTCCATTCCGTTCGATTCCATTTGATTCCATTCGATTCCATTCCATTCCATTCCATTCCCTTCCATTCCATTCTATTCCATTGAATTCCATTCCATTCCATTCCATTCCATTCCATTCCGTTCTACTCTGATTGATTCCATTAAATTCCATTCCATTCCATTCCATTCCATTCCATTCCATTCCATTCCATTCCATTCCATTCCATTCCATTCCAATACATTCCATTCTATTCTGGTTGATTCCATTCCATTCCATTCCATTCCATTCCATTCTTCTCCATTCGATTCCATTCGATTCCATTCCATTCCATTCCATGGAATTCCATTCCATTCCACTCCATTCCATTCCATTCCATTCCATTCCATTCCATTCCATTCCGTTCTACTCGGGTTGATTCCATTCCATTCCATTCCATTCCATTCCATTCCATTCCATTCCTTTCCATTCCACTCCATTCCATTCGATTCCATTCGATTCCATTCCATTCCATTCCATTCCATTCCAATCCATTCCATTCTACTCGGGTTGATTCCATTCCATTCCATTCCATTCCATTCCATTCCATTCCATTCCATTCCATTCCATTCCATAGCATTCCATTCGATTCCATTAGATTCCATTCCATTCAATTCCATTCCATTCCATTCCATTCCATTCCATTCCATTCCGTTCCACTCGGGTTGATTCCATTCTATTCCATTCCATTCCATTCGATTCCATTCGATATCATTCGATTCCCTTCCATCCCATTCCATTCCATTCCATTGCATTCCGTTCTACTCGGGTTGATTCCATTCCATTCCATTTCATTCCATTCCATTCCATTCCATTTCTTTCGATTCCATTCTTTTCCATTCCATTCCATTCCATTCCAATCCATTCCATTCTACTCGGGTTGATTCCATTCCATTCCATTCCATTCCATTCCATTCCATTCCATTCCATTCCATTCCATTCCACTCGATTCCATTCCATTCCTTTCCATTCCATTCCAATCAATTCCATTCTACTCGGGTGGATTCCATTCCATTCCATTCCATTCCATTCCATTCCATTCCATTCCATTCCATTCCATTCCATTCCATTCCATTCCATTCCATTCCGTTCTAGTCGGGTTCATTCCATTCCATTCCATTCCATTCCATTCCATTCCATTCCATTCCATTCCATTCCATTCCATTCCATTCCATTCTATTCCATTCCATTCTACTCCATTGAATTCCATTCCATTCCATTCAATTCCATTCCATTCCATTCCTTTCCATTCCATTTAGTTCTACTCGGGTTGATTCCATTCCATTCCATTCCATTCCATTCCATTCCATTCCATTCCATTCCACTAAATCCATTCCATTCCATTCCAATCCATTCCATTCTACTCGGGTTGACTCCATTCCATTCCATTCCATTCCATTCCATTCCATTCCATTCCATTATATTCCATTCTATTCCATTCGATTCCGTTCGATTCCATTCCATTCCATTCCATTCCATTCCATTCCATTCCATTCCATTCCATTCCATTCCATTCCATTTACTCCATTCCGTTCTACTCGGGTTGTTTCCATTGAGTTTGGTTCCGTCCCGTCCCGTCCCGTCCCGTCCCGTCCCGTGCCGTTTTACTCAGGTTGATTCCTTTCCATTCCATTCCGCTCATTTCCTTTACGTTCCATTCCGTTCCACGCGGGTTGGTTCAATTCCATTCTATTCTATTCTATTCCTTTCCCTTCCATTCCATTCCATTCCATTCTACTCGGGTTGATTCCATGCCATTCCGTTCCGTTCCATTCCGTCCCATCCCGATCCGTCCCATCCCGTCCCGTCCCGTCCCATCCCGTTCCATTCCACATGGGTTGATTCAATTCCTTTCGGTTAGATTGAACTCCATTCCATTCCATTCTACTCGGATTGACTCCACTCCATTCCATTCCATTCCATTCCATTCCATTCCATTCCATTCCATTCCATTCCAATCCATTCCATTCTACTCGGGTTGATTCCATTCTATTCCATTCCATTCCATTCCATTCCATTCCATTCCATTCCATTCCATTCCATTCCATTCGATTCCATTCCATTCCATTCCATTCCATTCCATTCCATTCCATTCCATTCCATTCCATTCCATTCCATTCCATTCCATTCCATTCCATTCCATTCCATTCCGTTCTACTCGGGTTGATTCCATTCTATTCCATTCCATTCCTTTCGATTCCATTTGATTCCACTCGATTTCATTCCATTCCATTCCATTCCCTTCCATTCCATTCTATTCCATTGAATTCCATTCCATTCCATTCCATTCCATTCCATTCCGTTCTACTCTGATTGATTCCATTCCATTCCATTCCATTCCATTCCATTCCATTCCATTCCATTCCATTCCATTCCATTCCATTCCATTCCATTCCAATACATTCCATTCTACTCTGGTTGATTCCATTCCATTCCAATCCATTCCATTCCATTCGTCTCCATTCGATTCCATTCCATTCCATTCCATTCTATTCCATTGAATTCCATTCCATTCCATTCCATTCCATTCCATTCCATTCCATTCCATTCCATTCCACTCCATTCCATTCGATTCCATTCCGTTCCATTCCATTCCATTCCATTCCATTCCATTCCATTCCATTCCATTCCATTCCATTCCGTTCTACTCGGGTTGATTCCATTCTATTCCATTCCATTCCGTTCGATTCCATTTGATTCCATTCGATTCCATTCCATTCCATTCCATTCCCTTCCATTCCATTCTATTCCATTGAATTCCATTCCATTCCATTCCATTCCATTCCATTCCATTCCATTCCATTCCGTTCTACTCTGATTGATTCCATTCCATTCCATTCCATTCCTTTCCATTCCATTCCATTCCATTCCATTCCATTCCATTCCATTCCATTCCAATACATTCCATTCTACTCTGGTTGATTCCATTCCATTCCATTCCATTCCATTCCATTCGTCTCCATTCGATTCCATTCCATTCCATTCCATTCTATTCCATTGAATTCCATTGAATTCCATTCCATTCCATTCCATTCCATTCCATTCCATTCCATTCCATTCCATTCCATTCCATTCCATTCCATTCCGTTCTACTCGGGTTGATTCCACTCCATTCCATTTCATTCCATTCCATTCCATTCCATTCCATTCGTCTCCATTCGATTCCATTCGATTCCATTCCATTCTATTCCATTGAATTCCATTCCATTCCATTCCATTCCATTCCATTCCATTCCATTCCATTCCATTCCGTTCTACTCGGGTTGATTCCATTCCATTCCATTCCATTCCATTCCATTCCATTCCATTCCATTCCATTCCATTCGATTCCATTCCATTCCATTCCATTCCATTCCATTCCATTCCATTCCGTTCTAGTCGGGTTCATTCCATTCCATTCCATTCCATTCCATTCCATTCCATTCCATTCCATTCCATTCCATTCCATTCCATTCCATTCTATTCCATTCCATTCTACTCCATTGAATTCCATTCCATTCCATTCAATTCCATTCCATTCCATTCCTTTCCATTCCATTTAGTTCTACTCGGGTTGATTCCATTCCATTCCATTCCATTCCATTCCATTCCATTCCATTCCATTCCACTACTTTCCATTCCATTCCATTCCAATCCATTCCATTCTACTCGGGTTGACTCCATTCCATTCCATTCCATTCCATTCCATTCCATTCCATTCCATTATATTCCATTCTATTCCATTCGATTCCGTTCGATTCCATTCCATTCCATTCCATTCCATTCCATTCCATTCCATTCCATTCCATTCCATTCCATTCCATTTACTCCATTCCGTTCTACTCGGGTTGTTTCCATTGAGTTTGGTTCCGTCCCGTCCCGTCCCGTCCCGTCCCGTCCCGTGCCGTTTTACTCAGGTTGATTCCTTTCCATTCCATTCCGCTCGTTTCCTTTACGTTCCATTCCGTTCCACGCGGGTTGGTTCAATTCCATTCTATTCTATTCTATTCCTTTCCCTTCCATTCCATTCCATTCCATTCTACTCGGGTTGATTCCATGCCATTCCGTTCCGTTCCATTCCGTCCCATCCCGATCCGTCCCATCCCGTCCCGTCCCGTCCCATCCCGTTCCATTCCACATGGGTTGATTCAATTCCTTTCGGTTAGATTGAACTCCATTCCATTCCATTCTACTCGGATTGACTCCACTCCATTCCATTCCATTCCATTCCATTCCATTCCATTCCATTCCATTCCATTCCAATCCATTCCATTCTACTCGGGTTGATTCCATTCTATTCCATTCCATTCCATTCCATTCCATTCCATTCCATTCCATTCCATTCCATTCCATTCGATTCCATTCCATTCCATTCCATTCCATTCCATTCCATTCCATTCCATTCCATTCCATTCCATTCCATTCCATTCCATTCCATTCCGTTCTACTCGGGTTGATTCCATTCTATTCCATTCCATTCCTTTCGATTCCATTTGATTCCACTCGATTTCATTCCATTCCATTCCATTCCCTTCCATTCCATTCTATTCCATTGAATTCCATTCCATTCCATTCCATTCCATTCCATTCCATTCCATTCCGTTCTACTCTGATTGATTCCATTCCATTCCATTCCATTCCATTCCATTCCATTCCATTCCATTCCATTCCATTCCATTCCATTCCAATACATTCCATTCTACTCTGGTTGATTCCATTCCATTCCAATCCATTCCATTCCATTCGTCTCCATTCGATTCCATTCCATTCCATTCCATTCTATTCCATTGAATTCCATTCCATTCCATTCCATTCCATTCCATTCCATTCCATTCCATTCCACTCCATTCCATTCGATTCCATTCCGTTCCATTCCATTCCATTCCATTCCATTCCATTCCATTCCATTCCATTCCATTCCGTTCTACTCGGGTTGATTCCATTCTATTCCATTCCATTCCGTTCGATTCCATTTGATTCCATTCGATTCCATTCCATTCCATTCCATTCCCTTCCATTCCATTCTATTCCATTGAATTCCATTCCATTCCATTCCATTCCATTCCATTCCATTCCATTCCGTTCTACTCTGATTGATTCCATTCCATTCCATTCCATTCCTTTCCATTCCATTCCATTCCATTCCATTCCATTCCATTCCATTCCATTCCAATACATTCCATTCTACTCTGGTTGATTCCATTCCATTCCATTCCATTCCATTCCATTCGTCTCCATTCGATTCCATTCCATTCCATTCCATTCTATTCCATTGAATTCCATTGAATTCCATTCCATTCCATTCCATTCCATTCCATTCCATTCCATTCCATTCCATTCCATTCCATTCCATTCCATTCCATTCCATTCCATTCCATTCCATTCCGTTCTACTCGGGTTGATTCCACTCCATTCCATTCCATTCCATTCCATTCCATTCCATTCCATTCGTCTCCATTCGATTCCATTCGATTCCATTCCATTCTATTCCATTGAATTCCATTCCATTCCATTCCATTCCATTCCATTCCATTCCATTCCATTCCATTCCATTCCATTCCATTCCGTTCTACTCGGGTTGATTCCATTCCATTCCATTCCATTCCATTCCATTCCATTCCATTCCACTCCATTCCATTCGATTCCATTCGATTCCATTCCATTCCATTCCATTCCATTCCAATC
The DNA here is from genome assembly GCF_029281585.2 of Gorilla gorilla gorilla. NCBI lineage: Eukaryota > Metazoa > Chordata > Mammalia > Primates > Hominidae > Gorilla > Gorilla gorilla. The sequence goes on from NC_073241.2 coordinate 4,272,031, forward strand.
CATTCCATTCTACTCGGGTTGATTCTATTCCATTCCATTCCATTCCATCCCATTCCAATCCATTCCATTCCATTCCGTTCTACTCGGGTTGATTCCATTCCATTCCATTTCATTCCATTCCATTCCATTCCATTCCATTCCATTCCATTCGATTCCATTCCATTCCATTCCATTCCAATCCATTCCATTCTACTCGGGTTGATTCCATTCCATTCCATTCCATTCCATTCCATTCCATTCCATTCCATTCCATTCGATTCCACTCGATTCCACTCCATTCTTTCCATTCCATTCCAATCCATTCCATTCTACTCGGGTGGATTCCATTCCGTTCCATTCCATTCCATTCCATTGCATTCCATTCCATTCCACTCCATTCGATTCCAATCCATTCCATTCCATTCCATTCCATTCCATTCCATTCCATTCCATTCCATTCCATTCCATTCCATTCCATTCCGTTCTAGTCGGGTTGATTCCATTCTATTCCATTCCATTCCATTCCATTCCATTCCATTCCATTCCATTCCATTCCATTCCATTCCATTCCATTCCATTCCATTCCATTATATTCCATTCCATTCTACTCCATTGAATTCCATTCCATTCCATTCTATTCCATTCCATTCCATTCCTTTCCATTCCATTTAGTTCTACTCGGGTTGATTCCATTCCATTCCATTCCATTCCATTCCATTCCATTCCATTCCATTACTTTCCATTCCATTCCATTCCAATCCATTCCATTCTACTCGGGTTGACTCCATTCCATTCCATTCCATTCCATTCCATTCCATTCCATTCCATTATAATCCATTCCATTCCATTCGATTCCGTTCGATTCCATTCCATTCCATTCCATTCCATTCAATTCCATTCGATTCCATTCGATTCCATTCCATTCCATTCCATTCCAATCCATTCCATTCTACTCGGGTTGATTCCCTTCCATTCCATTCCATTCCATTCCATTCCATTCCATTCCATTCCATTCCATTCCATTCCATTCCATTCTATTCCTTTCGATTCCATTCCTTTCCATTAAATTCCATTCCATTCCATTCCATTCCATTCCATTCCATTCCATTCCATTCCATTCCATTCCATTCCATTCCATTCCGTTCTTCTCGGGTTGATTCCACTCCATTCCATTCCATTCCATTCCATACCATTCCATTCGATTCCATTCCATTCCATTCCATTCCATTCCATTCCATTCCATTCCATTCCATTCTGTTCTACTCGGGTTGATTACACTCCATTCCATTCCATTCCATTCCATTCTATTCCATTGCATTCCATTCGATTCCATTCTATTCCATTCGATTCCATTCCATTCCATTTCATTTTATTCCATTCCATTCCATTCCATTCTATTCCATTGAATTCCATTACATTCCATTCCGTTCCATTTCATTTTATTGCATTCCATTCCATACCATTCTATTCCATTGAATTCCATTCCATTCCTTTCCATTCCAATCCATTCCATTCTACACGGGTTGATTCCATTCCATTACATTCCATTCCATTCCATTCGATTCCATTCCATTCCATTCCATTCCATTCCATTCCGTTCTACTCGGGTTGATTCCATTCTATTCCATTCCATTCCGTTCGATTCCATTCGATTCCATTCGATTCCATTCCCTTCCATTCCATTCCCTTCCATTCCATTCTATTCCTTTGAATTCCATTCCATTCCATTGCATTCCATTCCATTCCGTTCTACTCTGATTGACTCCATTCCATTCCATTCCATTCCATTCCATTGCATTCCATTCCATTCCATTCGATTCCATTCCATTCCATTCCATTCCATTCCATTCCATTCCAATACATTCCATTCTACTCTGGTTGATTCCATTCCATTCCATTCCATTCCATTCCATTCGTCTCCATTCGATTCCTTTCGATTCCATTCCATTCTATTCCATTGAATTCCATTCCATTCCATTCCATTCTATTCCACTCCATTCCATTCCATTCCATTCCATACCATTCCATTCCGTTCTACTCGGGTTGATTCCGTTCCATTCCATTCCATTCCATTACTTTCCATTCCATTCCACTCCATTCCATTCGATTCCATTCGATTCCATTCCATTCCATTCCAATCCATTCCATTCTACTCGGGTTGATTCCATTCCATTCCATTCCATTCCATTCCATTCCATTCCATTCCATTCCATTCCATTCCATTGCATTCCATTCGATTCCATTCGATTCCATTCCATTCGATTCCATTCGAGATCATTCGATTCCATTCCATCCCATTCCATTCCATTCCATTCCATTCCGTTCTACTCGGGTTGATTACATTCCATTCCATTTCATTCCATTCCATTCCATTCCATTCCATTCTATTCCATTCGATTCCATTCCATTCCATTCCATTCCAATCCATTCCATTCTACTCGGGTTGATTCCATTCCATTCCATTCCATTCCATTCCATTCCATTCCATTCCATTCCATTCCATTCCATTCGATTCCACTCGATTCCATTCCATGCTTTCCATTCCATTCCAATCCATTCCATTCTACTCGGGTGGATTCCATCCCATTCCATTCCATTCCATTCCATTCCATTCCGTTCCATTCCATTCCATTCGATTCCATTCCATTCCATTCCATTCCCTTCGATTCCATTCCATTCCATTCCATTCCATTCCATTCCATTCCATTCCATTCCGTTCTAGTCGGGTTGATTCCATTCTATTCCATTCCATTCCATTCCATTCCATTCCATTCCATTCCATTCCATTCTATTCCACTCCATTCCACTCCATTGAATTCCATTCCATTCCATTCTATTCCATTCCATTCCATTCCTTTCCATTCCATTTAATTCTACTCGTGTTGATTCCATTCCATTCCATTCCATTCCATTCCATTCCATTCCGTTCCATTCCATTCCATTCCATTCCATTCCATTGCATTAAATTGCATTCCATTCGATTCCATTCGATTCCATTCCATTCCATTCCATTCCATTCCATTCCATTCCATTCCATTCCATTCTGTTCCACTCGGGTTGATTCCATTCTATTCCATTCCATTCCCTTCTATTCCATTCGATATCATTCGATTCCATTCCATCCCATTCCATTCCATTCCATTCCATTCCGTTCTTCTTGGGTTGATTCCATTCCATTCCATTTCATTCCATTCCACTCCATTCCATTTCTTTCGATTCCATTCGATTCCATTCCATTCCATTCCATTCCAATCCATTGCATTCTACTCAGTTTGATTCCATTCCATTCCACTCCATTCCATTCATATCCATTCCATTCCATTCCATTCAATTCCACTCGATTCCATTCCATTCCTTTCCATTCCATTCCAATCCATTCCATTCTACTCGGGTGGATTCCATTCCATTCCATTCCATTCGATTCCATTCCATTCCATTCCATTCCATTCCATTCCATTCCATTCCATTCCATTCCATTCGATTCCATTCCATTCCATTCCATGGCATTCCATTCCATTCCATTCCATTCCATTCCATTCCGTTCTAGTCTGGTTGATTCCATTCCATTCCATTGCATTCCATTCCATTCCATTGCATTCCATTCCATTCCATTCCATTCCATTCCATTCCATTCCATTCCATTCTATTCCATTCCATTCTACTCCATTGAATTCCATTCCATTCCATTCAATTTCATTCCATTCCATTCCTTTCCAATCCATTTAGTTCTACTCGGGTTGATTCCATTCCATTCCATTCCATTCCATTCCATTCCATTCCATTCCATTCCATTCCATTCCATTCCATTACTTTCCATTCCATTCCATTCCAATCCATTCCATTCTACTCGGGTTGACTCCATTCCATTCCATTCCACTCCATTCCATTCCGTTATATTCCATTCTATTCCATTCGATTCCGTTCGATTCGATTCCATTCCATTCCATTCTATTCCATTCCATTCGATTCCATTCCATTCCATTCCATTCCATTCCATTCCAATCCATTCCATTCTACTCGGGTTGATTCCATTCCATTCCATTCCATTCCAATCCATTCCATTCCATTCCATTCCATTCCTTTCTATTCCATTCCATTCCATTCCATTCCATTCCATTCCATTCCATTCCATTCCATTCCGTTCTACTCGGGTTGATTCCACTCCATTCCATTCCCTTCCATTCCATTCCATTCCATTCCATTCCATTCCATTGCATTCCATTCCAACCCATTCTTTTCTACTCGGGTTGATTCCATTCCATTCCATTCCATTCCATTCCATTCCATTCCATTCCATTCCATTCCATTCCATTCCATTCCATTCCATTCCATTCCATTCGATTCCATTCCATTCCATTTCATTCCAAACCGTTCCATTCTACTCGGGTTCATCATTCCATTCCATTCCATTCCATTCCATTCCACTCGGGTTCATTCCATTCCATTCCATTCCATTCCATTCCATTCCATTCCATTCCATTCCATTCCATTCCGTTCTACTCAGGTTGATTTCCATTCCATTCCATTCCATTCCATTCCATTCCATTCCATTCCATTCCATTCCACTCGGGTTGAGCATTCCATTCGATTCCATTCCATTCCATTCCATTCCATTCCATTCCATTCCATTCCAATCCACTCGGGCTCATTCCATTCCATTCCATTCCATTCCATTCCATTCCATTCCATTCAATTCCATTCCATTCCGTTCTACTCGGGTTGATTTCCATTCCATTCCATTCCATTCCATTCCACTCCATTCCATTCCATTCCATTCCATTCCATTCCATTCCTTTCCATTTATTCCATTCCGTTCTACTCGGGTTGATTCCATTGAGTTTGGTTCCGTTCCGTTCCGTCCCGTCCCGTCCCGTCCCGTCCCGTTCCGTTTTACTCGGGTTGATTCCTTTGCATTCCGTTCCGCTCGTTTCCATTCCGTTCCATTCCGTTCAACGCGGGTTGGTTCAATTCCATTCTATTCTATTCTATTCTTTTCCATTCCATTCCATTCTACTCGGGTTGATTCTATGCCGTTCCATTCCGTTCCATTCCGTCCCATTCCGACCCGTCCCATCCCGTCCCGTCCCGTCCCATCCCGTTCCGTTCCACATGGGTTGACTCAATTCCTTTCGGTTACATTGAATTCCATTCCATTCCATTCTACTCGGATTGATTCCATTCCATTCCATTCCATTCCATTCCATTCCATTCCATTCCAATCCATTCCATTCTACTTGGGTTGATTCCATTCCATTCCATTCCATTCCATTCCATTCCATTCCATTCCATTCCATTCCATTCCATTCAGTTTCATTCCATTACATTCCATTCCATTCCATTCCATTCCATTCCATTCCATTCCATTCCATTCCATTCCATTCCATTCCATTCCATTCCGTTCTACTCGGGTTGATTCCATTCTATTCCATTCCATTCCGTTCGATTCCATTCGATTCCATTCGATTCCGTTACATTCCATTCCATTCCCTTCCATTCCATTCTATTCCATTGAATTCCATTCCATTGCATTCCATTCCATTCCATTCCATTCCATTCCATTCCATTCCGTTCTACTCTGATTGACTCCATTCCACTCCATTCGATTCCATTCCATTCCATTCCATTCCATTCCAATACATTCCATTCTACACTGGTTGATTCCATTCCACTCTGGTTGATTCCATTCCATTCCATTCCATTCCATTCCATTCCATTCCATTCCATTCCATTCCATTCGTCTCCATTCGATTCCATTCGATTCCATTCCATTCTATTCCATTGAATTCCATTCCATTCCATTCCATTCCATTCCATTCTATTACATTCCATTCCATTCCATTCCGTTCTACTCGGGTTGATTCCATTCCATTCCATTCCATTCCATTCCATTCCACTCCATTCCATTCGATTCCATTCGATTCCATTCCATTCCATTCCATTCCATTCCAATCCATTCCATTCTACTCGGGTTGATTCCATTCCATTCCATTCCATTCCATTCCATTCCATTCCATTCCATTCCATTGAATTCCATTCGATTCCATTCGATTCCATTCCATTCGATTCCATTCGATATCATTCGATTCCATTCCTTCCCATTCCATTCCATTCCATTCCATTCCGTTCTACTCGGGTTGATTCCATTCCATTCCATTTCATTCCATTCCATTCCATTCCATTCCATTCCATTCCATTCGATTCCATTCCATTCCATTCCATTCCAATCCATTCCATTCTACTCGGGTTGATTCCATTCCATTCCATTCCATTCCATTCCATTCCATTCCATTCGATTCCACTCGATTCCATTCCATTCTTTCCATTGCATTCCAATTCATTCCATTCTACTTGGGAGGATTCCATTCCATTCCATTCCATTCCATTCCATTCCATTCCATTCCATTCCATTCCATTCCATTCCATTTGATTCCATTCCATTCCATTCCATTCCATTCCATTTCATTCCATTCCTTTCCATTCCATTCCGTTCTAGTCGGGTTGATTCCATTCTATTCCATTCCATTCCATTCCATTCCATTCCATTCCATTCCATTCTATTCCATTCCATTCTACTCCATTGAATTCCATTCCATTCCATTCTATTCCATTCCATTCCATTCCTTTCCATTCCATTTAGTTCTACTCTGGTTGATTCCATTCCATTCCATTCAATTCCATTCCATTCCATTCCATTCCATTCCATTCCATTCTATTCCTTTCGATTCCATTCCATTCCATTAAATTCCATTCCATTCCATTCCATTCCATTCCATTCCATTCCATTCCATTCCTTTCCATTCCATTCCATTCCGTTCTACTCGGGTTGATTCCACTCCATTCCATTCCATTCCATTCCATACCATTCCATTCGATTCCATTCCATTCCATTCCATTCCATTCCATTCCATTCCATTCCATTCCATTCTGTTCTACTCGGGTTGATTACACTCCATTCCATTCCATTCCATTCCATTCTATTCCATTTCATTCCATTCGATTCCATTCTATTCCATTCGATTCCATTCCATTCCATTTCATTTTATTCCATTCCATTCCATTCCATTCTATTCCATTGAATTCCATTCCATTCAATTCCATTCCATTTCATTTTATTGCATTCCATTCCATACCATTCTATTCCATTGAATTTCATTCCATTCCTTTCCATTCCAATCCATTCCATTCTACTCGGGTTGATTCCATTCCATTCCATTCCATTCCACTCCATTCGATTCCATTCCATTCCATTGCATTCCATTCCATTCCGTTCTACTCGGGTTGATTCCACTCCATTCCATTCCATTCCATTCCATTCCATTCCATTCCATTCCAATTCTTTCGTTTCCATTCCAACCAATTCCGTTCTACTCGGATTGATTCCATTCCATTCCATTCCATTCCATTCAATTCCATTCCATTCCATTCGATTCCATTCGATTCCATTCCATTCCATTCCATTCCATCCCATTTCATTCCAAACCATTCCATTCTACTCGGGTTCATCATTCCATTCCATTCCATTCCATTCCATTCCACTCGGGTTCTTTCCATTCCATTCCATTCCATTCCATTCCATTCCATTCCATTCCATTCCGTTCTACTCAGGTTGATTTCCATTCCATTCCATTCCATTCCATTCCATTCCATTCCATTCCATTCCATTCCGTTCCATTCCACTCCATTCCATTCTACTCGTGTTGATTCCATGCCGTTCCGTTCCGTTCCATTCCGTCCCATCCCGACGCGTCCCGTCCCGTTCCGTCCCGCCAAATTCCGTTCCTTTCTGATCGGGTTGATTCCGTTCCATTCCGTTCCGTTCCTTTCCGTTCCATTCCATTCCGTTACACGCGGGTTGATTCAATTCCATTCTATTACATTGAATTCCATTCCATACCATTCCATTCCATTCTACTCGGATTGATTGAATTCCATTCCATTCCATTCCAGTCCATTCCAATCCATTCCATTCTACTCGGGTTGATTCCATTCCATTCCATTCCATTCCATTCCATTCCATTCCATTCCATTCAATTGCGTTCCATTCGATTCGATTCCATTCCATTCCATTCCATTCCATTCCATTCCAATCCATTCCATTCTACTTGGGTTGATTCCATTCCATTCCATTCCATTCCATTCCATTCCATTCCATTCCATTCGATTCCATTCCATTCCATTCCATTCCATTCCATTCCATTCCATTCCATTCCATTCTGTTCTACTCGGGTTGATTCCACTCCATTCCATTCCATTCCATTCCATTCTATTCCATTCCATTCCATTCGATTCCATTCCATTCCATTTCATTTTATTCCATTCCATTCCATTCCATTCTATTCCATTGAATTCCATTCCATTCTATTCCATTCCATTCCATTCAGTTTCATTCCATTGCATTCCATTCCATTCCATTCCATTCCATTCCATTCGATTCCATTCCATTCCATTCCATTCCATTCCATTCCATTCCATTCCATTCCGTTCTACTCGGGTTAATTCCATTCTATTCCATTCCATTCCATTCCATTCCATTCCATTCCATTCCATTCCATTCCATTCCCTTCCATTCCATTCTATTCCATTGAATTCCATTCCATTCCATTCCATTCCATTCCATTCCATTCCATTCCATTCCGTTCTACTCTGATTGACTCCATTCCATTCCATTCCATTCCATTCCATTCCATTCCATTCCATTCCATTCCATTCCATTTCATTCCATTCCATTCCATTCCAATACATTCCATTCTACTCTGGTTGATTCCATTCCATTCCATTCCATTCCATTCCATTCCATTCCATTCCATTCCATTCGTCTCCATTCGATTCCATTCGATTCCATTCCATTCTATTCCATTGAATTCCATTCCATTCCATTCCATTCCATTCCATTCCATTCCATTCCATTCCATTCCATTCCTTTCCATTCCATTCCATTCCATTCCATTCCGTTCTACTCGGGTTGATTCCATTCCATTCCACTCCATTCCATTCGATTCCATTCGATTCCATTCCATTCCATTCCATTCCATTCCAATCCATTCCATTCTACTCGGGTTGATGCCATTCCATTCCATTCCATTCCATTCCATTCCATTCCATTCCATTGCATTCCATTCGATTCCATTCGATTCCATTCCATTCGATTCCATTCGAGATCATTCGATTCCATTCCATCCCATTCCAATCCATTCCATTCCATTCCGTTCTACTCGGGTTGATTCCATTCCATTCCATTTCATTCCATTCCATTCCATTCCATTCCATTCGATTCCATTCGATTCCATTCCATTCCATTCCATTCCAATCCATTCCATTCTACTCGGGTTGATTCCATTCCATTCCATTCCATTCCATTCCATTCCATTCCATTCCATTCCATTCCATTCCATTCAGTTCTAGTCGGGTTGATTCCATTCTATTCCATTCCATTCCATTCCATTCCACTCCATTCCATTCCATTCCATTCCATTCTATTCCATTCCATTCTACTCCATTGAATTCCATTCCATTCCATTCTATTCCATTCCATTCCATTCCTTTCCATTCCATTTAGTTCTACTCGGGTTGATTCCATTCCATTCCATTCCATTCCATTCCATTCCATTCCATTCCATTCCATTCCATTACTTTCCATTCCATTCCATTCCAATCCATTCCATTCTACTCGGGTTGACTCCATTCCATTCCATTCCATTCCATTCCATTCCATTATAATCCATTCCATTCCATTCGATTCCGTTCGATTCCATTCCATTTCATTCCATTCCATTCCATTCAATTCCATTCGATTCCATTCGATTCCATTCCATTCCATTCCATTCCAATCCATTCCATTCTACTCGGGTTGATTCCATTCCATTCCATTCCATTCCATTCCATTCCATTCCATTCCATTCCATTCTATTCCTTTCGATTCCATTCCATTCCATTAAATTCCATTCCATTCCATTCCATTCCATTCCATTCCATTCCATTCCATTCCATTCCATTCCATTGTATTCCGTTCTACTCGGGTTGATTCCACTCCATTCCATTCCATTCCATTCCATTATATACCATCCCATTCGATTCCATTCCATTCCATTCCATTCCATTCCATTCCATTCCATTCCATTCCATTCCATTCCATTCCATTCCATTCCGTTCTAGTCGGGTTGATTCCATTCTATTCCATTCCATTCCATTCCATTCCATTCCATTCCATTCGATTCCATTCCATTCCATTCCATTCTACTCCATTCCATTCTACTCCATTGAATTCCATTCCATTCCATTCAATTCCATTCCATTCCATACCTTTCCATTCCATTTACTTCTACTCGGGTTGATTCCATTCCATTCCATTCCATTCCATTCCATTCCATTCCATTCAATTCCATTCCATTCCGTTACTTTCCATTCCATTCCGTTCCAATCCATTCCATTCTACTTGGGTTGACTCCATTCCATTCCATTCCTTTCCATTCCATTATATTCCATTCTAATCCATTCGATTCCGTTCGATTCCATTCCATTCCATTCCATTCCATTCCATTCCATTCCATTCCATTCCATTCCATTCGATTCCATTCCATTCCATTCCATGGCATTCCATTCCATTCCATTCCATTCCATTCCATTCCGTTCTAGTCTGGTTGATTCCATTCCATTCCATTGCATTCCATTCCATTCCATTGCATTCCATTCCATTCCATTCCATTCCATTCCATTCCATTCCATTCCATTCCATTCTATTCCATTGCATTCTACTCCATTGAATTCCATTCCATTCCATTCAATTTCATTCCATTCCATTCCTTTCCAATCCATTTAGTTCTACTCGGGTTGATTCCATTCCATTCCATTCCATTCCATTCCATTCCATTCCATTCCATTCCATTCCATTCCATTCCATTCCATTACTTTCCATTCCATTCCATTCCAATCCATTCCATTCTACTCGGGTTGACTCCATTCCATTCCATTCCACTCCATTCCATTCCGTTATATTCCATTCTATTCCATTCGATTCCGTTCGATTCCATTCCATTCCATTCCATTCTATTCCATTCCATTCGATTCCATTCCATTCCATTCCATTCCATTCCAATCCATTCCATTCTACTCGGGTTGATTCCATTCCATTCCATTCCATTCCAATCCATTCCATTCCATTCCATTCCATTCCATTCCATTCCATTCCATTCCATTCCATTCCATTCCTTTCTATTCCATTCCATTCCATTCCATTCCATTCCATTCCATTCCATTCCATTCCATTCCGTTCTACTCGGGTTGATTCCACTCCATTCCATTCCCTTCCATTCCATTCCATTCCATTCCATTCCATTCCATTGCATTCCATTCCAACCCATTCTTTTCTACTCGGGTTGATTCCATTCCATTCCATTCCATTCCATTCCATTCCATTCCATTCCATTCCATTCCATTCCATTCCATTCCATTCGATTCCATTCCATTCCATTTCATTCCAAACCCTTCCATTCTACTCGGGTTCATCATTCCATTCCATTCCATTCCATTCCATTCCACTCGGGTTCATTCCATTCCATTCCATTCCATTCCATTCCATTCCATTCCATTCCATTCCATTCCGTTCTACTCAGGTTGATTTCCATTCCATTCCATTCCATTCCATTCCATTCCATTCCATTCCATTCCATTCCATTCCACTCGGGTTGAGCATTCCATTCGATTCCATTCCATTCCATTCCATTCCATTCCATTCCATTCCAATCCACTCGGGCTCATTCCATTCCATTCCATTCCATTCCATTCCATTCCATTCCATTCCATTCCATTCCATTCCATTCAATTCCATTCCATTCCGTTCTACTCGGGTTGATTTCCATTCCATTCCATTCCATTCCATTCCACTCCATTCCATTCCATTCCATTCCATTCCATTCCATTCCTTTCCATTTATTCCATTCCGTTCTACTCGGGTTGATTCCATTGAGTTTGGTTCCGTTCCGTTCCGTCCCGTCCCGTCCCGTCCCGTCCCGTTCCGTTTTACTCGGGTTGATTCCTTTGCATTCCGTTCCGCTCGTTTCCATTCCGTTCCATTCCGTTCCACGCGGGTTGGTTCAATTCCATTCTATTCTATTCTATTCCTTTCCATTCCATTCCATTCTACTCGGGTTGATTCTATGCCGTTCCATTCCGTTCCATTCCGTCCCATTCCGACCCGTCCCATCCCGTCCCGTCCCGTCCCATCCCGTTCCGTTCCACATGGGTTGATTCAATTCCTTTCGGTTACATTGAATTCCATTCCATTCCATTCTACTCGGATTGATTCCATTCCATTCCATTCCATTCCATTCCATTCCATTCCATTCCATTCCATTCCAATCCATTCCATTCTACTCGGGTTGATTCCATTCCATTCCATTCCATTCCATTCCATTCCATTCCATTCCATTCCATTCCATTCAGTTTCATTCCATTCCATTCCATTCCATTCCATTCCATTCCATTCCATTCCATTCCATTCCATTCCATTCCATTCCATTCCATTCCATTCCATTCCATTCCATTCCATTCCATTCCGTTCTACTCGGGTTGATTCCATTCTATTCCATTCCATTCCATTCGATTCCATTCGATTCCATTCGATTCCGTTCCATTCCATTCCATTCCCTTCCATTCCATTCTATTCCATTGAATTCCATTCCATTGCATTCCATTCCATTCCATTCCATTCCATTCCATTCCATTCCATTCCGTTCTACTCTGATTGACTCCATTCCACTCCATTCGATTCCATTCCATTCCATTCCATTCCATTCCAATACATTCCATTCTACACTGGTTGATTCCATTCCACTCTGGTTGATTCCATTCCATTCCATTCCATTCCATTCCATTCCATTCCATTCCATTCCATTCCATTCGTCTCCATTCGATTCCATTCGATTCCATTCCATTCTATTCCATTGAATTCCATTCCATTCCATTCCATTCCATTCCATTCTATTACATTCCATTCCATTCCATTCCGTTCTGCTCGGGTTGATTCCATTCCATTCCATTCCATTCCATTCCATTCCACTCCATTCCATTCGATTCCATTCGATTCCATTCCATTCCATTCCATTCCATTCCAATCCATTCCATTCTACTCGGGTTGATTCCATTCCATTCCATTCCATTCCATTCCATTCCATTCCATTGAATTCCATTCGATTCCATTCGATTCCATTCCATTCGATTCCATTCGATATCATTCGATTCCATTCCTTCCCATTCCATTCCATTCCATTCCATTCCGTTCTACTCGGGTTGATTCCATTCCATTCCATTTCATTCCATTCCATTCCATTCCATTCCATTCCATTCCATTCCATTCCATTCCATTCCATTCCAATCCATTCCATTCTACTCGGGTTGATTCCATTCCATTCCATTCCATTCCATTCCATTCCATTCCATTCCATTCGATTCCACTCGATTCCATTCCATTCTTTCCATTCCATTCCAATCCATTCCATTCTACTTGGGAGGATTCCATTCCATTCCATTCCATTCCATTCCATTCCATTCCATTATAATCCATTCCATTCCATTCGATTCCGTTCGATTCCATTCCATTGCATTCCATTCCATTCCATTCAATTCCATTCGATTCCATTCGATTCCATTCCATTCCATTCCATTCCAATCCATTCCATTCTACTCGGGTTGATTCCATTCCATTCCATTCCATTCCATTCCATTCCATTCCATTCCATTCCATTCCATTCCATTCTATTCCTTTCGATTCCATTCCATTCCATTAAATTCCATTCCATTCCATTCCATTCCATTCCATTCCATTCCATTCCATTCCATTCCATTGCATTCCGTTCTACTCGGGTTGATTCCACTCCATTCCATTCCATTCCATTCCATTATATACCATCCCATTCGATTCCATTCCATTCCATTCCATTCCATTCCATTCCATTCCATTCCATTCCATTCCATTCCATTCCGTTCTAGTCGGGTTGATTCCATTCTATTCCATTCCATTCCATTGATTCCATTCCATTCCATTCGATTCCATTCCATTCCATTCCATTCTATTCCTTTCCATTCTACTCCATTGAATTCCATTCCATTCCATTCAATTCCATTCCATTCCATCCCTTTCCATTCCATTTACTTCTACTCGGGTTGATTCCATTCCATTCCATTCCATTCCATTCCATTCCATTCCATTCAATTCCATTCCATTCCGTTACTTTCCATTCCATTCCATTCCAATCCATTCCATTCTACTCGGGTTGACTCCATTCCATTCCATTCCTTTCCATTCCATTATATTCCATTCTAATCCATTCGATTCCGTTCGAATCCATTCCATTCCATTCCATTCCATTCCATTCCATTGCATTCCATTCCATTCCATTCCATTCCATTCCGTTCTACTCGGGTTGATTCCATTCCATTCCTTTCCATTCCATTCCATTCCATTCCATTCCATTCCATTCCATTCCATTCCATTCCATTCCCTTCCATTCCATTCCATTCCAACCCATTCCATTCTACTCGGGTTGATTCCATTCCATTCCATTGCATTCGACTCCATTCGATTCCATTCGATTCCATTCCATTCCATTCCGTTCCATTCCATTCCATTCCATTCCATTCTATTCCATTGAATTCCATTCCATTCCATTCCATTCCATTCCATTCCATTCCATTCCATTCCATTCCATTCCATTCCGTTCTACTCGGGTTGATTCCATTCCATTCCATTCCATTCCATTCCATTCCATTCCATTCCATTCCATTCCATTCCAATCTATTCCATTCTATTCAATTCGATTCCATTCGATTCCATTCAATTCCATTCAATTCCATTCCATTCCATTCCAATCCATTCCATTCTACTCGGGTTGATTCCATTCCATTCCATTCCATTCCATTCCATTCCATTCCATTCCATTCCATTCCATTCCATTCCATTCCATTCGATTCCATTCCATTCCATTCCATTCCATTCCATTCCATTCCATTCCATTCCATTCCATTCCAATCTATTCCATTCGATTCCATTCCATTCCTTTCCATTCCATTCCATTCCATTCCATTCCAATCCATTCCATTCTACTCGTGTTGATTCCCTTCCATTCCATTCCACTCCATTCCATTCCATTCCATTCCATTCCATTCCATTCCATTCCATTCCATTCCATTCCATTCCATTCCATTCCGTTCTACTCGGGTTGATTCCATTCTATTCCATTACATTCCATTCGATTCCATTCGATTCCATTCGATTCCTTTCCATTCCATTTCATTCCATTCCATTCCATTCCATTCTATTCCATTCCATTCCATTCCATTCCATTCCATTCCATTCCAATCCATTCCCTTCCGTTCTATTCGGGTTGATTCCATTCCATTCCATTCCATTCCATTCCATTCCATTCCATTCCATTCCATTCCATTCCATTCCATTCTATTGCATTCCATTCGATTCCATTTGATTCCATTCCATTCCATTCCATTCCATTCCATTCCATTCCATTCCATTCCATTCTATTCCATTCCATTCCATTCTGTTCCATTCTATTCCATTCCATTCCATTCCGTTCCACTCGGGTTGATTCCATTCTATTCCATTCCATTCCATTCGATTCCATTCGATATCATTCGATTCCATTCCATTCCATTCCATTCCATTCCATTCCATTCCATTCTATTCCATTCCATTCCATTCCATTCCATTCCATTCTATTCCATTCCATTCCATTCCGTTCTACTCGGGTTGATTCCATTCCATTCCATTTCATTCCATTCCATTCCATTCCATTCCATTCGATTCCATTCGATTCCATTCCATTCCATTCCATTCCAATCCATTCCATTCTACTCGGGTTGATTCCATTCCATTCCATTCCATTCCATTCCATTCCATTCCATTCCACTCGATTCCATTCCATTCCATTCCATTCCATTCCAATCCATTCCATTCTACTCGGGTGGATTCCATTCCATTCCATTCTTTTCCATTCCATTCCATTCCATTCCATTCCATTACATTCCATACGGTTCCATTCCATTCCATTCCATTCCATTCCATTCCATTCCATTCCATTCCATTCCATTCCATTCCTTTCTAATCGGGTTGATTCCATTCTATTCCATTCCATTCCATTCCATTCCATTCAATTCCATTCCATTCCATTCCATTCCATTCCATTCTATTCCATTCCATTCTACTCCATTGAATTCCATTCCATTCCATTCTATTCCATTCCATTCCATTCCTTTCCATTCCATTTAGTTCTACTCGGGTTGATTCCATTCCATTCCATTCCATTCCATTCCATTCCATTCCATTCCATTCCATTCCATTACTTTCCATTCCATTCCATTCCAATCCATTCCATTCTACTCGGGTTGACTCCATTACATTCCATTCCATTCCATTCCATTCCATTCCATTATAATCCATTCCATTCCATTCGATTCCGTTCGATTCCATTCCATTGCATTCCATTCCATTCCATTCAATTCCATTCGATTCCATTCGATTCCATTCCATTCCATTCCATTCCAATCCATTCCATTCTACTCGGGTTGATTCCATTCCATTCCATTCCATTCCATTCCATTCCATTCCATTCCATTCCATTCCATTCCATTCCATTCTATTCCTTTCGATTCCATTCCATTCCATTAAATTCCATTCCATTCCATTCCATTCCATTCCATTCCATTCCATTCCATTCCATTCCATTGCATTCCGTTCTACTCGGGTTGATTCCACTCCATTCCATTCCATTCCATTCCATTATATACCATCCCATTCGATTCCATTCCATTCCATTCCATTCCATTCCATTCCATTCCATTCCATTCCATTCCATTCCATTCCATTCCGTTCTAGTCGGGTTGATTCCATTCTATTCCATTCCATTCCATTGATTCCATTCCATTCCATTCGATTCCATTCCATTCCATTCCATTCTATTCCATTCCATTCTACTCCATTGAATTCCATTCCATTCCATTCAATTCCATTCCATTCCATCCCTTTCCATTCCATTTACTTCTACTCGGGTTGATTCCATTCCATTCCATTCCATTCCATTCCATTCCATTCAATTCCATTCCATTCCGTTACTTTCCATTCCATTCCATTCCAATCCATTCCATTCTACTCGGGTTGACTCCATTCCATTCCATTCCTTTCCATTCCATTATATTCCATTCTAATCCATTCGATTCCGTTCGATTCCATTCCATTCCATTCCATTCCATTCCATTGCATTCCATTCCATTCCATTCCATTCCATTCCGTTCTACTCGGGTTGATTCCATTCCATTCCTTTCCATTCCATTCCATTCCATTCCATTCCATTCCATTCCATTCCATTCCATTCCATTCCCTTCCATTCCATTCCATTCCAATCCATTCCATTCTACTCGGGTTGATTCCATTCCATTCCATTGCATTCGACTCCATTCGATTCCATTCGATTCCATTCCATTCCATTCCGTTCCATTCCATTCCATTCCATTCCATTCTATTCCATTGAATTCCTTTCCATTCCATTCCATTCCATTCCATTCCATTCCATTCCATTCCATTCCATTCCATTCCATTCCGTTCTACTCGGGTTGATTCCATTCCATTCCATTCCATTCCATTCCATTCCATTCCATTCCAATCTATTCCATTCTATTCAATTCGATTCCTTTCGATTCCATTCAATTCCATTCAATTCCATTCCATTCCATTCCAATCCATTCCATTCTACTCGGGTTGATTCCATTCCATTCCATTCCATTCCATTCCATTCCATTCCATTCCATTCCATTCCATTCCATTCCATTCGATTCCATTCGATTCCATTCCATTCCATTCCATTCCATTCCATTCCATTCCATTCCATTCCATTCCATTCCATTCCAATCTATTCCATTCGATTCCATTCCATTCCATTCCATTCCATTCCATTCCATTCCAATCCATTCCATTCTACTCGTGTTGATTCCCTTCCATTCCATTCCACTCCATTCCATTCCATTCCATTCTATTCCATTCCATTCCATTCCATTCCATTCCATTCCATTCCATTCCATTCCATTCCGTTCTACTCGGGTTGATTCCATTCTATTCCATTACATTCCATTCGATTCCATTCGATTCCATTCGATTCCTTTCCATTCCATTCCATTCCATTCCATTCCATTCCATTCCATTCTATTCCATTCCATTCCATTCCATTCCATTCCATTCCATTCCATTCCATTCCAATCCATTCCCTTCCGTTCTATTCGGGTTGATTCCATTCCATTCCATTCCATTCCATTCCATTCCATTCCATTCCATTCCATTCCATTCCATTCCATTCCATTCTATTGCATTCCATTCGATTCCATTTGATTCCATTCCATTCCATTCCATTCCATTCCATTCCATTCCATTCCATTCCATTCCATTCCATTCCATTCTATTCCATTCCATTCCATTCTGTTCCATTCTATTCCATTCCATTCCATTCCGTTCCACTCGGGTTGATTCCATTCTATTCCATTCCATTCCATTCGATTCCATTCGATATCATTCGATTCCATTCGATTCCATTCCATTCCATTCCATTCCATTCCATTCCATTCCATTCCATTCCATTCCATTCTGTTCTACTCGGGTTGATTCCACTCCATTCCATTCCATTCCATTCCATTCTATTCCATTCCATTCCATTCGATTCCATTCCATTCCATTCCATTCCATTCCCTTCCATTCCATTCTATTCCATTGAATTCCATTCCATTCCATTCCATTCCATTCCATTCCATTCCGTTCTACTCTGATTGACTCCATTCCATTCCATTCCATTCCATTCCATTCCATTCCATTCCATTCCATTCCATTTCATTCCATTCCATTCCATTCCAATACATTCCATTCTACTCTGGTTGATTCCATTCCATTCCATTCCATTCCATTCCATTCCATTCCATTCCATTCCATTCGTCTCCATTCGATTCCATTCGATTCCATTCCATTCTATTCCATTGAATTCCATTCCATTCCATTCCATTCCATTCCATTCCATTCCATTCCATTCCATTCCTTTCCATTCCATTCCATTCCATTCCATTCCGTTCTACTCGGGTTGATTCCATTCCATTCCATTCCATTCCATTCCATTCCATTCCACTCCATTCCATTCGATTCCATTCGATTCCATTCCATTCCATTCCATTCCATTCCAATCCATTCCATTCTACTCGGGTTGATGCCATTCCATTCCATTCCATTCCATTCAATTCCATTGCATTCCATTCGATTCCATTCGATTCCATTCCATTCGATTCCATTCGAGATCATTCGATTCCATTCCATCCCATTCCAATCCATTCCATTCCATTCCGTTCTACTCGGGTTGATTCCATTCCATTCCATTTCATTCCATTCCATTCCATTCCATTCCATTCGATTCCATTCGATTCCATTCCATTCCATTCCATTCCAATCCATTCCATTCTACTCGGGTTGATTCCATTCCATTCCATTCCATTCCATTCCATTCCATTCCATTCCATTCCATTCCATTCGATTCCACTCGATTCCATTCCATTCTTTCCATTCCATTCCAATCCATTCCATTCTACTCGGGTGGATTCCATTCCATTCCATTCCATTTCATTCCATTCCATTCCATTCCACTCCATTCGATTCCATTCCATTCCATTCCATTCCATTCCATTGCATTCCATTCCATTCCATTCCATTCCATTCCGTTCTAGTCGGGTTGATTCCATTCTATTCCATTCCATTCCATTCCATTCCACTCCATTCCATTCCATTCCATTCCATTCTATTCCATTCCATTCTACTCCATTGAATTCCATTCCATTCCATTCTATTCCATTCCATTCCATTCCTTTCCATTCCATTTAGTTCTACTCGGGTTGATTCCATTCCATTCCATTCCATTCCATTCCATTCCATTACTTTCCATTCCATTCCATTCCAATCCATTCCATTCTACTCGGGTTGACTCCATTCCATTCCATTCCATTCCATTCCATTCCATTCCATTATAATCCATTCCATTCCATTCGATTCCGTTCGATTCCATTCCACTGCATTCCATTCCATTCCATTCAATTCCATTCGATTCCATTCGATTCCATTCCATTCCATTCCATTCCAATCCATTCCATTCTACTCGGGTTGATTCCATTCCATTCCATTCCATTCCATTCCATTCCATTCCATTCCATTCCATTCCATTCCATTCCATTCTATTCCTTTCGATTCCATTCCATTCCATTAAATTCCATTCCATTCCATTCCATTCCATTCCATTCCATTCCATTCCATTCCATTCCATTGCATTCCGTTCTACTCGGGTTGATTCCACTCCATTCCATTCCATTCCATTCCATTATATACCATCCCATTCGATTCCATTCCATTCCATTCCATTCCATTCCATTCCATTCCATTCCATTCCATTCCATTCCATTCCATTCCATTCCGTTCTAGTCGGGTTGATTCCATTCTATTCCATTCCATTCCATTGATTCCATTCCATTCCATTCGATTCCATTCCATTCCATTCCATTCTATTCCATTCCATTCTACTCCATTGAATTCCATTCCATTCCATTCAATTCCATTCCATTCCATCCCTTTCCATTCCATTTACTTCTACTCGGGTTGATTCCATTCCATTCCATTCCATTCCATTCCATTCCATTCCATTCAATTCCATTCCATTCCGTTACTTTCCATTCCATTCCATTCCAATCCATTCCATTCTACTCGGGTTGACTCCATTCCATTCCATTCCTTTCCATTCCATTATATTCCATTCTAATCCATTCGATTCCGTTCGATTCCATTCCATTCCATTCCATTCCATTCCATTGCATTCCATTCCATTCCATTCCATTCCATTCCGTTCTACTCGGGTTGATTCCATTCCATTCCTTTCCTTTCCATTCCATTCCATTCCATTCCATTCCATTCCATTCCATTCCATTCCATTCCCTTCCATTCCATTCCATTCCAATCCATTCCATTCTACTCGCGTTGATTCCATTCCATTCCATTGCATTCGACTCCATTCGATTCCATTCGATTCCATTCCAGTCCATTCCGTTCCATTCCATTCCATTCCATTCCATTCTATTCCATTGAATTCCATTCCATTCCATTCCATTCCATTCCATTCCATTCCATTCCATTCCATTCCATTCCATTCCATTCCATTCCGTTCTACTCGGGTTGATTCCATTCCATTCCATTCCATTCCATTCCATTCCATTCCATTCCATTCCAATCTATTCCATTCTATTCAATTCGATTCCATTCGATTCCATTCAATTCCATTCAATTCCATTCCATTCCATTCCAATCCATTCCATTCTACTCGGGTTGATTCCATTCCATTCCATTCCATTCCATTCCATTCCATTCCATTCCATTCCATTCCATTCCATTCCATTCGATTCCATTCCATTCCATTCCATTCCATTCCATTCCATTCCATTCCATTCCATTCCAATCTATTCCATTCGATTCCATTCCATTCCATTCCATTCCATTCCATTCCATTCCATTCCAATCCATTCCATTCTACTCGTGTTGATTCCCTTCCATTCCATTCCACTCCATTCCATTCCATTCCATTCCATTCCATTCCATTCCATTCCATTCCATTCCATTCCATTCCATTCCGTTCTACTCGGGTTGATTCCATTCTATTCCATTACATTCCATTCGATTCCATTCGATTCCATTCGATTCCTTTCCATTCCATTCCATTCCATTCCATTCCATTCCATTCTATTCCATTCCATTCCATTCCATTCCATTCCATTCCATTCCATTCCATTCCATTCCATTCCATTCCATTCCATTCTATTGCATTCCATTCGATTCCATTTGATTCCATTCCATTCCATTCCATTCCATTCCATTCCATTCCATTCCATTCCATTCTATTCCATTCCATTCCATTCTGTTCCATTCTATTCCATTCCATTCCATTCCGTTCCACTCGGGTTGATTCCATTCTATTCCATTCCATTCCATTCGATTCCATTCGATATCATTCGATTCCATTCCATTCCATTCCATTCCATTCCATTCCATTCCATTCTATTCCATTCCATTCCATTCCATTCCATTCCATTCTATTCCATTCCATTCCATTCCGTTCTGCTCGGGTTGATTCCATTCCATTCCATTTCATTCCATTCCATTCCATTCCATTCCATTCGATTCCATTCGATTCCATTCCATTCCATTCCATTCCAATCCATTCCATTCTACTCGGGTTGATTCCATTCCATTCCATTCCATTCCATTCCATTCCATTCCATTCCATTCCACTCGATTCCATTCCATTCCATTCCATTAAATTCCAATCCATTCCATTCTACTCGGGTGGATTCCATTCCATTCCATTCTTTTCCATTCCATTCCATTCCATTCCATTCCATTACATTCCATACGGTTCCATTCCATTCCATTCCATTCCTTTCCATTCCATTCCATTCCATTCCATTCCATTCCATTCCGTTCTAATCGGGTTGATTCCATTCTATTCCATTCCATTCCATTCCATTCCATTCAATTCCATTCCATTCCATTCCATTCCATTCCATTCTATTCCATTCCATTCTACACCATTGAATTCCATTCCATTCCATTCTATTCCATTCCATTCCATTCCTTTCCATTCCATTTAGTTCTACTCGGGTTGATTCCGTTCCATTCCATTCCATTCCTTTCCATTCCATTCCAATCCATTCCATTCCATTACTTTCCATTCCATTCCATTCCAATCCATTCCATTCTACTCGGGTTGACTCCATTCCATTCCATTCCATTACATTACATTCCATTATATTCCATTCCATTCCATTCGATTCCGTTCGATTCCATTCCATTCCATTCCATTCCATTCCATTCCATTCCATTCCATTCGATTCCATTCCATTCCATTCGATTCCATTCCATTCCATTCCATTCCATTCCATTCCATTCCATTCCATTCCAATCCATTCCATTCTACTCGGGTTGATTCAATTCCATTCCATTCCATTCCATTCCATTCCATTCCATTCCATTCCTTTCGATTCCATTCCTTTCCATTCCATTCCATTCCATTCCATTCCATTCCATTCCATTCCATTCCGTTCTACTCGGGTTGATTCCACTCCATTCCATTCCATTCCATTCGATTCCATTCCATTCCATTCCATTCCAATCCATTCCATTCTACTCGGGTTGATTCCATTCCATTCCATTCCATTCCATTCCATTCCATTCCATTCCATTCCATTCCATTCCATTCTATTCCTTTCGATTCCATTCCATTCCATTAAATTCCATTCCATTCCATTCCATTCCATTCCATTCCATTCCATTCCATTCCATTCCATTCCGTTCTACTCGGGTTGATTCCACTCCATTCCATTCCATTCCATTCCATTATATACCATCCCATTCGATTCCATTCCATTCCATTCCATTCCATTCCATTCCATTCCATTCCATTCCATTCCATTCCATTCCATTCCGTTCTAGTCGGGTTGATTCCATTCTATTCCATTCCATTCCATTCCATTCCATTCGATTCCATTCCATTCCATTCCATTCTATTCCATTCCATTCTACTCCATTGAATTCCATTCCATTCCATTCAATTCCATTCCATTCCATCCCTTTCCATTCCATTTAGTTCTACTCGGGTTGATTCCATTCCATTCCGTTCCATTCCATTCCATTCCATTCCATTCAATTCCATTCCATTCCGTTACTTTCCATTCCATTCCATTCAAATCCATTCCATTCTACTCGGGTTGACTCCATTCCATTCCATTCCTTTCCATTCCATTATATTCCATTCTAATCCATTCGATTCCGTTCGATTCCATTCCATTCCATTCCATTCCATTCCATTGCATTCCATTCCATTCCATTCCATTCCATTCCATTCCGTTCTACTCGGGTTGATTCCATTCCATTCCTTTCCATTCCATTCCATTCCATTCCATTCCATTCCATTCCATTCCATTCCATTCCCTTCCATTCCATTCCATTCCAATCCATTCCATTCTACTCGGGTTGATTCCATTCCATTCCATTGCATTCGACTAAATTCGATTCCATTCGATTCCATTCCATTCCATTCCGTTCCATTCCATTCCATTCCATTCCATTCTATTCCATTGAATTCCATTCCATTCCATTCCATTCCATTCCATTCCATTCCATTCCATTCCATTCCATTCCATTCCATTCCATTCCATTCCATTCCGTTCTACTCGGGTTGATTCCATTCCATTCCATTCCATTCCATTCCATTCCATTCCATTCCATTCCATTCCATTCCATTCCAATCTATTCCATTGTATTCAATTCGATTCCATTCGATTCCATTCAATTCCATTCAATTCCATTCCATTCCATTCCAATCCATTCCATTCTACTCGGGTTGATTCCATTCCATTCCATTCCATTCCATTCCATTCCATTCCATTCCATTCCATTCCATTCCATTCGATTCCATTCGATTCCATTCCATTCCATTCCATTCCATTCCATTCCATTCCATTCCATTCCAATCTATTCCATTCGATTCGATTCCATTCCATTCCATTCCATTCCATTCCATTCCATTCCATTCCAATCCATTCCATTCTACTCGTGTTGATTCCCTTCCATTCCATTCCACTCCATTCCATTCCATTCCATTCCATTCCATTCCATTCCATTCCATTCCGTTCTACTCGGGTTGATTCCATTCTATTCCATTACATTCCATTCGATTCCATTCGATTCCATTCGATTCCTTTCCATTCCATTCCATTCCATTCCATTCCATTCCATTCTATTCCATTCCATTCCATTCCATTCCATTCCATTCCATTCCATTCCAATCCATTCCCTTCCGTTCTATTCGGGTTGATTCCATTCCATTCCATTCCATTCCATTCCATTCCATTCCATTCCATTCCATTCCATTCCATTCCATTCCATTCTATTGCATTCCATTCGATTCCATTCGATTCCATTCCATTCCATTCCATTCCATTCCATTCCATTCCATTCCATTCCATTCCATTCTATTCCATTCCATTCCATTCTGTTCCATTCTATTCCATTCCATTCCATTCCGTTCCACTCGGGTTGATTCCATTCTATTCCATTCCATTCCATTCGATTCCATTCGATATCATTCGATTCCTTTCCATTCCATTCCATTCCATTCCATTCCATTCCATTCCATTCCATTCTATTCCATTCCATTCCATTCCATTCCATTCCATTCTATTCCATTCCATTCCATTCCGTTCTACTCGGGTTGATTCCATTCCATTCCATTTCATTCCATTCCATTCCATTCCATTCCATTCCATTCCATTCGATTCCATTAAATTCCATTCCATTCCAATCCATTCCATTCTACTCGGGTTGATTCCATTCCATTCCATTCCATTCCATTCCATTCCATTCCATTCCATTCCATTCCATTCCATTCCACTCGATTCCATTCCATTCCATTCCATTCCATTCCAATCCATTCCATTCTACTCGGGTGGATTCCATTCCATTCCATTCTTTTCCATTCCATTCCATTCCATTCCATTCCATTCCATTCCATTCGGTTCCATTCCATTCCATTCCATTCCATTCCATTCCATTCCATTCCATTCCATTCCATTCCATTCCGTTCTAATCGGGTTGATTCCATTCTATTCCATTCCATTCCATTCCATTCCATTCAATTCCATTCCATTCCATTCCATTCCATTCCATTCTATTCCATTCCATTCTACTCCATTGAATTCCATTCCATTCCATTCTATTCCATTCCATTCCATTCCTTTCCATTCCATTTAGTTCTACTCGGGTTGATTCCATTCCATTCCATTCCATTCCTTTCCATTCCATTCCAATCCATTCCATTCCATTACTTTCCATTCCATTCCATTCCAATCCATTCCATTCTACTCGGGTTGACTCCATTCCATTCCATTCCATTACATTACATTCCATTATATTCCATTCCATTCCATTCGATTCCGTTCGATTCCATTCCATTCCATTCCATTCCATTCCATTCCATTCCATTCCATTCAATTCCATTCCATTCCATTCGATTCCATTCCATTCCATTCCATTCCATTCCATTCCATTCCAATCCATTCCATTCTACTCGGGTTGATTCAATTCCATTCCATTCCATTCCATTCCATTCCATTCCATTCCATTCCTTTCGATTCCATTCCTTTCCATTCCATTCCATTCCATTCCATTCCATTCCATTCCATTACATTCCATTCCGTTCTACTCGGGTTGATTCCACTCCATTCCATTCCATTCCATTCCATTCCATTCCATTCCATTCCATTCCATTCCTTTCCATTCCAACCCATTCCGTTCTACTCGGGTTGATTCCATTCCATTCCATGGAATTCCATTCCATTCCATTCCATTCCATTCCATTCCATTCCATTCCATTCCATTCCATTCCATTCCATTCCATTCCAAACCATTCCATTCTACTCGGGTTCATCATTCCATTCCATTCCATTCCATTCCATTCCACTCGGGTTCATTCCATTCCATTCCATTCCATTCCATTCCATTCCATTCCATTCCACTCGGGTGCATTCCATTCCATTCCATTCCATTCCATTCCATTCCATTCCATTCCATTCCATTCCATTCCATTCCATTCCATTCCGTTCTGCTCAGGTTGATTTCCATTCCATTCCATTCCATTCCATTCCATTCCATTCCATTCCATTCCATTCCATTCCATTCCATTCCATTCCATTCCGTTCTACTCGGCTTGAATCCATTGAGTTCCGTTCCGTTCCTTTCCGTCCCGACACGTCCCGTCCCGTCCCGTCCCGTCCTGTCCCGTCCCGTGCCGTTTTACTCGGGTTCATTCCTTTCCATTCCGTTCCGCTCGTTTCCGTTACGTTCCATTCCGTTCCACGCGGGTTGGTTCAATTCCATTCTATTCTATTCTATTCCTTTCCCTTCCATTCCATTCCATTCCATTCCATTCTACTCGGGTTGATTCCATGCCATTCCGTTCCGCTCCATTCCGTTCCACGCGGGTTGGTTCAATTCCATTCTATTCTATTCTATTCCTTTCCCTTCCATTCCATTCCATTCCATTCCATTCTACTCGGGTTGATTCCATGCCATTCCGTTCCGTTCCATTCCGTCCCATCCCGACCCGTCCCATCCCGTCCCGTCCCGTCCCATCCCGTTCCGTTCCACATGGGTTGATTCAATTCCTTTCGGTTACATTGAATTCCATTCCATTCCATTCTACTCGGATTGATTCCATTCCATTCCATTCCATTCCATTCCATTCCATTCCATTCCATTCCATTCCATTCCATTCCATTGCGTTCCATTCGATTCGATTCCATTCCATTCCTTTCCATTCCATTCCAATCCATTCCATTCTACTTGGGTTGATTCCATTCCATTCCATTCCATTCCATTCGATTCCATTCAATTCCATTCCATTCCATTCCATTCCATTCCATTCCATTCCATTCCATTCCATTCCATTCCATTCCATTCCATTCCATTCCATTCCATTCCATTCCACTCGATTCCATTCCATTCCATTCCATTCCATTCCAATCTATTCCATTCGATTCCATTCCATTCCATTCCATTCCATTCCATTCCATTCCATTCCACTCGATTCCATTCCATTCCATTCCATTCCATTCCAATCTATTCCATTCGATTCCATTCCATTCCATTCCATTCCATTCCATTCCATTCCATTCCATTCCATTCCATTCCATTCCAATCTATTCCATTCGATTCCATTCCATTCCATTCCATCCCATTCCATTCCATTCCATTCCAATCCATTCCATTCTACTCGTGTTGATTCCCTTCCATTCCATTCCACTCCATTCCATTCCATTCCATTCCATTCCATTCCATTCCATTCCATTCCATTCCATTCCATTCCATTCCATTCCGTTCTACTCGGGTTGATTCCATTCTATTCCATTACATTCCATTCGATTCCATTCGATTCCATTCGATTCCTTTCCATTCCATTCCATTCCATTCCATTCCATTCCATTCCATTCTATTCCATTCCATTCCATTCCATTCCATTCCATTCCATTCCAATCCATTCCCTTCCGTTCTATTCGGGTTGATTCCATTCCATTCCATTCCATTCCATTCCATTCCATTCCATACCATTCCATTCCATTCTATTGCATTCCATTCGATTCCATTCGATTCCATTCCATTCCATTCCATTCCATTCCATTCCATTCCATTCCATTCTATTCCATTCCATTCCATTCTGTTCCATTCTATTCCATTCCATTCCATTCCGTTCCACTCGGGTTGATTCCATTCTATTCCATTCAATTCCATTCGATTCCATTCGATATCATTCGATTCCATTCCATTCCATTCCATTCCATTCCATTCCATTCCATTCCATTCCATTCTATTCCATTCCATTCCATTCCATTCCATTCCATTCTATTCCATTCCATTCCATTCCGTTCTACTCGGGTTGATTCCATTCCATTCCATTTCATTCCATTCCATTCCATTCCATTCCATTCGATTCCATTCGATTCCATTCCATTCCATTCCATTCCAATCCATTCCATTCTACTCGGGTTGATTCCATTCCATTCCATTCCATTCCATTCCATTCCATTCCATTCCATTCCATTCCATTCCATTCCACTCGATTCCATTCCATTCCATTCCATTCCATTCCAATCCATTCCATTCTACTCGGGTGGATTCCATTCCATTCCATTCTTTTCCATTCCATTCCATTCCATTCCATTCCATTACATTCCATTCGGTTCCATTCCATTCCATTCCATTCCATTCCATTCCATTCCATTCCATTCCATTCCATTCCGTTCTAATCGGGTTGATTCCATTCTATTCCATTACATTCCATTCCATTCCATTCAATTCCATTCCATTCCATTCCATTCCATTCCATTCTATTCCATTCCATTCTACTCCATTGAATTCCATTCCATTCCATTCTATTCCATTCCATTCCATTCCTTTCCATTCCATTTAGTTCTACTCGGGTTGATTCCATTCCATTCCATTCCATTCCTTTCCATTCCATTCCAATCCATTCCATTCCATTACTTTCCATTCCATTCCATTCCAATCCATTCCATTCTACTCGGGTTGACTCCATTCCATTCCATTCCATTACATTACATTCCATTATATTCCATTCCATTCCATTCGATTCCGTTTGATTCCATTCCATTCCATTCCATTCCATTCCATTCCATTCCATTCGATTCCATTCCATTCCATTCGATTCCATTCCATTCCATTCCGTTCCATTCCAATCCATTTCATTCTACTCGGGTTGATTCAATTCCATTCCATTCCATTCCATTCCATTCCATTCCATTCCTTTCGATTCCATTCCTTTCCATTCCATTCCATTCCATTCCATTCCATTCCATTCCATTCCATTCCATTCCATTCCGTTCTACTCGGGTTGATTCCATTCCATTCCATTCCATTCCATTCCATTCCATTCCACTCCATTCCATTCCATTCCATTCCACTCCATTCCATTCGATTCCATTCGATTCCATTCCATTCCATTCCATTCCATTCCAATCCATTCCATTCTACTCGGGTTGATGCCATTCCATTCCATTCCATTCCATTCCATTCCATTGCATTCCATTCGATTCCATTCGATTCCATTCCATTCGATTCCATTCGAGATCATTCGATTCCATTCCATCCCATTCCAATCCATTCCATTCCATTCCGTTCTACTCGGGTTGATTCCATTCCATTCCATTTCATTCCATTCCATTCCATTCCATTCCATTCGATTCCATTCGATTCCATTCCATTCCATTCCATTCCAATCCATTCCATTCTACTCGGGTTGATTCCATTCCATTCCATTCCATTCCATTCCATTCCATTCCATTCCATTCCATTCGATTCCACTCGATTCCATTCCATTCTTTCCATTCCATTCCAATCCATTCCATTCTACTCGGGTGGATTCCATTCCATTCCATTCCATTCCATTCCATTCCATTCCATTCCACTCCATTCGATTCCATTCCATTCCATTCCATTCCATTCCATTCCATTCCATTCCATTCCATTCCATTCCATTCCGTTCTAGTCGGGTTGATTCCATTCTATTCCATTCCATTCCATTCCATTCCACTCCATTCCATTCCATTCCATTCCATTCTATTCCATTCGATTCTACTCCATTGAATTCCATTCCATTCCATTCTATTCCATTCCATTCCATTCCTTTCCATTCCATTTAGTTCTACTCGGGTTGATTCCATTCCATTCCATTCCATTCCATTCCATTCCATTCCATTCCATTCCATTCCATTCCATTCCATTCCATTCCATTACTTTCCATTCCATTCCATTCCAATCCATTCCATTCTACTCGGGTTGACTCCATTCCATTCCATTCCATTCCATTCCATTCCATTCCATTATAATCCATTCCATTCCATTCGATTCCGTTCGATTCCATTCCATTCCATTCCATTCCATTCCATTCAATTCCATTCGATTCCATTCGATTCCATTCCATTCCATTCCATTCCAATCCATTCCATTCTACTCGGGTTGATTCCATTCCATTCCATTCCATTCCATTCCATTCCATTCCATTCCATTCCATTCCATTCCATTCTATTCCTTTCGATTCCATTCCATTCCATTAAATTCCATTCCATTCCATTCCATTCCATTCCATTCCATTCCATTCCATTCCATTCCATTGCATTCCGTTCTACTCGGGTTGATTCCACTCCATTCCATTCCATTCCATTCCATTATATACCATCCCATTCGATTCCATTCCATTCCATTCCATTCCATTCCATTCCATTCCATTCCATTCCATTCCATTCCATTCCATTCCATTCCATTCCATTCCGTTCTAGTCGGGTTGATTCCATTCTATTCCATTCCATTCCATTCCATTCCATTCCATTCCATTCGATTCCATTCCATTCCATTCCATTCTATTCCATTCCATTCTACTCCATTGAATTCCATTCCATTCCATTCAATTCCATTCCATTCCATCCCTTTCCATTCCATTTACTTCTACTCGGGTTGATTCCATTCCATTCCATTCCATTCCATTCCATTCCATTCCATTCCATTATATTCCATTCTAATCCATTCGATTCCGTTCGATTCCATTCCATTCCATTCCATTCCATTCCATTGCATTCCATTCCATTCCATTCCATTCCATTCCGTTCTACTCGGGTTGATTCCATTCCATTCCTTTCCATTCCATTCCATTCCATTCCATTCCATTCCATTCCATTCCATTCCATTCCATTCCATTCCATTCCATTCCATTCCCTTCCATTCCATTCCATTCCAATCCATTCCATTCTACTCGGGTTGATTCCATT
This sequence comes from Gorilla gorilla gorilla, assembly GCF_029281585.2. NCBI lineage: Eukaryota > Metazoa > Chordata > Mammalia > Primates > Hominidae > Gorilla > Gorilla gorilla. Next base: position 4,303,468 of record NC_073241.2, read on the forward strand.
CCATTCCATTGCATTCGACTCCATTCGATTCCATTCGATTCCATTCCATTCCATTCCGTTCCATTCCATTCCATTCCATTCCTTTCTATTCCATTGAATTCCATTCCGTTCCATTCCATTCCATTCCATTCCATTCCATTCCATTCCATTCCATTCCATTCCATTCCATTCCATTCCGTTCTACTCGGGTTGATTCCATTCCATTCCATTCCATTCCATTCCATTCCATTCCAATCTATTCCATTCTATTCAATTCGATTCCATTCGATTCCATTCAATTCCATTCAATTCCATTCCATTCCATTCCAATCCATTCCATTCTACTCGGGTTGATTCCATTCCATTCCATTCCATTCCATTCGATTCCATTCGATTCCATTCCATTCCATTCCATTCCATTCCATTCCATTCCATTCCATTCCATTCCAATCTATTCCATTCGATTCCATTCCATTCCATTCCATTCCATTCCATTCCATTCCTTTCCAATCCATTCCATTCTACTCGTGTTGATTCCCTTCCATTCCATTCCACTCCATTCCATTCCATTCCATTCCATTCCATTCCATTCCAATCCATTCCATTCCATTCCATTCCATTCCATTCCGTTCTACTCGGGTTGATTCCATTCTATTCCATTACATTCCATTCGATTCCATTCGATTCCATTCGATTCCTTTCCATTCCATTCCATTCCATTCCATTCCATTCCGTTCTATTCCATTCCATTCCATTCCATTCCATTCCATTCCATTCCAATCCATTCCCTTCCGTTCTATTCGGGTTGATTCCATTCCATTCCATTCCATTCCATTCCATTCCATTCCATTCCATTCCATTCCATTCCATTCCATTCTATTGCATTCCATTCGATTCCATTTGATTCCATTCCATTCCATTCCATTCCATTCCATTCCATTCCATTCCATTCCATTCTATTCCATTCCATTCCATTCTGTTCCATTCTATTCCATTCCATTCCATTCCGTTCCACTCGGGTTGATTCCATTCTATTCCATTCCATTCCATTCGATTCCATTCGATATCATTCGATTCGATTCCATTCCATTCCATTCCATTCCATTCCATTCCATTCTATTCCATTCCATTCCATTCCATTCCATTCCATTCTATTCCATTCCATTCCATTCCGTTGTACTCGGGTTGATTCCATTCCATTCCATTTCATTCCATTCCATTCCATTCCATTCCATTCGATTCCATTCGATTCCATTCCATTCCATTCCATTCCAATCCATTCCATTCTACTCGGGTTGATTCCATTCCATTCCATTCCATTCCATTCCATTCCATTCCATTCCATTCCATTCCACTCGATTCCATTCCATTCCATTCCATTCCATTCCAATCCATTCCATTCTACTCGGGTGGATTCCATTCCATTCCATTCTTTTCCATTCCATTCCATTCCATTCCATTCCATTACATTCCATTCGGTTCCATTCCATTCCATTCCATTCCATTCCATTCCATTCCATTCCATTCCATTCCATTCCATTCCGTTCTAATCGGGTTGATTCCATTCTATTCCATTCCATTCCATTCCATTCCAATCCATTCCATTCCATTCCATTCCATTCCATTCCATTCTATTCCATTCCATTCTAATCCATTGAATTCCATTCCATTCCATTCTATTCCATTCCATTCCATTCCTTTCCATTCCATTTAGTTCTACTCGGGTTGATTCCGTTGCATTCCATTCCATTCCTTTCCATTCCATTCCAATCCATTCCATTCCATTACTTTCCATTCCATTCCATTCCAATCCATTCCATTCTACTCGGGTTGACTCCATTCCATTCCATTCCATTACATTACATTCCATTATATTCCATTCCATTCCATTCGATTCCGTTCGATTCCATTCCATTCCATTCCATTCCATTCCATTCCATTCCATTCCATTCCATTCCATTCCATTCCAATCCATTCCATTCTACTCGGGTTGATTCAATTCCATTCCATTCCATTCCATTCCATTCCATTCCATTCCTTTCGATTCCATTCCTTTCCATTCCATTCCATTCCATTCCATTCCATTCCATTCCATTCCATTCCGTTCTACTCGGGTTGATTCCACTCCATTCCATTCCATTCCATTCCATTCCATTCCATTCCATTCCATTCCAATCCATTCCATTCTACTCGGGTTGATTCCATTCCATTCCATTCCATTCCATTCCATTCCATTCCATTCCACTCCATTCCATTCCATTCTATTCCTTTCGATTCCATTCCATTCCATTAAATTCCATTCCATTCCATTCCATTCCATTCCATTCCATTCCATTCCATTCCATTCCATTCCATTCCATTCCATTCCGTTCTACTCGGGTTGATTCCACTCCATTCCATTCCATTCCATTCCATTATATACCATCCCATTCGATTCCATTCCATTCCATTCCATTCCATTCCATTCCATTCCATTCCATTCCATTCCATTCCATTCCATTCCGTTCTAGTCGGGTTGATTCCATTCTATTCCATTCCATTCCATTCCATTCCATTCCATTCCATTCGATTCCATTCCATTCCATTCCATTCTATTCCATTCCATTCTACTCAATTGAATTCCATTCCATTCCATTCAATTCCATTCCATTCCATCCCTTTCCATTCCATTTAGTTCTACTCGGGTTGATTCCATTCCATTCCGTTCCATTCCATTCCATTCCATTCCATTCAATTCCATTCCATTCCGTTACTTTCCATTCCATTCCATTCAAATCCATTCCATTCTACTCGGGTTGACTCCATTCCATTCCATTCCTTTCCATTCCATTATATTCCATTCTAATCCATTCGATTCCGTTCGATTCCATTCCATTCCATTCCATTGCATTCCATTCCATTCCATTCCATTCCATTCCGTTCTACTCGGGTTGATTCCATTCCATTCCTTTCCATTCCATTCCATTCCATTCCATTCCATTCCATTCCATTCCATTCCATTCCATTCCATTCCATTCCAATCCATTCCATTCTACTCGGGTTGATTCCATTCCATTCCATTGCATTCGACTCCATTCGATTCCATTCGATTCCATTCCATTCCATTCCGTTACATTCCATTCCATTCCATTCCATTCTATTCCATTGAATTCCATTCCATTCCATTCCATTCCATTCCATTCCATTCCATTCCATTCCATTCCATTCCATTCCGTTCTACTCGGGTTGATTCCATTCCATTCCATTCCATTCCATTCCATTCCATTCCATTCCATTCCATTCCAATCTATTCCATTCTATTCAATTCGATTCCATTCGATTCCATTCAATTCCATTCAATTCCATTCCATTCCATTCCAATCCATTCCATTCTACTCGGGTTGATTCCATTCCATTCCATTCCATTCCATTCCATTCCATTCCATTCCATTCCATTCGATTCCATTCGATTCCATTCCATTCCATTCCATTCCATTCCATTCCATTCCATTCCATTCCAATCTATTCCATTCGATTCCATTCCATTCCATTCCATTCCATTCCATTCCATTCCATTCCAATCCATTCCATTCTACTCGTGTTGATTCCCTTCCATTCCATTCCACTCCATTCCATTCCATTCCATTCCATTCCATTCCATTCCATTCCATTCCATTCCATTCCATTCCATTCCGTTCTACTCGGGTTGATTCCATTCTATTCCATTACATTCCATTCGATTCCATTCGATTCCATTCGATTCCTTTCCATTCCATTCCATTCCATTCCATTCCATTCCATTCTATTCCATTCCATTCCATTCCATTCCATTCCATTCCATTCCAATCCATTCCGTTCCGTTCTATTCGGGTTGATTCCATTCCATTCCATTCCATTCCATTCCATTCCATTCCATTCCATTCCATTCCATTCCATTCCATTCTATTGCATTCCATTCGATTCCATTCGATTCCATTCCATTGCATTCCATTCCATTCCATTCCATTCCATTCCATTCCATTCCATTCTATTCCATTCCATTCCATTCTGTTCCATTCTATTCCATTCCATTCCATTCCGTTCCACTCGGGTTGATTCCATTCTATTCCATTCCATTCCATTCGATTCCATTCGATATCATTCGATTCCTTTCCATTCCATTCCATTCCATTCCATTCCATTCCATTCCATTCCATTAAATTCTATTCCATTCCATTCCATTCCATTCCATTCCATTCTATTCCATTCCATTCCATTCCGTTCTACTCGGGTTGATTCCATTCCTTTCCATTTCATTCCATTCCATTCCATTCCATTCCATTCGATTCCATTCGATTCCATTAAATTCCATTCCATTCCAATCCATTCCATTCTACTCGGGTTGATTCCATTCCATTCCATTCCATTCCATTCCATTCCATTCCATTCCATTCCATTCCATTCCACTCGATTCCATTCCATTCCATTCCATTCCATTCCAATCCATTCCATTCTACTCGGGTGGATTCCATTCCATTCCATTCTTTTCCATTCCATTCCATTCCATTCCATTCCATTACATTCCATTCGGTTCCATTCCATTCCATTCCATTCCATTCCATTCCATTCCATTCCATTCCGTTCTAATCGGGTTGATTCCATTCTATTCCATTCCATTCCATTCCATTCCATTCCATTCCATTCCATTCCATTCCATTCCATTCCATTCTATTCCATTCCATTCTACTCCATTGAATTCCATTCCATTCCATTCTATTCCATTCCATTCCATTCCTTTCCATTCCATTTAGTTCTACTCGGGTTGATTCCATTCCATTCCATTCCATTCCTTTCCATTCCATTCCAATCCATTCCATTCCATTACTTTCCATTCCATTCCATTCCAATCCATTCCATTCTACTCGGGTTGACTCCATTCCATTCCATTCCATTACATTACATTCCATTATATTCCATTCCATTCCATTCGATTCCGTTCGATTCCATTCCATTCCATTCCATTCCATTCCATTCCATTCCATTCCATTCGATTCCATTCCATTCCATTCGATTCCATTCCATTCCATTCCATTCCATTCCATTCCATTCCAATCCATTCCATTCTACTCGGGTTGATTCAATTCCATTCCATTCCATTCCATTCCATTCCATTCCATTCCATTCCTTTCGATTCCATTCCTTTCCATTCCATTCCATTCCATTCCATTCCATTCCATTCCATTCCATTCCATTCCATTCCGTTCTACTCGGGTTGAATCCACTCCATTCCATTCCATTCCATTCCATTCCATTCCATTCCATTCCATTCCATTCCATTCCTTTCCATTCCAACCCATTCCGTTCTACTCGGGTTGATTCCATTCCATTCCATTGAATTCCATTCCATTCCATTCCATTCCATTCCATTCCATTCCTTTCCATTCCATTCCATTCCATTCCATTCCACTTCATTCCATTCCAAACCATTCCATTCTACTCGGGTTCATCATTCCATTCCATTCCATTCCATTCCATTCCACTCGGGTTCATTCCATTCCATTCCATTCCATTCCATTCCATTCCATTCCATTCCACTCGGGTGCATTCCATTCCATTCCATTCCATTCCATTCCATTCCATTCCATTCCATTCCATTCCATTCCATTCCGTTCTGCTCAGGTTGATTTCCATTCCATTCCATTCCATTCCATTCCATTCCATTCCATTCCATTCCATTCCATTCCATTCCATTCCGTTCTACTCGGCTTGAATCCATTGAGTTCCGTTCCGTTCCTTTCCGTCCCGACACGTCCCGTCCCGTCCCGTCCCGTCCCGTCCCGTCCCGTGCCGTTTTACTCGGGTTGATTCCTTTCCATTCCGTTCCGCTCGTTTCCGTTACGTTCCATTCCGTTCCACGCGGGTTGGTTCAATTCCATTCTATTCTATTCTATTCCTTTCCCTTCCATTCCATTCCATTCCATTCCATTCTACTCGTGTTGATTCCATGCCATTCCGTTCCGCTCCATTCCGTTCCACGCGGGTTGGTTCAATTCCATTCTATTCTATTCTATTCCTTTCCCTTCCATTCCATTCCATTCCATTCCATTCTACTCGGGTTGATTCCATGCCATTCCGTTCCGTTCCATTCCGTCCCATCCCGACCCGTCCCATCCCGTCCCGTCCCGTCCCATCCCGTTCTGTTCCACATGGGTTGATTCAATTCCTTTCGGTTACATTGAATTCCATTCCATTCCATTCTACTCGGATTGATTCCATTCCATTCCATTCCATTCCATTCCATTCCATTCCATTCCATTCCATTCCATTCCATTCCATTGCGTTCCATTCGATTCGATTCCATTCCATTCCTTTCCATTCCATTCCAATCCATTCCATTCTACTTGGGTTGATTCCATTCCATTCCATTCCATTCCATTCCATTCCATTCAATTCCATTCCATTCCATTCCATTCCATTCCATTCCATTCCATTCCATTCCATTCCATTCCACTCGATTCCATTCCATTCCATTCCATTCCATTCCAATCTATTCCATTCGATTCCATTCCATTCCATTCCATTCCATTCCATTCCATTCCATTCCATTCCACTCGATTCCATTCCATTCCATTCCATTCCATTCCAATCTATTCCATTCGATTCCATTCTATTCCATTCCATTCCATTCCATTCCATTCCATTCCATTCCAATCTATTCCATTCGATTCCATTCCATTCCATTCCATTCCATTCCATTCCATTCCATTCCAATCCATTCCATTCTACTCGTGTTGATTCCCTTCCATTCCATTCCACTCCATTCCATTCCATTCCATTCCATTCCATTCCATTCCATTCCATTCCATTCCATTCCATTCCATTCCATTCTACTCGGGTTGATTCCATTCTATTCCATTACATTCCATTCGATTCCATTCGATTCCATTCGATTCCTTTCCATTCCATTCCATTCCATTCCATTCCATTCCATTCTATTCCATTCCATTCCATTCCATTCCATTCCATTCCATTCCAATCCATTCCCTTCCGTTCTATTCGGGTTGATTCCATTCCATTCCATTCCATTCCATTCCATTCCATTCCATTCCATTCCATTCCATTCTATTGCGTTCCATTCGATTCCATTCGATTCCATTCCATTCCATTCCATTCCATTCCATTCCATTCCATTCCATTCCATTCCATTCCATTCTATTCCATTCCATTCCATTCTGTTCCATTCTATTCCATTCCATTCCATTCCGTTCCACTCGGGTTGATTCCATTCTATTCCATTCCATTCAATTCGATTCCATTCGATATCATTCGATTCCATTCCATTCCATTCCATTCCATTCCATTCCATTCCATTCCATTCCATTCTATTCCATTCCATTCCATTCCATTCCATTCCATTCTATTCCATTCCATTCCATTCCGTTCTACTCGGGTTGATTCCATTCCATTCCATTTCATTCCATTCCATTCCATTCCATTCCATTCGATTCCATTCGATTCCATTCCATTCCATTCCATTCCAATCCATTCCATTCTACTCGGGTTGATTCCATTCCATTCCATTCCATTCCATTCCATTCCATTCCATTCCATTCCATTCCATTCCATTCCATTCCACTCGATTCCATTCCATTCCATTCCATTCCATTCCAATCCATTCCTTTCTACTCGGGTGGATTCCATTCCATTCCATTCTTTTCCATTCCATTCCATTCCATTCCATTCCATTACATTCCATTCGGTTCCATTCCATTCCATTCCATTCCATTCCATTCCATTCCATTCCATTCCATTCCATTCCGTTCTAATCGGGTTGATTCCATTCTATTCCATTCCATTCCATTCCATTCCATTCAATTCCATTCCATTCCATTCCATTCCATTCCATTCTATTCCATTCCATTCTACTCCATTGAATTCCATTCCATTCCATTCTATTCCATTCCATTCCATTCCTTTCCATTCCACTTAGTTCTACTCGGGTTGATTCCATTCCATTCCATTCCATTCCTTTCCATTCCATTCCAATCCATTCCATTCCATTACTTTCCATTCCATTCCATTCCAATCCATTCCATTCTACTCGAGTTGACTCCATTCCATTCCATTCCATTACATTACATTCCATTATATTCCATTCCATTCCATTCGATTCCGTTCGATTCCATTCCATTCCATTCCATTCCATTCCATTCCATTCCATTCCATTCCATTCCATTCCGTTCTACTCGGGTTGATTCCACTCCATTCCATTCCATTCCATTCGATTCCATTCCATTCCATTCCATTCCCATCCATTCCATTCTACTCGAGTTGACTCCATTCCATTCCATTCCATTACATTACATTCCATTATATTCCATTCCATTCCATTCGATTCCGTTCGATTCCATTCCATTCCATTCCATTCCATTCCATTCCATTCCATTCCATTCCATTCGATTCCATTCCATTCCATTCGATTCCATTCCATTCCATTCCATTCCATTCCATTCCATTCCAATCCATTCCATTCTACTCGGGTTGATTCAATTCCATTCCATTCCATTCCATTCCATTCCATTCCATTCCATTCCTTTCGATTCCATTCCTTTCCATTCCATTCCATTCCATTCCATTCCATTCCATTCCATTCCATTCCGTTCTACTCGGGTTGATTCCACTCCATTCCATTCCATTCCATTCCATTCCATTCCATTCCATTCCATTCCATTCTATTCCTTTCGATTCCATTCCATTCCATTAAATTCCATTCCATTCCATTCCACTCCATTCCATTCCATTCCATTCCATTCCATTCCATTCCGTTCTACTCGGGTTGATTCCACTCCATTCCATTCCATTCCATTCCATTATATACCATCCCATTCGATTCCATTCCATTCCATTCCATTCCATTCCATTCCATTCCATTCCATTCCATTCCATTCCGTTCTAGTCGGGTTGATTCCATTCTATTCCATTCCATTCCATTCCATTCCATTCCATTCCATTCGATTCCATTCCATTCCATTCCATTCTATTCCATTCCATTCTACTCCATTGAATTCCATTCCATTCCATTCAATTCCATTCCATTCCATCCCTTTCCATTCCATTTAGTTCTACTCGGGTTGATTCCATTCCATTCCGTTCCATTCCATTCCATTCCATTCCATTCAATTCCATTCCATTCCGTTACTTTCCATTCCATTCCATTCAAATCCATTCCATTCTACTCGGGTTGACTCCATTCCATTCCATTCCTTTCCATTCCATTATATTCCATTCTAATCCATTCGATTCCGTTCGATTCCATTCCATTCCATTCCATTCCATTCCATTGCATTCCATTCCATTCCATTCCATTCCATTCCGTTCTACTCGGGTTGATTCCATTCCATTCCTTTCCATTCTATTCCATTCCATTCCATTCCATTCCATTCCATTCCATTCCATTCCATTCCATTCCCTTCCATTCCATTCCATTCCAATCCATTCCATTCTACTCGGGTTGATTCCATTCCATTCCATTGCATTCGACTCCATTCGATTCCATTCGATTCCATTCCATTCCATTCCGTTCCATTCCATTCCATTCCATTCCATTCTATTCCATTGAATTCCATTCCATTCCATTCCATTCCATTCCATTCCATTCCATTCCATTCCATTCCATTCCATTCCGTTCTAAACGGGTTGATTCCATTCCATTCCATTCCATTCCATTCCATTCCATTCCATTCCATTCCAATCTATTCCATTCTATTCAATTCGATTCCATTCGATTCCATTCAATTCCATTCAATTCCATTCCATTCCATTCCAATCCATTCCATTCTACTCGGGTTGATTCCATTCCATTCCATTCCATTCCATTCCATTCCATTCCATTCCATTCCATTCCATTCCATTCCATTCCATTCCATTCGATTCCATTCGATTCCATTCCATTCCATTCCATTCCATTCCATTCCATTCCATTCCATTCCATTCCAATCTATTCCATTCGATTCCATTCCATTCCATTCCATTCCATTCCATTCCATTCCATTCCATTCCAATCCATTCCATTCTACTCGTGTTGATTCCCTTCCATTCCATTCCACTCCATTCCATTCCATTCCATTCCATTCCATTCCATTCCATTCCATTCCATTCCATTCCATTCCATTCCGTTCTACTCGGGTTGATTCCATTCTATTCCATTACATTCCATTCGATTCCATTCGATTCCATTCGATTCCTTTCCATTCCATTCCATTCCATTCCATTCCATTCCATTCTATTCCATTCCATTCCATTCCATTCCATTCCATTCCATTCCATTCCATTCCATTCCAATCCATTCCCTTCCGTTCTATTCGGGTTGATTCCATTCCATTCCATTCCATTCCATTCCATTCCATTCTATTGCATTCCGTTCGATTCCATTCGATTCGATTCCATTCCATTCCATTCCATTCCATTCCATTCCATTCCATTCCATTCCATTCCATTCCATTCTATTCCATTCCATTCCATTCTGTTCCATTCTATTCCATTCCATTCCATTCCGTTCCACTCGGGTTGATTCCATTCTATTCCATTCCATTCCATTCGATTCCATTCGATATCATTCGATTCCTTTCCATTCCATTCCATTCCATTCCATTCCATTCCATTCCATTCCATTCTATTCCATTCCATTCCATTCCATTCCATTCCATTCTATTCCATTCCATTCCATTCCGTTCTACTCGGGTTGATTCCATTCCATTCCATTTCATTCCATTCCATTCCATTCCATTCCATTCCATTCGATTCCATTCGATTCCATTCCATTCCATTCCATTCCAATCCATTCCATTCTACTCGGGTTGATTCCATTCCATTCCATTCCATTCCATTCCATTCCATTCCATTCCATTCCATTCCATTCCATTCCATTCCATTCTATTCCTTTCGATTCCATTCCATTCCATTAAATTCCATTCCATTCTATTCCACTCCATTCCATTCCATTCCATTCCATTCCATTCCATTCCGTTCTACTCGGGTTGATTCCACTCCATTCCATTCCATTCCATTCCATTATATACCATCCCATTCGATTCCATTCCATTCCATTCCATTCCATTCCATTCCATTCCATTCCATTCCATTCCATTCCGTTCTAGTCGGGTTGATTCCATTCTATTCCATTCCATTCCATTCCATTCCATTCCATTCGATTCCATTCCATTCCATTCCATTCTATTCCATTCCATTCTACTCCATTGAATTCCATTCCATTCCATTCAATTCCATTCCATTCCATCCCTTTCCATTCCATTTAGTTCTACTCGGGTTGATTCCATTCCATTCCGTTCCATTCCATTCCATTCCATTCCATTCAATTCCATTCCATTCCGTTACTTTCCATTCCATTCCATTCAAATCCATTCCATTCTACTCGGGTTGACTCCATTCCATTCCATTCCTTTCCATTCCATTATATTCCATTCTAATCCATTCGATTCCGTTCGATTCCATTCCATTCCATTCCATTCCATTCCATTGCATTCCATTCCATTCCATTCCATTCCATTCCGTTCTACTCGGGTTGATTCCATTCCATTCCTTTCCATTCCATTCCATTCCATTCCATTCCATTCCATTCCATTCCATTCCATTCCATTCCCTTCCATTCCATTCCATTCCAATCCATTCCATTCTACTCGGGTTGATTCCATTCCATTCCATTGCATTGGACTCCATTCGATTCCATTCGATTCCATTCCATTCCATTCCGTTCCATTCCATTCCATTCCATTCCATTCTATTCCATTGAATTCCATTCCATTCCATTCCATTCCATTCCATTCCATTCCATTCCATTCCATTCCATTCCATTCCATTCCGTTCTACTCGGGTTGATTCCATTCCATTCCATTCCATTCCATTCCATTCCATTCCATTCCATTCCAATCTATTCCATTCTATTCAATTCGATTCCATTCGATTCCATTCAATTCCATTCAATTCCATTCCATTCCATTCCAATCCATTCCATTCTACTCGGGTTGATTCCATTCCATTCCATTCCATTCCATTCCATTCCATTCCATTCCATTCCATTCCATTCCATTCCATTCCATTCCATTCCATTCGATTCCATTCGATTCCATTCCATTCCATTCCATTCCATTCCATTCCATTCCATTCCATTCCAATCTATTCCATTCGATTCCATTCCATTCCATTCCATTCCATTCCATTCCATTCCATTCCATTCCAATCCATTCCATTCTACTCGTGTTGATTCCCTTCCATTCCATTCCACTCCATTCCATTCCATTCCATTCCATTCCATTCCATTCCATTCCATTCCATTCCATTCCATTCCATTCCATTCCGTTCTACTCGGGTTGATTCCATTCTATTCCATTACATTCCATTCGATTCCATTCGATTCCATTCGATTCCTTTCCATTCCATTCCATTCCATTCCATTCCATTCTATTCCATTCCATTCCATTCCATTCCATTCCATTCCATTCCATTCCAATCCATTCCCTTCCGTTCTATTCGGGTTGATTCAATTCCATTCCATTCCATTCCATTCCATTCCATTCTATTGCATTCCATTCGATTCCATTCGATTCGATTCCATTCCATTCCATTCCATTCCATTCCATTCCATTCCATTCCATTCCATTCTATTCCATTCCATTCCATTCTGTTCCATTCTATTCCATTCCATTCCATTCCGTTCCACTCGGGTTGATTCCATTCTATTCCATTCCATTCCATTCGATTCCATTCGATATCATTCGATTCCTTTCCATTCCATTCCATTCCATTCCATTCCATTCCATTCCATTCTATTCCATTCCATTCCATTCCATTCCATTCCATTCTATTCCATTCCATTCCATTCCGTTCTACTCGGGTTGATTCCATTCCATTCCATTTCATTCCATTCCATTCCATTCCATTCCATTCGATTCCATTCGATTCCATTCCATTCCATTCCATTCCAATCCATTCCATTCTACTCGGGTTGATTCCATTCCATTCCATTCCATTCCATTCCATTCCATTCCATTCCATTCCATTCCATTCCACTCGATTCCATTCCATTCCATTCCATTCCATTCCAATCCATTCCATTCTACTCGGGTGGATTCCATTCCATTCCATTCTTTTCCATTCCATTCCATTCCATTCCATTCCATTACATTCCATTCGGTTCCATTCCATTCCATTCCATTCCATTCCATTCCATTCCATTCCATTCCATTCCATTCCGTTCTAATCGGGTTGATTCCATTCTATTCCATTCCATTCCATTCTATTCCATTCAATTCCATTCCATTCCATTCCATTCCATTCCATTCTATTCCATTCCATTCTACTCCATTGAATTCCATTCCATTCCATTCTATTCCATTCCATTCCATTCCTTTCCATTCCATTTAGTTCTACTCGGGTTGATTCCATTCCATTCCATTCCATTCCTTTCCATTCCATTCCAATCCATTCCATTCCATTACTTTCCATTCCATTCCATTCCAATCCATTCCATTCTACTCGGGTTGACTCCATTCCATTCCATTACATTACATTACATTACATTATATTCCATTCCATTCCATTCGATTCCGTTCGATTCCATTCCATTCCATTCCATTCCATTCCATTCCATTCCATTCCATTCGATTCCATTCCATTCCATTCGATTCCATTCCATTCCATTCCATTCGATTCCATTCCATTCCATTCCATTCCATTCCATTCCATTCCATTCCAATCCATTCCATTCTACTCGGGTTGATTCAATTCCATTCCATTCCATTCCATTCCATTCCATTCCATTCCATTCCATTCCTTTCGATTCCATTCCTTTCCATTCCATTCCATTCCATTCCATTCCATTCCATTCCATTCCATTCCTTTCCATTCCAACCCATTCCGTTCTACTCGGGTTGATTCCATTCCATTCCATTGAATTCCATTCCATTCCATTCCATTCCATTCCATTCCATTCCATTCCATTCCATTCCATTCCATTCCATTCCATTCCATTCGATTCCATTCCATTCCATTCCATTCCAAACCATTCCATTCTACTCGGGTTCATCATTCCATTCCATTCCATTCCATTCCATTCCATTCCACTCGGGTTCATCCCATTCCATTCCATTCCATTCCATTCCATTCCATTCCACTCGGGTGCATTCCATTCCATTCCATTCCATTCCATTCCATTCCATTCCATTCCATTCCATTCCGTTCTGCTCAGGTTGATTTCCATTCCATTCCATTCCATTCCATTCCATTCCATTCCATTCCATTCCATTCCATTCGATTCCATTCGATTCCATTCCATTCCATTCCATTCCAATCCATTCCATTCTACTCGGGTTGATTCCATTCCATTCCATTCCATTCCATTCCATTCCATTCCATTCCATTCCATTCCACTCGATTCCATTCCATTCCATTCCATTCCATTCCAATCCATTCCATTCTACTCGGGTGGATTCCATTCCATTCCATTCTTTTCCATTCCATTCCATTCCATTCCATTCCTTTACATTCCATTCGGTTCCATTCCATTCCATTCCATTCCATTCCATTCCATTCCATTCCATTCCATTCCGTTCTAATCGGGTTGATTCCATTCTATTCCATTCCATTCCATTCTATTCCATTCAATTCCATTCCATTCCATTCCATTCCATTCCATTCTATTCCATTCCATTCTACTCCATTGAATTCCATTCCATTCCATTCTATTCCATTCCATTCCATTCCTTTCCATTCCATTTAGTTCTACTCGGGTTGATTCCATTCCATTCCATTCCATTCCTTTCCATTCCATTCCAATCCATTCCATTCCATTACTTTCCATTCCATTCCATTCCAATCCATTCCATTCTACTCGGGTTGACTCCATTCCATTCCATTCCATTACATTACATTCCATTATATTCCATTCCATTCCATTCGATTCCGTTCGATTCCATTCCATTCCATTCCATTCCATTCCATTCCATTCCATTCCATTCCATTCGATTCCATTCCATTCCATTCGATTCCATTCCATTCCATTCCATTCCATTCCATTCCAATCCATTCCATTCTACTCGGGTTGATTCAATTCCATTCCATTCCATTCCATTCCATTCCATTCCATTCCATTCCTTTCGATTCCATTCCTTTCCATTCCATTCCATTCCATTCCATTCCATTCCATTCCATTCCATTCCTTTCCATTCCAACCCATTCCGTTCTACTCGGGTTGATTCCATTCCATTCCATTGAATTCCATTCCATTCCATTCCATTCCATTCCATTCCATTCCATTCCATTCCATTCGATTCCATTCCATTCGATTCCATTCCATTCCATTCCATTCCAAACCATTCCATTCTACTCGGGTTCATCATTCCATTCCATTCCATTCCATTCCATTCCATTCCACTCGGGTTCATTCCATTCCATTCCATTCCATTCCATTCCATTCCATTCCACTCGGGTGCATTCCATTCCATTCCATTCCATTCCATTCCATTCCATTCCATTCCATTCCGTTCTGCTCAGGTTGATTTCCATTCCATTCCATTCCATTCCATTCCATTCCATTCCATTCCATTCCATTCCATTCCATTCCATTCCATTCCATTCCATTCCATTCCGTTCTACTCGGCTTGAATCC
This sequence comes from Gorilla gorilla gorilla, assembly GCF_029281585.2. NCBI lineage: Eukaryota > Metazoa > Chordata > Mammalia > Primates > Hominidae > Gorilla > Gorilla gorilla. The sequence continues at coordinate 4,319,087 of NC_073241.2, forward strand.
ATTGAGTTCCGTTCCGTTCCTTTCCGTCCCGACACGTCCCGTCCCGTCCCGTCCCGTCCCGTCCCGTCCCGTGCCGTTTTACTCGTGTTGATTCCTTTCCATTCCGTTCCGCTCGTTTCCGTTACGTTCCATTCCGTTCCACGCGGGTTGGTTCAATTCCATTCTATTCTATTCTATTCCTTTCCCTTCCATTCCATTCCATTCCATTCCATTCTACTCGGGTTGATTCCATGCCATTCCGTTCCGCTCCATTCCATTCCACGCGGGTTGGTTCAATTCCATTCTATTCTATTCTATTCCTTTCCCTTCCATTCCATTCCATTCCATTCCATTCTACTCGGGTTGATTCCATGCCATTCCGTTCCGTTCCATTCCGTCCCATCCCGACCCGTCCCATCCCGTCCCGTCCCGTCCCATCCCGTTCCGTTCCACATGGGTTGATTCAATTCCTTTCGGTTACATTGAATTCCATTCCATTCCATTCTACTCGGATTGATTCCATTCCATTCCATTCCATTCCATTCCATTCCATTCCATTCCATTCCATTCCATTCCATTCCATTCCATTCCATTGCGTTCCATTCGATTCGATTCCATTCCATTCCTTTCCATTCCATTCCAATCCATTCCATTCTACTTGGGTTGATTCCATTCCATTCCATTCCATTCCATTCGATTCCATTCCATTCCATTCCATTCCATTCCATTCCATTCCATTCCATTCCATTCCATTCCATTCCATTCCATTCCATTCCACTCGATTCCATTCCATTCCATTCCATTCCATTCCAATCCATTCCATTCTACTCGGGTGGATTCCATTCCATTCCATTCCTTTCCATTCCATTCCATTCCATTCCATTACATTCCATTCGGTTCCATTCCATTCCATTCCATTCCATTCCATTCCATTCCATTCCATTCCATTCCATTCCGTTCTAATCGGGTTGATTCCATTCTATTCCATTCCATTCCATTCCATTCCATTCAATTCCATTCCATTCCATTCCATTCCATTCCATTCTATTCCATTCCATTCTACTCCATTGAATTCCATTCCATTCCATTCTATTCCATTCCATTCCATTCCTTTCCATTCCATTTAGTTCTATTCGGGTTGATTCCATTCCATTCCATTCCATTCCTTTCCATTCCATTCCAATCCATTCCATTCCATTACTTTCCATTCCATTCCATTCCAATCCATTCCATTCTACTCGGGTTGACTCCATTCCATTCCATTCCATTACATTACATTCCATTATATTCCATTCCATTCCATTCGATTCCGTTCGATTCCACTCCATTCCATTCCATTCCATTCCATTCCATTCCATTCCATTCCATTCGATTCCATTCCATTCCATTCGATTCCATTCGATTCGATTCCATTCCATTCCATTCCATTCCATTCCAATCCATTCCATTCTACTCGGGTTGATTCAATTCCATTCCATTCCATTCCATTCCATTCCATTCCATTCCATTCCATTCCATTCCATTCCTTTCGATTCCATTCCATTCCATTCCATTCCATTCCATTCCATTCCATTCCATTCCATTCCATTCCATTCCATTCCATTCCGTTCTACTCGGGTTGATTCCATTCCATTCCATTCCATTCCATTCCATTCCATTCCATTCGATTCCATTCGATTCCATTCCATTCCATTCCATTCCATTCCATTCCATTCCATTCCATTCCATTCCATTCCATTCCATTCCATTCCAATCTATTCCATTCGATTCCATTCCACTCAATTCCATTCCATTCCATTCCATTCCATTCCAATCCATTCCATTCTACTCGTGTTGATTCCCTTCCATTCCATTCCACTCCATTCCATTCCATTCCATTCCATTCCATTCCATTCCATTCCATTCCATTCCATTCCATTCCATTCCATTCCATTCCGTTCTACTCGGGTTGATTCCATTCTATTCCATTACATTCCATTCGATTCCATTCGATTCCATTCGATTCCTTTCCATTCCATTCCATTCCATTCCATTCCATTCCATTCTATTCCATTCCATTCCATTCCATTCCATTCCATTCCATTCCAATCCATTCCCTTCCGTTCTATTCGGGTTGATTCCATTCCATTCCATTCCATTCCATTCCATTCCATTCCATTCCATTCCATTCCATTCCATTCTATTGCATTCCATTCGATTCCATTCGATTCCATTCCATTCCATTCCATTCCATTCCATTCCATTCCATTCCATTCTATTCCATTCCATTCCATTCTGTTCCATTCTATTCCATTCCATTCCATTCCGTTCCACTCGGGTTGATTCCATTCTATTCCATTCCATTCCATTCGATTCTATTCGATATCATTCGATTCCATTCCATTCCATTCCATTCCATTCCATTCCATTCCATTCCATTCCATTCTATTCCATTCCATTCCATTCCATTCCATTCCATTCTATTCCATTCCATTCCATTCCGTTCTACTCGGGTTGATTCCATTCCATTCCATTCCATTCCATTCCATTCCATTCCATTCCACTCGATTCCATTCCATTCCATTCCATTCCATTCCAATCCATTCCATTCTACTCGGGTGGATTCCATTCCATTCCATTCTTTTCCATTCCATTCCATTCCATTCCATTACATTACATTCCATTCGGTTCCATTCCATTCCATTCCATTCCATTCCATTCCATTCCATTCCATTCCATTCCATTCCATTCCGTTCTAATCGGGTTGATTCCATTCTATTCCATTCCATTCCATTCCATTCCATTCAATTCCATTCCATTCCATTCCATTCCATTCCATTCTATTCCATTCCATTCTACTCCATTGAATTCCATTCCATTCCATTCTATTCCATTCCATTCCATTCCTTTCCATTCCATTTAGTTCTACTCGTGTTGATTCCATTCCATTCCATTCCATTCCTTTCCATTCCATTCCAATCCATTCCATTCCATTACTTTCCATTCCATTCCATTCCAATCCATTCCATTCTACTCGGGTTGACTCCATTCCATTCCATTCCATTACATTACATTCCATTATATTCCATTCCATTCCATTCGATTCCGTTCGATTCCATTCCATTCCATTCCATTCCATTCCATTCCATTCCATTCCATTCCATTCGATTCCATTCCATTCCATTCGATTCCATTCCATTCCATTCCATTCCATTCCATTCCATTCCAATCCATTCCATTCTACTCGGGTTGATTCAATTCCATTCCATTCCATTCCATTCCATTCCATTCCATTCCATTCCATTCCATTCCTTTCGATTCCATTCCTTTCCATTCCATTCCATTCCATTCCATTCCATTCCATTCCATTCCATTCCATTCCGTTCTACTCGGGTTGATTCCACTCCATTCCATTCCATTCCATTCCATTCCATTCCATTCCATTCCATTCCATTCCATTCCATTCCTTTCCATTCCAACCCATTCCGTTCTACTCGGGTTGATTCCATTCCATTCCATTGAATTCCATTCCATTCCATGCCATTCCATTCCATTCCATTCCATTCCATTCCATTCGATTCCATTCCATTCCATTCCATTCCAAACCATTCCATTCTACTCGGGTTCATCATTCCATTCCATTCCATTCCATTCCATTCCACTCGGGTTCATTCCATTCCATTCCATTCCATTCCATTCCATTCCATTCCACTCGGGTGCATTCCATTCCATTCCATTCCATTCCATTCCATTCCATTCCATTCCATTCCGTTCTGCTCAGGTTGATTTCCATTCCATTCCATTCCATTCCATTCCATTCCATTCCATTCCATTCCATTCCATTCCATTCCATTCCATTCCATTCCGTTCTACTCGGCTTGAATCCATTGAGTTCCGTTCCGTTCCGTTCCGTCCCGACACGTCCCGTCCCGTCCCGTCCCGTCCCGTCCCGTCCCGTCCCGTGCCGTTTTACTCGGGTTGATTCCTTTCCATTCCGTTCCGCTCGTTTCCGTTACGTTCCATTCCGTTCCACGCGGGTTGGTTCAATTCCATTCTATTCTATTCTATTCCTTTCCCTTCCATTCCATTCCATTCCATTCCATTCTACTCGGGTTGATTCCATGCCATTCCGTTCCGCTCCATTCCGTTCCACGCGGGTTGGTTCAATTCCATTCTATTCTATTCTATTCCTTTCCATTCCATTCCATTCCATTCCATTCCATTCTACTCGGGTTGATTCCATGCCATTCCGTTCCGTTCCATTCCGTCCCATCCCGACCCGTCCCATCCCGTCCCGTCCCGTCCCATCCCGTTCCGTTCCACATGGGTTGATTCAATTCCTTTCGGTTACATTGAATTCCATTCCATTCCATTCTACTCGGATTGATTCCATTCCATTCCATTCCATTCCATTCCATACCATTCCATTCCATTCCATTTCATTCCATTCCATTCCATTCCATTTCTTTCGATTCCATTCGTTTCCATTCCATTCCATTCCATTCCATTCTATTCCTTTCGATTCCATTCCATTCCATTAAATTCCATTCCATTCCATTCCATTCCATTCCATTCCATTCCATTCCATTCCATTCCGTTCTACTCGGGTTGATTCCACTCCATTCCATTCCATTCCATTCCATTATATACCATCCCATTCGATTCCATTCCATTCCATTCCATTCCATTCCATTCCATTCCATTCCATTCCATTCCATTCCATTCCATTCCATTCCGTTCTAGTCGGGTTGATTCCATTCTATTCCATTCCATCCATTCCATTCCATTCCATTCCATTCGATTCCATTCCATTCCATTCCATTCTATTCCATTCCATTCTACTCCATTGAATTCCATTCCAATCCATTCAGTTCCATTCCATTCCATCCCTTTCCATTCCATTTAGTTCTACTCGGGTTGATTCCATTCCATTCCATTCCATTCCATTCCATTCCATTCCATTCCATTCCGTTCAATTCCATTCCATTCCGTTACTTTCCATTCCATTCCATTCCAATCCATTCCATTCTACTCGGGTTGACTCCATTCCATTCCATTCCTTTCCATTCCATTATATTCCATTCTAATCCATTCGATTCCGTTCGATTCCATTCCATTCCATTCCATTCCATTCCATTCCATTCCATTCCTTTCCATTCCGTTCTACTCGGGTTGATTCCATTCCATTCCTTTCCATTCCATTCCATTCCATTCCATTCCATTCCATTCCATTCCATTCCATTCCATTCCATTCCAATCCATTCCATTCTACTCGGGTTGATTCCATTCCATTCCATTGCATTCGACTCCATTCGATTCCATTCGATTCCATTCCGTTCCATTCCGTTCCATTCCATTCCATTCTATTCCATTGAATTCCATTCCATTCCATTCCATTCCATTCCATTCCATTCCATTCCATTCCATTCCGTTCTACTCGGGTTGATTCCATTCCATTCCATTCCATTCCATTCCATTCCATTCCATTCCATTCCAATCTATTCCATTCTATTCAATTCGATTCCATTCGATTCCATTCAATTCCATTCAATTCCATTCCATTCCATTCCAATCCATTCCATTCTACTCGGGTTGATTCCATTCCATTCCATTCCATTCCATTCCATTCCATTCCATTCCATTCCATTCCATTCCATTCCATTCCATTCGATTCCATTCGATTCCATTCCATTCCATTCCATTCCATTCCATTCCATTCCAATCTATTCCATTCGATTCCATTCCATTCCATTCCATTCCATTCCATTCCATTCCATTCCATTCCAATCCATTCCATTCTACTCGTGTTGATTCCCTTCCATTCCATTCAACTCCATTCCATTCCATTCCATTCCATTCCATTCCATTCCATTCCATTCTATTCCATTCCATTCCATTCCATTCCATTCCGTTCTACTCGGGTTGATTCCATTCTATTCCATTACATTCCATTCGATTCCATTCGATTCCATTCGATTCCTTTCCATTCCATTCCATTCCATTCCATTCCATTCCATTCCATTCTATTCCATTCCATTCCATTCCATTCCATTCCATTCCATTCCAATCCATTCCCTTCCGTTCTATTCGGGTTGATTCCATTCCATTCCATTCCATTCTATTGCATTCCATTCGATTCCATTCGATTCCATTCCATTCCATTCCATTCCATTCCATTCCATTCCATTCCATTCCATTCCATTCTATTCCATTCCATTCCATTCTGTTCCATTCTATTCCATTCCATTCCATTCCGTTCCACTCGGGTTGATTCCATTCTATTCCATTCCATTCCATTCGATTCCATTCGATATCATTCGATTCCATTCCATTCCATTCCATTCCATTCCATTCCATTCCATTCCATTCCATTCTATTCCATTCCATTCCATTCCATTCCATTCCATTCTATTCCATTCCATTCCATTCCGTTCTACTCGGGTTGATTCCATTCCATTCCATTTCATTCCATTCCATTCCATTCCATTCCATTCGATTCCATTCGTTTCCATTCCATTCCATTCCATTCCAATCCATTCCATTCTACTCGTGTTGATTCCATTCCATTCCATTCCATTCCATTCCATTCCATTCCATTCCATTCCATTCTATTCCATTCCATTCTACTCCATTGAATTCCATTCCATTCCATTCTATTCCATTCCATTCCATTCCTTTCCATTCCATTTAGTTCTACTCGGGTTGATTCCATTCCATTCCATTCCATTCCTTTCCATTCCATTCCAATCCATTCCATTCCATTACTTTCCATTCCATTCCATTCCAATCCATTCCATTCTACTCGGGTTGACTCCATTCCATTCCATTCCATTACATTACATTCCATTATATTCCATTCCATTCCATTCGATTCCGTTCGATTCCATTCCATTCCATTCCATTCCATTCCATTCCATTCCATTCGATTCCATTCCATTCCATTCGATTCCATTCCTTTCAATTCCATTCCATTCCATTCCATTCCATTCCAATCCATTCCATTCTACTCGGGTTGATTCAATTCCATTCCATTCCATTCCATTCCATTCCATTCCATTCCATTACATTCCTTTCGATTCCATTCCATTCCATTCCATTCCATTCCATTCCATTCCATTCCATTCCATTCCATTCCGTCCTACTCGGGTTGATTCCACTCCATTCCATTCGATTCCATTCCATTCCATTCCATTCCAATCCATTCCATTCTACTAGGGTTGATTCCATTCCATTCCATTCCATTCCATTCCATTCCATTCCATTCCATTCCATTCCATTCCATTCCATTCCATTCTATTCCTTTCGATTCCATTCCATTCCATTAAATTCCATTCCATTCCATTCCATTACATTCCATTCCATTCCATTCCATTCCATTCCATTCCATTCCGTTCTACTCGGGTTGATTCCACTCCATTCCATTCCATTCCATTCCATTATATACCATCCCATTCGATTCCATTCCATTCCATTCCATTCCATTCCATTCCATTCCATTCCATTCCATTCCATTCCATTCCATTCCATTCCATTCCGTTCTAGTCGGGTTGATTCCATTCTATTCCATTCCATTCCATTCCATTCCATTCCATTCCATTCGATTCCATTCCATTCCATTCCATTCTATTCCATTCCATTCTACTCCATTGAATTCCATTCCATTCCATTCAATTCCATTCCATTCCATCCCTTTCCATTCCATTTAGTTCTACTCGGGTTGATTCCATTCCATTCCATTCCATTCCATTCCATTCCATTCCATTCCATTCCATTCCATTCCATTCCATTCTATTCCTTTCGATTCCATTCCATTCCATTAAATTCCATTCCATTCCATTCCATTCCATTCCATTCCCTTCCATTCCATTCCATTCCATTCCGCTCTACTCGGGTTGATTCCACTCCATTCCATTCCATTCCATTCCATTATATACCATCCCATTCGATTCCATTCCATTCCATTCCATTCCACTCCATTCCATTCCATTCCATTCCATTCCATTCCATTCCGTTCTAGTCGGGTTGATTCCATTCTATTCCATTCCATTCCATTCCATTCCATTCCATTCCATTCGATTCCATTCCATTCCATTCCATTCTATTCCATTCCATTCTACTCCATTGAATTCCATTCCATTCCATTCAATTCCATTCCATTCCATCCCTTTCCATTCCATTTAGTTCTACTCGGGTTGATTCCATTCCATTCCATTCCATTCCATTCCATTCCATTCCATTCAATTCCATTGCATTCCGTTACTTTCCATTCCATTCCATTCCAATCCATTCCATTCTACTCGGGTTGACTCCATTCCATTCCATTCCTTTCCATTCCATTATATTCCATTCTAATCCATTCGATTCCGTTCGATTCCATTCCATTCCATTCCATTCCATTCCATTGCATTCCATTCCATTCCATTCCATTCCATTCCGTTCTACTCGGGTTGATTCCATTCCATTCCTTTCCATTCCATTCCATTCCATTCCATTCCATTCCATTCCATTCCATTCCATTCCCTTCCATTCCATTCCATTCCAATCCATTCCATTCTACTCGGGTTGATTCCATTCCATTCCATTGCATTCGACTCCATTCGATTCCATTCGATTCCATTCCATTCCATTCCGTTCCATTCCATTCCATTCCATTCCATTCTATTCCATTGAATTCCATTCCATTCCATTCCATTCCATTCCATTCCATTCCATTCCATTCCATTCCATTCCATTCCATTCCATTCCATTCCATTCCATTCCGTTCTACTCGGGTTGATTCCATTCCATTCCATTCCATTCCATTCCATTCCATTCCATTCCATTCCAATCTATTCCATTCTATTCAATTCGATTCCATTCGATTCCATTCAATTCCATTCAATTCCATTCCATTCCATTCCATTCCATTCGATTCCATTCCATTCCATTCGATTCAATTCGATTCCATTCCATTCCATTCCATTCCATTCCATTCCAATCCATGCCATTCTACTCGGGTTGATTCCATTCCATTCCATTCCATTCCATTCCATTCCATTCCATTCCATTCCATTCCATTCCTTTCGATTCCATTCCATTCCATTCCATTCCATTCCATTCCATTCCATTCCATTCCATTCCATTCCATTCCGTTCTACTCGGGTTGATTCCATTCCATTCCATTCCATTCCATTCCATTCCATTCGATTCCATTCGATTCCATTCCATTCCATTCCATTCCATTCCATTCCATTCCATTCCAATCTATTCCATTCGATTCCATTCCATTCCATTCCATTCCATTCCATTCCATTCCAATCCATTCCATTCTACTCGTGTTGATTCCCTTCCATTCCATTCCACTCCATTCCAATCCATTCCATTCCATTCCATTCCATTCCATTCCATTCCATTCCATTCCATTCCATTCCATTCCATTCCATTCCATTCCATTCCATTCCATTCCATTCCGTTCTACTCGGGTTGATTCCATTCTATTCCATTACATTCCATTCGATTCCATTCGATTCCATTCGATTCCTTTCCATTCCATTCCATTCCATTCCATTCCATTCCATTCTATTCCATTCCATTCCATTCCATTCCATTCCATTCCATTCCAATCCATTCCCTTCCGTTCTATTCGGGTTGATTCTATTCCATTCCATTCCATTCCATTCCATTCCATTCCATTCCATTCCATTCCATTCTATTGCATTCCATTCGATTCCATTCGATTCCATTCCATTCCATTCCATTCCATTCCATTCCATTCCATTCCATTCCATTCCATTCCATTCTATTCCATTCCATTCCATTCTGTTCCATTCTATTCCATTCCATTCCATTCCGTTCCACTCGGGTTGATTCCATTCTATTCCATTCCATTCCATTCGATTCCATTCGATATCATTCGATTCCATTCCATTCCATTCCATTCCATTCCATTCCATTCCATTCCATTCTATTCCATTCCATTCCATTCCATTCCATTCCATTCTATTCCATTCCATTCCATTCCGTTCTACTCGGGTTGATTCCATTCCATTCCATTTCATTCCATTCCATTCCATTCCATTCGATTCCATTCGATTCCATTCCATTCCATTCCATTCCAATCCATTCCATTCTACTCGGGTTGATTCCATTCCATTCCATTCCATTCCATTCCATTCCATTCCATTCCATTCCATTCCACTCGATTCCATTCCATTCCATTCCATTCCATTCCAATCCATTCCATTCTACTCGGGTGGATTCCATTCCATTCCATTCTTTTCCATTCCATTCCATTCCATTCCATTACATTACATTCCATTCGGTTCCATTCCATTCCATTCCATTCCATTCCATTCCATTCCATTCCATTCCATTCCATTCCGTTCTAATCGGGTTGATTCCATTCTATTCCATTCCATTCCATTCCATTCCATTCAATTCCATTCCATTCCATTCCATTCCATTCCATTCTATTCCATTCCATTCTACTCCATTGAATTCCATTCCATTCCATTCTATTCCATTCCATTCCATTCCTTTCCATTCCATTTAGTTCTACTCGGGTTGATTCCATTCCATTCCATTCCATTCCTTTCCATTCCATTCCAATCCATTCCATTCCATTACTTTCCATTCCATTCCATTCCAATCCATTCCATTCTACTCGGGTTGACTCCATTCCATTCCATTCCATTACATTACATTCCATTATATTCCATTCCATTCCATTCGATTCCGTTCGATTCCATTCCATTCCATTCCATTCCATTCCATTCCATTCCATTCGATTCCATTCCATTCCATTGATTCCATTCCATTCCATTCCATTCCATTCCATTCCATTCCAATCCATTCCATTCTACTCGGGTTGATTCAATTCCATTCCATTCCATTCCATTCCATTCCATTCCATTCCATTCCATTCCTTTCGATTCCATTCCTTTCCATTCCATTCCATTCCATTCCATTCCATTCCATTCCATTCCATTCCATTCCATTCCGTTCTACTCGGGATGATTCCACTCCATTCCATTCCATTCCATTCCATTCCATTCCATTCCATTCCATTCCATTCCATTCCATTCCTTTCCATTCCAACCAATTCCGTTCTACTCGGGTTGATTCCATTCCATTCTATTGAATTCCATTCCATTCCATGCCATTCCATTCCATTCCATTCCATTCCATTCCATTCGATTCCATTCCATTCCATTCCATTCCAAACCATTCCATTCTACTCGGGTTCATCATTCCATTCCATTCCATTCCATTCCATTCCACTCGGGTTCATTCCATTCCATTCCATTCCATTCCATTCCATTCCATTCCATTCCACTCGGGTGCATTCCATTCCATTCCATTCCATTCCATTCCATTCCATTCCATTCCATTCCATTCCATTCCATTCCGTTCTGCTCAGGTTGATTTCCATTCCATTCCATTCCATTCCATTCCATTCCATTCCATTCCATTCCATTCCATTCCATCAGATTCCATTCCATTCCATTCCATTCCATTCCATTCCGTTCTACTCGGCTTGAATCCATTGAGTTCCGTTCCGTCCCGACACGTCCCGTCCCGTCCCGTCCCGTCCCGTCCCGTCCCGTGCCGTTTTACTCGGGTTGATTCCTTTCCATTCCGTTCCGCTCGTTTCCGTTACGTTCCATTCCGTTCCACGCGGGTTGGTTCAATTCCATTCTATTCTATTCTATTCCTTTCCCTTCCATTCCATTCCATTCCATTCCATTCTACTCGGGTTGATTCTATGCCATTCCGTTCCGCTCCATTCCGTTCCACGCTGGTTGGTTCAATTCCATTCTATTCTATTCTATTCCTTTCCCTTCCATTCCATTCCATTCCATTCCATTCTACTCGGGTTGATTCCATGCCATTCCGTTCCGTTCCATTCCGTCCCATCCCGACCCGTCCCATCCCGTCCCGTCCCGTCCCATCCCGTTCCGTTCCACATGGGTTGATTCAATTCCTTTCGGTTACATTGAATTCCATTCCATTCCATTCTACTCGGATTGATTCCATTCCATTCCATTCCATTCCATTCCATTCCATTCCATTCCATTCCATTCCATTCCATTGCGTTCCATTCGATTCGATTCCATTCCATTCCATTCCATTCCATTCCAATCCATTCCATTCTACTTGGGTTGATTCCATTCCATTCCATTCCATTCCATTCGATTCCATTCCATTCCATTCCATTCCATTCCATTCCATTCCATTCCATTCCATTCCATTCCATTCCATTCCATTCGATTCCATTCTGTTCTACTCGGGTTGATTCCACTCCATTCCATTCCATTCCATTCCAATCTATTCCATTCCATTCCATTCTATTCCATTCGTTTCCATTCCATTCCATTTCATTTTATTCCATTACATTCCATTCCATTCTATTCCATTGAATTCCATTCCATTCCATTCCATTCCATTCCGTTCTACTCGGGTTGATTCCACTCCATTCCATTCCATTCCATTCCATTCCACTCGGGTTGATCATTCCATTCCATTCCATTCCATTGCATTCCATTCCATTCCATTCCATTCCTTTCCATTTACTCCATTCCGTTCTACTCGGGTTGATTCCATTGAGTTTGGTTCCGTTCCGTTCCATCCCGTCCCGTCCCGTCCCGTCCCGTCCCGTGCCGTTTTACTCAGGTTGATTCCTTTCCATTCCGTTCCGCTCGTTTTCGTTGCGTTCCATTCCGTTCCACGCGGGTTGGTTCAATTCCATTCTATTCTATTCTATTCCTTTCCATTCCATTCCATTCCATTCCATTCCATTCGACTCGGGTTGATTCCATGCCATTCCGTTCCGTTCCATTCCGTCCCATCCCGAACCGTCCCATCACGTCCCGTCCCGTCCCATCCCGTTCCGTTCCACATGGGTTGATTCAATTCCTTTCGGTTACATTGAATTCCATTCCATTCCATTCTACTCGGATTGATTCCATTCCATTCCATTCCACTCCATTCCATTCCATTCCATTCCATTCCATTCCTTTCCATTCCAATCCATTCCATGCTACTCGGGTTGATTCCATTCCATTCCATTCCATTCCATTCCATTCCATTCCATTCCATTCCATTCCATTCCATTCCATTCCATTCCATTTCATTCCATTCCATTCCATTTCATTCCATTCCATTCCATTCCATTCCATTCCATTCCATTCCATTCCATTCCATTAGATTCCATTCCATTCCATTCCATTCCATTCCATTCCGTTCTACTCGGGTTGATTCCATTCCATTCCATTCCATTCCGTTCTACTCGGATTGATTCCATTCCATTCCATTCCATTCCATTCCATTCCATTCCATTCCATTCCATTGCGTTCCATTCGATTCGATTCCATTCCATTCCTTTCCATTCCATTCCAATCCATTCCATTCTACTTGGGTTGATTCCATTCCATTCCATTCCATTCCATTCGATTCCATTCAATTCCATTCCATTCCATTCCATTCCATTCCATTCCATTCCATTCCATTCCATTCCATTCCACTCGATTCCATTCCATTCCATTCCATTCCATTCCAATCCATTCCATTCTACTCGGGTGGATTCCATTCCATTCCATTCCTTTCCATTCCATTCCATTCCATTCCATTACATTCCATTCGGTTCCATTCCATTCCATTCCATTCCATTCCATTCCATTCCATTCCATTCCATTCCATTCCATTCCATTCCGTTCTAATCGGGTTGATTCCATTCTATTCCATTCCATTCCATTCCATTCCATTCAATTCCATTCCATTCCATTCCATTCCATTCCATTCTATTCCATTCCATTCTACTCCATTGAATTCCATTCCATTCCATTCTATTCCATTCCATTCCATTCCGTTCCATTCCATTTAGTTCTACTCGGGTTGATTCCATTCCATTCCATTCCATTCCTTTCCATTCCATTCCAATCCATTCCATTCCATTACTTTCCATTCCATTCCATTCCAATCCATTCCATTCTACTCGGGTTGATTCAATTCCATTCCATTCCATTCCATTCCATTCCATTCCATTCCATTCCATTCCATTCCTTTCGATTCCATTCCATTCCATTCCATTCCATTCCATTCCATTCCATTCCATTCCATTCCATTCCATTCCATTCCGTTCTACTCGGGTTGATTCCATTCCATTCCATTCCATTCGATTCCATTCCATTCCATTCCATTCCATTCCTTTCCATTCCAACCCATTCCGTTCTACTCGGGTTGATTCCATTCCATTCCATGGAATTCCATTCCATTCCATTCCATTCCATTCCATTCCATTCGATTCCATTCCATTCCATTCCATTCCAAACCATTCCATTCTACTCGGGTTCATCATTCCATTCCATTCCATTCCATTCCATTCCACTCGGGTTCATTCCATTCCATTCCATTCCATTCCATTCCATTCCACTCGGGTGCATTCCATTCCATTCCATTCCATTCCATTCCATTCCATTCCATTCCATTCCATTCCGTTCTGCTCAGGTTGATTTCCATTCCATTCCATTCCATTCCATTCCATTCCATTCCATTCCATTCCATTCCATTCCATTCCATTCCATTCCTTTCCATTCCATTCCATTCCGTTCTACTCGGCTTGAATCCATTGAGTTCCGTTCCGTTCCGTTCCGTCCCGACACGTCCCGTCCCGTCCCGTCCCGTCCCGTCCCGTCCCGTGCCGTTTTACTCGGGTTGATTCCTTTCCATTCCGTTCCGCTCGTTTCCGTTACGTTCCATTCCGTTCCACGCGGGTTGGTTCAATTCCATTCTATTCTATTCTATTCCTTTCCCTTCCATTCCATTCCATTCCATTCCATTCTACTCGGGTTGATTCTATGCCATTCCGTTCCGCTCCATTCCGTTCCACGCTGGTTGGTTCAATTCCATTCTATTCTATTCTATTCCTTTCCCTTCCATTCCATTCCATTCCATTCCATTCTACTCGGGTTGATTCCATGCCATTCCGTTCCGTTCCATTCCGTCCCATCCCGACCCGTCCCATCCCGTCCCGTCCCGTCCCATCCCGTTCCGTTCCACATGGGTTGATTCAATTCCTTTCGGTTACATTGAATTCCATTCCATTCCATTCTACTCGGATTGATTCCATTCCATTCCATTCCATTCCATTCCATTCCATTCCATTCCATTCCATTCCATTGCGTTCCATTCGATTCGATTCCATTCCATTCCATTCCATTCCATTCCAATCCATTCCATTCTACTTGGGTTGATTCCATTCCATTCCATTCCATTCCATTCGATTCCATTCCATTCCATTCCATTCCATTCCATTCCATTCCATTCCATTCCATTCCATTCCATTCCATTCCATTCCTTTCGATTCCATTCTGTTCTACTCGGGTTGATTCCACTCCATTCCATTCCATTCCATTCCAATCTATTCCATTCCATTCCATTCTATTCCATTCGTTTCCATTCCATTCCATTTCATTTTATTCCATTACATTCCATTCCATTCTATTCCATTGAATTCCATTCCATTCCATTCCATTCCATTCCATTCCGTTCTACTCGGGTTGATTCCACTCCATTCCATTCCATTCCATTCCATTCCATTCCACTCGGGTTGATCATTCCATTCCATTCCATTCCATTGCATTCCATTCCATTCCATTCCATTCCTTTCCATTTACTCCATTCCGTTCTACTCGGGTTGATTCCATTGAGTTTGGTTCCGTTCCGTTCCATCCCGTCCCGTCCCGTCCCGTCCCGTCCCGTGCCGTTTTACTCAGGTTGATTCCTTTCCATTCCGTTCCGCTCGTTTTCGTTGCGTTCCATTCCGTTCCACGCGGGTTGGTTCAATTCCATTCTATTCTATTCTATTCCTTTCCATTCCATTCCATTCCATTCCATTCCATTCTACTCGGGTTGATTCCATGCCATTCCGTTCCGTTCCATTCCGTCCCATCCCGAACCGTCCCATCACGTCCCGTCCCGTCCCATCCCGTTCCGTTCCACATGGGTTGATTCAATTCCTTTCGGTTACATTGAATTCCATTCCATTCCATTCTACTCGGATTGATTCCATTCCATTCCATTCCATTCCATTCCATTCCATTCCATTCCATTCCATTCCATTCCTTTCCATTCCAATCCATTCCATGCTACTCGGGTTGATTCCATTCCATTCCATTCCATTCCATTCCATTCCATTCCATTCCATTCCATTCCATTCCATTTCATTCCATTCCATTCCATTCCATTCCATTCCATTCCATTCCATTCCATTCCATTCCATTCCATTCCATTCCATTCCATTCCATTAGATTCCATTCCATTCCATTCCATTCCATTCCATTCCGTTCTACTCGGGTTGATTCCATTCTATTCCATTCCATTCCGTTCGATTCCATTTGATTCCATTTGATTCCATTCCATTCCATTCCATTCCCTTCCATTCCATTCTATTCCATTGAATTCCATTCCATTCCATTCCATTCCATTCCATTCCGTTCTACTCTGATTGATTCCATTAAATTCCATTCCATTCCATTCCGTTCTACTCTGATTGATTCCATTAAATTCCATTCCATTCCATTCCATTCGATTCCATTCCATTCCATTCCATTCCATTCCATTCCATTGCATTCCATTCCATTCCAATACATTCCATTCTACTCTGGTTGATTCCATTCCATTCCATTCCATTCCATTCCATTCGTCTCCATTCGATTCCATTGGATTCCATTCCATTCCATTCCATGGAATTCCATTCCATTCCACTCCATTCCATTCCATTCCATTCCATTCCATTAAATTCCATTCCATTCCATTCCGTTCTACTCGGGTTGATTCCATTCCATTCCATTCCATTCCATTCCATTCCATTCCATTCCATTCCATTCCATTCCATTCCATTCCATTCCACTCCATTCCATTCGATTCCATTCGATTCCATTCCATTCCATTCCATTCCATTCCAATCCATTCCATTCTACTCGGGTTGATTCCATTCCATTCCATTCCATTCCATTCCATTCCATTCCATTCCATTCCATTCCATTCCATTCCATAGCATTCCATTCGATTCCATTAGATTCCATTCCATTCCATTCCATTCCATTCCATTCCATTCCATTCCGTTCCACTCGGGTTGATTCCATTCTATTCCATTCCATTCCATTCGATTCCATTCGATATCATTCGATTCCATTCCATCCCATTCCATTCCGTTCTACTCGGGTTGATTCCATTCCATTTCATTCCATTCCATTCCATTCCATTTCTTTCGATTCCATTCGTTTCCATTCCATTCCATTCCATTCCAATCCATTCCATTCTACTCGGGTTGATTCCATTCCATTCCATTCCATTCCATTCCATTCCATTCCATTCCATTCCATTCCATTCCACTCGATTCCATTCCATTCCACTCGATTCCATTCCATTCCTTTCCATTCCATTCCAATCCATTCCATTCTACTCGGGTGGATTCCATTCCATTCCATTCCATTCCATTCCATTCCATTCCATTCCATTCCATTCCGTTCTAGTCGGGTTGATTCCATTCTATTCCATTCCATTCCATTCCATTCCATTCCATTCCATTCCATTCCATTCCATTCCATTCCATTCTATTCCATTCCATTCTACTCCATTGAATTCCATTCCATTCCATTCAATTCCATTCCATTCCATTCCTTTCCATTCCATTTAGTTCTACTCGGGTTGATTCCATTCCATTCCATTCCATTCCATTCCATTCCATTCCATTCCATTCCATTCCATTACTTTCCATTCCATTCCATTCCAATCCATTCCATTCTACTCGGGTTGACTCCATTCCATTCCATTCCATTCCATTCCATTCCATTCCATTCCATTCCATTCCATTCCATTCCATTCCATTCCATTCCATTCCATTCCATTCCATTCCATTCCATTCCATTCCATTTACTCCATTCCGTTCTACTCGGGTTGATTCCATTGAGTTTGGTTCCGTCCCGTCCCGTCCCGTCCCGTCCCGTCCCGTGCCGTTTTACTCAGGTTGATTCCTTTCCATTCCGTTCCGCTCGTTTCCTTTAGTTTCCATTCCGTTCCACGCGGGTTGGTTCAATTCCATTCTATTCTATTCTATTCCTTTCCCTTCCATTCCATTCCATTCCATTCCATTCTACTCGGGTTGATTCCATGCCATTCCGTTCCTTTCCATTCCGTCCCATCCCGATCCGTCCCATCCCGTCCTGTCCCGTCCCATCCCGTTCCATTCCACATGGGTTGATTCAATTCCTTTCGGTTAGATTGAACTCCATTCCATTCCATTCTACTCGGATTGACTCCATTCCATTCCATTCCATTCCATTCCATTCCATTCCATTCCATTCCATTCCATTCCATTCCAATCCATTCCATTCTACTCGGGTTGATTCCATTCTATTCCATTCCATTCCATTCCATTCCATTCCATTCCATTCCATTTCATTCCATTCCATTCCATTCCATTCCATTCCATTCCATTCCATTCCATTCCATTCCATTCGATTCCATTCCATTCCATTCCATTCCATTCCATTCCATTCCATTCCATTCCATTCCGTTCTACTCGGGTTGATTCCATTCTATTCCTTTCC
Source organism: Gorilla gorilla gorilla (assembly GCF_029281585.2). NCBI lineage: Eukaryota > Metazoa > Chordata > Mammalia > Primates > Hominidae > Gorilla > Gorilla gorilla. The sequence continues at coordinate 4,337,635 of NC_073241.2, forward strand.
ATTCCGTTCGATTCCATTTGATTCCATTCGATTCCATTCCATTCCATTCCATTCCATTCCATTCCATTCCATTCCATTCTATTCCATTGAATTCCATTCCATTCCATTCCATTCCATTCCATTCCATTCCATTCCATTCCATTCCGTTCTACTCTGATTGATTCCATTCCATTCCATTCCATTCCATTCCATTCCATTCCATTCCATTCCATTCCATTCCAATACATTCCATTCTACTCTGGTTGATTCCATTCCATTCCATTCCATTCCATTCCATTCGTCTGCATTCGATTCCATTCCATTCCATTCCATTCTATTCCATTGAATTCCATTGAATTCCATTCCATTCCATTCCATTCCATTCCATTCGATTCCATTCCATTCCATTCCATTCCATTCCATTCGATTCCATTCCATTCCATTCCATTCCATTCCATTCCATTCCATTCCATTCCATTCCATTCCAATCTATTCCATTCCATTCAATTCTATTCCATTCGTTTCCATTCCATTCCATTTCATTTTATTCCATTACATTCCATTCCATTCTATTCCATTGAATTCCATTCCATTCCATTCCATTCCATTCAATTCCATTCCATTCCATTCCATTCCGTTCTACTCGGGTTGATTCCACTCCATTCCATTCCATTCCATTCCATTCCATTCCACTCGGGTTGATCATTCCATTCCATTCCATTCCATTCCATTCCATTCCATTCCATTCCATTCCATTCCGTTCCATTCCGTTCCATTCCACTCGGGCTCATTCCATTCCATTCCATTCAATTCCATTCCATTCCATTCCATTGCATTCCATTCCATTCCATTCCATTCCGTTCTACTCGGTTTGATTTCCATTCCATTCCATTCCATTCCATTCCATTCCATTCCATTCCATTCCATTCCATTCCATTCCATTCCATTCCTTTCCATTTACTCCATTCCGTTCTACTCGGGTTGATTCCATTGAGTTTGGTTCCGTTCCGTTCCGTCCCGTCCCGTTCCGTCCCGTCCCGTCCCGTGCCGTTTTACTCAGGTTGATTCCTTTCCATTCCGTTCCGCTCGTTTTCGTTGCGTTCCATTCCGTTCCACGCGGGTTGGTTCAATTCCATTCTATTGTATTCTATTCCTTTCCATTCCATTCCATTCCATTCCATTCCATTCTACTCGGGTTGATTCCATGCCATTCCGTTCCGTTCCATTCCGTCCCATCCCGAACCGTCCCATCACGTCCCGTCCCGTCCCATCCCGTTCCGTTCCACATGGGTTGATTCAATTCCTTTCGGTTACATTGAATTCCATTCCATTCCATTCTACTCGGATTGATTCCATTCCATTCCATTCCATTCCATTCCATTCCATTCCATTCCATTCCATTCCATTCCATTCCTTTCCATTCCAATCCATTCCATGCTACTCGGGTTGATTCCATTCCATTCCATTCCATTCCATTCCATTCCATTCCATTCCATTCCATTCCATTTCATTCCATTCCATTCCATTCCATTCCATTCCATTCCATTCCATTCCATTCCATTCCATTCCGTTCCATTCGATTCCATTCCATTCCATTCCATTCCATTCCATTCCATTCCGTTCTACTCGGGTTGATTCCATTCTATTCCATTCCATTCCGTTCGATTCCATTTGATTCCATTCGATTCCATTCCATTCCATTCCATTCCCTTCCATTCCATTCTATTCCATTGAATTCCATTCCATTCCATTCCATTCCATTCCATTCCGTTCTACTCTGATTGATTCCATTAAATTCCATTCCATTCCATTCCGTTCTACTCTGATTGATTCCATTAAATTCCATTCCATTCCATTCCATTCGATTCCATTCCATTCCATTCCATTCCATTCCATTCCATTGCATTCCATTCCATTCCAATACATTCCATTCTACTCTGGTTGATTCCATTCCATTCCATTCCATTCCATTCCATTCGTCTCCATTCGATTCCATTCGATTCCATTCCATTCCATTCCATGGAATTCCATTCCATTCCACTCCATTCCATTCCATTCCATTCCATTCCATTCCATTCCGTTCTACTCGGGTTGATTCCATTCCATTCCATTCCATTCCATTCCATTCCATTCCATTCCATTCCATTCCACTCCATTCCATTCGATTCCATTCGATTCCATTCCATTCCATTCCATTCCATTCCAATCCATTCCATTCTACTCGGGTTGATTCCATTCCATTCCATTCCATTCCATTCCATTCCATTCCATTCCATTCCATTCCATTCCATAGCATTCCATTCGATTCCATTAGATTCCATTCCATTCCATTCCATTCCATTCCATTCCATTCCATTCCATTCCATTCCGTTCCACTCGGGTTGATTCCATTCTATTCCATTCCATTCCATTCGATTCCATTCGATATCATTCGATTCCATTCCATCCCATTCCATTCCATTCCATTCCGTTCTACTCGGGTTGATTCCATTCCATTTCATTCCATTCCATTCCATTCCATTTCTTTCGATTCCATTCGTTTCCATTCCATTCCATTCCATTCCAATCCATTCCATTCTACTCGGGTTGATTCCATTCCATTCCATTCCATTCCATTCCATTCCATTCCATTCCATTCCACTCGATTCCATTCCATTCCACTCGATTCCATTCCATTCCTTTCCATTCCATTCCAATCCATTCCATTCTACTCGGGTGGATTCCACTCCATTCCATTCCATTCCATTCCATTCCATTCCATTCCATTCCATTCCATTCGATTCCATTCCATTCCATTCCATTCCATTCCATTCCATTCCATTCCATTCCATTCCGTTCTAGTCGGGTTGATTCCATTCTATTCCATTCCATTCCATTCCATTCCATTCCATTCCATTCCATTCCATTCCATTCCATTCTATTCCATTCCATTCTACTCCATTGAATTCCATTCCATTCCATTCAATTCCATTCCATTCCATTCCTTTCCATTCCATTTAGTTCTACTCGGGTTGATTCCATTCCATTCCATTCCATTCCATTCCATTCCATTCCATTCCATTCCATTCCATTCCATTACTTTCCATTCCATTCCATTCCAATCCATTCCATTCTACTCGGGTTGACTCCATTCCATTCCATTCCATTCCATTCCATTCCATTCCATTATATTCCATTCTATTCCATTCGATTCCGTTCGATTCCATTCCATTCCATTCCATTCCATTCCATTCCATTCCATTCCATTCCATTCCATTCCATTCCATTCCATTCGATTCCATTCCATTCCATTCGATTCCATTCCATTCCATTCCATTCCATTCCATTCCATTCCATTCCATTCCATTCCATTTACTCCATTCCGTTCTACTCGGGTTGATTCCATTGAGTTTGGTTCCGTCCCGTCCCGTCCCGTCCCGTCCCGTCCCGTGCCGTTTTACTCAGGTTGATTCCTTTCCATTCCGTTCCGCTCGTTTCCTTTAGTTTCCATTCCGTTCCACGCGGGTTGGTTCAATTCCATTCTATTCTATTCTATTCCTTTCCCTTCCATTCCATTCCATTCCATTCCATTCTACTCGGGTTGATTCCATGCCATTCCGTTCCGTTCCATTCCGTCCCATCCCGATCCGTCCCATCCCGTCCTGTCCCGTCCCATCCCGTTCCATTCCACATGGGTTGATTCAATTCCTTTCGGTTAGATTGAACTCCATTCCATTCCATTCTACTCGGATTGACTCCATTCCATTCCATTCCATTCCATTCCATTCCATTCCATTCCATTCCATTCCATTCCAATCCATTCCATTCTACTCGGGTTGATTCCATTCTATTCCATTCCATTCCATTCCATTCCATTCCATTCCATTCCATTCCATTTCATTCCATTCCATTCCATTCCATTCCATTCCATTTCATTCCATTCCATTCCATTCCATTCCATTCCATTCCATTCCATTCCATTCCATTCGATTCCATTCCATTCCATTCCATTCCATTCCATTCCATTCCATTCCATTCCGTTCTACTCGGGTTGATTCCATTCTATTCCTTTCCATTCCGTTCGATTCCATTTGATTCCATTCGATTCCATTCCATTCCATTCCATTCCCTTCCATTCCATTCTATTCCATTGAATTCCATTCAATTCCATTCCATTCCATTCCATTCCATTCCATTCCATTCCATTCCGTTCTACTCTGATTGATTCCATTCCATTCCATTCCATTCCATTCCATTCCATTCCATTCCATTCCATTCCATTCCATTCCATTCCAATACATTCCATTCTACTCTGGTTGATTCCATTCCATTCCATTCCATTCCATTCCATTCGTCTGCATTCGATTCCATTCCATTCCATTCCATTCTATTCCATTGAATTCCATTGAATTCCATTCCATTCCATTCCATTCCATTCCATTCCATTTGATTCCATTCCATTCCATTCCATTCCATTCGATTCCATTCCATTCCATTCCATTCCATTCCATTCCATTCCATTCCATTCCATTCCATTCCATTCCATTCCATTCCATTCCATTCCGTTCTACTCGGGTTGATTCCATTCTATTCCACTCCATTCCGTTCGATTCCATTTGATTCCATTCGATTCCATTCCATTCCATTCCATTCCCTTCCATTCCATTCTATTCCATTGAATTCCATTCCATTCCATTCCATTCCATTCCATTCCATTCCATTCCATTCCGTTCTACTCTGATTGATTCCATTCCATTCCATTCCATTCCATTCCATTCCATTCCATTACATTCCATTCCATTCCATTCCAATACATTCCATTCTACTCTGGTTGATTCCATTCCATTCCATTCCATTCCATTCCATTCGTCTCCATTCGATTCCATTCCATTCCATTCCATTCTATTCCATTGAATTCCATTGAATTCCATTCCATTCCATTCCATTCCATTCCATTCCATTCCATTCCATTCCATTCCATTCCATTCCGTTCTACTCGGGTTGATTCCACTCCATTCCATTCCATTCCATTCCATTCCATTCCATTCCATTCCATTCCATTCCATTCGTCTCCATTCGATTCCATTCGATTCCATTCCATTCTATTCCATTGAATTCCATTCCATTCCATTCCATTCCGTTCCATTCCATTCCATTCCATTCCATTCCATTCCATTCCATTCCATTCCGTTCTACTCGGGTTGATTCCATTCCATTCCATTCCATTCCATTCCATTCCATTCCATTCCATTCCATTCCACTCCATTCCATTCGATTCCATTCGATTCCATTCCATTCCATTCCATTCCATTCCAATCCATTCCATTCTACTCGGGTTGATTCCATTCCATTCCATTCCATTCCATCCCATTCCAATCCATTCCATTCCATTCCGTTCTACTCGGGTTGATTCCATTCCATTCCATTTCATTCCATTCCATTCCATTCCATTCCATTCGATTCCATTCGATTCCATTCCATTCCATTCCATTCCAATCCATTCCATTCTACTCGGGTTGATTCCATTCCATTCCATTCCATTCCATTCCATTCCATTCCATTCGATTCCACTCGATTCCACTCCATTCTTTCCATTCCATTCCAATCCATTCCATTCTACTCGGGTGGATTCCATTCCGTTCCATTCCATTCCATTCCATTCCATTCCATTCCATTCCACTCCATTCGATTCCATTCCATTCCATTCCATTCCATTCCATTCCATTCCATTCCATTCGATTCCATTCCATTCCATTCCATTCCGTTCTAGTCGGGTTGATTCCATTCTATTCCATTCCATTCCATTCCATTCCATTCCATTCCATTCCATTCCATTCCATTCCATTCCATTCCATTCTATTCCATTCCATTCTACTCCATTGAATTCCATTCCATTCCATTCTATTCCATTCCATTCCATTCCTATCCATTCCATTTAATTCTACTCGGGTTGATTCCATTCCATTCCATTCCATTCCATTCCATTCCATTCCATTCCATTCCATTACTTTCCATTCCATTCCATTCCAATCCATTCCATTCTACTCGGGTTGACTCCATTCCATTCCATTCCATTCCATTCCATTCCATTCCATTCCATTCCATTATAATCCATTCCATTCCATTCGATTCCGTTCGATTCCATTCCATTCCATTCCATTCCATTCCATTCCATTCCATTCAATTCCATTCGATTCCATTCGATTCGATTCCATTCCATTCCATTCCAATCCATTTCATTCTACTCGGGTTGATTCCATTCCATTCCATTCCATTCCATTCCATTCCATTCCATTCCATTCCATTCCATTCCATTCTATTCCTTTCGATTCCATTCCATTCCATTAAATTCCATTCCATTCCATTCCATTCCATTCCATTCCATTCCGTTCTACTCGGGTTGATTCCACTCCATTCCATTCCATTCCATTCCATACCATTCCATTCGATTCCATTCCATTCCATTCCATTCCATTCCATTCCATTCCATTCCATTCCATTCCATTCCATTCCGTTCTAGTCGGGTTGATTCCATTCTATTCCATTCCATTCCATTCCATTGCATTCCATTCGATTCCATTCCATTCCATTCCATTCAATTCCATTCCATTCTACTCCATTGAATTCCATTCCATTCCATTCAATTCCATTCCTTTCCATCCCTTTCCATTCCATTTAGTTCTACTCGGGTTCATTCCATTCCATTCCATTCCATTCCATTCCATTCCATTCCATTCAATTCCATTCCATTCCGTTACTTTCCATTCCATTCCATTCCAATCCATTCCATTCTACTCGGGTTGACTCCATTCCATTCCATTCCTTTCCATTCCATTATATTCCATTCTATTCCATTCGATTCCGTTCGATTCGATTCCATTCCATTCCATTGCATTCCATTCCATTCCATTCCATTCCATTCCGTTCTACTCGGGTTGATTCCATTCCATTCCTTTCCATTCCATTCCATTCCATTCCATTCCATTCCATTCCATTCCATTCCATTCCCTTCCATTCCATTCCATTCCAATCCATTCCATTCTACTCGGGTTGATTCCATTCCATTCCATTGCACTCGACTCCATTCGATTCCATTCGATTCCACTCCATTCCATTCCGTTCCATTCCATTCCATTCCATTCCATTCTATTCCATTGAATTCCATTCCATTCCATTCCATTCCAATCCATTCCATTCCATTCCATTCCATTCCATTCCATTCCGTTCTACTCGGGTTGATACCATTCCATTACATTCCATTACATTCCATTCCATTCCATTCCATTCCATTCCAATCTATTCCATTCTATTCAATTCGATTCCATTCGATTCCATTCAATTCCATTCAATTCCATTCCATTCCATTCCAATCCATTCCATTCTACTCGGGTTGATTCCACTCCATTCCATTCCATTCCATTCCATTCCATTCCATTCCATTCCATTCCATTCCATTCCATTCCATTCCATTCGATTCCATTCCATTCCATTCCATTCCATTCCATTTCTTTCCATTCCAATCTATTCCATTCGATTCCATTCCATTCCATTCCATTCCATTCCATTCCATTCCATTCCATTCCATTCCATTCCAATCCATTCCATTCTACTCGTATTGATTCCATTCCATTCCATTCCATTCCATTCCATTCCATTCCATTCCATTCCATTCCATTCCATTCCATTCCATTCCGTTCTACTCGGGTTGATTCCATTCTATTCCATTCCATTCCATTCGATTCCATTCGATTCCATTCGATTCCATTCGATTCCATTCCATTCCATTCCATTCCATTCCACTCCATTGAATTCCATTCCATTCCATTCTATTCCATTCCATTCCATTCCTTTCCATTCCATTTAATTCTACTCGGGTTGATTCCATTCCATTCCATTCCATTCCATTCCATTCCATTCCATTCCATTCCATTCGATTCCATTCAATTCCATTGCATTCCATTCGATTCCATTCGATTGCATTCCATTCCATTCCATTCCATTCCATTCCATTCCATTCCATTCCATTCCGTTCCACTCGGGTTGTTTCCATTCTATTCCATTCCATTCCCTTCTATTCCATTCGATATCATTCGATTCCATTCCATCCCATTCCATTCCATTCCATTCCATTCCGTTCTTCTTGGGTTGATTCCATTCCATTCCATTTCATTCCATTCCATTCCATTCCATTTCTTTCGATTCCATTCGATTCCATTCCATTCCATTCCATTCCAATCCATTGCATTCTACTCAGTTTGATTCCATTCCATTCCATTCCATTCCATTCATATCCATTCCATTCCATTCCATTCAATTCCACTCGATTCCATTCCATTCCTTTCCATTCCATTCCAATCCATTCCATTCTACTCGGGTGGATTCCATTCCATTCCATTCCATTCGATTCCATTCCATTCCATTCCATTCCATTCCATTCCATTCCATTCCATTCCATTCGATTCCATTCCATTCCATTCCATGGCATTCCATTCCATTCCATTCCATTCCATTCCATTCCGTTCTAGTCGGGTTGATTCCATTCCATTCCATTGCATTCCATTCCATTCCATTGCATTCCATTCCATTCCATTCCATTCCATTCCATTCCATTCCATTCCATTCCATTCCATTCCATTCGTCTCCATTCGATTCCATTCGATTCCATTCCATTCTATTCCATTGAATTCCATTCCATTCCATTCCATTCCATTCCATTCTATTACATTCCATTCCATTCCATTCCGTTCTACTCGGGTTGATTCCATTCCATTCCATTCCATTCCATTCCATTCCACTCCATTCCATTCGATTCCATTCGATTCCATTCCATTCCATTCCATTCCATTCCAATCCATTCCATTCTACTCGGGTTGATTCCATTCCATTCCATTCCATTCCATTCCATTCCATTCCATTCCATTGAATTCCATTCGATTCCATTCGATTCCATTCCATTCGATTCCATTCGATATCATTCGATTCCATTCCTTCCCATTCCATTCCATTCCATTCCATTCCGTTCTACTCGGGTTGATTCCATTCCATTCCATTTCATTCCATTCCATTCCATTCCATTCCATTCCATTCCATTCGATTCCATTCCATTCCATTCCATTCCAATCCATTCCATTCTACTCGGGTTGATTCCATTCCATTCCATTCCATTCCATTCCATTCCATTCCATTCGATTCCACTCGATTCCATTCCATTCTTTCCATTGCATTCCAATTCATTCCATTCTACTTGGGAGGATTCCATTCCATTCCATTCCATTCCATTCCATTCCATTCCATTCCATTCCATTCCATTCCATTCCATTTGATTCCATTCCATTCCATTCAATTCCATTCCATTTCATTCCATTCCTTTCCATTCCATTCCGTTCTAGTCGGGTTGATTCCATTCTATTCCATTCCATTCCATTCCATTCCATTCCATTCCATTCCATTCTATTCCATTCCATTCTACTCCATTGAATTCCATTCCATTCCATTCTATTCCATTCCATTCCATTCCTTTCCATTCCATTTAGTTCTACTCTGGTTGATTCCATTCCATTCCATTCAATTCCATTCCATTCCATTCCATTCCATTCCATTCCATTCTATTCCTTTCGATTCCATTCCATTCCATTAAATTCCATTCCATTCCATTCCATTCCATTCCATTCCATTCCATTCCATTCCTTTCCATTCCATTCCATTCCGTTCTACTCGGGTTGATTCCACTCCATTCCATTCCATTCCATTCCATACCATTCCATTCGATTCCATTCCATTCCATTCCATTCCATTCCATTCCATTCCATTCCATTCCATTCTGTTCTACTCGGGTTGATTACACTCCATTCCATTCCATTCCATTCCATTCTATTCCATTTCATTCCATTCGATTCCATTCTATTCCATTCGATTCCATTCCATTCCATTTCATTTTATTCCATTCCATTCCATTCCATTCTATTCCATTGAATTCCATTCCATTCAATTCCATTCCATTTCATTTTATTGCATTCCATTCCATACCATTCTATTCCATTGAATTTCATTGCATTCCTTTCCATTCCAATCCATTCCATTCTACTCGGGTTGATTCCATTCCATTCCATTCCATTCCATTCCATTCGATTCCATTCCATTCCATTGCATTCCATTCCATTCCGTTCTACTCGGGTTGATTCCACTCCATTCCATTCCATTCCATTCCATTCCATTCCATTCCATTCCAATTCTTTCGTTTCCATTCCAACCAATTCCGTTCTACTCGGATTGATTCCATTCCATTCCATTCCATTCCATTCAATTCCATTCCATTCCATTCGATTCCATTCGATTCCATTCCATTCCATTCCATTCCATCCCATTTCATTCCAAACCATTCCATTCTACTCGGGTTCATCATTCCATTCCATTCCATTCCATTCCATTCCACTCGGGTTCTTTCCATTCCATTCCATTCCATTCCATTCCATTCCATTCCATTCCATTCCATTCCGTTCTACTCAGGTTGATTTCCATTCCATTCCATTCCATTCCATTCCATTCCATTCCATTCCATTCCATTCCGTTCCATTCCACTCCATTCCATTCTACTCGTGTTGATTCCATGCCGTTCCGTTCCGTTCCATTCCGTCCCATCCCGACGCGTCCCGTCCCGTTCCGTCCCGCCAAATTCCGTTCCTTTCTGATCGGGTTGATTCCGTTCCATTCCGTTCCGTTCCTTTCCGTTCCATTCCATTCCGTTACACGCGGGTTGATTCAATTCCATTCTATTACATTGAATTCCATTCCATACCATTCCATTCCATTCTACTCGGATTGATTGAATTCCATTCCATTCCATTCCAGTCCATTCCAATCCATTCCATTCTACTCGGGTTGATTCCATTCCATTCCATTCCATTCCATTCCATTCCATTCCATTCCATTCAATTGCGTTCCATTCGATTCGATTCCATTCCATTCCATTCCATTCCATTCCAATCCATTCCATTCTACTTGGGTTGATTCCATTCCATTCCATTCCATTCCATTCCATTCCATTCCATTCCATTCGATTCCATTCCATTCCATTCCATTCCATTCCATTCCATTCCATTCCATTCCATTCTGTTCTACTCGGGTTGATTCCACTCCATTCCATTCCATTCCATTCCATTCTATTCCATTCCATTCCATTCCATTCCATTCCATTCCATTTCATTTTATTCCATTCCATTCCATTCCATTCTATTCCATTGAATTCCATTCCATTCTATTCCATTCCATTCCATTCAGTTTCATTCCATTGCATTCCATTCCATTCCATTCCATTCCATTCCATTCGATTCCATTCCATTCCATTCCATTCCATTCCATTCCATTCCATTCCATTCCGTTCTACTCGGGTTAATTCCATTCTATTCCATTCCATTCCATTCCATTCCATTCCATTCCATTCCATTCCATTCCATTCCATTCCCTTCCATTCCATTCTATTCCATTGAATTCCATTCCATTCCATTCCATTCCATTCCATTCCATTCCATTCCATTCCATTCCATTCCGTTCTACTCTGATTGACTCCATTCCATTCCATTCCATTCCATTCCATTCCATTCCATTCCATTCCATTCCATTTCATTCCATTCCATTCCATTCCAATACATTCCATTCTACTCTGGTTGATTCCATTCCATTCCATTCCATTCCATTCCATTCCATTCCATTCCATTCGTCTCCATTCGATTCCATTCGATTCCATTCCATTCTATTCCATTGAATTCCATTCCATTCCATTCCATTCCATTCCATTCCATTCCATTCCATTCCATTCCTTTCCATTCCATTCCATTCCATTCCATTCCGTTCTACTCGGGTTGATTCCATTCCATTCCATTCCATTCCATTCCATTCCATTCCACTCCATTCCATTCGATTCCATTCGATTCCATTCCATTCCATTCCATTCCATTCCAATCCATTCCATTCTACTCGGGTTGATGCCATTCCATTCCATTCCATTCCATTCCATTCCATTCCATTGCATTCCATTCGATTCCATTCGATTCCATTCCATTCGATTCCATTCGAGATCATTCGATTCCATTCCATCCCATTCCAATCCATTCCATTCCATTCCGTTCTACTCGGGTTGATTCCATTCCATTCCATTTCATTCCATTCCATTCCATTCCATTCCATTCGATTCCATTCGATTCCATTCCATTCCATTCCATTCCAATCCATTCCATTCTACTCGGGTTGATTCCATTCCATTCCATTCCATTCCATTCCATTCCATTCCATTCCATTCCATTCCATTCCATTCCATTCCATTCCATTCCGTTCTAGTCGGGTTGATTCCATTCTATTCCATTCCATTCCATTCCATTCCACTCCATTCCATTCCATTCCATTCCATTCTATTCCATTCCATTCTACTCCATTGAATTCCATTCCATTCCATTCTATTCCATTCCATTCCATTCCATTCCATTCCATTCCATTCCATTCCATTCCATTCCATTACTTTCCATTCCATTCCATTCCAATCCATTCCATTCTACTCGGGTTGACTCCATTCCATTCCATTCCATTCCATTCCATTCCATTATAATCCATTCCATTCCATTCGATTCCGTTCGATTCCATTCCATTTCATTCCATTCCATTCCATTCAATTCCATTCGATTCCATTCGATTCCATTCCATTCCATTCCATTCCAATCCATTCCATTCTACTCGGGTTGATTCCATTCCATTCCATTCCATTCCATTCCATTCCATTCCATTCCATTCCATTCCATTCCATTCCATTCTATTCCTTTCGATTCCATTCCATTCCATTAAATTCCATTCCATTCCATTCCATTCCATTCCATTCCATTCCATTCCATTCCATTCCATTCCATTGTATTCCGTTCTACTCGGGTTGATTCCACTCCATTCCATTCCATTCCATTCCATTATATACCATCCCAATCGATTCCATTCCATTCCATTCCATTCCATTCCATTCCATTCCATTCCATTCCATTCCATTCCATTCCATTCCGTTCTAGTCGGGTTGATTCCATTCTATTCCATTCCATTCCATTCCATTCCATTCCATTCCATTCGATTCCATTCCATTCCATTCCATTCTACTCCATTCCATTCTACTCCATTGAATTCCATTCCATTCCATTCAATTCCATTCCATTCCATACCTTTCCATTCCATTTACTTCTACTCGGGTTGATTCCATTCCATTCCATTCCATTCCATTCCATTCCATTCCATTCAATTCCATTCCATTCCGTTACTTTCCATTCCATTCCGTTCCAATCCATTCCATTCTACTCGGGTTGACTCCATTCCATTCCATTCCTTTCCATTCCATTATATTCCATTCTAATCCATTCGATTCCGTTCGATTCCATTCCATTCCATTCCATTCCATTCCATTCCATTCCATTCCATTCGATTCCATTCCATTCCATTCCATGGCATTCCATTCCATTCCATTCCATTCCATTCCATTCCGTTCTAGTCTGGTTGATTCCATTCCATTCCATTGCATTCCATTCCATTCCATTGCATTCCATTCCATTCCATTCCATTCCATTCCATTCCATTCCATTCCATTCCATTCCATTCTATTCCATTGCATTCTACTCCATTGAATTCAATTCCATTCCATTCAATTTCATTCCATTCCATTCCTTTCCAATCCATTTAGTTCTACTCGGGTTGATTCCATTCCATTCCATTCCATTCCATTCCATTCCATTCCATTCCATTCCATTCCATTCCATTCCATTACTTTCCATTCCATTCCATTCCAATCCATTCCATTCTACTCGGGTTGACTCCATTCCATTCCATTCCACTCCATTCCATTCCGTTATATTCCATTCTATTCCATTCGATTCCGTTCGATTCCATTCCATTCCATTCCATTCTATTCCATTCCATTCGATTCCATTCCATTCCATTCCATTCCATTCCATTCCATTCCATTCCATTCCAATCCATTCCATTCTACTCGGGTTGATTCCATTCCATTCCATTCCATTCCAATCCATTCCATTCCATTCCATTCCATTCCATTCCATTCCATTCCATTCCATTCCATTCCATTCCTTTCTATTCCATTCCATTCCATTCCATTCCATTCCATTCCATTCCGTTCTACTCGGGTTGATTCCACTCCATTCTATTCCCTTCCATTCCATTCCATTCCATTCCATTCCATTCCATTGCATTCCATTCCAACCCATTCTTTTCTACTCGGGTTGATTCCATTCCATTCCATTCCATTCCATTCCATTCCATTCCATTCCATTCCATTCCATTCCATTCCATTCGATTCCATTCCATTCCATTTCATTCCAAACCCTTCCATTCTACTCGGGTTCATCATTCCATTCCATTCCATTCCATTCCATTCCACTCGGGTTCATTCCATTCCATTCCATTCCATTCCATTCCATTCCATTCCATTCCATTCCGTTCTACTCAGGTTGATTTCCATTCCATTCCATTCCATTCCATTCCATTCCATTCCATTCCATTCCATTCCACTCGGGTTGAGCATTCCATTCGATTCCATTCCATTCCATTCCATTCCATTCCATTCCATTCCATTCCATTCCATTCCATTCCATTCCATTCCATTCCATTCCGTTCTACTCGGGTTGATTCCATTCTATTCCATTCCATTCCATTCGATTCCATTCGATTCCATTCGATTCCATTCGATTCCATTCCATTCCATTCCATTCCATTCCACTCCATTGAATTCCATTCCATTCCATTCTATTCCATTCCATTCCATTCCTTTCCATTCCATTTAATTCTACTCGGGTTGATTCCATTCCATTCCATTCCATTCCATTCCATTCCATTCCATTCCATTCCATTCGATTCCATTCAATTCCATTGCATTCCATTCGATTCCATTCGATTGCATTCCATTCCATTCCATTCCATTCCATTCCATTCCATTCCATTCCATTCCGTTCCACTCGGGTTGATTCCATTCTATTCCATTCCATTCCCTTCTATTCCATTCGATATCATTCGATTCCATTCCATCCCATTCCATTCCATTCCATTCCATTCCGTTCTTCTTGGGTTGATTCCATTCCATTCCATTTCATTCCATTCCATTCCATTCCATTTCTTTCGATTCCATTCGATTCCATTCCATTCCATTCCATTCCAATCCATTGCATTCTACTCAGTTTGATTCCATTCCATTCCATTCCATTCCATTCATATCCATTCCATTCCATTCCATTCAATTCCACTCGATTCCATTCCATTCCTTTCCATTCCATTCCAATCCATTCCATTCTACTCGGGTGGATTCCATTCCATTCCATTCGATTCCATTCCATTCCATTCCATTCCATTCCATTCCATTCCATTCCATTCCATTCCATTCGATTCCATTCCATTCCATTCCATGGCATTCCATTCCATTCCATTCCATTCCATTCCATTCCGTTCTAGTCGGGTTGATTCCATTCCATTCCATTGCATTCCATTCCATTCCATTGCATTCCATTCCATTCCATTCCATTCCATTCCATTCCATTCCATTCCATTCCATTCCATTCCATTCCATTCGTCTCCATTCGATTCCATTCGATTCCATTCCATTCTATTCCATTGAATTCCATTCCATTCCATTCCATTCCATTCCATTCTATTACATTCCATTCCATTCCATTCCGTTCTACTCGGGTTGATTCCATTCCATTCCATTCCATTCCATTCCATTCCACTCCTTTCCATTCGATTCCATTCGATTCCATTCCATTCCATTCCATTCCATTCCAATCCATTCCATTCTACTCGCGTTGATTCCATTCCATTCCATTCCATTCCATTCCATTCCATTCCATTCCATTCCATTGAATTCCATTCGATTCCATTCGATTCCATTCCATTCGATTCCATTCGATATCATTCGATTCCATTCCTTCCCATTCCATTCCATTCCATTCCATTCCGTTCTACTCGGGTTGATTCCATTCCATTCCATTTCATTCCATTCCATTCCATTCCATTCCATTCCATTCCATTCGATTCCATTCCATTCCATTCCATTCCAATCCATTCCATTCTACTCGGGTTGATTCCATTCCATTCCATTCCATTCCATTCCATTCCATTCCATTCGATTCCACTCGATTCCATTCCATTCTTTCCATTGCATTCCAATTCATTCCATTCTACTTGGGAGGATTCCATTCCATTCCATTCCATTCCATTCCATTCCATTCCATTCCATTCCATTCCATTCCATTCCATTTGATTCCATTCCATTCCATTCCATTCCATTCCATTTCATTCCATTCCTTTCCATTCCATTCCGTTCTAGTCGGGTTGATTCCATTCTATTCCATTCCATTCCATTCCATTCCATTCCATTCCATTCCATTCTATTCCATTCCATTCTACTCCATTGAATTCCATTCCATTCCATTCTATTCCATTCCATTCCATTCCTTTCCATTCCATTTAGTTCTACTCTGGTTGATTCCATTCCATTCCATTCAATTCCATTCCATTCCATTCCATTCCATTCCATTCCATTCTATTCCTTTCGATTCCATTCCATTCCATTAAATTCCATTCCATTCCATTCCATTCCATTCCATTCCTTTCCATTCCATTCCATTCCGTTCTACTCGGGTTGATTCCACTCCATTCCATTCCATTCCATTCCATACCATTCCAATCGATTCCATTCCATTCCATTCCATTCCATTCCATTCCATTCCATTCCATTCCATTCTGTTCTACTCGGGTTGATTACACTCCATTCCATTCCATTCCATTCCATTCTATTCCATTTCATTCCATTCGATTCCATTCTATTCCATTCGATTCCATTCCATTCCATTTCATTTTATTCCATTCCATTCCATTCCATTCTATTCCATTGAATTCCATTCCATTCAATTCCATTCCATTTCATTTTATTGCATTCCATTCCATACCATTCTATTCCATTGAATTTCATTGCATTCCTTTCCATTCCAATCCATTCCATTCTACTCGGGTTGATTCCATTCCATTCCATTCCATTCCATTCCATTCGATTCCATTCCATTCCATTGCATTCCATTCCATTCCGTTCTACTCGGGTTGATTCCACTCCATTCCATTCCATTCCATTCCATTCCATTCCATTCCATTCCAATTCTTTCGTTTCCATTCCAACCAATTCCGTTCTACTCGGATTGATTCCATTCCATTCCATTCCATTCCATTCAATTCCATTCCATTCCATTCGATTCCATTCGATTCCATTCCATTCCATTCCATTCCATCCCATTTCATTCCAAACCATTCCATTCTACTCGGGTTCATCATTCCATTCCATTCCATTCCATTCCATTCCACTCGGGTTCTTTCCATTCCATTCCATTCCATTCCATTCCATTCCATTCCATTCCATTCCATTCCGTTCTACTCAGGTTGATTTCCATTCCATTCCATTCCATTCCATTCCATTCCATTCCATTCCATTCCATTCCGTTCCATTCCACTCCATTCCATTCTACTCGTGTTGATTCCATGCCGTTCCGTTCCGTTCCATTCCGTCCCATCCCGACGCGTCCCGTCCCGTTCCGTCCCGCCAAATTCCGTTCCTTTCAGATCGGGTTGATTCAGTTCCATTCCGTTCCGTTCCTTTCCGTTCCATTCCATTCCGTTACACGCGGGTTGATTCAATTCCATTCTATTACATTGAATTCCATTCCATACCATTCCATTCCATTCTACTCGGATTGATTGAATTCCATTCCATTCCATTCCAGTCCATTCCAATCCATTCCATTCTACTCGGGTTGATTCCATTCCATTCCATTCCATTCCATTCCATTCCATTCCATTCCATTCAATTGCGTTCCATTCGATTCGATTCCATTCCATTCCATTCCATTCCATTCCAATCCATTCCATTCTACTTGGGTTGATTCCATTCCATTCCATTCCATTCCATTCCATTCCATTCCATTCCATTCGATTCCATTCCATTCCATTCCATTCCATTCCATTCCATTCCATTCCATTCCATTCTGTTCTACTCGGGTTGATTCCACTCCATTCCATTCCATTCCATTCCATTCTATTCCATTCCATTCCATTCGATTCCATTCCATTCCATTTCATTTTATTCCATTCCATTCCATTCCATTCTATTCCATTGAATTCCATTCCATTCTATTCCATTCCATTCCATTCAGTTTCATTCCATTGCATTCCATTCCATTCCATTCCATTCCATTCCATTCGATTCCATTCCATTCCATTCCATTCCATTCCATTCCATTCCATTCCGTTCTACTCGGGTTAATTCCATTCTATTCCATTCCATTCCATTCCATTCCATTCCATTCCATTCCATTCCATTCCCTTCCATTCCATTCTATTCCATTGAATTCCATTCCATTCCATTCCATTCCATTCCATTCCATTCCATTCCATTCCGTTCTACTCTGATTGACTCCATTCCATTCCATTCCATTCCATTCCATTCCATTCCATTCCATTCCATTCCATTTCATTCCATTCCATTCCATTCCAATACATTCCATTCTACTCTGGTTGATTCCATTCCATTCCATTCCATTCCATTCCATTCCATTCCATTCCATTCGTCTCCATTCGATTCCATTCGATTCCATTCCATTCTATTCCATTGAATTCCATTCCATTCCATTCCATTCCATTCCATTCCATTCCATTCCTTTCCATTCCATTCCATTCCATTCCATTCCGTTCTACTCGGGTTGATTCCATTCCATTCCATTCCATTCCATTCCATTCCATTCCACTCCATTCCATTCGATTCCATTCGATTCCATTCCATTCCATTCCATTCCATTCCAATCCATTCCATTCTACTCGGGTTGATGCCATTCCATTCCATTCCATTCCATTCCATTCCATTCCATTGCATTCCATTCGATTCCATTCGATTCCATTCCATTCGATTCCATTCGAGATCATTCGATTCCATTCCATCCCATTCCAATCCATTCCATTCCATTCCGTTCTACTCGGGTTGATTCCATTCCATTCCATTTCATTCCATTCCATTCCATTCCATTCCATTCGATTCCATTCGATTCCATTCCATTCCATTCCATTCCAATCCATTCCATTCTACTCGGGTTGATTCCATTCCATTCCATTCCATTCCATTCCATTCCATTCCATTCCATTCCATTCCATTCCATTCCATTCCATTCCGTTCTAGTCGGGTTGATTCCATTCTATTCCATTCCATTCCATTCCATTCCACTCCATTCCATTCCATTCCATTCCATTCTATTCCATTCCATTCTACTCCATTGAATTCCATTCCATTCCATTCTATTCCATTGCATTCCATTCCTTTCCATTCCATTTAGTTCTACTCGGGTTGATTCCATTCCATTCCATTCCATTCCATTCCATTCCATTCCATTCCATTCCATTCCATTCCATTACTTTCCATTCCATTCCATTCCAATCCATTCCATTCTACTCGGGTTGACTCCATTCCATTCCATTCCATTCCATTCCATTCCATTATAATCCATTCCATTCCATTCGATTCCGTTCGATTCCATTCCATTTCATTCCATTCCATTCCATTCAATTCCATTCGATTCCATTCGATTCCATTCCATTCCATTCCATTCCAATCCATTCCATTCTACTCGGGTTGATTCCATTCCATTCCATTCCATTCCATTCCATTCCATTCCATTCCATTCCATTCTATTCCTTTCGATTCCATTCCATTCCATTAAATTCCATTCCATTCCATTCCATTCCATTCCATTCCATTCCATTCCATTCCATTGTATTCCGTTCTACTCGGGTTGATTCCACTCCATTCCATTCCATTCCATTCCATTATATACCATCCCATTCGATTCCATTCCATTCCATTCCATTCCATTCCATTCCATTCCATTCCATTCCATTCCATTCCATTCCATTCCGTTCTAGTCGGGTTGATTCCATTCTATTCCATTCCATTCCATTCCATTCCATTCCATTCCATTCGATTCCATTCCATTCCATTCCATTCTACTCCATTCCATTCTACTCCATTGAATTCCATTCCATTCCATTCAATTCCATTCCATTCCATACCTTTCCATTCCATTTACTTCTACTCGGGTTGATTCCATTCCATTCCATTCCATTCCATTCCATTCCATTCCATTCAATTCCATTCCATTCCGTTACTTTCCATTCCATTCCGTTCCAATCCATTCCATTCTACTCGGGTTGACTCCATTCCATTCCATTCCTTTCCATTCCATTATATTCCATTCTAATCCATTCGATTCCGTTCGATTCCATTCCATTCCATTCCATTCCATTCCATTCCATTCCATTCCATTCCATTCGATTCCATTCCATTCCATTCCATGGCATTCCATTCCATTCCATTCCATTCCATTCCATTCCGTTCTAGTCTGGTTGATTCCATTCCATTCCATTGCATTCCATTCCATTCCATTGCTTTCCATTCCATTCCATTCCATTCCATTCCATTCCATTCCATTCCATTCCATTCTATTCCATTGCATTCTACTCCATTGAATTCAATTCCATTCCATTCAATTTCATTCCATTCCATTCCTTTCCAATCCATTTAGTTCTACTCGGGTTGATTCCATTCCATTCCATTCCATTCCATTCCATTCCATTCCATTCCATTCCATTCCATTCCATTCCATTCCATTACTTTCCATTCCATTCCATTCCAATCCATTCCATTCTACTCGGGTTGACTCCATTCCATTCCATTCCACTCCATTCCATTCCGTTATATTCCATTCTATTCCATTCGATTCCGTTCGATTCCATTCCATTCCATTCCATTCTATTCCATTCCATTCGATTCCATTCCATTCCATTCCATTCCATTCCATTCCATTCCATTCCAATCCATTCCATTCTACTCGGGTTGATTCCATTCCATTCCATTCCATTCCAATCCATTCCATTCTATTCCATTCCATTCCATTCCATTCCATTCCATTCCATTCCATTCCATTCCTTTCTATTCCATTCCATTCCATTCCATTCCATTCCATTCCATTCCATTCCATTCCATTCCATTCCGTTCTACTCGGGTTGATTCCACTCCATTCCATTCCCTTCCATTCCATTCCATTCCATTCCATTCCATTCCATTGCATTCCATTCCAACCCATTCTTTTCTACTCGGGTTGATTCCATTCCATTCCATTCCATTCCATTCCATTCCATTCCATTCCATTCCATTCCATTCCATTCCATTCCATTCGATTCCATTCCATTCCATTTCATTCCAAACCCTTCCATTCTACTCGGGTTCATCATTCCATTCCATTCCATTCCATTCCATTCCACTCGGGTTCATTCCATTCCATTCCATTCCATTCCATTCCATTCCATTCCATTCCATTCCGTTCTACTCAGGTTGATTTCCATTCCATTCCATTCCATTCCATTCCATTCCATTCCATTCCATTCCATTCCACTCGGGTTGAGCATTCCATTCGATTCCATACCATTCCATTCCATTCCATTCCATTCCATTCCAATCCACTCGGGCTCATTCCATTCCATTCCATTCCATTCCATTCCATTCCATTCCATTCCATTCAATTCCATTCCATTCCGTTCTACTCGGGTTGATTTCCATTCCATTCCATTCCATTCCATTCCACTCCATTCCATTCCATTCCATTCCATTCCATTCCATTCCTTTCCATTTATTCCATTCCGTTCTACTCGGGTTGATTCCATTGAGTTTGGTTCCGTTCCGTTCCGTCCCGTCCCGTCCCGTCCCGTCCCGTTCCGTTTTACTCGGGTTGATTCCTTTGCATTCCGTTCCGCTCGTTTCCATTCCGTTCCATTCCGTTCCACGCGGGTTGGTTCAATTCCATTCTATTCTATTCTATTCCTTTCCATTCCATTCCATTCTACTCGGGTTGATTCTATGCCGTTCCATTCCGTTCCATTCCGTCCCATTCCGACCCGTCCCATCCCGTCCCGTCCCGTCCCATCCCGTTCCGTTCCACATGGGTTGATTCAATTCCTTTCGGTTACATTGAATTCCATTCCATTCCATTCTACTCGGATTGATTCCATTCCATTCCATTCCATTCCATTCCATTCCATTCCATTCCATTCCAATCCATTCCATTCTACTCGGGTTGATTCCATTCCATTCCATTCCATTCCATTCCATTCCATTCCATTCCATTCCATTCCATTCAGTTTCATTCCATTCCATTCCATTCCATTCCATTCCATTCCATTCCATTCCATTCCATTCGATTCCATTCCATTCCATTCCATTCCGTTCTCCTCGGGTTGATTCCATTCTATTCCATTCCATTCCATTCGATTCCATTCGATTCCATTCGATTCCGTTCCATTCCATTCCATTCCCTTCCATTCCATTCTATTCCATTGAATTCCATTCCATTGCATTCCATTCCATTCCATTCCATTCCATTCCATTCCATTCCATTCCGTTCTACTCTGATTGACTCCATTCCACTCCATTCGATTCCATTCCATTCCATTCCATTCCATTCCAATACATTCCATTCTACACTGGTTGATTCCATTCCACTCTGGTTGATTCCATTCCATTCCATTCCATTCCATTCCATTCCATTCCATTCCATTCGTCTCCATTCGATTCCATTCGATTCCATTCCATTCTAATCCATTGAATTCCATTCCATTCCATTCCATTCCATTCCATTCTATTACATTCCATTCCATTCCATTCCGTTCTGCTCGGGTTGATTCCATTCCATTCCATTCCATTCCATTCCATTCCACTCCATTCCATTCGATTCCATTCGATTCCATTCCATTCCATTCCATTCCATTCCATTCCAATCCATTCCATTCTACTCGGGTTGATTCCATTCCATTCCATTCCATTCCATTCCATTCCATTCCATTGAATTCCATTCGATTCCATTCGATTCCATTCCATTCGATTCCATTCGATATCATTCGATTCCATTCCTTCCCATTCCATTCCATTCCATTCCATTCCGTTCTACTCGGGTTGATTCCATTCCATTCCATTTCATTCCATTCCATTCCATTCCATTCCATTCCATTCCATTCCATTCCATTCCATTCCATTCCATTCCAATCCATTCCATTCTACTCGGGTTGATTCCATTCCATTCCATTCCATTCCATTCCATTCCATCCCATTCCATTCGATTCCACTCGATTCCATTCCATTCTTTCCATTCCATTCCAATCCATTCCATTCTACTTGGGAGGATTCCATTCCATTCCATTCCATTCCATTCCATTCCATTCCATTCCATTCCATTCCATTCCATTCCATTCCATTCCATTCCATTCCATTCCATTCCATTTGATTCCATTCCATTCCATTCCATTCCATTCCATTCCATTTCATTCCATTCCTTTCCATTCCATTCCGTTCTAGTCGGGTTGATTCCATTCTATAACATTCCATTCCATTCCATTCCATTCCATTCCATTCCATTCTATTCCATTCCATTCTACTCCATTGAATTCCATTCCATTCCATTCTATTCCATTCCATTCCATTCCTTTCCATTCCATTTAGTTCTACTCTGGTTGATTCCATTCCATTCCATTCAATTCCATTCCATTCCATTCCATTCCATTCCATTCCATTCTATTCCTTTCGATTCCATTCCATTCCATTAAATTCCATTCCATTCCATTCCATTCCATTCCATTCCATTCCATTCCATTCCTTTCCATTCCATTCCATTCCGTTCTACTCGGGTTGATTCCACTCCATTCCATTCCATTCCATTCCATACCATTCCATTCGATTCCATTCCATTCCATTCCATTCCATTCCATTCCATTCCATTCCATTCTGTTCTACTCGGGTTGATTACACTCCATTCCATTCCATTCCATTCCATTCTATTCCATTTCATTCCATTCGATTCCATTCTATTCCATTCGAATCCATTCCATTCCATTTCATTTTATTCCATTCCATTCCATTCCATTCTATTCCATTGAATTCCATTCCATTCAATTCCATTCCATTTCATTTTATTGCATTCCATTCCATACCATTCTATTCCATTGAATTTCATTGCATTCCTTTCCATTCCAATCCATTCCATTCTACTCGGGTTGATTCCATTCCATTCCATTCCATTCCATTCCATTCGATTCCATTCCATTCCATTGCATTCCATTCCATTCCGTTCTACTCGGGTTGATTCCACTCCATTCCATTCCATTCCATTCGATTCCATTCGATTCCATTCCATTCCATTCCATTCCATTCCATTCTGTTCTACTCGGGTTGATTCCACTCCATTCCATTCCATTCCATTCCATTCTATTCCATTCCATTCCATTCGATTCCATTCCATTCCATTTCATTTTATTCCATTCCATTCCATTCCATTCTATTCCATTGAATTCCATTCCATTCTATTCCATTCCATTCCATTCAGTTTCATTCCATTCCATTCCATTCCATTCCATTCCATTCCATTCGATTCCATTCCATTCCATTCCATTCCATTCCATTCCATTCCATTCCGTTCTACTCGGGTTAATTCCATTCTATTCCATTCCATTCCATTCCATTCCATTCCATTCCATTCCATTCCATTCCATTCCATTCCATTCCCTTCCATTCCATTCTATTCCATTGAATTCCATTCCATTCCATTCCATTCCATTCCATTCCATTCCATTCCATTCCATTCCGTTCTAATCTGATTGACTCCATTCCATTCCACTCCATTCCATTCCATTCCATTCCATTCCATTCCATTCCATTCCATTTCATTCCATTCCATTCCATTCCAATACATTCCATTCTACTCTGGTTGATTCCATTCCATTCCATTCCATTCCATTCCATTCCATTCCATTCCATTCGTCTCCATTCGATTCCATTCGATTCCATTCCATTCTATTCCATTGAATTCCATTCCATTCCATTCCATTCCATTCCATTCCATTCCATTCCATTCCTTTCCATTCCATTCCAATCCATTCCATTCAGTTCTACTCGGGTTGATTCCATTCCATTCCATTCCATTCCATTCCATTCCACTCCATTCCATTCGATTCCATTCGATTCCATTCCATTCCATTCCATTCCATTCCAATCCATTCCATTCTACTCGGGTTGATGCCATTCCATTCCATTCCATTCCACTCCATTCCATTCCATTGCATTCCATTCGATTCCATTCGATTCCATTCCATTCGATTCCATTCGAGATCATTCGATTCCATTCCATCCCATTCCAATCCATTCCATTCCATTCCGTTCTACTCGGGTTGATTCCATTCCATTCCATTTCATTCCATTCCATTCCATTCCATTCCATTCGATTCCATTCGATTCCATTCCATTCCATTCCATTCCAATCCATTCCATTCTACTCGGGTTGATTCCATTCCATTCCATTCCATTCCATTCCATTCCATTCCATTCCATTCCATTCCATTCGATTCCACTCGATTCCATTCCATTCTTTCCATTCCATTCCAATCCATTCCATTCTACTCGGGTGGATTCCATTCCATTCCATTCCATTTCATTCCATTCCATTCCATTCCACTCCATTCCATTCCATTCCATTCCATTCCATTCCATTGCATTCCATTCCATTCCATTCCATTCCATTCCATTCCGTTCTAGTCGGGTTGATTCCATTCTATTCCATTCCATTCCATTCCATTCCACTCCATTCCATTCCATTCCATTCCATTCTATTCCATTCCATTCTACTCCATTGAATTCCATTCCATTCCATTCTATTCCATTCCATTCCATTCCTTTCCATTCCATTTAGTTCTACTCGGGTTGATTCCATTCCATTCCATTCCATTCCATTCCATTCCATTCCATTCCATTCCATTCCATTCCATTACTTTCCATTCCATTCCATTCCAATCCATTCCATTCTACTCGGGTTGACTCCATTACATTCCATTCCATTCCATTCCATTCCATTCCATTATAATCCATTCCATTCCATTCGATTCCGTTCGATTCCATTCCATTGCATTCCATTCCATTCCATTCAATTCCATTCGATTCCATTCGATTCCATTCCATTCCATTCCATTCCAATCCATTCCATTCTACTCGGGTTGATTCCATTCCATTCCATTCCATTCCATTCCATTCCATTCCATTCCATTCCATTCCATTCCATTCCATTCCATTCTATTCCTTTCGATTCCATTCCATTCCATTAAATTCCATTCCATTCCATTCCATTCCATTCCATTCCATTCCATTCCATTCCATTCCATTGCATTCCGTTCTACTCGGGTTGATTCCACTCCATTCCATTCCATTCCATTCCATTATATACCATCCCATTCGATTCCATTCCATTCCATTCCATTCCATTCCATTCCATTCCATTCCATTCCATTCCATTCCATTCCGTTCTAGTCGGGTTGATTCCATTCTATTCCATTCCATTCCATTGATTCCATTCCATTCCATTCGATTCCATTCCATTCCATTCCATTCTATTCCATTCCATTCTACTCCATTGAATTCCATTCCATTCCATTCAATTCCATTCCATTCCATCCCTTTCCATTCCATTTACTTCTACTCGGGTTGATTCCATTCCATTCCATTCCATTCCATTCCATTCCATTCAATTCAATTCCATTCCATTCCGTTACTTTCCATTCCATTCCATTCCAATCCATTCCATTCTACTCGGGTTGACTCCATTCCATTCCATTCCTTTCCATTCCATTATATTCCATTCTAATCCATTCAATTCCGTTCGATTCCATTCCATTCCATTCCATTCCATTCCATTGCATTCCATTCCATTCCATTCCATTCCATTCCGTTCTACTCGGGTTGATTCCATTCCATTCCTTTCCATTCCATTCCATTCCATTCCATTCCATTCCATTCCATTCCATTCCATTCCCTTCCATTCCATTCCATTCCAATCCATTCCATTCTACTCGGGTTGATTCCATTCCATTCCATTGCATTCGACTCCATTCGATTCCATTCGATTCCATTCCATTCCATTCCGTTCCATTCCATTCCATTCCATTCCATTCTATTCCATTGAATTCCTTTCCATTCCATTCCATTCCATTCCATTCCATTCCATTCCATTCCATTCCATTCCATTCCATTCCATTCCATTCCGTTCTACTCGGGTTGATTCCATTCCATTCCATTCCATTCCATTCCATTCCATTCCATTCCATTCCAATCTATTCCATTCTATTCAATTCGATTCCATTCGATTCCATTCAATTCCATTCAATTCCATTCCATTCCATTCCAATCCATTCCATTCTACTCGGGTTGATTCCATTCCATTCCATTCCATTATATTCCATTCCATTCCATTCCATTCCATTCCATTCCATTCCATTCCAATCTATTCCATTCGATTCCATTCCATTCCATTCCATTCCATTCCATTCCATTCCATTCCAATCCATTCCATTCTACTCGTGTTGATTCCCTTCCATTCCATTCCACTCCATTCCATTCCATTCCATTCCATTCCATTCCATTCCATTCCATTCCATTCCATTCCATTCCGTTCTACTCGGGTTGATTCCATTCTATTCCATTACATTCCATTCGATTCCATTCGATTCCATTCGATTCCTTTCCATTCCATTCCATTCCATTCCATTCCATTCTATTCCATTCCATTCCATTCCATTCCATTCCATTCCATTCCAATCCATTCCCTTCCGTTCTATTCGGGTTGATTCCATTCCATTCCATTCCATTCCATTCCATTCCATTCCATTCCATTCCATTCCATTCCATTCCATTCTATTGCATTCCATTCGATTCCATTTGATTCCATTCCATTCCATTCCATTCCATTCCATTCCATTCCATTCCATTCCATTCCATTCTATTCCATTCCATTCCATTCTGTTCCATTCTATTCCATTCCATTCCATTCCGTTCCACTCGGGTTGATTCCATTCTATTCCATTCCATTCCATTCGATTCCATTCGATATCATTCGATTCCATTCGATTCCATTCCATTCCATTCCATTCCATTCCATTCCATTCCATTCCATTCCATTCTGTTCTACTCGGGTTGATTCCACTCCATTCCATTCCATTCCGTTCCATTCTATTCCATTCCATTCCATTCGATTCGATTCCATTCCATTCCATTCCATTCCCTTCCATTCCATTCTATTCCATTGAATTCCATTCCATTCCATTCCATTCCATTCCATTCCATTCCATTCCATTCCATTCCATTCCGTTCTACTCTGATTGACTCCATTCCATTCCATTCCATTCCATTCCATTCCATTCCATTCCATTCCATTCCATTTCATTCCATTCCATTCCATTCCAATACATTCCATTCTACTCTGGTTGATTCCATTCCATTCCATTCCATTCCATTCCATTCCATTCCATTCCATTCGTCTCCATTCGATTCCATTCGATTCCATTCCATTCTATTCCATTGAATTCCATTCCATTCCATTCCATTCCATTCCATTCCATTCCATTCCATTCCATTCCTTTCCATTCCATTCCATTCCATTCAATTCCGTTCTACTCGGGTTGATTCCATTCCATTCCATTCCATTCCATTCCATTCCATTCCACTCCATTCCATTCCGTTCTAATCTGATTGACTCCATTCCATTCCATTCCATTCCAATCCATTCCATTCTACTCGGGTTGATGCCATTCCATTCCATTCCATTCCACTCCATTCCATTCCATTGCATTCCATTCGATTCCATTCGATTCCATTCCATTCGATTCCATTCGAGATCATTCGATTCCATTCCATCCCATTCCAATCCATTCCATTCCATTCCGTTCTACTCGGGTTGATTCCATTCCATTCCATTTCATTCCATTCCATTCCATTCCATTCCATTCGATTCCATTCGATTCCATTCCATTCCATTCCATTCCAATCCATTCCATTCTACTCGGGTTGATTCCATTCCATTCCATTCCATTCCATTCCATTCCATTCCATTCCATTCCATTCCATTCGATTCCACTCGATTCCATTCCATTCTTTCCATTCCATTCCAATCCATTCCATTCTACTCGGGTGGATTCCATTCCATTCCATTCCATTTCATTCCATTACATTCCATTCCACTCCATTCCATTCCATTCCATTCCATTCCATTCCATTGCATTCCATTCCATTCCATTCCATTCCATTCCATTCCGTTCTAGTCGGGTTGATTCCATTCTATTCCATTCCATTCCATTCCATTCCACTCCATTCCATTCCATTCCATTCCATTCTATTCCATTCCATTCTACTCCATTGAATTCCATTCCATTCCATTCTATTCCATTCCATTCCATTCCTTTCCATTCCATTTAGTTCTACTCGGGTTGATTCCATTCCATTCCATTCCATTCCATTCCATTCCATTCCATTCCATTCCATTCCATTCCATTCCATTACTTTCCATTCCATTCCATTCCAATCCATTCCATTCTACTCGGGTTGACTCCATTACATTCCATTCCATTCCATTCCATTCCATTCCATTATAATCCATTCCATTCCATTCGATTCCGTTCGATTCCATTCCATTGCATTCCATTCCATTCCATTCAATTCCATTCGATTCCATTCGATTCCATTCCATTCCATTCCATTCCAATCCATTCCATTCTACTCGGGTTGATTCCATTCCATTCCATTCCATTCCATTCCATTCCATTCCATTCCATTCCATTCCATTCCATTCCATTCTATTCCTTTCGATTCCATTCCATTCCATTAAATTCCATTCCATTCCATTCCATTCCATTCCATTCCATTCCATTCCATTCCATTCCATTGCATTCCGTTCTACTCGGGTTGATTCCACTCCATTCCATTCCATTCCATTCCATTATATACCATCCCATTCGATTCCATTCCATTCCATTCCATTCCATTCCATTCCATTCCATTCCATTCCATTCCATTCCATTCCGTTCTAGTCGGGTTGATTCCATTCTATTCCATTCCATTCCATTGATTCCATTCCATTCCATTCGATTCCATTCCATTCCATTCCATTCTATTCCATTCCATTCTACTCCATTGAATTCCATTCCATTCCATTCAATTCCATTCCATTCCATCCCTTTCCATTCCATTTACTTCTACTCGGGTTGATTCCATTCCATTCCATTCCATTCCATTCCATTCCATTCCATTCAATTCCATTCCATTCCGTTACTTTCCATTCCATTCCATTCCAATCCATTCCATTCTACTCGGGTTGACTCCATTCCATTCCATTCCTTTCCATTCCATTATATTCCATTCTAATCCATTCAATTCCGTTCGATTCCATTCCATTCCATTCCATTCCATTCCATTGCATTCCATTCCATTCCATTCCATTCCATTCCGTTCTACTCGGGTTGATTCCATTCCATTCCTTTCCATTCCATTCCATTCCATTCCATTCCATTCCATTCCATTCCATTCCATTCCATTCCCTTCCATTCCATTCCATTCCAATCCATTCCATTCTACTCGGGTTGATTCCATTCCATTCCATTGCATTCGACTCCATTCGATTCCATTCGATTCCATTCCATTCCATTCCGTTCCATTCCATTCCATTCCATTCCATTCTATTCCATTGAATTCCTTTCCATTCCATTCCATTCCATTCCATTCCATTCCATTCCATTCCATTCCATTCCATTCCATTCCATTCCATTCCGTTCTACTCGGGTTGATTCCATTCCATTCCATTCCATTCCATTCCATTCCATTCCATTCCATTCCAATCTATTCCATTCTATTCAATTCGATTCCATTCGATTCCATTCAATTCCATTCAATTCCATTCCATTCCATTCCAATCCATTCCATTCTACTCGGGTTGATTCCATTCCATTCCATTCCATTATATTCCATTCCATTCCATTCCATTCCATTCCATTCCATTCCATTCCAATCTATTCCATTCGATTCCATTCCATTCCATTCCATTCCATTCCATTCCATTCCATTCCAATCCATTCCATTCTACTCGTGTTGATTCCCTTCCATTCCATTCCACTCCATTCCATTCCATTCCATTCCATTCCATTCCATTCCATTCCATTCCATTCCATTCCATTCCATTCCATTCCATTCCATTCCATTCCGTTCTACTCGGGTTGATTCCATTCTATTCCATTACATTCCATTCGATTCCATTCGATTCCATTCGATTCCTTTCCATTCCATTCCATTCCATTCCATTCCATTCTATTCCATTCCATTCCATTCCATTCCATTCCATTCCATTCCAATCCATTCCCTTCCGTTCTATTCGGGTTGATTCCATTCCATTCCATTCCATTCCATTCCATTCCATTCCATTCCATTCCATTCCATTCCATTCCATTCTATTGCATTCCATTCGATTCCAATTGATTCCATTCCATTCCATTCCATTCCATTCCATTCCATTCCATTCCATTCCATTCTATTCCATTCCATTCCATTCTGTTCCATTCTATTCCATTCCATTCCATTCCGTTCCACTCGGGTTGATTCCATTCTATTCCATTCCATTCCATTCGATTCCATTCGATATCATTCGATTCCATTCGATTCCATTCCATTCCATTCCATTCCATTCCATTCCATTCCATTCCATTCCATTCCATTCTGTTCTACTCGGGTTGATTCCACTCCATTCCATTCCATTCCGTTCCATTCTATTCCATTCCATTCCATTCGATTCGATTCCATTCCATTCCATTCCATTCCCTTCCATTCCATTCTATTCCATTGAATTCCATTCCATTCCATTCCATTCCATTCCATTCCATTCCATTCCATTCCATTCCGTTCTACTCTGATTGACTCCATTCCATTCCATTCCATTCCATTCCATTCCATTCCATTCCATTCCATTCCATTTCATTCCATTCCATTCCATTCCAATACATTCCATTCTACTCTGGTTGATTCCATTCCATTCCATTCCATTCCATTCCATTCCATTCCATTCCATTCCATTCGTCTCCATTCGATTCCATTCGATTCCATTCCATTCTATTCCATTGAATTCCATTCCATTCCATTCCATTCCATTCCATTCCATTCCATTCCATTCCATTCCTTTCCATTCCATTCCATTCCATTCCATTCCGTTCTACTCGGGTTGATTCCATTCCATTCCATTCCATTCCATTCCATTCCATTCCACTCCATTCCATTCGATTCCATTCGATTCCATTCCATTCCATTCCATTCCATTCCAATCCATTCCATTCTACTCGGGTTGATGCCATTCCATTCCATTCCATTCCATTCCATTCCATTGCATTCCATTCGATTCCATTCGATTCCATTCCATTCGATTCCATTCGAGATCATTCGATTCCATTCCATCCCATTCCAATCCATTCCATTCCATTCCGTTCTACTCGGGTTGATTCCATTCCATTCCATTTCATTCCATTCCATTCCATTCCATTCCATTCGATTCCATTCGATTCCATTCCATTCCATTCCATTCCAATCCATTCCATTCTACTCGGGTTGATTCCATTCCATTCCATTCCATTCCATTCCATTCCATTCCATTCCATTCCATTCCATTCCATTCGATTCCACTCGATTCCATTCCATTCTTTCCATTCCATTCCAATCCATTCCATTCTACTCGGGTGGATTCCATTCCATTCCATTCCATTTCATTCCATTCCATTCCATTCCACTCCATTCGATTCCATTCCATTCCATTCCATTCCATTGCATTCCATTCCATTCCATTCCATTCCATTCCATTCCGTTCTAGTCGGGTTGATTCCATTCTATTCCATTCCATTCCATTCCATTCCACTCCATTCCATTCCATTCCATTCCATTCTATTCCATTCCATTCTACTCCATTGAATTCCATTCCATTCCATTCTATTCCATTCCATTCCATTCCTTTCCATTCCATTTAGTTCTACTCGGGTTGATTCCATTCCATTCCATTCCATTCCATTCCATTCCATTCCATTCCATTCCATTCCATTACTTTCCATTCCATTCCATTCCAATCCATTCCATTCTACTCGGGTTGACTCCATTCCATTCCATTCCATTCCATTCCATTCCATTCCATTATAATCCATTCCATTCCATTCGATTCCGTTCGATTCCATTCCATTGCATTCCATTCCATTCCATTCAATTCCATTCGATTCCATTCGATTCCATTCCATTCCATTCCATTCCAATCCATTCCATTCTACTCGGGTTGATTCCATTCCATTCCATTCCATTCCATTCCATTCCATTCCATTCCATTCCATTCCATTCCATTCCATTCCATTCTATTCCTTTCGATTCCATTCCATTCCATTAAATTCCATTCCATTCCATTCCATTCCATTCCATTCCATTCCATTCCATTCCATTCCATTGCATTCCGTTCTACTCGGGTTGATTCCACAACATTCCATTCCATTCCATTCCATTATATACCATCCCATTCGATTCCATTCCATTCCATTCCATTCCATTCCATTCCATTCCATTCCATTCCATTCCATTCCATTCCGTTCTAGTCGGGTTGATTCCATTCTATTCCATTCCATTCCATTGATTCCATTCCATTCCATTCGATTCCATTCCATTCCATTCCATTCTATTCCTTTCCATTCCACTCCATTGAATTCCATTCCATTCCATTCAATTCCATTCCATTCCATCCCTTTCCATTCCATTTACTTCTACTCGGGTTGATTCCATTCCATTCCATTCCATTCCATTCCATTCCATTCCATTCAATTCCATTCCATTCCGTTACTTTCCATTCCATTCCATTCCAATCCATTCCATTCTACTCGGGTTGACTCCATTCCATTCCATTCCTTTCCATTCCATTATATTCCATTCTAATCCATTCGATTCCGTTCGATTCCATTCCATTCCATTCCATTCCATTCCATTGCATTCCATTCCATTCCATTCCATTCCATTCCGTTCTACTCGGGTTGATTCCATTCCATTCCTTTCCATTCCATTCCATTCCATTCCATTCCATTCCATTCCATTCCATTCCCTTCCATTCCATTCCATTCCAATCCATTCCATTCTACTCGGGTTGATTCCATTCCATTCCATTGCATTCGACTCCATTCGATTCCATTCGATTCCATTCCATTCCATTCCGTTCCATTCCATTCCATTCCATTCCATTCTATTCCATTGAATTCCATTCCATTCCATTCCATTCCATTCCATTCCATTCCATTCCATTCCATTCCATTCCATTCCATTCCATTCCGTTCTACTCGGGTTGATTCCATTCCATTCCATTCCATTCCATTCCATTCCATTCCATTCCATTCCATTCCAATCTATTCCATTCTATTCAATTCGATTCCATTCGATTCCATTCAATTCCATTCAATTCCATTCCATTCCATTCCAATCCATTCCATTCTACTCGGGTTGATTCCATTCCATTCCATTCCATTCCATTCCATTCCATTCCATTCCATTCCATTCCATTCCATTCCATTCCATTCGATTCCATTCCATTCCATTCCATTCCATTCCATTCCATTCCATTCCATTCCATTCCATTCCAATCTATTCCATTCGATTCCATTCCATTCCATTCCATTCCATTCCATTCCATTCCATTCCAATCCATTCCATTCTACTCGTGTTGATTCCCTTCCATTCCATTCCACTCCATTCCATTCCATTCCATTCCATTCCATTCCATTCCATTCCATTCCATTCCATTCCATTCCATTCCATTCCATTCCGTTCTACTCGGGTTGATTCCATTCTATTCCATTACATTCCATTCGATTCCATTCGATTCCATTCGATTCCTTTCCATTCCATTTCATTCCATTCCATTCCATTCCATTCTATTCCATTCCATTCCATTCCATTCCATTCCATTCCATTCCAATCCATTCCCTTCCGTTCTATTCGGGTTGATTCCATTCCATTCCATTCCATTCCATTCCATTCCATTCCATTCCATTCCATTCCATTCCATTCCATTCTATTGCATTCCATTCGATTCCATTTGATTCCATTCCATTCCATTCCATTCCATTCCATTCCATTCCATTCCATTCCATTCTATTCCATTCCATTCCATTCTGTTCCATTCTATTCCATTCCATTCCATTCCGTTCCACTCGGGTTGATTCCATTCTATTCCATTCCATTCCATTCGATTCCATTCGATATCATTCGATTCCATTCCATTCCATTCCATTCCATTCCATTCCATTCCATTCTATTCCATTCCATTCCATTCCATTCCATTCCATTCTATTCCATTCCATTCCATTCCGTTCTACTCGGGTTGATTCCATTCCATTCCATTTCATTCCATTCCATTCCATTCCATTCCATTCGATTCCATTCGATTCCATTCCATTCCATTCCATTCCAATCCATTCCATTCTACTCGGGTTGATTCCATTCCATTCCATTCCATTCCATTCCATTCCATTCCATTCCACTCGATTCCATTCCATTCCATTCCATTCCATTCCAATCCATTCCATTCTACTCGGGTGGATTCCATTCCATTCCATTCTTTTCCATTCCATTCCATTCCATTCCATTCCATTACATTCCATACGGTTCCATTCCATTCCATTCCATTCCATTCCATTCCATTCCATTCCATTCCATTCCATTCCTTTCTAATCGGGTTGATTCCATTCTATTCCATTCCATTCCATTCCATTCCATTCAATTCCATTCCATTCCATTCCATTCCATTCCATTCTATTCCATTCCATTCTACTCCATTGAATTCCATTCCATTCCATTCTATTCCATTCCATTCCATTCCTTTCCATTCCATTTAGTTCTACTCGGGTTGATTCCATTCCATTCCATTCCATTCCATTCCATTCCATTCCATTCCATTCCATTCCATTCCATTCCATTACTTTCCATTCCATTCCATTCCAATCCATTCCATTCTACTCGGGTTGACTCCATTCCATTCCATTCCATTCCATTCCATTCCATTCCATTATAATCCATTCCATTCCATTCGATTCCGTTCGATTCCATTCCATTGCATTCCATTCCATTCCATTCAATTCCATTCGATTCCATTCGATTCCATTCCATTCCATTCCATTCCAATCCATTCCATTCTACTCGGGTTGATTCCATTCCATTCCATTCCATTCCATTCCATTCCATTCCATTCCATTCCATTCCATTCCATTCTATTCCTTTCGATTCCATTCCATTCCATTAAATTCCATTCCATTCCATTCCATTCCATTCCATTCCATTCCATTCCATTCCATTCCATTGCATTCCGTTCTACTCGGGTTGATTCCACTCCATTCCATTCCATTCCATTCCATTATATACCATCCCATTCGATTCCATTCCATTCCATTCCATTCCATTCCATTCCATTCCATTCCATTCCATTCCATTCCATTCCATTCCATTCCGTTCTAGTCGGGTTGATTCCATTCTATTCCATTCCATTCCATTGATTCCATTCCATTCCATTCGATTCCATTCCATTCCATTCCATTCTATTCCATTCCATTCTACTCCATTGAATTCCATTCCATTCCATTCAATTCCATTCCATTCCATCCCTTTCCATTCCATTTACTTCTACTCGGGTTGATTCCATTCCATTCCATTCCATTCCATTCCATTCCATTCCATTCAATTCCATTCCATTCCGTTACTTTCCATTCCATTCCATTCCAATCCATTCCATTCTACTCGGGTTGACTCCATTCCATTCCATTCCTTTCCATTCCATTATATTCCATTCTAATCCATTCGATTCCGTTCGATTCCATTCCATTCCATTCCATTCCATTCCATTGCATTCCATTCCATTCCATTCCATTCCATTCCGTTCTACTCGGGTTGATTCCATTCCATTCCTTTCCATTCCATTCCATTCCATTCCATTCCATTCCATTCCATTCCATTCCATTCCCTTCCATTCCATTCCATTCCAATCCATTCCATTCTACTCGGGTTGATTCCATTCCATTCCATTGCATTCGACTCCATTCGATTCCATTCGATTCCATTCCATTCCATTCCGTTCCATTCCATTCCATTCCATTCCATTCTATTCCATTGAATTCCTTTCCATTCCATTCCATTCCATTCCATTCCATTCCATTCCATTCCATTCCGTTCTACTCGGGTTGATTCCATTCCATTCCATTCCATTCCATTCCATTCCATTCCATTCCATTCCAATCTATTCCATTCTATTCAATTCGATTCCTTTCGATTCCATTCAATTCCATTCAATTCCATTCCATTCCATTCCAATCCATTCCATTCTACTCGGGTTGATTCCATTCCATTCCATTCCATTCCATTCCATTCCATTCCATTCCATTCCATTCCATTCCATTCGATTCCATTCGATTCCATTCCATTCCATTCCATTCCATTCCATTCCATTCCATTCCATTCCATTCCAATCTATTCCATTCGATTCCATTCCATTCCATTCCATTCCATTCCATTCCATTCCATTCCAATCCATTCCATTCTACTCGTGTTGATTCCCTTCCATTCCATTCCACTCCATTCCATTCCATTCCATTCCATTCCATTCCATTCCATTCCATTCCATTCCATTCCATTCCATTCCATTCCATTCCGTTCTACTCGGGTTGATTCCATTCTATTCCATTACATTCCATTCGATTCCATTCGATTCCATTCGATTCCTTTCCATTCCATTCCATTCCATTCCATTCCATTCCATTCCATTCTATTCCATTCCATTCCATTCCATTCCATTCCATTCCATTCCATTCCATTCCAATCCATTCCCTTCCGTTCTATTCGGGTTGATTCCATTCCATTCCATTCCATTCCATTCCATTCCATTCCATTCCATTCCATTCCATTCCATTCCATTCCATTCTATTGCATTCCATTCGATTCCATTTGATTCCATTCCATTCCATTCCATTCCATTCCATTCCATTCCATTCCATTCCATTCTATTCCATTCCATTCCATTCTGTTCCATTCTATTCCATTCCATTCCATTCCGTTCCACTCGGGTTGATTCCATTCTATTCCATTCCATTCCATTCGATTCCATTCGATATCATTCGATTCCATTCGATTCCATTCCATTCCATTCCATTCCATTCCATTCCATTCCATTCCATTCCATTCCATTCTGTTCTACTCGGGTTGATTCCACTCCATTCCATTCCATTCCATTCCATTCTATTCCATTCCATTCCATTCGATTCCATTCCATTCCATTCCATTCCATTCCCTTCCATTCCATTCTATTCCATTGAATTCCATTCCATTCCATTCCATTCCATTCCATTCCATTCCATTCCGTTCTACTCTGATTGACTCCATTCCATTCCATTCCATTCCATTCCATTCCATTCCATTCCATTCCATTCCATTTCATTCCATTCCATTCCATTCCAATACATTCCATTCTACTCTGGTTGATTCCATTCCATTCCATTCCATTCCATTCCATTCCATTCCATTCCATTCGTCTCCATTCGATTCCATTCGATTCCATTCCATTCTATTCCATTGAATTCCATTCCATTCCATTCCATTCCATTCCATTCCATTCCATTCCATTCCATTCCATTCCTTTCCATTCCATTCCATTCCATTCCATTCCATTCTACTCGGGTTGATTCCATTCCATTCCATTCCATTCCATTCCATTCCATTCCACTCCATTCCATTCGATTCCATTCGATTCCATTCCATTCCATTCCATTCCATTCCAATCCATTCCATTCTACTCGGGTTGATGCCATTCCATTCCATTCCATTCCATTCAATTCCATTGCATTCCATTCGATTCCATTCGATTCCATTCCATTCGATTCCATTCGAGATCATTCGATTCCATTCCATCCCATTCCAATCCATTCCATTCCATTCCGTTCTACTCGGGTTGATTCCATTCCATTCCATTTCATTCCATTCCATTCCATTCCATTCCATTCGATTCCATTCGATTCCATTCCATTCCATTCCATTCCAATCCATTCCATTCTACTCGGGTTGATTCCATTCCATTCCATTCCATTCCATTCCATTCCATTCCATTCCATTCCATTCCATTCCATTCCATTCGATTCCACTCGATTCCATTCCATTCTTTCCATTCCATTCCAATCCATTCCATTCTACTCGGGTGGATTCCATTCCATTCCATTCCATTTCATTCCATTCCATTCCATTCCACTCCATTCGATTCCATTCCATTCCATTCCATTCCATTGCATTCCATTCCATTCCATTCCATTCCATTCCATTCCGTTCTAGTCGGGTTGATTCCATTCTATTCCATTCCATTCCATTCCATTCCACTCCATTCCATTCCATTCCATTCCATTCTATTCCATTCCATTCTACTCCATTGAATTCCATTCCATTCCATTCTATTCCATTCCATTCCATTCCTTTCCATTCCATTTAGTTCTACTCGGGTTGATTCCATTCCATTCCATTCCATTCCATTCCATTCCATTCCATTACTTTCCATTCCATTCCATTCCAATCCATTCCATTCTACTCGGGTTGACTCCATTCCATTCCATTCCATTCCATTCCATTCCATTCCATTATAATCCATTCCATTCCATTCGATTCCGTTCGATTCCATTCCACTGCATTCCATTCCATTCCATTCAATTCCATTCGATTCCATTCGATTCCATTCCATTCCATTCCATTCCAATCCATTCCATTCTACTCGGGTTGATTCCATTCCATTCCATTCCATTCCATTCCATTCCATTCCATTCCATTCCATTCCATTCCATTCCATTCTATTCCTTTCGATTCCATTCCATTCCATTAAATTCCATTCCATTCCATTCCATTCCATTCC
Organism: Gorilla gorilla gorilla; assembly: GCF_029281585.2. Lineage (NCBI taxonomy): Eukaryota > Metazoa > Chordata > Mammalia > Primates > Hominidae > Gorilla > Gorilla gorilla. Next base: position 4,377,492 of record NC_073241.2, read on the forward strand.
ATTCCATTCCATTCCATTGCATTCCGTTCTACTCGGGTTGATTCCACTCCATTCCATTCCATTCCATTCCATTATATACCATCCCATTCGATTCCATTCCATTCCATTCCATTCCATTCCATTCCATTCCATTCCATTCCATTCCATTCAATTCCGTTCTAGTCGGGTTGATTCCATTCTATTCCATTCCATTCCATTGATTCCATTCCATTCCATTCGATTCCATTCCATTCCATTCCATTCTATTCCATTCCATTCTACTCCATTGAATTCCATTCCATTCCATTCAATTCCATTCCATTCCATCCCTTTCCATTCCATTTACTTCTACTCGGGTTGATTCCATTCCATTCCATTCCATTCCATTCCATTCCATTCCATTCAATTCCATTCCATTCCGTTACTTTCCATTCCATTCCATTCCAATCCATTCCATTCTACTCGGGTTGACTCCATTCCATTCCATTCCTTTCCATTCCATTATATTCCATTCTAATCCATTCGATTCCGTTCGATTCCATTCCATTCCATTCCATTCCATTCCATTGCATTCCATTCCATTCCATTCCATTCCATTCCGTTCTACTCGGGTTGATTCCATTCCATTCCTTTCCATTCCATTCCATTCCATTCCATTCCATTCCATTCCATTCCATTCCATTCCCTTCCATTCCATTCCATTCCAATCCATTCCATTCTACTCGCGTTGATTCCATTCCATTCCATTGCATTCGACTCCATTCGATTCCATTCGATTCCATTCCAGTCCATTCCGTTCCATTCCATTCCATTCCATTCCATTCTATTCCATTGAATTCCATTCCATTCCATTCCATTCCATTCCATTCCATTCCATTCCATTCCATTCCATTCCATTCCATTCCATTCCGTTCTACTCGGGTTGATTCCATTCCATTCCATTCCATTCCATTCCATTCCATTCCATTCCATTCCAATCTATTCCATTCTATTCAATTCGATTCCATTCGATTCCATTCAATTCCATTCAATTCCATTCCATTCCATTCCAATCCATTCCATTCTACTCGGGTTGATTCCATTCCATTCCATTCCATTCCATTCCATTCCATTCCATTCCATTCCATTCCATTCCATTCCATTCCATTCCATTCCATTCCATTCCATTCCATTCCATTCCATTCCAATCTATTCCATTCGATTCCATTCCATTCCATTCCATTCCATTCCATTCCATTCCATTCCAATCCATTCCATTCTACTCGTGTTGATTCCCTTCCATTCCATTCCACTCCATTCCATTCCATTCCATTCCATTCCATTCCATTCCATTCCATTCCATTCCATTCCATTCCGTTCTACTCGGGTTGATTCCATTCTATTCCATTACATTCCATTCGATTCCATTCAATTCCATTCGATTCCTTTCCATTCCATTCCATTCCATTCCATTCCATTCCATTCTATTCCATTCCATTCCATTCCATTCCATTCCATTCCATTCCATTCCATTCCATTCCATTCCATTCTATTGCATTCCATTCGATTCCATTTGATTCCATTCCATTCCATTCCATTCCATTCCATTCCATTCCATTCCATTCCATTCCATTCTATTCCATTCCATTCCATTCTGTTCCATTCTATTCCATTCCATTCCATTCCGTTCCACTCGGGTTGATTCCATTCTATTCCATTCCATTCCATTCGATTCCATTCGATATCATTCGATTCCATTCCATTCCATTCCATTCCATTCCATTCCATTCCATTCCATTCCATTCCATTCTATTCCATTCCATTCCATTCCATTCCATTCCATTCTATTCCATTCCATTCCATTCCGTTCTACTCGGGTTGATTCCATTCCATTCCATTTCATTCCATTCCATTCCATTCCATTCCATTCGATTCCATTCGATTCCATTCCATTCCATTCCATTCCAATCCATTCCATTCTACTCGGGTTGATTCCATTCCATTCCATTCCATTCCATTCCATTCCATTCCATTCCATTCCACTCGATTCCATTCCATTCCATTCCATTAAATTCCAATCCATTCCATTCTACTCGGGTGGATTCCATTCCATTCCATTCTTTTCCATTCCATTCCATTCCATTCCATTCCATTCCATTACATTCCATACGGTTCCATTCCATTCCATTCCATTCCTTTCCATTCCATTCCATTCCATTCCATTCCATTCCATTCCATTCCGTTCTAATCGGGTTGATTCCATTCTATTCCATTCCATTCCATTCCATTCCATTCAATTCCATTCCATTCCATTCCATTCCATTCCATTCTATTCCATTCCATTCTACTCCATTGAATTCCATTCCATTCCATTCTATTCCATTCCATTCCATTCCTTTCCATTCCATTTAGTTCTACTCGGGTTGATTCCGTTCCATTCCATTCCATTCCTTTCCATTCCATTCCAATCCATTCCATTCCATTACTTTCCATTCCATTCCATTCCAATCCATTCCATTCTACTCGGGTTGACTCCATTCCATTCCATTCCATTACATTACATTCCATTATATTCCATTCCATTCCATTCGATTCCGTTCGATTCCATTCCATTCCATTCCATTCCATTCCATTCCATTCGATTCCATTCCATTCCATTCGATTCCATTCCATTCCATTCCATTCCATTCCATTCCATTCCAATCCATTCCATTCTACTCGGGTTGATTCAATTTCATTCCATTCCATTCCATTCCATTCCATTCCATTCCATTCCTTTCGATTCCATTCCTTTCCATTCCATTCCATTCCATTCCATTCCATTCCATTCCATTCCATTCCGTTCTACTCGGGTTGATTCCACTCCATTCCATTCCATTCCATTCGATTCCATTCCATTCCATTCCATTCCAATCCATTCCATTCTACTCGGGTTGATTCCATTCCATTCCATTCCATTCCATTCCATTCCATTCCATTCCATTCCATTCCATTCCATTCCATTCTATTCCTTTCGATTCCATTCCATTCCATTAAATTCCATTCCATTCCATTCCATTCCATTCCATTCCATTCCATTCCATTCCATTCCATTCCGTTCTACTCGGGTTGATTCCACTCCATTCCATTCCATTCCATTCCATTATATACCATCCCATTCGATTCCATTCCATTCCATTCCATTCCATTCCATTCCATTCCATTCCATTCCATTCCATTCCATTCCGTTCTAGTCGGGTTGATTCCATTCTATTCCATTCCATTCCATTCCATTCCATTCGATTCCATTCCATTCCATTCCATTCTATTCCATTCCATTCTACTCCATTGAATTCCATTCCATTCCATTCAATTCCATTCCATTCCATCCCTTTCCATTCCATTTAGTTCTACTCGGGTTGATTCCATTCCATTCCGTTCCATTCCATTCCATTCCATTCCATTCAATTCCATTCCATTCCGTTACTTTCCATTCCATTCCATTCAAATCCATTCCATTCTACTCGGGTTGACTCCATTCCATTCCATTCCTTTCCATTCCATTATATTCCATTCTAATCCATTCGATTCCGTTCGATTCCATTCCATTCCATTCCATTCCATTCCATTGCATTCCATTCCATTCCATTCCATTCCATTCCGTTCTACTCGGGTTGATTCCATTCCATTCCTTTCCATTCCATTCCATTCCATTCCATTCCATTCCATTCCATTCCATTCCATTCCATTCCCTTCCATTCCATTCCATTCCAATCCATTCCATTCTACTCGGGTTGATTCCATTCCATTCCATTGCATTCGACTAAATTCGATTCCATTCGATTCCATTCCATTCCATTCCGTTCCATTCCATTCCATTCCATTCCATTCTATTCCATTGAATTCCATTCCATTCCATTCCATTCCATTCCATTCCATTCCATTCCATTCCATTCCATTCCATTCCATTCCGTTCTACTCGGGTTGATTCCATTCCATTCCATTCCATTCCATTCCATTCCATTCCATTCCATTCCATTCCATTCCATTCCAATCTATTCCATTGTATTCAATTCGATTCCATTCGATTCCATTCAATTCCATTCAATTCCATTCCATTCCATTCCAATCCATTCCATTCTACTCGGGTTGATTCCATTCCATTCCATTCCATTCCATTCCATTCCATTCCATTCCATTCCATTCCATTCCATTCGATTCCATTCGATTCCATTCCATTCCATTCCATTCCATTCCATTCCATTCCATTCCATTCCAATCTATTCCATTCGATTCGATTCCATTCCATTCCATTCCATTCCATTCCATTCCAATCCATTCCATTCTACTCGTGTTGATTCCCTTCCATTCCATTCCACTCCATTCCATTCCATTCCATTCCATTCCATTCCATTCCATTCCATTCCATTCCGTTCTACTCGGGTTGATTCCATTCTATTCCATTACATTCCATTCGATTCCATTCGATTCCATTCGATTCCTTTCCATTCCATTCCATTCCATTCCATTCCATTCCATTCCATTCTATTCCATTCCATTCCATTCCATTCCATTCCATTCCATTCCATTCCAATCCATTCCCTTCCGTTCTATTCGGGTTGATTCCATTCCATTCCATTCCATTCCATTCCATTCCATTCCATTCCATTCCATTCCATTCCATTCTATTGCATTCCATTCGATTCCATTCGATTCCATTCCATTCCATTCCATTCCATTCCATTCCATTCCATTCCATTCCATTCTATTCCATTCCATTCCATTCTGTTCCATTCTATTCCATTCCATTCCATTCCGTTCCACTCGGGTTGATTCCATTCTATTCCATTCCATTCCATTCGATTCCATTCGATATCATTCGATTCCTTTCCATTCCATTCCATTCCATTCCATTCCATTCCATTCCATTCTATTCCATTCCATTCCATTCCATTCCATTCCATTCTATTCCATTCCATTCCATTCCGTTCTACTCGGGTTGATTCCATTCCATTCCATTTCATTCCATTCCATTCCATTCCATTCCATTCCATTCCATTCGATTCCATTAAATTCCATTCCATTCCAATCCATTCCATTCTACTCGGGTTGATTCCATTCCATTCCATTCCATTCCATTCCATTCCATTCCATTCCATTCCATTCCATTCCATTCCACTCGACTCCATTCCATTCCATTCCATTCCATTCCAATCCATTCCATTCTACTCGGGTGGATTCCATTCCATTCCATTCTTTTCCATTCCATTCCATTCCATTCCATTCCATTCCATTCCATTCGGTTCCATTCCATTCCATTCCATTCCATTCCATTCCATTCCATTCCATTCCATTCCATTCCATTCCGTTCTAATCGGGTTGATTCCATTCTATTCCATTCCATTCCATTCCATTCCATTCAATTCCATTCCATTCCATTCCATTCCATTCCATTCTATTCCATTCCATTCTACTCCATTGAATTCCATTCCATTCCATTCTATTCCATTCCATTCCATTCCTTTCCATTCCATTTAGTTCTACTCGGGTTGATTCCATTCCATTCCATTCCATTCCTTTCCATTCCATTCCAATCCATTCCATTCCATTACTTTCCATTCCATTCCATTCCAATCCATTCCATTCTACTCGGGTTGACTCCATTCCATTCCATTCCATTACATTACATTCCATTATATTCCATTCCATTCCATTCGATTCCGTTCGATTCCATTCCATTCCATTCCATTCCATTCCATTCCATTCCATTCCATTCGATTCCATTCCATTCCATTCGATTCCATTCCATTCCATTCCATTCCATTCCATTCCATTCCAATCCATTCCATTCTACTCGGGTTGATTCAATTCCATTCCATTCCATTCCATTCCATTCCATTCCATTCCATTCCTTTCGATTCCATTCCTTTCCATTCCATTCCATTCCATTCCATTCCATTCCATTCCATTACATTCCATTCCGTTCTACTCGGGTTGATTCCACTCCATTCCATTCCATTCCATTCCATTCCATTCCATTCCATTCCATTCCATTCCATTCCTTTCCATTCCAACCCATTCCGTTCTACTCGGGTTGATTCCATTCCATTCCATTTCATTCCATTCCATTCCATTCCATTCCATTCCATTCCATTCGATTCCATTAAATTCCATTCCATTCCAATCCATTCCATTCTACTCGGGTTGATTCCATTCCATTCCATTCCATTCCATTCCATTCCATTCCATTCCATTCCATTCCATTCCATTCCACTCGACTCCATTCCATTCCATTCCATTCCATTCCAATCCATTCCATTCTACTCGGGTGGATTCCATTCCATTCCATTCTTTTCCATTCCATTCCATTCCATTCCATTCCATTCCATTCCATTCGGTTCCATTCCATTCCATTCCATTCCATTCCATTCCATTCCATTCCATTCCATTCCATTCCATTCCGTTCTAATCGGGTTGATTCCATTCTATTCCATTCCATTCCATTCCATTCCATTCAATTCCATTCCATTCCATTCCATTCCATTCCATTCTATTCCATTCCATTCTACTCCATTGAATTCCATTCCATTCCATTCTATTCCATTCCATTCCATTCCTTTCCATTCCATTTAGTTCTACTCGGGTTGATTCCATTCCATTCCATTCCATTCCTTTCCATTCCATTCCAATCCATTCCATTCCATTACTTTCCATTCCATTCCATTCCAATCCATTCCATTCTACTCGGGTTGACTCCATTCCATTCCATTCCATTACATTACATTCCATTATATTCCATTCCATTCCATTCGATTCCGTTCGATTCCATTCCATTCCATTCCATTCCATTCCATTCCATTCCATTCCATTCGATTCCATTCCATTCCATTCGATTCCATTCCATTCCATTCCATTCCATTCCATTCCATTCCAATCCATTCCATTCTACTCGGGTTGATTCAATTCCATTCCATTCCATTCCATTCCATTCCATTCCATTCCATTCCTTTCGATTCCATTCCTTTCCATTCCATTCCATTCCATTCCATTCCATTCCATTCCATTACATTCCATTCCGTTCTACTCGGGTTGATTCCACTCCATTCCATTCCATTCCATTCCATTCCATTCCATTCCATTCCATTCCATTCCATTCCTTTCCATTCCAACCCATTCCGTTCTACTCGGGTTGATTCCATTCCATTCCATTGAATTCCATTGAATTCCATTCCATTCCATTCCATTCCATTCCATTCCATTCCATTCCATTCCATTCCATTCCATTCCAAACCATTCCATTCTACTCGGGTTCATCATTCCATTCCATTCCATTCCATTCCATTCCACTCGGGTTCATTCCATTCCATTCCATTCCATTCCATTCCATTCCATTCCATTCCACTCGGGTGCATTCCATTCCATTCCATTCTATTCCATTCCATTCCATTCCATTCCGTTCTGCTCAGGTTGATTTCCATTCCATTCCATTCCATTCCATTCCATTCCATTCCATTCCATTCCATTCCATTCCATTCCATTCCATTCCATTCCATTCCATTCCGTTCTACTCGGCTTGAATCCATTGAGTTCCGTTCCGTTCCTTTCCGTCCCGACACGTCCCGTCCCGTCCCGTCCCGTCCCGTCCCGTCCCGTGCCGTTTTACTCGGGTTGATTCCTTTCCATTCCGTTCCGCTCGTTTCCGTTACGTTCCATTCCGTTCCACGCGGGTTGGTTCAATTCCATTCTATTCTATTCTATTCCTTTCCCTTCCATTCCATTCCATTCCATTCCATTCTACTCGGGTTGATTCCATGCCATTCCGTTCCGCTCCATTCCGTTCCACGCGGGTTGGTTCAATTCCATTCTATTCTATTCTATTCCTTTCCCTTCCATTCCATTCCATTCCATTCCATTCTACTCGGGTTGATTCCATGCCATTCCGTTCCGTTCCATTCCGTCCCATCCCGACCCGTCCCATCCCGTCCCGTCCCGTCCCATCCCGTTCCGTTCCACATGGGTTGATTCAATTCCTTTCGGTTACATTGAATTCCATTCCATTCCATTCTACTCGGATTGATTCCATTCCATTCCATTCCATTCCATTCCATTGCATTCCATTGCATTCCATTCCATTCCATTCCATTGCGTTCCATTCGATTCGATTCCATTCCATTCCTTTCCATTCCATTCCAATCCATTCCATTCTACTTGGGTTGATTCCATTCCATTCCATTCCATTCCATTCGATTCCATTCAATTCCATTCCATTCCATTCCATTCCATTCCATTCCATTCCATTCCATTCCATTCCATTCCATTCCATTCCACTCGATTCCATTCCATTCCATTCCATTCCATTCCAATCTATTCCATTCGATTCCATTCCATTCCATTCCATTCCATTCCATTCCATTCCATTCCACTCGATTCCATTCCATTCCATTCCATTCCATTCCAATCTATTCCATTCGATTCCATTCCATTCCATTCCATTCCATTCCATTCCATTCCATTCCATTCCATTCCATTCCAATCTATTCCATTCGATTCCATTCCATTCCATTCCATCCCATTCCATTCCATTCCATTCCAATCCATTCCATTCTACTCGTGTTGATTCCCTTCCATTCCATTCCACTCCATTCCATTCCATTCCATTCCATTCCATTCCATTCCATTCCATTCCATTCCATACCATTCCATTCCATTCCATTCCGTTCTACTCGGGTTGATTCCATTCTATTCCATTACATTCCATTCGATTCCATTCGATTCCATTCGATTCCTTTCCATTCCATTCCATTCCATTCCATTCCATTCCATTCTATTCCATTCCATTCCATTCCATTCCATTCCATTCCATTCCAATCCATTCCCTTCCGTTCTATTCGGGTTGATTCCATTCCATTCCATTCCATTCCATTCCATTCCATTCCATTCCATTCCATTCCATTCCATTCTATTGCATTCCATTCGATTCCATTCGATTCCATTCCATTCCATTCCATTCCATTCCATTCCATTCCATTCCATTCCATTCTATTCCATTCCATTCCATTCTGTTCCATTCTATTCCATTCCATTCCATTCCGTTCCACTCGGGTTGATTCCATTCTATTCCATTCCATTCCATTCGATTCCATTCGATATCATTCGATTCCATTCCATTCCATTCCATTCCATTCCATTCCATTCCATTCTATTCCATTCCATTCCATTCCATTCCATTCCATTCTATTCCATTCCATTCCATTCCGTTCTACTCGGGTTGATTCCATTCCATTCCATTTCATTCCATTCCATTCCATTCCATTCCATTCGATTCCATTCGATTCCATTCCATTCCATTCCATTCCAATCCATTCCATTCTACTCGGGTTGATTCCATTCCATTCCATTCCATTCCATTCCATTCCATTCCATTCCATTCCATTCCATTCCATTCCACTCGATTCCATTCCATTCCATTCCATTCCATTCCAATCCATTCCATTCTACTCGGGTGGATTCCATTCCATTCCATTCTTTTCCATTCCATTCCATTCCATTCCATTCCATTACATTCCATTCGGTTCCATTCCATTCCATTCCATTCCATTCCATTCCATTCCATTCCATTCCATTCCATTCCGTTCTAATCGGGTTGATTCCATTCTATTCCATTCCATTCCATTCCATTCCATTCAATTCCATTCCATTCCATTCCATTCCATTCCATTCTATTCCATTCCATTCTACTCCATTGAATTCCATTCCATTCCATTCTATTCCATTCCATTCCATTCCTTTCCATTCCATTTAGTTCTACTCGGGTTGATTCCATTCCATTCCATTCCATTCCTTTCCATTCCATTCCAATCCATTCCATTCCATTACTTTCCATTCCATTCCATTCCAATCCATTCCATTCTACTCGGGTTGACTCCATTCCATTCCATTCCATTACATTACATTCCATTATATTCCATTCCATTCCATTCGATTCCGTTTGATTCCATTCCATTCCATTCCATTCCATTCCATTCCATTCCATTCGATTCCATTCCATTCCATTCGATTCCATTCCATTCCATTCCGTTCCATTCCAATCCATTTCATTCTACTCGGGTTGATTCAATTCCATTCCATTCCATTCCATTCCATTCCATTCCATTCCATTCCATTCCATTCCTTTCGATTCCATTCCTTTCCATTCCATTCCATTCCATTCCATTCCATTCCATTCCATTCCATTCCATTCCATTCCGTTCTACTCGGGTTGATTCCATTCCATTCCATTCCATTCCATTCCATTCCATTCCATTCCACTCCATTCCATTCGATTCCATTCGATTCCATTCCATTCCATTCCATTCCATTCCAATCCATTCCATTCTACTCGGGTTGATGCCATTCCATTCCATTCCATTCCATTCCATTCCATTGCATTCCATTCGATTCCATTCGATTCCATTCCATTCGATTCCATTCGAGATCATTCGATTCCATTCCATCCCATTCCAATCCATTTCATTCCATTCCGTTCTACTCGGGTTGATTCCATTCCATTCCATTTCATTCCATTCCATTCCATTCCATTCCATTCGATTCCATTCGATTCCATTCCATTCCATTCCATTCCAATCCATTCCATTCTACTCGGGTTGATTCCATTCCATTCCATTCCATTCCATTCCATTCCATTCCATTCCATTCCATTCCATTCGATTCCACTCGATTCCATTCCATTCTTTCCATTCCATTCCAATCCATTCCATTCTACTCGGGTGGATTCCATTCCATTCCATTCCATTCCATTCCATTCCATTCCATTCCACTCCATTCGATTCCATTCCATTCCATTCCATTCCATTCCATTCCATTCCATTCCATTCCATTCCATTCCGTTCTAGTCGGGTTGATTCCATTCTATTCCATTCCATTCCATTCCATTCCACTCCATTCCATTCCATTCCATTCCATTCTATTCCATTCGATTCTACTCCATTGAATTCCATTCCATTCCATTCTATTCCATTCCATTCCATTCCTTTCCATTCCATTTAGTTCTACTCGGGTTGATTCCATTCCATTCCATTCCATTCCATTCCATTCCATTCCATTCCATTCCATTCCATTCCATTCCATTACTTTCCATTCCATTCCATTCCAATCCATTCCATTCTACTCGGGTTGACTCCATTCCATTCCGTTCCATTCCATTCCATTCCATGCCATTATAATCCATTCCATTCCATTCGATTCCGTTCGATTCCATTCCATTCCATTCCATTCCATTCCATTCCATTCAATTCCATTCGATTCCATTCGATTCCATTCCATTCCATTCCATTCCAATCCATTCCATTCTACTCGGGTTGATTCCATTCCATTCCATTCCATTCCATTCCATTCCATTCCATTCCATTCCATTCCATTCCATTCCATTCCATTCTATTCCTTTCGATTCCATTCCATTCCATTAAATTCCATTCCATTCCATTCCATTCCATTCCATTCCATTCCATTCCATTCCATTCCATTGCATTCCGTTCTACTCGGGTTGATTCCACTCCATTCCATTCCATTCCATTCCATTATATACCATCCCATTCGATTCCATTCCATTCCATTCCATTCCATTCCATTCCATTCCATTCCATTCCATTCCATTCCATTCCATTCCATTCCGTTCTAGTCGGGTTGATTCCATTCTATTCCATTCCATTCCATTCCATTCCATTCCATTCCATTCGATTCCATTCCATTCCATTCCATTCTATTCCATTCCATTCTACTCCATTGAATTCCATTCCATTCCATTCAATTCCATTCCATTCCATCCCTTTCCATTCCATTTACTTCTACTCGGGTTGATTCCATTCCATTCCATTCCATTCCATTCCATTCCATTCCATTATATTCCATTCTAATCCATTCGATTCCGTTCGATTCCATTCCATTCCATTCCATTCCATTCCATTGCATTCCATTCCATTCCATTCCATTCCATTCCGTTCTACTCGGGTTGATTCCATTCCATTCCTTTCCATTCCATTCCATTCCATTCCATTCCATTCCATTCCATTCCATTCCATTCCATTCCATTCCATTCCATTCCCTTCCATTCCATTCCATTCCAATCCATTCCATTCTACTCGGGTTGATTCCATTCCATTCCATTGCATTCGACTCCATTCGATTCCATTCGATTCCATTCCATTCCATTCCGTTCCATTCCATTCCATTCCATTCCTTTCTATTCCATTGAATTCCATTCCATTCCATTCCATTCCATTCCATTCCATTCCATTCCATTCCATTCCATTCCGTTCTACTCGGGTTGATTCCATTCCATTCCATTCCATTCCATTCCATTCCATTCCAATCTATTCCATTCTATTCAATTCGATTCCATTCGATTCCATTCAATTCCATTCAATTCCATTCCATTCCATTCCAATCCATTCCATTCTACTCGGGTTGATTCCATTCCATTCCATTCCATTCCATTCGATTCCATTCGATTCCATTCCATTCCATTCCATTCCATTCCATTCCATTCCATTCCATTCCATTCCAATCTATTCCATTCGATTCCATTCCATTCCATTCCATTCCATTCCATTCCATTCCATTCCAATCCATTCCATTCTACTCGTGTTGATTCCCTTCCATTCCATTCCACTCCATTCCATTCCATTCCATTCCATTCCATTCCATTACAATCCATTCCATTCCATTCCATTCCATTCCATTCCGTTCTACTCGGGTTGATTCCATTCTATTCCATTACATTCCATTCGATTCCATTCGATTCCATTCGATTCCTTTCCATTCCATTCCATTCCATTCCATTCCATTCCGTTCTATTCCATTCCATTCCATTCCATTCCATTCCATTCCATTCCAATCCATTCCCTTCCGTTCTATTCGGGTTGATTCCATTCCATTCCATTCCATTCCATTCCATTCCATTCCATTCCATTCCATTCCATTCCATTCTATTGCATTCCATTCGATTCCATTTGATTCCATTCCATTCCATTCCATTCCATTCCATTCCATTCCATTCCATTCCATTCCATTCTATTCCATTCCATTCCATTCTGTTCCATTCTATTCCATTCCATTCCATTCCGTTCCACTCGGGTTGATTCCATTCTATTCCATTCCATTCCATTCGATTCCATTCGATATCATTCGATTCGATTCCATTCCATTCCATTCCATTCCATTCCATTCCATTCTATTCCATTCCATTCCATTCCATTCCATTCCATTCTATTCCATTCCATTCCATTCCGTTGTACTCGGGTTGATTCCATTCCATTCCATTTCATTCCATTCCATTCCATTCCATTCCATTCGATTCCATTCGATTCCATTCCATTCCATTCCATTCCAATCCATTCCATTCTACTCGGGTTGATTCCATTCCATTCCATTCCATTCCATTCCATTCCATTCCATTCCATTCCATTCCATTCCATTCCATTCCACTCGATTCCATTCCATTCCATTCCATTCCATTCCATTCCAATCCATTCCATTCTACTCGGGTGGATTCCATTCCATTCCATTCTTTTCCATTCCATTCCATTCCATTCCATTACATTACATTCCATTCGGTTCCATTCCATTCCATTCCATTCCATTCCATTCCATTCCATTCCGTTCTAATCGGGTTGATTCCATTCTATTCCATTCCATTCCATTCCATTCCATTCAATTCCATTCCATTCCATTCCATTCCATTCCATTCTATTCCATTCCATTCTACTCCATTGAATTCCATTCCATTCCATTCTATTCCATTCCATTCCATTCCTTTCCATTCCATTTAGTTCTACTCGGGTTGATTCCATTCCATTCCATTCCATTCCTTTCCATTCCATTCCAATCCATTCCATTCCATTACTTTCCATTCCATTCCATTCCAATCCATTCCATTCTACTCGGGTTGACTCCATTCCATTCCATTCCATTACATTACATTCCATTATATTCCATTCCATTCCATTCGATTCCGTTCGATTCCATTCCATTCCATTCCATTCCATTCCATTCCATTCCATTCCATTCCATTCGATTCCATTCCATTCCATTCGATTCCATTGCATTCCATTCCATTCCATTCCATTCCATTCCAATCCATTCCATTCTACTCGGGTTGATTCAATTCCATTCCATTCCATTCCATTCCTTTCGATTCCATTCCTTTCCATTCCATTCCATTCCATTCCATTCCATTCCATTCCATTCCATTCCATTCCATTCCGTTCTACTCGGGTTGATTCCACTCCATTCCATTCCATTCCATTCCATTCCATTCCATTCCATTCCATTCCATTCCTTTCCATTCCAACCAATTCCGTTCTACTCGGGTTGATTCCATTCCATTCCATTGAATTCCATTCCATTCCATGCCATTCCATGCCATTCCATTCCATTCCATTCCATTCGATTCCATTCCATTCCATTCCATTCCAAACCATTCCATTCTACTCGGGTTCATCATTCCATTCCATTCCATTCCATTCCATTCCACTCGGGTTCATTCCATTCCATTCCATTCCATTCCATTCCATTCCATTCCACTCGGGTGCATTCCATTCCATTCCATTCCATTCCATTCCATTCCATTCCATTCCGTTCTGCTCAGGTTGATTTCCATTCCATTCCATTCCATTCCATTCCATTCCATTCCATTCCATTCCATTCCATTCCATTCCATTCTATTCCTTTCGATTCCATTCCATTCCATTAAATTCCATTCCATTCCATTCCATTCCATTCGATTCCATTCCATTCCATTCCATTCCATTCCATTCCGTTCTACTAGGGTTGATTCCACTCCATTCCATTCCATTCCATTCCATTATATACCATCCCATTCGATTCCATTCCATTCCATTCCATTCCATTCCATTCCATTCCATTCCATTCCATTCCATTCCATTCCATTCCATTCCATTCCATTCCGTTCTAGTCGGGTTGATTCCATTCTATTCCATTCCATTCCATTCCATTCCATTCCATTCCATTCCATTCGATTCCATTCCATTCCATTCCATTCTATTCCATTCCATTCTATTCCATTCCATTCTACTCCATTGAATTCCATTCCATTCCATTCAATTCCATTCCATTCCATCCCTTTCCATTCCATTTAGTTCTACTCGGGTTGATTCCATTCCATTCCATTCCATTCCATTCCATTCCATTCCATTCCATTCCATTCCATTCCATTCCATTCTATTCCTTTCGATTCCATTCCATTCCATTAAATTCCATTCCATTCCATTCCATTCCATTCCATTCCATTCCATTCCATTCCATTCCGCTCTACTCGGGTTGATTCCACTCCATTCCATTCCATTCCATTCCATTATATACCATCCCATTCGATTCCATTCCATTCCATTCCATTCCATTCCATTCCATTCCATTCCATTCCATTCCATTCCATTCCGTTCTAGTCGGGTTGATTCCATTCTATTCCATTCCATTCCATTCCATTCCATTCCATTCCATTCGATTCCATTCCATTCCATTCCATTCTATTCCATTCCATTCTACTCCATTGAATTCCATTCCATTCCATTCAATTCCATTCCATTCCATCCCTTTCCATTCCATTTAGTTCTACTCGGGTTGATTCCATTCCATTCCATTCCATTCCATTCCATTCCATTCCATTCCATTCAATTCCATTGCATTCCGTTACTTTCCATTCCATTCCATTCCAATCCATTCCATTCTACTCGGGTTGACTCCATTCCATTCCATTCCTTTCCATTCCATTATATTCCATTCTAATCCATTCGATTCCTTTCGATTCCATTCCATTCCATTCCATTCCATTCCATTGCATTCCATTCCATTCCATTCCATTCCATTCCGTTCTACTCGGGTTGATTCCATTCCATTCCTTTCCATTCCATTCCATTCCATTCCATTCCATTCCATTCCATTCCATTCCATTCCATTCCCTTCCATTCCATTCCATTCCAATCCATTCCATTCTACTCGGGTTGATTCCATTCCATTCCATTGCATTCGACTCCATTCGATTCCATTCGATTCCATTCCATTCCATTCCGTTCCATTCCATTCCATTCCATTCCATTCTATTCCATTGAATTCCATTCCATTCCATTCCATTCCATTCCATTCCATTCCATTCCATTCCATTCCATTCCATTCCATTCCATTCCATTCCGTTCTACTCGGGTTGATTCCATTCCATTCCATTCCATTCCATTCCATTCCATTCCATTCCATTCCATTCCAATCTATTCCATTCTATTCAATTCGATTCCATTCGATTCCATTCAATTCCATTCAATTCCATTCCATTCCATTCCATTCCATTCGATTCCATTCCATTCCATTCGATTCCATTCGATTCCATTCCATTCCATTCCATTCCATTCCATTCCAATCCATGCCATTCTACTCGGGTTGATTCCATTCCATTCCATTCCATTCCATTCCATTCCATTCCATTCCATTCCATTCCATTCCATTCCTTTCGATTCCATTCCATTCCATTCCATTCCATTCCATTCCATTCCATTCCATTCCATTCCATTCCATTCCGTTCTACTCGGGTTGATTCCATTCCATTCCATTCCATTCCATTCCATTCCATTCGATTCCATTCGATTCCATTCCATTCCATTCCATTCCGTTCCATTCCATTCCATTTCAATCTATTCCATTCGATTCCATTCCATTCCATTCCATTCCATTCCATTCCATTCCAATCCATTCCATTCTACTCGTGTTGATTCCCTTCCATTCCATTCCACTCCATTCCATTCCATTCCATTCCATTCCATTCCATTCCATTCCATTCCATTCCATTCCATTCCATTCCATTCCATTCCATTCCATTCCGTTCTACTCGGGTTGATTCCATTCTATTCCATTACATTCCATTCGATTCCATTCGATTCCATTCGATTCCTTTCCATTCCATTCCATTCCATTCCATTCCATTCCATTCTATTCCATTCCATTCCATTCCATTCCATTCCATTCCATTCCAATCCATTCCCTTCCGTTCTATTCGGGTTGATTCTATTCCATTCCATTCCATTCCATTCCATTCCATTCCATTCCATTCCATTCCATTCTATTGCATTCCATTCGATTCCATTCGATTCCATTCCATTCCATTCCATTCCATTCCATTCCATTCCATTCCATTCCATTCCATTCTATTCCATTCCATTCCATTCTGTTCCATTCTATTCCATTCCATTCCATTCCGTTCCACTCGGGTTGATTCCATTCTATTCCATTCCATTCCATTCGATTCCATTCGATATCATTCGATTCCATTCCATTCCATTCCATTCCATTCCATTCCATTCCATTCCATTCTATTCCATTCCATTCCATTCCATTCCATTCCATTCTATTCCATTCCATTCCATTCCGTTCTACTCGGGTTGATTCCATTCCATTCCATTTCATTCCATTCCATTCCATTCCATTCGATTCCATTCGATTCCATTCCATTCCATTCCATTCCAATCCATTCCATTCTACTCGGGTTGATTCCATTCCATTCCATTCCATTCCATTCCATTCCATTCCATTCCATTCCATTCCACTCGATTCCATTCCATTCCATTCCATTCCATTCCAATCCATTCCATTCTACTCGGGTGGATTCCATTCCATTCCATTCTTTTCCATTCCATTCCATTCCATTCCATTACATTACATTCCATTCGGTTCCATTCCATTCCATTCCATTCCATTCCATTCCATTCCATTCCGTTCTAATCGGGTTGATTCCATTCTATTCCATTCCATTCCATTCCATTCCATTCCATTCCATTCCATTCCATTCCATTCCATTCCATTCTATTCCATTCCATTCTACTCCATTGAATTCCATTCCATTCCATTCTATTCCATTCCATTCCATTCCTTTCCATTCCATTTAGTTCTACTCGGGTTGATTCCATTCCATTCCATTCCATTCCTTTCCATTCCATTCCAATCCATTCCATTCCATTACTTTCCATTCCATTCCATTCCAATCCATTCCATTCTACTCGGGTTGACTCCATTCCATTCCATTCCATTACATTACATTCCATTATATTCCATTCCATTCCATTCGATTCCGTTCGATTCCATTCCATTCCATTCCATTCCATTCCATTCCATTCCATTCCATTCCATTCGATTCCATTCCATTCCATTCGATTCCATTGCATTCCATTCCATTCCATTCCATTCCATTCCAATCCATTCCATTCTACTCGGGTTGATTCAATTCCATTCCATTCCATTCCATTCCTTTCGATTCCATTCCTTTCCATTCCATTCCATTCCATTCCATTCCATTCCATTCCATTCCGTTCTACTCGGGTTGATTCCACTCCATTCCATTCCATTCCATTCCATTCCATTCCATTCCATTCCATTCCATTCCTTTCCATTCCAACCAATTCCGTTCTACTCGGGTTGATTCCATTCCATTCCATTGAATTCCATTCCATTCCATGCCATTCCATGCCATTCCATTCCATTCCATTCCATTCGATTCCATTCCATTCCATTCCATTCCAAACCATTCCATTCTACTCGGGTTCATCATTCCATTCCATTCCATTCCATTCCATTCCACTCGGGTTCATTCCATTCCATTCCATTCCATTCCATTCCATTCCATTCCACTCGGGTGCATTCCATTCCATTCCATTCCATTCCATTCCATTCCATTCCATTCCGTTCTGCTCAGGTTGATTTCCATTCCATTCCATTCCATTCCATTCCATTCCATTCCATTCCATTCCATTCCATTCCATTCCATTCCATTCCATTCCATTCCGTTCTCCTCGGCTTGAATCCATTGAGTTCCGTTCCGTTCCTTTCCGTCCCGACACGTCCCGTCCCGTCCCGTCCCGTCCCGTCCCGTCCCGTGCCGTTTTACTCGGGTTGATTCCTTTCCATTCCGTTCCGCTCGTTTCCGTTACGTTCCATTCCGTTCCACGCGGGTTGGTTCAATTCCATTCTATTCTATTCTATTCCTTTCCCTTCCATTCCATTCCATTCCATTCCATTCTACTCGGGTTGATTCCATGCCATTCCGTTCCGCTCCATTCCATTCCACGCGGGTTGGTTCAATTCCATTCTATTCTATTCTATTCCTTTCCCTTCCATTCCATTCCATTCCATTCCATTCTACTCGGGTTGATTCCATGCCATTCCGTTCCGTTCCATTCCGTCCCATTCCGACCCGTCCCATCCCGTCCCGTCCCGTCCCATCCCGTTCCGTTCCACATGGGTTGATTCAATTCCTTTCGGTTACATTGAATTCCATTCCATTCCATTCTACTCGGATTGATTCCATTCCATTCCATTCCATTCCATTCCATTCCATTCCATTCCATTCCATTCCATTCCATTGCGTTCCATTCGATTCGATTCCATTCCATTCCTTTCCATTCCATTCCAATCCATTCCATTCTACTTGGGTTGATTCCATTCCATTCCATTCCATTCCATTCCATTCCATTCAATTCCATTCCATTCCATTCCATTCCATTCCATTCCATTCCATTCCATTCCATTCCATTCCACTCGATTCCATTCCATTCCATTCCATTCCATTCCATTCCAATCCATTCCATTCTACTCGGGTGGATTCCATTCCATTCCATTCCTTTCCATTCCATTCCATTCCATTCCATTACATTCCATTCGGTTCCATTCCATTCCATTCCATTCCATTCCATTCCATTCCATTCCACTCGATTCCATTGCATTACATTCCATTCCATTCCAATCCATTCCATTCTACTCGGGTGGATTCCATTCCATTCCATTCTTTTCCATTCCATTCCATTCCATTCCATTACATTACATTCCATTCGGTTCCATTCCATTCCATTCCATTCCATTCCATTCCATTCCATTCCATTCCATTCCATTCCGTTCTAATCGGGTTGATTCCATTCTATTCCATTCCATTCCATTCCATTCCATTCAATTCCATTCCATTCCATTCCATTCCATTCCATTCTATTCCATTCCATTCTACTCCATTGAATTCCATTCCATTCCATTCTATTCCATTCCATTCCATTCCTTTCCATTCCATTTAGTTCTACTCGGGTTGATTCCATTCCATTCCATTCCATTCCTTTCCATTCCATTCCAATCCATTCCATTCCATTACTTTCCATTCCATTCCATTCCAATCCATTCCATTCTACTCGGGTTGACTCCATTCCATTCCATTCCATTACATTACATTCCATTATATTCCATTCCATTCCATTCGATTCCGTTCGATTCCATTCCATTCCATTCCATTCCATTCCATTCCATTCGATTCCATTCCATTCCATTCCATTCCATTCCATTCCATTCCAATCCATTCCATTCTACTCGGGTTGATTCAATTCCATTCCATTCCATTCCATTCCATTCCATTCCATTCCATTCCTTTCGATTCCATTCCTTTCCATTCCATTCCATTCCATTCCATTCCATTCCATTCCATTCCGTTCTACTCGGGTTGATTCCACTCCATTCCATTCCATTCCATTCCATTCCATTCCATTCCATTCCATTCCATTCCATTCCTTTCCATTCCAACCCATTCCGTTCTACTCGGGTTGATTCCATTCCATTCCATTGAATTCCATTCCATTCCAATCCATTCCATTCCATTCCATTCCATTCCATTCCATTCCATTCGATTCCATTCCATTCCATTCCATTCCAAACCATTCCATTCTACTCGGGTTCATCATTCCATTCCATTCCATTCCATTCCATTCCACTCGGGTTCATTCCATTCCATTCCATTCCATTCCATTCCATTCCTTTCCACTCGGGTGCATTCCATTCCATTCCATTCCATTCCATTCCATTCCATTCCATTCCGTTCTGCTCAGGTTGATTTCCATTCCATTCCATTCCATTCCATTCCATTCCATTCCATTCCATTCCATTCCATTCCATTCCATTCCATTCCATTCCATTCCATTCCATTCCGTTCTACTCGGCTTGAATCCATTGAGTTCCGTTCCGTTCCGTTCCGTCCCGACACGTCCCGTCCCGTCCCGTCCCGTCCCGTCCCGTCCCGTGCCGTTTTACTCGGGTTGATTCCTTTCCATTCCGTTCCGCTCGTTTCCGTTACGTTCCATTCCGTTCCACGCGGGTTGGTTCAATTCCATTCTATTCTATTCTATTCCTTTCCCTTCCATTCCATTCCATTCCATTCCATTCTACTCGGGTTGATTCCATGCCATTCCGTTCCGCTCCATTCCGTTCCACGCGGGTTGGTTCAATTCCATTCTATTGTATTCTATTCCTTTCCCTTCCATTCCATTCCATTCCATTCCATTCTACTCGGGTTGATTCCATGCCATTCCGTTCCGTTCCATTCCGTCCCATCCCGACCCGTCCCATCCCGTCCCGTCCCGTCCCATCCCGTTCCGTTCCACATGGGTTGATGCTATTCCTTTCAGTTACATTGAATTCCATTCCATTCCATTCTACTCGGATTGATTCCATTCCATTCCATTCCATTCCATTCCATTCCATTCCATTCCATTCCATTCCATTGCGTTCCATTCGATTCGATTCCATTCCATTCCTTTCCATTCCATTCCAATCCATTCCATTCTACTTGGGTTGATTCCATTCCATTCCATTCCATTCCATTCGATTCCATTCAATTCCATTCCATTCCATTCCATTCCATTCCATTCCATTCCATTCCATTCCATTCCACTCGATTCCATTCCATTCCATTCCATTCCATTCCAATCCATTCCATTCTACTCGGGTGGATTCCATTCCATTCCATTCCTTTCCATTCCATTCCATTCCATTCCATTACATTCCATTCGGTTCCATTCCATTCCATTCCATTCCATTCCATTCCATTCCATTCCATTCCATTCCATTCCATTCCGTTCTAATCGGGTTGATTCCATTCTATTCCATTCCATTCCATTCCATTCCATTCAATTCCATTCCATTCCATTCCATTCCATTCCATTCTATTCCATTCCATTCTACTCCATTGAATTCCATTCCATTCCATTCTATTCCATTCCATTCCATTCCGTTCCATTCCATTTAGTTCTACTCGGGTTGATTCCATTCCATTCCATTCCATTCCTTTCCATTCCATTCCAATCCATTCCATTCCATTACTTTCCATTCCATTCCATTCCAATCCATTCCATTCTACTCGGGTTGATTCAATTCCATTCCATTCCATTCCATTCCATTCCATTCCATTCCATTCCATTCCTTTCGATTCCATTCCATTCCATTCCATTCCATTCCATTCCATTCCATTCCATTCCATTCCATTCCATTCCATTCCATTCCGTTCTACTCGGGTTGATTCCATTCCATTCCATTCCATTCCATTCCATTCCATTCCATTCCATTCCATTCCTTTCCATTCCAACCCATTCCGTTCTACTCGGGTTGATTCCATTCCATTCCATGGAATTCCATTCCATTCCATTCCATTCCATTCGATTCCATTCCATTCCATTCCATTCCAAACCATTCCATTCTACTCGGGTTCATCATTCCATTCCATTCCATTCCATTCCATTCCACTCGGGTTCATTCCATTCCATTCCATTCCATTCCATTCCATTCCATTCCACTCGGGTGCATTCCATTCCATTCCATTCCATTCCATTCCATTCCATTCCATTCCATTCCATTCCATTCCGTTCTGCTCAGGTTGATTTCCATTCCATTCCATTCCATTCCATTCCATTCCATTCCATTCCATTCCATTCCATTCCATTCCATTCCATTCCATTCCTTTCCATTCCATTCCATTCCGTTCTACTCGGCTTGAATCCATTGAGTTCCGTTCCGTTCCGTTCCGTCCCGACACGTCCCGTCCCGTCCCGTCCCGTCCCGTCCCGTCCCGTGCCGTTTTACTCGGGTTGATTCCTTTCCATTCCGTTCCGCTCGTTTCCGTTACGTTCCATTCCGTTCCACGCGGGTTGGTTCAATTCCATTCTATTCTATTCTATTCCTTTCCCTTCCATTCCATTCCATTCCATTCCATTCTACTCGGGTTGATTCTATGCCATTCCGTTCCGCTCCATTCCGTTCCACGCTGGTTGGTTCAATTCCATTCTATTCTATTCTATTCCTTTCCCTTCCATTCCATTCCATTCCATTCCATTCTACTCGGGTTGATTCCATGCCATTCCGTTCCGTTCCATTCCGTCCCATCCCGACCCGTCCCATCCCGTCCCGTCCCGTCCCATCCCGTTCCGTTCCACATGGGTTGATTCAATTCCTTTCGGTTACATTGAATTCCATTCCATTCCATTCTACTCGGATTGATTCCATTCCATTCCATTCCATTCCATTCCATTCCATTCCATTCCATTCCATTCCATTCCATTCCATTGCGTTCCATTCGATTCGATTCCATTCCATTCCATTCCATTCCATTCCAATCCATTCCATTCTACTTGGGTTGATTCCATTCCATTCCATTCCATTCCATTCGATTCCATTCCATTCCATTCCATTCCATTCCATTCCATTCCATTCGGTTCCATTCCATTCCATTCCATTCCATTCCATTCCATTCCATTCCATTCCATTCCATTCCATTCCGTTCTAATCGGGTTGATTCCATTCTATTCCATTCCATTCCATTCCATTCCATTCAATTCCATTCCATTCCATTCCATTCCATTCCATTCTATTCCATTCCATTCTACTCCATTGAATTCCATTCCATTCCATTCTATTCCATTCCATTCCATTCCTTTCCATTCCATTTAGTTCTACTCGGGTTGATTCCATTCCATTCCATTCCATTCCTTTCCATTCCATTCCAATCCATTCCATTCCATTACTTTCCATTCCATTCCATTCCAATCCATTCCATTCTACTCGGGTTGACTCCATTCCATTCCATTCCATTACATTACATTCCATTATATTCCATTCCATTCCATTCGATTCCGTTCGATTCCATTCCATTCCATTCCATTCCATTCCATTCCATTCCATTCCATTCCATTCCATTCCATTCCATTCGATTCCATTCCATTCCATTCCATTCCATTCCATTCCATTCCAATCCATTCCATTCTACTCGGGTTGATTCAATTCCATTCCATTCCATTCCATTCCATTCCATTCCATTCCATTCCTTTCGATTCCATTCCTTTCCATTCCATTCCATTCCATTCCATTCCATTCCATTCCATTCCGTTCTACTCGGGTTGATTCCACTCCATTCCATTCCATTCCATTCCATTCCATTCCATTCCATTCCATTCCATTCCATTCCATTCCTTTCCATTCCAACCCATTCCGTTCTACTCGGGTTGATTCCATTCCATTCCATTGAATTCCATTCCATTCCAATCCATTCCATTCCATTCCATTCCATTCCATTCCATTCCATTCGATTCCATTCCATTCCATTCCATTCCAAACCATTCCATTCTACTCGGGTTCATCATTCCATTCCATTCCATTCCATTCCATTCCACTCGGGTTCATTCCATTCCATTCCATTCCATTCCATTCCATTCCATTCCTTTCCACTCGGGTGCATTCCATTCCATTCCATTCCATTCCATTCCATTCCATTCCATTCCATTCCATTCCGTTCTGCTCAGGTTGATTTCCATTCCATTCCATTCCATTCCATTCCATTCCATTCCATTCCATTCCATTCCATTCCATTCCATTCCATTCCATTCCATTCCATTCCGTTCTACTCGGCTTGAATCCATTGAGTTCCGTTCCGTTCCGTTCCGTCCCGACACGTCCCGTCCCGTCCCGTCCCGTCCCGTCCCGTCCCGTGCCGTTTTACTCGGGTTGATTCCTTTCCATTCCGTTCCGCTCGTTTCCGTTACGTTCCATTCCGTTCCACGCGGGTTGGTTCAATTCCATTCTATTCTATTCTATTCCTTTCCCTTCCATTCCATTCCATTCCATTCCATTCTACTCGGGTTGATTCCATGCCATTCCGTTCCGCTCCATTCCGTTCCACGCGGGTTGGTTCAATTCCATTCTATTGTATTCTATTCCTTTCCCTTCCATTCCATTCCATTCCATTCCATTCTACTCGGGTTGATTCCATGCCATTCCGTTCCGTTCCATTCCGTCCCATCCCGACCCGTCCCATCCCGTCCCGTCCCGTCCCATCCCGTTCCGTTCCACATGGGTTGATGCTATTCCTTTCAGTTACATTGAATTCCATTCCATTCCATTCTACTCGGATTGATTCCATTCCATTCCATTCCATTCCATTCCATTCCATTCCATTCCATTCCATTCCATTGCGTTCCATTCGATTCGATTCCATTCCATTCCTTTCCATTCCATTCCAATCCATTCCATTCTACTTGGGTTGATTCCATTCCATTCCATTCCATTCCATTCGATTCCATTCAATTCCATTCCATTCCATTCCATTCCATTCCATTCCATTCCATTCCATTCCATTCCACTCGATTCCATTCCATTCCATTCCATTCCATTCCAATCCATTCCATTCTACTCGGGTGGATTCCATTCCATTCCATTCCTTTCCATTCCATTCCATTCCATTCCATTACATTCCATTCGGTTCCATTCCATTCCATTCCATTCCATTCCATTCCATTCCATTCCATTCCATTCCATTCCATTCCATTCCGTTCTAATCGGGTTGATTCCATTCTATTCCATTCCATTCCATTCCATTCCATTCAATTCCATTCCATTCCATTCCATTCCATTCCATTCTATTCCATTCCATTCTACTCCATTGAATTCCATTCCATTCCATTCTATTCCATTCCATTCCATTCCGTTCCATTCCATTTAGTTCTACTCGGGTTGATTCCATTCCATTCCATTCCATTCCTTTCCATTCCATTCCAATCCATTCCATTCCATTACTTTCCATTCCATTCCATTCCAATCCATTCCATTCTACTCGGGTTGATTCAATTCCATTCCATTCCATTCCATTCCATTCCATTCCATTCCATTCCATTCCTTTCGATTCCATTCCATTCCATTCCATTCCATTCCATTCCATTCCATTCCATTCCATTCCATTCCATTCCATTCCGTTCTACTCGGGTTGATTCCATTCCATTCCATTCCATTCCATTCCATTCCATTCCATTCCATTCCATTCCATTCCTTTCCATTCCAACCCATTCCGTTCTACTCGGGTTGATTCCATTCCATTCCATGGAATTCCATTCCATTCCATTCCATTCCATTCGATTCCATTCCATTCCATTCCATTCCAAACCATTCCATTCTACTCGGGTTCATCATTCCATTCCATTCCATTCCATTCCATTCCACTCGGGTTCATTCCATTCCATTCCATTCCATTCCATTCCATTCCATTCCACTCGGGTGCATTCCATTCCATTCCATTCCATTCCATTCCATTCCATTCCATTCCATTCCATTCCATTCCATTCCGTTCTGCTCAGGTTGATTTCCATTCCATTCCATTCCATTCCATTCCATTCCATTCCATTCCATTCCATTCCATTCCATTCCATTCCATTCCATTCCATTCCATTCCTTTCCATTCCATTCCATTCCGTTCTACTCGGCTTGAATCCATTGAGTTCCGTTCCGTTCCGTTCCGTCCCGACACGTCCCGTCCCGTCCCGTCCCGTCCCGTCCCGTCCCGTGCCGTTGTACTCGGGTTGATTCCTTTCCATTCCGTTCCGCTCGTTTCCGTTACGTTCCATTCCGTTCCACGCGGGTTGGTTCAATTCCATTCTATTCTATTCTATTCCTTTCCCTTCCATTCCATTCCATTCCATTCCATTCTACTCGGGTTGATTCTATGCCATTCCGTTCCGCTCCATTCCGTTCCACGCTGGTTGGTTCAATTCCATTCTATTCTATTCTATTCCTTTCCCTTCCATTCCATTCCATTCCATTCCATTCTACTCGGGTTGATTCCATGCCATTCCGTTCCGTTCCATTCCGTCCCATCCCGACCCGTCCCATCCCGTCCCGTCCCGTCCCATCCCGTTCCGTTCCACATGGGTTGATTCAATTCCTTTCGGTTACATTGAATTCCATTCCATTCCATTCTACTCGGATTGATTCCATTCCATTCCATTCCATTCCATTCCATTCCATTCCATTCCATTCCATTCCATTCCATTGCGTTCCATTCGATTCGATTCCATTCCATTCCATTCCATTCCATTCCAATCCATTCCATTCTACTTGGGTTGATTCCATTCCATTCCATTCCATTCCATTCGATTCCATTCCATTCCATTCCATTCCATTCCATTCCATTCCATTCCATTCCATTCCATTCCATTCCATTCCATTCCATTCGATTCCATTCTGTTCTACTCGGGTTGATTCCACTCCATTCCATTCCATTCCATTCCAATCTATTCCATTCCATTCCATTCTATTCCATTCGTTTCCATTCCATTCCATTTCATTTTATTCCATTACATTCCATTCCATTCTATTCCATTGAATTCCATTCCATTCCATTCCATTCCATTCCATTCCATTCCGCTCTACTCGGGTTGATTCCACTCCATTCCATTCCATTCCATTCCATTCCATTCCACTCGGGTTGAGCATTCCATTCCATTCCATTCCATTGCATTCCATTCCATTCCATTCCATTCCTTTCCATTTACTCCATTCCGTTCTACTCGGGTTGATTCCATTGAGTTTGGTTCCGTTCCGTTCCATCCCGTCCCGTCCCGTCCCGTCCCGTCCCGTGCCGTTTTACTCAGGTTGATTCCTTTCCATTCCGTTCCGCTCGTTTTCGTTGCGTTCCATTCCGTTCCACGCGGGTTGGTTCAATTCCATTCTATTCTATTCTATTCCTTTCCATTCCATTCCATTCCATTCCATTCCATTCTACTCGGGTTGATTCCATGCCATTCCGTTCCGTTCCATTCCGTCCCATCCCGAACCGTCCCATCACGTCCCGTCCCGTCCCATCCCGTTCCGTTCCACATGGGTTGATTCAATTCCTTTCGGTTACATTGAATTCCATTCCATTCCATTCTACTCGGATTGATTCCATTCCATTCCATTCCACTCCATTCCATTCCATTCCATTCCATTCCATTCCTTTCCATTCCAATCCATTCCATGCTACTCGGGTTGATTCCATTCCATTCCATTCCATTCCATTCCATTCCATTCCATTCCATTCCATTCCATTCCATTCCATTCCATTCCATTTCATTCCATTCCATTCCATTTCATTCCATTCCATTCCATTCCATTCCATTCCATTCCATTCCATTCCATTCCATTCCATTCCATTAGATTCCATTCCATTCCATTCCATTCCATTCCATTCCGTTCTACTCGGGTTGATTCCATTCCATTCCATTCCATTCCGTTCTACTCGGATTGATTCCATTCCATTCCATTCCATTCCATTCCATTCCATTCCATTCCATTCCATTCCATTCCATTGCGTTCCATTCGATTCGATTCCATTCCATTCCTTTCCATTCCATTCCAATCCATTCCATTCTACTTGGGTTGATTCCATTCCATTCCATTCCATTCCATTCGATTCCATTCAATTCCATTCCATTCCATTCCATTCCATTCCATTCCATTCCATTCCATTCCATTCCACTCGATTCCATTCCATTCCATTCCATTCCATTCCAATCCATTCCATTCTACTCGGGTGGATTCCATTCCATTCCATTCCTTTCCATTCCATTCCATTCCATTCCATTACATTCCATTCGGTTCCATTCCATTCCATTCCATTCCATTCCATTCCATTCCATTCCATTCCATTCCATTCCATTCCGTTCTAATCGGGTTGATTCCATTCTATTCCATTCCATTCCATTCCATTCCATTCCATTCCATTCCATTCCATTCCATTCCATTCCATTCCATTCCATTCTATTCCATTCCATTCTACTCCATTGAATTCCATTCCATTCCATTCTATTCCATTCCATTCCATTCCGTTCCATTCCATTTAGTTCTACTCGGGTTGATTCCATTCCATTCCATTCCATTCCTTTCCATTCCATTCCAATCCATTCCATTCCATTACTTTCCATTCCATTCCATTCCAATCCATTCCATTCTACTCGGGTTGATTCAATTCCATTCCATTCCATTCCATTCCATTCCATTCCATTCCATTCCATTCCATTCCTTTCGATTCCATTCCATTCCATTCCATTCCATTCCATTCCATTCCATTCCATTCCATTCCATTCCATTCCATTCCGTTCTACTCGGGTTGATTCCATTCCATTCCATTCCATTCCATTCCATTCCATTCCATTCCATTCCATTCCTTTCCATTCCAACCCATTCCGTTCTACTCGGGTTGATTCCATTCCATTCCATGGAATTCCATTCCATTCCATTCCATTCCATTCCATTCCATTCGATTCCATTCCATTCCATTCCATTCCAAACCATTCCATTCTACTCGGGTTCATCATTCCATTCCATTCCATTCCATTCCATTCCACTCGGGTTCATTCCATTCCATTCCATTCCATTCCATTCCATTCCACTCGGGTGCATTCCATTCCATTCCATTCCATTCCATTCCATTCCATTCCATTCCATTCCGTTCTGCTCAGGTTGATTTCCATTCCATTCCATTCCATTCCATTCCATTCCATTCCATTCCATTCCATTCCATTCCATTCCATTCCATTCCTTTCCATTCCATTCCATTCCGTTCTACTCGGCTTGAATCCATTGAGTTCCGTTCCGTTCCATTCCGTCCCGACACGTCCCGTCCCGTCCCGTCCCGTCCCGTCCCGTCCCGTGCCGTTTTACTCGGGTTGATTCCTTTCCATTCCGTTCCGCTCGTTTCCGTTACGTTCCATTCCGTTCCACGCGGGTTGGTTCAATTCCATTCTATTCTATTCTATTCCTTTCCCTTCCATTCCATTCCATTCCATTCCATTCTACTCGGGTTGATTCTATGCCATTCCGTTCCGCTCCATTCCGTTCCACGCTGGTTGGTTCAATTCCATTCTATTCTATTCTATTCCTTTCCCTTCCATTCCATTCCATTCCATTCCATTCTACTCGGGTTGATTCCATGCCATTCCGTTCCGTTCCATTCCGTCCCATCCCGACCCGTCCCATCCCGTCCCGTCCCGTCCCATCCCGTTCCGTTCCACATGGGTTGATTCAATTCCTTTCGGTTACATTGAATTCCATTCCATTCCATTCTACTCGGATTGATTCCATTCCATTCCATTCCATTCCATTCCATTCCATTCCATTCCATTGCGTTCCATTCGATTCGATTCCATTCCATTCCATTCCATTCCATTCCAATCCATTCCATTCTACTTGGGTTGATTCCATTCCATTCCATTCCATTCCATTCGATTCCATTCCATTCCATTCCATTCCATTCCATTCCATTCCATTCCATTCCATTCCATTCCATTCCATTCCTTTCGATTCCATTCTGTTCTACTCGGGTTGATTCCACTCCATTCCATTCCATTCCATTCCAATCTATTCCATTCCATTCCATTCTATTCCATTCGTTTCCATTCCATTCCATTTCATTTTATTCCATTACATTCCATTCCATTCTATTCCATTGAATTCCATTCCATTCCATTCCATTCCATTCCATTCCGTTCTACTCGGGTTGATTCCACTCCATTCCATTCCATTCCATTCCATTCCATTCCACTCGGGTTGATCATTCCATTCCATTCCATTCCATTGCATTCCATTCCATTCCATTCCATTCCATTCCTTTCCATTTACTCCATTCCGTTCTACTCGGGTTGATTCCATTGAGTTTGGTTCCGTTCCGTTCCATCCCGTCCCGTCCCGTCCCGTCCCGTCCCGTGCCGTTTTACTCAGGTTGATTCCTTTCCATTCCGTTCCGCTCGTTTTCGTTGCGTTCCATTCCGTTCAACGCGGGTTGGTTCAATTCCATTCTATTCTATTCTATTCCTTTCCATTCCATTCCATTCCATTCCATTCCATTCTACTCGGGTTGATTCCATGCCATTCCGTTCCGTTCCATTCCGTCCCATCCCGAACCGTCCCATCACGTCCCGTCCCGTCCCATCCCGTTCCGTTCCACATGGGTTGATTCAATTCCTTTCGGTTACATTGAATTCCATTCCATTCCATTCTACTCGGATTGATTCCATTCCATTCCATTCCATTCCATTCCATTCCATTCCATTCCATTCCATTCCATTCCTTTCCATTCCAATCCATTCCATGCTACTCGGGTTGATTCCATTCCATTCCATTCCATTCCATTCCATTCCATTCCATTCCATTCCATTCCATTCCATTCCATTCCATTCCATTTCATTCCATTCCATTCCATTCCATTCCATTCCATTCCATTCCATTCCAATCCATTCCATTCCATTAGATTCCATTCCATTCCATTCCATTCCATTCCATTCCGTTCTACTCGGGTTGATTCCATTCTATTCCATTCCATTCCGTTCGATTCCATTTGATTCCATTTGATTCCATTCCATTCCATTCCATTCCCTTCCATTCCATTCTATTCCATTGAATTCCATTCCATTCCATTCCATTCCATTCCATTCCGTTCTACTCTGATTGATTCCATTAAATTCCATTCCATTCCATTCCGTTCTACTCTGATTGATTCCATTAAATTCCATTCCATTCCATTCCATTCGATTCCATTCCATTCCATTCCATTCCATTCCATTCCATTGCATTCCATTCCATTCCAATACATTCCATTCTACTCTGGTTGATTCCATTCCATTCCATTCCATTCCATTCCATTCGTCTCCATTCGATTCCATTGGATTCCATTCCATTCCATTCCATGGAATTCCATTCCATTCCACTCCATTCCATTCCATTCCATTCCATTCCATTAAATTCCATTCCATTCCATTCCGTTCTACTCGGGTTGATTCCATTCCATTCCATTCCATTCCATTCCATTCCATTCCATTCCATTCCATTCCATTCCATTCCACTCCATTCCATTCGATTCCATTCGATTCCATTCCATTCCATTCCATTCCATTCCAATCCATTCCATTCTACTCGGGTTGATTCCATTCCATTCCGTTCCATTCCATTCCATTCCATTCCATTCCATTCCATTCCATTCCATTCCATAGCATTCCATTCGATTCCATTAGATTCCATTCCATTCCATTCCATTCCATTCCATTCCATTCCATTCCGTTCCACTCGGGTTGATTCCATTCTATTCCATTCCATTCCATTCGATTCCATTCGATATCATTCGATTCCATTCCATCCCATTCCATTCCGTTCTACTCGGGTTGATTCCATTCCATTTCATTCCATTCCATTCCATTCCATTCCATTCCATTCCATTCCACTCGATTCCATTCCATTCCACTCGATTCCATTCCATTCCTTTCCATTCCATTCCAATCCATTCCATTCTACTCGGGTGGATTCCATTCCATTCCATTCCATTCCATTCCATTCCATTCCATTCCATTCCATTCCACTCGATTCCATTCCATTCCACTCGATTCCATTCCATTCCTTTCCATTCCATTCCAATCCATTCCATTCTACTCGGGTGGATTCCATTCCATTCCATTCCATTCCATTCCATTCCATTCCATTCCATTCCATTCCATTCCATTCCATTCCATTCCATTCCGTTCTACTCTGATTGATTCCATTCCATTCCATTCCATTCCATTCCATTCCATTCCATTCCATTCCATTCCATTCCAATACATTCCATTCTACTCTGGTTGATTCCATTCCATTCCATTCCATTCCATTCCATTCGTCTGCATTCGATTCCATTCCATTCCATTCCATTCTATTCCATTGAATTCCATTGAATTCCATTACATTCCATTCCATTCCATTCCATTCGATTCCATTCCATTCCATTCCATTCCATTCCATTCGATTCCATTCCATTCCATTCCATTCCATTCCATTCCATTCCATTCCATTCCAATCTATTCCATTCCATTCAATTCTATTCCATTCGTTTCCATTCCATTCCATTTCATTTTATTCCATTACATTCCATTCCATTCTATTCCATTGAATTCCATTCCATTCCATTCCATTCCATTCAATTCCATTCCATTCCATTCCATTCCGTTCTACTCGGGTTGATTCCACTCCATTCCATTCCATTCCATTCCATTCCATTCCACTCGGGTTGATCATTCCATTCCATTCCATTCCATTCCATTCCATTCCATTCCATTCCATTCCGTTCCATTCCGTTCCATTCCACTCGGGCTCATTCCATTCCATTCCATTCAATTCCATTCCATTCCATTCCATTGCATTCCATTCCATTCCATTCCATTCCGTTCTACTCGGTTTGATTTCCATTCCATTCCATTCCATTCCATTCTATTCCATTCCATTCCATTCCTTTCCATTCCATTTAGTTCTACTCGGGTTGATTCCATTCCATTCCATTCCATTCCATTCCATTCCATTCCACTCCATTCCATTCCATTCCATTACTTTCCATTCCATTCCATTCCAATCCATTCCATTCTACTCGGGTTGACTCCATTCCATTCCATTCCATTCCATTCCATTCCATTCCATTATATTCCATTCTATTCCATTCGATTCCGTTCGATTCCATTCCATTCCATTCCATTCCATTCCATTCCATTCCATTCCATTCCATTCCATTCCATTCCATTCCATTCCATTCCATTCCATTCGATTCCATTCCATTCCATTCCATTCCATTCCATTCCATTCCATTCCATTCCATTCCATTCCATTCCATTTACTCCATTCAGTTCTACTCGGGTTGATTCCATTGAGTTTGGTTCCGTCCCGTCCCGTCCCGTCCCGTCCCGTCCCGTGCCGTTTTACTCAGGTTGATTCCTTTCCATTCCGTTCCGCTCGTTTCCTTTAGTTTCCATTCCGTTCCACGCGGGTTGGTTCAATTCCATTCTATTCTATTCTATTCCTTTCCCTTCCATTCCATTCCATTCCATTCCATTCTACTCGGGTTGATTCCATGCCATTCCGTTCCGTTCCATTCCGTCCCATCCCGATCCGTCCCATCCCGTCCTGTCCCGTCCCATCCCGTTCCATTCCACATGGGTTGATTCAATTCCTTTCGGTTAGATTGAACTCCATTCCATTCCATTCTACTCGGATTGACTCCATTCCATTCCATTCCATTCCATTCCATTCCATTCCATTCCATTCCATTCCATTCCATTCCAATCCATTCCATTCTACTCGGGTTGATTCCATTCTATTCCATTCCATTCCATTCCATTCCATTCCATTCCATTCCATTCCATTTCATTCCATTCCATTCCATTCCATTCCATTCCATTCCATTCCATTCCATTCGATTCGATTCCATTCCATTCCATTCCATTCCATTCCATTCCATTCCATTCCATTCCGTTCTACTCGGGTTGATTCCATTCTATTCCTTTCCATTCCGTTCGATTCCATTTGATTCCATTCGATTCCATTCCATTCCATTCCATTCCCTTCCATTCCATTCTATTCCATTGAATTCCATTCAATTCCATTCCATTCCATTCCATTCCATTCCATTCCATTCCATTCCGTTCTACTCTGATTGATTCCATTCCATTCCATTCCATTCCATTCCATTCCATTCCATTCCATTCCATTCCATTCCATTCCATTCCAATACATTCCATTCTACTCTGGTTGATTCCATTCCATTCCATTCCATTCCATTCCATTCGTCTGCATTCGATTCCATTCCATTCCATTCCATTCTATTCCATTGAATTCCATTGAATTCCATTCCATTCCATTCCATTCCATTCCATTCCATTCGATTCCATTCCATTCCATTCCATTCCATTCGATTCCATTCCATTCCATTCCATTCCATTCCATTCCATTCCATTCCATTCCATTCCATTCCATTCCGTTCTACTCGGGTTGATTCCATTCTATTCCACTCCATTCCGTTCGATTCCATTTGATTCCATTCGATTCCATTCCATTCCATTCCATTCCCTTCCATTCCATTCTATTCCATTGAATTCCATTCCATTCCATTCCATTCCATTCCATTCCATTCCATTCCATTCCGTTCTACTCTGATTGATTCCATTCCATTCCATTCCATTCCATTCCATTCCATTCCATTCCATTCCATTCCATTCCATTCCATTCCAATACATTCCATTCTACTCTGGTTGATTCCATTCCATTCCATTCCATTCCATTCCATTCGTCTCCATTCGATTCCATTCCATTCCATTCCATTCTATTCCATTGAATTCCATTGAATTCCATTCCATTCCATTCCATTCCATTCCATTCCATTCCATTCCATTCCATTCCATTCCGTTCTACTCGGGTTGATTCCACTCCATTCCATTCCATTCCATTCCATTCCATTCCATTCCATTCCATTCCATTCCATTCGTCTCCATTCGATTCCATTCGATTCCATTCCATTCTATTCCATTGAATTCCATTCCATTCCATTCCATTCCATTCCATTCCATTCCATTCCATTCCATTCCATTCCATTCCATTCCATTCCGTTCTACTCGGGTTGATTCCATTCCATTCCATTCCATTCCATTCCATTCCATTCCATTCCATTCCACTCCATTCCATTCGATTCCATTCGATTCCATTCCATTCCATTCCATTCCATTCCAATCCATTCCATTCTACTCGGGTTGATTCCATTCCATTCCATTCCATTCCATCCCATTCCAATCCATTCCATTCCATTCCGTTCTACTCGGGTTGATTCCATTCCATTCCATTTCATTCCATTCCATTCCATTCCATTCCATTCGATTCCATTCGATTCCATTCCATTCCATTCCATTCCAATCCATTCCATTCTACTCGGGTTGATTCCATTCCATTCCATTCCATTCCATTCCATTCCATTCCATTCGATTCCACTCGATTCCACTCCATTCTTTCCATTCCATTCCAATCCATTCCATTCTACTCGGGTGGATTCCATTCCGTTCCATTCCATTCCATTCCATTCCATTCCATTCCATTCCACTCCATTCGATTCCATTCCATTCCATTCCATTCCATTCCATTCCATTCCATTCCATTCGATTCCATTCCATTCCATTCCATTCCGTTCTAGTCGGGTTGATTCCATTCTATTCCATTCCATTCCATTCCATTCCATTCCATTCCATTCCATTCCATTCCATTCCATTCCATTCCATTCTATTCCATTCCATTCTACTCCATTGAATTCCATTCCATTCCATTCTATTCCATTCCATTCCATTCCTTTCCATTCCATTTAATTCTACTCGGGTTGATTCCATTCCATTCCATTCCATTCCATTCCATTCCATTCCATTCCATTCCATTACTTTCCATTCCATTCCATTCCAATCCATTCCATTCTACTCGGGTTGACTCCATTCCATTCCATTCCATTCCATTCCATTCCATTCCATTCCATTCCATTCCATTATAATCCATTCCATTCCATTCGATTCCGTTCTATTCCATTCCATTCCATTCCATTCCATTCCATTCCATTCCATTCAATTCCATTCGATTCCATTCGATTCCATTCCATTCCATTCCATTCCAATCCATTCCATTCTACTCGGGTTGATTCCATTCCATTCCATTCCATTCCATTCCATTCCATTCCATTCCATTCCATTCCATTCTATTCCTTTCGATTCCATTCCATTCCATTAAATTCCATTCCATTCCATTCCATTCCATTCCATTCCATTCCGTTCTACTCGGGTTGATTCCACTCCATTCCATTCCATTCCATTCCATACCATTCCATTCGATTCCATTCCATTCCATTCCATTCCATTCCATTCCATTCCATTCCATTCCATTCCATTCCATTCCGTTCTAGTCGGGTTGATTCCATTCTATTCCATTCCATTCCATTCCATTGCATTCCATTCGATTCCATTCCATTCCATTCCATTCAATTCCATTCCATTCTACTCCATTGAATTCCATTCCATTCCATTCAATTCCATTCCTTTCCATCCCTTTCCATTCCATTTAGTTCTACTCGGGTTCATTCCATTCCATTCCATTCCATTCCATTCCATTCCATTCCATTCAATTCCATTCCATTCCGTTACTTTCCATTCCATTCCATTCCAATCCATTCCATTCTACTCGGGTTGACTCCATTCCATTCCATTCCTTTCCATTCCATTATATTCCATTCTATTCCATTCGATTCCGTTCGATTCGATTCCATTCCATTCCATTGCATTCCATTCCATTCCATTCCATTCCATTCCGTTCTACTCGGGTTGATTCCATTCCATTCCTTTCCATTCCATTCCATTCCATTCCATTCCATTCCATTCCATTCCATTCCATTCCCTTCCATTCCAATCCATTCCATTCTACTCGGGTTGATTCCATTCCATTCCATTGCACTCGACTCCATTCGATTCCATTCGATTCCACTCCATTCCATTCCGTTCCATTCCATTCCATTCCATTCCATTCTATTCCATTGAATTCCATTCCATTCCATTCCATTCCAATCCATTCCATTCCATTCCATTCCATTCCATTCCATTCCCTTCTACTCGGGTTGATACCATTCCATTACATTCCATTACATTCCATTCCATTCCATTCCATTCCATTCCAATCTATTCCATTCTATTCAATTCGATTCCATTCGATTCCATTCAATTCCATTCAATTCCATTCCATTCCATTCCAATCCATTCCATTCTACTCGGGTTGATTCCACTCCATTCCATTCCATTCCATTCCATTCCATTCCATTCCATTCCATTCCATTCCATTCGATTCCATTCCATTCCATTCCATTCCATTCCATTTCTTTCCATTCCAATCTATTCCATTCGATTCCATTCCATTCCATTCCATTCCATTCCATTCCATTCCATTCCATTCCAATCCATTCCATTCTACTCGTATTGATTCCATTCCATTCCATTCCATTCCATTCCATTCCATTCCATTCCATTCCATTCCATTCCATTCCATTCCATTCCATTCCATTCCATTCCATTCCGTTCTACTCGGGTTGATTCCATTCTATTCCATTCCATTCCATTCGATTCCATTCGATTCCATTCGATTCCATTCGATTCCATTCCATTCCATTCCATTCCACTCCATTGAATTCCATTCCATTCCATTCTATTCCATTCCATTCCATTCCTTTCCATTCCATTTAATTCTACTCGGGTTGATTCCATTCCATTCCATTCCATTCCATTCCATTCCATTCCATTCCATTCCATTCGATTCCATTCAATTCCATTGCATTCCATTCGATTCCATTCGATTGCATTCCATTCCATTCCATTCCATTCCATTCCATTCCATTCCATTCCATTCCGTTCCACTCGGGTTGATTCCATTCTATTCCATTCCATTCCCTTCTATTCCATTCGATATCATTCGATTCCATTCCATCCCATTCCATTCCATTCCATTCCATTCCGTTCTTCTTGGGTTGATTCCATTCCATTCCATTTCATTCCATTCCATTCCATTCCATTTCTTTCGATTCCATTCGATTCCATTCCATTCCATTCCATTCCAATCCATTGCATTCTACTCAGTTTGATTCCATTCCATTCCATTCCATTCCATTCATATCCATTCCATTCCATTCCATTCAATTCCACTCGATTCCATTCCATTCCTTTCCATTCCATTCCAATCCATTCCATTCTACTCGGGTGGATTCCATTCCATTCCATTCGATTCCATTCCATTCCATTCCATTCCATTCCATTCCATTCCATTCCATTCGATTCCATTCCATTCCATTCCATGGCATTCCATTCCATTCCATTCCATTCCATTCCATTCCGTTCTAGTCGGGTTGATTCCATTCCATTCCATTGCATTCCATTCCATTCCATTGCATTCCATTCCATTCCATTCCATTCCATTCCATTCCATTCCATTCCATTCCATTCTATTCCATTCCATTCTACTCCATTGAATTCCATTCCATTCCATTCAATTTCATTCCATTCCATTCCTTTCCAATCCATTTAGTTCTACTCGGGTTGATTCCATTCCATTCCATTCCATTCCATTCCATTCCATTCCATTCCATTCCATTCCATTCCATTCCATTCCATTACTTTCCATTCCATTCCATTCCAATCCATTCCATTCTACTCGGGTTGACTCCATTCCATTCCATTCCACTCCATTCCATTCCGTTATATTGCATTCTATTCCATTCGATTCCGTTCGATTCCATTCCATTCCATTCCATTCTATTCCATTCCATTCGATTCCATTCCATTCCATTCCATTCCAATCCATTCCATTCCATTCCAATCCATTCCATTCTACTCGGGTTGATTCCATTCCATTCCATTCCATTCCAATCCATTCCATTCCATTCCATTCCATTTCATTCCATTCCATTCCATTCCATTCCATTCCTTTCTATTCCATTCCATTCCATTCCATTCCATTCCATTCCATTCCATTCCATTCCATTCCATTCCATTCCGTTCTACTCGGGTTGATTCCACTCCATTCCATTCCCTTCCATTCCATTCCATTCCATTCCATTCCATTCCATTCCATTCCATTCCATTCCTTTCCATTCCAACCCATTCCTTTCTACTCGGGTTGATTCCATTCCATTCCATTCCATTCCATTCCATTCCATTCCATTCCATTCCATTCCATTCCATTCCATTCCATTCCATTCCATTTCATTCCAAACCGTTCCATTCTACTCGGGTTCATCATTCCATTCCATTCCATTCCATTCCATTCCACTCGGGTTCATTCCATTCCATTCCATTCCATTCCATTCCATTCCATTCCATTCCATTCCATTCCGTTCTACTCAGGTTGATTTCCATTCCATTCCATTCCATTCCATTCCATTCCATTCCATTCCATTCCATTCTATTCCATTCCGTTCTACTCGGCTTGAATCCATTGAGTTCCGTTCCGCTCCGTTCCGTCCCGACACGTCCCGTCCCGTCCCGTCCCGTCCCGTCCCGTCCCGTCCCGTCCCGTCCCGTGCCATTGTACTCGGGTTGATTCCATTCCACTCCGTTCCGTTCCTTTCCGTTCCCTTCAATTCAGTTCCACGCGGGTTGATTCAATTCCATTCTATTCTATTCCATTCCATTCCATTCCATTCCATTCCATTCCATTCCATTCCATTCCATTTTACTCGGGTTGATTCCATGCCGTTCCGTTCCATTCTGTCCCATCCCGACGCGTCCCGTCCCGTCCCGTCCCATTCCGTTCCGTTCTGATCGGGTTGATTCCGTTCCATTCCCTTCCGTTCCTTTCCGTTCCATTCCATTCCGTTACACGCGGGTTGATTCAATTCCATTCTATTACATTGAATTCCATTCCATTCCATTCCATTCCATTCTACTCGGATTGATTGCATTCCATTCCATTCCATTCCAGTCCATTCCAATCCACTCCATTCTACTCGGGTTGATTCCATTCCATTCCATTCCATTCCATTCCATTCCATTCCATTCCATTCCATTGCGTTCCATTCGATTCGATTCCATTCCATTCCATTCCATTCCATTCCAATCCATTCCATTCTTCTTGGGTTCATTCCATTCCATTCCATTCCATTCCATTCGATTCCATTCGATTCCATTCCATTCCATTCCATACCATTCCATTCCATTTTGTTCTACTCGGGTTGATTCCACTCCATTCCATTCCATTCCATTCCATTCCATTCCATTCCATTCCATTCGATTCCATTCTATTCCATTCGATTCCATTCCATTCCATTTCATTTTATTCCATTCCATTCCATTCCATTCTATTCCATTGAATTCCATTCCATTCCATTCCATTCCATTCCATTCCATTCCATTCCATTCCATTCCATTCCGTTCTACTCGGGTTGAATCCACTCCATTCCATTCCATTCCATTCCATTCCATTCCATTCCATTCCATTCCACTCGGGTTGAGCATTCCATTCGATTCGATTCCATTCCATTCCATTCCATTCCATTCCATTCCATTCCATTCCATTCCATTCCACTCGGGCTCATTCCATTCCATTCCATTCCATTCCATTCCGTTCCATTCCATTCCATTCCATTCCATTCCATTCCGTTCTACTCGGGTTGATTTCCATTCCATTCCATTCCATTCCATTCCATTCCATTCCATTCCATTCCTTTCCATTTATTCCATTCCGTTCTACTCGGGTTGATTCCATTGAGTTTGGTTCCGTTCCGTTCCGTCCCGTCCCGTCCCGTCCCATCCCGTTCCGTTTTACTCGGGTTGATTCCTTTGCATTCCGTTCCGCTCGTTTCCATTCCGTTCCATTCCGTTCAACGCGGGTTGGTTCAATTCCATTCTATTCTATTCTATTCCTTTCCATTCCATTCCATTCTACTCGGGTTGATTCTATGCCGTTCCATTCCGTTCCATTCCGTCCCATTCCGACCCGTCCCATCCCGTCCCGTCCCGTCCCATCCCGTTCCGTTCCACATGGGTTGATTCAATTCCTTTCGGTTACATTGAATTCCATTCCATTCCATTCTACTCGGATTGATTCCATTCCATTCCATTCCATTCCATTCCATTCCATTCCATTCCATTCCAATCCATTCCATTCTACTCAGGTTGATTCCATTCCATTCCATTCCATTCCATTCCATTCCATTCCATTCCATTCCATTCCATTCAGTTTCATTCCATTCCATTCCATTCCATTCCATTCCATTCCATTCCATTCCATTCGATTCCATTCCATTCCATTCCATTCCGTTCTACTCGGGTTGATTCCATTCTATTCCATTCCATTCCGTTCGATTCCATTCGATTCCATTCGATTCCGTTCCATTCCATTCCATTCCCTTCCATTCCATTCTATTCCATTGAATTCCATTCCATTGCATTCCATTCCATTCCATTCCATTCCATTCCATTCCGTTCTACTCTGATTGACTCCATTCCATTCCATTCGATTCCATTCCATTCCATTCCATTCCATTCCAATACATTCCATTCTACTCTGGTTGATTCCATTCCAT
Organism: Gorilla gorilla gorilla; assembly: GCF_029281585.2. Classification (NCBI taxonomy): domain Eukaryota; kingdom Metazoa; phylum Chordata; class Mammalia; order Primates; family Hominidae; genus Gorilla; species Gorilla gorilla. Next base: position 4,419,457 of record NC_073241.2, read on the forward strand.
TCCATTCCATTCCATTCCATTCCATTCCATTCCATTCGTCTCCATTCGATTCCATTCGATTCCATTCCATTCTATTCCATTGAATTCCATTGAATTCCATTCCATTCCATTCCATTCTATTCCATTCCATTCCATTCCATTCCGTTCTACTCGGGTTGATTCCATTCCATTCCATTCCATTCCATTCCACTCCATTCCATTCGATTCCATTCGATTCCATTCCATTCCATTCCATTCCATTCCAATCCATTCCATTCTACTCGGGTTGATTCCATTCCATTCCATTCCATTCCATTCCATTGAATTCCATTCGATTCCATTCGATTCCATTCCATTTGATTCCATTCGATATCATTCGATTCCATTCCATCCCATTCCATTCCATTCCATTCCATTCCGTTCTACTCGGGTTGATTCCATTCCATTCCATTTCATTCCATTCCATTCCATTCCATTCCATTCGATTCCATTCGATTCCATTCCATTCCATTCCATTCCAATCCATTCCATTCTACTCGGGTTGATTCCATTCCATTCCATTCCATTCCATTCCATTCCATTCCATTCCATTCCATTCCATTCCATTCCATTCCATTCGATTCCATTCCATTCCATTCCATGGCATTCCATTCCATTCCATTCCATTCCATTCTATTCCGTTCTAGTCGGGTTGATTCCATTCCATTCCATTGCATTCCATTCCATTCCATTGCATTCCATTCCATTCCATTCCATTCCATTCCATTCCATTCCATTCCATTCCATTGCATTCCATTCGATTCCATTCGATTCCATTCCATTCCATTCCATTCCATTCCATTCCATTCCATTCCATTCCATTCCATTCCATTCCATTCCATTCCGTTCCACTCGGGTTGATTCCATTCTATTCCATTCCATTCCCTTCTATTCCATTTGATATCATTCGATTCCATTCCATCCCATTCCATTCCATTCCATTCCATTCCGTTCTTCTTGGGTTGATTCCATTCCATTCCATTTCATTCCATTCCATTCCATTCCATTTCTTTCGATTCCATTCGATTCCATTCCATTCCATTCCATTCCAATCCATTGCATTGTACTCAGTTTGATTCCATTCCATTCCATTCCATTCCATTCAATTCCAATCCATTCCATTCCATTCCGTTCTACTCGGGTTGATTCCATTCCATTCCATTTCATTCCATTCCATTCCATTCCATTCCATTCGATTCCATTCGATTCCATTCCATTCCATTCCATTCCAATCCATTCCATTCTACTCGGGTTGATTCCATTCCATTCCATTCCATTCCATTCCATTCCATTCCATTCGATTCCACTCGATTCCACTCCATTCTTTCCATTCCATTCCAATCCATTCCATTCTACTCGGGTGGATTCCATTCCGTTCCATTCCATTCCATTCCATTCCATTCCATTCCATTCCACTCCATTCGATTCCATTCCATTCCATTCCATTCCATTCCATTCCATTCCATTCCATTCGATTCCATTCCATTCCATTCCATTCCGTTCTAGTCGGGTTGATTCCATTCTATTCCATTCCATTCCATTCCATTCCATTCCATTCCATTCCATTCCATTCCATTCCATTCCATTCCATTCTATTCCATTCCATTCTACTCCATTGAATTCCATTCCATTCCATTCTATTCCATTCCATTCCATTCCTTTCCATTCCATTTAATTCTACTCGGGTTGATTCCATTCCATTCCATTCCATTCCATTCCATTCCATTCCATTCCATTCCATTACTTTCCATTCCATTCCATTCCAATCCATTCCATTCTACTCGGGTTGACTCCATTCCATTCCATTCCATTCCATTCCATTCCATTCCATTCCATTCCATTCCATTATAATCCATTCCATTCCATTCGATTCCGTTCTATTCCATTCCATTCCATTCCATTCCATTCCATTCCATTCCATTCAATTCCATTCGATTCCATTCGATTCCATTCCATTCCATTCCATTCCAATCCATTCCATTCTACTCGGGTTGATTCCATTCCATTCCATTCCATTCCATTCCATTCCATTCCATTCCATTCCATTCCATTCTATTCCTTTCGATTCCATTCCATTCCATTAAATTCCATTCCATTCCATTCCATTCCATTCCATTCCATTCCGTTCTACTCGGGTTGATTCCACTCCATTCCATTCCATTCCATTCCATACCATTCCATTCGATTCCATTCCATTCCATTCCATTCCATTCCATTCCATTCCATTCCATTCCATTCCATTCCATTCCGTTCTAGTCGGGTTGATTCCATTCTATTCCATTCCATTCCATTCCATTGCATTCCATTCGATTCCATTCCATTCCATTCCATTCAATTCCATTCCATTCTACTCCATTGAATTCCATTCCATTCCATTCAATTCCATTCCTTTCCATCCCTTTCCATTCCATTTAGTTCTACTCGGGTTCATTCCATTCCATTCCATTCCATTCCATTCCATTCCATTCCATTCAATTCCATTCCATTCCGTTACTTTCCATTCCATTCCATTCCAATCCATTCCATTCTACTCGGGTTGACTCCATTCCATTCCATTCCTTTCCATTCCATTATATTCCATTCTATTCCATTCGATTCCGTTCGATTCGATTCCATTCCATTCCATTGCATTCCATTCCATTCCATTCCATTCCATTCCGTTCTACTCGGGTTGATTCCATTCCATTCCTTTCCATTCCATTCCATTCCATTCCATTCCATTCCATTCCATTCCATTCCATTCCCTTCCATTCCAATCCATTCCATTCTACTCGGGTTGATTCCATTCCATTCCATTGCACTCGACTCCATTCGATTCCATTCGATTCCACTCCATTCCATTCCGTTCCATTCCATTCCATTCCATTCCATTCTATTCCATTGAATTCCATTCCATTCCATTCCATTCCAATCCATTCCATTCCATTCCATTCCATTCCATTCCATTCCGTTCTACTCGGGTTGATACCATTCCATTACATTCCATTACATTCCATTCCATTCCATTCCATTCCATTCCAATCTATTCCATTCTATTCAATTCGATTCCATTCGATTCCATTCAATTCCATTCAATTCCATTCCATTCCATTCCAATCCATTCCATTCTACTCGGGTTGATTCCACTCCATTCCATTCCATTCCATTCCATTCCATTCCATTCCATTCCATTCCATTCCATTCCATTCCATTCCATTCGATTCCATTCCATTCCATTCCATTCCATTCCATTTCTTTCCATTCCAATCTATTCCATTCGATTCCATTCCATTCCATTCCATTCCATTCCATTCCATTCCATTCCATTCCAATCCATTCCATTCTACTCGTATTGATTCCATTCCATTCCATTCCATTCCATTCCATTCCATTCCATTCCATTCCATTCCATTCCATTCCATTCCATTCCGTTCTACTCGGGTTGATTCCATTCTATTCCATTCCATTCCATTCGATTCCATTCGATTCCATTCGATTCCATTCGATTCCATTCCATTCCATTCCATTCCACTCCATTGAATTCCATTCCATTCCATTCTATTCCATTCCATTCCATTCCTTTCCATTCCATTTAATTCTACTCGGGTTGATTCCATTCCATTCCATTCCATTCCATTCCATTCCATTCCATTCCATTCCATTCCATTCGATTCCATTCAATTCCATTGCATTCCATTCAATTCCATTCGATTGCATTCCATTCCATTCCATTCCATTCCATTCCATTCCATTCCATTCCATTCCGTTCCACTCGGGTTGATTCCATTCTATTCCATTCCATTCCCTTCTATTCCATTCGATATCATTCGATTCCATTCCATCCCATTCCATTCCATTCCATTCCATTCCGTTCTTCTTGGGTTGATTCCATTCCATTCCATTTCATTCCATTCCATTCCATTCCATTTCTTTCGATTCCATTCGATTCCATTCCATTCCATTCCATTCCAATCCATTGCATTCTACTCAGTTTGATTCCATTCCATTCCATTCCATTCCATTCATATCCATTCCATTCCATTCCATTCAATTCCACTCGATTCCATTCCATTCCTTTCCATTCCATTCCAATCCATTCCATTCTACTCGGGTGGATTCCATTCCATTCCATTCGATTCCATTCCATTCCATTCCATTCCATTCCATTCCATTCCATTCCATTCGATTCCATTCCATTCCATTCCATGGCATTCCATTCCATTCCATTCCATTCCATTCCATTCCGTTCTAGTCGGGTTGATTCCATTCCATTCCATTGCATTCCATTCCATTCCATTGCATTCCATTCCATTCCATTCCATTCCATTCCATTCCATTCCATTCCATTCCATTCTATTCCATTCCATTCTACTCCATTGAATTCCATTCCATTCCATTCAATTTCATTCCATTCCATTCCTTTCCAATCCATTTAGTTCTACTCGGGTTGATTCCATTCCATTCCATTCCATTCCATTCCATTCCATTCCATTCCATTCCATTCCATTCCATTCCATTACTTTCCATTCCATTCCATTCCAATCCATTCCATTCTACTCGGGTTGACTCCATTCCATTCCATTCCACTCCATTCCATTCCGTTATATTCCATTCTATTCCATTCGATTCCGTTCGATTCCATTCCATTCCATTCCATTCTATTCCATTCCATTCGATTCCATTCCATTCCATTCCATTCCATTCCAATCCATTCCATTCCATTCCAATCCATTCCATTCTACTCGGGTTGATTCCATTCCATTCCATTCCATTCCAATCCATTCCATTCCATTTCATTCCATTCCATTCCATTCCATTCCATTCCTTTCTATTCCATTCCATTCCATTCCATTCCATTCCATTCCATTCCATTCCATTCCATTCCATTCCATTCCGTTCTACTCGGGTTGATTCCACTCCATTCCATTCCCTTCCATTCCATTCCATTCCATTCCATTCCATTCCATTCCATTCCATTCCTTTCCATTCCAACCCATTCCTTTCTACTCGGGTTGATTCCATTCCATTCCATTCCATTCCATTCCATTCCATTCCATTCCATTCCATTCCATTCCATTCCATTCCATTCCATTTCATTCCAAACCGTTCCATTCTACTCGGGTTCATCATTCCATTCCATTCCATTCCATTCCATTCCACTCGGGTTCATTCCATTCCATTCCATTCCATTCCATTCCATTCCATTCCATTCCATTCCATTCCGTTCTACTCAGGTTGATTTCCATTCCATTCCATTCCATTCCATTCCATTCCATTCCATTCCATTCCATTCTATTCCATTCCGTTCTACTCGGCTTGAATCCATTGAGTTCCGTTCCGCTCCGTTCCGTCCCGACACGTCCCGTCCCGTCCCGTCCCGTCCCGTCCCGTCCCGTCCCGTCCCGTCCCGTGCCATTGTACTCGGGTTGATTCCATTCCACTCCGTTCCGTTCCTTTCCGTTCCCTTCAATTCAGTTCCACGCGGGTTGATTCAATTCCATTCTATTCTATTCCATTCCATTCCATTCCATTCCATTCCATTCCATTCCATTCCATTCCATTTTACTCGGGTTGATTCCATGCCGTTCCGTTCCATTCTGTCCCATCCCGACGCGTCCCGTCCCGTCCCGTCCCATTCCGTTCCGTTCTGATCGGGTTGATTCCGTTCCATTCCCTTCCGTTCCTTTCCGTTCCATTCCATTCCGTTACACGCGGGTTGATTCAATTCCATTCTATTACATTGAATTGCATTCCATTCCATTCCATTCCATTCTACTCGGATTGATTGCATTCCATTCCATTCCATTCCAGTCCATTCCAATCCACTCCATTCTACTCGGGTTGATTCCATTCCATTCCATTCCATTCCATTCCATTCCATTCCATTCCATTCCATTGCGTTCCATTCGATTCGATTCCATTCCATTCCATTCCATTCCATTCCAATCCATTCCATTCTTCTTGGGTTCATTCCATTCCATTCCATTCCATTCCATTCGATTCCATTCGATTCCATTCCATTCCATTCCATACCATTCCATTCCATTTTGTTCTACTCGGGTTGATTCCACTCCATTCCATTCCATTCCATTCCATTCCATTCCATTCCATTCCATTCGATTCCATTCTATTCCATTCGATTCCATTCCATTCCATTTCATTTTATTCCATTCCATTCCATTCCATTCCATTCCATTGAATTCCATTCCATTCCATTCCATTCCATTCCATTCCATTCCATTCCATTCCATTCCATTCCGTTCTACTCGGGTTGAATCCACTCCATTCCATTCCATTCCATTCCATTCCATTCCATTCCATTCCATTCCACTCGGGTTGAGCATTCCATTCGATTCGATTCCATTCCATTCCATTCCATTCCATTCCATTCCATTCCATTCCATTCCACTCGGGCTCATTCCATTCCATTCCATTCCATTCCATTCCGTTCCATTCCATTCCATTCCATTCCATTCCATTCCGTTCTACTCGGGTTGATTTCCATTCCATTCCATTCCATTCCATTCCATTCCATTCCATTCCATTCCATTCCTTTCCATTTATTCCATTCCGTTCTACTCGGGTTGATTCCATTGAGTTTGGTTCCGTTCCGTTCCGTCCCGTCCCGTCCCGTCCCATCCCGTTCCGTTTTACTCGGGTTGATTCCTTTGCATTCCGTTCCGCTCGTTTCCATTCCGTTCCATTCCGTTCAACGCGGGTTGGTTCAATTCCATTCTATTCTATTCTATTCCTTTCCATTCCATTCCATTCTACTCGGGTTGATTCTATGCCGTTCCATTCCGTTCCATTCCGTCCCATTCCGACCCGTCCCATCCCGTCCCGTCCCGTCCCATCCCGTTCCGTTCCACATGGGTTGATTCAATTCCTTTCGGTTACATTGAATTCCATTCCATTCCATTCTACTCGGATTGATTCCATTCCATTCCATTCCATTCCATTCCATTCCATTCCATTCCATTCCAATCCATTCCATTCTACTCAGGTTGATTCCATTCCATTCCATTCCATTCCATTCCATTCCATTCCATTCCATTCCATTCCATTCAGTTTCATTCCATTCCATTCCATTCCATTCCATTCCATTCCATTCCATTCCATTCGATTCCATTCCATTCCATTCCATTCCGTTCTACTCGGGTTGATTCCATTCTATTCCATTCCATTCCGTTCGATTCCATTCGATTCCATTCGATTCCGTTCCATTCCATTCCATTCCCTTCCATTCCATTCTATTCCATTGAATTCCATTCCATTGCATTCCATTCCATTCCATTCCATTCCATTCCATTCCGTTCTACTCTGATTGACTCCATTCCATTCCATTCGATTCCATTCCATTCCATTCCATTCCATTCCAATACATTCCATTCTACTCTGGTTGATTCCATTCCATTCCATTCCATTCCATTCCATTCCATTCCATTCCATTCGTCTCCATTCGATTCCATTCGATTCCATTCCATTCTATTCCATTGAATTCCATTGAATTCCATTCCATTCCATTCCATTCTATTCCATTCCATTCCATTCCATTCCGTTCTACTCGGGTTGATTCCATTCCATTCCATTCCATTCCATTCCACTCCATTCCATTCGATTCCATTCGATTCCATTCCATTCCATTCCATTCCATTCCAATCCATTCCATTCTACTCGGGTTGATTCCATTCCATTCCATTCCATTCCATTCCATTGAATTCCATTCGATTCCATTCGATTCCATTCCATTTGATTCCATTCGATATCATTCGATTCCATTCCATCCCATTCCATTCCATTCCATTCCATTCCGTTCTACTCGGGTTGATTCCATTCCATTCCATTTCATTCCATTCCATTCCATTCCATTCCATTCGATTCCATTCGATTCCATTCCATTCCATTCCATTCCAATCCATTCCATTCTACTCGGGTTGATTCCATTCCATTCCATTCCATTCCATTCCATTCCATTCCATTCCATTCCATTCCATTCCATTCCATTCCATTCGATTCCATTCCATTCCATTCCATGGCATTCCATTCCATTCCATTCCATTCCATTCTATTCCGTTCTAGTCGGGTTGATTCCATTCCATTCCATTGCATTCCATTCCATTCCATTGCATTCCATTCCATTCCATTCCATTCCATTCCATTCCATTCCATTCCATTGCATTCCATTCGATCCCATTCGATTCCATTCCATTCCATTCCATTCCATTCCATTCCATTCCATTCCATTCCATTCCATTCCATTCCATTCCATTCCGTTCCACTCGGGTTGATTCCATTCTATTCCATTCCATTCCCTTCTATTCCATTTGATATCATTCGATTCCATTCCATCCCATTCCATTCCATTCCATTCCATTCCGTTCTTCTTGGGTTGATTCCATTCCATTCCATTTCATTCCATTCCATTCCATTCCATTTCTTTCGATTCCATTCGATTCCATTCCATTCCATTCCATTCCAATCCATTGCATTGTACTCAGTTTGATTCCATTCCATTCCATTCCATTCCATTCAATTCCATTCCATTCCATTCCATTCAATTCCACTCGATTCCATTCCATTCCTTTCCATTCCATTCCAATCCATTCCATTCTACTCGGGTGGATTCCATTCCATTCCATTCCATTCCATTCCATTCCATTCCATTCCATTCCATTCCCTTCCATTCGATTCCATTCCATTCCATTCCATGGCATTCCATTCCATTCCATTCCATTCCATTCCATTCCGTTCTAGTCGGGTTGATTCCATTCCATTCCATTGCATTCCATTCCATTCCATTGCATTCCATTCCATTCCATTCCATTCCATTCCATTCCATTCCATTCCATTCCATTCTATTCCATTCCATTCTACTCCATTGAATTCCATTCCATTCCATTCCATTCCATTCCATTCCATTCCTTTCCAATCCATTCCATTCCGTTGCACTCGGGTTGATTCCATTCTATTCCATTCCATTCCCTTCTATTCCATTCGATATCATTCGATTCCATTCCATCCCATTCCATTCCATTCCATTCCATTCCGTTCTTCTTGGGTTGATTCCATTCCATTCCATTTCATTCCATTCCATTCCATTCCATTCCATTCCAATCTATTCCATTCTATTCAATTCGATTCCATTCGATTCCATTCAATTCCATTCAATTCCATTCCATTCCATTCCAATCCATTCCATTCTACTCGGGTTGATTCCACTCCATTCCATTCCATTCCATTCCATTCCATTCCATTCCATTCCATTCCATTCCATTCCATTCCATTCCATTCGATTCCATTCCATTCCATTCCATTCCATTCCATTTCTTTCCATTCCAATCTATTCCATTCGATTCCATTCCATTCCATTCCATTCCATTCCATTCCATTCCATTCCATTCCAATCCATTCCATTCTACTCGTATTGATTCCATTCCATTCCATTCCATTCCATTCCATTCCATTCCATTCCATTCCATTCCATTCCATTCCATTCCATTCCATTCCATTCCGTTCTACTCGGGTTGATTCCATTCTATTCCATTCCATTCCATTCGATTCCATTCGATTCCATTCGATTCCATTCGATTCCATTCCATTCCATTCCATTCCATTCCACTCCATTGAATTCCATTCCATTCCATTCTATTCCATTCCATTCCATTCCTTTCCATTCCATTTAATTCTACTCGGGTTGATTCCATTCCATTCCATTCCATTCCTTTCCATTCCATTCCATTCCATTCGATTCCATTCAATTCCATTGCATTCCATTCGATTCCATTCGATTGCATTCCATTCCATTCCATTCCATTCCATTCCATTCCATTCCATTCCGTTCCACTCGGGTTGATTCCATTCTATTCCATTCCATTCCCTTCTATTCCATTCGATATCATTCGATTCCATTCCATTCCATTCCATTCCATTCCATTCCATTCCATTCCATTCCATTCCATTCCATTCCAATACATTCCATTCTACTCTGGTTGATTCCATTCCATTCCATTCCATTCCATTCCATTCGTCTCCATTCGATTCCATTCCATTCCATTCCATTCTATTCCATTGAATTCCATTGAATTCCATTCCATTCCATTCCATTCCATTCCATTCCATTCCATTCCATTCCGTTCTACTCGGGTTGATTCCACTCCATTCCATTCCATTCCATTCCATTCCATTCCATTCCATTCCATTCCATTCGTCTCCATTCGATTCCATTCGATTCCATTCCATTCTATTCCATTGAATTCCATTCCATTCCATTCCATTCCATTCCATTCCATTCCATTCCATTCCATTCCATTCCATTCCGTTCTACTCGGGTTGATTCCATTCCATTCCATTCCATTCCATTCCATTCCATTCCATTCCATTCCATTCCACTCCATTCCATTCGATTCCATTCGATTCCATTCCATTCCATTCCATTCCATTCCAATCCATTCCATTCTACTCGGGTTGATTCCATTCCATTCCATTCCATTCCATCCCATTCCAATCCATTCCATTCCATTCCGTTCTACTCGGGTTGATTCCATTCCATTCCATTTCATTCCATTCCATTCCATTCCATTCCATTCGATTCCATTCGATTCCATTCCATTCCATTCCATTCCAATCCATTCCATTCTACTCGGGTTGATTCCATTCCATTCCATTCCATTCCATTCCATTCCATTCCATTCGATTCCACTCGATTCCACTCCATTCTTTCCATTCCATTCCAATCCATTCCATTCTACTCGGGTGGATTCCATTCCGTTCCATTCCATTCCATTCCATTCCATTCCATTCCATTCCACTCCATTCGATTCCATTCCATTCCATTCCATTCCATTCCATTCCATTCCATTCCATTCGATTCCATTCCATTCCATTCCATTCCGTTCTAGTCGGGTTGATTCCATTCTATTCCATTCCATTCCATTCCATTCCATTCCATTCCATTCCATTCCATTCCATTCCATTCCATTCTATTCCATTCCATTCTACTCCATTGAATTCCATTCCATTCCATTCTATTCCATTCCATTCCATTCCTTTCCATTCCATTTAATTCTACTCGGGTTGATTCCATTCCATTCCATTCCATTCCATTCCATTCCATTCCATTCCATTCCATTACTTTCCATTCCATTCCATTCCAATCCATTCCATTCTACTCGGGTTGACTCCATTCCATTCCATTCCATTCCATTCCATTCCATTCCATTCCATTCCATTATAATCCATTCCATTCCATTCGATTCCGTTCGATTCCATTCCATTCCATTCCATTCCATTCCATTCAATTCCATTCGATTCCATTCGATTCCATTCCATTCCATTCCATTCCAATCCATTCCATTCTACTCGGGTTGATTCCATTCCATTCCATTCCATTCCATTCCATTCCATTCCATTCCATTCCATTCCATTCCATTCCATTCTATTCCTTTCGATTCCATTCCATTCCATTAAATTCCATTCCATTCCATTCCATTCCATTCCATTCCATTCCGTTCTACTCGGGTTGATTCCACTCCATTCCATTCCATTCCATTCCATACCATTCCATTCGATTCCATTCCATTCCATTCCATTCCATTCCATTCCATTCCATTCCATTCCATTCCATTCCATTCCGTTCTAGTCGGGTTGATTCCATTCTATTCCATTCCATTCCATTCCATTGCATTCCATTCGATTCCATTCCATTCCATTCCATTCAATTCCATTCCATTCTACTCCATTGAATTCCATTCCCTTCCATTCAATTCCATTCCTTTCCATCCCTTTCCATTCCATTTAGTTCTACTCGGGTTCATTCCATTCCATTCCATTCCATTCCATTCCATTCCATTCCATTCCATTCAATTCCATTCCATTCCGTTACTTTCCATTCCATTCCATTCCAATCCATTCCATTCTACTCGGGTTGACTCCATTCCATTCCATTCTTTTCCATTCCATTATATTCCATTCTATTCCATTCGATTCCGTTCGATTCGATTCCATTCCATTCCATTGCATTCCATTCCATTCCATTCCATTCCATTCCGTTCTACTCGGGTTGATTCCATTCCATTCCTTTCCATTCCATTCCATTCCATTCCATTCCATTCCATTCCATTCCATTCCCTTCCATTCCATTCCATTCCAATCCATTCCATTCTACTCGGGTTGATTCCATTCCATTCCATTGCACTCGACTCCATTCGATTCCATTCGATTCCACTCCATTCCATTCCGTTCCATTCCATTCCATTCCATTCCATTCTATTCCATTGAATTCCATTCCATTCCATTCCATTCCAATCCATTCCATTCCATTCCATTCCATTCCATTCCATTCCGTTCTACTCGGGTTGATACCATTCCATTACATTCCATTACATTCCATTCCATTCCATTCCATTCCATTCCAATCTATTCCATTCTATTCAATTCGATTCCATTCGATTGCATTCAATTCCATTCAATTCCATTCCATTCCATTCCAATCCATTCCATTCTACTCGGGTTGATTCCACTCCATTCCATTCCATTCCATTCCATTCCATTCCATTCCATTCCATTCCATTCCATTCCATTCCATTCCATTCGATTCCATTTCTTTCCATTCCATTCCATTCCATTCCATTTCTTTCCATTCCAATCTATTCCATTCGATTCCATTCCATTCCATTCCATTCCATTCCATTCCATTCCATTCCATTCCATTCCAATCCATTCCATTCTACTCGTATTGATTCCATTCCATTCCATTCCATTCCATTCCATTCCATTCCATTCCATTCCATTCCATTCCATTCCATTCCATTCCATTCCGTTCTACTCGGGTTGATTCCATTCTATTCCATTCCATTCCATTCGATTCCATTCGATTCCATTCGATTCCATTCGATTCCATTCCATTCCATTCCATTCCATTCCACTCCATTGAATTCCATTCCATTCCATTCTATTCCATTCCATTCCATTCCTTTCCATTCCATTTAATTCTACTCGGGTTGATTCCATTCCATTCCATTCCATTCCATTCCATTCCATTCCATTCCATTCCATTCGATTCCATTCAATTCCATTGCATTCCATTCGATTCCATTCGATTGCATTCCATTCCATTCCATTCCATTCCATTCCATTCCATTCCATTCCATTCCATTCCGTTCCACTCGGGTTGATTCCATTCTATTCCATTCCATTCCCTTCTATTCCATTCGATATCATTCGATTCCATTCCATCCCATTCCATTCCATTCCATTCCATTCCGTTCTTCTTGGGTTGATTCCATTCCATTCCATTTCATTCCATTCCATTCCATTCCATTTCTTTCGATTCCATTCGATTCCATTCCATTCCATTCCATTCCAATCCATTGCATTCTACTCAGTTTGATTCCATTCCATTCCATTCCATTCCATTCATATCCATTCCATTCCATTCCATTCAATTCCACTCGATTCCATTCCATTCCTTTCCATTCCATTCCAATCCATTCCATTCTACTCGGGTGGATTCCATTCCATTCCATTCGATTCCATTCCATTCCATTCCATTCCATTCCATTCCATTCCATTCCATTCGATTCCATTCCATTCCATTCCATGGCATTCCATTCCATTCCATTCCATTCCATTCCATTCCGTTCTAGTCGGGTTGATTCCATTCCATTCCATTGCATTCCATTCCATTCCATTGCATTCCATTCCATTCCATTCCATTCCATTCCATTCCATTCCATTCCATTCCATTCCATTCTATTCCATTCCATTCTACTCCATTGAATTCCATTCCATTCCATTCAATTTCATTCCATTCCATTCCTTTCCAATCCATTTAGTTCTACTCGGGTTGATTCCATTCCATTCCATTCCATTCCATTCCATTCCATTCCATTCCATTCCATTCCATTCCATTCCATTCCATTCCATTACTTTCCATTCCATTCCATTCCAATCCATTCCATTCTACTCGGGTTGACTCCATTCCATTCCATTCCACTCCATTCCATTCCGTTATATTCCATTCTATTCCATTCGATTCCGTTCGATTCCATTCCATTCCATTCCATTCTATTCCATTCCATTCGATTCCATTCCATTCCATTCCATTCCAATCCATTCCATTCCATTCCAATCCATTCCATTCTACTCGGGTTGATTCCATTCCATTCCATTCCATTCCAATCCATTCCATTCCATTCCATTCCATTTCATTCCATTCCATTCCATTCCATTCCATTCCTTTCTATTCCATTCCATTCCATTCCATTCCATTCCATTCCATTCCATTCCATTCCATTCCATTCCATTCCGTTCTACTCGGGTTGATTCCACTCCATTCCATTCCCTTCCATTCCATTCCATTCCATTCCATTCCATTCCATTCCATTCCATTCCTTTCCATTCCAACCCATTCCTTTCTACTCGGGTTGATTCCATTCCATTCCATTCCATTCCATTCCATTCCATTCCATTCCATTCCATTCCATTCCATTCCATTCCATTTCATTCCAAACCGTTCCATTCTACTCGGGTTCATCATTCCATTCCATTCCATTCCATTCCATTCCACTCGGGTTCATTCCATTCCATTCCATTCCATTCCATTCCATTCCATTCCATTCCATTCCATTCCGTTCTACTCAGGTTGATTTCCATTCCATTCCATTCCATTCCATTCCATTCCATTCCATTCTATTCCATTCCGTTCTACTCGGCTTGAATCCAATGAGTTCCGTTCCGCTCCGTTCCGTCCCGACACGTCCCGTCCCGTCCCGTCCCGTCCCGTCCCGTCCCGTCCCGTCCCGTCCCGTGCCATTGTACTCGGGTTGATTCCATTCCACTCCGTTCCGTTCCTTTCCGTTCCCTTCAATTCAGTTCCACGCGGGTTGATTCAATTCCATTCTATTCTATTCCATTCCATTCCATTCCATTCCATTCCATTCCATTCCATTCCATTCCATTCCATTTTACTCGGGTTGATTCCATGCCGTTCCGTTCCATTCTGTCCCATCCCGACGCGTCCCGTCCCGTCCCGTCCCATTCCGTTCCGTTCTGATCGGGTTGATTCCGTTCCATTCCCTTCCGTTCCTTTCCGTTCCATTCCATTCCGTTACACGCGGGTTGATTCAATTCCATTCTATTACATTGAATTCCATTCCATTCCATTCCATTCCATTCTACTCGGATTGATTGCATTCCATTCCATTCCATTCCAGTCCATTCCAATCCACTCCATTCTACTCGGGTTGATTCCATTCCATTCCATTCCATTCCATTCCATTCCATTCCATTCCATTCCATTCCATTGCGTTCCATTCGATTCGATTCCATTCCATTCCATTCCATTCCATTCCAATCCATTCCATTCTTCTTGGGTTCATTCCATTCCATTCCATTCCATTCCATTCGATTCCATTCGATTCCATTCCATTCCATTCCATACCATTCCATTCCATTTTGTTCTACTCGGGTTGATTCCACTCCATTCCATTCCATTCCATTCCATTCCATTCCATTCCATTCCATTCCATTCGATTCCATTCTATTCCATTCGATTCCATTCCATTCCATTTCATTTTATTCCATTCCATTCCATTCCATTCTATTCCATTGAATTCCATTCCATTCCATTCCATTCCATTCCATTCCATTCCATTCCATTCCGTTCTACTCGGGTTGAATCCACTCCATTCCATTCCATTCCATTCCATTCCATTCCATTCCACTCGGGTTGAGCATTCCATTCGATTCGATTCCATTCCATTCCATTCCATTCCATTCCATTCCATTCCATTCCACTCGGGCTCATTCCATTCCATTCCATTCCATTCCATTCCGTTCCATTCCATTCCATTCCATTCCATTCCATTCCGTTCTACTCGGGTTGATTTCCATTCCATTCCATTCCATTCCATTCCATTCCATTCCATTCCATTCCTTTCCATTTATTCCATTCCGTTCTACTCGGGTTGATTCCATTGAGTTTGGTTCCGTTCCGTTCCGTCCCGTCCCGTCCCGTCCCATCCCGTTCCGTTTTACTCGGGTTGATTCCTTTGCATTCCGTTCCGCTCGTTTCCATTCCGTTCCATTCCGTTCAACGCGGGTTGGTTCAATTCCATTCTATTCTATTCTATTCCTTTCCATTCCATTCCATTCTACTCGGGTTGATTCTATGCCGTTCCATTCCGTTCCATTCCGTCCCATTCCGACCCGTCAGATCCCGTCCCGTCCCGTCCCATCCCGTTCCGTTCCACATGGGTTGATTCAATTCCTTTCGGTTACATTGAATTCCATTCCATTCCATTCTACTCGGATTGATTCCATTCCATTCCATTCCATTCCATTCCATTCCATTCCATTCCATTCCAATCCATTCCATTCTACTCAGGTTGATTCCATTCCATTCCATTCCATTCCATTCCATTCCATTCCATTCCATTCCATTCCATTCAGTTTCATTCCATTCCATTCCATTCCATTCCATTCCATTCCATTCCATTCCATTCCATTCGATTCCATTCCATTCCATTCCATTCCGTTCTACTCGGGTTGATTCCATTCTATTCCATTCCATTCCGTTCGATTCCATTCGATTCCATTCGATTCCGTTCCATTCCATTCCATTCCCTTCCATTCCATTCTATTCCATTGAATTCCATTCCATTGCATTCCATTCCATTCCATTCCATTCCATTCCATTCCGTTCTACTCTACTTGACTCCATTCCATTCCATTCGATTCCATTCCATTCCATTCCATTCCATTCCAATACATTCCATTCTACTCTGGTTGATTCCATTCCATTCCATTCCATTCCATTCCATTCCATTCCATTCCATTCGTCTCCATTCGATTCCATTCGATTCCATTCCATTCTATTCCATTGAATTCCATTGAATTCCATTCCATTCCATTCCATTCTATTCCATTCCATTCCATTCCATTCCGTTCTACTCGGGTTGATTCCATTCCATTCCATTCCATTCCATTCCACTCCATTCCATTCGATTCCATTCGATTCCATTCCATTCCATTCCATTCCATTCCAATCCATTCCATTCTACTCGGGTTGATTCCATTCCATTCCATTCCATTCCATTCCATTCCATTCCATTGAATTCCATTCGATTCCATTCGATTCCATTCCATTTGATTCCATTCGATATCATTCGATTCCATTCCATCCCATTCCATTCCATTCCATTCCATTCCGTTCTACTCGGGTTGATTCCATTCCATTCCATTTCATTCCATTCCATTCCATTCCATTCCATTCGATTCCATTCGATTCCATTCCATTCCATTCCATTCCAATCCATTCCATTCTACTCGGGTTGATTCCATTCCATTCCATTCCATTCCATTCCATTCCATTCCATTCCATTCCATTCCATTCGATTCCATTCCATTCCATTCCATGGCATTCCATTCCATTCCATTCCATTCCATTCTATTCCGTTCTAGTCGGGTTGATTCCATTCCATTCCATTGCATTCCATTCCATTCCATTGCATTCCATTCCATTCCATTCCATTCCATTCCATTCCATTCCATTCCATTCCATTCCATTGCATTCCATTCGATTCCATTCGATTCCATTCCATTCCATTCCATTCCATTCCATTCCATTCCATTCCATTCCATTCCATTCCATTCCGTTCCACTCGGGTTGATTCCATTCTATTCCATTCCATTCCCTTCTATTCCATTTGATATCATTCGATTCCATTCCATCCCATTCCATTCCATTCCATTCCATTCCGTTCTTCTTGGGTTGATTCCATTCCATTCCATTTCATTCCATTCCATTCCATTCCATTTCTTTCGATTCCATTCGATTCCATTCCATTCCATTCCATTCCAATCCATTGCATTGTACTCAGTTTGATTCCATTCCATTCCATTCCATTCCATTCCATTCCATTCCATTCCATTCCATTCCATTCAATTCCACTCGATTCCATTCCATTCCTTTCCATTCCATTCCAATCCATTCCATTCTACTCGGGTGGATTCCATTCCATTCCATTCCATTCCATTCCATTCCATTCCATTCCATTCCATTCCCTTCCATTCGATTCCATTCCATTCCATTCCATGGCATTCCATTCCATTCCATTCCATTCCATTCCATTCCGTTCTAGTCGGGTTGATTCCATTCCATTCCATTGCATTCCATTCCATTCCATTGCATTCCATTCCATTCCATTCCATTCCATTCCATTCCATTCCATTCCATTCTATTCCATTCCATTCTACTCCATTGAATTCCATTCCATTCCATTCCATTCCATTCCATTCCATTCCTTTCCAATCCATTCCATTCCGTTGCACTCGGGTTGATTCCATTCTATTCCATTCCATTCCCTTCTATTCCATTCGATATCATTCGATTCCATTCCATCCCATTCCATTCCATTCCATTCCATTCCGTTCTTCTTGGGTTGATTCCATTCCATTCCATTTCATTCCATTCCATTCCATTCCATTCCATTCCAATCTATTCCATTCTATTCAATTCGATTCCATTCGATTCCATTCAATTCCATTCAATTCCATTCCATTCCATTCCAATCCATTCCATTCTACTCGGGTTGATTCCACTCCATTCCATTCCATTCCATTCCATTCCATTCCATTCCATTCCATTCCATTCCATTCCATTCCATTCCATTCGATTCCATTCCATTCCATTCCATTCCATTCCATTTCTTTCCATTCCAATCTATTCCATTCGATTCCATTCCATTCCATTCCATTCCATTCCATTCCATTCCATTCCATTCCAATCCATTCCATTCTACTCGTATTGATTCCATTCCATTCCATTCCATTCCATTCCATTCCATTCCATTCCATTCCATTCCATTCCATTCCATTCCATTCCATTCCATTCCGTTCTACTCGGGTTGATTCCATTCTATTCCATTCCATTCCATTCGATTCCATTCGATTCCATTCGATTCCATTCGATTCCATTCCATTCCATTCCATTCCATTCCACTCCATTGAATTCCATTCCATTCCATTCTATTCCATTCCATTCCATTCCTTTCCATTCCATTTAATTCTACTCGGGTTGATTCCATTCCATTCCATTCCATTCCTTTCCATTCCATTCCATTCCATTCGATTCCATTCAATTCCATTGCATTCCATTCGATTCCATTCGATTGCATTCCATTCCATTCCATTCCATTCCATTCCATTCCATTCCATTTCTTTCGATTCCATTCGATTCCATTCCATTCCATTCCATTCCAATCCATTGCATTCTACTCAGTTTGATTCCATTCCATTCCATTCCATTCCATTCATATCCATTCCATTCCATTCCATTCAATTCCACTCGATTCCATTCCATTCCTTTCCATTCCATTCCAATCCATTCCATTCTACTCGGGTGGATTCCATTCCATTCCATTCGATTCCATTCCATTCCATTCCATTCCATTCCATTCCATTCCATTCCATTCCATTCCATTCCATTCCATGGCATTGCATTCCATTCCATTCCATTCCATTCCATTCCGTTCTAGTCGGGTTGATTCCATTCCATTCCATTGCATTCCATTCCATTCCATTGCATTCCATTCCATTCCATTCCATTCCATTCCATTCCATTCCATTCCATTCCATTCCATTCCATTCCATTCCATTCCATTCCATTCCATTCCATTCCATTCTATTCCATTCCATTCTACTCCATTGAATTCCATTCCATTCCATTCAATTTCATTGCATTCCATTCCTTTCCAATCCATTTAGTTCTACTCGGGTTGATTCCATTCCATTCCATTCCATTCCATTCCATTCCATTCCATTCCATTCCATTCCATTCCATTCCATTCCATTCCATTACTTTCCATTCCATTCCATTCCAATCCATTCCATTCTACTGGGGTTGACTCCATTCCATTCCATTCCACTCCATTCCATTCCGTTATATTCCATTCTATTCCATTCGATTCCGTTCGATTCCATTCCATTCCATTCCATTCTATTCCATTCCATTCGATTCCATTCCATTCCATTCCATTCCATTCCATTCCATTCCATTCCATTCCAATCCATTCCATTCTACTCGGGTTGATTCCATTCCATTCCATTCCATTCCAATCCATTCCATTCCATTCCATTCCATTCCATTCCATTCCATTCCATTCCATTCCATTCCATTCCTTTCTATTCCATTCCATTCCATTCCATTCCATTCCATTCCATTCCATTCCATTCCATTCCATTCCGTTCTACTCGGGTTGATTCCACTCCATTCCATTCCCTTCCATTCCATTCCATTCCATTCCATTCCATTCCATTCCTTTCCATTCCAACCCATTCCTTTCTACTCAGGTTGATTCCATTCCATTCCATTCCATTCCATTCCATTCCATTCCATTCCATTCCATTCCATTCCATTCCATTCCATTTCATTCCAAACCGTTCCATTCTACTCGGGTTCATCATTCCATTCCATTCCATTCCATTCCATTCCACTCGGGTTCATTCCATTCCATTCCATTCCATTCCATTCCATTCCATTCCATTCCATTCCATTCCGTTCTACTCAGGTTGATTTCCATTCCATTCCATTCCATTCCATTCCATTCCATTCCATTCCATTCCATTCCATTCCATTCTATTCCATTCCGTTCTACTCGGCTTGAATCCATTGAGTTCCGTTCCGCTCCGTTCCGTCCCGACACGTCCCGTCCCGTCCCGTCCCGTCCCGTCCCGTCCCGTCCCGTCCCGTCCCGTGCCATTGTACTCGGGTTGATTCCATTCCACTCCGTTCCGTTCCTTTCCGTTCCCTTCAATTCAGTTCCACGCGGGTTGATTCAATTCCATTCTATTCTATTCCATTCCATTCCATTCCATTCCATTCCATTCCATTCCATTCCATTCCATTTTACTCGGGTTGATTCCATGCCGTTCCGTTCCATTCTGTCCCATCCCGACGCGTCCCGTCCCGTCCCGTCCCATTCCGTTCCGTTCTGATCGGGTTGATTCCGTTCCATTCCCTTCCGTTCCTTTCCGTTCCATTCCATTCCGTTACACGCGGGTTGATTCAATTCCATTCTATTACATTGAATTCCATTCCATTCCATTCCATTCCATTCTACTCGGATTGATTGCATTCCATTCCATTCCATTCCAGTCCATTCCAATCCACTCCATTCTACTCGGGTTGATTCCATTCCATTCCATTCCATTCCATTCCATTCCATTCCATTCCATTCCATTGCGTTCCATTCGATTCGATTCCATTCCATTCC
Organism: Gorilla gorilla gorilla; assembly: GCF_029281585.2. Lineage (NCBI taxonomy): Eukaryota > Metazoa > Chordata > Mammalia > Primates > Hominidae > Gorilla > Gorilla gorilla. Next base: position 4,440,726 of record NC_073241.2, read on the forward strand.
ATTCCATTCCATTCCAATCCATTCCATTCTTCTTGGGTTCATTCCATTCCATTCCATTCCATTCCATTCGATTCCATTCGATTCCATTCCATTCCATTCCATACCATTCCATTCCATTTTGTTCTACTCGGGTTGATTCCACTCCATTCCATTCCATTCCATTCCATTCCATTCCATTCCATTCCATTCCATTCGATTCCATTCTATTCCATTCGATTCCATTCCATTCCATTTCATTTTATTCCATTCCATTCCATTCCATTCTATTCCATTGAATTCCATTCCATTCCATTCCATTCCATTCCATTCCATTCCATTCCATTCCATTCCATTCCGTTCTACTCGGGTTGAATCCACTCCATTCCATTCCATTCCATTCCATTCCATTCCATTCCATTCCATTCCATTCCACTCGGGTTGAGCATTCCATTCGATTCGATTCCATTCCATTCCATTCCATTCCATTCCATTCCATTCCATTCCACTCGGGCTCATTCCATTCCATTCCATTCCATTCCATTCCGTTCCATTCCATTCCATTCCATTCCATTCCATTCCGTTCTACTCGGGTTGATTTCCATTCCATTCCATTCCATTCCATTCCATTCCATTCCATTCCATTCCATTCCATTCCTTTCCATTTATTCCATTCCGTTCTACTCGGGTTGATTCCATTGAGTTTGGTTCCGTTCCGTTCCGTCCCGTCCCGTCCCGTCCCATCCCGTTCCGTTTTACTCGGGTTGATTCCTTTGCATTCCGTTCCGCTCGTTTCCATTCCGTTCCATTCCGTTCAACGCGGGTTGGTTCAATTCCATTCTATTCTATTCTATTCCTTTCCATTCCATTCCATTCTACTCGGGTTGATTCTATGCCGTTCCATTCCGTTCCATTCCGTCCCATTCCGACCCGTCCCATCCCGTCCCGTCCCGTCCCATCCCGTTCCGTTCCACATGGGTTGATTCAATTCCTTTCGGTTACATTGAATTCCATTCCCTTCCATTCTACTCGGATTGATTCCATTCCATTCCATTCCATTCCATTCCATTCCATTCCATTCCATTCCAATCCATTCCATTCTACTCAGGTTGATTCCATTCCATTCCATTCCATTCCATTCCATTCCATTCCATTCCATTCCATTCCATTCAGTTTCATTCCATTCCATTCCATTCCATTCCATTCCATTCCATTCCATTCCATTCGATTCCATTCCATTCCATTCCATTCCGTTCTACTCGGGTTGATTCCATTCTATTCCATTCCATTCCGTTCGATTCCATTCGATTCCATTCGATTCCGTTCCATTCCATTCCATTCCCTTCCATTCCATTCTATTCCATTGAATTCCATTCCATTGCATTCCATTCCATTCCATTCCATTCCATTCCATTCCGTTCTACTCTGATTGACTCCATTCCATTCCATTCGATTCCATTCCATTCCATTCCATTCCATTCCAATACATTCCATTCTACTCTGGTTGATTCCATTCCATTCCATTCCATTCCATTCCATTCCATTCCATTCAATTCGTCTCCATTCGATTCCATTCGATTCCATTCCATTCTATTCCATTGAATTCCATTGAATTCCATTCCATTCCATTCCATTCTATTCCATTCCATTCCATTCCATTCCGTTCTACTCGGGTTGATTCCATTCCATTCCATTCCATTCCATTCCATTCCACTCCATTCCATTCGATTCCATTCGATTCCATTCCATTCCATTCCATTCCATTCCAATCCATTCCATTCTACTCGGGTTGATTCCATTCCATTCCATTCCATTCCATTCCATTCCATTCCATTCCATTCCATTCCATTCCAATCCATTCCATTCTACTCAGGTTGATTCCATTCCATTCCATTCCATTCCATTCCATTCCATTCCATTCCATTCCATTCAGTTTCATTCCATTCCATTCCATTCCATTCCATTCCATTCCATTCCATTCCATTCGATTCCATTCCATTCCATTCCATTCCGTTCTACTCGGGTTGATTCCATTCTATTCCATTCCATTCCGTTCGATTCCATTCGATTCCATTCGATTCCGTTCCATTCCATTCCATTCCCTTCCATTCCATTCTATTCCATTGAATTCCATTCCATTGCATTCCATTCCATTCCATTCCATTCCATTCCATTCCGTTCTACTCTGATTGACTCCATTCCATTCCATTCGATTCCATTCCATTCCATTCCATTCCATTCCAATACATTCCATTCTACTCTGGTTGATTCCATTCCATTCCATTCCATTCCATTCCATTCCATTCCATTCAATTCGTCTCCATTCGATTCCATTCGATTCCATTCCATTCTATTCCATTGAATTCCATTCCATTCCATTCCATTCCATTCCATTCTATTCCATTCCATTCCATTCCATTCCGTTCTACTCGGGTTGATTCCATTCCATTCCATTCCATTCCATTCCATTCCACTCCATTCCATTCGATTCCATTCGATTCCATTCCATTCCATTCCATTCCATTCCAATCCATTCCATTCTACTCGGGTTGATTCCATTCCATTCCATTCCATTCCATTCCATTCCATTCCATTGAATTCCATTCGATTCCATTCGATTCCATTCCATTTGATTCCATTCGATATCATTCGATTCCATTCCATCCCATTCCATTCCATTCCATTCCATTCCGTTCTACTCGGGTTGATTCCATTCCATTCCATTTCATTCCATTCCATTCCATTCCATTCCATTCGATTCCATTCGATTCCATTCCATTCCATTCCATTCCAATCCATTCCATTCTACTCGGGTTGATTCCATTCCATTCCATTCCATTCCATTCCATTCCATTCCATTCCATTCCATTCCATTCCATTCCATTCGATTCCATTCCATTCCATTCCATGGCATTCCATTCCATTCCATTCCATTCCATTCTATTCCGTTCTAGTCGGGTTGATTCCATTCCATTCCATTGCATTCCATTCCATTCCATTGCATTCCATTCCATTCCATTCCATTCCATTCCATTCCATTCCATTCCATTCCATTCCATTCCATTCCATTCCATTCCATTCCATTCCATTGCATTCCATTCGATTCCATTCGATTCCATTCCATTCCATTCCATTCCATTCCATTCCATTCCATTCCATTCCATTCCATTCCATTCCATTCCGTTCCACTCGGGTTGATTCCATTCTATTCCATTCCATTCCCTTCTATTCCATTCGATATCATTCGATTCCATTCCATCCCATTCCATTCCATTCCATTCCATTCCGTTCTTCTTGGGTTGATTCCATTCCATTCCATTTCATTCCACTCCATTCCATTCCATTCCATTCCATTCCATTTCTTTCGATTCCATTCGATTCCATTCCATTCCATTCCATTCCAATCCATTGCATTCTACTCAGTTTGATTCCATTCCATTCCATTCCATTCCATTCAATTCCATTCCATTCCATTCCATTCAATTCCACTCGATTCCATTCCATTCCTTTCCATTCCATTCCAATCCATTCCATTCTACTCGGGTGGATTCCATTCCATTCCATTCCATTCCATTCCATTCCATTCCATTCCATTCCATTCCATTCCCTTCCATTCGATTCCATTCCATTCCATTGCATTCCATTCCATTCCATTGCATTCCATTCCATTCCATTCCATTCCATTCCATTCCATTCCATTCCATTCTATTCCATTCCATTCTACTCCATTGAATTCCATTCCATTCCATTCCATTCCATTCCATTCCATTCCTTTCCAATCCATTCCATTCCGTTGCACTCGGGTTGATTCCATTCTATTCCATTCCATTCCCTTCTATTCCATTCGATATCATTCGATTCCATTCCATCCCATTCCATTCCATTCCATTCCATTCCGTTCTTCTTGGGTTGATTCCATTCCATTCCATTTCATTCCATTCCATTCCATTCCATTTCTTTCGATTCCATTCCATTCCATTCCATTCCAATCCATTGCATTCTACTCAATTTGTTTCCATTCCATTTCATTCCATTCCATTCAATTCCATTCCATTCCATTCCATTCAATTCCACTCGATTCCATTCCATTCCTTTCCATTCCATTCCAATCCATTCCATTCTACTCGGGTGGATTCCATTCCATTCCATTCCATTCCATTCCATTCCATTCCCTTCCATTCGATTCCATTCCATTCCATTCCATGGCATGCCATTCCATTCCATTCCATTCCATTCCATTCCGTTCTAGTCGGGTTGACTCCATTCCATTCCATTCCACTCCATTCCATTCCGTTATATTCCATTCTATTCCATTCGATTCCGTTCGATTCCATTCCATTCCATTCCTTTCCATTCCATTCGATTCCATTCCATTCCATTCCATTCCATTAAATTCCATTCCATTCCATTCCATTCCAATCCATTCCATTCTACTCGGGTTGATTCCATTCCATTCCATTCCATTCCAATCCATTCCATTCCATTCCATTCCATTCCATTCCATTCCATTCCATTCCATTCCATTCCATTCCATTCCATTCCATTCCATTCGATTCCATTCCATTCCATTTCATTCCAAACCGTTCCATTCTACTCGGGTTCATCATTCCATTCCATTCCATTCCACTCGGGTTCATTCCATTCCATTCCATTCCATTCCATTCCATTCCATTCCATTCCATTCCGTTCTACTCAGGTTGATTTCCATTCCATTCCATTCCATTCCATTCCATTCCATTCCATTCCATTCCATTCCATTCCATTCCATTCCATTCCATTCCATTCTATTCCATTCCGTTCTACTCGGCTTGAATCCATTGAGTTCCGTTCCGTTCCGTTCCGTCCCGACACGTCCCGTCCCGTCCCGTCCCGTCCCGTCCCGTCCCGTCCCGTCCCGTGCCGTTGTACTCGGGTTGATTCCTTTCCATTCCGTTCCACGCGGGTTGATTCAATTCCATTCTATTCTATTCCATTCCATTCCATTCCATTCCATTCCATTCCATTCCATTCCATTCCATTTTACTCCGGTTGATTCCATGCCGTTCCGTTCCATTCTGTCCCATCCCGACGCGTCCCGTCCCGTCCCGTCCCATTCCGTTCCGTTCTGATCGGGTTGATTCCGTTCCATTCCCTTCCGTTCCTTTCCGTTCCATTCCATTCCGTTACACGCGGGTTGATTCAATTCCATTCTATTACATTGAATTCCATTCCATTCCATTCCATTCCATTCTACTCGGATTGATTGCATTCCATTCCATTCCATTCCAGTCCATTCCAATCCACTCCATTCTACTCGGGTTGATTCCATTCCATTCCATTCCATTCCATTCCATTCCATTCCATTCCATTCCATTCCATTCCATTCCATTCCATTGCGTTCCATTCGATTCGATTCCATTCCATTCCATTCCATTCCATTCCAATCCATTCCATTCTACTTGGGTTCATTCCATTCCATTCCATTCCATTCCATTCGATTCCATTCGATTCCATTCCATTCCAATCCATACCATTCCATTCCATTCTGTTCTACTCGGGTTGATTCCACTCCATTCCATTCCATTCCATTCCATTCTATTCCATTCCATTCCATTCGATTCCATTCTATTCCATTCGATTCCATTCCATTCCATTTCATTTTATTCCATTCCATTCCATTCCATTCTATTCCATTGAATTCCATTCCATTCCATTCCATTCCATTCCATTCCATTCCATTCCATTCCATTCCATTCCACTCCGTTCTACTCGGGTTGATTCCACTCCATTCCATTCCATTCCATTCCATTCCATTCCATTCCATTCCATTCCATTCCATTCCATTCCATTCCATTCCAATCGGGTTGAGCATTCCATTCGATTCCATTCCATTCCATTCCATTCCATTAGATTCCATTCCATTCCATTCCACTCGGGCTCATTCCATTCCATTCCATTCCATTCCATTCCATTCCATTCCATTCCATTCCATTCCATTCCATTCCATTCCGTTCTACTCGGGTTGATTTCCATTCCATTCCATTCCATTCCATTCCATTCCATTCCATTCCATTCCATTCCATTCCATTCCATTCCATTCCTTTCCATTTATTCCATTCCGTTCTACTCGGGTTGATTCCATTGAGTTTGGTTCCGTTCCGTTCCGTCCCGTCCCGTCCCGTCCCGTCCCGTTCCGTTTTACTCGGGTTGATTCCTTTGCATTCCGTTCCGCTCGTTTCCATTCCGTTCCATTCCGTTCCACGCGGGTTGGTTCAATTCCATTCTATTCTATTCTATTCCTTTCCATTCCATTCCATTCTACTCGGGTTGATTCCATGCCGTTCCATTCCGTTCCATTCCGTCCCATTCCGACCCGTCCCACCCCGTCCCGTCCCGTCCCATCCCGTTCCGTTCCACATGGGTTGATTCAATTCCTTTCGGTTACATTGAATTCCATTCCATTCCATTCTACTCGGATTGATTCCATTCCATTCCATTCCATTCCATTCCATTCCATTCCATTCCATTCCATTCCAATCCATTCCATTCTACTCGGGTTGATTCCATTCCATTCCATTCCATTCCATTCCATTCCATTCCATTCCATTCCATTCCATTCCATTCCATTCCATTCAGTTTCATTCCATTCCATTCCATTCCATTCCATTCCATTCCATTCCATTCCATTCCATTCCATTCGATTCCATTCCATTCCATTCCATTCCGTTCTACTCGGGTTGATTCCATTCTATTCCATTCCATTCCGTTCGATTCCATTCGATTCCATTCGATTCCATTCCATTCCATTCCATTCCCTTCCATTCCATTCTATTCCATTGAATTCCATTCCATTGCATTCCATTCCATTCCATTCCATTCCATTCCATTCCATTCCATTCCATTCCGTTCTACTCTGATTGACTCCATTCCATTCCATTCGATTCCATTCCATTCCATTCCATTCCATTCCATTCCAATACATTCCATTCTACTCTGGTTGATTCCATTCCATTCCATTCCATTCCATTCCATTCCATTCCATTCCATTCGTCTCCATTCGATTCCATTCGATTCCATTCCATTCTATTCCATTGAATTCCATTCCATTCCATTCCATTCCATTCCATTCTATTCCATTCCATTCCATTCCATTCCGTTCTACTCGGGTTGATTCCATTCCATTCCATTCCATTCGATATCATTCGATTCCATTCCATCCCATTCCATTCCATTCCATTCCATTCCGTTCTACTCGGGTTGATTCCATTCCATTCAATTTCATTCCATTCCATTCCATTTCATTCCATTCCATTCCATTCCATTCCATTCGATTCCATTCGATTCCATTCCATTCCATTCCATTCCAATCCATTCCATTCTACTCGGGTTGATTCCATTCCATTCCATTCCATTCCATTCCATTCCATTCCATTCCATTCCATTCCATTCGATTCCACTCGATTCCATTCCATTCTTTCCATTCCATTCCAATCCATTCCATTCTAATTGGGTGGATTCCATTCCATTCCATTCCATTCCATTCCATTCCATTCCATTCCATTCCATTCCATTCCATTCCATTCCTTTCCATTCCATTCCATTCCATTCCATTCCATTTGATTCCATTCCATTCCATTCCATTCCATTCCATTTCATTCCATTCCTTTCCATTCCAATCCGTTCTAGTCGGGTTGATTCCATTCTATTCCATTCCATTCCATTCCATTCCATTCCATTCCATTCCATTCCATTCTATTCCATTCCATTCTACTCCATTGAATTCCATTCCATTCCATTCTATTCCATTCCATTCCATTCCTTTCCATTCCATTTAGTTCTACTCTGGTTGATTCCATTCCATTCCATTCCATTCCATTCCATTCCATTCCATTCCATTCCATTCCATTACTTTCCATTCCATTCCATTCCAATCCATTCCATTCTACTCGGGTTGACTCCATTCCATTCCATTCCATTCCATTATATTCCATTCCATTCCATTCGATTCCGTTCGATTCCATTCCATTCCATTCCATTCCATTCGATTCCCTTCCATTCCATTCGATTCGATTCCATTCCATTCCATTCCATTCCATTCCATTCCATTCCATTCCATTCCATTCCAATCCATTCCATTCTCCACGGGTTGATTATATTCCATTCCATTCCATTCCATTCCATTCCATTCCATTCCATTCCATTCCTTTCGATTCCATTCCATTCCATTAAATTCCATTCCATTCCATTCCATTCCATTCCATTCCATTCCATTCCATTCCATTCCATTCCATTCCATTCCGTTCTACTCGGGTTGATTCCACTCCATTCCATTCCATTCCATTCCATTCCATTCCATTCCATTCCATTCCATTCGATTCCATTCCATTCCATTCCATTCCATTCCATTCTAATCCATTCCACTCTACTCCATTGAATTCCATTCCGTTCCATTCAATTCCATTCCATTCCATTCCTTTCCATTCCATTTAGTTCTACTCGGGTTGATTCCATTCCAGTCCATTCCATTCCATTCCATTCCATTACTTTCCATTCCATTCCATTCCAATCCATTCCATTCTACTCGGGTTGACTCCATTCCATTCCATTCCATTCCATTATATTGCATTCTATTCCATTCGATTCCGTTTGATTCCATTCCATTCCATTCCATTCCATTCCATTCCATTCCATTCCATTCGATTCCATTCCATTCCATTCGATTCCATTCCATTCCATTCCATTCCATTCCATTCCATTCCATTCCATTCCAATCCATTCCATTCTACTCGGGTTGATTCCATTCCATTCCATTCCATTCCTTTCCATTCCATTCCTTTCTATTCCATTCCATTCCATTCCATTCCATTCCATTCCATTCCATTCCATTCCATTCCGTTCTAATCGGTTTGATTCCACTCCATTCCATTCCATTCCATTCCATTCCATTCCATTCCATTCCATTCCATTCCATTCCAATTCTTTCGTTTCCATTCCAACCAATTCCGTTCTACTCGGACTGATTCCATTCCATTCCATTCCATTCCATTCCATTCCATTCCATTCCATTCAATTCCATTCCATTCCATTCGATTCCATTCGATTCCATTCCATTCCATTCCATTCCATCCCATTTCATTCCAAACCATTCCATTCTACTCGGGTTCATCATTCCATTCCATTCCATTCCATTCCATTCCACTCGGGTTCTTTCCATTCCATTCCATTCCATTCCATTCCATTCCATTCCATTCCATTCCGTTATACTCAGGTTGATTTCCATTCCATTCCATTCCATTCCATTCCATTCCATTCCATTCCATTCCATTCCATTCCATTCCATTCCGTTCCATTCCACTCCATTCCATTCTACTCGTGTTGATTCCATGCCGTTCCGTTCCGTTCCATTCCGTCCCATCCCGACGCGTCCCGTCCCGTTCCGTCCGGTCAAATTCCGTTCCTTTCTGATCTGGTTGATTCCGTTCCATTCCGTTCCGTTCCTTTCCGTTCCATTCCATTCCGTTACACGCGGGTTGATTCAATTCCATTCTATTACATTGAATTCCATTCCATACCATTCTATTCCATTCTACTCGGATTGATTGAATTCCATTCCATTCCATTCCAGTCCATTCCAATCCATTCCATTCTACTCGGGTTGATTCCATTCCATTCCATTCCATTCCATTCCATTCCATTCCATTCCATTCCATTGCGTTCCATTCGATTCGATTCCATTCCATTCCATTCCATTCCATTCCAATCCATTCCATTCTACTTGGGTTGATTCCATTCCATTCCATTCCATTCCATTCCATTCCATTCGATTCCATTCGATTCCATTCCATTCCATTCCATTCCATTCCATTCCATTCCATTCCATTCCATTCCATTCCATTCTGTTCTACTCGGGTTGATTCCACTCCATTCCATTCCATTCCATTCCATTCTATTCCATTCCATTCCATTCGATTCCATTCCATTCCATTTCATTTTATTCCATTCCATTCCATTCCATTCTATTCCATTGAATTCCATTCCATTCTATTCCATTCCATTCCATTCAGTTTCATTCCATTCCATTCCATTCCATTCCATTCCATTCCATTCCATTCGATTCCATTCCATTCCATTCCATTCCATTCCATTCCATTCCATTCCATTCCATTCCATTCCGTTCTACTCGGGTTAATTCCATTCTATTCCATTCCATTCCATTCCATTCCATTCCATTCCATTCCATTCCATTCCCTTCCGTTCCATTCTATTCCATTGAATTCCATTCCATTCCATTCCATTCCATTCCATTGAATTCCATTCCATTCCGTTCTACTCTGATTGACTCCATTCCATTCCATTCCATTCCATTCCATTCCATTCCATTCCATTCCATTTCATTCCATTCCATTCCATTCCAATACATTCCATTCTACTCTGGTTGATTCCATTCCATTCCATTCCATTCCATTCCATTCCATTCCATTCGTCTCCATTCGATTCCATTCGATTCCATTCCATTCTATTCCATTGAATTCCATTCCATTCCATTCCATTCCATTCCATTCCATTCCATTCCATTCCATTCCATTCCATTCCATTCCATTCCGTTCTTCTCGGGTTGATTCCATTCCATTCCATTCCATTCCATTCCATTCCATTCCACTCCATTCCATTCGATTCCATTCGATTCCATTCCATTCCATTCCATTCCATTCCAATCCATTCCATTCTACTCGGGTTGATGCCATTCCATTCCATTCCATTCCATTCCATTCCATTCCATTCCATTCCATTGCATTCCATTCGATTCCATTCGATTCCATTCCATTCGATTCCATTCGAGATCATTCGATTCCATTCCATCCCATTCCAATCCATTCCATTCCATTCCGTTCTACTCGGGTTGATTCCATTCCATTCCATTTCATTCCATTCCATTCCATTCCATTCCATTCGATTCCATTCGATTCCATTCCATTCCATTCCATTCCAATCCATTCCATTCTACTCGGGTTGATTCCATTCCATTCCATTCCATTCCATTCCATTCCATTCCATTCCATTCCATTCCATTCCATTCGATTCCACTCTATTCCATTCCATTCTTTCCATTCCATTCCAATCCATTCCATTCTACTCGGGTGGATTCCATTCCGTTCCATTCCATTCCATTCCATTCCATTCCATTCCATTCCATTCCACTCCATTCGATTCCATTCCATTCCATTCCATTCCATTCCATTCCATTCCATTCCATTCCATTCCATTCCATTCCATTCCATTCCGTTCTAGTCGGGTTGATTCCATTCTATTCCATTCCATTCCATTCCATTCCACTCCATTCCATTCCTTTCCATTCCATTCTATTCCATTCCATTCTACTCCATTGAATTTCATTCCATTCCATTCTATTCCATTCCATTCCATTCCTTTCCATTCCATTTAGTTCTACTCGGGTTGATTCCATTCCATTCCATTCCATTCCATTCCATTCCATTCCATTCCATTCCATTCCATTCCATTCCATTACTTTCCATTCCATTCCATTCCAATCCATTCCATTCTACTCGGGTTGACTCCATTCCATTCCATTCCATTCCATTCCATTCCATTCCATTATAATCCATTCCATTCCATTCGATTCCGTTCGATTCCATTCCATTCCATTCCATTCCATTCCATTCAATTCCATTCGATTCCATTCGATTCCATTCCATTCCATTCCATTCCAATCCATTCCATTCTACTCGGGTTGATTCCATTCCATTCCATTCCTTTCCATTCCATTCCATTCCATTCCATTCCATTCTATTCCTTTCGATTCCATTCCATTCCATTAAATTCCATTCCATTCCATTCCATTCCATTCCATTCCATTCCATTCCGTTCTACTCGGGTTGATTCCACTCCATTCCATTCCATTCCATTCCATTCCATACCATTCCATTCGATTCCATTCCATTCCATTCCATTCCATTCCATTCCATTCCATTCCATTCCATTCCATTCCATTCCGTTCTAGTCGGGTTGATTCCATTCTATTCCATTCCATTCCATTCCATTCCATTCCATTCCATTCGATTCCATTCCATTCCATTCCATTCTATTCCATTCCATTCTACTCCATTGAATTCCATTCCATTCCATTCAATTCCATTCCATTCCATCCCTTTCCATTCTATTTAGTTCTACTCGGGTTGATTCCATTCCATTCCATTCCATTCCATTCCATTCCATTCCATTCAATTCCATTCCATTCCGTTACTTTCCATTCCATTCCATTCCAATCCATTCCATTCTACTCGGGTTGACTCCATTCCATTCCATTCCTTTCCATTCCATTATATTCCATTCTATTCCATTCGATTCCGTTCGATTCCATTCCATTCCATTCCATTCCATTCCATTGCATTCCATTCCATTCCATTCCATTCCATTCCGTTCTACTCGGGTTGATTCCATTCCATTCCTTTCCATTCCATTCCATTCCATTCCATTCCATTCCATTCCATTCCATTCCATTCCATTCCCTTCCATTCCATTCCATTCCAATCCATTCCATTCTACTCGGGTTGATTCCATTCCATTCCATTGCATTCGACTCCATTCGATTCCATTCGATATCATTCCATTCCATTCCATTCCATTCCATTCCATTCCATTCCATTCCATTCCATTTCATTCCATTCCATTCCATTCCAATACATTCCATTCTACTCTGGTTGATTCCATTCCATTCCATTCCATTCCATTCCATTCCATTCCATTCCATTCGTCTCCATTCGATTCCATTTGATTCCATTCCATTCCATTCCATTCCATTCCATTCCATTCCATTCCATTCGATTCCACTCTATTCCATTCCATTCTTTCCATTCCATTCCAATCCATTCCATTCTACTCGGGTGGATTCCATTCCGTTCCATTCCATTCCATTCCATTCCATTCCATTCCATTCCATTCCATTCCATTCCACTCCATTCGATTCCATTCCATTCCATTCCATTCCATTCCATTCCATTCCATTCCATTCCATTCCATTCCATTCCGTTCTAGTCGGGTTGATTCCATTCTATTGCATTCCATTCCATTCCATTCCACTCCATTCCATTCCTTTCCATTCCATTCTATTCCATTCCATTCTACTCCATTGAATTCCATTCCATTCCATTCTATTCCATTCCATTCCATTCCTTTCCATTCCATTTAGTTCTACTCGGGTTGATTCCATTCCATTCCATTCCATTCCATTCCATTCCATTCCATTATAATCCATTCCATTCCATTCGATTCCGTTCGATTCCATTCCATTCCATTCCATTCAATTCCATTCGATTCCTTTCGATTCCATTCCATTCCATTCCATTCCAATCCATTCCATTCTACTCGGGTTGATTCCATTCCATTCCATTCCATTCCATTCCTTTCCATTCCATTCCATTCCATTCCATTCCATTCTATTCCTTTCGATTCCATTCCATTCCATTAAATTCCATTCCATTCCATTCCATTCCATTCCATTCCATTCCATTCCATTCCATTCCATTCCATTCCATTCCGTTCTACTCGGGTTGATTCCACTCCATTCCATTCCATTCCACTCCATTCCATACCATTCCATTCGATTCCATTCCATTCCATTCCATTCCATTCCATTCCATTCGATTCCATTCCATTCCATTCCATTCTATTCCATTCCATTCTACTCCATTGTATTCCATTCCATTCCATTCCATTCCATTCCATTCCATCCCTTTCCATTCCATTTAGTTCTACTCGGGTTGATTCCATTCCATTCCATTCCATTCCATTCCATTCCATTCCATTCCATTCCATTCCATTCCGTTACTTTCCATTCCATTCCATTCCAATCCATTCCATTCTACTCGGGTTGACTCCATTCCATTCCATTCCTTTCCATTCCATTATATTCCATTCTATTCCATTCGATTCCGTTCGATTCCATTCCATTCCATTCCATTCCATTCCATTGCATTCCATTCCATTCCATTCCATTCCATTCCGTTCTACTCGGGTTGATTCCATTCCATTCCTTTCCATTCCATTCCATTCCATTCCATTCCATTCCATTCCATTCCATTCCATTCCATTCCATTCCATTCCATTCCCTTCCATTCCATTCCATTCCAATCCATTCCATTCTACTCGGGTTGATTCCATTCCATTCCATTGCATTCGACTCCATTCGATTCCATTCGATTCCATTCCATTCCATTCCGTTCCATTCCATTCCATTCCATTCCATTCTATTCCATTGAATTCCATTCCATTCCATTCCATTCCATTCCATTCCATTCCATTCCATTCCATTCCATTCCATTCCATTCCATTGCATTCCATTCCATTCCATTCCGTTCTAATCGGGTTGATTCCATTCCATTCCATTCCATTCCATTCCATTCCATTCCATTCCATTCCAATCTATTCCATTCTATTCAATTCGATTCCATTCGATTCCATTCAATTCCATTCAATTCCATTCCATTCCATTCCAATCCATTCCATTCTACTCGGGTTGATTCCATTCCATTCCATTCCATTCCATTCCATTCCATTCCATTCCATTCCATTCCATTCCATTCCATTCCATTCGATTCCATTCGATTCCATTCCATTCCATTCCATTCCATTCCATTCGATTCCATTCGATTCCATTCCATTCCAATCCATACCATTCCATTCCATTCTGTTCTACTCGGGTTGATTCCACTCCATTCCATTCCATTCCATTCCATTCTATTCCATTCCATTCCATTCGATTCCATTCTATTCCATTCGATTCCATTCCATTCCATTTCATTTTATTCCATTCCATTCCATTCCATTCTATTCCATTGAATTCCATTCCATTCCATTCCATTCCATTCCATTCCATTCCATTCCATTCCATTCCATTCCACTCCGTTCTACTCGGGTTGATTCCACTCCATTCCATTCCATTCCATTCCATTCCATTCCATTCCATTCCATTCCATTCCAATCGGGTTGAGCATTCCATTCGATTCCATTCCATTCCATTCCATTCCATTAGATTCCATTCCATTCCATTCCACTCGGGCTCATTCCATTCCATTCCATTCCATTCCATTCCATTCCATTCCATTCCATTCCATTCCATTCCATTCCGTTCTACTCGGGTTGATTTCCATTCCATTCCATTCCATTCCATTCCACTCCATTCCATTCCATTCCATTCCATTCCATTCCATTCCATTCCATTCCTTTCCATTTATTCCATTCCGTTCTACTCGGGTTGATTCCATTGAGTTTGGTTCCGTTCCGTTCCGTCCCGTCCCGTCCCGTCCCGTCCCGTTCCGTTTTACTCGGGTTGATTCCTTTGCATTCCGTTCCGCTCGTTTCCATTCCGTTCCATTCCGTTCCACGCGGGTTGGTTCAATTCCATTCTATTCTATTCTATTCCTTTCCATTCCATTCCATTCTACTCGGGTTGATTCTATGCCGTTCCATTCCGTTCCATTCCGTCCCATTCCGACCCGTCCCACCCCGTCCCGTCCCGTCCCATCCCGTTCCGTTCCACATGGGTTGATTCAATTCCTTTCGGTTACATTGAATTCCATTCCATTCCATTCTACTCGGATTGATTCCATTCCATTCCATTCCATTCCATTCCATTCCATTCCATTCCATTCCATTCCAATCCATTCCATTCTACTCGGGTTGATTCCATTCCATTCCATTCCATTCCATTCCATTCCATTCCATTCCATTCCATTCCATTCCATTCAGTTTCATTCCATTCCATTCCATTCCATTCCATTCCATTCCATTCCATTCCATTCCATTCCATTCGATTCCATTCCATTCCATTCCATTCCGTTCTACTCGGGTTGATTCCATTCTATTCCATTCCATTCCGTTCGATTCCATTCGATTCCATTCGATTCCATTCCATTCCATTCCATTCCCTTCCATTCCATTCTATTCCATTGAATTCCATTCCATTGCATTCCATTCCATTCCATTCCATTCCATTCCATTCCATTCCATTCCATTCCATTCCGTTCTACTCTGATTGACTCCATTCCATTCCATTCGATTCCATTCCATTCCATTCCATTCCATTCCATTCCAATACATTCCATTCTACTCTGGTTGATTCCATTCCATTCCATTCCATTCCATTCCATTCCATTCCATTCCATTCGTCTCCATTCGATTCCATTCGATTCCATTCCATTCTATTCCATTGAATTCCATTCCATTCCATTCCATTCCATTCCATTCTATTCCATTCCATTCCATTCCATTCCGTTCTACTCGGGTTGATTCCATTCCATTCCATTGCATTCGATATCATTCGATTCCATTCCATCCCATTCCATTCCATTCCATTCCATTCCGTTCTACTCGGGTTGATTCCATTCCATTCAATTTCATTCCATTCCATTCCATTTCATTCCATTCCATTCCATTCCATTCCATTCGATTCCATTCGATTCCATTCCATTCCATTCCATTCCAATCCATTCCATTCTACTCGGGTTGATTCCATTCCATTCCATTCCATTCCATTCCATTCCATTCCATTCCATTCCATTCCATTCGATTCCACTCGATTCCATTCCATTCTTTCCATTCCATTCCAATCCATTCCATTCTAATTGGGTGGATTCCATTCCATTCCATTCCATTCCATTCCATTCCATTCCATTCCATTCCATTCCTTTCCATTCCATTCCATTCCATTCCATTCCATTTGATTCCATTCCATTCCATTCCATTCCATTCCATTTCATTCCATTCCTTTCCATTCCAATCCGTTCTAGTCGGGTTGATTCCATTCTATTCCATTCCATTCCATTCCATTCCATTCCATTCCATTCCATTCCATTCCATTCTATTCCATTCCATTCTACTCCATTGAATTCCATTCCATTCCATTCTATTCCATTCCATTCCATTCCTTTCCATTCCATTTAGTTCTACTCTGGTTGATTCCATTCCATTCCATTCCATTCCATTCCATTCCATTCCATTCCATTCCATTCCATTACTTTCCATTCCATTCCATTCCAATCCATTCCATTCTACTCGGGTTGACTCCATTCCATTCCATTCCATTCCATTATATTCCATTCCATTCCATTCGATTCCGTTCGATTCCATTCCATTCCATTCCATTCCATTCCATTCCCTTCCATTCCATTCGATTCGATTCCATTCCATTCCATTCCATTCCATTCCATTCCATTCCATTCCATTCCAATCCATTCCATTCTCCACGGGTTGATTATATTCCATTCCATTCCATTCCATTCCATTCCATTCCATTCCATTCCATTCCATTCCATTCCTTTCGATTCCATTCCATTCCATTAAATTCCATTCCATTCCATTCCATTCCATTCCATTCCATTCCATTCCATTCCATTCCATTCCGTTCTACTCGGGTTGATTCCACTCCATTCCATTCCATTCCATTCCATTCCATTCCATTCGATTCCATTCCATTCCATTCCATTCCATTCCATTCTATTCCATTCCACTCTACTCCATTGAATTCCATTCCGTTCCATTCAATTCCATTCCATTCCATTCCTTTCCATTCCATTTAGTTCTACTCGGGTTGATTCCATTCCAGTCCATTCCATTCCATTCCATTCCATTACTTTCCATTCCATTCCATTCCAATCCATTCCATTCTACTCGGGTTGACTCCATTCCATTCCATTCCATTCCATTATATTGCATTCTATTCCATTCGATTCCGTTTGATTCCATTCCATTCCATTCCATTCCATTCCATTCCATTCCATTCCATTCGATTCCATTCCATTCCATTCGATTCCATTCCATTCCATTCCATTCCATTCCATTCCATTCCATTCCATTCCATTCCAATCCATTCCATTCTACTCGGGTTGATTCCATTCCATTCCATTCCATTCCTTTCCATTCCATTCCTTTCTATTCCATTCCATTCCATTCCATTCCATTCCATTCCATTCCATTCCATTCCATTCCATTCCATTCCATTCCATTCCATTCCGTTCTAATCGGTTTGATTCCACTCCATTCCATTCCATTCCATTCCATTCCATTCCATTCCATTCCATTCCAATTCTTTCGTTTCCATTCCAACCAATTCCGTTCTACTCGGATTGATTCCATTCCATTCCATTCCATTCCATTCCATTCCATTCCATTCCATTCACTTCCATTCCATTCCATTCGATTCCATTCGATTCCATTCCATTCCATTCCATTCCATCCCATTTCATTCCAAACCATTCCATTCTACTCGGGTTCATCATTCCATTCAATTCCATTCCATTCCATTCCACTCGGGTTCTTTCCATTCCATTCCATTCCATTCCATTCCATTCCATTCCATTCCATTCCGTTATACTCAGGTTGATTTCCATTCCATTCCATTCCATTCCATTCCATTCCATTCCATTCCATTCCATTCCATTCCATTCCGTTCCATTCCACTCCATTCCATTCTACTCGTGTTGATTCCATGCCGTTCCGTTCCGTTCCATTCCGTCCCATCCCGACGCGTCCCGTCCCGTTCCGTCCCGTCAAATTCCGTTCCTTTCTGATCGGGTTGATTCCGTTCCATTCCGTTCCGTTCCTTTCCGTTCCATTCCATTCCGTTACACGCGGGTTGATTCAATTCCATTCTATTACATTGAATTCCATTCCATACCATTCTATTCCATTCTACTCGGATTGATTGAATTCCATTCCATTCCATTCCAGTCCATTCCAATCCATTCCATTCTACTCGGGTTGATTCCATTCCATTCCATTCCATTCCATTCCATTCCATTCCATTCCATTGCGTTCCATTCGATTCGATTCCATTCCATTCCATTCCATTCCATTCCAATCCATTCCATTCTACTTGGGTTGATTCCATTCCATTCCATTCCATTCCATTCCATTCCATTCGATTCCATTCGATTCCATTCCATTCCATTCCATTCCATTCCATTCCATTCCATTCCATTCCATTCCATTCCATTCCATTCTGTTCTACTCGGGTTGATTCCACTCCATTCCATTCCATTCCATTCCATTCTATTCCATTCCATTCCATTCGATTCCATTCCATTCCATTTCATTTTATTCCATTCCATTCCATTCCATTCTATTCCATTGAATTCCATTCCATTCTATTCCATTCCATTCCATTCAGTTTCATTCCATTCCATTCCATTCCATTCCATTCCATTCCATTCCATTCGATTCCATTCCATTCCATTCCATTCCATTCCATTCCATTCCATTCAATTCCATTCCATTCCATTCGATTCCATTCGATTCCATTCCATTCCATTCCATTCCATCCCATTTCATTCCAAACCATTCCATTCTACTCGGGTTCATCATTCCATTCCATTCCATTCCATTCCATTCCACTCGGGTTCTTTCCATTCCATTCCATTCCATTCCATTCCATTCCATTCCATTCCATTCCATTCCGTTATACTCAGGTTGATTTCCATTCCATTCCATTCCATTCCATTCCATTCCATTCCATTCCATTCCATTCCATTCCGTTCCATTCCACTCCATTCCATTCTACTCGTGTTGATTCCATGCCGTTCCGTTCCGTTCCATTCCGTCCCATCCCGACGCGTCCCGTCCCGTTCCGTCCCGTCAAATTCCGTTCCTTTCTGATCGGGTTGATTCCGTTCCATTCCGTTCCGTTCCTTTCCGTTCCATTCCATTCCGTTACACGCGGGTTGATTCAATTCCATTCTATTACATTGAATTCCATTCCATACCATTCTATTCCATTCTACTCGGATTGATTGAATTCCATTCCATTCCATTCCAGTCCATTCCAATCCATTCCATTCTACTCGGGTTGATTCCATTCCATTCCATTCCATTCCATTCCATTCCATTCCATTCCATTGCGTTCCATTCGATTCGATTCCATTCCATTCCATTCCATTCCATTCCAATCCATTCCATTCTACTTGGGTTGATTCCATTCCATTCCATTCCATTCCATTCCATTCCATTCGATTCCATTCGATTCCATTCCATTCCATTCCATTCCATTCCATTCCATTCCATTCCATTCCATTCCATTCCATTCTGTTCTACTCGGGTTGATTCCACTCCATTCCATTCCATTCCATTCCATTCTATTCCATTCCATTCCATTCGATTCCATTCCATTCCATTTCATTTTATTCCATTCCATTCCATTCCATTCTATTCCATTGAATTCCATTCCATTCTATTCCATTCCATTCCATTCAGTTTCATTCCATTCCATTCCATTCCATTCCATTCCATTCCATTCCATTCGATTCCATTCCATTCCATTCCATTCCATTCCATTCCATTCCATTCCATTCCATTCCGTTCTACTCGGGTTAATTCCATTCTATTCCATTCCATTCCATTCCATTCCATTCCATTCCATTCCATTCCCTTCCGTTCCATTCTATTCCATTGAATTCCATTCCATTCCATTCCATTCCATTCCATTGAATTCCATTCCATTCCGTTCTACTCTGATTGACTCCATTCCATTCCATTCCATTCCATTCCATTCCATTCCATTCCATTCCATTTCATTCCATTCCATTCCATTCCAATACATTCCATTCTACTCTGGTTGATTCCATTCCATTCCATTCCATTCCATTCCATTCCATTCCATTCGTCTCCATTCGATTCCATTCGATTCCATTCCATTCTATTCCATTGAATTCCATTCCATTCCATTCCATTCCATTCCATTCCATTCCATTCCATTCCATTCCATTCCATTCCATTCCGTTCTACTCGGGTTGATTCCATTCCATTCCATTCCATTCCATTCCATTCCATTCCACTCCATTCCATTCGATTCCATTCGATTCCATTCCATTCCATTCCATTCCATTCCAATCCATTCCATTCTACTCGGGTTGATGCCATTCCATTCCATTCCATTCCATTCCATTCCATTCCATTCCATTCCATTCCATTGCATTCCATTCGATTTCATTCGATTCCATTCCATTCGATTCCATTCGAGATCATTCGATTCCATTCCATCCCATTCCAATCCATTCCATTCCATTCCGTTCTACTCGGGTTGATTCCATTCCATTCCATTTCATTCCATTCCATTCCATTCCATTCCATTCGATTCCATTCGATTCCATTCCATTCCATTCCATTCCAATCCATTCCATTCTACTCGGGTTGATTCCATTCCATTCCATTCCATTCCATTCCATTCCATTCCATTCCATTCCATTCGATTCCACTCTATTCCATTCCATTCTTTCCATTCCATTCCAATCCATTCCATTCTACTCGGGTGGATTCCATTCCGTTCCATTCCATTCCATTCCATTCCATTCCATTCCATTCCATTCCACTCCATTCGATTCCATTCCATTCCATTCCATTCCATTCCATTCCATTCCATTCCATTCCATTCCATTCCATTCCATTCCATTCCGTTCTAGTCGGGTTGATTCCATTCTATTCCATTCCATTCCATTCCATTCCACTCCATTCCATTCCTTTCCATTCCATTCTATTCCATTCCATTCTACTCCATTGAATTTCATTCCATTCCATTCTATTCCATTCCATTCCATTCCTTTCCATTCCATTTAGTTCTACTCGGGTTGATTCCATTCCATTCCATTCCATTCCATTCCATTCCATTCCATTCCATTCCATTCCATTCCATTACTTTCCATTCCATTCCATTCCAATCCATTCCATTCTACTCGGGTTGACTCCATTCCATTCCATTCCATTCCATTCCATTCCATTCCATTATAATCCATTCCATTCCATTCGATTCCGTTCGATTCCATTCCATTCCATTCCATTCCATTCCATTCAATTCCATTCGATTCCATTCGATTCCATTCCATTCCATTCCATTCCAATCCATTCCATTCTACTCGGGTTGATTCCATTCCATTCCATTCCATTCCATTCCTTTCCATTCCATTCCATTCCATTCCATTCCATTCTATTCCTTTCGATTCCATTTCATTCCATTAAATTCCATTCCATTCCATTCCATTCCATTCCATTCCATTCCATTCCATTCCATTCCATTCCATTCCATTCCATTCCATTCCATTCCATTCCGTTCTACTCGGGTTGATTCCACTCCATTCCATTCCATTCCATTCCATTCCATACCATTCCATTCGATTCCATTCCATTCCATTCCATTCCATTCCATTCCATTCCATTCCATTCCATTCCATTCCATTCCGTTCTAGTCGGGTTGATTCCATTCTATTCCATTCCATTCCATTCCATTCCATTCCATTCCATTCGATTCCATTCCATTCCATTCCATTCTATTCCATTCCATTCTACTCCATTGAATTCCATTCCATTCCATTCAATTCCATTCCATTCCATCCCTTTCCATTCCATTTAGTTCTACTCGGGTTGATTCCATTCCATTCCATTCCATTCCATTCCATTCCATTCCATTCAATTCCATTCCATTCCGTTACTTTCCATTCCATTCCATTCCAATCCATTCCATTCTACTCGGGTTGACTCCATTCCATTCCATTCTTTTCCATTCCATTATATTCCATTCTATTCCATTCGATTCCGTTCGATTCCATTCCATTCCATTCCATTCCATTCCATTGCATTCCATTCCATTCCATTCCATTCCATTCCGTTCTACTCGGGTTGATTCCATTCCATTCCTTTCCATTCCATTCCATTCCATTCCATTCCATTCCATTCCATTCCATTCCCTTCCATTCCATTCCATTCCAATCCATTCCATTCTACTCGGGTTGATTCCATTCCATTCCATTGCATTCGACTCCATTCGATTCCATTCGATTCCATTCCATTCCATTCCATTCCATTCCATTCCATTCCATTCCATTTCATTCCATTCCATTCCATTCCAATACATTCCATTCTACTCTGGTTGATTCCATTCCATTCCATTCCATTCCATTCCATTCCATTCCATTCCATTCGTCTCCATTCGATTCCATTTGATTCCATTCCATTCTATTCCATTGAATTCCATTCCATTCCATTCCATTCCATTCCATTCCATTCCATTCCATTCCATTCCATTCCATTCCATTCCGTTCTACTCGGGTTGATTCCATTCCATTCCATTCCATTCCATTCCATTCCATTCCACTCCATTCCATTCGATTCCATTCGATTCCATTCCATTCCATTCCATTCCATTCCAATCCATTCCATTCTACTCGGGTTGATGCCATTCCATTCCATTCCATTCCATTCCATTCCATTCCATTCCATTCCATTCCATTCCATTCCATTGCATTCCATTCGATTCCATTCGATTCCATTCCATTCGATTCCATTCGAGATCATTCGATTCCATTCCATCCGATTCCAAACCATTCCATTCCATTCCGTTCTACTCGGGTTGATTCCATTCCATTCCATTTCATTCCATTCCATTCCATTCCATTCCATTCGATTCCATTCGATTCCATTCCATTCCATTCCATTCCAATCCATTCCATTCTACTCGGGTTGATTCCATTCCATTCCATTCCATTCCATTCCATTCCATTCGATTCCACTCTATTCCATTCCATTCTTTCCATTCCATTCCAATCCATTCCATTCTACTCGGGTGGATTCCATTCCGTTCCATTCCATTCCATTTCATTCCATTCCATTCCATTCCATTCCATTCCACTCCATTCGATTCGATTCCATTCCATTCCATTCCATTCCATTCCATTCCATTCCATTCCATTCCATTCCATTCCGTTCTAGTCGGGTTGATTCCATTCTATTCCATTCCATTCCATTCCATTCCACTCCATTCCATTCCTTTCCATTCCATTCTATTCCATTCCATTCTACTCCATTGAATTCCATTCCATTCCATTCTATTCCATTCCATTCCATTCCTTTCCATTCCATTTAGTTCTACTCGGGTTGATTCCATTCCATTCCATTCCATTCGATTCCGTTCGATTCCATTCCATTCCATTCCATTCAATTCCATTCGATTCCATTCAATTCCATTCCATTCCATTCCATTCCAATCCATTCCATTCTACTCGGGTTGATTCCATTCCATTCCATTCCATTCCATTCCTTTCCATTCCATTCCATTCCATTCCATTCCATTCTATTCCTTTCGATTCCATTCCATTCCATTAAATTCCATTCCATTCCATTCCATTCCATTCCATTCCATTCCATTCCATTCCATTCCATTCCATTCCATTCCATTCCGTTCTACTCGGGTTGATTCCACTCCATTCCATTCCATTCCACTCCATTCCATACCATTCCATTCGATTCCATTCCATTCCATTCCATTCCATTCCATTCCATTCCATTCGATTCCATTCCATTCCATTCCATTCTATTCCATTCCATTCTACTCCATTGTATTCCATTCCATTCCATTCCATTCCATTCCATTCCATCCCTTTCCATTCCATTTAGTTCTACTCGGGTTGATTCCATTCCATTCCATTCCATTCCATTCCATTCCATTCCATTCCATTCCATTCCATTCCATTCCATTCCGTTACTTTCCATTCCATTCCATTCCAATCCATTCCATTCTACTCGGGTTGACTCCATTCCATTCCATTCCTTTCCATTCCATTATATTCCATTCTATTCCATTCGATTCCGTTCGATTCCATTCCATTCCATTCCATTCCATTCCATTGCATTCCATTCCATTCCATTCCGTTCTACTCGGGTTGATTCCATTCCATTCCTTTCCATTCCATTCCATTCCATTCCATTCCATTCCATTCCATTCCATTCCATTCCATTCCATTCCATTCCATTCCATTCCATTCCCTTCCATTCCATTCCATTCCAATCCATTCCATTCTACTCGGGTTGATTCCATTCCATTCCATTGCATTCGACTCCATTCGATTCCATTCGATTCCATTCCATTCCATTCCGTTCCATTCCATTCCATTCCATTCCATTCTATTCCATTGAATTCCATTCCATTCCATTCCATTCCATTCCATTCCATTCCATTCCATTCCATTCCATTCCATTCCATTGCATTCCATTCCATTCCATTCCGTTCTAATCGGGTTGATTCCATTCCATTCCATTCCATTCCATTCCATTCCATTCCATTCCAATCTATTCCATTCTATTCAATTCGATTCCATTCGATTCCATTCAATTCCATTCAATTCCATTCCATTCCATTCCAATCCATTCCATTCTACTCGGGTTGATTCCATTCCATTCCATTCCATTCCATTCCATTCCATTCCATTCCATTCCATTCCATTCCATTCCATTCCATTCGATTCCATTCGATTCCATTCCATTCCATTCCATTCCATTCCATTCCATTCCAATCTATTCCATTCGATTCCATTCCATTCCATTCCATTCCATTCCATTCCATTCCATTCCAATCCATTCCATTCTACTCGTGTTGATTCCCTTCCATTCCATTCCACTCCATTCCATTCCATTCCATTCCATTCCATTCCATTCCATTCCATTCCATTCCATTCCATTCCATTCCATTCCATTCCATTCCGTTCTACTCGGGTTGATTCCATTCTATTCCATTACATTCCATTCGATTCCATTCGATTCCATTCGATTTCTTTCCATTCCATTCCATTCCATTCCATTCCATTCCATTCTATTCCATTCCATTCCATTCCATTCCATTCCATTCCATTCCATTCCAATCCATTCCCTTCCGTTCTATTCGGGTTGATTCCATTCCATTCCATTCCATTCCATTCCATTCCATTCCATTCCATTCCATTCCATTCCATTGCATTCCATTCGATTCCATTCGATTCCATTCCATTCCATTCCATTCCATTCCATTCCATTCCATTCCATTCTATTCCATTCCATTCCATTCTGTTCCATTCTATTCCATTCCATTCCATTCCGTTCCACTCGGGTTGATTCCATTCTATTCCATTCCATTCCATTCGATTCCATTCGATATCATTCGATTCCATTCCATTCCATTCCATTCCATTCCATTCCATTCCATTCCATTCTATTCCATTCCATTCCATTCCATTCCATTCTATTCCATTCCATTCCATTCCGTTCTACTCGGGTTGATTCCATTCCATTCCATTTCATTCCATTCCATTCCATTCCATTCCATTCCATTCCATTCGATTCCATTCCATTCCATTCCATTCCAATCCATTCCATTCTACTCGGGTTGATTCCATTCCATTCCATTCCATTCCATTCCATTCCATTCCATTCCATTCCATTCCACTCGATTCCATTCCATTCCATTCCATTCCATTCCAATCCATTCCATTCTACTCGGGTGGATTCCATTCCATTCCATTCTTTTCCAATCCATTCCATTCCATTCCATTACATTACATTCCATTCGGTTCCATTCCATTCCATTCCATTCCATTCCATTCCATTCCATTCCATTCCATTCCGTTCTAATCGGGTTGATTCCATTCTATTCCATTCCATTCCATTCCATTCCATTCAATTCCATTCCATTCCATTCCATTCCATTCCATTCTATTCCATTCCATTCTACTCCATTGAATTCCATTCCATTCCATTCTATTCCATTCCATTCCATTCCTTTCCATTCCATTTAGTTCTACTCGGGTTGATTCCATTCCATTCCATTCCATTCCTTTCCATTCCATTCCAATCCATTCCATTCCATTACTTTCCATTCCATTCCATTCCAATCCATTCCATTCTACTCGGGTTGACTCCATTCCATTCCATTCCATTACATTACATTCCATTATATTCCATTCCATTCCATTCGATTCCGTTCGATTCCATTCCATTCCATTCCATTCCATTCCATTCCATTCGATTCCATTCCATTCCATTCGATTCCATTCCATTCCATTCCATTCCATTCCATTCCAATCCATTCCATTCTATTCCTTTCGATTCCATTCCATTCCATTAAATTCCATTCCATTCCATTCCATTCCATTCCATTCCATTCCATTCCATTCCATTCCATTCCATTCCATTCCATTCCGTTCTACTCGGGTTGATTCCACTCCATTCCATTCCATTCCACTCCATTCCATACCATTCCATTCGATTCCATTCCATTCCATTCCATTCCATTCCATTCCATTCCATTCGATTCCATTCCATTCCATTCCATTCTATTCCATTCCATTCTACTCCATTGTATTCCATTCCATTCCATTCCATTCCATTCCATTCCATCCCTTTCCATTCCATTTAGTTCTACTCGGGTTGATTCCATTCCATTCCATTCCATTCCATTCCATTCCATTCCATTCCATTCCATTCCATTCCATTCCATTCCGTTACTTTCCATTCCATTCCATTCCAATCCATTCCATTCTACTCGGGTTGACTCCATTCCATTCCATTCCTTTCCATTCCATTATATTCCATTCTATTCCATTCGATTCCGTTCGATTCCATTCCATTCCATTCCATTCCATTCCATTGCATTCCATTCCATTCCATTCCATTCCATTCCGTTCTACTCGGGTTGATTCCATTCCATTCCTTTCCATTCCATTCCATTCCATTCCATTCCATTCCATTCCATTCCATTCCATTCCATTCCATTCCATTCCATTCCATTCCCTTCCATTCCATTCCATTCCAATCCATTCCATTCTACTCGGGTTGATTCCATTCCATTCCATTGCATTCGACTCCATTCGATTCCATTCGATTCCATTCCATTCCATTCCGTTCCATTCCATTCCATTCCATTCCATTCTATTCCATTGAATTCCATTCCATTCCATTCCATTCCATTCCATTCCATTCCATTCCATTCCATTCCATTCCATTCCATTGCATTCCATTCCATTCCATTCCGTTCTAATCGGGTTGATTCCATTCCATTCCATTCCATTCCATTCCATTCCATTCCATTCCAATCTATTCCATTCTATTCAATTCGATTCCATTCGATTCCATTCAATTCCATTCAATTCCATTCCATTCCATTCCAATCCATTCCATTCTACTCGGGTTAATTCCATTCCATTCCATTCCATTCCATTCCATTCCATTCCATTCCATTCCATTCCATTCCATTCCATTCCATTCCATTCGATTCCATTCGATTCCATTCCATTCCATTCCATTCCATTCCATTCCATTCCAATCTATTCCATTCGATTCCATTCCATTCCATTCCATTCCATTCCATTCCATTCCATTCCAATCCATTCCATTCTACTCGTGTTGATTCCCTTCCATTCCATTCCACTCCATTCCATTCCATTCCATTCCATTCCATTCCATTCCATTCCATTCCATTCCATTCCATTCCATTCCATTCCATTCCGTTCTACTCGGGTTGATTCCATTCTATTCCATTACATTCCATTCGATTCCATTCGATTCCATTCGATTTCTTTCCATTCCATTCCATTCCATTCCATTCCATTCCATTCTATTCCATTCCATTCCATTCCATTCCATTCCATTCCATTCCATTCCAATCCATTCCCTTCCGTTCTATTCGGGTTGATTCCATTCCATTCCATTCCATTCCATTCCATTCCATTCCATTCCATTCCATTCCATTCCATTGCATTCCATTCGATTCCATTCGATTCCATTCCATTCCATTCCATTCCATTCCATTCCATTCCATTCCATTCTATTCCATTCCATTCCATTCTGTTCCATTCTATTCCATTCCATTCCATTCCGTTCCACTCGGGTTGATTCCATTCTATTCCATTCCATTCCATTCGATTCCATTCGATATCAT
The DNA here is from genome assembly GCF_029281585.2 of Gorilla gorilla gorilla. Taxonomy (NCBI): domain Eukaryota; kingdom Metazoa; phylum Chordata; class Mammalia; order Primates; family Hominidae; genus Gorilla; species Gorilla gorilla. The sequence continues at coordinate 4,469,422 of NC_073241.2, forward strand.
TCGATTCCATTCCATTCCATTCCATTCCATTCCATTCCATTCCATTCCATTCTATTCCATTCCATTCCATTCCATTCCATTCTATTCCATTCCATTCCATTCCGTTCTACTCGGGTTGATTCCATTCCATTCCATTTCATTCCATTCCATTCCATTCCATTCCATTCCATTCCATTCGATTCCATTCCATTCCATTCCATTCCAATCCATTCCATTCTACTCGGGTTGATTCCATTCCATTCCATTCCATTCCATTCCATTCCATTCCATTCCATTCCATTCCACTCGATTCCATTCCATTCCATTCCATTCCATTCCAATCCATTCCATTCTACTCGGGTGGATTCCATTCCATTCCATTCTTTTCCATTCCATTCCATTCCATTCCATTACATTACATTCCATTCGGTTCCATTCCATTCCATTCCATTCCATTCCATTCCATTCCATTCCATTCCATTCCGTTCTAATCGGGTTGATTCCATTCTATTCCATTCCATTCCATTCCATTCCATTCAATTCCATTCCATTCCATTCCATTCCATTCCATTCTATTCCATTCCATTCTACTCCATTGAATTCCATTCCATTCCATTCTATTCCATTCCATTCCATTCCTTTCCATTCCATTTATTTCTACTCGGGTTGATTCCATTCCATTCCATTCCATTCCTTTCCATTCCATTCCAATCCATTCCATTCCATTACTTTCCATTCCATTCCATTCCAATCCATTCCATTCTACTCGGGTTGACTCCATTCCATTCCATTCCATTACATTACATTCCATTATATTCCATTCCATTCCATTCGATTCCGTTCGATTCCATTCCATTCCATTCCATTCCATTCCATTCCATTCGATTCCATTCCATTCCATTCGATTCCATTCCATTCCATTCCATTCCATTCCATTCCATTCCATTCCAATCCATTCCATTCTACTCGGGTTGATTCAATTCCATTCCATTCCATTCCATTCCATTCCATTCCATTCCATTCCTTTCGATTCCATTCCTTTCCATTCCATTCCATTCCATTCCATTCCATTCCATTCCATTCCATTCCATTCCGTTCTACTCGGGTTGATTCCACTCCATTCCATTCCATTCCATTCCATTCCATTCCATTCCATTCCATTCCATTCCATTCCTTTCCATTCCAACCCATTCCGTTCTACTCGGGTTGATTCCATTCCATTCCATTGAATTCCATTCCATTCCATTCCATTCCATTCCATTCCATTCCATTCCATTCCATTCCATTCGATTCCATTCCATTCCATTCCATTCCAAACCATTCCATTCTACTCGGGTTCATCATTCCATTCCATTCCATTCCATTCCATTCCACTCGGGTTCATTCCATTCCATTCCATTCCATTCCATTCCATTCCACTCGGGTGCATTCCATTCCATTCCATTCCATTCCATTCCATTCCATTCCATTCCATTCCATTCCGTTCTGCTCAGGTTGATTTCCATTCCATTCCATTCCATTCCATTCCATTCCATTCCATTCCATTCCATTCCATTCCATTCCATTCCATTCTACTCGGCTTGAATCCATTGAGTTCCGTTCCGTTCCGTTCCGTCCCGACACGTCCCGTCCCGTCCCGTCCCGTCCCGTCCCGTCCCGTGCCGTTTTACTCGGGTTGATTCCTTTCCATTCCGTTCCGCTCGTTTCCGTTACGTTCCATTCCGTTCCACGCGGGTTGGTTCAATTCCATTCTATTCTATTCTATTCCTTTCCCTTCCATTCCATTCCATTCCATTCCATTCTACTCGGGTTGATTCCATGCCATTCCGTTCCGCTCCATTCCGTTCCACGCGGGTTGGTTCAATTCCATTCTATTCTATTCTATTCCTTTCCCTTCCATTCCATTCCATTCCATTCCATTCTACTCGGGTTGATTCCATGCCATTCCGTTCCATTCCATTCCGTCCCATCCCGACCCGTCCCATCCCGTCCCGTCCCGTCCCATCCCGTTCCGTTCCACATGGGTTGATTCAATTCCTTTCGGTTACATTGAATTCCATTCCATTCCATTCTACTCGGATTGATTCCATTCCATTCCATTCCATTCCATTCCATTCCATTCCATTCCATTCCATTCCATTCCATTCCATTCCATTGCGTTCCATTCGATTCGATTCCATTCCATTCCTTTCCATTCCATTCCAATCCATTCCATTCTACTTGGGTTGATTCCATTCCATTCCATTCCATTCCATTCGATTCCATTCAATTCCATTCCATTCCATTCCATTCCATTCCACTCGATTCCATTCCATTCCATTCCATTCCATTCCAATCCATTCCATTCTACTCGGGTGGATTCCATTCCATTCCATTCCTTTCCATTCCATTCCATTCCATTCCATTACATTCCATTCGGTTCCATTGCATTCCATTCCATTCCATTCCATTCCATTCCATTCCATTCCATTCCATTCCATTCCATTCCATTCCGTTCTAATCGGGTTGATTCCATTCTATTCCATTCCGTTCCATTCCATTCCATTCAATTCCATTCCATTCCATTCCATTCCATTCCATTCTATTCCATTCCATTCTACTCCATTGAATTCCATTCCATTCCATTCCATTCCATTCCATTCCATTCCATTCCATTCCGTTCTGCTCAGGTTGATTTCCATTCCATTCCATTCCATTCCATCCCATTTCATTCCAAACCATTCCATTCTACTCGGGTTCATCATTCCATTCCATTCCATTCCATTCCATTCCACTCGGGTTCTTTCCATTCCATTCCATTCCATTCCATTCCATTCCATTCCATTCCATTCCGTTATACTCAGGTTGATTTCCATTCCATTCCATTCCATTCCATTCCATTCCATTCCATTCCATTCCATTCCATTCCATTCCATTCCGTTCCATTCCACTCCATTCCATTCTACTCGTGTTGATTCCATGCCGTTCCGTTCCGTTCCATTCCGTCCCATCCCGACGCGTCCCGTCCCGTTCCGTCCGGTCAAATTCCGTTCCTTTCTGATCGGGTTGATTCCGTTCCATTCCGTTCCGTTCCTTTCCGTTCCATTCCATTCCGTTACACGCGGGTTGATTCAATTCCATTCTATTACATTGAATTCCATTCCATACCATTCTATTCCATTCTACTCGGATTGATTGAATTCCATTCCATTCCATTCCAGTCCATTCCAATCCATTCCATTCTACTCGGGTTGATTCCATTCCATTCCATTCCATTCCATTCCATTCCATTCCATTCCATTCCATTGCGTTCCATTCGATTCGATTCCATTCCATTCCATTCCATTCCATTCCAATCCATTCCATTCTACTTGGGTTGATTCCATTCCATTCCATTCCATTCCATTCCATTCCATTCGATTCCATTCGATTCCATTCCATTCCATTCCATTCCATTCCATTCCATTCCATTCCATTCCATTCCATTCCATTCCATTCTGTTCTACTCGGGTTGATTCCACTCCATTCCATTCCATTCCATTCCATTCTATTCCATTCCATTCCATTCGATTCCATTCCATTCCATTTCATTTTATTCCATTCCATTCCATTCCATTCTATTCCATTGAATTCCATTCCATTCTATTCCATTCCATTCCATTCAGTTTCATTCCATTCCATTCCATTCCATTCCATTCCATTCCATTCCATTCGATTCCATTCCATTCCATTCCATTCCATTCCATTCCATTCCATTCCATTCCATTCCATTCCGTTCTACTCGGGTTAATTCCATTCTATTCCATTCCATTCCATTCCATTCCATTCCATTCCATTCCATTCCCTTCCGTTCCATTCTATTCCATTGAATTCCATTCCATTCCATTCCATTCCATTCCATTGAATTCCATTCCATTCCGTTCTACTCTGATTGACTCCATTCCATTCCATTCCATTCCATTCCATTCCATTCCATTCCATTCCATTTCATTCCATTCCATTCCATTCCAATACATTCCATTCTACTCTGGTTGATTCCATTCCATTCCATTCCATTCCATTCCATTCCATTCCATTCGACTCCATTCGATTCCATTCGATTCCATTCCATTCTATTCCATTGAATTCCATTCCATTCCATTCCATTCCATTCCATTCCATTCCATTCCATTCCATTCCATTCCATTCCATTCCGTTCTACTCGGGTTGATTCCATTCCATTCCATTCCATTCCATTCCATTCCATTCCACTCCATTCCATTCGATTCCATTCGATTCCATTCCATTCCATTCCATTCCATTCCAATCCATTCCATTCTACTCGGGTTGATGCCATTCCATTCCATTCCATTCCATTCCATTCCATTCCATTCCATTCCATTGCATTCCATTCGATTCCATTCGATTCCATTCCATTCGATTCCATTCGAGATCATTCGATTCCATTCCATCCCATTCCAATCCATTCCATTCCATTCCGTTCTACTCGGGTTGATTCCATTCCATTCCATTTCATTCCATTCCATTCCATTCCATTCCATTCGATTCCATTCGATTCCATTCCATTCCATTCCATTCCAATCCATTCCATTCTACTCGGGTTGATTCCATTCCATTCCATTCCATTCCATTCCATTCCATTCCATTCCATTCCATTCGATTCCACTCTATTCCATTCCATTCTTTCCATTCCATTCCAATCCATTCCATTCTACTCGGGTGGATTCCATTCCGTTCCATTCCATTCCATTCCATTCCATTCCATTCCATTCCATTCCACTCCATTCGATTCCATTCCATTCCATTCCATTCCATTCCATTCCATTCCATTCCATTCCATTCCATTCCATTCCGTTCTAGTCGGGTTGATTCCATTCTATTCCATTCCATTCCATTCCATTCCACTCCATTCCATTCCTTTCCATTCCATTCTATTCCATTCCATTCTACTCCATTGAATTTCATTCCATTCCATTCTATTCCATTCCATTCCATTCCTTTCCATTCCATTTAGTTCTACTCGGGTTGATTCCATTCCATTCCATTCCATTCCATTCCATTCCATTCCATTCCATTCCATTCCATTCCATTACTTTCCATTCCATTCCATTCCAATCCATTCCATTCTACTCGGGTTGACTCCATTCCATTCCATTCCATTCCATTCCATTCCATTCCATTATAATCCATTCCATTCCATTCGATTCCGTTCGATTCCATTCCATTCCATTCCATTCCATTCCATTCAATTCCATTCGATTCCATTCGATTCCATTCCATTCCATTCCATTCCAATCCATTCCATTCTACTCGGGTTGATTCCATTCCATTCCATTCCATTCCATTCCTTTCCATTCCATTCCATTCCATTCCATTCCATTCTATTCCTTTCGATTCCATTCCATTCCATTAAATTCCATTCCATTCCATTCCATTCCATTCCATTCCATTCCATTCCATTCCATTCCATTCCATTCCATTCCATTCCGTTCTACTCGGGTTGATTCCACTCCATTCCATTCCATTCCATTCCATTCCATACCATTCCATTCGATTCCATTCCATTCCATTCCATTCCATTCCATTCCATTCCATTCCATTCCATTCCATTCCATTCCGTTCTAGTCGGGTTGATTCCATTCTATTCCATTCCATTCCATTCCATTCCATTCCATTCCATTCGATTCCATTCCATTCCATTCCATTCTATTCCATTCCATTCTACTCCATTGAATTCCATTCCATTCCATTCAATTCCATTCCATTCCATCCCTTTCCATTCCATTTAGTTCTACTCGGGTTGATTCCATTCCATTCCATTCCATTCCATTCCATTCCATTCCATTCCATTCAATTCCATTCCATTCCGTTACTTTCCATTCCATTCCATTCCAATCCATTCCATTCTACTCGGGTTGACTCCATTCCATTCCATTCTTTTCCATTCCATTATATTCCATTCTATTCCATTCGATTCCGTTCGATTCCATTCCATTCCATTCCATTCCATTCCATTGCATTCCATTCCATTCCATTCCATTCCATTCCGTTCTACTCGGGTTGATTCCATTCCATTCCTTTCCATTCCATTCCATTCCATTCCATTCCATTCCATTCCATTCCATTCCATTCCATTCCCTTCCATTCCATTCCATTCCAATCCATTCCATTCTACTCGGGTTGATTCCATTCCATTCCATTGCATTCGACTCCATTCGATTCCATTCGATTCCATTCCATTCCATTCCATTCCATTCCATTCCATTCCATTCCATTCCATTTCATTCCATTCCATTCCATTCCAATACATTCCATTCTACTCTGGTTGATTCCATTCCATTCCATTCCATTCCATTCCATTCCATTCCATTCCATTCGTCTCCATTCGATTCCATTTGATTCCATTCCATTCTATTCCATTGAATTCCATTCCATTCCATTCCATTCCATTCCATTCCATTCCATTCCATTCCATTCCATTCCATTCCATTCCGTTCTACTCGGGTTGATTCCATTCCATTCCATTCCATTCCATTCCATTCCATTCCACTCCATTCCATTCGATTCCATTCGATTCCATTCCATTCCATTCCATTCCAATCCATTCCATTCTACTCGGGTTGATGCCATTCCATTCCATTCCATTCCATTCCATTCCATTCCATTCCATTCCATTCCATTCCATTGCATTCCATTCGATTCCATTCGATTCCATTCCATTCGATTCCATTCGAGATCATTCGATTCCATTCCATCCGATTCCAAACCATTCCATTCCATTCCGTTCTACTCGGGTTGATTCCATTCCATTCCATTTCATTCCATTCCATTCCATTCCATTCCATTCGATTCCATTCGATTCCATTCCATTCCATTCCATTCCAATCCATTCCATTCTACTCGGGTTGATTCCATTCCATTCCATTCCATTCCATTCCATTCCATTCGATTCCACTCTATTCCATTCCATTCTTTCCATTCCATTCCAATCCATTCCATTCTACTCGGGTGGATTCCATTCCGTTCCATTCCATTCCATTTCATTCCATTCCATTCCATTCCATTCCATTCCACTCCATTCGATTCCATTCCATTCCATTCCATTCCATTCCATTCCATTCCATTCCATTCCATTCCATTCCATTCCGTTCTAGTCGGGTTGATTCCATTCTATTCCATTCCATTCCATTCCATTCCACTCCATTCCATTCCTTTCCATTCCATTCTATTCCATTCCATTCTACTCCATTGAATTCCATTCCATTCCATTCTATTCCATTCCATTCCATTCCTTTCCATTCCATTTAGTTCTACTCGGGTTGATTCCATTCCATTCCATTCCATTCCATTCCATTCCATTCCATTCCATTACTTTCCATTCCATTCCATTCCAATCCATTCCATTCTACTCGGGTTGACTCCATTCCATTCCATTCCATTCCATTCCATTCCATTCCATTCCATTATAATCCATTCCATTCCATTCGATTCCGTTCGATTCCATTCCATTCCATTCCATTCAATTCCATTCGATTCCATTCAATTCCATTCCATTCCATTCCATTCCAATCCATTCCATTCTACTCGGGTTGATTCCATTCCATTCCATTCCATTCCATTCCTTTCCATTCCATTCCATTCCATTCCATTCCATTCTATTCCTTTCGATTCCATTCCATTCCATTAAATTCCATTCCATTCCATTCCATTCCATTCCATTCCATTCCATTCCATTCCATTCCATTCCATTCCGTTCTACTCGGGTTGATTCCACTCCATTCCATTCCATTCCACTCCATTCCATACCATTCCATTCGATTCCATTCCATTCCATTCCATTCCATTCCATTCCATTCCATTCCATTCGATTCCATTCCATTCCATTCCATTCTATTCCATTCCATTCTACTCCATTGTATTCCATTCCATTCCATTCCATTCCATTCCATTCCATCCCTTTCCATTCCATTTAGTTCTACTCGGGTTGATTCCATTCCATTCCATTCCATTCCATTCCATTCCATTCCATTCCATTCCATTCCATTCCATTCCATTCCGTTACTTTCCATTCCATTCCATTCCAATCCATTCCATTCTACTCGGGTTGACTCCATTCCATTCCATTCCTTTCCATTCCATTATATTCCATTCTATTCCATTCGATTCCGTTCGATTCCATTCCATTCCATTCCATTCCATTCCATTGCATTCCATTCCATTCCATTCCATTCCATTCCGTTCTACTCGGGTTGATTCCATTCCATTCCTTTCCATTCCATTCCATTCCATTCCATTCCATTCCATTCCATTCCATTCCATTCCATTCCATTCCATTCCATTCCCTTCCATTCCATTCCATTCCAATCCATTCCATTCTACTCGGGTTGATTCCATTCCATTCCATTGCATTCGACTCCATTCGATTCCATTCGATTCCATTCCATTCCATTCCGTTCCATTCCATTCCATTCCATTCCATTCCATTCCATTGAATTCCATTCCATTCCATTCCATTCCATTCCATTCCATTCCATTCCATTCCATTCCATTCCATTCCATTGCATTCCATTCCATTCCATTCCGTTCTAATCGGGTTGATTCCATTCCATTCCATTCCATTCCATTCCATTCCATTCCATTCCATTCCAATCTATTCCATTCTATTCAATTCGATTCCATTCGATTCCATTCAATTCCATTCAATTCCATTCCATTCCATTCCAATCCATTCCATTCTACTCGGGTTGATTCCATTCCATTCCATTCCATTCCATTCCATTCCATTCCATTCCATTCCATTCCATTCCATTCCATTCCATTCGATTCCATTCGATTCCATTCCATTCCATTCCATTCCATTCCATTCCATTCCAATCTATTCCATTCGATTCCATTCCATTCCATTCCATTCCATTCCATTCCATTCCATTCCAATCCATTCCATTCTACTCGTGTTGATTCCCTTCCATTCCATTCCACTCCATTCCATTCCATTCCATTCCATTCCATTCCATTCCATTCCATTCCATTCCATTCCATTCCATTCCATTCCATTCCGTTCTACTCGGGTTGATTCCATTCTATTCCATTACATTCCATTCGATTCCATTCGATTCCATTCGATTTCTTTCCATTCCATTCCATTCCATTCCATTCCATTCCATTCCATTCCATTCTATTCCATTCCATTCCATTCCATTCCATTCCATTCCATTCCATTCCAATCCATTCCCTTCCGTTCTATTCGGGTTGATTCCATTCCATTCCATTCCATTCCATTCCATTCCATTCCATTCCATTCCATTCCATTCCATTGCATTCCATTCGATTCCATTCGATTCCATTCCATTCCATTCCATTCCATTCCATTCCATTCCATTCCATTCTATTCCATTCCATTCCATTCTGTTCCATTCTATTCCATTCCATTCCATTCCTTTCCACTCGGGTTGATTCCATTCTATTCCATTCCATTCCATTCGATTCCATTCGATATCATTCGATTCCATTCCATTCCATTCCATTCCATTCCATTCCATTCCATTCTATTCCATTCCATTCCATTCCATTCCATTCTATTCCATTCCATTCCATTCCGTTCTACTCGGGTTGATTCCATTCCATTCCATTTCATTCCATTCCATTCCATTCCATTCCATTCCATTCCATTCGATTCCATTCCATTCCATTCCATTCCAATCCATTCCATTCTACTCGGGTTGATTCCATTCCATTCCATTCCATTCCATTCCATTCCATTCCATTCCATTCCATTCCACTCGATTCCATTCCATTCCATTCCATTCCATTCCAATCCATTCCATTCTACTCGGGTGGATTCCATTCCATTCCATTCTTTTCCATTCCATTCCATTCCATTCCATTACATTACATTCCATTCGGTTCCATTCCATTCCATTCCATTCCATTCCATTCCATTCCATTCCATTCCATTCCGTTCTAATCGGGTTGATTCCATTCTATTCCATTCCATTCCATTCCATTCCATTCAATTCCATTCCATTCCATTCCATTCCATTCCATTCTATTCCATTCCATTCTACTCCATTGAATTCCATTCCATTCCATTCTATTCCATTCCATTCCATTCCTTTCCATTCCATTTAGTTCTACTCGGGTTGATTCCATTCCATTCCATTCCATTCCTTTCCATTCCATTCCAATCCATTCCATTCCATTACTTTCCATTCCATTCCATTCCAATCCATTCCATTCTACTCGGGTTGACTCCATTCCATTCCATTCCATTACATTACATTCCATTATATTCCATTCCATTCCATTCGATTCCGTTCGATTCCATTCCATTCCATTCCATTCCATTCCATTCCATTCGATTCCATTCCATTCCATTCGATTCCATTCCATTCCATTCCATTCCATTCCATTCCATTCCAATCCATTCCATTCTACTCGGGTTGATTCAATTCCATTCCATTCCATTCCATTCCATTCCATTCCATTCCATTCCATTCCTTTCGATTCCATTCCTTTCCATTCCATTCCATTCCATTCCATTCCATTCCATTCCATTCCATTCCATTCCGTTCTACTCGGGTTGATTCCACTCCATTCCATTCCATTCCATTCCATTCCATTCCATTCCATTCCATTCCATTCCATTCCTTTCCATTCCAACCCATTCCGTTCTACTCGGGTTGATTCCATTCCATTCCATTGAATTCCATTCCATTGAATTCCATTCCATTCCATTCCATTCCATTCCATTCCATTCCATTCGATTCCATTCCATTCCATTCCATTCCAAACCATTCCATTCTACTCGGGTTCATCATTCCATTCCATTCCATTCCATTCCATTCCACTCGGGTTCATTCCATTCCATTCCATTCCATTCCATTCCATTCCACTCGGGTGCATTCCATTCCATTCCATTCCATTCCATTCCATTCCATTCCATTCCATTCCATTCCGTTCTGCTCAGGTTGATTTCCATTCCATTCCATTCCATTCCATTCCATTCCATTCCATTCCATTCCATTCCATTCCATTCCATTCCATTCCATTCCATTCCATTCTACTCGGCTTGAATCCATTGAGTTCCGTTCCGTTCCGTTCCGTCCCGACACGTCCCGTCCCGTCCCGTCCCGTCCCGTCCCGTCCCGTGCCGTTTTACTCGGGTTGATTCCTTTCCATTCCGTTCCGCTCGTTTCCGTTACGTTCCATTCCGTTCCACGCGGGTTGGTTCAATTCCATTCTATTCTATTCTATTCCTTTCCCTTCCATTCCATTCCATTCCATTCCATTCTACTCGGGTTGATTCCATGCCATTCCGTTCCGCTCCATTCCGTTCCACGCGGGTTGGTTCAATTCCATTCTATTCTATTCTATTCCTTTCCCTTCCATTCCATTCCATTCCATTCCATTCTACTCGGGTTGATTCCATGCCATTCCGTTCCATTCCATTCCGTCCCATCCCGACCCGTCCCATCCCGTCCCGTCCCGTCCCATCCCGTTCCGTTCCACATGGGTTGATTCAATTCCTTTCGGTTACATTGAATTCCATTCCATTCCATTCTACTCGGATTGATTCCATTCCATTCCATTCCATTCCATTCCATTCCATTCCATTCCATTCCATTCCATTCCATTGCGTTCCATTCGATTCGATTCCATTCCATTCCTTTCCATTCCATTCCAATCCATTCCATTCTACTTGGGTTGATTCCATTCCATTCCATTCCATTCCATTCGATTCCATTCAATTCCATTCCATTCCATTCCATTCCATTCCACTCGATTCCATTCCATTCCATTCCATTCCATTCCAATCCATTCCATTCTACTCGGGTGGATTCCATTCCATTCCATTCCTTTCCATTCCATTCCATTCCATTCCATTACATTCCATTCGGTTCCATTGCATTCCATTCCATTCCATTCCATTCCATTCCATTCCATTCCATTCCATTCCATTCCATTCCATTCCGTTCTAATCGGGTTGATTCCATTCTATTCCATTCCGTTCCATTCCATTCCATTCAATTCCATTCCATTCCATTCCATTCCATTCCATTCTATTCCATTCCATTCTACTCCATTGAATTCCATTCCATTCCATTCTATTCCATTCCATTCCATTCCGTTCCATTCCATTTAGTTCTACTCGGGTTGATTCCATTCCATTCCATTCCATTCCTTTCCATTCCATTCCAATCCATTCCATTCCATTACTTTCCATTCCATTCCATTCCAATCCATTCCATTCTACTCGGGTTGACTCCATTCCATTCCATTCCATTACATTACATTCCATTATATTCCATTCCATTCCATTCGATTCCGTTCGATTCCACTCCATTCCATTCCATTCCATTCCATTCCATTCCATTCCATTCCATTCGATTCCATTCCATTCCATTCGATTCCATTCCATTCCATTCCATTCCATTCCATTCCATTCCATTCCAATCCATTCCATTCTACTCGGGTTGATTCAATTCCATTCCATTCCATTCCATTCCATTCCATTCCAATCTATTCCATTCCATTCCATTCTATTCCATTCGTTTCCATTCCATTCCATTTCATTTTATTCCATTACATTCCATTCCATTCTATTCCATTGAATTCCATTCCATTCCATTCCATTCCATTCCATTCCATTCCATTCCATTCCGTTCTACTCCGGTTGATTCCACTCCATTCCATTCCATTCCATTCCATTCCATTCCACTCTGGTTGATCATTCCATTCCATTCCATTCCATTCCATTCCATTCCATTCCATTCCATTCCGTTCCATTCCGTTCCATTCCACTCGGGCTCATTCCATTCCATTCCATTCAATTCCATTCCATTCCATTCCATTGCATTCCATTCCATTCCATTCCATTCCGTTCTACTCGGTTTGATTTCCATTCCATTCCATTCCATTCCATTCCATTCCATTCCATTCCATTCCATTCCATTCCATTCCATTCCTTTCCATTTACTCCATTCCGTTCTACTCGGGTTGATTCCATTGAGTTTGGTTCCGTTCCGTCCCGTCCCGTCCCGTCCCGTCCCGTCCCGTGCCGTTTTACTCAGGTTGATTCCTTTCCATTCCGTTCCGCTCGTTTTCGTTGCGTTCCATTCCGTTCCACGCGGGTTGGTTCAATTCCATTCTATTCTATTCTATCCCTTTCCATTCCATTCCATTCCATTCCATTCCATTCTACTCGGGTTGATTCCATGCCATTCCGTTCCGTTCCATTCCGTCCCATCCCGAACCGTCCCATCACGTCCCGTCCCGTCCCATCCCGTTCCGTTCCACATGGGTTGATTCAATTCCTTTCGGTTACATTGAATTCCATTCCATTCCATTCTACTCGGATTGATTCCATTCCATTCCATTCCATTCCATTCCATTCCATTCCATTCCATTCCATTCCATTCCTTTCCATTCCAATCCATTCCATGCTACTCGGGTTGATTCCATTCCATTCCATTCCATTCCATTCCATTCCATTCCATTCCATTCCATTCCATTCCATTCCATTCCATTTCATTCCATTCCATTCCATTCCATTCCATTCCATTCCATTCCATTCCATTCCATTCCATTCCATTCGATTCCATTCCATTCCATTCCATTCCATTCCATTCCGTTCTACTCGGGTTGATTCCATTCTATTCCATTCCATTCCGTTCGATTCCATTTGATTCCATTCGATTCCATTCCATTCCATTCCATTCCCTTCCATTCCATTCTATTCCATTGAATTCCATTCCATTCCATTCCATTCCATTCCATTCCGTTCTACTCTGATTGATTCCATTAAATTCCATTCCATTCCATTCCGTTCTACTCTGATTGATTCCATTAAATTCCATTCCATTCCATTCCATTCGATTCCATTCCATTCCATTCCATTCCATTCCATTCCATTGCATTCCATTCCATTCCAATACATTCCATTCTACTCTGGTTGATTCCATTCCATTCCATTCCATTCCATTCCATTCGTCTCCATTCGATTCCATTCGATTCCATTCCATTCCATTCCATGGAATTCCATTCCATTCCACTCCATTCCATTCCATTCCATTCCATTCCATTCCATTCCATTCCATTCCATTCCGTTCTACTCGGGTTGATTCCATTCCATTCCATTCCATTCCATTCCATTCCATTCCATTCCACTCCATTCCATTCGATTCCATTCGATTCCATTCCATTCCATTCCATTCCATTCCATTCCAATCCATTCCATTCTACTAGGGTTGATTCCATTCCATTCCATTCCATTCCATTCCATTCCATTCCATTCCATTCCATTCCATTCCATTCCATAGCATTCCATTCGATTCCATTAGATTCCATTCCATTCCATTCCATTCCATTCCATTCCATTCCATTCCATTCCATTCCGTTCTACTCGGGTTGATTCCATTCTATTCCATTCCATTCCATTCGATTCCATTCGATATCATTCGATTCCATTCCATCCCATTCCATTCCATTCCATTCCGTTCTACTCGGGTTGATTCCATTCCATTTCATTCCATTCCATTCCATTCCATTTCTTTCGATTCCATTCGTTTCCATTCCATTCCATTCCATTCCAATCCATTCCATTCTACTCGGGTTGATTCCATTCCATTCCATTCCATTCCATTCCATTCCATTCCATTCCATTCCATTCCATTCCACTCGATTCCATTCCATTCCTTTCCATTCCATTCCAATCCATTCCATTCTACTCGGGTGGATTCCATTCCATTCCATTCCATTCCATTCCATTCCATTCCATTCCATTCCATTCCATTCCATTCCATTCGATTCCATTCCATTCCATTCCATTCCATTCCATTCCATTCCATTCCATTCCATTCCGTTCTAGTCGGGTTGATTCCATTCTATTCCATTCCATTCCATTCCATTCCATTCCATTCCATTCCATTCCATTCCATTCCATTCCATTCCATTCCATTCCATTCTATTCCATTCCATTCTACTCCATTGAATTCCATTCCATTCCATTCAATTCCATTCCATTCCATTACTTTCCATTCCATTTAGTTCTACTCGGGTTGATTCCATTCCATTCCATTCCATTCCATTCCATTCCATTCCATTCCATTCCATTCCATTCCATTCCATTACTTTCCATTCCATTCCATTCCAATCCATTCCATTCTACTCGGGTTGACTCCATTCCATTCCATTCCATTCCATTCCATTCCATTCCATTCCATTCCATTCCATTATATTCCATTCTATTCCATTCGATTCCGTTCGATTCCATTCCATTCCATTCCATTCCATTCCATTCCATTCCATTCCATTCCATTCCATTCCATTCGATTCCATTCCATTCCATTCGATTCCATTCCATTCCATTCCATTCCATTCCATTCCATTCCATTCCATTTACTCCATTCCGTTCTACTCGGGTTGATTCCATTGAGTTTGGTTCCGTCCCGTCCCGTCCCGTCCCGTCCCGTCCCGTGCCGTTTTACTCAGGTTGATTCCTTTCCATTCCGTTCCGCTCGTTTCCTTTAGTTTCCATTCCGTTCCACGCGGGTTGGTTCAATTCCATTCTATTCTATTCTATTCCTTTCCCTTCCATTCCATTCCATTCCATTCCATTCTACTCGGGTTGATTCCATGCCATTCCGTTCCGTTCCATTCCGTCCCATCCCGATCCGTCCCATCCCGTCCTGTCCCGTCCCATCCCGTTCCATTCCACATGGGTTGATTCAATTCCTTTCGGTTAGATTGAACTCCATTCCATTCCATTCTACTCGGATTGACTCCATTCCATTCCATTCCATTCCATTCCATTCTATTCCATTCCATTCCATTCCAATCCATTCCATTCTACTCGGGTTGATTCCATTCTATTCCATTCCATTCCATTCCATTCCATTCCATTCCATTCCATTCCATTCCATTCCATTCCATTTCATTCCATTCCATTCCATTCCATTCCATTCCATTCCATTCCTCTCGATTCCATTCCACTCCATTCCATTCCATTCCATTCCATTAAATTCCATTCCGTTCTACTCGGGTTGATTCCATTCTATTCCTTTCCATTCCGTTCGATTCCATTTTATTCCATTCGATTCCATTCCATTCCATTCCATTCCCTTCCATTCCATTCTATTCCATTGAATTCCATTCCATTCCATTCCATTCCATTCCATTCCATTCCATTCCATTCCATTCCGTTCTACTCTGATTGATTCCATTCCATTCCATTCCATTCCATTCCATTCCATTCCATTCCATTCCATTCCATTCCATTCCAATACATTCCATTCTACTCTGGTTGATTCCATTCCATTCCATTCCATTCCATTCCATTCGTCTGCATTCGATTCCATTCCATTCCATTCCATTCTATTCCATTGAATTCCATTGAATTCCATTCCATTCCATTCCATTCCATTCCATTCCATTCCATTCCATTCCATTCCATTCCATTCCATTCCATTCCATTCGATTCCATTCGATTCCATTCCATTCCATTCCATTCCAATCCATTCCATTCTACTCGGGTTGATTCCATTCCATTCCATTCCATTCCATTCCATTCCATTCGATTCCACTCGATTCCACTCCATTCTTTCCATTCCATTCCAATCCATTCCATTGTACTCGGGTGGATTCCATTCCGTTCCATTCCATTCCATTCCATTCCATTCCATTCCATTCCATTCCACTCCATTCGATTCCATTCCATTCCATTCCATTCCATTCCATTCCATTCCATTCCATTCCATTCCATTCCATTCCATTCCGTTCTAGTCGGGTTGATTCCATTCTATTCCATTCCATTCCATTCCATTCCATTCCATTCCATTCCATTCCATTCCATTCCATTCCATTCCATTCCATTCTATTCCATTCCATTCTACTCCATTGAATTCCATTCCATTCCATTCTATTCCATTCCATTCCATTCCTTTCCATTCCATTTAGTTCTACTCGGGTTGATTCCATTCCATTCCATTCCATTCCATTCCATTCCATTCCATTCCATTCCATTCCATTACTTTCCATTCCATTCCATTCCAATCCATTCCATTCTACTCGGGTTGACTCCATTCCATTCCATTCCATTCCATTCCATTCCATTCCATTATAATCCATTCCATTCCATTCGATTCCGTTCGATTCCATTCCATTCCATTCCATTCCATTCCATTCCATTCAATTCCATTCGATTCCATTCGATTCCATTCCATTCCATTCCATTCCAATCCATTCCATTCTACTCGGGTTGATTCCATTCCATTCCATTCCATTCCATTCCATTCCATTCCATTCCATTCCATTCCATTCCATTCCATTGCGTTCCATTCGATTCGATTCCATTCCATTCCATTCCATTCCATTCCAATCCATTCCATTCTACTTGGGTTGATTCCATTCCATTCCATTCCATTCCATTCCATTCCATTCGATTCCATTCGATTCCATTCCATTCCATTCCATTCCATTCCATTCCATTCCCTTCAATTCCATTCTGTTCTACTCGGTTTGATTCCACTCCATTCCATTCCATTCCATTCCATTCTATTCCATTCCATTCCATTCGATTCCATTCTACTCGGATTGATTGAATTCCATTCCAATCCATTCCAGTCCATTCCAATCCATTCCATTCTACTCGGGTTGATTCCATTCCATTCCATTCCATTCCATTCCATTCCATTCCATTCCATTCCATTCCATTGCGTTCCATTCGATTCGATTCCATTCCATTCCATTCCATTCCATTCCAATCCATTCCATTCTACTTGGGTTGATTCCATTCCATTCCATTCCATTCCATTCCATTCCATTCCATTCGATTCCATTCGATTCCATTCCATTCCATTCCATTCCATTCCATTCCATTCCATTCCATTCCATTCCATTCCATTCCATTCCATTCTGTTCTACTCGGTTTGATTCCACTCCATTCCATTCCATTCCATTCCATTCTATTCCATTCCATTCCATTCCATTCCATTCCATTCCATTCCGTTCTACTCGGGTTGACTCCACTCCATTCCATTCCATTCCATTCCATAACATTCCATTCGATTCCATTCGATTCCATTCCATTCCATTCCATTCCATTCCATTCCATTCCATTCCATTCCATTCCATTCCATTCCATTCCATTCCATTCCGTTCTAGTCGGGTTGATTCCATTCTATTCCATTCCATTCCATTCCATTGCATTCCATTCGATTCCATTCCATTCCATTCCATTCAATTCCATTCCATTCTACTCCATTGAATTCCATTCCATTCCATTCAATTCCATTCCTTTCCATCCCTTTCCATTCCATTTAGTTCTACTCGGGTTCATTCCATTACATTCCATTCCATTCCATTCCATTCCATTCCATTCAATTCCATTCCATTCCGTTACTTTCCATTCCATTCCATTCCAATCCATTCCATTCTACTCGGGTTGACTCCATTCCATTCCATTCCTTTCCATTCCATTATATTCCATTCTATTCCATTCGATTCCGTTCGATTCCATTCCATTCCATTCCATTGCATTCCATTCCATTCCATTCCATTCCATTCCGTTCTACTCGGGTTGATTCCATTCCATTCCTTTCCATTCCATTCCATTCCATTCCATTCCATTCCATTCCATTCCCTTCCATTCCATTCCATTCCAATCCATTCCATTCTACTCGGGTTGATTCCATTCCATTCCATTGCACTCGACTCCATTCGATTCCATTCGATTCCACTCCATTCCATTCCGTTCCATTCCATTCCATTCCATTCCATTCTATTCCATTGAATTCCATTCCATTCCATTCCATTCCAATCCATTCCATTCCATTCCATTCCATTCCATTCCATTCCATTCCGTTCTACTCGGGTTGATTCCATTCCATTACATTCCATTACATTCCATTCCATTCCATTCCATTCCATTCCATTCCAATCTATTCCATTCTATTCAATTCGATTCCATTCGATTCCATTCAATTCCATTCAATTCCATTCCGTTCCATTCCAATCCATTCCATTCTACTCGGGTTGATTCCACTCCATTCCATTCCATTCCATTCCATTCCATTCCATTCCATTCCATTCCATTCCATTCCATTCCATTCCATTCCATTCCATTCGATTCCATTCCATTCCATTCCATTCCATTCCATTCCATTCCATTCCATTCCAATCTATTCCATTCGATTCCATTCCATTCCATTCCATTCCATTCCATTCCATTCCATTCCATTCCAATCCATTCCATTCTACTCGTGTTGATTCCATTCCATTCCATTCCATTCCATTCCATTCCATTCCATTCCATTCCATTCCATTCCATTCCATTCCATTCTATTCCATTCAATTCCATTCCATTCCATTCCGTTCCACTCGGGTTGATTCCATTCTATTCCATTCCATTCCATTCGATTCCATTCGATATCATTCGATTCCATTCCATTCCATTTCATTCCATTCCATTCCATTCCATTCTGTTCCATTCCATTCCATTCCATTCCATTCTATTCCATTCCATTCCATGCCGTTCTACTCGGGTTGATTCCATTCCATTCCATTTCATTCCATTCCATTCCATTCCATTCCATTCGATTCCATTCGATTCTATTCCATTCCATTCCATTCCAATCCATTCCATTCTACTCGGGTTGATTCCATTCCATTCCATTCCATTCCATTCCATTCCATTCCATTCCATTCCATTCCACTCGATTCCATTCCATTCCATTCCATTCCATTCCATTCCAATCCATTCCATTCTACTCGGGTGGATTCCATTCCATTCCATTCCTTTCCATTCCATTCCATTCCATTCCATTCCATTCCATTCCATTCGGTTCCATTCCATTCCATTCCATTCCATTCCATTCCATTCCATTCCATTCCATTCCGTTCTAATCGGGTTGATTCCATTCTATTCCATTCCATTCCATTCCATTCCATTCCATTCCATTCCATTCCATTCCATTCCATTCCATTCTATTCCATTCCATTCTACTCCATTGAATTCCATTCCATTCCATTCTATTCCATTCCATTCCATTCCTTTCCATTCCATTTAGTTCTACTCGGGTTGATTCCATTCCATTCCATTCCATTCCATTCCATTCCATTCCTTTCTATTCCATTCCATTCCATTCCATTCCATTCCATTCCATTCCATTCCATTCCATTCCATTCCATTCCATTCCATTCGATTCCATTCGATTCCATTCCATTCCATTCCATTCCATTCCATTCCATTCCAAACCATTCCTTTCTACTCGGGTTCCTCATTCCATTCCATTCCATTCCATTCCATTCCATTCCACTCGGGTTCTTTCCATTCCATTCCATTCCATTCCATTCCATTCCATTCCATTCCATTCCATTCCGTTATACTCAGGTTGATTTCCATTCCATTCCATTCCATTCCATTCCATTCCATTCCATTCCATTCCATTCCATTCCATTCCATTCCTCTCCATTCCAATCTGCTCGGGTTGATTCCATGCCGTTCCGTTCCGTTCCATTCCGTCCCATCCCGACGCGTCCCGTCCCGTTCCGTCCCGTCAAATTCCGTTCCTTTCTTATCGGGTTGATTCCGTTCCATTCCGTTCCGTTCCTTTCCGTTCCATTCCATTCCGTTACACGCGGGTTGATTCAATTCCATTCTATTACATTGAATTCCATTCCATTCCACTCCATTCCATTCTACTCGGATTGATTGAATTCCATTCCAATCCATTCCAGTCCATTCCAATCCATTCCATTCTACTCGGGTTGATTCCATTCCATTCCATTCCATTCCATTCCATTCCATTCCATTCCATTCCATTCCATTGCGTTCCATTCGATTCGATTCCATTCCATTCCATTCCATTCCATTCCAATCCATTCCATTCTACTTGGGTTGATTCCATTCCATTCCATTCCATTCCATTCCATTCCATTCCATTCGATTCCATTCGATTCCATTCCATTCCATTCCATTCCATTCCATTCCATTCCATTCCATTCCATTCTGTTCTACTCGGTTTGATTCCACTCCATTCCATTCCATTCCATTCCATTCTATTCCATTCCATTCCATTCGATTCCATTCCATTCCATTTCATTTTATTCCATTCCATTCCATTCCATTCTATTCCATTGAATTCCATTCCATTCTATTCCATTCCATTCCATTCAGTTTCATTCCATTCCATTCCATTCCATTCCATTCCATTCCATTCCATTCGATTCCATTCCATTCCATTCCATTCCATTCCATTCCATTCCATTCCGTTCTACTCGGGTTAATTCCATTCTATTCCATTCCATTCCATTCCATTCCATTCCATTCCATTCCATTCCATTCCCTTCCATTCCATTCTATTCCATTGAATTCCATTCCATTCCATTCCATTCCATTCCATTCCATTCCATTCCATTCCATTCCATTCCATTCCATTCCGTTCTACTCTGATTGACTCCATTCCATTCCATTCCATTCCATTCCATTCCATTCCATTCCATTCCATTCCATTCCATTCCATTCCATTCCATTCCATTTCATTCCATTCCATTCCATTCCAATACATTCCATTCTACTCTGGTTGATTCCATTCCATTCCATTCCATTCCATTCCATTCCATTCCATTCCATTCCATTCCATTCCATTCCGTTCTACTAGGGTTGATTCCATTCCATTCCATTTCATTCCATTCCATTCCATTCCATTCCATTCCATTCCATTCCATTCGATTCCATTCCATTCCACTCCATTCCAATCCATTCCATTCTACTCGGGTTGATTCCATTCCATTCCATTCCATTCCATTCCATTCCATTCCATTCCATTCCATTCCATTCCATTCCATTCTATTCCTTTCGATTCCATTAAATTCCATTCCATTCCATTCCATTCCATTCCATTCCATTCCATTCCATTCCATTCCATTCCATTCCATTCCATTCCGTTCTACTCGTGTTGATTCCATTCCATTCCATTCCATTCCATTCCATACCATTCCATTCGATTCCATTCCATTCCATTCCATTCCATTCCATTCCATTCCATTCCATTCCGTTCTAGTCGGGTTGATTCCATTCTATTCCATTCCATTCCATTCCTTTCCATTCCATTCCATTCCATTCCATTCCATTCCATTCCATTCCATTCTATTCCATTCCATTCTACTCCATTGAATTCCATTCCATTCAATTCAATTCCATTCCATTCCATCCCTTTCCATTCCATTTAGTTCTACTCTGGTTGATTCCATTCCATTCCATTCCATTCCATGCCATTCCATTCCATTCAATTCCATTCCATTCCGTTACTTTCCATTCCATTCCATTCCAATCCATTCCATTCTACTCGGGTTGACTCCATTCCATTCCATTCCTTTCCATTCCATTATATTCCATTCTATTCCATTCGATTCTGTTCGATTCCATTCCATTCCATTCCATTCCATTCCGTTCCATTCCATTGCATTCCATTCCATTCCATTCCATTCCATTCCGTTCCACTCGGGTTGATTCCATTCCATTCCTTTCCATTCCATTCCATTCCATTCCATTCCATTCCATTCCATTCCATTCCATTCCATTCCATTCCCTTCCATTCCATTCCATTCCATTCCAATCCATTCCATTCTACTCGGGTTGATTCCATTCCATTCCATTGCATTCGACTCCATTCGATTCCATTCGATTCCATTCCATTCCATTCCGTTCCATTCCATTCCATTCCATTCCATTCTATTCCATTGAATTCCATTCCATTCCATTCCACTCCATTCCCTTACATTCCATTCCATTCCATTCCATTCCATTCCATTCCATTCCATTCCATTCCATTCCGTTCTACACGGGTTGATTCCATTCCATTCCATTCCATTCCATTCCATTCCATTCCATTCCATTCCATTCCATTCCATTCCAATCTATTCCATTCTATTCAATTCGATTCCATTCGATTCCATTCAATTCCATTCAATTCCATTCCATTCCATTCCAATCCATTCCATTCTACTCGGGTTGATTCCATTCCATTCCATTCCATTCCATTCCATTCCATTCCATTCCATTCCATTCCATTCGATTCCATTCGATTCCATTCCATTCCATTCCATTCCATTCCATTCCATTCCATTCCATTCCAATCTATTCCATTCGATTCCATTCCATTCCATTCCATTCCATTCCATTCCATTCCATTCCAATCCATTCCATTCTACTCGTGTTGATTCCCTTCCATTCCATTCCATTCCATTCCATTCCATTCCATTCCATTCCATTCCATTCCATTCCATTCCATTCCGTTCTACTCGGGTTGATTCCATTCTATTCCATTACATTCCATTCGATTCCATTCGATTCCATTCGATTCCTTTCCATTCCATTCCATTCCATTCCATTCCATTCCATTCCATTCCATTCCATTCTATTCCATTCCATTCCATTCCATTCCATTCCATTCCAATCCATTCCCTTCCGTTCTATTCGGGTTGATTCCATTCCATTCCATTCCATTCCATTCCATTCCATTCCATTCCATTCCATTCCATTGCATTCCATTCGATTCCATTCGATTCCATTCCATTCCATTGCATTCCTTTCCATTCCATTCCATTCCAATCTATTCCATTCCATTCCATTCTATTCCGTTCTATTCCATTCCATTCCATTCCGTTCCACTCGGGTTGATTCCATTCTATTCCATTCCATTCCATTCGATTCCATTCGATATCATTCGATTCCATTCCATTCCATTCCATTCCATTCCATTCCATTCCATTCCATTCTATTCCATTCCATTCCATTCCATTCCATTCCATTCCATTCTATTCCATTCCATTCCATTCCATTCCATTCCATTCTATTCCATTCCATTCCATTCCGTTCTACTCGGGTTGATTCCATTCCATTCCATTTCATTCCATTCCATTCCATTCCATTCCATTCGATTCCATTCCATTCCATTCCATTCCATTCCATTCCAATCCATTCCATTCTACTCGGGTTGATTCCATTCCATTCCATTCCATTCCATTCCATTCCATTCCATTCCATTCCATTCCATTCCATTCCATTCCATTCCATTCCACTCGATTCCATTCCATTCCATTCCATTCCATTCCAATCCATTCCATTCTACTCGGGTGGATTCCATTCCATTCCATTCCTTTCCATTCCATTCCATTCCATTCCATTCCATTACATTCCATTCGGTTCCATTCCATTCCATTCCATTCTATTCCATTCCATTCCATTCCATTCCATTCCATTCCATTCCATTCCATTCCGTTCTAATCGGGTTGATTCCATTCTATTCCTTTCCGTTCCATTCCATTCCATTCCATTCCATTCCATTCCATTCCATTCCATTCTATTCCATTCCATTCTACTCCATTGAATTCCATTCCATTCCATTCCTTTCCATTCCATTTAGTTCTACTCGGGTTGATTCCATTCCATTCCATTCCATTCCTTTCCATTCCATTCCAATCCATTCCATTCCATTACTTTCCATTCCATTCCATTCCAATCCATTCCATTCTACTCGGGTTGACTCCATTCCATTCCATTCCATTACATTACATTCCATTATATTCCATTCCATTCCATTCGATTCCGTTCGATTCCATTCCATTCCATTCCATTGCATTCCATTCCATTCCATTCCATTCGATTCCATTCCATTCCATTCGATTCCATTCCATTCCATTCCATTCCATTCCATTCCATTCCAATCCATTCCATTCTACTCGGGTTGATTCAATTCCATTCCATTCCATTCCATTCCATTCCATTCCATTCCATTCCATTCCTTTCGATTCCATTCCATTCCATTCCATTCCATTCCATTCCATTCCATTCCATTCCATTCCATTCCATTCCATTCCATTCCGTTCTACACGGGTTGATTCCACTCCATTCCATTCCATTCCATTCCATTCCTTTCCATTCCATTCCATTCCATTCCTTTCCATTCCAACCCATTCCGTTCTACTCGGGTTCATTCCATTCCATTCCATTGAATTCCATTCCATTCCATTCCATTCCATTCCATTCCATTCCATTCCATTCCATTCGATTCCATTCCATTCCATTCCATTCCAAACCATTCCATTCTCCTCGGGTTCATCTTTCCATTCCATTCCATTCCATTCCATTCCACTCGGGTTCATTCCATTCCATTCCATTCCATTCCATTCCATTCCATTCCATTCCACTCGGGTGCATTCCATTCCATTCCATTCCATTCCATTCCATTCCATTCCATTCCGTTCTGCTCAGGTTGATTTCCATTCCATTCCATTCCATTCCATTCCATTCCATTCCATTCCATTCCATTCCATTCCATTCCATTCCGTTCTACTCGGCTTGAATCCATTGAGTTCCGTTCCGTTCCGTCCCGACACGTCCCGTCCCGTCCCGTCCCGTCCCGTCCCGTCCCGTGCCGTTTTACTCGGGTTGATTCCTTTCCATTCCGTTCCGCTCGTTTCCGTTACGTTCCATTCCGTTCCACGCGGGTTGGTTCAATTCCATTCTATTCTATTCTATTCCTTTCCCTTCCATTCCATTCCATTCCATTCCATTCTACTCGGGTTGATTCCATGCCAATCCGTTCCGCTCCATTCCGTTCCACGCGGGTTGGTTCAATTCCATTCTATTCTATTCTATTCCTTTCCCTTCCATTCCATTCCATTCCATTCCATTCTACTCGGGTTGATTCCATGCCATTCCGTTCCGTTCCATTCCGTCGCATCCCGACCCGTCCCATCCCGTCCCGTCCCGTCCCATCCCGTTCCGTTCCACATGGGTTGATTCAATTCCTTTCGGTTACATTGAATTCCATTCCATTCCATTCTACTCGGATTGATTCCATTCCATTCCATTCCATTCCATTCCATTCCATTCCATTCCATTCCATTCCATTCCATTCCATTCCATTGCGTTCCATTCGATTCGATTCCATTCCATTCCATTCCATTCCATTCCAATCCATTCCATTCTACTTGGGTTGATTCCATTCCATTCCATTCCATTCCATTCGATTCCATTCAATTCCATTCCATTCCATTCCATTCCATTCCATTCCATTCCATTCCATTCCGTTCCATTCCACTCGATTCCATTCCATTCCATTCCATTCCATTCCAATCCATTCCATTCTACTCGGGTGGATTCCATTCCATTCCATTCCTTTCCATTCCATTCCATTCCATTCCATTACATTCCATTCGGTTCCATTCCATTCCATTCCATTCCATTCCATTCCATTCCATTCCGTTCTAATCGGGTTGATTCCATTCTATTCCATTCCATTCCATTCCATTCCATTCCATTCCATTCCATTCCATTCTATTCCATTCCATTCTACTCCATTGAATTCCATTCCATTCCATTCTATTCCATTCCATTCCATTCCTTTCCATTCCATTTAGTTCTACTCGGATTGATTCCATTCCATTCCATTCCATTCCTTTCCATTCCATTCCAATCCATTCCATTCCATTACTTTCCATTCCATTCCATTCCAATCCATTCCATTCTACTCGGGTTGACTCCATTCCATTCCATTACATTACATTACATTACATTATATTCCATTCCATTCCATTCGATTCCGTTCGATTCCACTCCATTCCATTCCATTCCATTCCATTCCATTCCATTCCATTCGATTCCATTCCATTCCATTCGATTCCATTCCATTCCATTCCATTCCATTCCATTCCATTCCATTCCAATCCATTCCATTCTACTCGGGTTGATTCAATTCCATTCCATTCCATTCCATTCCATTCCATTCCATTTCTTTCCATTCCATTCCTTTCGATTCCATTCCATTCCATTCCATTCCATTCCATTCCATTCCATTCCATTCCGTTCTACTCGGGTTGATTCCACTCCATTCCATTCCATTCCATTCCATTCCATTCCAATCCATTCCATTCCATTCCTTTCCATTCCAACCCATTCCGTTCTACTCGGGTTGATTCCATTCCATTCCATTGAATTCCATTCCATTCCATTCCATTCCATTCCATTCCATTCGATTCCATTCCATTCCATTCCATTCCAAACCATTCCATTCTACTCGGGTTCATCATTCCATTCCATTCCATTCCATTCCATTCCATTCCATTCCATTCCACTCGGGTTCATTCCATTCCATTCCATTCCATTCCATTCCATTCCATTCCACTCGGGTGCATTCCATTCCATTCCATTCCATTCCATTCCATTCCATTCCATTCCATTCCATTCCGTTCTGCTCAGGTTGATTTCCATTCCATTCCATTCCATTCCATTCCATTCCATTCGATTCGATTCCATTCCATTCCATTCCATTCCATTCCATTCCATTCCATTCCATTCCATTCCATTCCATTCCATTCCATTCCATTCCGTTCTACTCGGCTTGAATCCATTGAGTTCCGTGCCGTTCCGTTCCGTCCCGACACGTCCCGTCCCGTCCCGTCCCGTCCCGTGCCGTTTTACTCGGGTTGATTCCTTTCCATTCCGTTCCGCTCGTTTCCGTTACGTTCCATTCCGTTCCACGCGGGTTGGTTCAATTCCATTCTATTCTATTCTATTCCTTTCCCTTCCATTCCATTCCATTCCATTCCATTCTACTCGGGTTGATTCCATGCCACTCCGTTCCGTTCCATTCCGTCGCATCCCGACCCGTCCCATCCCGTCCCGTCCCGTCCCATCCCGTTCCGTTCCACATGGGTTGATTCAATTCCTTTCGGTTACATTGAATTCCATTCCATTCCATTCTACTCGGATTGATTCCATTCCATTCCATTCCATTCCATTCCATTCCATTCCATTGCGTTCCATTCGATTCGATTCGATTCCATTCCATTCCATTCCATTCCAATCCATTCCATTCTACTTGGGTTGATTCCATTCCATTCCATTCCATTCCATTCGATTCCATTCCATTCCATTCCATTCCATTCCATTCCATTCCATTCCATTCCATTCCATTCCATTCGATTCCATTCTGTTCTACTCGGGTTGATTCCACTCCATTCCATTCCATTCCATTCCAATCTATTCCATTCCATTCCATTCGATTCCATTCTATTCCATTCGATTCCATTCCATTCCATTTCATTTTATTCCATTCCATTCCATTCCATTCTATTCCATTGAATTCCATTCCATTCCATTCCATTCCATTCCATTCCATTCCATTCCATTCCATTCCATTCCATTCCATTCCATTCCGTTCTACTCGGGTTGATTCCACTCCATTCCATTCCATTCCATTCCATTCCATTCCATTCCATTCCATTCCACTCGGGTTGATCATTCCATTCCATTCCATTCCATTCCATTCCATTCCATTCCATTCCGTTCCATTCCATTCCATTCCACTCGGGCTCATTCCATTCCATTCCATTCAATTCCATTCCATTCCATTCCATTCCATTCCATTCCATTCCATTCCATTCCATTCCGTTCTACTCGGTTTGATTTCCATTCCATTCCATTCCATTCCATTCCATTCCATTCCATTCCATTCCATTCCATTCCATTCCATTCCATTCCTTTCCATTTACTCCATTCCGTTCTACTCGTGTTGATTCCATTGAGTTTGGTTCCGTTCCGTTCCGTCCCGTCCCGTCCCGTCCCGTCCCGTCCCGTGCCGTTTTACTCGGTTTGATTCCTTTCCATTCCGTTCCGCTCGTTTCCGTTGCGTTCCATTCCGTTCCACGCGGGTTGGTTCAATTCCATTCTATTCTATTCTATTCCTTTCCATTCCATTCCATTCCATTCCATTCCATTCCATTCTACTCGGGTTGATTCCATGCCATTCCGTTCCGTTCCATTCCGTCCCATCCCAACCCGTCCCATCACGTCCCGTCCCGTCCCATCCCGTTCCTTTCCACATGGGTTGATTCAATTCCTTTTGGTTACATTGAATTCCATTCCATTCCATTCTACTCGGATTGATTCCATTCCATTCCATTCAATTCCATTCCATTCCATTCCATTCCATTCCATTCCATTCCATTCCTTTCCATTCCAATCCATTCCATTCTACTCGGGTTGATTCCATTCTATTCCATTCCATTCCATTCCATTCCATTCCATTCCATTCCATTCCATTCCATTCCATTCCATTCCATTCCATTCCATTCCGTTCTACTCGGGTTGATTCCATTCTATTCCATTCCATTCCGTTCGATTCCATTTGATTCCATTCGATTCCATTCCATTCCATTCCATTCCCTTCCATTCCATTCTATTCCATTGAATTCCATTCCATTCCATTCCATTCCATTCCATTCCGTTCTACTCTGATTGATTCCATTAAATTCCATTCCATTCCATTCCATTCGATTCCATTCCATTCCATTCCATTCCATTCCATTCCATTCCATTCCAATACATTCCATTCTATTCTGGTTGATTCCATTCCATTCCATTCCATTCCATTCCATTCTTCTCCATTCGATTCCATTCGATTCCATTCCATTCCATTCCATGGAATTCCATTCCATTCCACTCCATTCCATTCCATTCCATTCCATTCCATTCCATTCCATTCCGTTCTACTCGGGTTGATTCCATTCCATTCCATTCCATTCCATTCCATTCCATTCCATTCCATTCCATTCCACTCCATTCCATTCGATTCCATTCGATTCCATTCCATTCCATTCCATTCCATTCCAATCCATTCCATTCTACTCGGGTTGATTCCATTCCATTCCATTCCATTCCATTCCATTCCATTCCATTCCATTCCATTCCATTCCATTCCATTCCATTCCATTCCATTCCATAGCATTCCATTCGATTCCATTAGATTCCATTCCATTCAATTCCATTCCATTCCATTCCATTCCATTCCATTCCATTCCGTTCCACTCGGGTTGATTCCATTCTATTCCATTCCATTCCATTCGATTCCATTCGATATCATTCGATTCCCTTCCATCCCATTCCATTCCATTCCATTCCATTCCGTTCTACTCGGGTTGATTCCATTCCATTCCATTTCATTCCATTCCATTCCATTCCATTTCTTTCGATTGCATTCTTTTCCATTCCATTCCATTCCATTCCAATCCATTCCATTCTACTCGGGTTGATTCCATTCCATTCCATTCCATTCCATTCCATTCCATTCCATTCCATTCCATTCCATTCCACTCGATTCCATTCCATTCCTTTCCATTCCATTCCAATCAATTCCATTCTAGTCGGGTGGATTCCATTCCATTCCATTCCATTCCATTCCATTCCATTCCATTCCCTTCCATTCCATTCCATTCCATTCGATTCCATTCCATTCCATTCCATTCCATTCCATTCCATTCCGTTCTAGTCGGGTTCATTCCATTCCATTCCATTCCATTCCATTCCATTCCATTCCATTCCATTCCATTCCATTCCATTCTATTCCATTCCATTCTACTCCATTGAATTCCATTCCATTCCATTCAATTCCATTCCATTCAATTCCTTTCCATTCCATTTAGTTCTACTCGGGTTGATTCCATTCCATTCCATTCCATTCCATTCCATTCCATTCCATTCCATTCCATTCCACTACTTTCCATTCCATTCCATTCCAATCCATTCCATTCTACTCGGGTTGACTCCATTCCATTCCATTCCATTCCATTCCATTCCATTCCATTCCATTATATTCCATTCTATTCCATTCAATTCCGTTCGATTCCATTCCATTCCATTCCATTCCATTCCATTCCATTCCATTCCATTCCATTCCATTCCATTCCATTCCATTCCATTTACTCCATTCCGTTCTACTCGGGTTGTTTCCATTGAGTTTGGTTCCGTCCCGTCCCGTCCCGTCCCGTCCCGTCCCGTGCCGTTTTACTCAGGTTGATTCCTTTCCATTCCATTCCGCTCGTTTCCTTTACGTTCCATTCCGTTCCACGCGGGTTGGTTCAATTCCATTCTATTCTATTCTATTCCTTTCCCTTCCATTCCATGCCATTCCATTCCATTCTACTCGGGTTGATTCCATGCCATTCCGTTCCGTTCCATTCCGTCCCATCCCGATCCGTCCCATCCCGTCCCGTCCCGTCCCATCCCGTTCCATTCCACATGGGTTGATTCAATTCCTTTCGGTTAGATTGAACTCCATTCCATTCCATTCTACTCGGATTGACTCCACTCCATTCCATTCCATTCCATTCCATTCCATTCCATTCCATTCCGTTCTACTCGGGTTGATTCCACTCCATTCCATTCCATTCCATTCCATTCCATTCCATTCCATTCGTCTCCATTCGATTCCATTCGATTCCATTCCATTCTATTCCATTGAATTCCATTCCATTCCATTCCATTCCATTCCATTCCATTCCATTCCATTCCATTCCATTCCGTTCTACTCGGGTTGATTCCATTCCATTCCATTCCATTCCATTCCATTCCATTCCATTCCACTCCATTCCATTCGATTCCATTCGATTCCATTCCATTCCATTCCATTCCATTCCAATCCATTCCATTCTACTCGGGTTGATTCTATTCCATTCCATTCCATTCCATCCCATTCCAATCCATTCCATTCCATTCCGTTCTACTCGGGTTGATTCCATTCCATTCCATTTCATTCCATTCCATTCCATTCCATTCCATTCGATTCCATTCGATTCCATTCCATTCCATTCCATTCCAATCCATTCCATTCTACTCGGGTTGATTCCATTCCATTCCATTCCATTCCATTCCATTCCATTCCATTCCATTCGATTCCACTCGATTCCACTCCATTCTTTCCATTCCATTCCAATCCATTCCATTCTACTCGGGTGGATTCCATTCCGTTCCATTCCATTCCATTCCATTGCATTCCATTCCATTCCACTCCATTCGATTCCAATCCATTCCATTCCATTCCATTCCATTCCATTCCATTCCATTCCATTCCATTCCATTCCATTCCGTTCTAGTCGGGTTGATTCCATTCTATTCCATTCCATTCCATTCCATTCCATTCCATTCCATTCCATTCCATTCCATTCCATTCCATTCTATTCCATTCCATTCTACTCCATTGAATTCCATTCCATTCCATTCTATTCCATTCCATTCCATTCCTTTCCATTCCATTTAGTTCTACTCGGGTTGATTCCATTCCATTCCATTCCATTCCATTCCATTCCATTCCATTCCATTCCATTACTTTCCATTCCATTCCATTCCAATCCATTCCATTCTACTCGGGTTGACTCCATTCCATTCCATTCCATTCCATTCCATTCCATTCCATTCCATTATAATCCATTCCATTCCATTCGATTCCGTTTGATTCCATTCCATTCCATTCCATTCCATTCCATTCAATTCCATTCGATTCCATTCGATTCCATTCCATTCCATTCCATTCCAATCCATTCCATTCTACTCGGGTTGATTCCCTTCCATTCCATTCCATTCCATTCCATTCCATTCCATTCCATTCCATTCCATTCCATTCCATTCTATTCCTTTCGATTCCATTCCTTTCCATTAAATTCCATTCCATTCCATTCCATTCCATTCCATTCCATTCCATTCCATTCCATTCCATTCCATTCCATTCCATTCCATTCCGTTCTTCTCGGGTTGATTCCACTCCATTCCATTCCATTCCATTCCATACCATTCCATTCGATTCCATTCCATTCCATTCCATTCCATTCCATTCCATTCTGTTCTACTCGGGTTGATTACACTCCATTCCATTCCATTCCATTCCATTCTATTCCATTGCATTCCATTCGATTCCATTCTATTCCATTCGATTCCATTCCATTCCATTTCATTTTATTCCATTCCATTCCATTCCATTCTGTTCCATTGAATTCCATTACATTCCATTCCGTTCCATTTCATTTTATTGCATTCCATTCCATACCATTCTATTCCATTGAATTCCATTCCATTCCTTTCCATTCCAATCCATTCCATTCTACACGGGTTGATTCCATTCCATTACATTCCATTCCATTCCATTCGATTCCATTCCATTCCATTCCATTCCATTCCATTCCGTTCTACTCGGGTTGATTCCATTCTATTCCATTCCATTCCGTTCGATTCCATTCGATTCCATTCGATTCCATTCCATTCCATTCCATTCCCTTCCATTCCATTCTATTCCTTTGAATTCCATTCCATTCCATTGCATTCCATTCCATTCCGTTCTACTCTGATTGACTCCATTCCATTCCATTCCATTCCATTCCATTGCATTCCATTCCATTCCATTCGATTCCATTCCATTCCATTCCATTCCATTCCATTCCATTCCATTCCATTCCAATATATTCCATTCTACTCTGGTTGATTCCATTCCATTCCATTCCATTCCATTCCATTCGTCTCCATTCGATTCCATTCGATTCCATTCCATTCTATTCCATTGAATTCCATTCCATTCCATTCCATTCCATTCCACTCCATTCCATTCCATTCCATTCCATACCATTCCATTCCGTTCTACTCGGGTTGATTCCGTTCCATTCCATTCCATTCCATTACTTTCCATTCCATTCCACTCCATTCCATTCGATTCCATTCGATTCCATTCCATTCCATTCCAATCCATTCCATTCTACTCGGGTTGATTCCATTCCATTCCATTCCATTCCATTCCATTCCATTCCATTCCATTCCATTGCATTCCATTCGATTCCATTCGATTCCATTCCATTCGATTCCATTCGAGATCATTCGATTCCATTCCATCCCATTCCATTCCATTCCATTCCATTCCGTTCTACTCGGGTTGATTACATTCCATTCCATTTCATTCCATTCCATTCCATTCCATTCCATTCTATTCCATTCGATTCCATTCCATTCCATTCCATTCCAATCCATTCCATTCTACTCGGGTTGATTCCATTCCATTCCATTCCATTCCATTCCATTCCATTCCATTCCATTCCATTCGATTCCACTCGATTCCATTCCATTCTTTCCATTCCATTCCAATCCATTCCATTCTACTCGGGTGGATTCCATTCCATTCCATTCAATTCCATTCCATTCCATTCCATTCCGTTCCATTCCATTCCATTCGATTCCATTCCATTCCATTCCATTCCATTCGATTCCATTCCATTCCATTCCATTCCATTCCATTCCATTCCATTCCATTCCATTCCGTTCTAGTCGGGTTGATTCCATTCTATTCCATTCCATTCCATTCCATTCCATTCCATTCCATTCCATTCTATTCCACTCCATTCCACTCCATTGAATTCCATTCCATTCCATTCTATTCCATTCCATTCCATTCCTTTCCATTCCATTTAATTCTACTCGGGTTGATTCCATTCCATTCCATTCCATTCCATTCCATTCCATTCCGTTCCATTCCATTCCATTCCATTCCATTCCATTGCATTAAATTGCATTCCATTCGATTCCATTCGATTCCATTCCATTCCATTCCATTCCATTCCATTCCATTCCATTCCATTCTGTTCCACTCGGGTTGATTCCATTCTATTCCATTCCAATCCCTTCTATTCCATTCGATATCATTCGATTCCATTCCATCCCATTCCATTCCATTCCATTCCATTCCGTTCTTCTTGGGTTGATTCCATTCCATTCCATTTCATTCCATTCCATTCCATTCCATTTCTTTCGATTCCATTCGATTCCATTCCATTCCATTCCATTCCATTCCATTCCAATCCATTGCATTCTACTCAGTTTGATTCCATTCCATTCCACTCCATTCCATTCATATCCATTCCATTCCATTCCATTCAATTCCACTCGATTCCATTCCATTCCTTTCCATTCCATTCCAATCCATTCCATTCTACTCGGGTGGATTCCATTCCATTCCATTCGATTCCATTCCATTCCATTCCATTCCATTCCATTCCATTCCATTCCATTCCATTCGATTCCATTCCATTCCATTCCATGGCATTCCATTCCATTCCATTCCATTCGATTCCATTCCGTTCTAGTCTGGTTGATTCCATTCCATTCCATTGCATTCCATTCCATTCCATTGCATTCCATTCCATTCCATTCCATTCCATTCCATTCCATTCCATTCCATTCTATTCCATTCCATTCTACTCCATTGAATTCCATTCCATTCCATTCAATTTCATTCCATTCCATTCCTTTCCAATCCATTTAGTTCTACTCGGGTTGATTCCATTCCATTCCATTCCATTCCATTCCATTCCATTCCATTCCATTCCATTCCATTCCATTACTTTCCATTCCATTCCATTCCAATCCATTCCATTCTACTCGGGTTGACTCCATTCCATTCCATTCCACTCCATTCCATTCCGTTATATTCCATTCTATTCCATTCGATTCCGTTCGATTCCATTCCATTCCATTCCATTCTGTTCCATTCCATTCGATTCCATTCCATTCCATTCCATTCCATTCCATTCCAATCCATTCCATTCTACTCGGGTTGATTCCATTCCATTCCATTCCATTCCAATCCATTCCATTCCATTCCATTCCATTCCATTCCATTCCATTCCATTCCATTCCATTCCATTCCTTTCTATTCCATTCCATTCCATTCCATTCCATTCCATTCCATTCCATTCCATTCCGTTCTACTCGGGTTGATTCCACTCCATTCCATTCACTTCCATTCCATTCCATTCCATTCCATTCCATTGCATTCCATTCCAACCCATTCTTTTCTACTCGGGTTGATTCCATTCCATTCCATTCCATTCCATTCCATTCCATTCCATTCCATTCCATTCCATTCCATTCCATTCCATTCCATTCGATTCCATTCCATTCCATTTCATTCCAAACCGTTCCATTCTACTCGGGTTCATCATTCCATTCCATTCCATTCCATTCCATTCCATTCCACTCGGGTTCATTCCATTCCATTCCATTCTATTCCATTCCATTCCATTCCATTCCATTCCATTCCGTTCTACTCAGGTTGATTTCCATTCCATTCCATTCCATTCCATTCCATTCCATTCCATTCCATTCCACTCGGGTTGAGCATTCCATTCGATTCCATTCCATTCCATTCCATTCCATTCCATTCCATTCCATTCCAATCCACTCGGGCTCATTCCATTCCATTCCATTCCATTCCATTCCATTCCATTCCATTCAATTCCATTCCATTCCGTTCTACTCGGGTTGATTTCCATTCCATTCCATTCCATTCCATTCCACTCCATTCCATTCCATTCCATTCCATTCCATTCCATTCCATTCCTTTCCATTTATTCCATTCCTTTCTACTCGGGTTGATTCCATTGAGTTTGGTTCCGTTCCGTTCCGTCCCGTCCCGTCCCGTCCCGTCCCGTTCCGTTTTACTCGGGTTGATTCCTTTGCATTCCGTTCCGCTCGTTTCCATTCCGTTCCATTCCGTTCAATGCGGGTTGGTTCAATTCCATTCTATTCTATTCTATTCCTTTCCATTCCATTCCATTCTACTCGGGTTGATTCTATGCCGTTCCATTCCGTTCCATTCCGTCCCATTCCGACCCGTCCCATCCCGTCCCGTCCCGTCCCATCCCGTTCCGTTCCACATGGGTTGACTCAATTCCTTTCGGTTACATTGAATTCCATTCCATTCCATTCTACTCGGATTGATTCCATTCCATTCCATTCCATTCCATTCCATTCCATTCCATTCCAATCCATTCCATTCTACTTGGGTTGATTCCATTCCATTCCATTCCATTCCATTCCATTCCATTCCATTCCATTCCATTCCATTCAGTTTCATTCCATTACATTCCATTCCATTCCATTCCATTCCATTCCATTCCATTCCATTCCATTCGATTCCATTCCATTCCATTCCATTCCGTTCTACTCGGGTTGATTCCATTCTATTCCATTCCATTCCGTTCGATTCCATTCGATTCCATTCGATTCCGTTCCATTCCATTCCATTCCCTTCCATTCCATTCTATTCCATTGAATTCCGTTCCATTGCATTCCATTCCATTCCATTCCATTCCATTCCATTCCATTCCGTTCTACTCTGATTGACTCCATTCCACTCCATTCGATTCCATTCCATTCCATTCCATTCCATTCCAATACATTCCATTCTACACTGGTTGATTCCATTCCACTCTGGTTGATTCCATTCCATTCCATTCCATTCCATTCCATTCCATTCCATTCCATTCCATTCGTCTCCATTCGATTCCATTCGATTCCATTCCATTCTATTCCATTGAATTCCATTCCATTCCATTCCATTCCATTCCATTCTATTACATTCCATTCCATTCCATTCCGTTCTACTCGGGTTGATTCCATTCCATTCCATTCCATTCCATTCCATTCCACTCCATTCCATTCGATTCCATTCGATTCCATTCCATTCCATTCCATTCCATTCCAATCCATTCCATTCTACTCGGGTTGATTCCATTCCATTCCATTCCATTCCATTCCATTCCATTCCATTCCATTGAATTCCATTCGATTCCATTCGATTCCATTCCATTCGATTCCATTCGATATCATTCGATTCCATTCCTTCCCATTCCATTCCATTCCATTCCATTCCGTTCTACTCGGGTTGATTCCATTCCATTCCATTTCATTCCATTCCATTCCATTCCATTCCATTCCATTCCATTCCATTCGATTCCATTCCATTCCCTTCCATTCCAATCCATTCCATTCTACTCGGGTTGATTCCATTCCATTCCATTCCATTCCATTCCATTCCATTCCATTCGATTCCACTCGATTCCATTCCATTCTTTCCATTGCATTCCAATTCATTCCATTCTACTTGGGAGGATTCCATTCCATTCCATTCCATTCCATTCCATTCCATTCCATTCCATTCCATTCCATTTGATTCCATTCCATTCCATTCCATTCCATTCCATTTCATTCCATTCCTTTCCATTCCATTCCGTTCTAGTCGGGTTGATTCCATTCTATTCCATTCCATTCCATTCCATTCCATTCCATTCCATTCCATTCTATTCCATTCCATTCTACTCCATTGAATTCCATTCCATTCCATTCTATTCCATTCCATTCCATTCCTTTCCATTCCATTTAGTTCTACTCTTGTTGATTCCATTCCATTCCATTCAATTCCATTCCATTCCATTCCATTCCATTCCTTTCCATTCCATTCCATTCCGTTCTACTCGGGTTGATTCCACTCCATTCCATTCCATTCCATTCCATACCATTCCATTCGATTCCATTCCATTCCATTCCATTCCATTCCATTCCATTCCATTCCATTCCATTCTGTTCTACTCGGGTTGATTACACTCCATTCCATTCCATTCCATTCCATTCTATTCCATTTCATTCCATTCGATTCCATTCTATTCCATTCGATTCCATTCCATTCCATTTCATTTTATTCCATTCCATTCCATTCCATTCTATTCCATTGAATTCCATTCCATTCAATTCCATTCCATTTCATTTTATTGCATTCCATTCCATACCATTCTATTCCATTGAATTTCATTCCATTCCTTTCCATTCCAATCCATTCCATTCTACTCGGGTTGATTCCATTCCATTCCATTCCATTCCATTCCATTCGATTCCATTCCATTCCATTGCATTCCATTCCATTCCGTTCTACTCGGGTTGATTCCACTCCATTCCATTCCATTCCATTCCATTCCATTCCATTCCATTCCAATTCTTTCGTTTCCATTCCAACCAATTCCGTTCTACTCGGATTGATTCCATTCCATTCCATTCCATTCCATTCAATTCCATTCCATTCCATTCGATTCCATTCGATTCCATTCCATTCCATTCCATTCCATCCCATTTCATTCCAAACCATTCCATTCTACTCGGGTTCATCATTCCATTCCATTCCATTCCATTCCATTCCACTCGGGTTCTTTCCATTCCATTCCATTCCATTCCATTCCATTCCATTCCATTCCATTCCATTACGTTCTACTCAGGTTGATTTCCATTCCATTCCATTCCATTCCATTCCATTCCATTCCATTCCATTCCATTCCGTTCCATTCCACTCCATTCCATTCTACTCGTGTTGATTCCATGCCGTTCCGTTCCGTTCCATTCCGTCCCATCCCGACGCGTCCCGTCCCGTTCCGTCCCGCCAAATTCCGTTCCTTTCTGATCGGGTTGATTCCGTTCCATTCCGTTCCGTTCCTTTCCGTTCCATTCCATTCCGTTACACGCGGGTTGATTCAATTCCATTCTATTACATTGAATTCCATTCCATACCATTCCATTCCATTCTACTCGGATTGATTGAATTCCATTCCATTCCATTCCAGTCCATTCCAATCCATTCCATTCTACTCGGGTTGATTCCATTCCATTCCATTCCATTCCATTCCATTCCATTCCATTCCATTCAATTGCGTTCCATTCGATTCGATTCCATTCCATTCCATTCCATTCCATTCCATTCCAATCCATTCCATTCTACTTGGGTTGATTCCATTCCATTCCATTCCATTCCATTCCATTCCATTCCATTCCATTCGATTCCATTCGATTCCATTCCATTCCATTCCATTCCATTCCATTCCATTCCATTCCATTCCATTCTGTTCTACTCGGGTTGATTCCACTCCATTCCATTCCATTCCATTCCATTCTATTCCATTCCATTCCATTCGATTCCATTCCATTCCATTTCATTTTATTCCATTCCATTCCATTCCATTCTATTCCATTGAATTCCATTCCATTCTATTCCATTCCATTCCATTCAGTTTCATTCCATTCCATTCCATTCCATTCCATTCCATTCCATTCCATTCCATTCCATTCGATTCCATTCCATTCCATTCCATTCCATTCCATTCCATTCCATTCCATTCCGTTCTACTCGGGTTAATTCCATTCTATTCCATTCCATTCCATTCCATTCCATTCCATTCCATTCCCTTCCATTCCATTCTATTCCATTGAATTCCATTCCATTCCATTCCATTCCATTCCATTCCATTCCATTCCATTCCATTCCATTCCGTTCTACTCTGATTGACTCCATTCCATTCCATTCCATTCCATTCCATTCCATTCCATTCCATTCCATTTCATTCCATTCCATTCCATTCCAATACATTCCATTCTACTCTGGTTGATTCCATTCCATTCCATTCCATTCCATTCCATTCCATTCCATTCCATTCGTCTCCATTCGATTCCATTCGATTCCATTCTATTCTATTCCATTGAATTCCATTCCATTCCATTCCATTCCATTCCATTCCATTCCATTCCATTCCATTCCATTCCATTCCTTTCCATTCCATTCCATTCCATTCCATTCCGTTCTACTCGGGTTGATTCCATTCCATTCCATTCCATTCCATTCCATTCCACTCCATTCCATTCGATTCCATTCGATTCCATTCGATTCCATTCCATTCCATTCCATTCCATTCCAATCCATTCCATTCTACTCGGGTTGATGCCATTCCATTCCATTCCATTCCATTCCATTCCATTGCATTCCATTCGATTCCATTCGATTCCATTCCATTCGATTCCATTCGAGATCATTCGATTCCATTCCATCCCATTCCAATCCATTCCATTCCATTCCGTTCTACTCGGGTTGATTCCATTCCATTCCATTTCATTCCATTCCATTCCATTCCATTCCATTCCATTCCATTCGATTCCATTCCATTCCATTCCATTCCAATCCATTCCTTTCTACTCGGGTTGATTCCATTCCATTCCATTCCATTCCATTCCATTCCATTCCATTCCATTCCATTCCATTCCACTCGATTCCATTCCATTCTTTCCATTCCATTCCAATCCATTCCATTCTACTCGGGTGGATTCCATTCCATTCCATTCCATTCCATTCCATTCCATTCCATTCCACTCCATTCGATTCCATTCCATTCCATTCCATTCCATTCCATTCCATTCCATTCCATTCCATTCCATTCCGTTCTAGTCGGGTTGATTCCATTCTATTCCATTCCATTCCATTCCATTCCACTCCATTCCATTCCATTCCATTCCATTCTATTCCATTCCATTCTACTCCATTGAATTCCATTCCATTCCATTCTATTCCATTCCATTCCATTCCTTTCCATTCCATTTAGTTCTACTCGGGTTGATTCCATTCCATTCCATTCCATTCCATTCCATTCCATTCCATTCCATTCCATTCCATTACTTTCCATTCCATTCCATTCCAATCCATTCCATTCTACTCGGGTTGACTCCATTCCATTCCATTCCATTCCATTCCATTCCATTATAATCCATTCCATTCCATTCGATTCCGTTCGATTCCATTCCATTTCATTCCATTCCATTCCATTCAATTCCATTCGATTCCATTCGATTCCATTCCATTCCATTCCATTCCAATCCATTCCATTCTATTCGGGTTGATTCCATTCCATTCCATTCCATTCCATTCCATTCCATTCCATTCCATTCCATTCCATTCCATTCTATTCCTTTCAATTCCATTCCATTCCATTAAATTCCATTCCATTCCATTCCATTCCATTCCATTCCATTCCATTCCATTCCATTCCATTCCATTCCATTCCATTGCATTCCGTTCTACTCGGGTTGATTCCACTCCATTCCATTCCATTCCATTCCATTATATACCATCCCATTCGATTCCATTCCATTCCATTCCATTCCATTCCATTCCATTCCATTCCATTCCATTCCGTTCTAGTCGGGTTGATTCCATTCTATTCCATTCCATTCCATTCCATTCCATTCCATTCCATTCGATTCCATTCCATTCCATTCCATTCTACTCCATTCCATTCTACTCCATTGAATTCCATTCCATTCCATTCAATTCCATTCCATTCCATCCCTTTCCATTCCATTTACTTCTACTCGGGTTGATTCCATTCCATTCCATTCCATTCCATTCCATTCCATTCCATTCAATTCCATTCCATTCCGTTACTTTCCATTCCATTCCGTTCCAATCCATTCCATTCTACTCGGGTTGACTCCATTCCATTCCATTCCTTTCCATTCCATTATATTCCATTCTAATCCATTCGATTCCGTTCGATTCCATTCCATTCCATTCCATTCCATTCCATTCCATTCCATTCCATTCCATTCCATTCGATTCCATTCCATTCCATTCCATGGCATTCCATTCCATTCCATTCCATTCCATTCCATTCCGTTCTAGTCTGGTTGATTCCATTCCATTCCATTGCATTCCATTCCATTCCATTGCATTCCATTCCATTCCATTCCATTCCATTCCATTCCATTCCATTCTATTCCATTCCATTCTACTCCATTGAATTCCATTCCATTCCATTCAATTTCATTCCATTCCATTCCTTTCCAATCCATTTAGTTCTACTCGGGTTGATTCCATTCCATTCCATTCCATTCCATTCCATTCCATTCCATTCCATTCCATTCCATTCCATTCCATTACTTTCCATTCCATTCCATTCCAATCCATTCCATTCTACTCGGGTTGACTCCATTCCATTCCATTCCACTCCATTCCATTCCGTTA
The DNA here is from genome assembly GCF_029281585.2 of Gorilla gorilla gorilla. Classification (NCBI taxonomy): domain Eukaryota; kingdom Metazoa; phylum Chordata; class Mammalia; order Primates; family Hominidae; genus Gorilla; species Gorilla gorilla. The sequence continues at coordinate 4,511,862 of NC_073241.2, forward strand.
TATTCCATTCTATTCCATTCGATTCCGTTCGATTCCATTCCATTCCATTCCATTCTATTCCATTCCATTCGATTCCATTCCATTCCATTCCATTCCATTCCATTCCATTCCATTCCATTCCAATCCATTCCATTCTACTCGGGTTGATTCCATTCCATTCCATTCCATTCCAATCCATTCCATTCCATTCCATTCCATTCCATTCCATTCCATTCCATTCCATTCCATTCCATTCCTTTCTATTCCATTCCATTCCATTCCATTCCATTCCATTCCATTCCATTCCATTCCATTCCATTCCATTCCGTTCTACTCGTGTTGATTCCACTCCATTCCATTCCCTTCCATTCCATTCCATTCCATTCCATTCCATTCCATTGCATTCCATTCCAACCCATTCTTTTCTACTCGGGTTGATTCCGTTCCATTCCATTCCATTCCATTCCATTCCATTCCATTCCATTCCATTCCATTCCATTCCATTCCATTCGATTCCATTCCATTCCATTTCATTCCAAACCGTTCCATTCTACTCGGGTTCATCATTCCATTCCATTCCATTCCATTCCATTCCACTCGGGTTCATTCCATTCCATTCCATTCCATTCCATTCCATTCCATTCCTTTCCATTCCATTCCGTTCTACTCAGGTTGATTTCCATTCCATTCCATTCCATTCCATTCCATTCCATTCCATTCCATTCCATTCCACTCGGGTTGAGCATTCCATTCGATTCCATTCCATTCCATTCCATTCCATTCCATTCCATTCCATTCCAATCCACTCGGGCTCATTCCATTCCATTCCATTCCATTCCATTCCATTCCATTCCATTCCATTCCATTCCATTCAATTCCATTCCATTCCGTTCTACTCGGGTTGATTTCCATTCCATTCCATTCCATTCCATTCCACTCCATTCCATTCCATTCCATTCCATTCCATTCCATTCCATTCCTTTCCATTTATTCCATTCCGTTCTACTCGGGTTGATTCCATTGAGTTTGGTTCCGTTCCGTTCCGTCCCGTCCCGTCCCGTCCCGTCCCGTTCCGTTTTACTCGGGTTGATTCCTTTGCATTCCGTTCCGCTCGTTTCCATTCCGTTCCATTCCGTTCAACGCGGGTTGGTTCAATTCCATTCTATTCTATTCTATTCCTTTCCATTCCATTCCATTCTACTTGGGTTGATTCTATGCCGTTCCATTCCGTTCCATTCCGTCCCATTCCGACCCGTCCCATCCCGTCCCGTCCCGTCCCATCCCGTTCCGTTCCACATGGGTTGATTCAATTCCTTTCGGTTACATTGAATTCCATTCCATTCCATTCTACTCGGATTGATTCCATTCCATTCCATTCCATTCCATTCCATTCCATTCCATTCCAATCCATTCCATTCTACTCGGGTTGATTCCATTCCATTCCATTCCATTCCATTCCATTCCATTCCATTCCATTCCATTCCATTCCATTCAGTTTCATTCCATTCCATTCCATTCCATTCCATTCCATTCCATTCCATTCCATTCCATTCCATTCCATTCCATTCCATTCGATTCCATTCCATTCCATTCCATTCCGTTCTACTCGGGTTGATTCCATTCCATTCCATTCCATTCCGTTCGATTCCATTCGATTCCATTCGATTCCGTTCCATTCCATTCCATTCCCTTCCATTCCATTCTATTTCATTGAATTCCATTCCATTGCATTCCATTCCATTCCATTCCATTCCATTCCATTCCATTCCATTCCATTCCATTCTACTCTGATTGACTCCATTCCACTCCATTCGATTCCATTCCATTCCATTCCATTCCATTCCAATACATTCCATTCTACACTGGTTGATTCCATTCCACTCTGGTTGATTCCATTCCATTCCATTCCATTCCATTCCATTCCATTCCATTCGTCTCCATTCGATTCCATTCGATTCCATTCCATTCTATTCCATTGAATTCCATTCCATTCCATTCCTTTCCATTCCATTCTATTACATTCCATTCCATTCCATTCCGTTCTGCTCGGGTTGATTCCATTCCATTCCATTCCATTCCATTCCATTCCACTCCATTCCATTCGATTCCATTCGATTCCATTCCATTCCATTCCATTCCATTCCAATCCATTCCATTCTACTCGGGTTGATTCCATTCCATTCCATTCCATTCCATTCCATTCCATTCCATTGAATTCCATTCGATTCCATTCGATTCCATTCCATTCGATTCCATTCGATATCATTCGATTCCATTCCTTCCCATTCCATTCCATTCCATTCCATTCCGTTCTACTCGGGTTGATTCCATTCCATTCCATTTCATTCCATTCCATTCCATTCCATTCCATTCCATTCCATTCCATTCCATTCCATTCCATTCCATTCCAATCCATTCCATTCTACTCGGGTTGATTCCATTCCATTCCATTCCATTCCATTCCATTCCATTCCATTCCATTCGATACCACTCGATTCCATTCCATTCTTTCCATTCCATTCCAATCCATTCCATTCTACTTGGGAGGATTCCATTCCATTCCATTCCATTCCATTCCATTCCATTCCATTCCATTCCATTCCATTCCATTCCATTCCATTCCATTTGATTCCATTCCATTCCATTCCATTCCATTCCATTCCATTTCATTCCATTCCTTTCCATTCCATTCCGTTCTAGTCGGGTTGATTCCATTCTATTCCATTCCATTCCATTCCATTCTATTCCATTCCATTCTACTCCATTGAATTCCATTCCATTCCATTCTATTCCATTCCATTCCATTCCTTTCATTCCATTTAGTTCTACTCTGGTTGATTCCATTCCATTCCATTCAATTCCATTCCATTCCATTCCATTCCATTCCATTCCATTCTATTCCTTTCGATTCCATTCCATTCCATTAAATTCCATTCCATTCCATTCCATTCCATTCCATTCCATTCCATTCCATTCCATTCCGTTCTACTCGGGTTGATTCCACTCCATTCCATTCCATTCCATTCCATACCATTCCATTCGATTCCATTCCATTCCATTCCATTCCATTCCATTCCATTCCATTCCATTCCATTCCATTCTGTTCTACTCGGGTTGATTACACTCCATTCCATTCCATTCCATTCCATTCTATTCCATTTCATTCCATTCGATTCCATTCTATTCCATTCGATTCCATTCCATTCCATTTCATTTTATTCCATTCCATTCCATTCCATTCTATTCCATTGAATTCCATTCCATTCAATTCCATTCCATTTCATTTTATTGCATTCCATTCCATACCATTCTATTCCATTGAATTTCATTGCATTCCTTTCCATTCCAATCCATTCCATTCTACTCGGGTTGATTCCATTCCATTCCATTCCATTCCATTCCATTCGATTCCATTCCATTCCATTGCATTCCATTCCATTCCGTTCTACTCGGGTTGATTCCACTCCATTCCATTCCATTCCATTCCATTCCATTCCATTCCATTCCAATTCTTTCGTTTCCATTCCAACCAATTCCGTTCTACTCGGATTGATTCCATTCCATTCCATTCCATTCCATTCAATTCCATTCCATTCCATTCGATTCCGTTCGATTCCATTCCATTCCATTCCATTCCATCCCATTTCATTCCAAACCATTCCATTCTACTCGGGTTCATCATTCCATTCCATTCCATTCCATTCCATTCCACTCGGGTTCTTTCCATTCCATTCCATTCCATTCCATTCCATTCCATTCCATTCCATTCCATTCCGTTCTACTCAGGTTGATTTCCATTCCATTCCATTCCATTCCATTCCATTCCATTCCATTCCATTCCATTCCGTTCCATTCCACTCCATTCCATTCTACTCGTGTTGATTCCATGCCGTTCCGTTCCGTTCCATTCCGTCCCATCCCGACGCGTCCCGTCCCGTTCCGTCCCGCCAAATTCCGTTCCTTTCTGATCGGGTTGATTCCGTTCCATTCCGTTCCGTTCCTTTCCGTTCCATTCCATTCCGTTACACGCGGGTTGATTCAATTCCATTCTATTACATTGAATTCCATTCCATACCATTCCATTCCATTCTACTCGGATTGATTGAATTCCATTCCATTCCATTCCAGTCCATTCCAATCCATTCCATTCTACTCGGGTTGATTCCATTCCATTCCATTCCATTCCATTCCATTCCATTCCATTCCATTCAATTGCGTTCCATTCGATTCGATTCCATTCCATTCCATTCCATTCCATTCCAATCCATTCCATTCTACTTGGGTTGATTCCATTCCATTCCATTCCATTCCATTCCATTCCATTCGATTCCATTCGATTCCATTCGATTCCATTCCATTCCATTCCATTCCATTCCATTCCATTCCATTCGTCTCCATTCGATTCCATTCGATTCCATTCCATTCTATTCCATTGAATTCCATTCCATTCCATTCCATTCCATTCCATTCCATTCCATTCCATTCCATTCCATTCCTTTCCATTCCATTCCATTCCATTCCATTCCGTTCTACTCGGGTTGATTCCATTCCATTCCATTCCATTCCATTCCATTCCATTCCACTCCATTCCATTCGATTCCATTCGATTCCATTCCATTCCATTCCATTCCATTCCAATCCATTCCATTCTACTCGGGTTGATGCCATTCCATTCCATTCCATTCCATTCCATTCCATTGCATTCCATTCGATTCCATTCGATTCCATTCCATTCGATTCCATTCGAGATCATTCGATTCCATTCCATCCCATTCCAATCCATTCCATTCCATTCCGTTCTACTCGGGTTGATTCCATTCCATTCCATTTCATTCCATTCCATTCCATTCCATTCCATTCGATTCCATTCGATTCCATTCCATTCCATTCCATTCCAATCCATTCCATTCTACTCGGGTTGATTCCATTCCATTCCATTCCATTCCATTCCATTCCATTCCATTCCATTCCATTCCATTCCATTCCATTCGATTCCACTCGATTCCATTCCATTCTTTCCATTCCATTCCAATCCATTCCATTCTACTCGGGTGGATTCCATTCCATTCCATTCCATTTCATTCCATTCCATTCCATTCCACTCCATTCGATTCCATTCCATTCCATTCCATTCCATTGCATTCCATTCCATTCCATTCCATTCCATTCCATTCCGTTCTAGTCGGGTTGATTCCATTCTATTCCATTCCATTCCATTCCATTCCACTCCATTCCATTCCATTCCATTCCATTCTATTCCATTCCATTCTACTCCATTGAATTCCATTCCATTCCATTCTATTCCATTCCATTCCATTCCTTTCCATTCCATTTAGTTCTACTCGGGTTGATTCCATTCCATTCCATTCCATTCCATTCCATTCCATTCCATTCCATTCCATTCCATTCCATTCCATTCCATTACTTTCCATTCCATTCCATTCCAATCCATTCCATTCTACTCGGGTTGACTCCATTCCATTCCATTCCATTCCATTCCATTCCATTATAATCCATTCCATTCCTTTCGATTCCGTTCGATTCCATTCCATTGCATTCCATTCCATTCCATTCAATTCCATTCGATTCCATTCGATTCCATTCCATTCCATTCCATTCCAATCCATTCCATTCTACTCGGGTTGATTCCATTCCATTCCATTCCATTCCATTCCATTCCATTCCATTCCATTCTATTCCTTTCGATTCCATTCCATTCCATTAAATTCCATTCCATTCCATTCCATTCCATTCCATTCCATTCCATTCCATTCCATTCCATTCCATTGAATTCCGTTCTACTCGGGTTGATTCCACTCCATTCCATTCCATTCCATTCCATTATATACCATCCCATTCGATTCCATTCCATTCCATTCCATTCCATTCCATTCCATTCCATTCCATTCCATTCCATTCCATTCCGTTCTAGTCGGGTTGATTCCATTCTATTCCATTCCATTCCATTGATTCCATTCCATTCCATTCGATTCCATTCCATTCCATTCCATTCTATTCCATTCCATTCTACTCCATTGAATTCCATTCCATTCCATTCAATTCCATTCCATTCCATCCCTTTCCATTCCATTTACTTCTACTCGGGTTGATTCCATTCCATTCCATTCCATTCCATTCCATTCCATTCCATTCCATTCAATTCCATTCCATTCCGTTACTTTCCATTCCATTCCATTCCAATCCATTCCATTCTACTCGGGTTGACTCCATTCCATTCCATTCCTTTCCATTCCATTATATTCCATTCTAATCCATTCGATTCCTTTCGATTCCATTCCATTCCATTCCATTCCATTCCATTGCTTTCCATTCCATTCCATTCCATTCCATTCCATTCCATTCCATTCCATTCCATTCCATTCCCTTCCATTCCATTCCATTCCAATCCATTCCATTCTACTCGGGTTGATTCCATTCCATTCCATTGCATTCGACTCCATTCGATTCCATTCGATTCCATTCCATTCCATTCCGTTCCATTCCATTCCATTCCATTCCATTCTATTCCATTGAATTCCTTTCCATTCCATTCCATTCCATTCCATTCCATTCCATTCCATTCCATTCCATTCCATTCCGTTCTACTCGGGTTGATTCCATTCCATTCCATTCCATTCCATTCCATTCCATTCCATTCCATTCCATTCCATTCCATTCCATTCCATTCTATTGCATTCCATTCCATTCCATTTGATTCCATTCCATTCCATTCCATTCCATTCCATTCCATTCCATTCCATTACTTTCCATTCCATTCCATTCCAATCCATTCCATTCTACTCGGGTTGACTCCATTCCATTCCATTCCACTCCATTCCATTCCGTTATATTCCATTCTATTCCATTCGATTCCGTTCGATTCCATTCCATTCCATTCCATTCTATTCCATTCCATTCCATTCCATTCCAATCCATTCCATTCTACTCGGGTTGGTTCCATTCCATTCCATTCCATTCCATTCCATTCCATTCCATTCCATTCCATTCCGTTCTACTCGGGTTCGTTCCATTCCATTCCATTCCATTCCATTCCATTCCATTCCATTCCATTCCGTTCTACTCGGGTCCATTCCATTCCATTCCATTCCATTCCATTCCATTCCATTCCAATCCATTCCATTCTACTCGTGTTGATTCCCTTCCATTCCATTCCACTCCATTCCATTCCATTCCATTCCATTCCATTCCATTCCATTCCATTCCATTCCATTCCATTCCATTCCATTCCGTTCTACTCGGGTTGATTCCATTCTATTCCATTACATTCCATTCGATTCCATTCGATTCCATTCGATTCCTTTCCATTCCATTCCATTCCATTCCATTCCATTCCATTCCATTCCATTCTATTCCATTCCATTCCATTCCATTCCATTCCATTCCATTCCAATCCAATCCCTTCCGTTCTATTCGGGTTGATTCCATTCCATTCCATTCCATTCCATTCCATTCCATTCCATTCCATTCCATTCCATTCCATTCCATTCCATTCTATTGCATTCCATTCCATTCCATTTGATTCCATTCCATTCCATTCCATTCCATTCCATTCCATTCCATTCCATTCCATTCCATTCCATTCCATTCTATTCCATTCCATTCCATTCTGTTCCATTCTATTCCATTCCATTCCATTCCGTTCCACTCGGGTTGATTCCATTCTATTCCATTCCATTCCATTCGATTCCATTCGATATCATTCGATTCCATTCGATTCCATTCCATTCCATTCCATTCCATTCCATTCCATTCCATTCCATTCCATTCCATTCTGTTCTACTCGGGTTGATTCCACTCCATTCCATTCCATTCCATTCCATTCTATTCCATTCCATTCCATTCGATTCCATTCCATTCCATTCCATTCCATTCCCTTCCATTCCATTCTATTCCATTGAATTCCATTCCATTCCATTCCATTCCATTCCATTCCATTCCATTCCATTCCATTCCGTTCTACTCTGATTGACTCCATTCCATTCCATTCCATTCCATTCCATTCCATTCCATTCCATTCCATTCCATTCCATTCCATTTCATTCCATTCCATTCCATTCCAATACATTCCATTCTACTCTGGTTGATTCCATTCCATTCCATTCCATTCCATTCCATTCCATTCCATTCCATTCGTCTCCATTCGATTCCATTCGATTCCATTCCATTCTATTCCATTGAATTCCATTCCATTCCATTCCATTCCATTCCATTCCATTCCATTCCTTTCCATTCCATTCCATTCCATTCCATTCCGTTCTACTCGGGTTGATTCCCTTCCATTCCATTCCATTCCATTCCATTCCATTCCACTCCATTCCATTCGATTCCATTCGATTCCATTCCATTCCATTCCATTCCATTCCAATCCATTCCATTCTACTCGGGTTGATGCCATTCCATTCCATTCCATTCCATTCCATTCCATTGCATTCCATTCGATTCCATTCGATTCCATTCCATTCGATTCCATTCGAGATCATTCGATTCCATTCCATCCCATTCCAATCCATTCCGTTCCATTCCATTCTACTCGGGTTGATTCCATTCCATTCCATTCCATTCCATTCCATTCCATTCCATTCGATTCCATTCGATTCCATTCCATTCCATTCCATTCCAATCCATTCCATTCTACTCGGGTTGATTCCATTCCATTCCATTCCATTCCATTCCATTCCATTCCATTCCATTCCATTCCATTCGATTCCACTCGATTCCATTCCATTCTTTCCATTCCATTCCAATCCATTCCATTCTACTCGGGTGGATTCCATTCCATTCCATTCCATTTCATTCCATTCCATTCCATTCCACTCCATTCGATTCCATTCCATTCCATTCCATTCCATTGCATTCCATTCCATTCCATTCCATTCCATTCCATTCCGTTCTAGTCGGGTTGATTCCATTCTATTCCATTCCATTCCATTCCATTCCACTCCATTCCATTCCATTCCATTCCATTCTATTCCATTCCATTCTACTCCATTGAATTCCATTCCATTCCATTCTATTCCATTCCATTCCATTCCTTTCCATTCCATTTAGTTCTACTCGGGTTGATTCCATTCCATTCCATTCCATTCCATTCCATTCCATTCCATTCCATTCCATTCCATTCCATTCCATTACTTTCCATTCCATTCCATTCCAATCCATTCCATTCTACTCGGGTTGACTCCATTCCATTCCATTCCATTCCATTCCATTCCATTCCATTATAATCCATTCCATTCCATTCGATTCCGTTCGATTCCATTCCATTGCATTCCATTCCATTCCATTCAATTCCATTCGATTCCATTCGATTCCATTCCATTCCATTCCATTCCAATCCATTCCATTCTATTCGGGTTGATTCCATTCCATTCCATTCCATTCCATTCCATTCCATTCCATTCCATTCCATTCCATTCCATTCTATTCCTTTCGATTCCATTCCATTCCATTAAATTCCATTCCATTCCATTCCATTCCATTCCATTCCATTCCATTCCATTCCATTCCATTGCATTCCGTTCTACTCGGGTTGATTCCACTCCATTCCATTCCATTCCATTCCATTATATACCATCCCATTCGATTCCATTCCATTCCATTCCATTCCATTCCATTCCATTCCATTCCATTCCATTCCATTCCATTCCATTCCGTTCTAGTCGGGTTGATTCCATTCTATTCCATTCCATTCCATTGATTCCATTCCATTCCATTCGATTCCATTCCATTCCATTCCATTCTATTCCATTCCATTCTACTCCATTGAATTCCATTCCATTCCATTCAATTCCATTCCATTCCATCCCTTTCCATTCCATTTACTTCTACTCGGGTTGATTCCATTCCATTCCATTCCATTCCATTCCATTCCATTCAATTCCATTCCATTCCGTCACTTTCCATTCCATTCCATTCCAATCCATTCCATTCTACTCGGGTTGACTCCATTCCATTCCATTCCTTTCCATTCCATTATATTCCATTCTAATCCATTCGATTCCGTTCGATTCCATTCCATTCCATTCCATTCCATTCCATTGCATTCCATTCCATTCCATTCCATTCCATTCCGTTCTACTCGGGTTGATTCCATTCCATTCCTTTCCATTCCATTCCATTCCATTCCATTCCATTCCATTCCATTCCATTCCATTCCATTCCATTCCATTCCCTTCCATTCCATTCCATTCCAATCCATTCCATTCTACTCGGGTTGATTCCATTCCATTCCATTGCATTCGACTCCATTCGATTCCATTCGATTCCATTCCATTCCATTCCGTTCCATTCCATTCCATTCCATTCCATTCTATTCCATTGAATTCCATTCCATTCCATTCCATTCCATTCCATTCCATTCCATTCCATTCCATTCCATTCCATTCCATTCCATTCCATCCCATTCCGTTCTACTCGGGTTGATTCCATTCCATTCCATTCCATTCCATTCCATTCCATTCCATTCCATTCCTATCTATTCCATTCTATTCAATTCGATTCCATTCGATTCCATTCAATTCCATTCAATTCCATTCCATTCCATTCCAATCCATTCCATTCTACTCGGGTTGATTCCATTCCATTCCATTCCATTCCATTCCATTCCATTCCATTCCATTCCATTCCATTCGATTCCATTCCATTCCATTCCATTCCATTCCATTCCATTCCATTCCATTCCATTCCAATCTATTCCATTCGATTCCATTCCATTCCATTCCATTCCATTCCATTCCATTCCATTCCAATCCATTCCATTCTACTCGTGTTGATTCCCTTCCATTCCATTCCACTCCATTCCATTCCATTCCATTCCATTCCATTCCATTCCATTCCATTCCATTCCATTCCATTCCATTCCATTCCATTCCATTCCATTCCATTCCGTTCTACTCGGGTTGATTCCATTCTATTCCATTACATTCCATTCGATTCCATTCGATTCCATTCGATTCCTTTCCATTCCATTCCATTCCATTCCATTCCATTCCATTCTATTCCATTCCATTCCATTCCATTCCATTCCATTCCATTCCAATCCATTCCCTTCCGTTCTATTCGGGTTGATTCCATTCCATTCCATTCCATTCCATTCCATTCCATTCCATTCCATTCCATTCCATTCTATTGCATTCCATTCGATTCCATTTGATTCCATTCCATTCCATTCCATTCCATTCCATTCCATTCCATTCTATTCCATTCCATTCCATTCTGTTCCATTCTATTCCATTCCATTCCATTCCGTTCCACTCGGGTTGATTCCATTCTATTCCATTCCATTCCATTCGATTCCATTCGATATCATTCGATTCCATTCCATTCCATTCCATTCCATTCCATTCCATTCCATTCCATTCTATTCCATTCCATTCCATTCCATTCCATTCCATTCTATTCCATTTCATTCCATTCCGTTCTACTCGGGTTGATTCCATTCCATTCCATTTCATTCCATTCCATTCCATTCCATTCCATTCGATTCCATTCGATTCCATTCCATTCCATTCCATTCCAATCCATTCCATTCTACTCGGGTTGATTCCATTCCATTCCATTCCATTCCATTCCATTCCATTCCATTCCACTCGATTCCATTCCATTCCATTCCATTCCATTCCAATCCATTCCATTCTACTCGGGTGGATTCCATTCCATTCCATTCTTTTCCATTCCATTCCATTCCATTCCATTCCATTACATTCCATACGGTTCCATTCCATTCCATTCCATTCCATTCCATTCCATTCCATTCCATTCCATTCCATTCCATTCCATTCCATTCCATTCCATTCCATTCCATTCCGTTCTAATCGGGTTGATTCCATTCTATTCCATTCCATTCCATTCCATTCCATTCAATTCCATTCCATTCCATTCCATTCCATTCCATTCTATTCCATTCCATTCTACTCAATTGAATTCCATTCCATTCCATTCTATTCCATTCCATTCCATTCCTTTCCATTCCATTTAGTTCTACTCGTGTTGATTCCGTTCCATTCCATTCCATTCCTTTCCATTCCATTCCAATCCATTCCATTCCATTACTTTCCATTCCATTCCATTCCAATCCATTCCATTCTACTCGGGTTGACTCCATTCCATTCCATTCCATTACATTACATTCCATTATATTCCATTCCATTCCATTCGATTCCGTTCGATTCCATTCCATTCTTTTCCATTCCATTCCATTCCATTCCATTCCATTCCATTCGATTCCATTCCATTCCATTCGATTCGATTCCATTCCATTCCATTCCATTCCATTCCATTCCAATCCATTCCATTCTACTCGGGTTGATTCAATTCCATTCCATTCCATTCCATTCCATTCCATTCCATTCCATTCCTTTCGATTCCATTCCTTTCCATTCCATTCCATTCCATTCCATTCCATTCCATTCCATTCCATTCCGTTCTACTCGGGTTGATTCCACTCCATTCCATTCCATTCCATTCGATTCCATTCCATTCCATTCCATTCCAATCCATTCCATTCTACTCGGGTTGATTCCATTCCATTCCATTCCATTCCATTCCATTCCATTCCATTCCATTCCATTCCATTCCATTCCATTCCATTCTATTCCTTTCGATTCCATTCCATTCCATTAAATTCCATTCCATTCCATTCCATTCCATTCCATTCCATTCCATTCCATTCCATTCCATTCCATTCCATTCCGTTCTACTCGGGTTGATTCCACTCCATTCCATTCCATTCCATTCCATTATATACCATCCCATTCGATTCCATTCCATTCCATTCCATTCCATTCCATTCCATTCCATTCCATTCCATTCCATTCCATTCCATTCCATTCCGTTCTAGTCGGGTTGATTCCATTCTATTCCATTCCATTCCATTCCATTCCATTCCATTCCATTCGATTCCATTCCATTCCATTCCATTCTATTCCATTCCATTCTACTCCATTGAATTCCATTCCATTCCATTCAATTCCATTCCATTAAATCCCTTTCCATTCCATTTAGTTCTACTCGGGTTGATTCCATTCCATTCCGTTCCATTCCATTCCATTCCATTCCATTCAATTCCATTCCATTCCGTTACTTTCCATTCCATTCCATTCAAATCCATTCCATTCTACTCGGGTTGACTCCATTCCATTCCATTCCTTTCCATTCCATTATATTCCATTCTAATCCATTCGATTCCGTTCGATTCCATTCCATTCCATTCCATTCCATTCCATTGCATTCCATTCCATTCCATTCCATTCCATTCCGTTCTACTCGGGTTGATTCCATTCCATTCCTTTCCATTCCATTCCATTCCATTCCATTCCATTCCATTCCATTCCATTCCATTCCCTTCCATTCCATTCCATTCCAATCCATTCCATTCTACTCGGGTTGATTCCATTCCATTCCATTGCATTCGACTCCATTCGATTCCATTCGATTCCATTCCATTCCATTCCATTCCATTCTATTCCATTGAATTCCATTCCATTCCATTCCATTCCATTCCATTCCATTCCATTCCATTCCATTCCATTCCATTCCATTCCATTCCATTCCATTCCATTCCATTCCGTTCTACTCGGGTTGATTCCATTCCATTCCATTCCATTCCATTCCATTCCATTCCATTCCATTCCATTCCATTCCAATCTATTCCATTGTATTCAATTCGATTCCATTCGATTCCATTCAATTCCATTCCATTCCATTCCATTCCATTCCAATCCATTCCATTCTACTCGGGTTGATTCCATTCCATTCCATTCCATTCCATTCCATTCCATTCCATTCCATTCCATTCCATTCCATTCGATTCCATTCGATTCCATTCCATTCCATTCCATTCCATTCCATTCCATTCCATTCCATTCCATTCCATTCCATTCCATTCCATTCCATTCCAATCTATTCCATTCGATTCCATTCCATTCCATTCCATTCCATTCCATTCCATTCCATTCCATTCCAATCCATTCCATTCTACTCGTGTTGATTCCCTTCCATTCCATTCCACTCCATTCCATTCCATTCCATTCCATTCCATTCCATTCCATTCCATTCCATTCCATTCCATTCCATTCCATTCCGTTCTACTCGGGTTGATTCCATTCTATTCCATTACATTCCATTCGATTCCATTCGATTCCATTCGATTCCTTTCCATTCCATTCCATTCCATTCCATTCCATTCCGTTCTATTCCATTCCATTCCATTCCATTCCATTCCATTCCATTCCATTCCATTCCAATCCATTCCCTTCCGTTCTATTCGGGTTGATTCCATTCCATTCCATTCCATTCCATTCCATTCCATTCCATTCCATTCCATTCCATTCTATTGCATTCCATTCGATTCCATTCGATTCCATTCCATTCCATTCCATTCCATTCCATTCCATTCCATTCCATTCCATTCTATTCCATTCCATTCCATTCTGTTCCATTCTATTCCATTCCATTCCATTCCGTTCCACTCGGGTTGATTCCATTCTATTCCATTCCATTCCATTCGATTCCATTCGATATCATTCGATTCCTTTCCATTCCATTCCATTCCATTCCATTCCATTCCATTCTATTCCATTCCATTCCATTCCATTCCATTCCATTCTATTCCATTCCATTCCATTCCGTTCTACTCGGGTTGATTCCATTCCATTCCATTTCATTCCATTCCATTCCATTCCATTCCATTCGATTCCATTCGATTCCATTAAATTCCATTCCATTCCAATCCATTCCATTCTACTCGGGTTGATTCCATTCCATTCCATTCCATTCCATTCCATTCCATTCCATTCCATTCCATTCCATTCCACTCGATTCCATTCCATTCCATTCCATTCCATTCCAATCCATTCCATTCTACTCGGGTGGATTCCATTCCATTCCATTCTTTTCCATTCCATTCCATTCCATTCCATTCCATTACATTCCATTCGGTTCCATTCCATTCCATTCCATTCCATTCCATTCCATTCCATTCCATTCCATTCCATTCCATTCCATTCCGTTCTAATCGGGTTGATTCCATTCTATTCCATTCCATTCCATTCCATTCCATTCAATTCCATTCCATTCCATTCCATTCCATTCCATTCTATTCCATTCCATTCTACTCCATTGAATTCCATTCCATTCCATTCTATTCCATTCCATTCCATTCCTTTCCATTCCATTTAGTTCTACTCGGGTTGATTCCATTCCATTCCATTCCATTCCTTTCCATTCCATTCCAATCCATTCCATTCCATTACTTTCCATTCCATTCCATTCCAATCCATTCCATTCTACTCGGGTTGACTCCATTCCATTCCATTCCATTACATTACATTCCATTATATTCCATTCCATTCCATTCGATTCCGTTCGATTCCATTCCATTCCATTCCATTCCATTCCATTCCATTCCATTCCATTCGATTCCATTCCATTCCATTCGATTCCATTCCATTCCATTCCATTCCATTCCATTCCAATCCATTCCATTCTACTCGGGTTGATTCAATTCCATTCCATTCCATTCCATTCCATTCCATTCCATTCCATTCCATTCCTTTCGATTCCATTCCTTTCCATTCCATTCCATTCCATTCCATTCCATTCCATTCCATTCCATTCCATTCCATTCCGTTCTACTCGGGTTGATTCCACTCCATTCCATTCCATTCCATTCCATTCCATTCCATTCCATTCCATTCCATTCCATTCCTTTCCATTCCAACCCATTCCGTTCTACTCGGGTTGATTCCATTCCATTCCATTGAATTCCATTCCATTCCATTCCATTCCATTCCATTCCATTCCATTCCATTCCATTCCATTCGATTCCATTCCATTCCATTCCATTCCAAACCATTCCATTCTACTCGGGTTCATCATTCCATTCCATTCCATTCCATTCCATTCCACTCGGGTTCATTCCATTCCATTCCATTCCATTCCATTCCATTCCATTCCATTCCACTCGGGTGCATTCCATTCCATTCCATTCCATTCCATTCCATTCCATTCCATTCCGTTCTGCTCAGGTTGATTTCCATTCCATTCCATTCCATTCCATTCCATTCCATTCCATTCCATTCCATTCCGTTCTACTCGGCTTGAATCCATTGAGTTCCGTTCCGTTCCTTTCCGTCCCGACACGTCCCGTCCCGTCCCGTCCCGTCCCGTCCCGTCCCGTGCCGTTTTACTCGGGTTGATTCCTTTCCATTCCGTTCCGCTCGTTTCCGTTACGTTCCATTCCGTTCCACGCGGGTTGGTTCAATTCCATTCTATTCTATTCTATTCCTTTCCCTTCCATTCCATTCCATTCCATTCCATTCTACTCGGGTTGATTCCATGCCATTCCGTTCCGCTCCATTCCGTTCCACGCGGGTTGGTTCAATTCCATTCTATTCTATTCTATTCCTTTCCCTTCCATTCCATTCCATTCCATTCCATTCTACTCGGGTTGATTCCATGCCATTCCGTTCCGTTCCATTCCGTCCCATCCCGACCCGTCCCATCCCGTCCCGTTCTGTCCCATCCCGTTCCGTTCCACATGGGTTGATTCAATTCCTTTCGGTTACATTGAATTCCATTCCATTCCATTCTACTCGGATTGATTCCATTCCATTCCATTCCATTCCATTCCATTCCATTCCATTCCATTCCATTCCATTGCGTTCCATTCGATTCGATTCCATTCCATTCCTTTCCATTCCATTCCAAACCATTCCATTCTAGTTGGGTTGATTCCATTCCATTCCATTCCATTCCATTCGATTCCATTCAATTCCATTCCATTCCATTCCATTCCATTCCATTCCATTCCATTCCATTCCATTCCATTCCATTCCATTCCATTCCATTCCATTCCATTCCATTCCACTCGATTCCATTCCATTCCATTCCATTCCATTCCAATCTATTCCATTCGATTCCATTCCATTCCATTCCATTCCATTCCATTCCATTCCATTCCACTCGATTCCATTCCATTCCATTCCATTCCATTCCAATCTATTCCATTCGATTCCATTCCATTCCATTCCATTCCATTCCATTCCATTCCATTCCATTCCATTCCATTCCAATCTATTCCATTCGATTCCATTCCATTCCATTCCATTCCATTCCATTCCATTCCATTCCAATCCATTCCATTCTACTCGTGTTGATTCCCTTCCATTCCATTCCACTCCATTCCATTCCATTCCATTCCATTCCATTCCATTCCATTCCATTCCATTCCATTCCATTCCATTCCATTCCATTCCGTTCTACTCGGGTTGATTCCATTCTATTCCATTACATTCCATTCGATTCCATTCGATTCCATTCGATTCCTTTCCATTCCATTCCATTCCATTCCATTCCATTCCATTCTATTCCATTCCATTCCATTCCATTCCATTCCATTCCATTCCAATCCATTCCCTTCCGTTCTATTCGGGTTGATTCCATTCCATTCCATTCCATTCCATTCCATTCCATTCCATTCCATTCCATTCCATTCCATTCCATTCTATTGCATTCCATTCGATTCCATTCGATTCCATTCCATTCCATTCCATTCCATTCCATTCCATTCCATTCCATTCCATTCCATTCCATTCCATTCCATTCTATTCCATTCCATTCCATTCTGTTCCATTCTATTCCATTCCATTCCATTCCGTTCCACTCGGGTTGATTCCATTCTATTCCATTCCATTCCATTCGATTCCATTCGATATCATTCGATTCCATTCCATTCCATTCCATTCCATTCCATTCCATTCCATTCTATTCCATTCCATTCCATTCCATTCCATTCCATTCTATTCCATTCCATTCCATTCCGTTCTACTCGGGTTGATTCCATTCCATTCCATTTCATTCCATTCCATTCCATTCCATTCCATTCGATTCCATTCGATTCCATTACATTCCATTCCATTCCAATCCATTCCATTCTACTCGGGTTGATTCCATTCCATTCCATTCCATTCCATTCCATTCCATTCCATTCCATTCCATTCCATTCCATTCCATTCCATTCCATTCCACTCGATTCCATTCCATTCCATTCCATTCCATTCCAATCCATTCCATTCTACTCGGGTGGATTCCATTCCATTCCATTCTTTTCCATTCCATTCCATTCCATTCCATTCCATTACATTCCATTCGGTTCCATTCCATTCCATTCCATTCCATTCCATTCCATTCCATTCCATTCCATTCCATTCCGTTCTAATCGGGTTGATTCCATTCTATTCCATTCCATTCCATTCCATTCCATTCAATTCCATTCCATTCCATTCCATTCCATTCCATTCTATTCCATTCCATTCTACTCCATTGAATTCCATTCCATTCCATTCTATTCCATTCCATTCCATTCCTTTCCATTCCATTTAGTTCTACTCGGGTTGATTCCATTCCATTCCATTCCATTCTTTTCCATTCCATTCCATTCCTTTCCATTCCATTTAGTTCTACTCGGGTTGATTCCATTCCATTCCATTCCATTCCTTTCCATTCCATTCCAATCCATTCCATTCCATTACTTTCCATTCCATTCCATTCCAATCCATTCCATTCTACTCGGGTTGACTCCATTGCATTCCATTCCATTACATAACATTCCATTATATTCCATTCCATTCCATTCGATTCCGTTTGATTCCATTCCATTCCATTCCATTCCATTCCATTCCATTCCATTCGATTCCATTCCATTCCATTCGATTCCATTCCATTCCATTCCGTTCCATTCCAATCCATTTCATTCTACTCGGGTTGATTCAATTCCATTCCATTCCATTCCATTCCATTCCATTCCATTCCATTCCTTTCGATTCCATTCCTTTCCATTCCATTCCATTCCATTCCATTCCATTCCATTCCATTCCATTCCGTTCTACTCGGGTTGATTCCATTCCATTCCATTCCATTCCATTCCATTCCATTCCACTCCATTCCATTCGATTCCATTCGATTCCATTCCATTCCATTCCATTCCATTCCAATCCATTCCATTCTACTCGGGTTGATGCCATTCCATTCCATTCCATTCCATTCCATTCCATTGCATTCCATTCGATTCCATTCGATTCCATTCCATTCGATTCCATTCGAGATCTTTCGATTCCATTCCATCCCATTCCAATCCATTCCATTCCATTCCGTTCTACTCGGGTTGATTCCATTCCATTCCATTTCATTCCATTCCATTCCATTCCATTCCATTCGATTCCATTCGATTCCATTCCATTCCATTCCATTCCAATCCATTCCATTCTACTCGGGTTGATTCCATTCCATTCCATTCCATTCCATTCCATTCCATTCCATTCCATTCCATTCGATTCCACTCGATTCCATTCCATTCTTTCCATTCCATTCCAATCCATTCCATTCTACTCGGGTGGATTCCATTCCATTCCATTCCATTCCATTCCATTCCATTCCATTCCATTCCACTCCATTCGATTCCATTCCATTCCATTCCATTCCATTCCATTCCATTCCATTCCATTCCATTCCATTCCGTTCTAGTCGGGTTGATTCCATTCTATTCCATTCCATTCCATTCCATTCCACTCCATTCCATTCCATTCCATTCCATTCCATTCTATTCCATTCCATTCTACTCCATTGAATTCCATTCCATTCCATTCTATTCCATTCCATTCCATTCCTTTCCATTCCATTTAGTTCTACTCGGGTTGATTCCATTCCATTCCATTCCATTCCATTCCATTCCATTTCATTCCATTCCATTCCATTCCATTCCATTCCATTCCATTACTTTCCATTCCATTCCATTCCAATCCATTCCATTCTACTCGGGTTGACTCCATTCCATTCCATTCCATTCCATTCCATTCCATTCCATTATAATCCATTCCATTCCATTCGATTCCGTTCGATTCCATTCCATTCCATTCCATTCCATTCCATTCAATTCCATTCGATTCCATTCGATTCCATTCCATTCCATTCCATTCCAATCCATTCCATTCTACTCGGGTTGATTCCATTCCATTCCATTCCATTCCATTCCATTCCATTCCATTCCATTCTATTCCTTTCGATTCCATTCCATTCCATTAAATTCCATTCCATTCCATTCCATTCCATTCCATTCCATTCCATTCCATTCCATTCCATTGCATTCCGTTCTACTCGGGTTGATTCCACTCCATTCCATTCCATTCCATTCCATTATATACCATCCCATTCGATTCCATTCCATTCCATTCCATTCCATTCCATTCCATTCCATTCCATTCCATTCCATTCCATTCCGTTCTAGTCGGGTTGATTCCATTCTATTCCATTCCATTCCATTCCATTCCATTCCATTCCATTCGATTCCATTCCATTCCATTCCATTCTATTCCATTCCATTCTACTCCATTGAATTCCATTCCATTCCATTCAATTCCATTCCATTCCATCCCTTTCCATTCCATTTACTTCTACTCGGGTTGATTCCATTCCATTCCATTCCATTCCATTCCATTCCATTCCATTCCATTCCATTCCATTCCATTCCATTCCGTTACTTTCCATTCCATTCCATTCCAATCCATTCCATTCTACTCGGGTTGACTCCATTCCATTCCATTCCTTTCCATTCCATTATATTCCATTCTAATCCATTCGATTCCGTTCGATTCCATTCCATTCCATTCCATTCCATTCCATTGCATTCCATTCCATTCCATTCCATTCCATTCCGTTCTACTCGGGTTGATTCCATTCCATTCCTTTCCATTCCATTCCATTCCATTCCATTCCATTCCATTCCATTCCATTCCATTCCATTCCCTTCCATTCCATTCCATTCCAATCCATTCCATTCTACTCGGGTTGATTCCATTCCATTCCATTGCATTCGACTCCATTCGATTCCATTCGATTCCATTCCATTCCATTCCGTTCCATTCCATTCCATTCCATTCCTTTCTATTCCATTGAATTCCATTCCATTCCATTCCATTCCATTCCATTCCATTCCATTCCATTCCATTCCATTCCATTCCGTTCTACTCGGGTTGATTCCATTCCATTCCATTCCATTCCATTCCATTCCATTCCATTCCATTCCAATCT
The DNA here is from genome assembly GCF_029281585.2 of Gorilla gorilla gorilla. Lineage (NCBI taxonomy): Eukaryota > Metazoa > Chordata > Mammalia > Primates > Hominidae > Gorilla > Gorilla gorilla. Next base: position 4,532,946 of record NC_073241.2, read on the forward strand.
ATTCCATTCTATTCAATTCGATTCCATTCGATTCCATTCAATTCCATTCAATTCCATTCCATTCCATTCCAATCCATTCCATTCTACTCGGGTTGATTCCATTCCATTCCATTCCATTCCATTCCATTCCATTCCATTCCATTCCATTCCATTCCATTCCATTCCATTCCATTCCATTCCATTCGATTCCATTCGATTCCATTCCATTCCATTCCATTCCATTCCATTCCATTCCATTCCATTCCAATCTATTCCATTCGATTCCATTCCATTCCATTCCATTCCATTCCATTCCATTCCAATCCATTCCATTCTACTCGTGTTGATTCCCTTCCATTCCATTCCACTCCATTCCATTCCATTCCATTCCATTCCATTCCATTCCATTCCATTCCATTCCATTCCATTCCATTCCATTCCATTCCGTTCTACTCGGGTTGATTCCATTCTATTCCATTACATTCCATTCGATTCCATTCGATTCCATTCGATTCCTTTCCATTCCATTCCATTCCATTCCATTCCATTCCGTTCTATTCCATTCCATTCCATTCCATTCCATTCCATTCCATTCCAATCCATTCCCTTCCGTTCTATTCGGGTTGATTCCATTCCATTCCATTCCATTCCATTCCATTCCATTCCATTCCATTCCATTCCATTCCATTCCATTCCATTCTATTGCATTCCATTCGATTCCATTTGATTCCATTCCATTCCATTCCATTCCATTCCATTCCATTCCATTCCATTCCATTCCATTCTATTCCATTCCATTCCATTCTGTTCCATTCTATTCCATTCCATTCCATTCCGTTCCACTCGGGTTGATTCCATTCTATTCCATTCCATTCCATTCGATTCCATTCGATATCATTCGATTCCATTCCATTCCATTCCATTCCATTCCATTCCATTCCATTCTATTCCATTCCATTCCATTCCATTCCATTCCATTCTATTCCATTCCATTCCATTCCGTTGTACTCGGGTTGATTCCATTCCATTCCATTTCATTCCATTCCATTCCATTCCATTCCATTCGATTCCATTCGATTCCATTCCATTCCATTCCATTCCAATCCATTCCATTCTACTCGGGTTGATTCCATTCCATTCCATTCCATTCCATTCCATTCCATTCCATTCCATTCCATTCCATTCCACTCGATTCCATTCCTTTCCATTCCATTCCATTCCATTCCATTCCATTCCATTCCATTCCGTTCTACTCGGGTTGATTCCACTCCATTCCATTCCATTCCATTCGATTCCATTCCATTCCATTCCATTCCAATCCATTCCATTCTACTCGGGTTGATTCCATTCCATTCCATTCCATTCCATTCCATTCCATTACATTCCATTCCATTACATTCCATTCTATTCCTTTCGATTCCATTCCATTCCATTAAATTCCATTCCATTCCATTCCATTCCATTCCATTCCATTCCATTCCATTCCATTCCATTCCATTCCATTCCGTTCTACTCGGGTTGATTCCACTCCATTCCATTCCATTCCATTCCATTATATACCATCCCATTCGATTCCATTCCATTCCATTCCATTCCATTCCATTCCATTCCATTCCATTCCATTCCATTCCATTCCATTCCGTTCTAGTCGGGTTGATTCCATTCTATTCCATTCCATTCCATTCCATTCCATTCCATTCCATTCCATTCGATTCCATTCCATTCCATTCCATTCTATTCCATTCCATTCTACTCAATTGAATTCCATTCCATTCCATTCAATTCCATTCCATTCCATCCCTTTCCATTCCATTTAGTTCTACTCGGGTTGATTCCATTCCATTCCGTTCCATTCCATTCCATTCCATTCCATTCAATTCCATTCCATTCCGTTACTTTCCATTCCATTCCATTCAAATCCATTCCATTCTACTCGGGTTGACTCCATTCCATTCCATTCCTTTCCATTCCATTATATTCCATTCTAATCCATTCGATTCCGTTCGATTCCATTCCATTCCATTCCATTCCATTCCATTGCATTCCATTCCATTCCATTCCATTCCATTCCGTTCTACTCGGGTTGATTCCATTCCATTCCTTTCCATTCTTTTCCATTCCATTCCATTCCATTCCATTCCATTCCATTCCATTCCATTCCATTCCATTCCAATCCATTCCATTCTACTCGGGTTGATTCCATTCCATTCCATTGCATTCGACTCCATTCGATTCCATTCGATTCCATTCCATTTCATTCCGTTCCATTCCATTCCATTCCATTCCATTCTATTCCATTGAATTCCATTCCATTCCATTCCATTCCATTCCATTCCATTCCATTCCATTCCGTTCTACTTGGGTTGATTCCATTCCATTCCATTCCATTCCATTCCAATCTATTCCATTCTATTCAATTCGATTCCATTCGATTCCATTCAATTCCATTCAATTCCATTCCATTCCATTCCAATCCATTCCATTCTACTCGGGTTGATTCCATTCCATTCCATTCCATTCCATTCCATTCCATTCCATTCCATTCCATTCCATTCCATTCCATTCCATTCCATTCGATTCCATTCGATTCCATTCCATTCCATTCCATTCCATTCCATTCCATTCCATTCCATTCCAATCTATTCCATTCGATTCCATTCCATTCCATTCCATTCCATTCCATTCCATTCCATTCCAATCCATTCCATTCTACTCGTGTTGATTCCCTTCCATTCCATTCCACTCCATTCCATTCCATTCCATTCCATTCCATTCCATTCCATTCCATTCCATTCCATTCCATTCCATTCCATTCCATTCCATTCCGTTCTACTCGGGTTGATTCCATTCTATTCCATTACATTCCATTCGATTCCATTCGATTCCATTCGATTCCTTTCCATTCCATTCCATTCCATTCCATTCCATTCCATTCCATTCTATTCCATTCCATTCCATTCCATTCCATTCCATTCCATTCCAATCCATTCCCTTCCGTTCTATTCGGGTTGATTCCATTCCATTCCATTCCATTCCATTCCATTCCATTCCATTCCATTCCATTCCATTCCATTCCATTCTATTGCATTCCATTCGATTCCATTCGATTCCATTCCATTCCATTCCATTCCATTCCATTCCATTCCATTCCATTCCATTCCATTCCATTCTGTTCCATTCTATTCCATTCCATTCCATTCCGTTCCACTCGATATCATTCGATTCCTTTCCATTCCATTCCATTCCATTCCATTCCATTCCATTCCATTCCATTCTATTCCATTCCATTCCATTCCATTCCATTCCATTCTATTCCATTCCATTCCATTCCGTTCTACTCGGGTTGATTCCATTCCATTCCATTTCATTCCATTCCATTCCATTCCATTCCATTCGATTCCATTCGATTCCATTAAATTCCATTCCATTCCAATCCATTCCATTCTACTCGGGTTGATTCCATTCCATTCCATTCCATTCCATTCCATTCCATTCCTTTCCATTCCATTCCATTCCATTCCATTCCACTCGATTCCATTCCATTCCATTCCATTCCATTCCAATCCATTCCATTCTACTCGGGTGGATTCCATTCCATTCCATTCTTTTCCATTCCATTCCATTCCATTCCATTCCATTACATTCCATTCGGTTCCATTCCATTCCATTCCATTCCATTCCATTCCATTCCATTCCATTCCATTCCATTCCATTCCGTTCTAATCGGGTTGATTCCATTCTATTCCATTCCATTCCATTCCATTCCATTCAATTCCATTCCATTCCATTCCATTCCATTCCATTCTATTCCATTCCATTCTACTCCATTGAATTCCATTCCATTCCATTCTATTCCATTCCATTCCATTCCTTTCCATTCCATTTAGTTCTACTCGGGTTGATTCCATTCCATTCCATTCCATTCCTTTCCATTCCATTCCAATCCATTCCATTCCTTTACTTTCCATTCCATTCCATTCCAATCCATTCCATTCTACTCGGGTTGACTCCATTCCATTCCATTCCATTACATTACATTCCATTATATTCCATTCCATTCCATTCGATTCCGTTCGATTCCATTCCATTCCATTCCATTCCATTCCATTCCATTCCATTCCATTCGATTCCATTCCATTCCATTCGATTCCATTCCATTCCATTCCATTCCATTCCATTCCATTCCAATCCATTCCATTCTACTCGGGTTGATTCAATTCCATTCCATTCCATTCCATTCCATTCCATTCCATTCCATTCCTTTCGATTCCATTCCTTTCCATTCCATTCCATTCCATTCCATTCCATTCCATTCCATTCCATTCCATTCCATTCCATTCCATTCCGTTCTACTCGGGTTGATTCCACTCCATTCCATTCCATTCCATTCCATTCCATTCCATTCCATTCCATTCCATTCCTTTCCATTCCAACCCATTCCGTTCTACTCGGGTTGATTCCATTCCATTCCATTGAATTCCATTCCATTCCATTCCATTCCATTCCATTCCATTCCATTCCATTCCATTCCATTCCATTCCACTCCATTCCATTCCAAACCATTCCATTCTACTCGGGTTCATCATTCCATTCCATTCCATTCCATTCCATTCCACTCGGGTTCATTCCATTCCATTCCATTCCATTCCATTCCATTCCATTCCATTCCATTCCATTCCATTCCATTCCACTCGGGTGCATTCCATTCCATTCCATTCCATTCCATTCCATTCCATTCCATTCCATTCCGTTCTGCTCAGGTTGATTTCCATTCCATTCCATTCCATTCCATTCCATTCCATTCCATTCCATTCCATTCCATTCCATTCCATTCCATTCCATTCCGTTCTACTCGGCTTGAATCCATTGAGTTCCGTTCCGTTCCTTTCCGTCCCGACACGTCCCGTCCCGTCCCGTCCCGTCCCGTCCCGTCCCGTGCCGTTTTACTCGGGTTGATTCCTTTCCATTCCGTTCCGCTTGTTTCCGTTACGTTCCATTCCGTTCCACGCGGGTTGGTTCAATTCCATTCTATTCTATTCTATTCCTTTCCCTTCCATTCCATTCCATTCCATTCCATTCTACTCGGGTTGATTCCATGCCATTCCGTTCCGCTCCATTCCGTTCCACGCGGGTTGGTTCAATTCCATTCTATTCTATTCTATTCCTTTCCCTTCCATTCCATTCCATTCCATTCCATTCTACTCGGGTTGATTCCATGCCATTCCGTTCCGTTCCATTCCGTCCCATCCCGACCCGTCCCATCCCGTCCCGTCCCGTCCTATCCCGTTCTGTTCCACATGGGTTGATTCAATTCCTTTCGGTTACATTGAATTCCATTCCATTCCATTCTACTCGGATTGATTCCATTCCATTCCATTCCATTCCATTCCATTCCATTCCATTCCATTCCATTGCGTTCCATTCGATTCGATTCCATTCCATTCCTTTCCATTCCATTCCAATCCATTCCATTCTACTTGGGTTGATTCCATTCCATTCCATTCCATTCCATTCCATTCCATTCAATTCCATTCCATTCCATTCCATTCCATTCCATTCCATTCCATTCCATTCCACTCGATTCCATTCCATTCCATTCCATTCCATTCCAATCTATTCCATTCGATTCCATTCCATTCCATTCCATTCCATTCCATTCCATTCCATTCCATTCCACTCGATTCCATTCCATTCCATTCCATTCCATTCCAATCTATTCCATTCGATTCCATTCCATTCCATTCCATTCCATTCCATTCCATTCCAATCCATTCCATTCTACTCGTGTTGATTCCCTTCCATTCCATTCCACTCCATTCCATTCCATTAAATTCCATTCCATTCCATTCCATTCCATTCCATTCCATTCCATTCCATTCCATTCTACTCGGGTTGATTCCATTCTATTCCATTACATTCCATTCTATTCCATTCCATTCCATTCCATTCCATTCCATTCCATTCCAATCCATTCCCTTCCGTTCTATTCGGGTTGATTCCATTCCATTCCATTCCATTCCATTCCATTCCATTCCATTCCATTCCATTCCATTCCATTCCATTCTATTGCATTCCATTCGATTCCATTCCATTCCATTCCATTCCATTCCATTCCATTCCATTCCATTCCATTCCATTCCATTCTATTCCATTCCATTCCATTCCATTCCATTCCATTCTATTCCATTCCATTCCATTCCGTTCTACTCGGGTTGATTCCATTCCATTCCATTTCATTCCATTCCATTCCATTCCATTCCATTCGATTCCATTCGATTCCATTCCATTCCATTCCATTCCAATCCATTCCATTCTACTCGGGTTGATTCCATTCCATTCCATTCCATTCCATTCCATTCCATTCCATTCCATTCCATTCCATTCCACTCGATTCCATTCCATTCCATTCCATTCCATTCCAATCCATTCCTTTCTACTCGGGTGGATTCCATTCCATTCCATTCTTTTCCATTCCATTCCATTCCATTCCATTCCATTACATTCCATTCGGTTCCATTCCATTCCATTCCATTCCATTCCATTCCATTCCATTCCATTCCATTCCGTTCTAATCGGGTTGATTCCATTCTATTCCATTCCATTCCATTCCATTCCATTCAATTCCATTCCATTCCATTCCATTCCATTCCATTCTATTCCATTCCATTCTACTCCATTGAATTCCATTCCATTCCATTCTATTCCATTCCATTCCATTCCTTTCCATTCCATTTAGTTCTACTCGGGTTGATTCCATTCCATTCCATTCCATTCCTTTCCATTCCATTCCAATCCATTCCATTCCATTACTTTCCATTCCATTCCATTCCAATCCATTCCATTCTACTCGAGTTGACTCCATTCCATTCCATTCCATTACATTACATTCCATTATATTCCATTCCATTCCATTCGATTCCGTTCGATTCCATTCCATTCCATTCCATTCCATTCCATTCCATTCCATTCCATTCGATTCCATTCCATTCCATTCGATTCCATTCCATTCCATTCCATTCCATTCCATTCCATTCCAATCCATTCCATTCTACTCGGGTTGATTCAATTCCATTCCATTCCATTCCATTCCATTCCATTCCATTCCATTCCATTCCATTCCATTCCATTCCATTCCATTCCATTCCATTCCATTCCGTTCTACTCGGGTTGATTCCATTCCATTCCATTCCATTCAATTCCATTCCATTCGATTCCATTCGATTCCATTCCATTCCATTCCATTCCATTCCATTCCATTCCATTCCATTCCAATCTATTCCATTCGATTCCATTCCATTCCATTCCATTCCATTCCATTCCATTCCATTCCAATCCATTCCATTCTACTCGTGTTGATTCCCTTCCATTCCATTCCACTCCATTCCATTCCATTCCATTCCAATCCATTCCATTCCATTCCATTCCATTCCATTCCATTCCATTCCATTCCATTCCATTCCGTTCTACTCGGGTTGATTCCATTCTATTCCATTACATTCCATTCGATTCCATTCGATTCCATTCGATTCCTTTCCATTCCATTCCATTCCATTCCATTCCATTCCATTCTATTCCATTCCATTCCATTCCATTCCATTCCATTCCATTCCAATCCATTCCCTTCCGTTCTATTCGGGTTGATTCCATTCCATTCCATTCCATTCCATTCCATTCCATTCCATTCCATTCCATTCCATTCCATTCTATTGCATTCCATTCGATTCCATTCGATTCCATTCCATTCCATTCCATTCCATTCCATTCCATTCCATTCCATTCCATTCTATTCCATTCCATTCCATTCTGTTCCATTCTATTCCATTCCATTCCATTCCGTTCCACTCGGGTTGATTCCATTCTATTCCATTCCATTCCATTCGATTCCATTCGATATCATTCGATTCCATTCCATTCCATTCCATTCCATTCCATTCCATTCCATTCCATTCTATTCCATTCCATTCCATTCCATTCCATTCCATTCCATTCTATTCCATTCCATTCCATTCCGTTCTACTCGGGTTGATTCCATTCCATTCCATTCCATTCCATTCTATTCCATTCCATTCCACTCGATTCCATTCCATTCCATTCCATTCCATTCCAATCCATTCCATTCTACTCGGGTGGATTCCATTCCATTCCATTCTTTTCCATTCCATTCCATTCCATTCCATTACATTACATTACATTCGGTTCCATTCCATTGCATTCCATTCCATTCCATTCCATTCCATTCCATTCCATTCCATTCCGTTCTAATCGGGTTGATTCCATTCTATTCCATTCCATTCCATTCCATTCCATTCAATTCCATTCCATTCCATTCCATTCCATTCCATTCTATTCCATTCCATTCTACTCCATTGAATTCCATTCCATTCCATTCTATTCCATTCCATTCCATTCCTTTCCATTCCATTTTGTTCTACTCGTGTTGATTCCATTCCATTCCATTCCATTCCTTTCCATTCCATTCCAATCCATTCCATTCCATTACTTTCCATTCCATTCCATTCCAATCCATTCCATTCTACTCGGGTTGACTCCATTCCATTCCATTCCATTACATTACATTCCATTATATTCCATTCCATTCCATTCGATTCCGTTCGATTCCATTCCATTCCATTCCATTCCATTCCATTCCATTCCATTCCATTCCATTCCATTCCATTCCATTCGATTCCATTCCATTCCATTCCATTCCATTCCATTCCATTCCAATCCATTCCATTCTACTCGGGTTGATTCAATTCCATTCCATTCCATTCCATTCCATTCCATTCCATTCCATTCCATTCCTTTCGATTCCATTCCTTTCCATTCCATTCCATTCCATTCCATTCCATTCCATTCCATTCCATTCCATTCCATTCCGTTCTACTCGGGTTGATTCCACTCCATTCCATTCCATTCCATTCCATTCCATTCCATTCCATTCCATTCCATTCCATTCCTTTCCATTCCAACCCATTCCGTTCTACTCGGGTTGATTCCATTCCATTCCATTGAATTCCATTCCATTCCATGCCATTCCATTCCATTCCATTCCATTCCATTCCATTCGATTCCATTCCATTCCATTCCATTCCAAACCATTCCATTCTACTCGGGTTCATCATTCCATTCCATTCCATTCCATTCCATTCCATTCCATTCCACTCGGGTTCATTCCATTCCATTCCATTCCATTCCATTCCATTCCATTCCATTCCATTCCATTCCACTCGGGTGCATTCCATTCCATTCCATTCCATTCCATTCCATTCCATTCCATTCCGTTCTGCTCAGGTTGATTTCCATTCCATTCCATTCCATTCCATTCCATTCCATTCCATTCCATTCCATTCCATTCCATTCCATTCCATTCCATTCCATTCCGTTCTACTCGGCTTGAATCCATTGAGTTCCGTTCCGTTCCTTTCCGTCCCGACACGTCCCGTCCCGTCCCGTCCCGTCCCGTCCCGTCCCGTGCCGTTTTACTCGGGTTGATTCCTTTCCATTCCGTTCCGCTCGTTTCCGTTACGTTCCATTCCGTTCCACGCGGGTTGGTTCAATTCCATTCTATTCTATTCTATTCCTTTCCCTTCCATTCCATTCCATTCCATTCCATTCTACTCGGGTTGATTCCATGCCATTCCGTTCCGCTCCATTCCGTTCCACGCGGGTTGGTTCAATTCCATTCTATTCTATTCTATTCCTTTCCCTTCCATTCCATTCCATTCCATTCCATTCTACTCGGGTTGATTCCATGCCATTCCGTTCCGTTCCATTCCGTCCCATCCCGACCCGTCCCATCCCGTCCCGTCCCGTCCCATCCCGTTCCGTTCCACATGGGTTGATTCAATTCCTTTCGGTTACATTGAATTCCATTCCATTCCATTCTACTCGGATTGATTCCATTCCATTCCATTCCATTCCATTCCATTCCATTCCATTCCATTCCATTCCATTCCATTGCGTTCCATTCGATTCGATTCCATTCCATTCCTTTCCATTCCATTCCAATCCATTCCATTCTACTTGGGTTGATTCCATTCCATTCCATTCCATTCCATTCCATTCCATTCAATTCCATTCCATTCCATTCCATTCCATTCCATTCCATTCCATTCCTTTCCATTCCATTCCACTCGATTCCATTCCAATCCATTCCATTCTACTCGGGTGGATTCCATTCCATTCCATTCCTTTCCATTCCATTCCATTCCTTTCCATTACATTCCATTCGGTTCCATTCCATTCCATTCCATTCCATTCCATTCCATTCCATTCCATTCCATTCCGTTCTAATCGGGTTGATTCCATTCTATTCCATTCCATTCCATTCCATTCCATTCAATTCCATTCCATTCCATTCCATTCCATTCCATTCCATTCTATTCCATTCCATTCTACTCCATTGAATTCCATTCCATTCCATTCTATTCCATTCCATTCCATTCCTTTCCATTCCATTTAGTTCTACTCGGGTTGATTCCATTCCATTCCATTCCATTCCTTTCCATTCCATTCCAATCCATTCCATTCCATTACTTTCCATTCCATTCCATTCCAATCCATTCCTTTCTACTCGGGTTGACTCCATTCCATTCCATTCCATTACATTACATTCCATTATATTCCATTCCATTCCATTCGATTCCGTTCGATTCCACTCCATTCCATTCCATTCCATTCCATTCCATTCCATTCCATTCCATTCGATTCCATTCCATTCTATTCGATTCCATTCCATTCCATTCCATTCCATTCCATTCCATTCCAATCCCTTCCATTCTACTCGGGTTGATTCAATTCCATTCCATTCCATTCCATTCCATTCCATTCCATTCCATTCCATTCCATTCCATTCCTTTCGATTCCATTCCATTCCATTCCATTCCATTCCACTCCATTCCATTCCATTCCATTCCATTCCATTCGATTCCATTCCATTCCATTCGATTCCATTCCATTCCATTCCATTCCATTCCATTCCATTCCAATCCCTTCCATTCTACTCGGGTTGATTCAATTCCATTCCATTCCATTCCATTCCATTCCATTCCATTCCATTCCATTCCATTCCATTCCTTTCGATTCCATTCCATTCCATTCCATTCCATTCCACTCCATTCCATTCCATTCCATTCCATTCCATTCCGTTCTACTCGGGTTGATTCCATTCCATTCCATTCCATTCCATTCCATTCCATTCCATTCCAACCCATTCCGTTCTACTCGGGTTGATTCCATTCCATTCCATTGAATTCCATTCCATTCCATTCCATTCCATTCCATTCCATTCCATTCGATTCCATTCCATTCCATTCCATTCCAAACCATTCCATTCTACTCGGGTTCATCATTCCATTCCATTCCATCCCATTCCATTCCACTCGGGTTCATTCCATTCCATTCCATTCCATTCCAGTCCATTCCATTCCATTCCATTCCACTCGGGTGCATTCCATTCCATTCCATTCCATTCCATTCCATTCCATTCCATTCCATTCCATTCCGTTCTGCTCAGGTTGATTTCCATTCCATTCTATTCCATTCCATTCCATTCCATTCCATTCCATTCCATTCCATTCCATTCCATTCCATTCCATTCCATTCCATTCCATTCCATTCCATTCCATTCCGTTCTACTCGGCTTGAATCCATTGAGTTCCGTTCCGTTCCGTTCCGTCCCGACACGTCCCGTCCCGTCCCGTCCCGTCCCGTCCCGTCCCGTGCCGTTTTACTCGGGTTGATTCCTTTCCATTCCGTTCCGCTCGTTTCCGTTACGTTCCATTCCGTTCCACGCGGGTTGGTTCAATTCCATTCTATTCTATTCTATTCCTTTCCCTTCCATTCCATTCCATTCCATTCCATTCTACTCGGGTTGATTCCATGCCATTCCGTTCCGCTCCATTCCGTTCCACGCGGGTTGGTTCAATTCCATTCTATTCTATTCTATTCCTTTCCCTTCCATTCCATTCCATTCCATTCCATTCTACTCGGGTTGATTCCATGCCATTCCGTTCCGTTCCATTCCGTCCCATCCCGACCCGTCCCATCCCGTCCCGTCCCGTCCCATCCCGTTCCGTTCCACATGGGTTGATTCAATTCCTTTCGGTTACATTGAATTCCATTCCATTCCATTCTACTCGGATTGATTCCATTCCATTCCATTCCATTCCATTCCATACCATTCCATTCCATTCCATTTCTTTCGATTCCATTCGTTTCCATTCCATTCCATTCCATTCCATTCTATTCCTTTCGATTCCATTCCATTCCATTAAATTCCATTCCATTCCATTCCATTCCATTCCATTCCGTTCTACTCGGGTTGATTCCACTCCATTCCATTCCATTCCATTCCATTATATACCATCCCATTCGATTCCATTCCATTCCATTCCATTCCATTCCATTCCATTCCATTCCATTCCATTCCATTCCATTCCATTCCATTCCATTCCGTTCTAGTCGGGTTGATTCCATTCTATTCCATTCCATTCCATTCCATTCCATTCCATTCCATTCGATTCCATTCCATTCCATTCCATTCTATTCCATTCCATTCTACTCCATTGAATTCCATTCCAATCCATTCAGTTCCATTCCATTCCATCCCTTTCCATTCCATTTAGTTCTACTCGGGTTGATTCCATTCCATTCCATTCCATTCCATTCCATTCCATTCCATTCCATTCCATTCCATTCCATTCCGTTACTTTCCATTCCATTCCATTCCAATCCATTCCATTCTACTCGGGTTGACTCCATTCCATTCCATTCCTTTCCATTCCATTATATTCCATTCTAATCCATTCGATTCCGTTCGATTCCATTCCATTCCATTCCATTCCATTCCATTGCATTCCATTCCATTCCATTCCATTCCATTCCGTTCTACTCGGGTTGATTCCATTCCATTCCTTTCCATTCCATTCCATTCCATTCCATTCCATTCCATTCCATTCCATTCCATTCCATTCCATTCCATTCCAATCCATTCCATTCTACTCGGGTTGATTCCATTCCATTCCATTGCATTCGACTCCATTCGATTCCATTCGATTCCATTCCGTTCCATTCCGTTCCATTCCATTCCATTCCATTCCATTCTATTCCATTGAATTCCATTCCATTCCATTCCATTCCATTCCATTCCATTCCATTCCATTCCATTCCATTCCATTCCATTCCGTTCTACTCGGGTTGATTCCATTCCATTCCATTCCATTCCATTCCATTCCATTCCATTCCATTCCATTCCAATCTATTCCATTCTATTCAATTCGATTCCATTCGATTCCATTCGATTCCATTCCATTCCATTCCATTCCATTCCATTCCATTCCAATCTATTCCATTCGATTCCATTCCATTCCATTCCATTCCATTCCATTCCATTCCATTCCAATCCATTCCATTCTACTCGTGTTGATTCCCTTCCATTCCATTCAACTCCATTCCATTCCATTCCATTCCATTCCATTCCATTCCATTCCATTCCATTCCATTCTATTCCATTCCATTCCATTCCATTCCATTCCGTTCTACTCGGGTTGATTCCATTCTATTCCATTACATTCCATTCGATTCCATTCGATTCCATTCGATTCCTTTCCATTCCATTCCATTCCATTCCATTCCATTCCATTCCATTCTATTCCATTCCATTCCATTCCATTCCATTCCATTCCAATCCATTCCCTTCCGTTCTATTCGGGTTGATTCCATTCCATTCCATTCCATTCCATTCCATTCCATTCCATTCCATTCCATTCCATTCCATTCCATTCTATTGCATTCCATTCGATTCCATTCGATTCCATTCCATTCCATTCCATTCCATTCCATTCCATTCCATTCCATTCCATTCCATTCTATTCCATTCCATTCCATTCTGTTCCATTCTATTCCATTCCATTCCATTCCGTTCCACTCGGGTTGATTCCATTCTATTCCATTCCATTCCATTCGATTCCATTCGATATCATTCGATTCCATTCCATTCCATTCCATTCCATTCCATTCCATTCCATTCCATTCTATTCCATTCCATTCCATTCCATTCCATTCTATTCCATTCAATTCCATTCCGTTCTACTCGGGTTGATTCCATACCATTCCATTTCATTCCATTCCATTCCATTCCATTCCATTCGATTCCATTCGATTCCATTCCATTCCATTCCATTCCAATCCATTCCATTCTACTCGTGTTGATTCCATTCCATTCCATTCCATTCCATTCCATTCCATTCCATTCCATTCCATTCCATTCCATTCCACTCGATTCCATTCCATTCCATTCCATTCCATTCCAATCCATTCCATTCTACTCGGGTGGATTCCATTCCATTCCATTCTTTTCCATTCCATTCCATTCCATTCCATTCCATTACATTCCATTCGGTTCCATTCCATTCCATTCCATTCCATTCCATTCCATTCCATTCCATTCCATTCCATTCCATTCCGTTCTAATCGGGTTGATTCCATTCTATTCCATTCCATTCCATTCCATTCCATTCAATTCCATTCCATTCCATTCCATTCCATTCCATTCTATTCCATTCCATTCTACTCCATTGAATTCCATTCCATTCCATTCTATTCCATTCCATTCCATTCCTTTCCATTCCATTTAGTTCTACTCGGTTTGATTCCATTCCATTCCATTCCATTCCTTTCCATTCCATTCCAATCCATTCCATTCCATTACTTTCCATTCCATTCCATTCCAATCCATTCCATTCTACTCGGGTTGACTCCATTCCATTCCATTCCATTACATTACATTCCATTATATTCCATTCCATTCCATTCGATTCCGTTCGATTCCATTCCATTCCATTCCATTCCATTCCATTCCATTCCATTCGATTCCATTCCATTCCATTCGATTCCATTCCTTTCAATTCCATTCCATTCCATTCCATTCCATTCCAATCCATTCCATTCTACTCGGGTTGATTCAATTCCATTCCATTCCATTCCATTCCATTCCATTCCATTCCATTCCATTCCTTTCGATTCCATTCCTTTCCATTCCATTCCATTCCATTCCATTCCATTCCATTCCATTCCATTCCGTTCTACTCGGGTTGATTCCACTCCATTCCATTCCATTCCATTCGATTCCATTCCATTCCATTCCATTCCAATCCATTCCATTCTACTCGGGTTGATTCCATTCCATTCCATTCCATTCCATTCCATTCCATTCCATTCCATTCCATTCCATTCTATTCCTTTCGATTCCATTCCATTCCATTAAATTCCATTCCATTCCATTCCATTCCATTCCATTCCATTCCATTCCATTCCATTCCGTTCTACTCGGGTTGATTCCACTCCATTCCATTCCATTCCATTCCATTATATACCATCCCATTCGATTCCATTCCATTCCATTCCATTCCATTCCATTCCATTCCATTCCATTCCATTCCATTCCATTCCATTCCGTTCTAGTCGGGTTGATTCCATTCTATTCCATTCCATTCCATTCCATTCCATTCCATTCCATTCGATTCCATTCCATTCCATTCCATTCTATTCCATTCCATTCTACTCCATTGAATTCCATTCCATTCCATTCAATTCCATTCCATTCCATCCCTTTCCATTCCATTTAGTTCTACTCGGGTTGATTCCATTCCATTCCATTCCATTCCATTCCATTCCATTCCATTCCATTCAATTCCATTGCATTCCGTTACTTTCCATTCCATTCCATTCCAATCCATTCCATTCTACTCGGGTTGACTCCATTCCATTCCATTCCTTTCCATTCCATTATATTCCATTCTAATCCATTCGATTCCGTTCGATTCCATTCCATTCCATTCCATTCCATTCCATTGCATTCCATTCCATTCCATTCCATTCCATTCCGTTCTACTCGGGTTGATTCCATTCCATTCCTTTCCATTCCATTCCATTCCATTCCATTCCATTCCTTTCCATTCCATTCCATTCCCTTCCATTCCATTCCATTCCAATCCATTCCATTCTACTCGGGTTGATTCCATTCCATTCCATTGCATTCGACTCCATTCGATTCCATTCGATTCTATTCCATTCCATTCCGTTCCATTCCATTCCATTCCATTCCATTCCATTCCATTGAATTCCATTCCATTCCATTCCATTCCATTCCATTCCATTCCATTCCATTCCATTCCGTTCTACTCGGGTTGATTCCATTCCATTCCATTCCATTCCATTCCATTCCATTCCATTCCATTCCATTCCAATCTATTCCATTCTATTCAATTCGATTCCATTCGATTCCATTCAATTCCATTCAATTCCATTCCATTCCATTCCATTCCATTCGATTCCATTCCATTCCATTCGATTCCATTCGATTCCATTCCATTCCATTCCATTCCATTCCATTCCAATCCATTCCATTCTACTCGGGTTGATTCAATTCCATTCCATTCCATTCCATTCCATTCCATTCCATTCCTTTCGATTCCATTCCATTCCATTCCATTCCATTCCATTCCATTCCATTCCATTCCATTCCATTCCGTTCTACTCGGGTTGATTCCATTCCATTCCATTCCATTCCATTCCATTCCATTCGATTCCTTTCGATTCCATTCCATTCCATTCTATTCCATTCCATTCCATTCCATTCCAATCTATTCCATTCCATTCCATTCCATTCCATTCCATTCCATTCCATTCCATTCCATTCCAATCCATTCCATTCTACTCGTGTTGATTCCCTTCCATTCCATTCCACTCCATTCCATTCCATTCCATTCCATTCCATTCCATTCCATTCCATTCCATTCCATTCCATTCCATTCCATTCCATTCCATTCCATTCCATTCCATTCCATTCCATTCAGTTCTACTCGGGTTGATTCCATTCTATTCCATTACATTCCATTCGATTCCATTCGATTCCATTCGATTCCTTTCCATTCCATTCCATTCCATTCCATTCCATTCCATTCTATTCCATTCCATTCCATTCCATTCCATTCCATTCCATTCCAATCCATTCCCTTCCGTTCTATTCGGGTTGATTCCATTCCATTCCATTCCATTCCATTCCATTCCATTCCACTCCATTCCATTCCATTCTATTGCATTCCATTCGATTCCATTCGATTCCATTCCATTCCATTCCATTCCATTCCATTCCATTCCATTCCATTCCATTCTATTCCATTCCATTCCATTCTGTTCCATTCTATTCCATTCCATTCCATTCCGTTCCACTCGGGTTGATTCCATTCTATTCCATTCCATTCCATTCGATTCCATTCGATATCATTCGATTCCATTCCATTCCATTCCATTCCATTCCATTCCATTCCATTCCATTCCATTCCATTCCATTCTATTCCATTCCATTCCATTCCATTCCATTCCATTCTATTCCATTCCATTCCATTCCGTTCTACTCGGGTTGATTCCATTCCATTCCATTTCATTCCATTCCATTCCATTCCATTCGATTCCATTCGATTCCATTCCATTCCATTCCATTCCAATCCATTCCATTCTACTCGGGTTGATTCCATTCCATTCCATTCCATTCCATTCCATTCCATTCCATTCCATTCCATTCCATTCCATTCCACTCGATTCCATTCCATTCCATTCCATTCCATTCCAATCCATTCCATTCTACTCGGGTGGATTCCATTCCATTCCATTCTTTTCCATTCCATTCCATTCCATTCCATTACATTACATTCCATTCGGTTCCATTCCATTCCATTCCATTCCATTCCATTCCATTCCATTCCGTTCTAATCGGGTTGATTCCATTCTATTCCATTCCATTCCATTCCATTCCATTCAATTCCATTCCATTCCATTCCATTCCATTCCATTCTATTCCATTCCATTCTACTCCATTGAATTCCATTCCATTCCATTCTATTCCATTCCTTTCCATTCCTTTCCATTCCATTTAGTTCTACTCGGGTTGATTCCATTCCATTCCATTCCAATCCTTTCCATTCCATTCCAATCCATTCCATTCCATTACTTTCCATTCCATTCCATTCCAATCCATTCCATTCTACTCGGGTTGACTCCATTCCATTCCATTCCATTGCATTACATTCCATTATATTCCATTCCATTCCATTCGATTCCGTTCGATTCCATTCCATTCCATTCCATTCCATTCCATTCCATTCCATTCCATTCGATTCCATTCCATTCCATTCGATTCCATTCCATTCCATTCCATTCCATTCCATTCCATTCCATTCCAGTCCATTCCATTCTACTCGGGTTGATTCAATTCCATTCCATTCCATTCCATTCCATTCCATTCCATTCCATTCCATTCCTTTCGATTCCATTCCTTTCCATTCCATTCCATTCCATTCCATTCCATTCCATTCCATTCCATTCCATTCCGTTCTACTCGGGTTGATTCCACTCCATTCCATTCCATTCCATTCCATTCCATTCCATTCCATTCCATTCCATTCCATTCCTTTCCATTCCAACCCATTCCGTTCTACTCGGGTTGATTCCATTCCATTCCATTGAATTCCATTCCATTCCATGCCATTCCATTCCATTCCATTCCATTCCATTCCATTCCATTCGATTCCATTCCATTCCATTCCATTCCAAACCATTCCATTCTACTCGGGTTCATCATTCCATTCCATTCCATTCCATTCCATTCCACTCGGGTTCATTCCATTCCATTCCATTCCATTCCATTCCATTCCATTCCATTCCACTCGGGTGCACTCCATTCCATTCCATTCCATTCCATTCCATTCCATTCCATTCCGTTCTGCTCAGGTTGATTTCCATTCCATTCCATTCCATTCCATTCCATTCCATTCCATTCCATTCCATTCCATTCCATTCCATTCCATTCCGTTCTACTCGGCTTGAATCCATTGAGTTCCGTTCCGTTCCTTTCCGTCCCGACACGTCCCGTCCCGTCCCGTCCCGTCCCGTCCCGTCCCGTGCCGTTTTACTCGGGTTGATTCCTTTCCATTCCGTTCCGCTCGTTTCCGTTACGTTCCATTCCGTTCCACGCGGGTTGGTTCAATTCCATTCTATTCTATTCTATTCCTTTCCCTTCCATTCCATTCCATTCCATTCCATTCTACTCGGGTTGATTCCATGCCATTCCGTTCCGCTCCATTCCGTTCCACGCGGGTTGGTTCAATTCCATTCTATTCTATTCTATTCCTTTCCCTTCCATTCCATTCCATTCCATTCCATTCTACTCGGGTTGATTCCATGCCATTCCGTTCCGTTCCATTCCGTCCCATCCCGACCTGTCCCATCCCGTCCCGTCCCGTCCCATCCCGTTCCGTTCCACATGGGTTGATTCAATTCCTTTCGGTTACATTGAATTCCATTCCATTCCATTCTACTCGGATTGATTCCATTCCATTCCATTCCATTCCATTCCATTCCATTCCATTCCATTCCATTCCATTCCATTCCATTGCGTTCCATTCGATTCGATTCCATTCCATTCCTTTCCATTCCATTCCAATCCATTCCATTCTACTTGGGTTGATTCCATTCCATTCCATTCCATTCCATTCCATTCCATTCAATTCCATTCCATTCCATTCCATTCCATTCCATTCCATTCCATTCCATTCCATTCCACTCGATTCCATTCCATTCCATTCCATTCCATTCCAATCCATTCCATTCTACTCGGGTGGATTCCATTCCATTCCATTCCTTTCCATTCCATTCCATTCCATTCCATTACATTCCATTCGGTTCCATTCCATTCCATTCCATTCCATTCCATTCCATTCCATTCCGTTCTAATCGGGTTGATTCCATTCTATTCCATTCCATTCCATTCCATTCCATTCAATTCCATTCCATTCCATTCCATTCCATTCCATTCTATTCCATTCCATTCTACTCCATTGAATTCCATTCCATTCCATTCTATTCCATTCCATTCCATTCCTTTCCATTCCATTTAGTTCTACTCGGGTTGATTCCATTCCATTCCATTCCATTCCTTTCCATTCCATTCCAATCCATTCCATTCCATTACTTTCCATTCCATTCCATTCCAATCCAATCCATTCTACTCGGGTTGACTCCATTCCATTCCATTCCATTACATTACATTCCATTATATTCCATTCCATTCCATTCGATTCCGTTCGATTCCACTCCATTCCATTCCATTCCATTCCATTCCATTCCATTCCATTCCATTCCATTCGATTCCATTCCATTCCATTCGATTCCATTCCATTCCATTCCATTCCATTCCATTCCATTCCAATCCATTCCATTCTACTCGGGTTGATTCAATTCCATTCCATTCCATTCCATTCCATTCCATTCCATTCCATTCCATTCCATTCCATTCCATTCCATTCCATTCCTTTCGATTCCATTCCATTCCATTCCATTCCATTCCACTCCATTCCATTCCATTCCATTCCATTCCATTCCGTTCTACTCGGGTTGATTCCATTCCATTCCATTCCATTCCATTCCATTCCATTCCATTCCAACCCATTCCGTTCTACTCGGGTTGATTCCATTCCATTCCATTGAATTCCATTCCATTCCATTCCATTCCATTCCATTCCATTCTATTCCATTCCATTCTACTCCATTGAATTCCATTCCATTCCATTCTATTCCATTCCATTCCATTCCTTTCCATTCCATTTAGTTCTACTCGGGTTGATTCCATTCCATTCCATTCCATTCCTTTCCATTCCATTCCAATCCATTCCATTCCATTACTTTCCATTCCATTCCATTCCAATCCATTCCATTCTACTCGGGTTGACTCCATTCCATTCCATTCCATTACATTACATTCCATTATATTCCATTCCATTCCATTCGATTCCGTTCGATTCCACTCCATTCCATTCCATTCCATTCCATTCCATTCCATTCCATTCCATTCCATTCGATTCCATTCCATTCCATTCGATTCCATTCCATTCCATTCCATTCCATTCCATTCCATTCCAATCCATTCCATTCTACTCGGGTTGATTCAATTCCATTCCATTCCATTCCATTCCATTCCATTCCATTCCATTCCATTCCATTCCATTCCATTCCTTTCGATTCCATTCCATTCCATTCCATTCCATTCCACTCCATTCCATTCCATTCCATTCCATTCCATTCCGTTCTACTCGGGTTGATTCCATTCCATTCCATTCCATTCCATTCCATTCCATTCCATTCCAACCCATTCCGTTCTACTCGGGTTGATTCCATTCCATTCCATTGAATTCCATTCCATTCCATTCCATTCCATTCCATTCCATTCGATTCCATTCCATTCCATTCCATTCCAAACCATTCCATTCTACTCGGGTTCATCATTCCATTCCATTCCATCCCATTCCATTCCACTCGGGTTCATTCCATTCCATTCCATTCCATTCCATTCCATTCCATTCCATTCCATTCCACTCGGGTGCATTCCATTCCATTCCATTCCATTCCATTCCATTCCATTCCATTCCATTCCATTCCGTTCTGCTCAGGTTGATTTCCATTCCATTCCATTCCATTCCATTCCATTCCATTCCATTCCATTCCATTCCATTCCATTCCATTCCATTCCATTCCATTCCATTCCATTCCATTCCATTCCATTCCGTTCTACTCGGCTTGAATCCATTGAGTTCCGTTCCGTTCCGTTCCGTCCCGACACGTCCCGTCCCGTCCCGTCCCGTCCCGTCCCGTCCCGTGCCGTTTTACTCGGGTTGATTCCTTTCCATTCCGTTCCGCTCGTTTCCGTTACGTTCCATTCCGTTCCACGCGGGTTGGTTCAATTCCATTCTATTCTATTCTATTCCTTTCCCTTCCATTCAATTCCATTCCATTCCATTCTACTCGGGTTGATTCCATGCCATTCCGTTCCGCTCCATTCCGTTCCACGCGGGTTGGTTCAATTCCATTCTATTCTATTCTATTCCTTTCCCTTCCATTCCATTCCATTCCATTCCATTCTACTCGGGTTGATTCCATGCCATTCCGTTCCGTTCCATTCCGTCCCATCCCGACCCGTCCCATCCCGTCCCGTCCCGTCCCATCCCGTTCCGTTCCACATGGGTTGATTCAATTCCTTTCGGTTACATTGAATTCCATTCCATTCCATTCTACTCGGATTGATTCCATTCCATTCCATTCCATTCCATTCCATACCATTCCATTCCATTCCATTTCATTCCATTCCATTCCATTCCATTTCTTTCGATTCCATTCGTTTCCATTCCATTCCATTCCATTCCATTCTATTCCTTTCGATTCCATTCCATTCCATTAAATTCCATTCCATTCCATTCCATTCCATTCCATTCCATTCCATTCCATTCCATTCCATTCCGTTCTACTCGGGTTGATTCCACTCCATTCCATTCCATTCCATTCCATTATATACCATCCCATTCGATTCCATTCCATTCCATTCCATTCCATTCCATTCCATTCCATTCCATTCCATTCCGTTCTAGTCGGGTTGATTCCATTCTATTCCATTCCATTCCATTCCATTCCATTCCATTCCATTCGATTCCATTCCATTCCATTCCATTCTATTCCATTCCATTCTACTCCATTGAATTCCATTCCAATCCATTCAGTTCCATTCCATTCCATCCCTTTCCATTCCATTTAGTTCTACTCGGGTTGATTCCATTCCATTCCATTCCATTCCATTCCATTCCATTCCATTCCATTCCATTCAATTCCATTCCATTCCGTTACTTTCCATTCCATTCCATTCCAATCCATTCCATTCTACTCGGGTTGACTCCATTCCATTCCATTCCTTTCCATTCCATTATATTCCATTCTAATCCATTCGATTCCGTTCGATTCCATTCCGTTCCATTCCATTCCATTCCATTGCATTCCATTCCATTCCATTCCATTCCATTCCGTTCTACTCGGGTTGATTCCATTCCATTCCATTCCATTCCATTCCATTCCATTCCATTCCATTCCATTCCCTTCCATTCCATTCCATTCCAATCCATTCCATTCTACTCGGGTTGATTCCATTCCATTCCATTGCATTCGACTCCATTCGATTCCATTCGATTCCATTCCATTCCATTCCGTTCCATTCCATTCCATTCCATTCCATTCTATTCCATTGAATTCCATTCCATTCCATTCCATTCCATTCCATTCCGTTCTACTCGGGTTGATTCCATTCCATTCCATTCCATTCCATTCCATTCCATTCCATTCCAATCTATTCCATTCTATTCAATTCGATTCCATTCGATTCCATTCAATTCCATTCAATTCCATTCCATTCCATTCCAATCCATTCCATTCTACTCGGGTTGATTCCATTCCATTCCATTCCATTCCATTCCATTCCATTCCATTCCATTCCATTCCATTCGATTCCATTCGATTCCATTCCATTCCATTCCATTCCATTCCATTCCATTCCAATCTATTCCATTCGATTCCATTCCATTCCATTCCATTCCATTCCATTCCATTCCATTCCATTCCATTCCATTCCAATCCATTCCATTCTACTCGTGTTGATTCCCTTCCATTCCATTCAACTCCATTCCATTCCATTCCATTCCATTCCATTCCATTCCATTCCATTCTATTCCATTCCATTCCATTCCATTCCATTCCGTTCTACTCGGGTTGATTCCATTCTATTCCATTACATTCCATTCGATTCCATTCGATTCCATTCGATTCCTTTCCATTCCATTCCATTCCATTCCATTCCATTCCATTCCATTCTATTCCATTCCATTCCATTCCATTCCATTCCATTCCAATCCATTCCCTTCCGTTCTATTCGGGTTGATTCCATTCCATTCCATTCCATTCCATTCCATTCCATTCCATTCCATTCCATTCCATTCCATTCCATTCCATTCTATTGCATTCCATTCGATTCCATTCGATTCCATTCCATTCCATTCCATTCCATTCCATTCCATTCCATTCCATTCCATTCCATTCCATTCTATTCCATTCCATTCCATTCTGTTCCATTCTATTCCATTCCATTCCATTCCGTTCCACTCGGGTTGATTCCATTCTATTCCATTCCATTCCATTCGATTCCATTCGATATCATTCGATTCCATTCCATTCCATTCCATTCCATTCCATTCCATTCCATTCCATTCCATTCTTTTCCATTCCATTCCATTCCGTTCCATTCCATTCTATTCCATTCCATTCCATTCCGTTCTACTCGGATTGATTCCATTCCATTCCATTTCATTCCATTCCATTCCATTCCATTCCATTCGATTCCATTCGATTCCATTCCATTCCATTCCATTCCAATCCATTCCATTCTACTCGTGTTGATTCCATTCCATTCCATTCCATTCCATTCCATTCCATTCCATTCCATTCCATTCCATTCCACTCGATTCCATTCCATTCCATTCCATTCCTTTCCAATCCATTCCATTCTACTCGGGTGGATTCCATTCCATTCCATTCTTTTCCATTCCATTCCATTCCATTCCATTCCATTACATTCCATTCGATTCCATTCCATTCCATTCGATTCCATTCCTTTCAATTCCATTCCATTCCATTCCATTCCATTCCAATCCATTCCATTCTACTCGGGTTGATTCAATTCCATTCCATTCCATTCCATTCCATTCCATTCCATTCCATTCCTTTCGATTCCATTCCTTTCCATTCCATTCCATTCCATTCCATTCCATTCCATTCCATTCCATTCCGTTCTACTCGGGTTGATTCCACTCCATTCCATTCCATTCCATTCGATTCAATTCCATTCCATTCCATTCCAATCCATTCCATTCTACTCGGGTTGATTCCATTCCATTCCATTCCATTCCATTCCATTCCATTCCATTCCATTCCATTCCATTCCATTCCATTCTATTCCTTTAGATTCCATTCCATTCCATTAAATTCCATTCCATTCCATTCCATTCCATTCCATTCCATTCCATTCCATTCCATTCCGTTCTACTCGGGTTGATTCCACTCCATTCCATTCCATTCCATTCCATTATATACCATCCCATTCGATTCCATTCCATTCCATTCCATTCCATTCCATTCCATTCCATTCCATTCCATTCCATTCCATTCCGTTCTAGTCGGGTTGATTCCATTCTATTCCATTCCATTCCATTCCATTCCATTCCATTCCATTCGATTCCATTCCATTCCATTCCATTCTATTCCATTCCATTCTACTCCATTGAATTCCATTCCATTCCATTCAATTCCATTCCATTCCATCCCTTTCCATTCCATTTAGTTCTACTCGGGTTGATTCCATTCCATTCCATTCCATTCCATTCCATTCCATTCCATTCAATTCCATTCCATTCCGTTACTTTCCATTCCATTCCATTCCAATCCATTCCATTCTACTCGGGTTGACTCCATTCCATTCCATTCCTTTCCATTCCATTATATTCCATTCTAATCCATTCGATTCCGTTCGATTCCATTCCATTCCATTCCATTCCATTCAATTGCATTCCATTCCATTCCATTCCATTCCATTCCGTTCTACTCGGGTTGATTCCATTCCATTCCTTTCCATTCCATTCCATTCCATTCCATTCCATTCCATTCCATTCCATTCCATTCCCTTCCATTCCATTCCATTCCAATCCATTCCATTCTACTCGGGTAGATTCCATTCCATTCCATTGCATTCGACTCCATTCGATTCCATTCGATTCCATTCCATTCCATTCCGTTCCATTCCATTCCATTCCATTCCATTCTATTCCATTGAATTCCATTCCATTCCATTCCATTCCATTCCATTCCATTCCATTCCATTCCATTCCATTCCATTCCATTCCATTCCGTTCTACTCGCGTTGATTCCATTCCATTCCATTCCATTCCATTCCATTCCATTCCATTCCATTCCATTCCATTCCATTCCAATCTATTCCATTCTATTCAATTCGATTCCATTCGATTCCATTCAATTCCATTCAATTCCATTCCATTCCATTCCAATCCATTCCATTCTACTCGGGTTGATTCCATTCCATTCCATTCCATTCCATTCCATTCCATTCCATTCCATTCCATTCGATTCCATTCGATTCCATTCCATTCCATTCCATTCCATTCCATTCCATTCCATTCCATTCCATTCCATTCCAATCTATTCCATTCGATTCCATTCCATTCCATTCCATTCCATTCCATTCCATTCCATTCCATTCCATTCCAATCCATTCCATTCTACTCGTGTTGATTCCCTTCCATTCCATTCCACTCCATTCCATTCCATTCCATTCCATTCCATTCCATTCCATTCCATTCCATTCCATTCCGTTCTACTCGGGTTGATTCCATTCTATTCCATTACATTCCATTCGATTCCATTCGATTCCATTCGATTCCTTTCCATTCCATTCCATTCCATTCCATTCCATTCCATTCTATTCCATTCCATTCCATTGCATTCCATTCCATTCCATTCCAATCCATTCCCTTCCGTTCTATTCGGGTTGATTCCATTCCATTCCATTCCATTCGATTCCATTCCATTCCATTCCATTCCATTCCATTCCATTCTATTGCATTCCATTCGATTCCATTCGATTCCATTCCATTCCATTCCATTCCATTCCATTCCATTCCATTCCATTCCATTCTATTCCATTCCATTCCATTCTGTTCCATTCTATTCCATTCCATTCCATTCCGTTCCACTCGGGTTGATTCCATTCTATTCCATTCCATTCCATTCGATTCCATTCGATATCATTCGATTCCATTCCATTCCATTCCATTCCATTCCATTCCATTCCATTCCATTCCATTCCATTCTATTCCATTCCATTCCATTCCATTCCATTCCATTCTATTCCATTCCATTCCATTCCGTTCTACTCGGGTTGATTCCATTCCATTCCATTTCATTCCATTCCATTCCATTCCATTCCATTCGATTCCATTCGATTCCATTCCATTCCATTCCATTCCAATCCATTCCATTCCACTCGGGTTGATTCCATTCCATTCCATTCCATTCCATTCCATTCCATTCCATTCCATTCCATTCCACTCGATTCCATTCCATTCCATTCCATTCCATTCCAATCCATTCCATTCTACTCGGGTGGATTCCATTCCATTCCATTCTTTTCCATTCCATTCCATTCCATTCCATTCCATTACATTCCATTCGGTTCCATTCCATTCCATTCCATTCCATTCCATTCCATTCCATTACATTCCATTCCATTCCGTTCTAATCGGGTTGATTCCATTCTATTCCATTCCATTCCATTCCATTCCATTCAATTCCATTCCATTCCATTCCATTCCATTCCATTCTATTCCATTCCATTCTACTCCATTGAATTCCATTCCATTCCATTCTATTCCATTCCATTCCATTCCTTTCCATTCCGTTTAGTTCTACTCGGGTTGATTCCATTCCATTCCATTCCATTCCTTTCCATTCCATTCCAATCCATTCCATTCCATTACTTTCCATTCCATTCCATTCCAATCCATTCCATTCTACTCGGGTTGACTCCATTCCATTCCATTCCATTCCATTACATTCCATTATATTCCATTCCATTCCATTCGATTCCGTTCGATTCCATTCCATTCCATTCCAATCCATTCCATTCCATTCCATTCCATTCGATTCCATTCCATTCCATTCGATTCCATTCCATTCCATTCCATTCCATTCCATTCCATTCCAATCCATTCCATTCTACTCGGGTTGATTCAATTCCATTCCATTCCATTCCATTCCATTCCATTCCATTCCATTCCATTCCTTTCGATTCCATTCCTTTCCATTCCATTCCATTCCATTCCATTCCATTCCATTCCATTCCATTCCATTCCGTTCTACTCGGGTTGATTCCACTCCATTCCATTCCATTCCATTCCATTCCATTCCATTCCATTCCATTCCATTCCTTTCCATTCCAACCCATTCCGTTCTACTCGGGTTGATTCCATTCCATTCCATTGAATTCCATTCCATTCCATTCCATTCCATTCCATTCCATTCCATTCCATTCCATTCGATTCCATTCCATTCCATTCCATTCCAAACCATTCCATTCTACTCGGGTTCATCATTCCATTCCATTCCTTTCCATTCCATTCCACTCGGGTTCATTCCATTCCATTCCATTCCATTCCATTCCATTCCATTCCATTCCACTCGGGTGCATTCCATTCCATTCCATTCCATTCCATTCCATTCCATTCCATTCCGTTCTGCTCAGGTTGATTTCCATTCCATTCTATTCCATTCCATTCCATTCCATTCCATTCCATTCCATTCCATTCCATTCCATTCCATTCCATTCCATTCCGTTCTACTCGGCTTGAATCCATTGAGTTCCGTTCCGTTCCGTTCCGTCCCGACACGTCCCGTCCCGTCCCGTCCCGTCCCGTCCCGTGCCGTTTTACTCGGGTTGATTCCTTTCCATTCCGTTCCGCTCGTTTCCGTTACGTTCCATTCCGTTCCACGCGGGTTGGTTCAATTCCATTCTATTCTATTCTATTCCTTTCCCTTCCATTCCATTCCATTCCATTCCATTCTACTCGGGTTGATTCCATGCCATTCCGTTCCGCTCCATTCCGTTCCACGCGGGTTGGTTCAATTCCATTCTATTCTATTCTATTCCTTTCCCTTCCATTCCATTCCATTCCATTCCATTCTACTCGGGTTGATTCCATGCCATTCCGTTCCGTTCCATTCCGTCCCATCCCGACCCGTCCCATCCCGTCCCGTCCCGTCCCATCCCGTTCCGTTCCACATGGGTTGATTCAATTCCTTTCGGTTACATTGAATTCCATTCCATTCCATTCTACTCGGATTGATTCCATTCCATTCCATTCCATTCCATTCCATACCATTCCATTCCATTCCATTTCATTCCATTCCATTCCATTCCATTTCTTTCGATTCCATTCGTTTCCATTCCATTCCATTCCATTCCAATCCATTCCATTCTACTCGGGTGGATTCCATTCCATTCCATTCCATTCCATTCGATTCCATTCCATTCCATTCCATTCCATTCCATTCCATTCCATTCCGTTCTAGTCGGGTTGATTCCATTCTATTCCATTCCATTCCATTCCATTCCATTCCATTCCATTCCATTCCATTCCATTCCATTCCATTCCATTCCATTCTATTCCATTCCATTCTACTCCATTGAATTCCATTCCATTCCATTCAATTCCATTCCATTCCATTCCTTTCCATTCCATTTAGTTCTACTCGGGTTGATTCCATTCCATTCCATTCCATTCCATTCCATTCCATTCCATTCCATTCCATTCCATTCCATTACTTTCCATTCCATTCCATTCCAATCCGTTCCATTCTACTCGGGTTGACTCCATTCCATTCCATTCCATTCCATTCCATTCCATTCCATTCCATTCCATTCCATTCCATTATATTCCATTCTATTCCATTCGATTCCGTTCGATTCCATTCCATTCCATTCCATTCCATTCCATTCCATTCCATTCCATTCCATTCGATTCCATTCCATTCCATTCGATTCCATTCCATTCCATTCCATTCCATTCCATTCCATTCCATTCCATTTACTCCATTCCGTTCTACTCGGGTTGATTCCATTGAGTTTGGTTCCGTCCCGTCCCGTCCCGTCCCGTCCCGTCCCGTCCCGTCCCGTGCCGTTTTACTCAGGTTGATTCCTTTCCATTCCGTTCCGCTCGTTTCCTTTACTTTCCATTCCGTTCCACGCGGGTTGGTTCAATTCCATTCTATTCTATTCTATTCCTTTCCCTTCCATTCCATTCCATTCCATTCCATTCTACTCGGGTTGATTCCATGCCATTCCGTTCCGTTCCATTCCGTCCCATCCCGATCCGTCCCATCCCGTCCCGTCCCGTCCCATCCCGTTCCATTCCACATGGGTTGATTCAATTCCTTTCGGTTAGATTGAACTCCATTCCATTCCATTCTACTCGGATTGACTCCATTCCATTCCATTCCATTCCATTCCATTCCATTCCATTCCATTCCATTCCAATCCATTCCATTCTACTCGGGTTGATTCCATTCTATTCCATTCCATTCCATTCCATTCCATTCCATTCCATTCCATTCCATTCCATTCCATTCCATTCCATTCCATTCCATTCCATTCCATTCCATTCCATTCCATTCCATTCCATTCGATTCCATTCCATTCCATTCCATTCCATTCCATTCCATTCCATTCCATTCCATTCCATTCCGTTCTACTCGGGTTGATTCCATTCTATTCCATTCCATTCCGTTCGATTCCATTTGATTCCATTCGATTCCATTCCATTCCATTCCATTCCCTTCCATTCCATTCTATTCCATTGAATTCCATTCCATTCCATTCCATTCCATTCCATTCCATTCCATTCCATTCCATTCCATTCCATTGCATTCCATTCCATTCCATTCCAATACATTCCATTCTACTCTGGTTGATTCCATTCGATTCCATTCCATTCCATTCCATTCGTCTCCATTCGATTCCATTCCATTCCATTCCATTCTATTCCATTGAATTCCATTGAATTCCATTCTATTCCATTCCATTCGATTCCATTCCATTCCATTCCATTCCATTCCATTCCATTCCATTCCATTCCATTCCATTCCATTCCGTTCTACTCAGGTTGATTCCATTCTATTCCATTCCATTCCGTTCGATTCCATTTGATTCCATTCGATTCCATTCCATTCCATTCCATTCCCTTCCATTCCATTCTATTCCATTGAATTCCATTCCATTCCATTCCATTCCAATCCATTCCATTCCATTCCATTCCGTTCTACTCTGATTGATTCCATTCCATTCCATTCCATTCCATTCCATTCAATTCCATTCGATTCCATTCGATTCCATTCCATTCCATTCCATTCCAATCCATTCCATTCTACTCGGGTTGATTCCATTCCATTCCATTCCATTCCATTCCATTTCATTCCATTCCATTCCATTCCGTTCTATTCCTTTCGATTCCATTCCATTCCATTAAATTCCATTCCATTCCATTCCATTCCATTCCATTCCATTCCATTCCATTCCATTCCGTTCTACTCGGGTTGATTCCACTCCATTCCATTCCATTCCATTCCATTCCATACCATTCCATTCGATTCCATTCCATTCCATTCCATTCCATTCCATTCCATTCCATTCCATTCCATTCCATTCCATTCTATTCCATTCCATTCTACTCCATTGAATTCCATTCCATTCCATTCAATTCCATTCCATTCCATTCCTTTCCATTCCATTTAGTTCTACTCGGGTTGATTCCATTCCATTCCATTCCATTCCATTCCATTCCATTACTTTCCATTCCATTCCATTCCAATCCATTCCATTCTACTCGGGTTGATTCCATTCTATTCCATTCCATTCCATTCCATTCCATTCCATTCCATTCCATTCCATTCCATTCCATTCCATTCCATTCCATTCCATTTCATTCCATTCCATTCCATTCCATTCCATTCCATTCCATTCCATTCGATTCCATTCCATTCCATTCCATTCCATTCCATTCCATTCCATTCCATTCCATTCCGTTCTACTCGGGTTGATTCCATTCTATTCCATTCCATTCCGTTCGATTCCATTTGATTCCATTCGATTCGATTCCATTCCATTCCATTCCCTTCCATTCCATTCTATTCCATGGAATTCCATTCCATTCCATTCCATTCCATTCCATTCCATTCCATTCCATTCCATTGCATTCCATTGCATTCCATTCCAATACATTCCATTCTACTCTGGTTGATTCCATTCGATTCCATTCCATTCCATTCCATTCGTCTCCATTCGATTCCATTCCATTCCATTCCATTCTATTCCATTGAATTCCATTGAATTCCATTCCATTCCATTCCATTCGATTCCATTCCATTCCATTCCATTCCATTCCATTCCATTCCATTCCATTCCATTCCATTCCATTCCATTCCGTTCTACTCGGGTTGATTCCATTCTATTCCATTCCATTCCGTTCGATTCCATTTGATTCCATTCGATTCCATTCCATTCCATTCCATTCCCTTCCATTCCATTCTATTCCATTGAATTCCATTCCATTCCATTCCATTCCAATCCATTCCATTCCATTCCATTCCGTTCTACTCTGATTGATTCCATTCCATTCCATTCCATTCCATTCCATTCAATTCCATTCGATTCCATTCGATTCCATTCCATTCCATTCCATTCCAATCCATTCCATTCTACTCGGGTTGATTCCATTCCATTCCATTCCATTCCATTCCATTTCATTCCATTCCATTCCATTCCGTTCTATTCCTTTCGATTCCATTCCATTCCATTAAATTCCATTCCATTCCATTCCATTCCATTCCATTCCATTCCATTCCATTCCATTCCATTCCATTCCGTTCTACTCGGGTTGATTCCACTCCATTTCATTCCATTCCATTCCATTCCATACCATTCCATTCGATTCCATTCCATTCCATTCCATTCCATTCCATTCCATTCCATTCCATTCCATTCCGTTGTAGTCGGGTTGATTCCATTCTATTCCATTCCATTCCATTCCATTCCATTCCATTCCATTCGATTCCATTCCATTCCATTCCATTCTATTCCATTCCATTCTACTCCATTGAATTCCATTCCATTCCATTCAATTCCATTCCATTCCATTCCATTCCATTCCATTCTATTCCATTCCATTCTACTCCATTGAATTCCATTCCATTCCATTCTATTCCATTCCATTCCATTCCTTTCCATTCCATTTAGTTCTACTCGTGTTGATTCCATTCCATTCCATTCCATTCCTTTCCATTCCATTCCAATCCATTCCATTCCATTACTTTCCATTCCATTCCATTCCAATCCATTCCATTCTACTCGGGTTGACTCCATTCCATTCCATTCCATTACATTACATTCCATTATATTCCATTCCATTCCATTCGATTCCGTTCGATTCCACTCCATTCCATTCCATTCCATTCCATTCCATTCCATTCCATTCCATTCCATTCCATTCGATTCCATTCGATTCCATTCCATTCCATTCCATTCCATTCCATTCCATTCCATTCCAATCCATTGCATTCTACTCGGGTTGATTCAATTCCATTCCATTCCATTCCATTCCATTCCATTCCATTCCATTCCATTCCATTCCATTCCATTCCATTCCATTCCTTTCGATTCCATTCCATTCCATTCCATTCCATTCCATTACATTCCATTCCATTCCATTCCATTCCATTCCATTCCATTCCGTTCTACTCGGGTTGATTCCATTCCATTCCATTCCATTCCATTCCATTCCATTCCATTCCATTCCAACCCATTCCGTTCTACTCGGGTTGATTCCATTCCATTCAATTGAATTCCATTCCATTCCATTCCATTCCATTCCATTCCATTCGATTCCATTCCATTCCATTCCATTCCAAACCATTCCATTCTACTCGGGTTCATCATTCCATTCCATTCCATTCCATTCCATTCCACTCGGGTTCATTCCATTCCATTCCATTCCATTCCATTCCATTCCATTCCATTCCATTCCATTCCGTTCTACTCGGCTTGAATCCATTGAGTTCCGTTCCGTTCCGTTCCGTCCCGACACGTCCCGTCCCGTCCCGTCCCGTCCCGTCCCGTCCCGTGCCGTTTTACTCGGGTTGATTCCTTTCCATTCCGTTCCGCTCGTTTCCGTTACGTTCCATTCCGTTCCACGCGGGTTGGTTCAATTCCATTCTATTCTATTCTATTCCTTTCCCTTCCATTCCATTCCATTCCATTCCATTCTACTCGGGTTGATTCCATGCCATTCCGTTCCGCTCCATTCCGTTCCACGCGGGTTGGTTCAATTCCATTCTATTCTATTCTATTCCTTTCCCTTCCATTCCATTCCATTCCATTCCATTCTACTCGGGTTGATTCCATGCCATTCCGTTCCGTTCCATTCCGTCCCATCCCGACCCGTCCCATCCCGTCCCGTCCCGTCCCATCCCGTTCCGTTCCACATGGGTTGATTCAATTCCTTTCGGTTACATTGAATTCCATTCCATTCCATTCTACTCGGATTGATTCCATTCCATTCCATTCCATTCCATTCCATACCATTCCATTCCATTCCATTTCATTCCATTCCATTCCATTCCATTTCTTTCGATTCCATTCGTTTCCATTCCATTCCATTCCATTCCAATCCATTCCATTCTACTCGGGTTGATTCCATTCCATTCCATTCCATTCCATTCCATTCCATTCCATTCCATTCCATTCCATTCCATTCCATTCCACTCGATTCCATTCCATTCCTTTCCATTCCATTCCAATCCATTCCATTCTACTCGGGTGGATTCCATTCCATTCCATTCCATTCCATTCCATTCCATTCCATTCCATTCCATTCCATTCCATTCCATTCGATTCCATTCCATTCCATTCCATTCCATTCCATTCCATTCCATTCCGTTCTAGTCGGGTTGATTCCATTCTATTCCATTCCATTCCATTCCATTCCATTCCATTCCATTCTATTCCATTCCATTCTACTCCATTGAATTCCATTCCATTCCATTCAATTCCATTCCATTCCATTCCTTTCCATTCCATTTAGTTCTACTCGGGTTGATTCCATTCCATTCCATTCCATTCCATTCCATTCCATTCCATTCCATTCCATTCCATTCCATTCCATTCCATTACTTTCCATTCCATTCCATTCCAATCCATTCCATTCTACTCGGGTTGACTCCATTCCATTCCATTCCATTCCATTCCATTCCATTCCATTCCATTCCATTATATTCCATTCTATTCCATTCGATTCCGTTCGATTCCATTCCATTCCATTCCATTCCATTCCATTCCATTCCATTCGATTCCATTCCATTCCATTCGATTCCATTCCATTCCATTCCATTCCATTCCATTCCATTCCATTCCATTTACTCCATTCCGTTCTACTCGGGTTGATTCCATTGAGTTTGGTTCCGTCCCGTCCCGTCCCGTCCCGTCCCGTCCCGTCCCGTGCCGTTTTACTCAGGTTGATTCCTTTCCATTCCTTTCCGCTCGTTTCCTTTACTTTCCATTCCATTCCACGCGGGTTGGTTCAATTCCATTCTATTCTATTCTATTCCTTTCCCTTCCATTCCATTCCATTCCATTCCATTCTACTCGGGTTGATTCCATGCCATTCCTTTCCGTTCCATTCCGTCCCATCCCGATCCGTCCCATCACGTCCCGTCCCGTCCCGTGCCATCCCGTTCCATTCCACATGGGTTGATTCAATTCCTTTCGGTTAGATTGAACTCCATTCCATTCCATTCTACTCGGATTGACTCCATTCCATTCCATTCCATTCCATTCCATTCCATTCCATTCCATTCCATTCCAATCCATTCCATTCTACTCGGGTTGATTACATTCTATTCCATTCCATTCCATTCCATTCCATTCCATTCCATTCCATTCCATTCCATTCCATTTCATTCCATTCCATTCCATTCCATTCCATTCCATTCCATTCCATTCCATTCGATTCCATTCCATTCCATTCCATTCCATTCCATTCCATTCCATTCCATTCCATTCCGTTCTACTCGGGTTGATTCCATTCTATTCCATTCCATTCCGTTCGATTCCATTTGATTCCATTCGATTCCATTCCATTCCATTCCATTCCCTTCCATTCCATTCTATTCCATTGAATTCCATTCCATTCCATTCCATTCCATTCCATTCCATTCCATTCCATTCCATTCCATTCCATTCCATTCCAATACATTCCATTCTACTCTGGTTGATTCCATTCCATTCCATTCCATTCCATTCCATTCGTCTCCATTCGATTCCATTCCATTCCATTCCATTCTATTCCATTGAATTCCATTGAATTCCATTCCATTCCATTCCATTCCATTCCATTCCATTCGATTCCATTCCATTCCATTCCATTCCATTCGATTCCATTCCATTCCATTCCATTCCATTCCATTCCATTCCATTCCATTCCATTCCATTCCGTTCTACTCGGGTTGATTCCATTCTATTCCATTCCATTCCGTTCGATTCCATTTGATTCCATTCGATTCCATTCCATTCCATTCCATTCCCTTCCATTCCATTCTATTCCACTGAATTCCATTCCATTCCATTCCATTCCATTCCATTCCATTCCGTTCTACTCTGATTGATTCCATTCCATTCCATTCCATTCCATTCCATTCAGTTCAATTCGATTCCATTTGATTCCATTCCATTCCATTCCATTCCAATCCATTCCATTCTACTCGGGTTGATTCCATTCCATTCCATTCCATTCCATTCCATTCCATTCCATTCCATTCCATTCCATTCCATTCCATTCTATTCCTTTCGATTCCATTCCATTCCATTAAATTCCATTCCATTCCATTCCATTCCATTCCATTCCATTCCATTCCATTCCATTCCATTCCATTCCGTTTTACTCGGGTTGATTCCACTCCATTCCATTCTATTCCATTCCATTCCATACCATTCCATTCGATTCCATTCCATTCCATTCCATTCCATTCCATTCCATTCCATTCCATTCCATTCCATTCCATTCCATTCCGTTCTAGTCGGGTTGATTCCATTCTATTCCATTCCATTCCATTCCATTCCATTCCATTCCATTCGATTCCATTCCATTCCATTCCATTCTATTCCATTCCATTCCACTCCATTGAATTCCATTCCATTCCATTCAATTCCATTCCATTCCATCCCTTTCCATTCCATTTAGTTCTACTCGGGTTGATTCCATTCCATTCCATTCCATTCCATTCCATTCCATTCCATTCCATTCAATTCCATTCCATTCCGTTACTTTCCATTCCATTCCATTCCAATCCATTCCATTCTACTCGGGTTGACTCCATTCCATTCCATTCCTTTCCATTCCATTATATTCCATTCTATTCCATTCGATTCCGTTCGATTCCATTCCATTCCATTCCATTCCATTCCATTGCATTGCATTCCATTCCATTCCATTCCATTCCTTTCTACTCGGGTTGATTCCATTCCATTCCTTTCCATTCCATTCCATTCCATTCCATTCCATTCCATTCCATTCCATTCCCTTCCATTCAATTCCATTCCAATCCATTCCATTCTACTCGGGTTGATTCCATTCCATTCCATTGCATTCGACTCCATTCGATTCCATTTGATTCCATTCCATTCCATTCCGTTCCATTCCATTCCATTCCATTCCATTCTATTCCATTGAATTCCATTCCATTCCATTCCATTCCATTCCATTCCATTCCATTCCATTCCATTCCATTCCATTCCATTCCGTTCTACTCGGGTTGATTCCATTCCATTCCATTCCATTCCATTCCATTCCATTCCATTCCAATCTATTCCATTCTATTCAATTCGATTCCATTCGATTCCATTCAATTCCATTCAATTCCATTCCATTCCATTCCAATCCATTCCATTCTACTCGGGTTGATTCCATTCCATTCCATTCCATTCCATTCCATTCCATTCCATTCCATTCCACTCCATTCGATTCCATTCGATTCCATTCCATTCCATTCCATTCCATTCCATTCCATTCCATTCCAATCCATTCCATTCTACTCGTGTTGATTCCCTTCCATTCCATTCCACTCCATTCCATTCCATTCCATTCCATTCCATTCCATTCCATTCCATTCCATTCCATTCCATTCCATTCCATTCCATTCCATTCCGTTCTACTCGGGTTGATTCCATTCTATTCCATTACATTCCATTCGATTCCATTCGATTCCATTCGATTCCTTTCCATTCCATTCCATTCCATTCCATTCCATTCCATTCTATTCCATTCCATTCCATTCCATTCCATTCCATTCCATTCCAATCCATTCCCTTCCATTCTATTCGGGTTGATTCCATTCCATTCCATTCCATTCCATTCCATTCCATTCCATTCCATTCCATTCCATTGCATTCCATTCGATTCCATTCGATTCCATTCCATTCCATTCCATTCCATTCCATTGCATTCCATTAAATTCCATTCCATTCTATTCCATTCCATTCCATTCTGTTCCATTCTATATCATTCCATTCCATTCCGTTCCACTCGGGTTGATTCCATTCTATTCCATTCCATTCCATTCGATTCCATTCGATATCATTCGATTCCATTCCATTCCATTCCATTCCATTCCATTCCATTCCATTCCATTCCATTCCATTCTATTCCATTCCATTCCATTCCATTCCATTCTATTCCATTCCATTCCATTCCATTCCATTCCATTCTATTCCATTCCATTCCATTCCGTTCTACTCGGGTTGATTCCATTCCATTCCATTTCATTCCATTCCTTTCCATTCCATTCCATTCGATTCCATTCGATTCCATTCCATTCCATTCCATTCCAATCCATTCCATTCTACTCGGGTTGATTCCATTCCATTCCATTCCATTCCATTCCATTCCATTCCATTCCATTCCAATCCACTCGATTCCATTCCATTCCATTCCATTCCATTCCAATCCATTCCATTCTACTCGGGTGGATTCCATTCCATTCCATTCTTTTCCATTCCATTCCATTCCATTCCATTCCATTACATTCCATTCGGTTCCATTCCATTCCATTCCATTCCATTCCATTCCATTCCATTCCATTCCATTCCATTCCATTCCGTTCTAATCGGGTTGATTCCATTCTATTCCATTCCATTCCATTCCATTCCATTCCATTCAATTCCATTCCATTCCATTCCATTCCATTCCATTCTATTCCATTCCATTCTACTCCATTGAATTCCATTCCATTCCATTCTATTCCATTCCATTCCATTCCTTTCCATTCCATTTAGTTCTACTCGGGTTGATTCCATTCCATTCCATTCCATTCCTTTCCATTCCATTCCAATCCATTCCATTCCATTACTTTCCATTCCATTCCATTCCAATCCATTCCATTCTACTCGGGTTGACTCCATTCCATTCCACTCCATTACATTACATTCCATTATATTCCATTCCATTCCATTCGATTCCGTTCGATTCCATTCCATTCCATTCCATTCCATTCCATTCCATTCCATTCCATTCCATTCGATTCCATTCCATTCCATTCCATTCCATTCCATTCCATTCCAATCCATTCCATTCTACTCGGGTTGATTCCATTCCATTCCATTCCATTCCATTCCATTCCATTCCATTCCATTCCATTCCATTCCATTCCACTCGATTCCATTCCATTCCATTCCATTCCATTCCAATCCATTCCATTCTACTCGGGTGGATTCCATTCCATTCCATTCTTTTCCATTCCATTCCATTCCATTCCATTCCATTACATTCCATTCGGTTCCATTCCATTCCATTCCATTCCATTCCATTCCATTCCATTCCATTCCATTCCATTCCATTCCGTTCTAATCGGGTTGATTCCATTCTATTCCATTCCATTCCATTCCATTCCATTCCATTCAATTCCATTCCATTCCATTCCATTCCATTCCATTCTATTCCATTCCATTCTACTCCATTGAATTCCATTCCATTCCATTCTATTCCATTCCATTCCATTCCTTTCCATTCCATTTAGTTCTACTCGGGTTGATTCCATTCCATTCCATTCCATTCCAATCCATTCCATTCCATTACTTTCCATTCCATTCCATTCCAATCCATTCCATTCTACTCGGGTTGACTCCATTCCATTCCACTCCATTACATTACATTCCATTATATTCCATTCCATTCCATTCGATTCCGTTCGATTCCATTCCATTCCATTCCATTCCATTCCATTCCATTCGATTCCATTCCATTCCATTCCATTCCATTCCATTCCATTCCAATCCATTCCATTCTACTCGGGTTGATTCAATTCCATTCCATTCCATTCCATTCCATTCCATTCCATTCCATTCCTTTCGATTCCATTCCTTTCGATTCCATTCCATTCCATTCCATTCCATTCCATTCCGTTCTACTCGGGTTGATTCCACTCCATTCCATTCCATTCCATTCCATTCCATTCCATTCCATTCCATTCCATTCCTTTCCATTCCAACCCATTCCGTTCTACTCGGGTTGATTCCATTCCATTCCATTCCATTCCATTCCATTCCATTCGATTCCATTCCATTCCATTCCATTCCATTCCATTCCATTCCATTCCACTCGGGTGCATTCCATTCCATTCCATTCCATTCCATTCCATTCCATTCCATTCCGTTCTGCTCAGGTTGATTTCCATTCCATTCCATTCCATTCCATTCCATTCCATTCCATTCCATTCCATTCCATTCCATTCCATTCCATTCCGTTCTACTCGGCTTGAATCCATTGAGTTCCGTTCCGTTCCGTTCCGTCCCGACACGTCCCGTCCCGTCCCGTCCCGTCCCGTCCCGTCCCGTGCCGTTTTACTCGGGTTGATTCCTTTCCATTCCGTTCCGCTCGTTTCCGTTACGTTCCATTCCGTTCCACGCGGGTTGGTTCAATTCCATTCTATTCTATTCTATTCCTTTCCCTTCCATTCCAT
Source organism: Gorilla gorilla gorilla (assembly GCF_029281585.2). Lineage (NCBI taxonomy): Eukaryota > Metazoa > Chordata > Mammalia > Primates > Hominidae > Gorilla > Gorilla gorilla. The sequence goes on from NC_073241.2 coordinate 4,573,479, forward strand.
TCCATTCCATTCCATTCTACTCGGGTTGATTCCATGCCATTCCGTTCCGCTCCATTCCGTTCCACGCGGGTTGGTTCAATTCCATTCTATTCTATTCTATTCCTTTCCCTTCCCTTCCATTCCATTCCATTCCATTCTACTCGGGTTGATTCCATGCCATTCCGTTCCGTTCCATTCCGTCCCATCCCGACCCGTCCCATCCCGTCCCGTCCCGTCCCATCCCGTTCCGTTCCACATGGGTTGATTCAATTCCTTTCGGTTACATTGAATTCCATTCCATTCCATTCTACTCGGATTGATTCCATTCCATTCCATTCCATTCCATTCCATTCCATTCCATTCCATTTCATTCCATTCCATTCCATTCCATTGCGTTCCATTCGATTCGATTCCATTCCATTCCTTTCCATTCCATTCCAATCCATTCCATTCTACTTGGGTTGATTCCATTCCATTCCATTCCATTCCATTCCATTCCATTCCATTCCATTCCATTCCATTCCACTCGATTCCATTCCATTCCATTCCATTCCATTCCAATCCATTCCATTCTACTCGGGTGGATTCCATTCCATTCCATTCCATTCCATTCCATTCCATTCCATTCCATTCCATTCCATTCCATTCCATTCCATTACATTCCATTCGGTTCCATTCCATTCCATTCCATTCCATTCCATTCCATTCCATTCCATTCCATTCCATTCCGTTCTAATCGGGTTGATTCCATTCTATTCCATTCCATTCCATTCCATTCCATTCAATTCCATTCCATTCCATTCCATTCCATTCCATTCTATTCCATTCCATTCTACTCCATTGAATTCCATTCCATTCCATTCTATTCCATTCCATTCCATTCCTTTCCATTCCATTTAGTTCTACTCGGGTTGATTCCATTCCATTCCATTCCATTCCTTTCCATTCCATTCCAATCCATTCCATTCCATTCCTTTCCATTCCATTCCATTCCAATCCATTCCATTCTACTCGGGTTGACTCCATTCCATTCCATTCCATTACATTACATTCCATTATATTCCATTCCATTCCATTCGATTCCGTTCGATTCCACTCCATTCCATTCCATTCCATTCCATTCCATTCCATTCCATTCGATTCCATTCCATTCCATTCTATTCCATTCCATTCCATTCCATTCCATTCCATTCCATTCCAATCCATTCCATTCTACTCGGGTTGATTCAATTCCTTTCCATTCCATTCCATTCCATTCCATTCCATTCCATTCCATTCCATTCCTTTCGATTCCATTCCATTCCATTCCATTCCATTCCATTCCATTCCATTCCATTCCATTCCATTCCATTCCATTCCGTTCTACTCGGGTTCATTCCATTCCATTCCATTCCATTCCATTCCATTCCAACCCATTCCGTTCTACTCGGGTTGATTCCATTCCATTCCATTGAATTCCATTCCATTCCATTCCATTCCATTCCATTCCATTCGATTCCATTCCATTCTACTCCATTGAATTCCATTCCATTAAATTCTATTCCATTCCATTCCATTCCTTTCCATTCCCTTTAGTTCTACTCGGGTTGATTCCATTCCATTCCATTCCATTCCTTTCCATTCCATTCCAATCCATTCCATTCTACTTGGGTTGATTCCATTCCATTCCATTCCATTCCATTCCATTCCATTCCATTCCATTCCATTCCATTCCACTCGATTCCATTCCATTCCATTCCATTCCATTCCAATCCATTCCATTCTACTCGGGTGGATTCCATTCCATTCCATTCCATTCCATTCCATTCCATTCCATTCCATTCCATTCCATTACATTCCATTCGGTTCCATTCCATTCCATTCCATTCCATTCCATTCCATTCCATTCCATTCCGTTCTAATCGGGTTGATTCCATTCTATTCCATTCCATTCCATTCCATTCCATTCAATTCCATTCCATTCCATTCCATTCCATTCCATTCTATTCCATTCCATTCTACTCCATTGAATTCCATTCCATTCCATTCTATTCCATTCCATTCCATTCCTTTCCATTCCATTTAGTTCTACTCGGGTTGATTCCATTCCATTCCATTCCATTCCTTTCCATTCCATTCCAATCCATTCCATTCCATTCCTTTCCATTCCATTCCATTCCAATCCATTCCATTCTACTCGGGTTGACTCCATTCCATTCCATTCCATTACATTACATTCCATTATATTCCATTCCATTCCATTCGATTCCGTTCGATTCCACTCCATTCCATTCCATTCCATTCCATTCCATTCCATTCCATTCGATTCCATTCCATTCCATTCTATTCCATTCCATTCCATTCCATTCCATTCCATTCCATTCCAATCCATTCCATTCTACTCGGGTTGATTCAATTCCTTTCCATTCCATTCCATTCCATTCCATTCCATTCCATTCCATTCCATTCCTTTCGATTCCATTCCATTCCATTCCATTCCATTCCATTCCATTCCATTCCATTCCATTCCATTCCATTCCGTTCTACTCGGGTTCATTCCATTCCATTCCATTCCATTCCATTCCATTCCAACCCATTCCGTTCTACTCGGGTTGATTCCATTCCATTCCATTGAATTCCATTCCATTCCATTCCATTCCATTCCATTCCATTCCATTCGATTCCATTCCATTCTACTCCATTGAATTCCATTCCATTAAATTCTATTCCATTCCATTCCATTCCTTTCCATTCCCTTTAGTTCTACTCGGGTTGATTCCATTCCATTCCATTCCATTCCTTTCCATTCCATTCCAATCCATTCCATTCCATTCCTTTCCATTCCATTCCATTCCAATCCATTCCATTCTACTCGGGTTGACTCCATTCCATTCCATTCCATTACATTACATTCCATTATATTCCATTCCATTCCATTCGATTCCGTTCGATTCCACTCCATTCCATTCCATTCCATTCCATTCCATTCCATTCCATTCGATTCCATTCCATTCCATTCGATTCCATTCCATTCCATTCCATTCCATTCCATTCCAATCCATTCCATTCTACTCGGGTTGATTCAATTCCATTCCATTCCATTCCATTCCATTCCATTCCATTCCATTCCATTCCTTTCGATTCCATTCCATTCCATTCCATTCCATTCCATTCCATTCCATTCCATTCCATTCCATTCCATTCCATTCCGTTCTACTCGGGTTGATTCCATTCCATTCCATTCCATTCCATTCCATTCCATTCCATTCCATTCCATTCCATTCCATTCCTTTCCATTCCAACCCATTCCGTTCTACTCGGGTTGATTCCATTCCATTCCATTGAATTCCATTCCATTCCATTCCATTCCATTCCATTCCATTCCATTCGATTCCATTCCATTCCATTCCATTCCAAACCATTCCATTCTACTCGGGTTCATTCCATTCCATTCCATTCCATTCCATTCCATTCCATTCCATTCCACTCGGGTGCATTCCATTCCATTCCATTCCATTCCATTCCATTCCATTCCATTCCATTCCGTTCTGCTCAGGTTGATTTCCATTCCATTCTATTCCATTCCATTCCATTCCATTCCATTCCATTCCATTCCATTCCATTCCATTCCATTCCATTCCATTCCATTCCATTCCATTCCATTCCGTTCTACTCGGCTTGAATCCATTGAGTTCCGTTCCGTTCCGTTCCGTCCCGACACGTCCCGTCCAGTCCCGTCCCGTGCCGTTTTACTCGGGTTGATTCCTTTGCATTCCGTTCCGCTCGTTTCCGTTACGTTCCATTCCGTTCCACGCGGGTTGGTTCAATTCCATTCTATTCTATTCTATTCCTTTCCCTTCCATTCCATTCCATTCCATTCCATTCTACTCGGGTTGATTCCATGCCATTCCGTTCCGCTCCATTCCGTTCCACGCGGGTTGGTTCAATTCCATTCTATTCTATTCTATTCCTTTCCCTTCCATTCCTTTCCATTCCATTTAGTTCTACTCGGGTTGATTCCATTCCATTCCATTCCATTCCTTTCCATTCCATTCCAATCCATTCCATTCCATTACTTTCCATTCCATTCCATTCCAATCCATTCCATTCTACTCGGGTTGACTCCATTCCATTCCACTCCATTACATTACATTCCATTATATTCCATTCCATTCTATTCGATTCCGTTCGATTCCATTCCATTCCATTCCATTCCATTCCATTCCATTCCATTCCATTCGATTCCATTCCATTCCATTCCATTCCATTCCATTCCAATCCATTCCATTCTACTCGGGTTGATTCAATTCCATTCCATTCCATTCCATTCCATTCCATTCCATTCCATTCCATTCCATTCCTTTCGATTCCATTCCTTTCCATTCCATTCCATTCCATTCCATTCCATTCCATTCCGTTCTACTCGGGTTGATTCCACTCCATTCCATTCCATTCCATTCCATTCCATTCCATTCCATTCCTTTCCATTCCAACCCATTCCGTTCTACTCGGGTTGATTCCATTCCATTCCATGGAATTCCATTCCATTCCATTCCATTCCATTCCATTCCATTCGATTCCATTCCATTCCATTCCATTCCATTCCAATCCATTCCATTCCACTCGGGTTCATTCCATTCCATTCCATTCCATTCCATTCCATTCCATTCCATTCCATTCCATTCCACTCGGGTGCATTCCATTCCATTCCATTCCATTCCATTCCATTCCATTCCGTTCTGCTCAGGTTGATTTCCATTCCATTCCATTCCATTCCATTCCATTCCATTCCATTCCATTCCATTCCATTCCATTCCATTCCATTCCATTCCATTCCATTCCATTCCATTCCGTTCTACTCGGCTTGAATCCATTGAGTTCCGATCCGTTCCGTTCCGTCCCGACACGTCCCGTCCCGTCCCGTCCCGTCCCGTCCCGTCCCGTGCCGTTTTACTCGGGTTGATTCCTTTCCATTCCGTTCCGCTCGTTTCCGTTACGTTCCATTCCGTTCCACGCGGGTTGGTTCAATTCCATTCTATTCTATTCTATTCCTTTCCCTTCCATTCCATTCCATTCCATTCCATTCTACTCGGGTTGATTCCATGCCATTCCGTTCCGCTCCATTCCGTTCCACGCGGGTTGGTTCAATTCCATTCTATTCTATTCTATTCCTTTCCCTTCCCTTCCATTCCATTCCATTCCATTCTACTCGGGTTGATTCCATGCCATTCCGTTCCGTTCCATTCCGTCCCATCCCGACCCGTCCCATCCCGTCCCGTCCCGTCCCATCCCGTTCCGTTCCACATGGGTTGATTCAATTCCTTTCGGTTACATTGAATTCCATTCCATTCCATTCTACTCGGATTGATTCCATTCCATTCCATTCCATTCCATTCCATTCCATTCCATTCCATTTCATTCCATTCCATTCCATTCCATTGCGTTCCATTCGATTCGATTCCATTCCATTCCTTTCCATTCCATTCCAATCCATTCCATTCTACTTGGGTTGATTCCATTCCATTCCATTCCATTCCATTCCATTCCATTCCATTCCATTCCATTCCATTCCACTCGATTCCATTCCATTCCATTCCATTCCATTCCAATCCATTCCATTCTACTCGGGTGGATTCCATTCCATTCCATTCCTTTCCATTCCATTCCATTCCATTCCATTACATTCCATTCGGTTCCATTCCATTCCATTCCATTCCATTCCATTCCATTCCATTCCATTCCATTCCGTTCTAATCGGGTTGATTCCATTCTATTCCATTCCATTCCATTCCATTCCATTCCATTCCATTCCATTCCATTCCATTCCATTCTATTCCATTCCATTCTACTCCATTGAGTTCCATTCCATTCCATTCTATTCCATTCCATTCCATTCCTTTCCATTCCATTTAGTTCTACTCGGGTTGATTCCATTCCATTCCATTCCATTCCTTTCCATTCCATTCCAATCCATTCCATTCTACTCGGGTTGACTCCATTCCATTCCATTCCATTACATTACATTCCATTATATTCCATTCCATTCCATTCGATTCCGTTCGATTCCACTCCATTCCATTCCATTCCATTCCATTCCATTCCATTCCATTCCATTCGATTCCATTCCATTCCATTCTATTCCATTCCATTCCATTCCATTCCATTCCATTCCATTCCATTCCATTCCAATCCATTCCATTCTACTCGGGTTGATTCAATTCCTTTCCATTCCATTCCATTCCATTCCATTCCATTCCATTCCATTCCATTCCTTTCGATTCCATTCCATTCCATTCCATTCCATTCCATTCCATTCCATTCCATTCCATTCCATTCCATTCCATTCCGTTCTACTCGGGTTGATTCCATTCCATTCCATTCCATTCCATTCCATTCCATTCCATTCCAACCCATTCCGTTCTACTCGGGTTGATTCCATTCCATTCCATTGAATTCCATTCCATTCCATTCCATTCCATTCCATTCCATTCCATTCGATTCCATTCCATTCTACTCCATTGAATTCCATTCCATTAAATTCTATTCCATTCCATTCCATTCCTTTCCATTCCCTTTAGTTCTACTCGGGTTGATTCCATTCCATTCCATTCCATTCCTTTCCATTCCATTCCAATCCATTCCATTCCATTCCTTTCCATTCCATTCCATTCCAATCCATTCCATTCTACTCGGGTTGACTCCATTCCATTCCATTCCATTACATTACATTCCATTATATTCCATTCCATTCCATTCGATTCCGTTCGATTCCACTCCATTCCATTCCATTCCATTCCATTCCATTCCATTCCATTCCATTCGATTCCATTCCATTCCATTCGATTCCATTCCATTCCATTCCATTCCATTCCATTCCATTCCATTCCATTCCAATCCATTCCATTCTACTCGGGTTGATTCAATTCCATTCCATTCCATTCCATTCCATTCCATTCCATTCCATTCCATTCCTTTCGATTCCATTCCATTCCATTCCATTCCATTCCATTCCATTCCATTCCATTCCATTCCATTCCATTCCGTTCTACTCGGGTTGATTCCATTCCATTCCATTCCATTCCATTCCATTCCATTCCATTCCATTCCATTCCATTCCATTCCATTCCTTTCCATTCCAACCCATTCCGTTCTACTCGGGTTGATTCCATTCCATTCCATTGAATTCCATTCCATTCCATTCCATTCCATTCCATTCCATTCCATTCCATTCCATTCCATTCCATTCCATTCCATTCCATTCCAAACCATTCCATTCTACTCGGGTTCATTCCATTCCATTCCATTCCATTCCATTCCATTCCATTCCATTCCACTCGGGTGCATTCCATTCCATTCCATTCCATTCCATTCCATTCCATTCCATTCCATTCCGTTCTGCTCAGGTTGATTTCCATTCCATTCTATTCCATTCCATTCCATTCCATTCCATTCCGTTCCATTCCATTCCATTCCATTCCATTCCATTCCATTCCATTCCATTCCATTCCGTTCTACTCGGCTTGAATCCATTGAGTTCCGTTCCGTTCCGTTCCGTCCCGACACGTCCCGTCCAGTCCCGTCCCGTGCCGTTTTACTCGGGTTGATTCCTTTGCATTCCGTTCCGCTCGTTTCCGTTACGTTCCATTCCGTTCCACGCGGGTTGGTTCAATTCCATTCTATTCTATTCTATTCCTTTCCCTTCCATTCCATTCCATTCCATTCCATTCTACTCGGGTTGATTCCATGCCATTCCGTTCCGCTCCATTCCGTTCCACGCGGGTTGGTTCAATTCCATTCTATTCTATTCTATTCCTTTCCCTTCCATTCCATTCCATTCCATTCCATTCTACTCGGGTTGATTCCATGCCATTCCGTTCCGTTCCATTCCGTCCCATCCCGACCCGTCCCATCCCGTCCCGTCCCGTCCCATCCCGTTCCGTTCCACATGGGTTGATTCAATTCCTTTCGGTTACATTGAATTCCATTCCATTCCATTCTACTCGGATTGATTCCATTCCATTCCATTCCATTCCATTCCATACAATTCCATTCCATTCCATTTCATTGCATGCCATTCCATTCCATTTCTTTCGATTCCATTCGTTTCCATTCCATTCCATTCCATTCCAATCCATTCCATTCTACTCGGGTTGATTCCATTCCATTCCATTCCATTCCATTCCATTCCATTCCATTCCATTCCATTCCATTCCACTCGATTCCATTCCATTCCTTTCCATTCCATTCCAATCCATTCCATTCTACTCGGGTGGATTCCATTCCATTCCATTCCATTCCATTCCATTCCATTCCATTCCATTCCATTCCATTCCATTCCATTCCATTCGATTCCATTCCATTCCATTCCATTCCATTCCATTCCATTCCATTCCGTTCTAGTCGGGTTGATTCCATTCTATTCCATTCCATTCCATTCCATTCCATTCCATTCCATTCCATGCCATTCCATTCTATTCCATTCCATTCTACTCCATTGAATTCCATTCCATTCCATTCAATTCCATTCCATTCCATTCCTTTCCATTCCATTTAGTTCTACTCGGGTTGACTCCATTCCATTCCATTCCATTCCATTCCATTCCATTCCATTCCATTCCATTCCATTCCATTACTTTCCATTCCATTCCATTCCAATCCATTCCATTCTACTCGGGTTGACTCCATTCCATTCAATTCCATTCCATTCCATTCCATTCCATTCCATTCGATTCCATTCCATTCCATTCGATTCCATTCCATTCCATTGCATTCCATTCCATTCCATTCCATTCCAATCCATTCCTTTCTACTCTGGTTGATTCCATTCCATTCCATTCCATTCCATTCCATTCCATTCCAGTCCATTCCGTTCTACTCGGGTTGATTCCACTCCATTCCATTCCATTCCATTCCATTCCATTCCATTCCATTCCATTCCATTCCTTTCCATTCCAACCCATTCCGTTCTACTCGGGTTGATTCCATTCCATTCCATTCCATTCCGTTCCATTCCATTCCATTCCATTCCATTCCATTCCATTCGATTCCATTCCATTCCATTCCATTCCAAACCATTCCATTCTACACGGGTTCATCATTCCATTCCATTCCATTCCATTCCATTCCATTCCACTTGGGTTCATTCCATTCCATTCCATTCCATTGCATTCCATTCCATTCCATTCCACTCGGGTGCATTCCATTCCATTCCATTCCATTCCATTCCATTCCATTCCATTCCATTCCATTCCATTCCATTCCATTCCATTCGATTCCATTCCATTCCATTCCATTCCATTCCATTCCATTCCATTCCATTCCATTCCGTTCTACTCGGCTTGAGTCCATTGAGTTCCGTTCCGTTCCGTTCCGTCCCGACACGTCCCGTCCCGTCCCGTCCCGTGCCGTTTTACTCGGGTTGATTCCTTTCCATTCCGTTCCGCTCGTTTCCGTTACGTTCCATTCCGTTCCACGCGGGTTGGTTCAATTCCATTCTATTCTATTCTATTCCTTTCCCTTCCATTCCATTCCATTCCATTCCATTCTACTCGGGTTGATTCCATGCCATTCCGTTCCGCTCCATTCCGTTCCACGCGGGTTGGTTCAATTCCATTCTATTCTATTCTATTCCTTTCCCTTCCATTCCATTCCATTCCATTCCATTCTACTCGGGTTGATTCCATGCCATTCCGTTCCGTTCCATTCCGTCCCATCCCGACCCGTCCCATCCCGTCCCGTCCTGTCCCATCCCGTTCTGTTCCACATGGGTTGATTCAATTCCTTTCGGTTACATTGAATTCCATTCCATTCCATTCTACTCGGATTGATTCCATTCCATTCCATTCCATTCCATTCCATTCCATTCGATTCCATTCCATTCCATTCCATTCCATTCCATTCCATTCCATTCCATTGCGTTCCATTCAATTCGATTCCATTCCATTCCATTCCATTCCATTCCAATCCATTCCATTCTACTTGGGTTGATTCCATTCCATTCCATTCCATTCCATTCGATTCCATTCAATTCCATTCCATTCCATTCCATTCCATTCCATTCCATTCCATTCCATTCCATTCCATTCCATTCCATTCTGTTCTACTCGGGTTGATTCCACTCCATTCCATTCCATTCTATTCCATTCCATTCCATTCAATTCCATTCTATTCCATTCGATTCCATTCCATTCCATTTCATTTTATTCCATTCCATTCCATTCCATTCCATTCCATTCCATTCCATTCCATTCCATTCCATTCCATTCCATTCCATTCCGTTCTACTCGGGTTGATTCCACTCCATTCCATTCCATTCCATTCCATTCCATTCCATTCCATTCCACTCGGGTTGATCATTCCATTCCATTCCATTCAATTCCATTCCATTCCATTCCATTCCATTCCATTCCACTCGGGCTCATTCCATTCCATTCCATTCAATTCCATTCCATTCCATTCCATTCCATTCCGTTCCATTCCATTCCGTTCTACTCGGTTTGATTTCCATTCAATTCCATTCCATTCCATTCCATTCCATTCCATTCCATTCCATTCCATTCCATTCCATTCCTTTCCATTTACTCCATTCCGTTCTACTCGGGTTGATTCCATTGAGTTTGGTTCCGTTCCGTTCCGTCCCATCCCGTCCCGTCCCGTCCCGTCCCGTGCCGTTTTACTCGGGTTGATTCCTTTCCATTCCGTTCCGCTCGTTTCCGTTGCGTTCCATTCCGTTCCACGCGGGTTGGTTCAATTCCATTCTATTCTATTCTATTCCTTTCCATTCCATTCCATTCCATTCCATTCCATTCCATTCTACTCGGGTTGATTCCATGCCATTCCGTTCCGTTCCATTCCGTCACATCTCGACCCGTCCCATCACGTCCCGTCCCGTCCGATCCCGTTCCGTTCCACATGGGTTGATTCAATTCCTTTCGGTTACATTGAATTCCATTCTATTCCATTCTACTCGGATTGATTCCATTCCATTCCATTCCATTCCATTCCATTCCATTCCATTCCATTCCATTCCATTCCATTCCATTCGATTCCATTCCATTCCTTTCCATTCCAATCCATTCCATTCTACTCGGGTTGATTCCATTCTATTCCATTCCATTCCATTCCATTCCATTCCATTCCATTCCATTCCATTCCATTCCATTCCATTCCATTCCATTCCATTCCATTCTACTCGGGTTGATTCCATTCTATTCCATTCCATTCCGTTCGATTCCATTTGATTCCATTCGATTCCATTCCATTCCATTCCATTCCCTTCCATTCCATTCTATTCCATTGAATTCCATTCCATTCCATTCCATTCCATTCCATTCCATTCCGTTCTACTCTGATTGATTCCATTAAATTCCATTCCATTCCATTCCATTCCATTCCATTCCATTCCATTCCATTCCATTCCATTCCATTCCATTCCATTCCATTCCAATACATTCCATTCTACTCTGGTTGATTCCATTCCATTCCATTCCATTCCATTCCATTCGTCTCCATTCGATTCCATTCGATTCCATTCCATTCCATTCCATGGAATTCCATTCCATTCCATTCCATTCCATTCCATTCCATTCCATTCCATTCCATTCCATTCCATTCCATTCCATTCCATTCAGTTCTACTCGGGTTGATTCCATTCCATTCCTTTCCATTCCATTCCATTCCATTCCATTCCATTCCACTCCATTCCATTCGATTCCATTCGATTCCATTCCATTCCATTCCATTCCATTCCATTCCAATCCATTCCATTCTACTCGGGTTGATTCCATTCCATTCCATTCCATTCCATTCCATTCCATTCCATTCCATTCCATTGCATTCCATTCGATTCCATTAGATTCCATTCCATTCCATTCCATTCCATTCCATTCCATTCCATTCCATTCCGTTCCACTCGGGTTGATTCCATTCTATTCCATTCCATTCCATTCTATTCCAATCGATATCATTCGAATCCATTCCATCCCATTCCATTCCATTCCATTCCATTCCGTTCTACTCGGGTTGATTCCATTCCATTCCATTTCATTCCATTCCATTCCATTCCATTCCATTCCATTCCATTCGATTCCATTCCATTCCATTCCATTCCATTCCGTTCTAGTCGGGTTGATTCCATTCTATTCCATTCCATTCCATTCCATTCCATTCCATTCCATTCCATTCCATTCCATTCTACTCCATTGAATTCCATTCCATTCCACTCAATTCCATTCCATTCCATTCCTTTCCATTCCATTTAGTTCTACTCGGGTTGATTCCATTCCATTCCATTCCATTCCATTCCATTCCATTCCATTCCATTCCATTCCATTCCATTACTTTCCATTCCATTGCATTCCAATCCATTCCATTCTACTCGGGTTGACTCCATTCCATTCCATTCCATTCCATTCCATTCCATTCCATTCCATTATATTCCATTCTATTCCATTCGATTCCGTTCGATTCCATTCCATTCCATTCCATTCCATTCCATTCCATTCCATTCCATTCCATTCCACTCCCTTCCATTCCATTCGATTCCATTCCATTCCATTCCATTCCATTCCATTCCATTCCATTCCATTCCATTCCATTCCATTTACTCCATTCCGTTCTACTCGGGTTGATTCCATTGAGTTTGGTTCCGTCCCGTCCCGTCCCGTCCCGTCCCGTCCCGTCCCGTCCCGTGCCGTTTTACTCAGGTTGATTCCTTTCCATTCCGTTCCGCTCGTTTCAGTTACGTTCCATTCCTTTCCACGCGGGTTGGTTCAGTTCCATTCTATTGTATTCTATTCCTTTCCCTTCCATTCAATTCCATTCCATTCCATTATACTCGGGTTGATTCCATGCCATTCCGTTCCGTTCCATTCCGTCCCATTCCGACCCGTCCCATCCCGTCCCGACCCGTCCCATCCCGTTCCAATCCACATGGGTTGATTCAATTCCTTTCGGTTACATTGAACTCCATTCCATTCCATTCTTCTCGGATTGATTCCATTCCATTCCATTCCATTCCATTCCATTCCATTCCATTCCAATCCATTCCATTCTACTCGGGTTGATTCCATTCTATGCCATTCCATTCCATTCCATTCCATTCCATTCCATTCCATTCCATTTCATTCCATTCCATTCCATTCCATTCCATTCCATTCCATTCGATTCCATTCCATTCCATTCCATTCCATTCCATTCCATTCCATTCCATTCCGTTCTACTCGGCTTGAGTCCATTGAGTTCCGTTCCGTTCCGTTCCGTCCCGACACGTCCCGTCCCGTCCCGTCCCGTGCCGTTTTACTCGGGTTGATTCCTTTCCATTCTGTTCCGCTCGTTTCCGTTACGTTCCATTCCGTTCCACGCGGGTTGGTTCAATTCCATTCTATTCTATTCTATTCCTTTCCCTTCCATTCCATTCCATTCCATTCCATTCTACTCGGGTTGATTCCATGCCATTCCGTTCCGTTCCATTCCGTCCCATCCCGACCCGTCCCATCCCGTCCCGTCCTGTCCCATCCCGTTCTGTTCCACATGGGTTGATTCAATTCCTTTCGGTTACATTGAATTCCATTCCATTCCATTCTACTCGGATTGATTCCATTCCATTCCATTCCATTCCATTCCATTCCATTCCATTCGATTCCATTCCATTCTATTCCATTCCATTCCATTCCATTCCATTGCGTTCCATTCAATTCGATTCCATTCCATTCCATTCCATTCCATTCCAATCCATTCCATTCTACTTGGGTTGATTCCATTCCATTCCATTCCATTCCATTCGATTCCATTCAATTCCATTCCATTCCATTCCATTCCATTCCATTCCATTCCATTCCATTCCATTCCATTCCATTCCATTCCATTCCATTCCATTCTGTTCTACTCGGGTTGATTCCACTCCATTCCATTCCATTCCATTCCATTCCATTCCATTCCATTCCATTCCATTCCACTCGGGTTGATCATTCCATTCCATTCCATTCAATTCCATTCCATTCCATTCCATTCCATTCCATTCCACTCGGGCTCATTCCATTCCATTCTATTCAATTCCATTCCATTCCATTCCATTCCATTCCGTTCCATTCCATTCCGTTCTACTCGGTTTGATTTCCATTCAATTCCATTCCATTCCATTCCATTCCATTCCATTCCATTCCATTCCATTCCATTCCATTCCATTCCTTTCCATTTACTCCATTCCGTTCTACTCGGGTTGATTCCATTGAGTTTGGTTCCGTTCCGTTCCGTCCCATCCCGTCCCGTCCCGTCCCGTCCCGTGCCGTTTTACTCGGGTTGATTCCTTTCCATTCCGTTCCGCTCGTTTCCGTTGCGTTCCATTGCGTTCCACGCGGGTTGGTTCAATTCCATTCTATTCTATTCTATTCCTTTCCATTCCATTCCATTCCATTCCATTCCATTCTACTCGGGTTGATTCCATGCCATTCCGTTCCGTTCCATTCCGTCCCATCTCGACCCGTCCCATCACGTCCCGTCCCGTCCGATCCCGTTCCGTTCCACATGGGTTGATTCAATTCCTTTCGGTTACATTGAATTCCATTCCATTCCATTCTACTCGGATTGATTCCATTCCATTCCATTCCATTCCATTCCATTCCATTCCATTCCATTCCATTCGATTCCATTCCATTCCTTTCCATTCCAATCCATTCCATTCTACTCGGGTTGATTCCATTCTATTCCATTCCATTCCATTCCATTCCATTCCATTCCATTCCATTCCATTCCATTCCATTCCATTCCATTCCATTCCATTCTACTCGGGTTGATTCCATTCTATTCCATTCCATTCCGTTCGATTCCATTTGATTCCATTCGATTCCATTCCATTCCATTCCATTCCCTTCCATTCCATTCTATTCCATTGAATTCCATTCCATTCCATTCCATTCCATTCCATTCCATTCCGTTCTACTCTGATTGATTCCATTAAATTCCATTCCATTCCATTCCATTCCATTCCATTCCATTCCATTCCATTCCATTCCATTCCATTCCATTCCATTCCATTCCATTCGTCTCCATTCGATTCCATTCGATTCCATTCCATTCCATTCCATGGAATTCCATTCCATTCGATTCCATTCCATTCCATTCCATTCCATTCCATTCCATTCCATTCCATTCCATTCCATTCCATTCCATTCAGTTCTACTCGGGTTGATTCCATTCCATTCCTTTCCATTCCATTCCATTCCATTCCATTCCATTCCACTCTATTCCACTCTATTCCATTCGATTCCATTCGATTCCATTCCATTCCATTCCATTCCATTCCATTCCAATCCATTCCATTCTACTCGGGTTGATTCCATTCCATTCCATTCCATTCCATTCCATTCCATTCCATTCCATTCCATTCCATTGCATTCCATTCGATTCCATTAGACTCCATTCCATTCCATTCCATTCCATTCCATTCCATTCCATTCCATTCCGTTCCACTCGGGTTGATTCCATTCTATTCCATTCCATTCCATTCTATTCCATTCGATATCATTCGAATCCATTCCATCCCATTCCATTCCATTCCATTCCATTCCGTTCTACTCGGGTTGATTCCATTCCATTCCATTTCATTCCATTCCATTCCATTCCATTCCATTCGATTCCATTCCATTCCATTCCATTCCATTCCGTTCTAGTCGGGTTGATTCCATTCTATTCCATTCCATTCCATTCCATTCCATTCCATTCCATTCCATTCCATTCCATTCTACTCCATTGAATTCCATTCCATTCCACTCAATTCCATTCCATTCCATTCCTTTCCATTCCATTTAGTTCTACTCGGGTTGATTCCATTCCATTCCATTCCATTCCATTCCATTCCATTTCATTCCATTCCATTCCATTCCATTACTTTCCATTCCATTGCATTCCAGTCCATTCCATTCTACTCGGGTTGACTCCATTCCATTCCATTCCATTCCATTCCATTCCATTCCATTCCATTCCATTATATTCCATTCTATTCCATTCGATTCCGTTCGATTCCATTCCATTCCATTCCATTCCATTCCATTCCATTCGATTCCATTCCATTCCCTTCCATTCCATTCCATTCCATTCCATTCCATTCCATTCCATTCCATTCCATTCCATTCCATTCCATTTACTCCATTCCGTTCTACTCGGGTTGATTCCATTGAGTTTGGTTCCGTCCCGTCCCGTCCCGTCCCGTCCCGTCCCGTGCCGTTTTACTCAGGTTGATTCCTTTCCATTCCGTTCCGCTCGTTTCAGTTACGTTCCATTCCGTTCCACGCGGGTTGGTTCAGTTCCATTCTATTGTATTCTATTCCTTTCCCTTCCATTCAATTCCATTCCATTCCATTATACTCGGGTTGATTCCATGCCATTCCGTTCCGTTCCATTCCGTCCCATTCCGACCCGTCCCATCCCGTCCCGACCCGTCCCATCCCGTTCCAATCCACATGGGTTGATTCAATTCCTTTCGGTTACATTGAACTCCATTCCATTCCATTCTTCTCGGATTGATTCCATTCCATTCCATTCCATTCCATTCCATTCCATTCCAATCCATTCCATTCTACTCGCGTTGATTCCATTCTATGCCATTCCATTCCATTCCATTCCATTCCATTCCATTCCATTCCATTCCATTTCATTCCATTCCATTCCATTCCATTCCATTCCATTCCATTCCATTCGATTCCATTCCATTCCATTCCATTCCATTCCATTCCATTCCATTCCATTCCATTCCGTTCTACTCGGGTTGATTCCATTCTATTCCATTCCATTCCGATCGATTCCATTTGATTCAATTCGATTCCATTCCATTCCATTCCATTCCCTTCCATTCCATTCTATTCCATTGAATTCCATTCCATTCCATTCCATTCCATTCCATTCCATTCCATTCCGTTCTACTCTGATTGATTCCATTCCATTCCATTCCATTCCATTCCATTCCATTCCATTCCAATACATTCCATTCTTCTCTGGTTGATTCCATTCCATTCCATTCCATTCCATTCCATTCGTCTCCATTCGATTCCATTCCATTCCATTCCATTCCATTCCATTCCATTCCATTCCATTCCATTCCATTCGTCTCCATTCGATTCCATTCCATTCCATTCCATTCCATTCCATTCCGTTCCATTCCATTCCATTCCATTCCATTCCATTCCATTCCATTCCATTCCATTCCATTCCATTCCGTTCGATTCCATTACATTCCATTCCAATCCAATCCATTCCGTTCTACTCGGGTTGATTCCATTCCATTCCATTCCATTCCATTCGATTCCATTCCATTCTATTCCATTGAATTCCATTCCATTCCATTCCATTCCGTTCCATTCCATTCCATTCCATTCCATTCCATTCCATTCCATTCCATTCCATTCCATTCCGTTCTACTCGGGTTGATTCCATTCCATTCCATTCCATTCCAATCCATTCCATTCCATTCCGTTCTACTCGGGTTGATTCCATTCCATTCCATTTCATTCCATTCCATTCCATTCCATTCCATTCGATTCCATTCGATTCCATTCCATTCCAATCCATTCCATTCTACTCGGGTTGATTCCATTCCATTCCATTCCATTCCATTCCATTCCATTCCATTCCATTCCTTTCCATTCCATTCGATTCCACTCGATTCCATTCCATTCTTTCCATTCCATTCCAATGCATTCCATTCTACTCGGGTGGATTCCATTCCGTTCCATTCCATTCCATTCCATTCCATTCCATTCCATTCCATTCCACTCCATTCGATTCCATTCCATTCCATTCCATTCCATTCCATTCCATTCCATTCCATTCCGTTCTAGTCGGGTTGATTCCATTCTATTCCATTCCATTCCATTCCATTCCATTCCATTCCATTCCATTCCATTCCATTCCATTCTATTCCATTCCATTCTACTCCATTGAATTCCATTCCATTCCATTCTATTCCATTCCATTCCATTCCTTTCCATTCCATTTAGTTCTACTCGGGTTGATTCCATTCCATTCCATTCCATTCCATTCCATTCCATTCCATTCCATTCCATTCCATTCCATTACTTTCCATTCCATTCCATTCCAATCCATTCCATTCTACTCGGGTTGACTCCATTCCATTCCGTTCCATTCCATTCCATTCCATTCCATTCCATTCCATTCCATTCCATTATAATCCATTCCATTCCATTCAATTCCCTTCGATTCCATTCCATTCCATTCCATTCCATTCCATTCCATTCAATTCCATTCGATTCCATTCGATTCCATTCCATTCCATTCCATTCCAATCCATTCCATTCTACTCGGGTTGATTCCATTCCATTCCATTCCATTCCATTCCATTCCATTCCATTCCATTCCATTCTATCCCTTTCGATTCCATTCCATTCCATTAAATTCCATTCCATTCCATTCCATTCCATTCCATTCCATTCCCTTCCATTGCATTCCATTCCGTTCCATTCCATTCCATTCCATTCCATTCTAGTCGGGTTGATTCCACTCAATTCCATTCCATTCCATTCCATACCATTCCATTCGATTCCATTCCATTCCATTCCATTCCATTCCATTCCATTCCATTCCAATCCATTCCATTCTACTCGGGTTGATTCCATTCCATTCCATTCCATTCCATTCCATTCCATTCCATTCCATTCCATTCCATTGCATTCCATTCGATTCCATTAGACTCCATTCCATTCCATTCCATTCCATTCCATTCCATTCCATTCCATTCCGTTCCCCTCGGGTTGATTCCATTCTATTCCATTCCATTCCATTCTATTCCATTCGATATCATTCGAATCCATTCCATCCCATTCCATTCCATTCCATTCCATTCCGTTCTACTCGGGTTGATTCCATTCCATTCCATTTCATTCCATTCCATTCCATTCCATTCCATTCGATTCCATTCCATTCCATTCCATTCCATTCCGTTCTAGTCGGGTTGATTCCATTCTATTCCATTCCATTCCATTCCATTCCATTCCATTCCATTCCATTCCATTCCATTCTACTCCATTGAATTCCATTCCATTCCACTCAATTCCATTCCATTCCATTCCTTTCCATTCCATTTAGTTCTACTCGGGTTGATTCCATTCCATTCCATTCCATTCCATTCCATTCCATTTCATTCCATTCCATTCCATTCCATTACTTTCCATTCCATTGCATTCCAGTCCATTCCATTCTACTCGGGTTGACTCCATTCCATTCCATTCCATTCCATTCCATTCCATTCCATTCCATTCCATTATATTCCATTCTATTCCATTCGATTCCGTTCGATTCCATTCCATTCCATTCCATTCCATTCCATTCCATTCCATTCGATTCCATTCCATTCCCTTCCATTCCATTCCATTCCATTCCATTCCATTCCATTCCATTCCATTCCATTCCATTTACTCCATTCCGTTCTACTCGGGTTGATTCCATTGAGTTTGGTTCCGTCCCGTCCCGTCCCGTCCCGTCCCGTCCCGTGCCGTTTTACTCAGGTTGATTCCTTTCCATTCCGTTCCGCTCGTTTCAGTTACGTTCCATTCCGTTCCACGCGGGTTGGTTCAGTTCCATTCTATTGTATTCTATTCCTTTCCCTTCCATTCAATTCCATTCCATTCCATTATACTCGGGTTGATTCCATGCCATTCCGTTCCGTTCCATTCCGTCCCATTCCGACCCGTCCCATCCCGTCCCGACCCGTCCCATCCCGTTCCAATCCACATGGGTTGATTCAATTCCTTTCGGTTACATTGAACTCCATTCCATTCCATTCTTCTCGGATTGATTCCATTCCATTCCATTCCATTCCATTCCATTCCATTCCAATCCATTCCATTCTACTCGCGTTGATTCCATTCTATGCCATTCCATTCCATTCCATTCCATTCCATTCCATTCCATTCCATTCCATTTCATTCCATTCCATTCCATTCCATTCCATTCCATTCCATTCCATTCGATTCCATTCCATTCCATTCCATTCCATTCCATTCCATTCCATTCCATTCCATTCCGTTCTACTCTGATTGATTCCATTCCATTCCATTCCATTCCATTCCATTCCATTCCATTCCATTCCATTCCATTCCATTCCATTCCAATACATTCCATTCTTCTCTGGTTGATTCCATTCCATTCCATTCCATTCCATTCCATTCGTCTCCATTCGATTCCATTCCATTCCATTCCATTCCATTCCATTCCATTCCATTCGTCTCCATTCGATTCCATTCCATTCCATTCCATTCCATTCCATTCCGTTCCATTCCATTCCATTCCATTCCATTCCATTCCATTCCATTCCATTCCATTCCGTTCGATTCCATTACATTCCATTCCAATCCAATCCATTCCGTTCTACTCGGGTTGATTCCATTCCATTCCATTCCATTCCATTCGATTCCATTCCATTCTATTCCATTGAATTCCATTCCATTCCATTCCATTCCGTTCCATTCCATTCCATTCCATTCCATTCCATTCCATTCCATTCCATTCCATTCCGTTCTACTCGGGTTGATTCCATTCCATTCCATTCCATTCCAATCCATTCCATTCCATTCCGTTCTACTCGGGTTGATTCCATTCCATTCCATTTCATTCCATTCCATTCCATTCCATTCCATTCGATTCCATTCGATTCCATTCCATTCCAATCCATTCCATTCTACTCGGGTTGATTCCATTCCATTCCATTCCATTCCATTCCATTCCATTCCATTCCTTTCCATTCCATTCGATTCCACTCGATTCCATTCCATTCTTTCCATTCCATTCCAATGCATTCCATTCTACTCGGGTGGATTCCATTCCGTTCCATTCCATTCCATTCCATTCCATTCCATTCCATTCCATTCCACTCCATTCGATTCCATTCCATTCCATTCCATTCCATTCCATTCCATTCCATTCCATTCCGTTCTAGTCGGGTTGATTCCATTCTATTCCATTCCATTCCATTCCATTCCATTCCATTCCATTCCATTCCATTCCATTCCATTCTATTCCATTCCATTCTACTCCATTGAATTCCATTCCATTCCATTCTATTCCATTCCATTCCATTCCTTTCCATTCCATTTAGTTCTACTCGGGTTGATTCCATTCCATTCCATTCCATTCCATTCCATTCGATTCCGTTCCATTCCATTCCATTCCATTACTTTCCATTCCATTCCATTCCAATCCATTCCATTCTACTCGGGTTGACTCCATTCCATTCCGTTCCATTCCATTCCATTCCATTCCATTCCATTCCATTCCATTCCATTATAATCCATTCCATTCCATTCAATTCCCTTCGATTCCATTCCATTCCATTCCATTCCATTCCATTCCATTCAATTCCATTCGATTCCATTCGATTCCATTCCATTCCATTCCATTCCAATCCATTCCATTCTACTCAGGTTGATTCCATTCCATTCCATTCCATTCCATTCCATTCCATTCCATTCCATTCCATTCCATTCCATTCTATCCCTTTCGATTCCATTCCATTCCATTAAATTCCATTCCATTCCATTCCATTCCATTCCATTCCATTCCCTTCCATTGCATTCCATTCCGTTCCATTCCATTCCATTCCATTCCATTCTAGTCGGGTTGATTCCACTCAATTCCATTCCATTCCATTCCATACCATTCCATTCGATTCCATTCCATTCCATTCCATTCCATTCCATTCCATTCCATTCCATTCCATTCCATTCCATTCTAGTCGGGTTGATTCCATTCTATTCCATTCCATTCCATTCCATTCCATTCCATTCCATTCCATTCCATTCCATTCCATTCTATTCCATTCCATTCTACTCCATTGAATTCCATTCCATTCCATTCAATTCCATTCCATTCCATCCCTTTCCATTCCATTTAGTTCTACTCGGGTTGATTCCATTCCATTCCATTCCATTCCATTCCATTCCATTCCATTCCATTCAATTGCATTCCATTCCGTTACTTTCCATTCCATTCCATTCCAATCCATTCCATTCTACTCGGGTTGACTCCATTCCATTCCATTCCTTTCCATTCCATTATATTCCATTCTATTCCATTCGATTCCGTTCGATTCCATTCCATTCCATTCCATTGCATTCCATTCCATTCCATTCCGTTCTACTCGGGTTGATTCCCTTCCATTCCTTTCCATTCCATTCCATTCCATTCCATTCCATTCCATTCCATTCCATTCCCTTCCATTCCATTCCATTCCAATCCATTCCATTCTACTCGGGTTGATTCCATTCCATTCCATTGCATTCGACTCCATTCGATTCCATTCGATTCCATTCCATTCCATTCCGTTCCATTCCATTCCATTCCATTCCATTCTATTCCATTGAATTCCATTCCATTCCATTCCATTCCACTCCATTCCATTCCATTCCATTCCATTCCATTCCATTCCGTTCTACTCTGGTTGATTCCATTCCATTCCATTCCATTCCATTCCATTCCATTCCATTCCATTCCATTCCATTCCATTCCATTCCAATCTATTCCATTCTATTCAATTCGATTCCATTCGATTCCATTCAATTCCATTCAATTCCATTCCATTCCATTCCAATCCATTCCATTCTACTCGGGTTGATTCCATTCCATTCCATTCCATTCCATTCCATTCCATTCCATTCCACTCCATTCCAATCCATTCCATTCCATTCGATTCCATTCGATTCCATTCCATTCCATTCCATTCCATTCCATTCTTTCCATTCCATTCCATTCCATTCCAATCTATTCCATTCGATTCCATTCGATTCCATTCCATTCCATTCCATTCCATTCCATTCCATTCCATTCCATTCCATTCTATTCCATTCCATTCCATTCCATTCCATTCCATTCCATTCCATTCCAATCCATTCCCTTCCGTTCTATTCGGGTTGATTCCATTCCATTCCATTCCATTCCATTCCATTCCATTCCATTCCATTCCATTCCATTCCATTGCATTCCATTCGATTCCATTCGATTCCATTCCATTCCATTCCATTCCATTCCATTCCATTCCATTCCATTCCATTCCATTCCATTCTATTCCATTCCTTTCCATTCCATTCCATTCTATTCCATTCCATTCCATTCCGTTCCACTCGGGTTGATTCCATTCTATTCCATTCCATTCCATTCGATTCCATTCGATATCATTCGATTCCATTCCATTCCATTCCATTCCATTCCATTCCATTCCATTCCATTCCATTCCATTCCATTCTATTCCATTCCATTCCATTCCATTCCATTCTATTCCATTCCATTCCATTCCGTTCTACTCTGGTTGATTCCATTCCATTCCATTTCATTCCATTCCATTCCATTCCATTCCATTCCATTCGATTCCATTCGATTCCATTCCATTCCATTCCATTCCAATCCATTCCATTGTACTCGGGTTGATTCCATTCCATTCCATTCCATTCCATTCCATTCCATTCCATTCCATTCCATTCCACTCGATTCCATTCCTTTCCATTCCATTCTATTCCAATCCATTGCATTCTACTCGGGTGGATTCCATTCCATTCCATTCCTTTCCATTCCATTCCATTCCATTACATTACATTCCATTCGGTTCCATTCCATTCCATTCCATTCCATTCCATTCCATTCCATTCCATTCCATTCCATTCCATTCCATTCCGTTCTAATCGGGTTGATTCCATTCTATTCCATTCCATTCCATTCCATTCCATTCCATTCCATTCGATTCCATTCCATTCCATTCCATTCTATTCCATTCAATTCTACTCCATTGAATTCCATTACATTCCATTCTATTCCATTCCATTCCATTCCTTTCCATTCCATTTAGTTCTACTCGGGTTGATTCCATTCCATTCCATTCCATTCCTTTCCATTCCATTCCAATCCATTCCATTCCATTACTTACCATTCCATTCCATTCCAATCCATTCCATTCTACTCGGGTTGACTCCATTCCATTCCATTCAATTACATTACATTACATTATATTCCATTCCATTCCATTCGATTCCGTTCGATTCCATTCCATTCCATTCCATTCCATTCCATTCCAATCCATTCCATTCTACTCGGGTTGATTCCATTCCATTCCATTCCATTCCATCCCATTCCAATCCATTCCATTCCATTCCGTTCTACTCGGGTTGATTCCATTCCATTCCATTTCATTCCATTCCATTCCATTCCATTCCATTACATTCCATTCGATTCCATTCGATTCCATTCCATTCCATTCCATTCCAATCCATTCCATTCTACTCGGGTTGATTCCATTCCATTCCATTCCATTCCATTCCATTCCATTCCATTCCATTCCATTCCATTCCATTCCATTCCACTCGATTCCATTCCATTCTTTCCATTCCATTCCAATCCATTCCACTCTACTCGGGTGGATTCCATTCCGTTCCATTCCATTCCATTCCATTCCATTCCATTCCATTCCATTCCACTCCATTCGATTCCATTCCATTCCATTCCATTCCATGCCATTCCATTCCATTCCATTCCATTCCATTCCGTTCTAGTCGGGTTGATTCCATTCTATTCCATTCCATTCCATTCCCTTCCATTCCATTCCATTCCATTCCATTCCATTCCATTCCATTCCATTCTATTCCATTCCGTTCTACTCCATTGAATTCCATTCCATTCCATTCTATTCCTTTCCATTCCATTCCTTTCCATTCCATTTAGTTCTACTCGGGTTGATTCCATTCCATTCCATTCCATTCCATTCCATTCCATTCCATTCCATTCCATTCCATTACTTTCCATTCCATTCCATTCCAATCCATTCCATTCTACTCGGGTTGACTCCATTCCATTCCGTTCCATTCCATTCCATTCCATTCCATTCCATTCCATTATAATCCATTCCTTACCATTCGATTCCGTTCGATTCCATTCCATTCCATTCCATTCCATTCCATTCAATTCCATTCGATTCCATTCGATTCCATTCCATTCCATTCCATTCCAATCCATTCCATTCTACTCGGGTTGATTCCATTCCATTCCATTCCATTCCATTCCATTCCATTCCATTCCATTCCGTTCCATTCCATTCCATTCCATTCTACTCGGGTTGATTCCATGCCATTCCGTTCCGCTCCATTCCGTTCCACGCGGGTTGGTTCAATTCCATTCTATTCTATTCTATTCCTTTCCCTTCCCTTCCATTCCATTCCATTCCATTCTACTCGGGTTGATTCCATGCCATTCCGTTCCGTTCCATTCCGTCCCATCCCGACCCGTCCCATCCCGTCCCGTCCCGTCCCATCCCGTTCCGTTCCACATGGGTTGATTCAATTCCTTTCGGTTACATTGAATTCCATTCCATTCCATTCTACTCGGATTGATTCCATTCCATTCCATTCCATTCCATTCCATTCCATTCCATTCCATTTCATTCCATTCCATTCCATTCCATTGCGTTCCATTCGATTCGATTCCATTCCATTCCTTTCCATTCCATTCCAATCCATTCCATTCTACTTGGGTTGATTCCATTCCATTCCATTCCATTCCATTCCATTCCATTCCATTCCATTCCATTCCATTCCACTCGATTCCATTCCATTCCATTCCATTCCATTCCAATCCATTCCATTCTACTCGGGTGGATTCCATTCCATTCCATTCCTTTCCATTCCATTCCATTCCATTCCATTCCATTACATTCCATTCGGTTCCATTCCATTCCATTCCATTCCATTCCATTCCATTCCATTCCATTCCATTCCATTCCATTCCGTTCTAATCGGGTTGATTCCATTCTATTCCATTCCATTCCATTCCATTCCATTCCATTCCATTCCATTCCATTCCATTCTATTCCATTCCATTCTACTCCATTGAATTCCATTCCATTCCATTCTATTCCATTCCATTCCATTCCTTTCCATTCCATTTAGTTCTACTCGGGTTGATTCCATTCCATTCCATTCCATTCCTTTCCATTCCATTCCATTCCATTCCATTCCAATCCATTCCATTCTACTCGGGTTGACTCCATTCCATTCCATTCCATTACATTACATTCCATTATATTCCATTCCATTCCATTCGATTCCGTTCGATTCCACTCCATTCCATTCCATTCCATTCCATTCCATTCCATTCCATTCCATTCGATTCCATTCCATTCCATTCTATTCCATTCCATTCCATTCCATTCCATTCCATTCCATTCCATTCCATTCCAATCCATTCCATTCTACTCGGGTTGATTCAATTCCTTTCCATTCCATTCCATTCCATTCCATTCCATTCCATTCCATTCCATTCCTTTCGATTCCATTCCATTCCATTCCATTCCATTCCATTCCATTCCATTCCATTCCATTCCATTCCATTCCATTCCATTCCGTTCTACTCGGGTTGATTCCATTCCATTCCATTCCATTCCATTCCATTCCATTCCATTCCAACCCATTCCGTTCTACTCGGGTTGATTCCATTCCATTCCATTGAATTCCATTCCATTCCATTCCATTCCATTCCATTCCATTCGATTCCATTCCATTCTACTCCATTGAATTCCATTCCATTAAATTCTATTCCATTCCATTCCATTCCTTTCCATTCCCTTTAGTTCTACTCGGGTTGATTCCATTCCATTCCATTCCATTCCTTTCCATTCCATTCCAATCCATTCCATTCCATTCCTTTCCATTCCATTCCATTCCAATCCATTCCATTCTACTCGGGTTGACTCCATTCCATTCCATTCCATTACATTACATTCCATTATATTCCATTCCATTCCATTCGATTCCGTTCGATTCCACTCCATTCCATTCCATTCCATTCCATTCCATTCCATTCCATTCGATTCCATTCCATTCCATTCGATTCCATTCCATTCCATTCCATTCCATTCCATTCCATTCCATTCCATTCCAATCCATTCCATTCTACTCGGGTTGATTCAATTCCATTCCATTCCATTCCATTCCATTCCATTCCATTCCATTCCATTCCTTTCGATTCCATTCCATTCCATTCCATTCCATTCCATTCCATTCCATTCCATTCCATTCCATTCCATTCCGTTCTACTCGGGTTGATTCCATTCCATTCCATTCCATTCCATTCCATTCCATTCCATTCCATTCCATTCCATTCCATTCCATTCCTTTCCATTCCAACCCATTCCGTTCTACTCGGGTTGATTCCATTCCATTCCATTGAATTCCATTGAATTCCATTCCATTCCATTCCATTCCATTCCATTCCATTCCATTCCATTCCATTCCAAACCATTCCATTCTACTCGGGTTCATTCCATTCCATTCCATTCCATTCCATTCCATTCCATTCCATTCCACTCGGGTGCATTCCATTCCATTCCATTCCATTCCATTCCATTCCATTCCATTCCATTCCGTTCTGCTCAGGTTGATTTCCATTCCATTCTATTCCATTCCATTCCATTCCATTCCATTCCGTTCCATTCCATTCCATTCCATTCCATTCCATTCCATTCCATTCCATTCCATTCCATTCCATTCCATTCCATTCCATTCCATTCCGTTCTACTCGGCTTGAATCCATTGAGTTCCGTTCCGTTCCGTTCCGTCCCGACACGTCCCGTCCAGTCCCGTCCCGTGCCGTTTTACTCGGGTTGATTCCTTTGCATTCCGTTCCGCTCGTTTCCGTTACGTTCCATTCCGTTCCACGCGGGTTGGTTCAATTCCATTCTATTCTATTCTATTCCTTTCCCTTCCATTCCATTCCATTCCATTCCATTCTACTCGGGTTGATTCCATGCCATTCCGTTCCGCTCCATTCCGTTCCACGCGGGTTGGTTCAATTCCATTCTATTCTATTCTATTCCTTTCCCTTCCATTCCATTCCATTCCATTCCATTCTACTCGGGTTGATTCCATGCCATTCCGTTCCGTTCCATTCCGTCCCATCCCGACCCGTCCCATCCCGTCCCGTCCCGTCCCATCCCGTTCCGTTCCACATGGGTTGATTCAATTCCTTTCGGTTACATTGAATTCCATTCCATTCCATTCTACTCGGATTGATTCCATTCCATTCCATTCCATTCCATTCCATACAATTCCATTCCATTCCATTTCATTGCATGCCATTCCATTCCATTTCTTTCGATTCCATTCGTTTCCATTCCATTCCATTCCATTCCAATCCATTCCATTCTACTCGGGTTGATTCCATTCCATTCCATTCCATTCCATTCCATTCCATTCCATTCCATTCCATTCCACTCGATTCCATTCCATTCCTTTCCATTCCATTCCAATCCATTCCATTCTACTCGGGTGGATTCCATTCCATTCCATTCCATTCCATTCCATTCCATTCCATTCCATTCCATTCCATTCCATTCGATTCCATTCCATTCCATTCCATTCCATTCCATTCCATTCCATTCCGTTCTAGTCGGGTTGATTCCATTCTATTCCATTCCATTCCATTCCATTCCATTCCATTCCATTCCATGCCATTCCATTCTATTCCATTCCATTCTACTCCATTGAATTCCATTCCATTCCATTCAATTCCATTCCATTCCATTCCTTTCCATTCCATTTAGTTCTACTCGGGTTGACTCCATTCCATTCCATTCCATTCCATTCCATTCCATTCCATTCCATTCCATTCCATTCCATTACTTTCCATTCCATTCCATTCCAATCCATTCCATTCTACTCGGGTTGACTCCATTCCATTCAATTCCATTCCATTCCATTCCATTCCATTCCATTCGATTCCATTCCATTCCATTCGATTCCATTCCATTCCATTGCATTCCATTCCATTCCATTCCATTCCAATCCATTCCTTTCTACTCTGGTTGATTCCATTCCATTCCATTCCATTCCATTCCATTCCATTCCATTCCATTCCATTCCGTTCTACTCGGGTTGATTCCACTCCATTCCATTCCATTCCATTCCATTCCATTCCATTCCATTCCATTCCTTTCCATTCCAACCCATTCCGTTCTACTCGGGTTGATTCCATTCCATTCCATTCCATTCCGTTCCATTCCATTCCATTCCATTCCATTCCATTCCATTCGATTCCATTCCATTCCATTCCATTCCAAACCATTCCATTCTACACGGGTTCATCATTCCATTCCATTCCATTCCATTCCATTCCATTCCACTTGGGTTCATTCCATTCCATTCCATTCCATTGCATTCCATTCCATTCCATTCCACTCGGGAGCATTCCATTCCATTCCATTCCATTCGATTCCATTCCATTCCATTCCATTCCATTCCATTCCATTCCATTCCATTCCATTCCGTTCTACTCGGCTTGAGTCCATTGAGTTCCGTTCCGTTCCGTTCCGTCCCGACACGTCCCGTCCCGTCCCGTCCCGTGCCGTTTTACTCGGGTTGATTCCTTTCCATTCCGTTCCGCTCGTTTCCGTTACGTTCCATTCTGTTCCACGCGGGTTGGTTCAATTCCATTCTATTCTATTCTATTCCTTTCCCTTCCATTCCATTCCATTCCATTCCATTCTACTCGGGTTGATTCCATGCCATTCCGTTCCGCTCCATTCCGTTCCACGCGGGTTGGTTCAATTCCATTCTATTCTATTCTATTCCTTTCCCTTCCATTCCATTCCATTCCATTCCATTCTACTCGGGTTGATTCCATGCCATTCCGTTCCGTTCCATTCCGTCCCATCCCGACCCGTCCCATCCCGTCCCGTCCTGTCCCATCCCGTTCTGTTCCACATGGGTTGATTCAATTCCTTTCGGTTACATTGAATTCCATTCCATTCCATTCTACTCGGATTGATTCCATTCCATTCCATTCCATTCCATTCCATTCCATTCGATTCCATTCCATTCCATTCCATTCCATTCCATTCCATTCCATTCCATTGCGTTCCATTCAATTCGATTCCATTCCATTCCATTCCATTCCATTCCAATCCATTCCATTCTACTTGGGTTGATTCCATTCCATTCCATTCCATTCCATTCGATTCCATTCAATTCCATTCCATTCCATTCCATTCCATTCCATTCCATTCCATTCCATTCCATTCCATTCCATTCCATTCCATTCCATTCTGTTCTACTCGGGTTGATTCCACTCCATTCCATTCCATTCTATTCCATTCCATTCCATTCAATTCCTTTCTATTCCATTCGATTCCATTCCATTCCATTTCATTTTATTCCATTCCATTCCATTCCATTCCATTCCATTCCATTCCATTCCATTCCATTCCATTCCATTCCATTCCATTCCATTCCATTCCGTTCTACTCGGGTTGATTCCACTCCATTCCATTCCATTCCATTCCATTCCATTCCATTCCATTCCATTCCACTCGGGTTGATCATTCCATTCCATTCCATTCAATTCCATTCCATTCCATTCCATTCCATTCCATTCCACTCGGGCTCATTCCATTCCATTCCATTCAATTCCATTCCATTCCATTCCATTCCATTCCGTTCCATTCCATTCCGTTCTACTCGGTTTGATTTCCATTCAATTCCATTCCATTCCATTCCATTCCATTCCATTCCATTCCATTCCATTCCATTCCATTCCATTCCTTTCCATTTACTCCATTCCGTTCTACTCGGGTTGATTCCATTGAGTTTGGTTCCGTTCCGTTCCGTCCCATCCCGTCCCGTCCCGTCCCGTCCCGTGCCGTTTTACTCGGGTTGATTCCTTTCCA
The DNA here is from genome assembly GCF_029281585.2 of Gorilla gorilla gorilla. Taxonomy (NCBI): domain Eukaryota; kingdom Metazoa; phylum Chordata; class Mammalia; order Primates; family Hominidae; genus Gorilla; species Gorilla gorilla. Next base: position 4,604,140 of record NC_073241.2, read on the forward strand.
TTCCGTTCCGCTCGTTTCCGTTGCGTTCCATTCCGTTCCACGCGGGTTGGTTCAATTCCATTCTATTCTATTCTATTCCTTTCCATTCCATTCCATTCCATTCCATTCCATTCCATTCTACTCGGGTTGATTCCATGCCATTCCGTTCCGTTCCATTCCGTCCCATCTCGACCCGTCCCATCACGTCCCGTCCCGTCCGATCCCGTTCCGTTCCACATGGGTTGATTCAATTCCTTTCGGTTACATTGAATTCCATTCTATTCCATTCTACTCGGATTGATTCCATTCCATTCCATTCCATTCCATTCCATTCCATTCCATTCCATTCCATTCCATTCGATTCCATTCCATTCCTTTCCATTCCAATCCATTCCATTCTACTCGGGTTGATTCCATTCTATTCCATTCCATTCCATTCCATTCCATTCCATTCCATTCCATTCCATTCCATTCCATTCCATTCCATTCTACTCGGGTTGATTCCATTCTATTCCATTCCATTCCGTTCGATTCCATTTGATTCCATTCGATTCCATTCCATTCCATTCCATTCCCTTCCATTCCATTCTATTCCATTGAATTCCATTCCATTCCATTCCATTCCATTCCATTCCATTCCGTTCTACTCTGATTGATTCCATTAAATTCCATTCCATTCCATTCCATTCCATTCCATTCCATTCCATTCCATTCCATTCCATTCCATTCCATTCCATTCCAATACATTCCATTCTACTCTGGTTGATTCCATTCCATTCCATTCCATTCCATTCCATTCGTCTCCATTCGATTCCATTCGATTCCATTCCATTCCATTCCATGGAATTCCATTCCATTCCATTCCATTCCATTCCATTCCATTCCATTCCATTCCATTCCATTCCATTCCATTCCATTCCATTCAGTTCTACTCGGGTTGATTCCATTCCATTCCTTTCCATTCCATTCCATTCCATTCCATTCCATTCCACTCCATTCCATTCGATTCCATTCGATTCCATTCCATTCCATTCCATTCCATTCCATTCCAATCCATTCCATTCTACTCGGGTTGATTCCATTCCATTCCATTCCATTCCATTCCATTCCATTCCATTCCATTCCATTGCATTCCATTCGATTCCATTAGATTCCATTCCATTCCATTCCATTCCATTCCATTCCATTCCATTCCATTCCGTTCCACTCGGGTTGATTCCATTCTATTCCATTCCATTCCATTCTATTCCAATCGATATCATTCGAATCCATTCCATCCCATTCCATTCCATTCCATTCCATTCCGTTCTACTCGGGTTGATTCCATTCCATTCCATTTCATTCCATTCCATTCCATTCCATTCCATTCCATTCCATTACATTCCATTCGGTTCCATTCCATTCCATTCCATTCCATTCCATTCCATTCCATTCCATTCCATTCCATTCCGTTCTAATCGGGTTGATTCCATTCTATTCCATTCCATTCCATTCCATTCCATTCCATTCCATTCCATTCCATTCCATTCTATTCCATTCCATTCTACTCCATTGAATTCCATTCCATTCCATTCTATTCCATTCCATTCCATTCCTTTCCATTCCATTTAGTTCTACTCGGGTTGATTCCATTCCATTCCATTCCATTCCTTTCCATTCCATTCCATTCCATTCCATTCCAATCCATTCCATTCTACTCGGGTTGACTCCATTCCATTCCATTCCATTACATTACATTCCATTATATTCCATTCCATTCCATTCGATTCCGTTCGATTCCACTCCATTCCATTCCATTCCATTCCATTCCATTCCATTCCATTCCATTCGATTCCATTCCATTCCATTCTATTCCATTCCATTCCATTCCATTCCATTCCATTCCATTCCATTCCATTCCAATCCATTCCATTCTACTCGGGTTGATTCAATTCCTTTCCATTCCATTCCATTCCATTCCATTCCATTCCATTCCATTCCATTCCTTTCGATTCCATTCCATTCCATTCCATTCCATTCCATTCCATTCCATTCCATTCCATTCCATTCCATTCCATTCCATTCCGTTCTACTCGGGTTGATTCCATTCCATTCCATTCCATTCCATTCCATTCCATTCCATTCCAACCCATTCCGTTCTACTCGGGTTGATTCCATTCCATTCCATTGAATTCCATTCCATTCCATTCCATTCCATTCCATTCCATTCGATTCCATTCCATTCTACTCCATTGAATTCCATTCCATTAAATTCTATTCCATTCCATTCCATTCCTTTCCATTCCCTTTAGTTCTACTCGGGTTGATTCCATTCCATTCCATTCCATTCCTTTCCATTCCATTCCAATCCATTCCATTCCATTCCTTTCCATTCCATTCCATTCCAATCCATTCCATTCTACTCGGGTTGACTCCATTCCATTCCATTCCATTACATTACATTCCATTATATTCCATTCCATTCCATTCGATTCCGTTCGATTCCACTCCATTCCATTCCATTCCATTCCATTCCATTCCATTCCATTCCATTCCATTCCATTCCATTCGATTCCATTCCATTCCATTCCATTCCATTCCATTCCATTCCATTCCATTCCAATCCATTCCATTCTACTCGGGTTGATTCAATTCCATTCCATTCCATTCCATTCCATTCCATTCCATTCCATTCCATTCCTTTCGATTCCATTCCATTCCATTCCATTCCATTCCATTCCATTCCATTCCATTCCATTCCATTCCATTCCGTTCTACTCGGGTTGATTCCATTCCATTCCATTCCATTCCATTCCATTCCATTCCATTCCATTCCATTCCATTCCATTCCATTCCTTTCCATTCCAACCCATTCCGTTCTACTCGGGTTGATTCCATTCCATTCCATTGAATTCCATTGAATTCCATTCCATTCCATTCCATTCCATTCCATTCCATTCCATTCCATTCCAAACCATTCCATTCTACTCGGGTTCATTCCATTCCATTCCATTCCATTCCATTCCATTCCATTCCATTCCACTCGGGTGCATTCCATTCCATTCCATTCCATTCCATTCCATTCCATTCCATTCCATTCCGTTCTGCTCAGGTTGATTTCCATTCCATTCTATTCCATTCCATTCCATTCCATTCCATTCCGTTCCATTCCATTCCATTCCATTCCATTCCATTCCATTCCATTCCATTCCATTCCATTCCATTCCATTCCATTCCATTCCATTCCGTTCTACTCGGCTTGAATCCATTGAGTTCCGTTCCGTTCCGTTCCGTCCCGACACGTCCCGTCCAGTCCCGTCCCGTGCCGTTTTACTCGGGTTGATTCCTTTGCATTCCGTTCCGCTCGTTTCCGTTACGTTCCATTCCGTTCCACGCGGGTTGGTTCAATTCCATTCTATTCTATTCTATTCCTTTCCCTTCCATTCCATTCCATTCCATTCCATTCTACTCGGGTTGATTCCATGCCATTCCGTTCCGCTCCATTCCGTTCCACGCGGGTTGGTTCAATTCCATTCTATTCTATTCTATTCCTTTCCCTTCCATTCCATTCCATTCCATTCCATTCTACTCGGGTTGATTCCATGCCATTCCGTTCCGTTCCATTCCGTCCCATCCCGACCCGTCCCATCCCGTCCCGTCCCGTCCCATCCCGTTCCGTTCCACATGGGTTGATTCAATTCCTTTCGGTTACATTGAATTCCATTCCATTCCATTCTACTCGGATTGATTCCATTCCATTCCATTCCATTCCATTCCATACAATTCCATTCCATTCCATTTCATTGCATGCCATTCCATTCCATTTCTTTCGATTCCATTCGTTTCCATTCCATTCCATTCCATTCCAATCCATTCCATTCTACTCGGGTTGATTCCATTCCATTCCATTCCATTCCATTCCATTCCATTCCATTCCATTCCATTCCACTCGATTCCATTCCATTCCTTTCCATTCCATTCCAATCCATTCCATTCTACTCGGGTGGATTCCATTCCATTCCATTCCATTCCATTCCATTCCATTCCATTCCATTCCATTCCATTCCATTCGATTCCATTCCATTCCATTCCATTCCATTCCATTCCATTCCATTCCGTTCTAGTCGGGTTGATTCCATTCTATTCCATTCCATTCCATTCCATTCCATTCCATTCCATTCCATGCCATTCCATTCTATTCCATTCCATTCTACTCCATTGAATTCCATTCCATTCCATTCAATTCCATTCCATTCCATTCCTTTCCATTCCATTTAGTTCTACTCGGGTTGACTCCATTCCATTCCATTCCATTCCATTCCATTCCATTCCATTCCATTCCATTCCATTCCATTACTTTCCATTCCATTCCATTCCAATCCATTCCATTCTACTCGGGTTGACTCCATTCCATTCAATTCCATTCCATTCCATTCCATTCCATTCCATTCGATTCCATTCCATTCCATTCGATTCCATTCCATTCCATTGCATTCCATTCCATTCCATTCCATTCCAATCCATTCCTTTCTACTCTGGTTGATTCCATTCCATTCCATTCCATTCCATTCCATTCCATTCCATTCCATTCCATTCCGTTCTACTCGGGTTGATTCCACTCCATTCCATTCCATTCCATTCCATTCCATTCCATTCCATTCCATTCCTTTCCATTCCAACCCATTCCGTTCTACTCGGGTTGATTCCATTCCATTCCATTCCATTCCGTTCCATTCCATTCCATTCCATTCCATTCCATTCCATTCGATTCCATTCCATTCCATTCCATTCCAAACCATTCCATTCTACACGGGTTCATCATTCCATTCCATTCCATTCCATTCCATTCCATTCCACTTGGGTTCATTCCATTCCATTCCATTCCATTGCATTCCATTCCATTCCATTCCACTCGGGAGCATTCCATTCCATTCCATTCCATTCCATTCCATTCCATTCCATTCCATTCCATTCCATTCCATTCCATTCCATTCCATTCCATTCGATTCCATTCCATTCCATTCCATTCCATTCCATTCCATTCCATTCCATTCCATTCCGTTCTACTCGGCTTGAGTCCATTGAGTTCCGTTCCGTTCCGTTCCGTCCCGACACGTCCCGTCCCGTCCCGTCCCGTGCCGTTTTACTCGGGTTGATTCCTTTCCATTCCGTTCCGCTCGTTTCCGTTACGTTCCATTCTGTTCCACGCGGGTTGGTTCAATTCCATTCTATTCTATTCTATTCCTTTCCCTTCCATTCCATTCCATTCCATTCCATTCTACTCGGGTTGATTCCATGCCATTCCGTTCCGCTCCATTCCGTTCCACGCGGGTTGGTTCAATTCCATTCTATTCTATTCTATTCCTTTCCCTTCCATTCCATTCCATTCCATTCCATTCTACTCGGGTTGATTCCATGCCATTCCGTTCCGTTCCATTCCGTCCCATCCCGACCCGTCCCATCCCGTCCCGTCCTGTCCCATCCCGTTCTGTTCCACATGGGTTGATTCAATTCCTTTCGGTTACATTGAATTCCATTCCATTCCATTCTACTCGGATTGATTCCATTCCATTCCATTCCATTCCATTCCATTCCATTCGATTCCATTCCATTCCATTCCATTCCATTCCATTCCATTCCATTCCATTGCGTTCCATTCAATTCGATTCCATTCCATTCCATTCCATTCCATTCCAATCCATTCCATTCTACTTGGGTTGATTCCATTCCATTCCATTCCATTCCATTCGATTCCATTCAATTCCATTCCATTCCATTCCATTCCATTCCATTCCATTCCATTCCATTCCATTCCATTCCATTCCATTCCATTCCATTCCATTCCATTCCATTCCATTCCATTCCATTCTGTTCTACTCGGGTTGATTCCACTCCATTCCATTCCATTCTATTCCATTCCATTCCATTCAATTCCTTTCTATTCCATTCGATTCCATTCCATTCCATTTCATTTTATTCCATTCCATTCCATTCCATTCCATTCCATTCCATTCCATTCCATTCCATTCCATTCCATTCCATTCCATTCCATTCCGTTCTACTCGGGTTGATTCCACTCCATTCCATTCCATTCCATTCCATTCCATTCCATTCCATTCCACTCGGGTTGATCATTCCATTCCATTCCATTCAATTCCATTCCATTCCATTCCATTCCATTCCATTCCACTCGGGCTCATTCCATTCCATTCCATTCAATTCCATTCCATTCCATTCCATTCCATTCCGTTCCATTCCATTCCGTTCTACTCGGTTTGATTTCCATTCAATTCCATTCCATTCCATTCCATTCCATTCCATTCCATTCCATTCCATTCCATTCCACTCCATTCCATTCCTTTCCATTTACTCCATTCCGTTCTACTCGGGTTGATTCCATTGAGTTTGGTTCCGTTCCGTTCTGTCCCATCCCGTCCCGTCCCGTCCCGTCCCGTGCCGTTTTACTCGGGTTGATTCCTTTCCATTCCGTTCCGCTCGTTTCCGTTGCGTTCCATTCCGTTCCACGCGGGTTGGTTCAATTCCATTCTATTCTATTCTATTCCTTTCCATTCCATTCCATTCCATTCCATTCCATTCCATTCTACTCGGGTTGATTCCATGCCATTCCGTTCCGTTCCATTCCGTCCCATCTCGACCCGTCCCATCACGTCCCGTCCCGTCCGATCCCGTTCCGTTCCACATGGGTTGATTCAATTCCTTTCGGTTACATTGAATTCCATTCTATTCCATTCTACTCGGATTGATTCCATTCCATTCCATTCCATTCCATTCCATTCCATTCCATTCCATTCCATTCCATTCGATTCCATTCCATTCCTTTCCATTCCAATCCATTCCATTCTACTCGGGTTGATTCCATTCTATTCCATTCCATTCCATTCCATTCCATTCCATTCCATTCCATTCCATTCCATTCCATTCCATTCCATTCCATTCTACTCGGGTTGATTCCATTCTATTCCATTCCATTCCGTTCGATTCCATTTGATTCCATTCGATTCCATTCCATTCCATTCCATTCCCTTCCATTCCATTCTATTCCATTGAATTCCATTCCATTCCATTCCATTCCATTCCATTCCATTCCGTTCTACTCTGATTGATTCCATTAAATTCCATTCCATTCCATTCCATTCCATTCCATTCCATTCCATTCCATTCCATTCCATTCCATTCCATTCCATTCCAATACATTCCATTCTACTCTGGTTGATTCCATTCCATTCCATTCCATTCCATTCCATTCGTCTCCATTCGATTCCATTCGATTCCATTCCATTCCATTCCATGGAATTCCATTCCATTCCATTCCATTCCATTCCATTCCATTCCATTCCATTCCATTCCATTCCATTCCATTCCATTCCATTCAGTTCTACTCGGGTTGATTCCATTCCATTCCTTTCCATTCCATTCCATTCCATTCCATTCCATTCCACTCCATTCCATTCGATTCCATTCGATTCCATTCCATTCCATTCCATTCCATTCCATTCCAATCCATTCCATTCTACTCGGGTTGATTCCATTCCATTCCATTCCATTCCATTCCATTCCATTCCATTCCATTCCATTGCATTCCATTCGATTCCATTAGATTCCATTCCATTCCATTCCATTCCATTCCATTCCATTCCATTCCATTCCGTTCCACTCGGGTTGATTCCATTCTATTCCATTCCATTCCATTCTATTCCAATCGATATCATTCGAATCCATTCCATCCCATTCCATTCCATTCCATTCCATTCCGTTCTACTCGGGTTGATTCCATTCCATTCCATTTCATTCCATTCCATTCCATTCCATTCCATTCCATTCCATTCGATTCCATTCCATTCCATTCCATTCCATTCCGTTCTAGTCGGGTTGATTCCATTCTATTCCATTCCATTCCATTCCATTCCATTCCATTCCATTCCATTCCATTCCATTCTACTCCATTGAATTCCATTCCATTCCACTCAATTCCATTCCATTCCATTCCTTTCCATTCCATTTAGTTCTACTCGGGTTGATTCCATTCCATTCCATTCCATTCCATTCCATTCCATTCCATTCCATTCCATTCCATTCCATTACTTTCCATTCCATTGCATTCCAATCCATTCCATTCTACTCGGGTTGACTCCATTCCATTCCATTCCATTCCATTCCATTCCATTCCATTCCATTATATTCCATTCTATTCCATTCGATTCCGTTCGATTCCATTCCATTCCATTCCATTCCATTCCATTCCATTCCATTCCATTCCACTCCCTTCCATTCCATTCGATTCCATTCCATTCCATTCCATTCCATTCCATTCCATTCCAATCCATTCCATTCCATTTACTCCATTCCGTTCTACTCGGGTTGATTCCATTGAGTTTGGTTCCGTCCCGTCCCGTCCCGTCCCGTCCCGTCCCGTCCCGTCCCGTGCCGTTTTACTCAGGTTGATTCCTTTCCATTCCGTTCCGCTCGTTTCAGTTACGTTCCATTCCTTTCCACGCGGGTTGGTTCAGTTCCATTCTATTGTATTCTATTCCTTTCCCTTCCATTCAATTCCATTCCATTCCATTATACTCGGGTTGATTCCATGCCATTCCGTTCCGTTCCATTCCGTCCCATTCCGACCCGTCCCATCCCGTCCCGACCCGTCCCATCCCGTTCCAATCCACATGGGTTGATTCAATTCCTTTCGGTTACATTGAACTCCATTCCATTCCATTCTTCTCGGATTGATTCCATTCCATTCCATTCCATTCCATTCCATTCCATTCCATTCCAATCCATTCCATTCTACTCGGGTTGATTCCATTCTATGCCATTCCATTCCATTCCATTCCATTCCATTCCATTCCATTCCATTTCATTCCATTCCATTCCATTCCATTCCATTCCATTCCATTCCATTCGATTCCATTCCATTCCATTCCATTCCATTCCATTCCATTCCATTCCATTCCGTTCTACTCGGCTTGAGTCCATTGAGTTCCGTTCCGTTCCGTTCCGTCCCGACACGTCCCGTCCCGTCCCGTCCCGTGCCGTTTTACTCGGGTTGATTCCTTTCCATTCCGTTCCGCTCGTTTCCGTTACGTTCCATTCCGTTCCACGCGGGTTGGTTCAATTCCATTCTATTCTATTCTATTCCTTTCCCTTCCATTCCATTCCATTCCATTCCATTCTACTCGGGTTGATTCCATGCCATTCCGTTCCGTTCCATTCCGTCCCATCCCGACCCGTCCCATCCCGTCCCGTCCTGTCCCATCCCGTTCTGTTCCACATGGGTTGATTCAATTCCTTTCGGTTACATTGAATTCCATTCCATTCCATTCTACTCGGATTGATTCCATTCCATTCCATTCCATTCCATTCCATTCCATTCGATTCCATTCCATTCCATTCCATTCCATTCCATTCCATTCCATTCCATTGCGTTCCATTCAATTCGATTCCATTCCATTCCATTCCATTCCATTCCAATCCATTCCATTCTACTTGGGTTGATTCCATTCCATTCCATTCCATTCCATTCGATTCCATTCAATTCCATTCCATTCCATTCCATTCCATTCCATTCCATTCCATTCCATTCCATTCCATTCCATTCCATTCCATTCCATTCTGTTCTACTCGGGTTGATTCCACTCCATTCCATTCCATTCCATTCCATTCCATTCCATTCCATTCCATTCCACTCGGGTTGATCATTCCATTCCATTCCATTCAATTCCATTCCATTCCATTCCATTCCATTCCATTCCACTCGGGCTCATTCCATTCCATTCCATTCAATTCCATTCCATTCCATTCCATTCCATTCCGTTCCATTCCATTCCGTTCTACTCGGTTTGATTTCCATTCAATTCCATTCCATTCCATTCCATTCCATTCCATTCCATTCCATTCCATTCCATTCCATTCCATTCCTTTCCATTTACTCCATTCCGTTCTACTCGGGTTGATTCCATTGAGTTTGGTTCCGTTCCGTTCCGTCCCATCCCGTCCCGTCCCGTCCCGTCCCGTGCCGTTTTACTCGGGTTGATTCCTTTCCATTCCGTTCCGCTCGTTTCCGTTGCGTTCCATTCCGTTCCACGCGGGTTGGTTCAATTCCATTCTATTCTATTCTATTCCTTTCCATTCCATTCCATTCCATTCCATTCCATTCTACTCGGGTTGATTCCATGCCATTCCGTTCCGTTCCATTCCGTCCCATCTCGACCCGTCCCATCACGTCCCGTCCCGTCCGATCCCGTTCCGTTCCACATGGGTTGATTCAATTCCTTTCGGTTACATTGAATTCCATTCCATTCCATTCTACTCGGATTGATTCCATTCCATTCCATTCCATTCCATTCCATTCCATTCCATTCCATTCCATTCGATTCCATTCCATTCCTTTCCATTCCAATCCATTCCATTCTACTCGGGTTGATTCCATTCTATTCCATTCCATTCCATTCCATTCCATTCCATTCCATTCCATTCCATTCCATTCCATTCCATTCCATTCCATTCTACTCGGGTTGATTCCATTCTATTCCATTCCATTCCGTTCGATTCCATTTGATTCCATTCGATTCCATTCCATTCCATTCCATTCCCTTCCATTCCATTCTATTCCATTGAATTCCATTCCATTCCATTCCATTCCATTCCATTCCATTCCGTTCTACTCTGATTGATTCCATTAAATTCCATTCCATTCCATTCCATTCCATTCCATTCCATTCCATTCCATTCCATTCCATTCCATTCCATTCCATTCCATTCCATTCCATTCCGTTCCACTCGGGTTGATTCCATTCTATTCCATTCCATTCCATTCTATTCCAATCGATATCATTCGAATCCATTCCATCCCATTCCATTCCATTCCATTCCATTCCGTTCTACTCGGGTTGATTCCATTCCATTCCATTTCATTCCATTCCATTCCATTCCATTCCATTCCATTCCATTCGATTCCATTCCATTCCATTCCATTCCATTCCGTTCTAGTCGGGTTGATTCCATTCTATTCCATTCCATTCCATTCCATTCCATTCCATTCCATTCCATTCCATTCCATTCTACTCCATTGAATTCCATTCCATTCCACTCAATTCCATTCCATTCCATTCCTTTCCATTCCATTTAGTTCTACTCGGGTTGATTCCATTCCATTCCATTCCATTCCATTCCATTCCATTCCATTCCATTCCATTCCATTCCATTCCATTACTTTCCATTCCATTGCATTCCAATCCATTCCATTCTACTCGGGTTGACTCCATTCCATTCCATTCCATTCCATTCCATTCCATTCCATTCCATTATATTCCATTCTATTCCATTCGATTCCGTTCGATTCCATTCCATTCCATTCCATTCCATTCCATTCCATTCCATTCCATTCCACTCCCTTCCATTCCATTCGATTCCATTCCATTCCATTCCATTCCATTCCATTCCATTCCATTCCATTCCATTCCATTTACTCCATTCCGTTCTACTCGGGTTGATTCCATTGAGTTTGGTTCCGTCCCGTCCCGTCCCGTCCCGTCCCGTCCCGTCCCGTCCCGTGCCGTTTTACTCAGGTTGATTCCTTTCCATTCCGTTCCGCTCGTTTCAGTTACGTTCCATTCCTTTCCACGCGGGTTGGTTCAGTTCCATTCTATTGTATTCTATTCCTTTCCCTTCCATTCAATTCCATTCCATTCCATTATACTCGGGTTGATTCCATGCCATTCCGTTCCGTTCCATTCCGTCCCATTCCGACCCGTCCCATCCCGTCCCGACCCGTCCCATCCCGTTCCAATCCACATGGGTTGATTCAATTCCTTTCGGTTACATTGAACTCCATTCCATTCCATTCTTCTCGGATTGATTCCATTCCATTCCATTCCATTCCATTCCATTCCATTCCATTCCAATCCATTCCATTCTACTCGGGTTGATTCCATTCTATGCCATTCCATTCCATTCCATTCCATTCCATTCCATTCCATTTCATTCCATTCCATTCCATTCCATTCCATTCCATTCCATTCCATTCGATTCCATTCCATTCCATTCCATTCCATTCCATTCCATTCCATTCCATTCCGTTCTACTCGGCTTGAGTCCATTGAGTTCCGTTCCGTTCCGTTCCGTCCCGACACGTCCCGTCCCGTCCCGTCCCGTGCCGTTTTACTCGGGTTGATTCCTTTCCATTCCGTTCCGCTCGTTTCCGTTACGTTCCATTCCGTTCCACGCGGGTTGGTTCAATTCCATTCTATTCTATTCTATTCCTTTCCCTTCCATTCCATTCCATTCCATTCCATTCTACTCGGGTTGATTCCATGCCATTCCGTTCCGTTCCATTCCGTCCCATCCCGACCCGTCCCATCCCGTCCCGTCCTGTCCCATCCCGTTCTGTTCCACATGGGTTGATTCAATTCCTTTCGGTTACATTGAATTCCATTCCATTCCATTCTACTCGGATTGATTCCATTCCATTCCATTCCATTCCATTCCATTCCATTCGATTCCATTCCATTCCATTCCATTCCATTCCATTCCATTCCATTCCATTGCGTTCCATTCAATTCGATTCCATTCCATTCCATTCCATTCCATTCCAATCCATTCCATTCTACTTGGGTTGATTCCATTCCATTCCATTCCATTCCATTCGATTCCATTCAATTCCATTCCATTCCATTCCATTCCATTCCATTCCATTCCATTCCATTCCATTCCATTCCATTCCATTCCATTCCATTCTGTTCTACTCGGGTTGATTCCACTCCATTCCATTCCATTCCATTCCATTCCATTCCATTCCATTCCATTCCACTCGGGTTGATCATTCCATTCCATTCCATTCAATTCCATTCCATTCCATTCCATTCCATTCCATTCCACTCGGGCTCATTCCATTCCATTCCATTCAATTCCATTCCATTCCATTCCATTCCATTCCGTTCCATTCCATTCCGTTCTACTCGGTTTGATTTCCATTCAATTCCATTCCATTCCATTCCATTCCATTCCGTTCCATTCCATTCCTTTCCATTTACTCCATTCCGTTCTACTCGGGTTGATTCCATTGAGTTTGGTTCCGTTCCGTTCCGTCCCATCCCGTCCCGTCCCGTCCCGTGCCGTTTTACTCGGGTTGATTCCTTTCCATTCCGTTCCGCTCGTTTCCGTTGCGTTCCATTCCGTTCCACGCGGGTTGGTTCAATTCCATTCTATTCTATTCTATTCCTTTCCATTCCATTCCATTCCATTCCATTCCATTCTACTCGGGTTGATTCCATGCCATTCCGTTCCGTTCCATTCCGTCCCATCTCGACCCGTCCCATCACGTCCCGTCCCGTCCGATCCCGTTCCGTTCCACATGGGTTGATTCAATTCCTTTCGGTTACATTGAATTCCATTCCATTCCATTCTACTCGGATTGATTCCATTCCATTCCATTCCATTCCATTCCATTCCATTCCATTCCATTCCATTCCATTCGATTCCATTCCATTCCTTTCCATTCCAATCCATTCCATTCTACTCGGGTTGATTCCATTCTATTCCATTCCATTCCATTCCATTCCATTCCATTCCATTCCATTCCATTCCATTCCATTCCATTCCATTCCATTCTACTCGGGTTGATTCCATTCTATTCCATTCCATTCCGTTCGATTCCATTTGATTCCATTCGATTCCATTCCATTCCATTCCATTCCCTTCCATTCCATTCTATTCCATTGAATTCCATTCCATTCCATTCCATTCCATTCCATTCCATTCCGTTCTACTCTGATTGATTCCATTAAATTCCATTCCATTCCATTCCATTCCATTCCATTCCATTCCATTCCATTCCATTCCATTCCATTCCATTCCATTCCATTCCATTCCATTCCATTCCAATACATTCCATTCTACTCTGGTTGATTCCATTCCATTCCATTCCATTCCATTCCATTCGTCTCCATTCGATTCCATTCGATTCCATTCCATTCCATTCCATGGAATTCCATTCCATTCGATTCCATTCCATTCCATTCCATTCCATTCCATTCCATTCCATTCCATTCCATTCCATTCCATTCAGTTCTACTCGGGTTGATTCCATTCCATTCCTTTCCATTCCATTCCATTCCATTCCATTCCATTCCACTCCATTCCATTCGATTCCATTCGATTCCATTCCATTCCATTCCATTCCATTCCATTCCAATCCATTCCATTCTACTCGGGTTGATTCCATTCCATTCCATTCCATTCCATTCCATTCCATTCCATTCCATTCCATTCCATTCCATTGCATTCCATTCGATTCCATTAGACTCCATTCCATTCCATTCCATTCCATTCCATTCCATTCCATTCCATTCCGTTCCACTCGGGTTGATTCCATTCTATTCCATTCCATTCCATTCTATTCCATTCGATATCATTCGAATCCATTCCATCCCATTCCATTCCATTCCATTCCATTCCGTTCTACTCGGGTTGATTCCATTCCATTCCATTTCATTCCATTCCATTCCATTCCATTCCATTCGATTCCATTCCATTCCATTCCATTCCATTCCGTTCTAGTCGGGTTGATTCCATTCTATTCCATTCCATTCCATTCCATTCCATTCCATTCCATTCCATTCCATTCCATTCCATTCTACTCCATTGAATTCCATTCCATTCCACTCAATTCCATTCCATTCCATTCCTTTCCATTCCATTTAGTTCTACTCGGGTTGATTCCATTCCATTCCATTCCATTCCATTCCATTCCATTTCATTCCATTCCATTCCATTCCATTACTTTCCATTCCATTGCATTCCAGTCCATTCCATTCTACTCGGGTTGACTCCATTCCATTCCATTCCATTCCATTCCATTCCATTCCATTCCATTCCATTATATTCCATTCTATTCCATTCGATTCCATTCCATTCCATTCCATTCCATTCCATTCCATTCGATTCCATTCCATTCCCTTCCATTCCATTCCATTCCATTCCATTCCATTCCATTCCATTCCATTCCATTCCATTCCATTCCATTTACTCCATTCCGTTCTACTCGGGTTGATTCCATTGAGTTTGGTTCCGTCCCGTCCCGTCCCGTCCCGTCCCGTCCCGTGCCGTTTTACTCAGGTTGATTCCTTTCCATTCCGTTCCGCTCGTTTCAGTTACGTTCCATTCCGTTCCACGCGGGTTGGTTCAGTTCCATTCTATTGTATTCTATTCCTTTCCCTTCCATTCAATTCCATTCCATTCCATTATACTCGGGTTGATTCCATGCCATTCCGTTCCGTTCCATTCCGTCCCATTCCGACCCGTCCCATCCCGTCCCGACCCGTCCCATCCCGTTCCAATCCACATGGGTTGATTCAATTCCTTTCGGTTACATTGAACTCCATTCCATTCCATTCTTCTCGGATTGATTCCATTCCATTCCATTCCATTCCATTCCATTCCATTCCAATCCATTCCATTCTACTCGCGTTGATTCCATTCTATGCCATTCCATTCCATTCCATTCCATTCCATTCCATTCCATTCCATTTCATTCCATTCCATTCCATTCCATTCCATTCCATTCCATTCCATTCGATTCCATTCCATTCCATTCCATTCCATTCCATTCCATTCCATTCCATTCCATTCCGTTCTACTCGGGTTGATTCCATTCTATTCCATTCCATTCCGATCGATTCCATTTGATTCAATTCGATTCCATTCCATTCCATTCCATTCCCTTCCATTCCATTCTATTCCATTGAATTCCATTCCATTCCATTCCATTCCATTCCATTCCATTCCATTCCGTTCTACTCTGATTGATTCCATTCCATTCCATTCCATTCCATTCCATTCCATTCCATTCCATTCCATTCCATTCCATTCCAATACATTCCATTCTTCTCTGGTTGATTCCATTCCATTCCATTCCATTCCATTCCATTCGTCTCCATTCGATTCCATTCCATTCCATTCCATTCCATTCCATTCCATTCCATTCCATTCCATTCCATTCGTCTCCATTCGATTCCATTCCATTCCATTCCATTCCATTCCATTCCGTTCCATTCCATTCCATTCCATTCCATTCCATTCCATTCCATTCCATTCCATTCCATTCCATTCCATTCCGTTCGATTCCATTACATTCCATTCCAATCCAATCCATTCCGTTCTACTCGGGTTGATTCCATTCCATTCCATTCCATTCCATTCGATTCCATTCCATTCTATTCCATTGAATTCCATTCCATTCCATTCCATTCCGTTCCATTCCATTCCATTCCATTCCATTCCATTCCATTCCATTCCATTCCATTCCATTCCGTTCTACTCGGGTTGATTCCATTCCATTCCATTCCATTCCAATCCATTCCATTCCATTCCGTTCTACTCGGGTTGATTCCATTCCATTCCATTTCATTCCATTCCATTCCATTCCATTCCATTCGATTCCATTCGATTCCATTCCATTCCAATCCATTCCATTCTACTCGGGTTGATTCCATTCCATTCCATTCCATTCCATTCCATTCCATTCCATTCCATTCCATTCCTTTCCATTCCATTCGATTCCACTCGATTCCATTCCATTCTTTCCATTCCATTCCAATGCATTCCATTCTACTCGGGTGGATTCCATTCCGTTCCATTCCATTCCATTCCATTCCATTCCATTCCATTCCATTCCACTCCATTCGATTCCATTCCATTCCATTCCATTCCATTCCATTCCATTCCATTCCATTCCGTTCTAGTCGGGTTGATTCCATTCTATTCCATTCCATTCCATTCCATTCCATTCCATTCCATTCCATTCCATTCCATTCCATTCTATTCCATTCCATTCTACTCCATTGAATTCCATTCCATTCCATTCTATTCCATTCCATTCCATTCCTTTCCATTCCATTTAGTTCTACTCGGGTTGATTCCATTCCATTCCATTCCATTCCATTCCATTCCATTCCATTCCATTCCATTCCATTCCATTACTTTCCATTCCATTCCATTCCAATCCATTCCATTCTACTCGGGTTGACTCCATTCCATTCCGTTCCATTCCATTCCTTTCCATTCCATTCCATTCCATTCCATTCCATTATAATCCATTCCATTCCATTCAATTCCCTTCGATTCCATTCCATTCCATTCCATTCCATTCCATTCCATTCAATTCCATTCGATTCCATTCGATTCCATTCCATTCCATTCCATTCCAATCCATTCCATTCTACTCGGGTTGATTCCATTCCATTCCATTCCATTCCATTCCATTCCATTCCATTCCATTCCATTCCATTCTATCCCTTTCGATTCCATTCCATTCCATTAAATTCCATTCCATTCCATTCCATTCCATTCCATTCCATTCCCTTCCATTGCATTCCATTCCGTTCCATTCCATTCCATTCCATTCCATTCTAGTCGGGTTGATTCCACTCAATTCCATTCCATTCCATTCCATACCATTCCATTCGATTCCATTCCATTCCATTCCATTCCATTCCATTCCATTCCATTCCAATCCATTCCATTCTACTCGGGTTGATTCCATTCCATTCCATTCCATTCCATTCCATTCCATTCCATTCCATTCCATTCCATTGCATTCCATTCGATTCCATTAGACTCCATTCCATTCCATTCCATTCCATTCCATTCCATTCCATTCCATTCCGTTCCACTCGGGTTGATTCCATTCTATTCCATTCCATTCCATTCTATTCCATTCGATATCATTCGAATCCATTCCATCCCATTCCATTCCATTCCATTCCATTCCGTTCTACTCGGGTTGATTCCATTCCATTCCATTTCATTCCATTCCATTCCATTCCATTCCATTCGATTCCATTCCATTCCATTCCATTCCATTCCGTTCTAGTCGGGTTGATTCCATTCTATTCCATTCCATTCCATTCCATTCCATTCCATTCCATTCCATTCCATTCCATTCCATTCCATTCTACTCCATTGAATTCCATTCCATTCCACTCAATTCCATTCCATTCCATTCCTTTCCATTCCATTTAGTTCTACTCGGGTTGATTCCATTCCATTCCATTCCATTCCATTCCATTCCATTTCATTCCATTCCATTCCATTCCATTACTTTCCATTCCATTGCATTCCAGTCCATTCCATTCTACTCGGGTTGACTCCATTCCATTCCATTCCATTCCATTCCATTCCATTCCATTCCATTCCATTATATTCCATTCTATTCCATTCGATTCCGTTCGATTCCATTCCATTCCATTCCATTCCATTCCATTCCATTCGATTCCATTCCATTCCCTTCCATTCCATTCCATTCCATTCCATTCCATTCCATTCCATTCCATTCCATTCCATTCCATTTACTCCATTCCGTTCTACTCGGGTTGATTCCATTGAGTTTGGTTCCGTCCCGTCCCGTCCCGTCCCGTCCCGTCCCGTGCCGTTTTACTCAGGTTGATTCCTTTCCATTCCGTTCCGCTCGTTTCAGTTACGTTCCATTCCGTTCCACGCGGGTTGGTTCAGTTCCATTCTATTGTATTCTATTCCTTTCCCTTCCATTCAATTCCATTCCATTTCATTATACTCGGGTTGATTCCATGCCATTCCGTTCCGTTCCATTCCGTCCCATTCCGACCCGTCCCATCCCGTCCCGACCCGTCCCATCCCGTTCCAATCCACATGGGTTGATTCAATTCCTTTCGGTTACATTGAACTCCATTCCATTCCATTCTTCTCGGATTGATTCCATTCCATTCCATTCCATTCCATTCCATTCCATTCCATTCCAATCCATTCCATTCTACTCGCGTTGATTCCATTCTATGCCATTCCATTCCATTCCATTCCATTCCATTCCATTCCATTCCATTTCATTCCATTCCATTCCATTCCATTCCATTCCATTCCATTCCATTCCATTCGATTCCATTCCATTCCATTCCATTCCATTCCATTCCATTCCATTCCATTCCGTTCTACTCGGGTTGATTCCATTCTATTCCATTCCATTCCGATCGATTCCATTTGATTCAATTCGATTCCATTCCATTCCATTCCATTCCCTTCCATTCCATTCTATTCCATTGAATTCCATTCCATTCCATTCCATTCCATTCCATTCCATTCCATTCCGTTCTACTCTGATTGATTCCATTCCATTCCATTCCATTCCATTCCATTCCATTCCATTCCATTCCATTCCATTCCATTCCATTCCATTCCAATACATTCCATTCTTCTCTGGTTGATTCCATTCCATTCCATTCCATTCCATTCCATTCGTCTCCATTCGATTCCATTCCATTCCATTCCATTCCATTCCATTCCATTCCATTCCATTCCATTCCATTCCATTCGTCTCCATTCGATTCCATTCCATTCCATTCCATTCCATTCCATTCCGTTCCATTCCATTCCATTCCATTCCATTCCATTCCATTCCATTCCATTCCATTCCATTCCATTCCGTTCGATTCCATTACATTCCATTCCAATCCAATCCATTCCGTTCTACTCGGGTTGATTCCATTCCATTCCATTCCATTCCATTCGATTCCATTCCATTCTATTCCATTGAATTCCATTCCATTCCATTCCATTCCGTTCCATTCCATTCCATTCCATTCCATTCCATTCCATTCCATTCCATTCCATTCCGTTCTACTCGGGTTGATTCCATTCCATTCCATTCCATTCCAATCCATTCCATTCCATTCCGTTCTACTCGGGTTGATTCCATTCCATTCCATTTCATTCCATTCCATTCCATTCCATTCCATTCGATTCCATTCGATTCCGTTCCATTCCAATCCATTCCATTCTACTCGGGTTGATTCCATTCCATTCCATTCCATTCCATTCCATTCCATTCCATTCCTTTCCATTCCATTCGATTCCACTCGATTCCATTCCATTCTTTCCATTCCATTCCAATGCATTCCATTCTACTCGGGTGGATTCCATTCCGTTCCATTCCATTCCATTCCATTCCATTCCATTCCATTCCATTCCACTCCATTCGATTCCATTCCATTCCATTCCATTCCATTCCATTCCATTCCATTCCATTCCGTTCTAGTCGGGTTGATTCCATTCTATTCCATTCCATTCCATTCCATTCCATTCCATTCCATTCCATTCTATTCCATTCCATTCTACTCCATTGAATTCCATTCCATTCCATTCTATTCCATTCCATTCCATTCCTTTCCATTCCATTTAGTTCTACTCGGGTTGATTCCATTCCATTCCATTCCATTCCATTCCATTCCATTCCATTCCATTCCATTCCATTCCATTACTTTCCATTCCATTCCATTCCAATCCATTCCATTCTACTCGGGTTGACTCCATTCCATTCCGTTCCATTCCATTCCATTCCATTCCATTCCATTCCATTCCATTCCATTATAATCCATTCCATTCCATTCAATTCCCTTCGATTCCATTCCATTCCATTCCATTCCATTCCATTCCATTCAATTCCATTCGATTCCATTCGATTCCATTCCATTCCATTCCATTCCAATCCATTCCATTCTACTCGGGTTGATTCCATTCCATTCCATTCCATTCCATTCCATTCCATTCCATTCCATTCCATTCCATTCTATCCCTTTCGATTCCATTCCATTCCATTAAATTCCATTCCATTCCATTCCATTCCATTCCATTCCATTCCCTTCCATTGCATTCCATTCCGTTCCATTCCATTCCATTCCATTCCATTCTAGTCGGGTTGATTCCACTCAATTCCATTCTATTCCATTCCATACCATTCCATTCGATTCCATTCCATTCCATTCCATTCCATTCCATTCCATTCCATTCCATTCCATTCCATTCCATTCCATTCTAGTCGGGTTGATTCCATTCCATTCCATTCCATTCCATTCCATTCCATTCCATTCCATTCCATTCCATTCCATTCCATTCTATTCCATTCCATTCTACTCCATTGAATTCCATTCCATTCCATTCAATTCCATTCCATTCCATCCCTTTCCATTCCATTTAGTTCTACTCGGGTTGATTCCATTCCATTCCATTCCATTCCATTCCATTCCATTCCATTCCATTCAATTGCATTCCATTCCGTTACTTTCCATTCCATTCCATTCCAATCCATTCCATTCTACTCGGGTTGACTCCATTCCATTCCATTCCTTTCCATTCCATTATATTCCATTCTATTCCATTCGATTCCGTTCGATTCCATTCCATTCCATTCCATTCCATTCCATTGCATTCCATTCCATTCCATTCCGTTCTACTCGGGTTGATTCCCTTCCATTCCTTTCCATTCCATTCCATTCCATTCCATTCCATTCCATTCCATTCCATTCCCTTCCATTCCATTCCATTCCAATCCATTCCATTCTACTCGGGTTGATTCCATTCCATTCCATTGCATTCGACTCCATTCGATTCCATTCGATTCCATTCCATTCCATTCCGTTCCATTCCATTCCATTCCATTCCATTCTATTCCATTGAATTCCATTCCATTCCATTCCATTCCACTCCATTCCATTCCATTCCATTCCATTCCATTCCATTCCGTTCTACTCTGGTTGATTCCATTCCATTCCATTCCATTCCATTCCATTCCATTCCATTCCATTCCATTCCATTCCATTCCATTCCATTCCAATGTATTCCATTCTATTCAATTCGATTCCATTCGATTCCATTCAATTCCATTCAATTCCATTCCATTCCATTCCAATCCATTCCATTCTACTCGGGTTGATTCCATTCCATTCCATTCCATTCCATTCCATTCCATTCCATTCCATTCCACTCCATTCCAATCCATTCCATTCCATTCGATTCCATTCGATTCCATTCCATTCCATTCCATTCCATTCCATTCCATTCTTTCCATTCCATTCCATTCCATTCCAATCTATTCCATTCGATTCCATTCGATTCCATTCGATTCCATTCCATTCCATTCCATTCCATTCCATTCCATTCCATTCCATTCTATTCCATTCCATTCCATTCCATTCCATTCCATTCCATTCCAATCCATTCCCTTCCGTTCTATTCGGGTTGATTCCATTCCATTCCATTCCATTCCATTCCATTCCATTCCATTCCATTCCATTCCATTCCATTCCATTGCATTCCATTCGATTCCATTCGATTCCATTCCATTCCATTCCATTCCATTCCATTCCATTCCATTCCATTCCATTCCATTCCATTCTATTCCATTCCTTTCCATTCCATTCCATTCTATTCCATTCCATTCCATTCCGTTCCACTCGGGTTGATTCCATTCTATTCCATTCCATTCCATTCGATTCCATTCGATATCATTCGATTCCATTCCATTCCATTCCATTCCATTCCATTCCATTCC
Source organism: Gorilla gorilla gorilla (assembly GCF_029281585.2). NCBI lineage: Eukaryota > Metazoa > Chordata > Mammalia > Primates > Hominidae > Gorilla > Gorilla gorilla. The sequence goes on from NC_073241.2 coordinate 4,626,470, forward strand.
ATTCCATTCCATTCTATTCCATTCCATTCCATTCCATTCCATTCTATTCCATTCCATTCCATTCCGTTCTACTCTGGTTGATTCCATTCCATTCCATTTCATTCCATTCCATTCCATTCCATTCCATTCCATTCGATTCCATTCGATTCCATTCCATTCCATTCCATTCCAATCCATTCCATTGTACTCGGGTTGATTCCATTCCATTCCATTCCATTCCATTCCATTCCATTCCATTCCATTCCATTCCATTCCACTCGATTCCATTCCTTTCCATTCCATTCTATTCCAATCCATTGCATTCTACTCGGGTGGATTCCATTCCATTCCATTCCTTTCCATTCCATTCCATTCCATTACATTACATTCCATTCGGTTCCATTCCATTCCATTCCATTCCATTCCATTCCATTCCATTCCATTCCATTCCATTCCATTCCGTTCTAATCGGGTTGATTCCATTCTATTCCATTCCATTCCATTCCATTCCATTCCATTCCATTCGATTCCATTCCATTCCATTCCATTCTATTCCATTCAATTCTACTCCATTGAATTCCATTACATTCCATTCTATTCCATTCCATTCCATTCCTTTCCATTCCATTTAGTTCTACTCGGGTTGATTCCATTCCATTCCATTCCATTCCTTTCCATTCCATTCCAATCCATTCCATTCCATTACTTACCATTCCATTCCATTCCAATCCATTCCATTCTACTCGGGTTGACTCCATTCCATTCCATTCAATTACATTACATTACATTATATTCCATTCCATTCCATTCGATTCCGTTCGATTCCATTCCATTCCATTCCATTCCATTCCATTCCAATCCATTCCATTCTACTCGGGTTGATTCCATTCCATTCCATTCCATTCCATCCCATTCCAATCCATTCCATTCCATTCCGTTCTACTCGGGTTGATTCCATTCCATTCCATTTCATTCCATTCCATTCCATTCCATTCCATTCCATTCCATTCCATTCGATTCCATTCGATTCCATTCCATTCCATTCCATTCCAATCCATTCCATTCTACTCGGGTTGATTCCATTCCATTCCATTCCATTCCATTCCATTCCATTCCATTCCATTCCATTCCATTCCATTCCATTCCACTCGATTCCATTCCATTCTTTCAATTCCATTCCAATCCATTCCACTCTACTCGGGTGGATTCCATTCCGTTCCATTCCATTCCATTCCATTCCATTCCATTCCATTCCATTCCAATCCATTCGATTCCATTCCATTCCATTCCATTCCATGCCATTCCATTCCATTCCATTCCATTCCATTCCGTTCTAGTCGGGTTGATTCCATTCTATTCCATTCCATTCCATTCCATTCCATTCCATTCCATTCCATTCCATTCCATTCTATTCCATTCCGTTCTACTCCATTGAATTCCATTCCATTCCATTCTATTCCTTTCCATTCCATTCCTTTCCATTCCATTTAGTTCTACTCGGGTTGATTCCATTCCATTCCATTCCATTCCATTCCATTCCATTCCATTCCATTCCATTCCATTACTTTCCATTCCATTCCATTCCAATCCATTCCATTCTACTCGGGTTGACTCCATTCCATTCCGTTCCATTCCATTCCATTCCATTCCATTCCATTCCATTATAATCCATTCCATACCATTCGATTCCGTTCGATTCCATTCCATTCCATTCCATTCCATTCCATTCAATTCCATTCGATTCCATTCGATTCCATTCCATTCCATTCCATTCCAATCCATTCCATTCTACTCGGGTTGATTCCATTCCATTCCATTCCATTCCATTCCATTCCATTCCATTCCATTCCGTTCCATTCCATTCCATTCCATTCTATCCCTTTCGATTCCATTCCATTCCATTAAATTCCATTCCATTCCATTCCATTCCATTCCATTCCATTCCATTCCATTCCATTGCATTCCATTCCGTTCTACTCGGGTTGATTCCACTCCATTCCATTCCATTCCATTCCATACAATTCCATTCGATTCCATTCCATTCCATTCCATTCCATTCCATTCCATTCCATTCCATTCCGTTCTAGTCGGGTTGATTCCATTCTATTCCATTCCATTCCATTCCATTCCATTCCATTCCATTCCATTCGATTCCATTCCATTCCATTCCATTCCATTCCATTCCATTCCATTCCATTCCATTCCATTCCATTCCATTCCATTCCGTTCTACTCGGGTTGATTCCATTCTATTCCATTCCATTCCATTCGATTGCATTCGATTCCATTCGATTCCATTCGATTCCATTCCATTCCATTCCATTCCATTCCATTCCATTCCATTCCATTCCATTCTATTCCATTCCATTCCATTCCATTCAATTCCATTCCATTCCATTCCAATCCATTCCCTTCCGTTCTAATCGGGTTGATTCCATTCCATTCCATTCCATTCCATTCCATTCCATTCCATTCCATTCCATTCCATTGCATTCCATTCGATTCCATTCGATTCCATTCCATTCCATTCCATTCCATTCCATTCCATTCCATTCCATTCCATTCTATTCCATTCCATTCCATTCCATTCCATTCTATTCCATTCCATTCCATTCCGTTCCACTCGGGTTGATTCCATTCTATTCCATTCCTTTCCATTCGATTCCATTCGATATCATTCGATTCCATTCCATTCCATTCCATTCCATTCCATTCCATTCCATTCCATTCCATTCCATTCCATTCCATTCTATTCCATTCCATTCCATTCCATTCCATTCCATTCTATTCCATTCCATTCCATTCCGTTCTACTCGGGTTGATTCCATTCCATTCCATTTCATTCCATTCCATTCCATTCCATTCCATTCGATTCCATTCCATTCCATTCCATTCCATTCCATTCCAATCCATTCCATTCTACTCGGGTTGATTCCATTCCATTCCATTCCATTCCATTCCATTCCATTCCATTCCATTCCATTCCACTCGATTCCATTCCTTTCCATTCCATTCCATTCCAATCCATTGCATTCTACTCGGGTGGATTCCATTCCATTCCATTCCTTTCCATTCCATTCCATTCCATTCCATTACATTCCATTCGGTTGCATTCCATTCCATTCCATTCCATTCCATTCCATTCCATTCCATTCCATTCCGTTCTAATCGGGTTGATTCCATTCTATTCCATTCCATTCCATTCCATTCCATTCCATTCCATTCCATTCCATTCCATTCCATTCCATTCCATTCCATTCCATTCTATTCCATTCAATTCTACTCCATTGAATTCCATTACATTCCATTCTATTCCATTCCATTCCATTCCTTTCCATTCCATTTAGTTCTACTCGGGTTGATTCCATTCCATTCCATTCCATTCCTTTCCATTCCATTCCAATCCATTCCATTCCATTACTTACCATTCCATTCCATTCCAATCCATTCCATTCTACTCGGGTTGACTCCATTCCATTCCATTCCATTACATTACATTCCATTATATTCCATTCCATTCCATTCGATTCCGTTCGATTCCATTCCATTCCATTCCATTCCATTCCATTCCAATCCATTCCATTCTACTCGGGTTGATTCCATTCCATTCCATTCCATTCCATCCCATTCCAATCCATTCCATTCCATTCCGTTCTACTCGGGTTGATTCCATTCCATTCCATTTCATTCCATTCCATTCCATTCCATTCCATTCGATTCCATTCGATTCCATTCCATTCCATTCCATTCCAATCCATTCCATTCTACTCGGGTTGATTCCATTCCATTCCATTCCATTCCATTCCATTCCATTCCATTCCATTCCATTCGATTCCACTCGATTCCATTCCATTCTTTCCATTCCATTCCAATCCATTCCATTCTACTCGGGTGGATTCCATTCCGTTCCATTCCATTCCATTCCATTCCATTCCATTCCATTCCATTCCACTCCATTCGATTCCATTCCATTCCATTCCATTCCATGCCATTCCATTCCATTCCATTCCATTCCATTGCATTCCATTCCATTCCATTCCATTCCATTCCATTGCATCCCATTCCGTTCTACTCGGGTTGATTCCACTCCATTCCATTCCATTCCATTCCATACCATTCCATTCGATTCGATTCCATTCCATTCCATTCCATTCCATTCCATTCCATTCCATTCCATTCCGTTCTAGTCGGGTTGATTCCATTCTATTCCATTCCATTCCATTCCATTCCATTCCATTCCATTCCATTCCATTCTATTCCATTCCATTCTACTCCATTGAATTCCATTCCATTCCATTCAATTCCATTCCATTCCATCCCTTTCCATTCCATTTAGTTCTACTCGGGTTGATTCCATTCCATTACATTCCATTCCATTCCATTCCATTCCATTCAATTCCATTCCATTCCGTTACTTTCCATTCCATTCCATTCCAATCCATTCCATTCTACTCGGGTTGACTCCATTCCATTCCATTCCTTTCCATTCCATTATATTCCATTCTATTCCATTCGATTCCGTTCGATTCCATTCCATTCCATTCCATTCCAATCTATTCCATTCTATTCAATTCGATTCCATTCGATTCCATTCAATTCCATTCAATTCCATTCCATTCCATTCCAATCCATTCCATTCTACTCGGGTTGATTCCATTCCATTCCATTCCATTCCATTCCATTCCATTCCATTCCATTCCATTCCATTCCATTCCATTCCATTCCATTCCATTCTTTCCATTCCATTCCATTCCATTCCAATCTATTCCATTCGATTCCATTCCATTCCATTCCATTCCATTCCATTCCAATCCATTCTATTCTACTCGTGTTGATTCCATTCCATTCCATTCCATTCCATTCCATTCCATTCCATTCCATTCCATTCCATTCCGTTCTACTCGGGTTGATTCCATTCTATTCCATTCCATTCCATTCCATTCCATTCCATTCCATTCTATCCCTTTCGATTCCATTCCATTCCATTAAATTCCATTCCATTCCATTCCATTCCATTCCATTCCATTCCATTCCATTCCATTCCATTGCATTCCATTCCGTTCTACTCGGGTTGATTCCACTCCATTCCATTCCATTCCATTCCATACAATTCCATTCGATTCCATTCCATTCCATTCCATTCCATTCCATTCCATTCCATTCCATTCCATTCCATTCCGTTCTAGTCGGGTTGATTCCATTCTATTCCATTCCATTCCATTCCATTCCATTCCATTCCATTCCATTCCATTCCATTCCATTCCATTCCATTCTATTCCATTCCATTCTACTCCATTGAATTCCATTCCATTCCATTCAATTCCATTCCATTCCATCCCTTTCCATTCCATTTAGTTCTACTCGGGTTGATTCCATTCCATTACATTCCATTCCATTCCATTCCATTCCATTCAACTCCATTCCATTCCGTTACTTTCCATTCCATTCCATTCCAATCCATTCCATTCTACTCGGGTTGACTCCATTCCATTCCATTCCTTTCCATTCCATTATATTCCATTCTATTCCATTCGATTCCGTTCGATTCCATTCCATTCCATTCCATTCCATTCCATTGCATTCCATTCCATTCCATTCCGTTCTACTCGGGTTGATTCCCTTCCATTCCTTTCCATTCCATTCCATTCCATTCCATTCCATTCCATTCCATTCCCTTCCATTCCATTCCATTCCAATCCATTCCATTCTACTCGGGTTGATTCCATTCCATTCCATTGCATTCGACTCCATTCGATTCCATTCGATTCCATTCCATTCCATACCGTTCCATTCCATTCCATTCCATTCCATTCTATTCCATTGAATTCCATTCCATTCCATTCCATTCCACTCCATTCCATTCCATTCCATTCCATTCCATTCCATTCCATTCCATTCCGTTCTACTCGGGTTGATTCCATTCCATTCCATTCCATTCCATTCCATTCCATTCCATTCCATTCCATTCCATTCCATTCCATTCCATTCCAATCTATTCCATTCTATTCAATTCGATTCCATTCGATTCCATTCAATTCCATTCAATTCCATTCCATTCCATTCCAATCCATTCCATTCTACTCGGGTTGATTCCATTCCATTCCATTCCATTCCATTCCATTCCATTCCATTCCATTCCATTCCATTCCATTCCATTCCATTCGATTCCATACGATTCCATTCCATTCCATTCCATTCCATTCCATTCCATTCTTTCCATTCGATTCCATTCCATTCCAATCTATTCCATTCGATTCCATTCCATTCCATTCCATTCCATTCCATTCCATTCCATTCCAATCCATTCCATTCTACTCGTGTTGATTCCATTCCATTCCATTCCATTCCATTCCATTCCATTCCATTCCATTCCATTCCATTCCATTCCATTCCATTCCGTTCTACTCGGGTTGATTCCATTCTATTCCATTCCATTCCATTCGATTGCATTCGATTCCATTCGATTCCATTCGATTCCATTCCATTCCATTCCATTCCATTCCATTCCATTCCATTCAATTCCATTCCATTCCATTCCAATCCATTCCCTTCCGTTCTATTCGGGTTGATTCCATTCCATTCCATTCCATTCCATTCCATTCCATTCCATTCCATTCCATTGCATTCCATTCGATTCCATTCGATTCCATTCCATTCCATTCCATTCCATTCCATTCCATTCCATTCCATTCCATTCCATTCTATTCCATTCCATTCCATTCCATTCCATTCTATTCCATTCCATTCCATTCCGTTCCACTCGGGTTGATTCCATTCTATTCCATTCCTTTCCATTCGATTCCATTCGATATCATTCGATTCCATTCCATTCCATTCCATTCCATTCCATTCCATTCCATTCCATTCCATTCCATTCTATTCCATTCCATTCCATTCCATTCCATTCCATTCCATTCCATTCCATTCCATTCCATTCCACTCGATTCCATTCCTTTCCATTCCATTCCATTCCAATCCATTGCATTCTACTCGGGTGGATTCCATTCCATTCCATTCCTTTCCATTCCATTCCATTCCATTCCATTACATTCCATTCGGTTGCATTCCATTCCACTCCATTCCATTCCATTCCATTCCATTCCATTCCGTTCTAATCGGGTTGATTCCATTCTATTCCATTCCATTCCATTCCATTCCATTCCATTCCATTCCATTCCATTCCTTTCCATTCTATTCCATTCAATTCTACTCCATTGAATTCCATTACATTCCATTCTATTCCATTCCATTCCATTCCTTTCCATTCCATTTAGTTCTACTCGGGTTGATTCCATTCCATTCCATTCCATTCCTTTCCATTCCATTCCAATCCATTCCATTCCATTACTTACCATTCCATTCCATTCCAATCCATTCCATTCTACTCGGGTTGACTCCATTCCATTCCATTCCATTACATTACATTCCATTATATTCCATTCCATTCCATTCGATTCCGTTCGATTCCATTCCATTCCATTCCATTCCATTCCATTCCAATCCATTCCATTCTACTCGGGTTGATTCCATTCCATTCCATTCCATTCCATCCCATTCCAATCCATTCCATTCCATTCCGTTCTCCTGGGGTTGATTCCATTCCATTCCATTTCATTCCATTCCATTCCATTCCATTCCATTCGATTCCATTCGATTCCATTCCATTCCATTCCATTCCAATCCATTCCATTCTACTCGGGTTGATTCCATTCCATTCCATTCCATTCCATTCCATTCCATTCCATTCCATTCCATTCCATTCGATTCCACTCGATTCCATTCCATTCTTTCCATTCCATTCCAATCCATTCCATTCTACTCGGGTGGATTCCATTCCGTTCCATTCCATTCCATTCCATTCCATTCCATTCCATTCCATTCCATTCCACTCCATTCGATTCCATTCCATTCCATTCCATTCCATGCCATTCCATTCCATTCCATTCCATTCCATTGCATTCCATTCCATTCCATTCCATTCCATTCCATTGCATTCCATTCCGTTCTACTCGGGTTGATTCCACTCCATTCCATTCCATTCCATTCCATACCATTCCATTCGATTCGATTCCATTCCATTCCATTCCATTCCATTCCATTCCATTCCATTCCATTCCGTTCTAGTCGGGTTGATTCCATTCTATTCCATTCCATTCCATTCCATTCCATTCCATTCCATTCCATTCCATTCCATTCCATTCCATTCCATTCCATTCCATTCCATTCCATTCTATTCCATTCCATTCTACTCCATTGAATTCCATTCCATTCCATTCAATTCCATTCCATTCCATCCCTTTCCATTCCAGTTAGTTCTACTCGGGTTGATTCCATTCCATTACATTCCATTCCATTCCATTCCATTCCATTCAATTCCATTCCATTCCGTTACTTTCCATTCCATTCCATTCCACTCCATTCCATTCCATTCCATTCCATTCCATTCCATTCCGTTCTACTCGGGTTGATTCCATTCCATTCCATTCCATTCCATTCCATTCCATTCCATTCCATTCCATTCCATTCCATTCCATTCCATTCCATTCCAATCTATTCCATTCTATTCAATTCGATTCCATTCGATTCCATTCAATTCCATTCAATTCCATTCCATTCCATTCCAATCCATTCCATTCTATTCGGGTTGATTCCATTCCATTCCATTCCATTCCATTCCATTCCATTCCATTCCATTCGATTCCATTCCATTCCATTCCATTCCATTCCATTCTTTCCATTCCATTCCATTCCATTCCAATCTATTCCATTCCATTCCATTCCATTCCATTCCATTCCATTCCATTCCATTCCAATCCATTCTATTCTACTCGTGTTGATTCCATTCCATTCCATTCCATTCCATTCCATTCCATTCCATTCCATTCCATTCCATTCCATTCCATTCCATTCCGTTCTACTCGGGTTGATTCCATTCTATTCCATTCCATTCCATTCGATTCCATTCGATTCCATTCGATTCCATTCCATTCCATTCCATTCCATTCCATTCCATTCCATTCCATTCCATTCCATTCCATTCTATTCCACTCCATTCCATTCCATTCCATTCCATTCCATTCCATTCCATTCCAATCCATTCCCTTCCGTTCTATTCGGGTTGATTCCATTCCATTCCATTCCATTCCATTCCATTCCATTCCATTCCATTCCATTCCATTGCATTCCATTCGATTCCATTCGATTCCATTCCTTTCCATTCCATTCCATTCCATTCCATTCCATTCCATTCCATTCCATTCCATTCTATTCCATTCCATTCCATTCCTTTCCACTCGGGTTGATTCCATTCTATTCCATTCCATTCCATTCCATTCCATTCTATTCCATTCAATTCCATTCCGTTCTACTCGGGTTGATTCCATTCCATTCCATTTCATTCCATTCCATTCCATTCCATTCCATTCCATTCCATTCCATTCCATTCCATTCGATTCCATTCCATTCCATTCCATTCCATTCCATTCCATTCTACTCGGGTTGATTCCATTCCATTCCATTCCATTCCATTCCATTCCATTCCATTCCATTCCATTCCACTCGATTCCATTCCTTTCCATTCCATTCCATTCCAATCCATTGCATTCTACTCGGGTGGATTCCATTCCATTCCATTCCTTTCCATTCCATTCCATTCCATTCCATTACATTCCATTCGGTTCCATTCCATTCCATTCCATTCCATTCCATTCCATTCCATTCCGTTCTAATCGGGTTGATTCCATTCTATTCCATTCCATTCCATTCCATTCCATTCCATTCCATTCCATTCCATTCCATTTTATTCCATTCCATTCTACTCCATTGAATTCCATTCCATTCCATTCTATTCCATTCCATTCCATTCCTTTCCATTCCATTTAGTTCTACTCGGGTTGATTCCATTCCATTCCATTCCATTCCTTTCCGTTCCATTCCAATCCATTCCATTCCATTACTTTCCATTCCATTCCATTCCAATCCATTCCATTCTACTCGGGTTGACTCCATTCCATTCCATTCCATTACATTACATTCCATTATATTCCATTCCATTCCATTCGATTCCGTTCGATTCCATTCCATTCCATTCCATTCCATTCCATTCCATTCCATTCCATTCGATTCCATTCCATTCCATTCGATTCCATTCCATTCCATTCCATTCCATTCCATTCCATTCCAATCCATTCCATTCTACTCGGGTTGATTCCATTCCATTCCATTCCATTCCATTCCATTCCATTCCATTCCGTTCTACTCGGGTTGATTCCACTCCATTCCATTCCATTCCATTCCATTCCATTCCATTCCATTCCATTCCAACCCATTCCGTTCTAGTCTGGTTGATTCCATTCTATTCCATTCCATTCCATTCCATTCCATTCCATTCCATTCCATTCCATTCCATTCCATTCCATTCCATTCTATTCCATTCCATTCTACTCCATTGAATTCCATTCCATTCCATTCTATTCCATTCCATTCCATTCCTTTCCATTCCATTTAGTTCTACTCGGGTTGATTCCATTCCATTCCATTCCATTCCATTCCATTCCATTCCATTCCATTCCATTCCATTCCATTACTTTCCATTCCATTCCATTCCAATCCATTCCAGTCTACTCGGGTTGACTCCATTCCATTCCGTTCCATTCCATTCCATTCCATTATAATCCGTTCCATTCCATTCGATTCCGTTCGATTCCATTCCATTCCATTCCATTCCATTCCATTCAATTCCATTCGATTCCATTCGATTCCATTCCATTCCATTCCATTCCAATCCATTCCATTCTACTCGGGTTGATTCCATTCCATTCCATTCCATTCCATTCCATTCCATTCCATTCCATTCCATTCCATTCCATTCTATCCCTTTCGATTCCATTCCATTCCGTTAAATTCCATTCCATTCCATTCCATTCCATTGCATTCCATTCCGTTCTACTCGGGTTGATTCCACTCCATTCCATTCCATTCCATTCCATACCATTCCATTCCATTCCATTCCATTCCATTCCATTCCATTCCATTCCATTCCATTCCGTTCTAGTCGGGTTGATTCCATTCTATTCCATTCCATTCCATTCCATTCCATTCCATTCCATTCCATTCCATTCCATTCCATTCCATTCCATTCCATTCTATTCCATTCCATTCAACTCCATTGAATTCCAATCCATTCCATTCAATTCCATTCCATTCCATCCCTTTCCATTCCATTTAGTTCTACTCGGGTTGATTCCATTCCATTCCATTCCATTCCATTCCATTCCATTCCATTCCATTCAATTCCATTCCATTCCGTTACGTTCCATTCCATTCCATTCCAATCCATTCCATTCTACTCGGGTTGACTCCATTCCATTCCATTCCATTCCATTCCATTCCATTCCATTATATTCCATTCTATTCCATTCGATTCCGTTCGATTCCATTCCATTCCATTCCATTCCATTCCATTCCATTCCATTCCATTCCATTCCATTCCATTCGATTCCATTCCATTCCATTCCATTCCATTCCATTCCATTCCATTCCATTCCATTCCATTCCATTTACTCCATTCCGTTCTACTCGGGTTGATTCCATTGAGTTTGGTTCCGTCCCGTCCCGTCCCGTCCCGTCCCGTCCCGTGCCGTTTTACTCAGGTTGATTCCTTTCCATTCCGTTCTGCTCGTTTCCTTTAGTTTCCATTCCGTTCCACGCGGGTTGGTTCAATTCCATTCTATTCTATTCTATTCCTTTCCCTTCCCTTCCATTCCATTCCATTCCATTCTACTCGGGTTGATTCCATGCCATTCCGTTCCGTTCCATTCCGTCCCATCCCGATCCGTCCCATCCCGTCCTGTCCCGTCCCATCCCGTTCCATTCCACATGGGTTGATTCAATTCCTTTCGGTTAGATTGAACTCCATTCCATTCCATTCTACTCGGATTGACTCCATTCCATTCCATTCCATTCCATTCCATTCCATTCCATTCCATTCCATTCCATTCCATTCCAATCCATTCCATTCTACTCGGGTTGATTCCATTCTATTCCATTCCATTCCATTCCATTCCATTCCATTCCATTCCATTCCATTTCATTCCATTCCATTCCATTCCATTCCATTCCATTCCATTTCATTCCATTCCATTCCATTCCATTCCATTCCATTCCATTCCATTCGATTCCATTCCATTCCATTCCATTCCATTCCATTCCATTCCATTCCATTCCATTCCATTCCGTTCTACTCGGGTTGATTCCATTCTATTCCTTTCCATTCCGTTCGATTCCATTTGATTCCATTCGATTCCATTCCATTCCATTCCATTCCCTTCCATTCCATTCTATTCCATTGAATTCCATTCCATTCCATTCCATTCCATTCCATTCCATTCCATTCCGTTCTACTCTGATTGATTCCATTCCATTCCATTCCATTCCATTCCATTCCATTCCATTCCATTCCATTCCATTCCATTCCATTCCAATACATTCCATTCTACTCTGGTTGATTCCATTCCATTCCATTCCATTCCATTCCATTCATCTGCATTCGATTCCATTCCATTCCATTCCATTCTATTCCATTGAATTCCATTGAATTCCATTCCATTCCATTCCATTCCATTCCATTCGATTCCATTCCATTCCATTCCATTCCATTCGATTCCATTCCATTCCATTCCATTCCATTCCATTCCATTCCATTCCATTCCAATCTATTCCATTCCATTCCATTCTATTCCATTCGTTTCCATTCCATTCCATTTCATTTTATTCCATTACATTCCATTCCATTCTATTCCATTGAATTCCATTCCATTCCATTCCATTCCATTCCATTCCATTCCATTCCATTCCATTCCGTTCTACTCGGGTTGATTCCACTCCATTCCATTCCATTCCATTCCATTCCATTCCACTCGGGTTGATCATTCCATTCCATTCCATTCTATTCCATTCCATTCCATTCCATTCCATTCCGTTCCATTCCGTTCCATTCCACTCGGGCTCATTCCATTCCATTCCATTCAATTCCATTCCATTCCATTCCATTGCATTCCATTCCATTCCATTCCATTCCGTTCTACTCGGTTTGATTTCCATTCCATTCCATTCCATTCCATTCCATTCCATTCCATTCCATTCCATTCCATTCCATTCCATTCCTTTCCATTTACTCCATTCCGTTCTACTCGGGTTGATTCCATTGAGTTTGGTTCCGTTCCGTTCCGTCCCGTCCCGTCCCGTCCCGTCCCGTCCCGTGCCGTTTTACTCAGGTTGATTCCTTTCCATTCCGTTCCGCTCGTTTTCGTTGCGTTCCATTCCGTTCCACGCGGGTTGGTTCAATTCCATTCTATTCTATTCTATTCCTTTCCATTCCATTCCATTCCATTCCATTCCATTCCATTCCATTCTACTCGGGTTGATTCCATGCCATTCCGTTCCGTTCCATTCCGTCCCATCCCGAACCGTCCCATCACGTCCCGTCCCGTCCCATCCCGTTCCGTTCCACATGGGTTGATTCAATTCCTTTCGGTTACATTGAATTCCATTCCATTCCATTCTACTCGGATTGATTCCATTCCATTCCATTCCATTTCATTCCATTCCATTCCATTCCATTCCATTCCATTCCATTCCTTTCCATTCCAATCCATTCCATGCTACTCGGGTTGATTCCATTCCATTCCATTCCATTCCATTCCATTCCATTCCATTTCATTCCATTCCATTCCATTTCATTCCATTCCATTCCATTCCATTCCATTCCATTCCATTCCATTCCATTCCATTCCATTCCATTCCATTCCATTCGATTCCATTCCATTCCATTCCATTCCATTCCATTCCATTCCGTTCTACTCGGGTTGATGCCATTCTATTCCATTCCATTCCGTTCGATTCCATTTGATTCCATTCGATTCCATTCCATTCCATTCCATTCCCTTCCATTCCATTCTATTCCATTGAATTCCATTCAATTCCATTCCATTCCATTCCATTCCATTCCGTTCTACTCTGATTGATTCCATTAAATTCCATTCCATTCCATTCCGTTCTACTCTGATTGATTCCATTAAATTCCATTCCATTCCATTCCATTCGATTCCATTCCATTCCATTCCATTCCATTCCATTCCATTCCATTGCATTCCATTCCATTCCAATACATTCCATTCTACTCTGGTTGATTCCACTCCATTCCATTCCATTCCATTCCATTCGTCTCCATTCGATTCCATTCGATTCCATTCCATTCCATTCCATGGAATTCCATTCCATTCCACTCCATTCCATTCCATTCCATTCCATTCCATTCCATTCCATTCCATTCCATTCCGTTCTACTCGGGTTGATTCCATTCCATTCCATTCCATTCCATTCCATTCCATTCCATTCCATTCCATTCCACTCCATTCCATTCGATTCCATTCGATTCCATTCCATTCCATTCCATTCCATTCCAATCCATTCCATTCTACTCGGGTTGATTCCATTCCATTCCATTCCATTCCATTCCATTCCATTCCATTCCATTCCATTCCATTCCTTTCCATTCCATTCCATTCCATAGCATTCCATTCGATTCCATTAGATTCCATTCCATTCCATTCCATTCCATTCCATTCCATTCCATTCCGTTCCACTCGGGTTGATTCCATTCTATTCCATTCCATTCCATTCGATTCCATTCAATATCATTCGATTCCATTCCATCCCATTCCATTCCATTCCATTCCGTTCTACTCGGGTTGATTCCATTCCATTTCATTCCATTCCATTCCATTCCATTTCTTTCGATTCCATTCGTTTCCATTCCATTCCATTCCATTCCAATCCATTCCATTCTACTCGGGTTGATTCCATTCCATTCCATTCCATTCCATTCCATTCCATTCCATTCCATTCCATTCCATTCCACTCGATTCCATTCCATTCCACTCGATTCCATTCCATTCCTTTCCATTCCATTCCAATCCATTCCATTCTACTCGGGTGGATTCCATTCCATTCCATTCCATTCCATTCCATTCCATTCCATTCCATTCCATTCCATTCGATTCCATTCCATTCCATTCCATTCCATTCCATTCCATTCCATTCCGTTCTAGTCGGGTTGATTCCATTCTATTCCATTCCATTCCATTCCATTCCATTCCATTCCATTCCATTCCATTCCATTCCATTCCATTCTATTCCATTCCATTCTACTCCATTGAATTCCATTCCATTCCATTCAATTCCATTCCATTCCATTCCTTTCCATTCCATTTAGTTCTACTCGGGTTGATTCCATTCCATTCCATTCCATTCCATTCCATTCCATTCCATTCCATTCCATTCCATTCCATTACTTTCCATTCCATTCCATTCCAATCCATTCCATTCTACTCGGGTTGACTCCATTCCATTCCATTCCATTCCATTCCATTCCATTCCATTCCATTCCATTCCATTCCATTCTATTCCATTCCATTCCATTCCATTCTATTCCATTCTATTCCATTCGATTCCGTTCGATTCCATTCCATTCCATTCCATTCCATTCCATTCCATTCCATTCCATTCCATTCCATTCGATTCCATTCCATTCCATTCGATTCCATTCCATTCCATTCCATTCCATTCCATTCCATTCCATTCCATTCCATTTACTCCATTCCGTTCTACTCGGGTTGATTCCATTGAGTTTGGTTCCGTCCCGTCCCGTCCCGTCCCGTCCCGTCCCGTGCCGTTTTACTCAGGTTGATTCCTTTCCATTCCTTTCCGCTCGTTTCCTTTAGTTTCCATTCCGTTCCACGCGGGTTGGTTCAATTCCATTCTATTCTATTCTATTCTTTTCCCTTCCATTCCATTCCATTCCATTCCATTCTACTCGGGTTGATTCCATGCCATTCCGTTCCGTTCCATTCCGTCCCATCCCGATCCGTCCCATCCCGTCCTGTCCCGTCCCATCCCGTTCCATTCCACATGGGTTGATTCAATTCCTTTCGGTTAGATTGAACTCCATTCCATTCCATTCTACTCGGATTGACTCCATTCCATTCCATTCCATTCCATTCCATTCCATTCCATTCCATTCCAATCCATTCCATTCTACTCGGGTTGATTCAATTCTATTCCATTCCATTCCATTCCATTCCATTCCATTCCATTCCATTCCATTCCATTCCATTCGATTCCATTCCATTCCATTCCATTCCATTCCATTCCATTCCATTCCATTCCATTCCGTTCTACTCGGGTTGATTCCATTCTATTCCTTTCCATTCCGTTCGATTCCATTTGATTCCATTCGATTCCATTCCATTCCATTCCATTCCCTTCCATTCCATTCTATTCCATTGAATTCCATTCCATTCCATTCCATTCCATTCCATTCCATTCCATTCCATTCCATTCCGTTCTACTCTGATTGATTCCATTCCATTCCATTCCATTCCATTCCATTCCATTCCATTCCATTCCATTCCATTCCAATACATTCCATTCTACTCTGGTTGATTCCATTCCATTCCATTCCATTCCATTCGTCTGCATTCGATTCCATTCCATTCCATTCCATTCTATTCCATTGAATTCCATTGAATTCCATTGCATTCCATTCCATTCCATTCCATTCGATTCCATTCCATTCCATTCCATTCCATTCGATTCCATTCCATTCCATTCCATTCCATTCCATTCCATTCCATTCCATTCCATTCCATTCCATTGAATTCCGTTCTACTCGGGTTGATTCCATTCTATTCCATTCCATTCCGTTCGATTCCATTTGATTCCATTCGATTCCATTCCATTCCATTCCATTCCCTTCCATTCCATTCTATTCCATTGAATTCCATTCCATTCCATTCCATTCCATTCCATTCCATTCCATTCCATTCCGTTCTACTCTGATTGATTCCATTCCATTCCATTACATTCCATTCCATTCCATTCCAATACATTCCATTCTACTCTGGTTGATTCCATTCCATTCCATTCCATTCCATTCCATTCGTCTCCATTCGATTCCATTCCATTCCATTCCATTCTATTCCATTGAATTCCATTGAATTCCATTCCATTCCATTCCATTCCATTCCATTCCATTCCATTCCATTCCATTCCATTCCGTTCTACTCGGGTTGATTCCACTCCATTCCATTCCATTCCATTCCATTCCATTCCATTCCATTCCATTCCATTCCATTCGTCTCCATTCGATTCCATTCGATTCCATTCCGTTCTATTCCATTGAATTCCATTCCATTCCATTCCATTCCATTCCATTCCATTCCATTCCATTCCATTCCATTCCATTCCGTTCTACTCGGGTTGATTCCATTCCATTCCATTCCATTCCATTCCATTCCATTCCATTCCATTCCATTCCACTCCATTCCATTTGATTCCATTCGATTCCATTCCATTCCATTCCATTCCATTCCAATCCATTCCATTCTACTCGGGTTGATTCCATTCCATTCCATTCCATTCCATCCCATTCCAATCCATTCCATTCCATTCCGTTCTACTCGGGTTGATTCCATTCCATTCCATTTCATTCCATTCCATTCCATTCCATTCCATTCGATTCCATTCGATTCCATTCCATTCCATTCCATTCCAATCCATTCCATTCTACTCGGGTTGATTCCATTCCATTCCATTCCATTCCATTCCATTCCATTCCATTCCATTCGATTCCACTCGATTCCACTCCATTCTTTCCATTCCATTCCAATCCATTCCATTCTACTCGGGTGGATTCCATTCCGTTCCATTCCATTCCATTCCATTCCATTCCATTCCATTCCACTCCATTCGATTCCATTCCATTCCATTCCATTCCATTCCATTCCATTCCATTCCATTCCATTCCATTCCATTCCGTTCTAGTCGGGTTGATTCCATTCTATTCCATTCCATTCCATTCCATTCCATTCCATTCCATTCCATTCCATTCCATTCCATTCTATTCCATTCCATTCTACTCCATTGAATTCCATTCCGTTCCATTCTATTCCATTCCATTCCATTCCTTTCCATTCCATTTAGTTCTACTCGGGTTGATTCCATTCCATTCCATTCCATTCCATTCCATTCCATTCCATTCCATTCCATTACTTTCCATTCCATTCCATTCCAATCCATTCCATTCTACTCGGGTTGACTCCATTCCATTCCATTCCATTCCATTCCATTCCATTCCATTCCATTATAATCCATTCCATTCCATTCGATTCCGTTCGATTCCATTCCATTCCATTCCATTCCATTCTACTCGGGTTGATTCCATTCCATTCCATTCCATTCCATTCCATTCCATTCCATTCCATTCCATTCCATTCCATTCCATTCCATTCTATTCCTTTCGATTCCATTCCATTCCATTAAATTCCATTCCATTCCATTCCATTCCATTCCATTCCATTCCGTTCTACTCGGGTTGATTCCACTCCATTCCATTCCATTCCATTCCATACCATTCCAATCGATTCCATTCGATTCCATTCCATTCCATTCCATTCCATTCCATTCCATTCCATTCCATTCCATTCCATTCCATTCCATTCCATTCCATTCCGTTCTAGTCGGGTTGATTCCATTCTATTCCATTCCATTCCATTCCATTGCATTCCATTCGATTCCATTCCATTCCATTCCATTCAATTCCATTCCATTCTACTCCATTGAATTCCATTCCATTCCATTCAATTCCATTCCTTTCCATCCCTTTCCATTCCATTTAGTTCTACTCGGGTTCATTCCATTCCATTCCATTCCATTCCATTCCATTCCATTCAATTCCATTCCATTCCGTTACTTTCCATTCCATTCCATTCCAATCCATTCCATTCTACTCGGGTTGACTCCATTCCATTCCATTCCTTTCCATTCCATTATATTCCATTCTATTCCATTCGATTCCGTTCGATTCGATTCCATTCCATTCCATTGCATTCCATTCCATTCCATTCCATTCCATTCCGTTCTACTCGGGTTGATTCATTTCCATTCCTTTCCATTCCATTCCATTCCATTCCATTCCATTCCATTCCATTCCATTCCATTCCCTTCCATTCCATTCCATTCCAATCCATTCCATTCTACTCGGGTTGATTCCATTCCATTCCATTGCACTCGACTCCATTCGATTCCATTCGATTCCACTCCATTCCATTCCGTTCCATTCCATTCCATTCCATTCCATTCTATTCCATTGAATTCCATTCCATTCCATTCCATTCCAATACATTCCATTCCATTCCATTCCATTCCATTCCATTCCATTCCGTTCTACTCGGGTTGATTCCATTCCATTACATTCCATTACATTCCATTCCATTCCATTCCATTCCATTCCAATCTATTCCATTCTATTCAATTCGATTCCATTCGATTCCATTCAATTCCATTCAATTCCATTCCATTCCATTCCAATCCATTCCATTCTACTCGGGTTGATTCCACTCCATTCCATTCCATTCCATTCCATTCCATTCCATTCCATTCCATTCCATTCCATTCCAATCTATTCCATTCCATTCCATTCCATTCCATTCCATTCCATTCCATTCCATTCCATTCCATTCCAATCCATTCCATTCTACTCGTGTTGATTCCATTCCATTCCATTCCATTCCATTCCATTCCATTCCATTCCATTCCATTCCATTCCATTCCATTCCATTCCGTTCTACTCGGGTTGATTCCATTCTATTCCATTCCATTCCATTCGATTCCATTCGATTCCATTCGATTCCATTCGATTCCATTCCATTCCATTCCATTCCATTCCACTCCATTGAATTCCATTCCATTCCATTCTATTCCATTCCATTCCATTCCTTTCCATTCCATTTAATTCTACTCGGGTTGATTCCATTCCATTCCATTCCATTCCATTCCATTCCATTCCATTCCATTCCATTCGATTCCATTCGATTCCATTGCATTCCATTCGATTCCATTCGATTGCATTCCATTCCATTCCATTCCATTCCATTCCATTCCATTCCATTCCATTCCGTTCCACTCGGGTTGATTCCATTCCATTCCATTCCATTCCCTTCTATTCCATTCGATATCATTCGATTCCATTCCATCCCATTCCATTCCATTCCATTCCATTCCGTTCTTCTTGGGTTGATTCCATTCCATTCCATTTCATTCCATTCCATTCCATTCCATTTCTTTCGATTCCATTCGATTCCATTCCATTCCATTCCATTCCAATCCATTGCATTCTACTCAGTTTGATTCCATTCCATTCCATTCCATTCCATTCATATCCATTCCATTCCATTCCATTCAATTCCACTCGATTCCATTCCATTCCTTTCCATTCCATTCCAATCCATTCCATTCTACTCGGGTGGATTCCATTCCATTCCATTCGATTCCATTCCATTCCATTCCATTCCATTCCATTCCATTCCATTCCATTCCATTCCATTCCATGGCATTCCATTCCATTCCATTCCATTCCATTCCATTCCATTCCATTCCGTTCTAGTCGGGTTGATTCCATTCCATTCCATTGCATTCCATTCCATTCCATTCCATTCCATTCCATTGCATTCCATTCCATTCCATTCCATTCCATTCCATTCCATTCCATTCCATTCCATTCTATTCCATTCCATTCTACTCCATTGAATTCCATTCCATTCCATTCAATTTCATTCCATTCCATTCCTTCCCAATCCATTTAGTTCTACTCGGGTTGATTCCATTCCATTCCATTGCATTCCATTCCATTCCATTCCATTCCATTCCATTCCATTCCATTCCATTCCATTACTTTCCATTCCATTCCATTCCAATCCATTCCATTCTACTCGGGTTGACTCCATTCCATTCCATTCCACTCCATTCCATTCCGTTATATTCCATTCTATTCCATTCGATTCCGTTCGATTCCATTCCATTCCTTTCCATTCTATTCCATTCCATTCGATTCCATTCCATTCCATTCCATTCCATTCCATTCCATTCCATTCCATTCCATTCCATTCCAATCCATTCCATTCTACTCGGGTTGATTCCATTCCATTCCATTCCATTCCAATCCATTCCATTCCATTCCATTCCATTCCATTCCATTCCATTCCATTCCATTCCATTCCATTCCATTCCGTTCTAGTCGGGTTGATTCCATTCTATTCCATTCCATTCCATTCCATTCCATTCCATTCCATTCCATTCCATTCCATTCCATTCTATTCCATTCCATTCTACTCCATTGAATTCCATTCCGTTCCATTCTATTCCATTCCATTCCATTCCTTTCCATTCCATTTAGTTCTACTCGGGTTGATTCCATTCCATTCCATTCCATTCCATTCCATTCCATTCCATTCCATTCCATTACTTTCCATTCCATTCCATTCCAATCCATTCCATTCTACTCGGGTTGACTCCATTCCATTCCATTCCATTCCATTCCATTCCATTCCATTCCATTATAATCCATTCCATTCCATTCGATTCCGTTCGATTCCATTCCATTCCATTCCATTCCATTCTACTCGGGTTGATTCCATTCCATTCCATTCCATTCCATTCCATTCCATTCCATTCCATTCCATTCCATTCCATTCCATTCCATTCTATTCCTTTCGATTCCATTCCATTCCATTAAATTCCATTCCATTCCATTCCATTCCATTCCATTCCATTCCGTTCTACTCGGGTTGATTCCACTCCATTCCATTCCATTCCATTCCATACCATTCCAATCGATTCCATTCGATTCCATTCCATTCCATTCCATTCCATTCCATTCCATTCCATTCCATTCCATTCCATTCCATTCCATTCCATTCCATTCCGTTCTAGTCGGGTTGATTCCATTCTATTCCATTCCATTCCATTCCATTGCATTCCATTCGATTCCATTCCATTCCATTCCATTCAATTCCATTCCATTCTACTCCATTGAATTCCATTCCATTCCATTCAATTCCATTCCTTTCCATCCCTTTCCATTCCATTTAGTTCTACTCGGGTTCATTCCATTCCATTCCATTCCATTCCATTCCATTCCATTCCATTCCATTCCATTCCATTCCAATACATTCCATTCTACTCTGGTTGATTCCATTCCATTCCATTCCATTCCATTCGTCTGCATTCGATTCCATTCCATTCCATTCCATTCTATTCCATTGAATTCCATTGAATTCCATTGCATTCCATTCCATTCCATTCCATTCGATTCCATTCCATTCCATTCCATTCCATTCGATTCCATTCCATTCCATTCCATTCCATTCCATTCCATTCCATTCCATTCCATTCCATTCCATTGAATTCCGTTCTACTCGGGTTGATTCCATTCTATTCCATTCCATTCCGTTCGATTCCATTTGATTCCATTCGATTCCATTCCATTCCATTCCATTCCCTTCCATTCCATTCTATTCCATTGAATTCCATTCCATTCCATTCCATTCCATTCCATTCCATTCCATTCCATTCCGTTCTACTCTGATTGATTCCATTCCATTCCATTACATTCCATTCCATTCCATTCCAATACATTCCATTCTACTCTGGTTGATTCCATTCCATTCCATTCCATTCCATTCCATTCGTCTCCATTCGATTCCATTCCATTCCATTCCATTCTATTCCATTGAATTCCATTGAATTCCATTCCATTCCATTCCATTCCA
This sequence comes from Gorilla gorilla gorilla, assembly GCF_029281585.2. Taxonomy (NCBI): domain Eukaryota; kingdom Metazoa; phylum Chordata; class Mammalia; order Primates; family Hominidae; genus Gorilla; species Gorilla gorilla. The sequence goes on from NC_073241.2 coordinate 4,649,115, forward strand.
TTCCATTCCATTCCATTCCATTCCATTCCATTCCGTTCTACTCGGGTTGATTCCACTCCATTCCATTCCATTCCATTCCATTCCATTCCATTCCATTCCATTCCATTCCATTCGTCTCCATTCGATTCCATTCGATTCCATTCCGTTCTATTCCATTGAATTCCATTCCATTCCATTCCATTCCATTCCATTCCATTCCATTCCATTCCATTCCATTCCATTCCGTTCTACTCGGGTTGATTCCATTCCATTCCATTCCATTCCATTCCATTCCATTCCATTCCATTCCATTCCACTCCATTCCATTTGATTCCATTCGATTCCATTCCATTCCATTCCATTCCATTCCAATCCATTCCATTCTACTCGGGTTGATTCCATTCCATTCCATTCCATTCCATCCCATTCCAATCCATTCCATTCCATTCCGTTCTACTCGGGTTGATTCCATTCCATTCCATTTCATTCCATTCCATTCCATTCCATTCCATTCGATTCCATTCGATTCCATTCCATTCCATTCCATTCCAATCCATTCCATTCTACTCGGGTTGATTCCATTCCATTCCATTCCATTCCATTCCATTCCATTCCATTCCATTCGATTCCACTCGATTCCACTCCATTCTTTCCATTCCATTCCAATCCATTCCATTCTACTCGGGTGGATTCCATTCCGTTCCATTCCATTCCATTCCATTCCATTCCATTCCATTCCACTCCATTCGATTCCATTCCATTCCATTCCATTCCATTCCATTCCATTCCATTCCATTCCATTCCATTCCATTCCGTTCTAGTCGGGTTGATTCCATTCTATTCCATTCCATTCCATTCCATTCCATTCCATTCCATTCCATTCCATTCCATTCCATTCTATTCCATTCCATTCTACTCCATTGAATTCCATTCCGTTCCATTCTATTCCATTCCATTCCATTCCTTTCCATTCCATTTAGTTCTACTCGGGTTGATTCCATTCCATTCCATTCCATTCCATTCCATTCCATTCCATTCCATTCCATTACTTTCCATTCCATTCCATTCCAATCCATTCCATTCTACTCGGGTTGACTCCATTCCATTCCATTCCATTCCATTCCATTCCATTCCATTCCATTATAATCCATTCCATTCCATTCGATTCCGTTCGATTCCATTCCATTCCATTCCATTCCATTCTACTCGGGTTGATTCCATTCCATTCCATTCCATTCCATTCCATTCCATTCCATTCCATTCCATTCCATTCCATTCCATTCCATTCTATTCCTTTCGATTCCATTCCATTCCATTAAATTCCATTCCATTCCATTCCATTCCATTCCATTCCATTCCGTTCTACTCGGGTTGATTCCACTCCATTCCATTCCATTCCATTCCATACCATTCCAATCGATTCCATTCGATTCCATTCCATTCCATTCCATTCCATTCCATTCCATTCCATTCCATTCCATTCCATTCCATTCCATTCCATTCCATTCCGTTCTAGTCGGGTTGATTCCATTCTATTCCATTCCATTCCATTCCATTGCATTCCATTCGATTCCATTCCATTCCATTCCATTCAATTCCATTCCATTCTACTCCATTGAATTCCATTCCATTCCATTCAATTCCATTCCTTTCCATCCCTTTCCATTCCATTTAGTTCTACTCGGGTTCATTCCATTCCATTCCATTCCATTCCATTCCATTCCATTCAATTCCATTCCATTCCGTTACTTTCCATTCCATTCCATTCCAATCCATTCCATTCTACTCGGGTTGACTCCATTCCATTCCATTCCTTTCCATTCCATTATATTCCATTCTATTCCATTCGATTCCGTTCGATTCGATTCCATTCCATTCCATTGCATTCCATTCCATTCCATTCCATTCCATTCCGTTCTACTCGGGTTGATTCATTTCCATTCCTTTCCATTCCATTCCATTCCATTCCATTCCATTCCATTCCATTCCATTCCATTCCCTTCCATTCCATTCCATTCCAATCCATTCCATTCTACTCGGGTTGATTCCATTCCATTCCATTGCACTCGACTCCATTCGATTCCATTCGATTCCACTCCATTCCATTCCGTTCCATTCCATTCCATTCCATTCCATTCTATTCCATTGAATTCCATTCCATTCCATTCCATTCCAATACATTCCATTCCATTCCATTCCATTCCATTCCATTCCATTCCGTTCTACTCGGGTTGATTCCATTCCATTACATTCCATTACATTCCATTCCATTCCATTCCATTCCATTCCAATCTATTCCATTCTATTCAATTCGATTCCATTCGATTCCATTCAATTCCATTCAATTCCATTCCATTCCATTCCAATCCATTCCATTCTACTCGGGTTGATTCCACTCCATTCCATTCCATTCCATTCCATTCCATTCCATTCCATTCCATTCCATTCCATTCCAATCTATTCCATTCCATTCCATTCCATTCCATTCCATTCCATTCCATTCCATTCCATTCCATTCCAATCCATTCCATTCTACTCGTGTTGATTCCATTCCATTCCATTCCATTCCATTCCATTCCATTCCATTCCATTCCATTCCATTCCATTCCATTCCATTCCGTTCTACTCGGGTTGATTCCATTCTATTCCATTCCATTCCATTCGATTCCATTCGATTCCATTCGATTCCATTCGATTCCATTCCATTCCATTCCATTCCATTCCACTCCATTGAATTCCATTCCATTCCATTCTATTCCATTCCATTCCATTCCTTTCCATTCCATTTAATTCTACTCGGGTTGATTCCATTCCATTCCATTCCATTCCATTCCATTCCATTCCATTCCATTCCATTCGATTCCATTCGATTCCATTGCATTCCATTCGATTCCATTCGATTGCATTCCATTCCATTCCATTCCATTCCATTCCATTCCATTCCATTCCATTCCGTTCCACTCGGGTTGATTCCATTCCATTCCATTCCATTCCCTTCTATTCCATTCGATATCATTCGATTCCATTCCATCCCATTCCATTCCATTCCATTCCATTCCGTTCTTCTTGGGTTGATTCCATTCCATTCCATTTCATTCCATTCCATTCCATTCCATTTCTTTCGATTCCATTCGATTCCATTCCATTCCATTCCATTCCAATCCATTGCATTCTACTCAGTTTGATTCCATTCCATTCCATTCCATTCCATTCATATCCATTCCATTCCATTCCATTCAATTCCACTCGATTCCATTCCATTCCTTTCCATTCCATTCCAATCCATTCCATTCTACTCGGGTGGATTCCATTCCATTCCATTCGATTCCATTCCATTCCATTCCATTCCATTCCATTCCATTCCATTCCATTCCATTCCATTCCATGGCATTCCATTCCATTCCATTCCATTCCATTCCATTCCATTCCATTCCGTTCTAGTCGGGTTGATTCCATTCCATTCCATTGCATTCCATTCCATTCCATTCCATTCCATTCCATTGCATTCCATTCCATTCCATTCCATTCCATTCCATTCCATTCCATTCCATTCCATTCTATTCCATTCCATTCTACTCCATTGAATTCCATTCCATTCCATTCAATTTCATTCCATTCCATTCCTTCCCAATCCATTTAGTTCTACTCGGGTTGATTCCATTCCATTCCATTGCATTCCATTCCATTCCATTCCATTCCATTCCATTCCATTCCATTCCATTCCATTACTTTCCATTCCATTCCATTCCAATCCATTCCATTCTACTCGGGTTGACTCCATTCCATTCCATTCCACTCCATTCCATTCCGTTATATTCCATTCTATTCCATTCGATTCCGTTCGATTCCATTCCATTCCTTTCCATTCTATTCCATTCCATTCGATTCCATTCCATTCCATTCCATTCCATTCCATTCCATTCCATTCCATTCCATTCCATTCCAATCCATTCCATTCTACTCGGGTTGATTCCATTCCATTCCATTCCATTCCAATCCATTCCATTCCATTCCATTCCATTCCATTCCATTCCATTCCATTCCATTCCATTCCATTCCATTCCATTCCATTCCATTCCGTTCTACTCGGGTTGATTCCACTCCATTCCATTCCCTTCCATTCCATTCCATTCCATTCCATTCCATTCCATTCCATTCCTTTCCATTCCAACCCATTCCTTTCTACTCGGATTGATTCCATTCCATTCCATTCCAGTCCATTCCATTCCATTCCATTCCATTTCATTCCAAACCGTTCCATTCTACTCGGGTTCATCATTCCATTCCATTCCATTCCATTCCATTCCACTCGGGTTCATTCCATTCCATTCCATTCCATTCCATTCCATTCCATTCCATTCCATTCCATTCCATTCCGTTCTACTCAGGTTGATTTCCATTCCATTCCATTCCATTCCATTCCATTCCATTCCATTCCATTCCATTCCATTCCATTCCATTCCATTCTATTCCATTCCGTACTACTCGGCTAGAATCCATTGAGTTCCGTTCCGTTCCGTTCCGTCCCGACACGTCCCGTCCCGTCCCGTCCCGTCCAGTCCCGTCCCGTCCCGTCCCGTGCCATTGTACTCGGGTTGATTCCATTCCACTCCGTTCCGTTCCTTTCCGTTCCCTTCAATTCAGTTCCACGCGGGTTGATTCAATTCCATTCTATTCTATTCCATTCCATTCCATTCCATTCCATTCCATTCCATTCCATTCCATTCCATTTTACTCGGGTTGATTCCATGCCGTTCCGTTCCATTCTGTCCCATCCCGACTCGTCCCGTCCCGTCCCGTCCCATTCCGTTCCGTTCTGATCGGGTTGATTCCGTTCCATTCCCTTCCGTTCCTTTCCGTTCCATTCCATTCCGTTACACGCGGGTTGATTCAATTCCATTCTATTACATTGAATTCCATTCCATTCCATTCCATTCCATTCTACTCGGATTGATTGCATTCCATTCCATTCCATTCCAGTCCATTCCAATCCACTCCATTCTACTCGGGTTGATTCCATTCCATTCCATTCCATTCCATTCCATTCCATTCCATTCCATTCCATTGCGTTCCATTCGATTCGATTCCATTCCATTCCATTCCATTCCATTCCAATCCATTCCATTCCTCTTGGGTTCATTCCATTCCATTCCATTCCATTCCATTCGATTCCATTCGATTCCATTCCATTCCATTCCATACCATTCCATTCCATTTTGTTCTACTCGGGTTGATTCCACTCCATTCCATTCCATTCCATTCCATTCCATTCCATTCCATTCCATTCCATTCCATTCCATTCGATTCCATTCTATTCCATTCGATTCCATTCCATTCCATTTCATTTTATTCCAATCCATTCCATTCCATTCTATTCCATGGAATTCCATTCCATTCCATTCCATTCCATTCCATTCCATTCCATTCCATTTCATTCCATTCCATTCCATTCCATTCCATTCCGTTCTACTCGGGTTGAATCCACTCCATTCCATTCCATTACATTCCATTCCATTCCATTCCATTCCATTCCATTCCACTCGGGTTGAGCATTCCATTCGATTCGATTCCATTCCATTACATTCCATTCCATTCCATTCCATTCCACTCGGGCTCATTCCATTCCATTCCATTCCATTCCATTCCATTCCATTCCATTCCATTCCATTCCGTTCTACTCGGGTTGATTTCCATTCCATTCCATTCCATTCCATTCCATTCCATTCCATTCCATTCCATTCCATTCCATTCCATTCCATTCCTTTCCATTTATTCCATTCCGTTCTACTCGGGTTGATTCCATTGAGTTTGGTTCCGTTCCGTTCCGTCCCGTCCCGTCCCGTCCCGTCCCGTTCCGTTTTACTCGGGTTGATTCCTTTGCATTCCGTTCCGCTCGTTTCCATTCCGTTCCATTCCGTTCAACGCGGGTTGGTTCAATTCCATTCTATTCTATTCTATTCCTTTCCATTCCATTCCATTCTACTCGGGTTGATTCTATGCCGTTCCATTCCGTTCCATTCCGTCCCATTCCGACCCGTCCCATCCCGTCCCGTCCCGTCCCATCCCGTTCCGTTCCACATGGGTTGATTCAATTCCTTTCGGTTACATTGAATTCCATTCCATTCCATTCTACTCGGATTGATTCCATTCCATTCCATTCCATTCCATTCCATTCCATTCCATTCCATTCCAATCCATTCCATTCTACTCAGGTTGATTCCATTCCATTCCATTCCATTCCATTCCATTCCATTCCATTCCATTCAGTTTCATTCCATTCCATTCCATTCCATTCCATTCCATTCCATTCCATTCCATTCCATTCCATTCCATTCGATTCCATTCCATTCCATTCCATTCCGTTCTACTCGGGTTGATTCCATTCTATTCCATTCCATTCCGTTCGATTCCATTCGATTCCATTCGATTCCGTTCCATTCCATTCCATTCCCTTCCATTCCATTCTATTCCATTGAATTCCATTCCATTGCATTCCATTCCATTCCATTCCATTCCATTCCATTCCATTCCGTTCTACTCTGATTGACTCCATTCCATTCCATTCGATTCCATTCCATTCCATTCCATTCCATTCCAATACATTCCATTCTACTCTGGTTGATTCCATTCCATTCCATTCCATTCCATTCCATTCCATTCCATTCGTCTCCATTCGATTCCATTCGATTCCATTCCATTCTATTCCATTGAATTCCATTCCATTCCATTCCATTCCATTCCATTCTATTCCATTCCATTCCATTCCATTCCTTTCTACTCGGGTTGATTCCATTCCATTCCATTCCATTCCATTCCACTCCATTCCATTCGATTCCATTCGATTCCATTCCATTCCATTCCATTCCATTCCAATCCATTCCATTCTACTCGGGTTGATTCCATTCCATTCCATTCCATTCCATTCCATTCCATTCCATTCCATTGAATTCCATTCGATTCCATTCGATTCCATTCCATTTGATTCCATTCGATATCATTCGATTCCATTCCATCCCATTCCATTCCATTCCATTCCATTCCGTTCTACTCGGGTTGATTCCATTCCATTCCATTTCATTCCATTCCATTCCATTCCATTCCATTTCATTCCATTCCATTCCATTCCATTCCATTCGATTCCATTCGATTCCATTCCATTCCATTCCATTCCAATCCATTCCATTCTACTCGGGTTGATTCCTTTCCATTCCATTCCATTCCATTCCATTCCATTCCATTCCATTCCATTCCATTCCATTCCATTCCATTCGATTCCATTCCATTCCATTCCATGGCATTCCATTCCATTCCATTCCATTCCATTCCATTCCATTCTAGTCGGGTTGATTCCATTCCATTCCATTGCATTCCATTCCATTCCATTGCATTCCATTCCATTCCATTCCATTCCATTCCATTCCATTCCATTCCATTCCATTCCATTCCATTCCATTCCATTCCATTCCATTGCATTCCATTCGATTCCATTCGATTCCATTCCATTCCATTCCATTCCATTCCATTCCATTCCATTCCATTGCATTCCATTCCGTTCCAGTCGGGTTGATTCCATTCTATTCCATTCCATTCCCTTCTATTCCATTCGATATCATTCGATTCCATTCCATCCCATTCCATTCCATTCCATTCCATTCCGTTCTTCTTGGGTTGATTCCATTCCATTCCATTTCATTCCATTCCATTCCATTCCATTTCTTTCGATTCCATTCGATTCCATTCCATTCCATTCCATTCCAATCCATTGCATTCTACTCAGTTTGATTCCATTCCATTCCATTCCATTCCATTCAATTCCATTCCATTCCATTCCATTCAATTCCACTCGATTCCATTCCATTCCTTTCCATTCCATTCCAATCCATTCCATTCTACTCGGGTGGATTCCATTCCATTCCATTCCATTCCATTCCATTCCATTCCATTCCATTCCCTTCCATTCGATTCCATTCCATTCCCTTCCATTCGATTCCATTCCATTCCATTCCATGGCATTCCATTCCATTCCATTCCATTCCATTCCATTCCGTTCTAGTCGGGTTGATTCCATTCCATTCCATTGCATTCCATTCCATTCCATTGCATTCCATTCCATTCCATTCCATTCCATTCCATTCCATTCCTTTCCATTCTATTCCATTCCATTCTACTCCATTGAATTCCATTCCATTCCATTCCATTCCATTCCATTCCATTCCTTTCCAATCCATTCCATTCCGTTCCACTCGGGTTGATTCCATTCTATTCCATTCCATTCCCTTCTATTCCATTCGATATCATTCGATTCCATTCCATCCCATTCCATTCCATTCCATTCCATTCCGTTCTTCTTGGGTTGATTCCATTCCATTCCATTTCATTCCATTCCATTCCATTCCATTTCTTTCGATTCCATTCGATTCGATTCCATTCCATTCCATTCCAATCCATTGCATTCTACTCAGTTTGATTCCATTCCATTCCATTCCATTCCATTCAATTCCATTCCATTCCATTCCATTGAATTCCACTCGATTCCATTCCATTCCTTTCCATTCCATTCCAATCCATTCCATTCTACTCGGGTGGATTCCATTCCATTCCATTCCATTCCATTCCATTTCATTCCATTCCATTCCATTCAATTTCATTCCCTTCCATTCGATTCCATTCCATTCCATTCCATGGCATTCCATTCCATTCCATTCCATTCCATTCCATTCCGTTCTAGTCGGGTTGACTCCATTCCATTCCATTCCACTCCATTCCATTCCGTTATATTCCATTCTATTCCATTCGATTCCGTTCGGTTCCATTCCATTCCATTCCATTCGATTCCATTCCATTCCATTCCATTCCATTCCATTCCATTCCATTCCATTCCAATCCATTCCATTCTACTCGGGTTGATTCCATTCCATTCCATTCCATTCCAATCCATTCCATTCCATTCCATTCCATTCCATTCCATTCCATTCCATTCCATTCCATTCCATTCCATTCCATTCCATTCCATTCGATTCCATTCCATTCCATTTCATTCCAAACCGTTCCATTCTACTCGGGTTCATCATTCCATTCCATTCCATTCCACTCGGGTTCATTCCATTCCATTCCATTCCATTCCATTCCATTCCGTTCTACTCAGGTTGATTTCCATTCCATTCCATTCCATTCCATTCCATTCCATTCCATTCCATTCCATTACATTCCATTCCATTCCATTCCATTCCATTCCGTTCTACTCGGCTTGAATCCATTGAGTTCCGTTCCGTTCCGTTCCGTCCCGACACGTCCCGTCCCGTCCCGTCCCGTCCCGTCCCGTCCCGTCCCGTCCCGTGCCGTTGTACTCGGGTTGATTCCATTCCACTCCGTTCCGTTCCTTTCCGTTCCCTTCAATTCAGTTCCACGCGGGTTGATTCAATTCCATTCTATTCTATTCCTTTCCATTCCATTCCATTCCATTCCATTCCATTCCATTCCATTTTACTCCGGTTGATTCCATGCCGTTCCGTTCCATTCTGTCCCATCCCGACGCGTCCCGTCCCGTCCCGTCCCATTCCGTTCCGTTCTGATCGGGTTGATTCCGTTCCATTCCCTTCTGTTCCTTTCCGTTCCATTCCATTCCGTTACACGCGGGTTGATTCAATTCCATTCTATTACATTGAATTCCATTCCATTCCATTCCATTCCATTCTACTCGGATTGATTGCATTCCATTCCATTCCATTCCAGTCCATTCCAATCCACTCCATTCTACTCGGGTTGATTCCATTCCATTCCATTCCATTCCATTCCATTCCATTCCATTCCATTCCATTCCATTCCATTCCATTCCATTCCATTCCATTGCGTTCCATTCGATTCGATTCCATTCCATTCCATTCCATTCCATTCCAATCCATTCCATTCTACTTGGGTTCATTCCATTCCATTCCATTCCATTCCATTCGATTCCATTCGATTCCATTCCATTCCAATCCATACCATTCCATTCCATTCTGTTCTACTCGGGTTGATTCCACTCCATTCCATTCCATTCCATTCTATTCCATTCCATTCCATTCGATTCCATTCTATTCCATTCGATTCCATTCCATTCCATTTCATTTTATTCCATTCCATTCCATTCCATTCTATTCCATTGAATTCCATTCCATTCCATTCCATTCCATTCCATTCCATTCCATTCCATTCCATTCCATTCCGTTCTAGTCGGGTTGATTCCATTCCATTCCATTGCATTCCATTCCATTCCATTGCATTCCATTCCATTCCATTCCATTCCATTCCATTCCATTCCATTCCATTCTATTCCATTCCATTCTACTCCATTGAATTCCATTCCATTCCATTCCATTCCATTCCATTCCATTCCTTTCCAATCCATTCCATTCCGTTCCACTCGGGTTGATTCCATTCTATTCCATTCCATTCCCTTCTATTCCATTCGATATCATTCGATTCCATTCCATCCCATTCCATTCCATTCCATTCCATTCCGTTCTTCTTGGGTTGATTCCATTCCATTCCATTTCATTCCATTCCATTCCATTCCATTTCTTTCGATTCCATTCGATTCGATTCCATTCCTTTCCATTCCAATCCATTGCATTCTACTCAGTTTGATTCCATTCCATTCCATTCCATTCCATTCAATTCCATTCCATTCCATTCCATTCAATTCCACTCGATTCCATTCCATTCCTTTCCATTCCATTCCAATCCATTCCATTCTACTCGGGTGGATTCCATTCCATTCCATTCCATTCCATTCCATTCCATTCCATTCAATTCCATTCCCTTCCATTCGATTCCATTCCATTCCATTCCATGGCATTCCATTCCATTCCATTCCATTCCATTCCATTCCGTTCTAGTCGGGTTGACTCCATTCCATTCCATTCCACTCCATTCCATTCCGTTATATTCCATTCTATTCCATTCGATTCCGTTCGGTTCCATTCCATTCCATTCCATTCCATTCCATTCGATTCCATTCCATTCCATTCCATTCCATTCCATTCCATTCCATTCCATTCCATTCCAATCCATTCCATTCTACTCGGGTTGATTCCATTCCATTCCATTCCATTCCAATCCATTCCATTCCATTCCATTCCATTCCATTCCATTCCATTCCATTCCATTCCATTCCATTCCATTCCATTCCATTCCATTCCATTCCATTCCATTCCGTTCTACTCGGGTTGATTCCATTCCATTCCATTCCATGCCATTCCATTCCATTGAATTCCATTCCATTCCATTCCATTCCATTCCATTCCATTCCGTTTTACTCGGGTTGATTCCATTCCATTCCATTCCATCCCACTCCATTCGATTCCATTCGATTCCATTCGATTCCATTCCATTCAATTCCATTCCATTCCATTCCATTCCATTCTATTCTATTGAATTCCATTCCATTCCATTCCATTCCATTCCATTCCATTCCCTTCCATTCCATTCCATTCCAATCCATTCCATTCTACTCGGGTTGATTCCATTCCATTCCATTGCATTCGACTCCATTCGATTCCATTCGATTCCATTCCATTCCATTCCGTTCCATTCCATTCCATTCCATTCCATTCTATTCCATTGAATTCCATTCCATTCCATTCCATTCCACTCCATTCCATTCCATTCCATTCCATTCCATTCCATTCCGTTCTACTCTGGTTGATTCCATTCCATTCCATTCCATTCCATTCCATTCCATTCCATTCCATTCCATTCCATTCCATTCCATTCCATTCCAATCTATTCCATTCTATTCAATTCGATTCCATTCGATTCCATTCAATTCCATTCAATTCCATTCCATTCCATTCCAATCCATTCCATTCTACTCGGGTTGATTCCATTCCATTCCATTCCATTCCATTCCATTCCATTCCATTCCATTCCACTCCATTCCAATCCATTCCATTCCATTCGATTCCATTCGATTCCATTCCATTCCATTCCATTCCATTCCATTCCATTCTTTCCATTCCATTCCATTCCATTCCAATCTATTCCATTCGATTCCATTCCATTCCATTCCATTCCATTCCATTCCATTCCATTCCAATCCATTCCCTTCCGTTCTATTCGGGTTGATTCCATTCCATTCCATTCCATTCCATTCCATTCCATTCCATTCCATTCCATTCCATTCCATTCCATTCCATTGCATTCCATTCGATTCCATTCGATTCCATTCCATTCCATTCCATTCCATTCCATTCCATTCCATTCCATTCCATTCCATTCCATTCTATTCCATTCCTTTCCATTCCATTCCATTCTATTCCATTCCATTCCATTCCGTTCCACTCGGGTTGATTCCATTCTATTCCATTCCATTCCATTCGATTCCATTCGATATCATTCGATTCCATTCCATTCCATTCCATTCCATTCCATTCCATTCCATTCCATTCCATTCCATTCTATTCCATTCCATTCCATTCCATTCCATTCTATTCCATTCCATTCCATTCCGTTCTACTCTGGTTGATTCCATTCCATTCCATTTCATTCCATTCCATTCCATTCCATTCCATTCCATTCGATTCCATTCGATTCCATTCCATTCCATTCCATTCCAATCCATTCCATTGTACTCGGGTTGATTCCATTCCATTCCATTCCATTCCATTCCATTCCATTCCATTCCATTCCATTCCATTCCACTCGATTCCATTCCTTTCCATTCCATTCTATTCCAATCCATTGCATTCTACTCGGGTGGATTCCATTCCATTCCATTCCTTTCCATTCCATTCCATTCCATTACATTACATTCCATTCGGTTCCATTCCATTCCATTCCATTCCATTCCATTCCATTCCATTCCATTCCATTCCATTCCATTCCGTTCTAATCGGGTTGATTCCATTCTATTCCATTCCATTCCATTCCATTCCATTCCATTCCATTCGATTCCATTCCATTCCATTCCATTCTATTCCATTCAATTCTACTCCATTGAATTCCATTACATTCCATTCTATTCCATTCCATTCCATTCCTTTCCATTCCATTTAGTTCTACTCGGGTTGATTCCATTCCATTCCATTCCATTCCTTTCCATTCCATTCCAATCCATTCCATTCCATTACTTACCATTCCATTCCATTCCAATCCATTCCATTCTACTCGGGTTGACTCCATTCCATTCCATTCAATTACATTACATTACATTATATTCCATTCCATTCCATTCGATTCCGTTCGATTCCATTCCATTCCATTCCATTCCATTCCATTCCAATCCATTCCATTCTACTCGGGTTGATTCCATTCCATTCCATTCCATTCCATCCCATTCCAATCCATTCCATTCCATTCCGTTCTACTCGGGTTGATTCCATTCCATTCCATTTCATTCCATTCCATTCCATTCCATTCCATTCCATTCCATTCCATTCGATTCCATTCGATTCCATTCCATTCCATTCCATTCCAATCCATTCCATTCTACTCGGGTTGATTCCATTCCATTCCATTCCATTCCATTCCATTCCATTCCATTCCATTCCATTCCATTCCATTCCATTCCACTCGATTCCATTCCATTCTTTCCATTCCATTCCAATCCATTCCACTCTACTCGGGTGGATTCCATTCCGTTCCATTCCATTCCATTCCATTCCATTCCATTCCATTCCATTCCACTCCATTCGATTCCATTCCATTCCATTCCATTCCATGCCATTCCATTCCATTCCATTCCATTCCATTCCGTTCTAGTCGGGTTGATTCCATTCTATTCCATTCCATTCCATTCCATTCCATTCCATTCCATTCCATTCCATTCCATTCTATTCCATTCCGTTCTACTCCATTGAATTCCATTCCATTCCATTCTATTCCTTTCCATTCCATTCCTTTCCATTCCATTTAGTTCTACTCGGGTTGATTCCATTCCATTCCATTCCATTCCATTCCATTCCATTCCATTCCATTCCATTCCATTACTTTCCATTCCATTCCATTCCAATCCATTCCATTCTACTCGGGTTGACTCCATTCCATTCCGTTCCATTCCATTCCATTCCATTCCATTCCATTCCATTATAATCCATTCCATACCATTCGATTCCGTTCGATTCCATTCCATTCCATTCCATTCCATTCCATTCAATTCCATTCGATTCCATTCGATTCCATTCCATTCCATTCCATTCCAATCCATTCCATTCTACTCGGGTTGATTCCATTCCATTCCATTCCATTCCATTCCATTCCATTCCATTCCGTTCCATTCCATTCCATTCCATTCTATCCCTTTCGATTCCATTCCATTCCATTAAATTCCATTCCATTCCATTCCATTCCATTCCATTCCATTCCATTCCATTCCATTGCATTCCATTCCGTTCTACTCGGGTTGATTCCACTCCATTCCATTCCATTCCATTCCATACAATTCCATTCGATTCCATTCCATTCCATTCCATTCCATTCCATTCCATTCCATTCCATTCCGTTCTAGTCGGGTTGATTCCATTCTATTCCATTCCATTCCATTCCATTCCATTCCATTCCATTCCATTCGATTCCATTCCATTCCATTCCATTCCATTCCATTCCATTCCATTCCATTCCATTCCATTCCATTCCATTCCGTTCTACTCGGGTTGATTCCATTCTATTCCATTCCATTCCATTCGATTGCATTCGATTCCATTCGATTCCATTCGAATCCATTCCATTCCATTCCATTCCATTCCATTCCATTCCATTCCATTCCATTCTATTCCATTCCATTCCATTCCATTCAATTCCATTCCATTCCATTCCAATCCATTCCCTTCCGTTCTAATCGGGTTGATTCCATTCCATTCCATTCCATTCCATTCCATTCCATTCCATTCCATTCCATTCCATTGCATTCCATTCGATTCCATTCGATTCCATTCCATTCCATTCCATTCCATTCCATTCCATTCCATTCCATTCCATTCTATTCCATTCCATTCCATTCCATTCCATTCTATTCCATTCCATTCCATTCCGTTCCACTCGGGTTGATTCCATTCTATTCCATTCCTTTCCATTCGATTCCATTCGATATCATTCGATTCCATTCCATTCCATTCCATTCCATTCCATTCCATTCCATTCCATTCCATTCCATTCCATTCTATTCCATTCCATTCCATTCCATTCCATTCCATTCTATTCCATTCCATTCCATTCCGTTCTACTCGGGTTGATTCCATTCCATTCCATTTCATTCCATTCCATTCCATTCCATTCCATTCGATTCCATTCCATTCCATTCCATTCCATTCCATTCCAATCCATTCCATTCTACTCGGGTTGATTCCATTCCATTCCATTCCATTCCATTCCATTCCATTCCATTCCATTCCACTCGATTCCATTCCTTTCCATTCCATTCCATTCCAATCCATTGCATTCTACTCGGGTGGATTCCATTCCATTCCATTCCTTTCCATTCCATTCCATTCCATTCCATTACATTCCATGCGGTTGCATTCCATTCCATTCCATTCCATTCCATTCCATTCCATTCCATTCCATTCCGTTCTAATCGGGTTGATTCCATTCTATTCCATTCCATTCCATTCCATTCCATTCCATTCCATTCCATTCCATTCCATTCCATTCCATTCCATTCCATTCTATTCCATTCAATTCTACTCCATTGAATTCCATTACATTCCATTCTATTCCATTCCATTCCATTCCTTTCCATTCCATTTAGTTCTACTCGGGTTGATTCCATTCCATTCCATTCCATTCCTTTCCATTCCATTCCAATCCATTCCATTCCATTACTTACCATTCCATTCCATTCCAATCCATTCCATTCTACTCGGGTTGACTCCATTCCATTCCATTCCATTACATTACATTCCATTATATTCCATTCCATTCCATTCGATTCCGTTCGATTCCATTCCATTCCATTCCATTCCATTCCATTCCAATCCATTCCATTCTACTCGGGTTGATTCCATTCCATTCCATTCCATTCCATCCCATTCCAATCCATTCCATTCCATTCCGTTCTACTCGGGTTGATTCCATTCCATTCCATTTCATTCCATTCCATTCCATTCCATTCCATTCGATTCCATTCGATTCCATTCCATTCCATTCCATTCCAATCCATTCCATTCTACTCGGGTTGATTCCATTCCATTCCATTCCATTCCATTCCATTCCATTCCATTCCATTCCATTCGATTCCACTCGATTCCATTCCATTCTTTCCATTCCATTCCAATCCATTCCATTCTACTCGGGTGGATTCCATTCCGTTCCATTCCATTCCATTCCATTCCATTCCATTCCATTCCATTCCACTCCATTCGATTCCATTCCATTCCATTCCATTCCATGCCATTCCATTCCATTCCATTCCATTCCATTGCATTCCATTCCATTCCATTCCATTCCATTCCATTGCATCCCATTCCGTTCTACTCGGGTTGATTCCACTCCATTCCATTCCATTCCATTCCATACCATTCCATTCGATTCGATTCCATTCCATTCCATTCCATTCCATTCCATTCCATTCCATTCCATTCCGTTCTAGTCGGGTTGATTCCATTCTATTCCATTCCATTCCATTCCATTCCATTCCATTCCATTCCATTCCATTCCATTCTATTCCATTCCATTCTACTCCATTGAATTCCATTCCATTCCATTCAATTCCATTCCATTCCATCCCTTTCCATTCCATTTAGTTCTACTCGGGTTGATTCCATTCCATTACATTCCATTCCATTCCATTCCATTCCATTCAATTCCATTCCATTCCGTTACTTTCCATTCCATTCCATTCCAATCCATTCCATTCTACTCGGGTTGACTCCATTCCATTCCATTCCTTTCCATTCCATTATATTCCATTCTATTCCATTCGATTCCGTTCGATTCCATTCCATTCCATTCCATTCCAATCTATTCCATTCTATTCAATTCGATTCCATTCGATTCCATTCAATTCCATTCAATTCCATTCCATTCCATTCCAATCCATTCCATTCTACTCGGGTTGATTCCATTCCATTCCATTCCATTCCATTCCATTCCATTCCATTCCATTCCATTCCATTCCATTCCATTCCATTCCATTCCATTCTTTCCATTCCATTCCATTCCATTCCAATCTATTCCATTCGATTCCATTCCATTCCATTCCATTCCATTCCATTCCAATCCATTCTATTCTACTCGTGTTGATTCCATTCCATTCCATTCCATTCCATTCCATTCCATTCAATTCCATTCCATTCCATTCCGTTCTACTCGGGTTGATTCCATTCTATTCCATTCCATTCCATTCCATTCCATTCCATTCCATTCTATCCCTTTCGATTCCATTCCATTCCATTAAATTCCATTCCATTCCATTCCATTCCATTCCATTCCATTCCATTCCATTCCATTGCATTCCATTCCGTTCTACTCGGGTTGATTCCACTCCATTCCATTCCATTCCATTCCATACAATTCCATTCGATTCCATTCCATTCCATTCCATTCCATTCCATTCCATTCCATTCCATTCCGTTCTAGTCGGGTTGATTCCATTCTATTCCATTCCATTCCATTCCATTCCATTCCATTCCATTCCATTCCATTCCATTCCATTCCATTCTATTCCATTCCATTCTACTCCATTGAATTCCATTCCATTCCATTCAATTCCATTCCATTCCATCCCTTTCCATTCCATTTAGTTCTACTCGGGTTGATTCCATTCCATTCCATTCCATTCCATTCCATTCCATTCCATTCAACTCCATTCCATTCCGTTACTTTCCATTCCATTCCATTCCAATCCATTCCATTCTACTCGGGTTGACTCCATTCCATTCCATTCCTTTCCATTCCATTATATTCCATTCTATTCCATTCGATTCCGTTCGATTCCATTCCATTCCATTCCATTCCATTCCATTGCATTCCATTCCATTCCATTCCGTTCTACTCGGGTTGATTCCCTTCCATTCCTTTCCATTCCATTCCATTCCATTCCATTCCATTCCATTCCATTCCCTTCCATTCCATTCCATTCCAATCCATTCCATTCTACTCGGGTTGATTCCATTCCATTCCATTGCATTCGACTCCATTCGATTCCATTCGATTCCATTCCATTCCATACCGTTCCATTCCATTCCATTCCATTCCATTCTATTCCATTGAATTCCATTCCATTCCATTCCATTCCACTCCATTCCATTCCATTCCATTCCATTCCATTCCATTCCATTCCATTCCGTTCTACTCGGGTTGATTCCATTCCATTCCATTCCATTCCATTCCATTCCATTCCATTCCATTCCATTCCATTCCATTCCAATCTATTCCATTCTATTCAATTCGATTCCATTCGATTCCATTCAATTCCATTCAATTCCATTCCATTCCATTCCAATCCATTCCATTCTACTCGGGTTGATTCCATTCCATTCCATTCCATTCCATTCCATTCCATTCCATTCCATTCCATTCCATTCCATTCCATTCCATTCGATTCCATACGATTCCATTCCATTCCATTCCATTCCATTCCATTCCATTCTTTCCATTCGATTCCATTCCATTCCAATCTATTCCATTCGATTCCATTCCATTCCATTCCATTCCATTCCATTCCATTCCATTCCAATCCATTCCATTCTACTCGTGTTGATTCCATTCCATTCCATTCCATTCCATTCCATTCCATTCGATTCCATTCCATTCCATTCCATTCCATTCCATTCCGTTCTACTCGGGTTGATTCCATTCTATTCCATTCCATTCCATTCGATTGCATTCGATTCCATTCGATTCCATTCGATTCCATTCCATTCCATTCCATTCCATTCCATTCCATTCCATTCCATTCCATTCCATTCCATTCCATTCCATTCCATTCCATTGCATTCCATTCCATTCCATTCCGTTCTACTCGGGTTGATTCCCTTCCATTCCTTTCCATTCCATTCCATTCCATTCCATTCCATTCCATTCCATTCCCTTCCATTCCATTCCATTCCAATCCATTCCATTCTACTCGGGTTGATTCCATTCCATTCCATTGCATTCGACTCCATTCGATTCCATTCGATTCCATTCCATTCCATACCGTTCCATTCCATTCCATTCCATTCCATTCTATTCCATTGAATTCCATTCCATTCCATTCCATTCCACTCCATTCCATTCCATTCCATTCCATTCCATTCCATTCCATTCCATTCCGTTCTACTCGGGTTGATTCCATTCCATTCCATTCCATTCCATTCCATTCCATTCCATTCCATTCCATTCCATTCCATTCCAATCTATTCCATTCTATTCAATTCGATTCCATTCGATTCCATTCAATTCCATTCAATTCCATTCCATTCCATTCCAATCCATTCCATTCTACTCGGGTTGATTCCATTCCATTCCATTCCATTCCATTCCATTCCATTCCATTCCATTCCATTCCATTCCATTCCATTCCATTCGATTCCATACGATTCCATTCCATTCCATTCCATTCCATTCCATTCCATTCTTTCCATTCGATTCCATTCCATTCCAATCTATTCCATTCGATTCCATTCCATTCCATTCCATTCCATTCCATTCCATTCCATTCCAATCCATTCCATTCTACTCGTGTTGATTCCATTCCATTCCATTCCATTCCATTCCATTCCATTCGATTCCATTCCATTCCATTCCATTCCATTCCATTCCGTTCTACTCGGGTTGATTCCATTCTATTCCATTCCATTCCATTCGATTGCATTCGATTCCATTCGATTCCATTCGATTCCATTCCATTCCATTCCATTCCATTCCATTCCATTCCATTCAATTCCATTCCATTCCATTCCAATCCATTCCCTTCCGTTCTATTCGGGTTGATTCCATTCCATTCCATTCCATTCCATTCCATTCCATTCCATTCCATTCCATTGCATTCCATTCGATTCCATTCGATTCCATTCCATTCCATTCCATTCCATTCCATTCCATTCCATTCCATTCCATTCCATTCTATTCCATTCCATTCCATTCCATTCCATTCTATTCCATTCAATTCCATTCCGTTCCACTCGGGTTGATTCCATTCTATTCCATTCCTTTCCATTCGATTCCATTCGATATCATTCGATTCCATTCCATTCCATTCCATTCCATTCCATTCCATTCCATTCCATTCCATTCCATTCTATTCCATTCCATTCCATTCCATTCCATTCCATTCCATTCCATTCCATTCCATTCCATTCCACTCGATTCCATTCCTTTCCATTCCATTCCATTCCAATCCATTGCATTCTACTCGGGTGGATTCCATTCCATTCCATTCCTTTCCATTCCATTCCATTCCATTCCATTACATTCCATTCGGTTGCATTCCATTCCACTCCATTCCATTCCATTCCATTCCATTCCATTCCGTTCTAATCGGGTTGATTCCATTCTATTCCATTCCATTCCATTCCATTCCATTCCTTTCCATTCCATTCCATTCCATTCCATTCCTTTCCATTCTATTCCATTCAATTCTACTCCATTGAATTCCATTACATTCCATTCTATTCCATTCCATTCCATTCCTTTCCATTCCATTTAGTTCTACTCGGGTTGATTCCATTCCATTCCATTCCATTCCTTTCCATTCCATTCCAATCCATTCCATTCCATTACTTACCATTCCATTCCATTCCAATCCATTCCATTCTACTCGGGTTGACTCCATTCCATTCCATTCCATTACATTACATTCCATTATATTCCATTCCATTCCATTCGATTCCGTTCGATTCCATTCCATTCCATTCCATTCCATTCCATTCCAATCCATTCCATTCTACTCGGGTTGATTCCATTCCATTCCATTCCATTCCATCCCATTCCAATCCATTCCATTCCATTCCGTTCTCCTGGGGTTGATTCCATTCCATTCCATTTCATTCCATTCCATTCCATTCCATTCCATTCGATTCCATTCGATTCCATTCCATTCCATTCCATTCCAATCCATTCCATTCTACTCGGGTTGATTCCATTCCATTCCATTCCATTCCATTCCATTCCATTCCATTCCATTCCATTCCATTCGATTCCACTCGATTCCATTCCATTCTTTCCATTCCATTCCAATCCATTCCATTCTACTCGGGTGGATTCCATTCCGTTCCATTCCATTCCATTCCATTCCATTCCATTCCATTCCATTCCATTCCACTCCATTCGATTCCATTCCATTCCATTCCATTCCATGCCATTCCATTCCATTCCATTCCATTCCATTGCATTCCATTCCATTCCATTCCATTCCATTCCATTGCATTCCATTCCGTTCTACTCGGGTTGATTCCACTCCATTCCATTCCATTCCATTCCATACCATTCCATTCGATTCGATTCCATTCCATTCCATTCCATTCCATTCCATTCCATTCCATTCCATTCCGTTCTAGTCGGGTTGATTCCATTCTATTCCATTCCATTCCATTCCATTCCATTCCATTCCATTCCATTCCATTCCATTCCATTCCATTCCATTCTATTCCATTCCATTCTACTCCATTGAATTCCATTCCATTCCATTCAATTCCATTCCATTCCATCCCTTTCCATTCCAGTTAGTTCTACTCGGGTTGATTCCATTCCATTACATTCCATTCCATTCCATTCCATTCCATTCAATTCCATTCCATTCCGTTACTTTCCATTCCATTCCATTCCAATCCATTCCATTCTACTCGGGTTGACTCCATTCCATTCCTTTCCTTTCCATTCCATTATATTCCATTCTATTCCATTCGATTCCGTTCGATTCCATTCCATTCCATTCCATTCCATTCCATTGCATTCCATTCCATTCCATTCCGTTCTACTCGGGTTGATTCCCTTCCATTCCTTTCCATTCCATTCCATTCCATTCCATTCCATTCCATTCCATTCCCTTCCATTCCATTCCATTCCAATCCATTCCATTCTACTCGGGTTGATTCCATTCCATTCCATTGCATTCGACTCCATTCGATTCCATTCGATTCCATTCCATTCCATTCCGTTCCATTCCATTCCATTCCATTCCATTCTATTCCATTGAATTCCATTCCATTCCATTCCATTCCACTCCATTCCATTCCATTCCATTCCATTCCATTCCATTCCGTTCTACTCGGGTTGATTCCATTCCATTCCATTCCATTCCATTCCATTCCATTCCATTCCATTCCATTCCATTCCATTCCATTCCATTCCAATCTATTCCATTCTATTCAATTCGATTCCATTCGATTCCATTCAATTCCATTCAATTCCATTCCATTCCATTCCAATCCATTCCATTCTATTCGGGTTGATTCCATTCCATTCCATTCCATTCCATTCCATTCCATTCCATTCCATTCGATTCCATTCCATTCCATTCCATTCCATTCCATTCTTTCCATTCCATTCCATTCCATTCCAATCTATTCCATTCCATTCCATTCCATTCCATTCCATTCCATTCCATTCCATTCCAATCCATTCTATTCTACTCGTGTTGATTCCATTCCATTCCATTCCATTCCATTCCATTCCATTCCATTCCATTCCATTCCATTCCATTCCATTCCATTCCGTTCTACTCGGGTTGATTCCATTCTATTCCATTCCATTCCATTCGATTCCATTCGATTCCATTCGATTCCATTCCATTCCATTCCATTCCATTCCATTCCATTCCATTCCATTCCATTCCATTCCATTCTATTCCACTCCATTCCATTCCATTCCATTCCATTCCATTCCATTCCATTCCAATCCATTCCCTTCCGTTCTATTCGGGTTGATTCCATTCCATTCCATTCCATTCCATTCCATTCCATTCCATTCCATTCCATTGCATTCCATTCGATTCCATTCGATTCCATTCCTTTCCATTCCATTCCATTCCATTCCATTCCATTCCATTCCATTCCATTCCATTCTATTCCATTCCATTCCATTCCTTTCCACTCGGGTTGATTCCATTCTATTCCATTCCATTCCATTCCATTCCATTCTATTCCATTCAATTCCATTCCGTTCTACTCGGGTTGATTCCATTCCATTCCATTTCATTCCATTCCATTCCATTCCATTCCATTCCATTCCATTCCATTCCATTCCATTCGATTCCATTCCATTCCATTCCATTCCATTCCATTCCATTCTACTCGGGTTGATTCCATTCCATTCCATTCCATTCCATTCCATTCCATTCCATTCCATTCCGTTCCACTCGATTCCATTCCTTTCCATTCCATTCCATTCCAATCCATTGCATTCTACTCGGGTGGATTCCATTCCATTCCATTCCTTTCCATTCCATTCCATTCCATTCCATTACATTCCATTCGGTTCCATTCCATTCCATTCCATTCCATTCCATTCCATTCCATTCCGTTCTAATCGGGTTGATTCCATTCTATTCCATTCCATTCCATTCCATTCCATTCCATTCCATTCCATTCCATTCCATTTTATTCCATTCCATTCTACTCCATTGAATTCCATTCCATTCCATTCTATTCCATTCCATTCCATTCCTTTCCATTCCATTTAGTTCTACTCGGGTTGATTCCATTCCATTCCATTCCATTCCTTTCCGTTCCATTCCAATCCATTCCATTCCATTACTTTCCATTCCATTCCATTCCAATCCATTCCATTCTACTCGGGTTGACTCCATTCCATTCCATTCCATTACATTACATTCCATTATATTCCATTCCATTCCATTCGATTCCGTTCGATTCCATTCCATTCCATTCCATTCCATTCCATTCCATTCCATTCCATTCGATTCCATTCCATTCCATTCGATTCCATTCCATTCCATTCCATTCCATTCCATTCCATTCCAATCCATTCCATTCTACTCGGGTTGATTCCATTCCATTCCATTCCATTCCATTCCATTCCATTCCATTCCGTTCTACTCGGGTTGATTCCACTCCATTCCATTCCATTCCATTCCATTCCATTCCATTCCATTCCATTCCAACCCATTCCGTTCTAGTCTGGTTGATTCCATTCTATTCCATTCCATTCCATTCCATTCCATTCCATTCCATTCCATTCCATTCCATTCCATTCCATTCCATTCCATTCTATTCCATTCCATTCTACTCCATTGAATTCCATTCCATTCCATTCTATTCCATTCCATTCCATTCCTTTCCATTCCATTTAGTTCTACTCGGGTTGATTCCATTCCATTCCATTCCATTCCATTCCATTCCATTCCATTCCATTCCATTCCATTCCATTCCATTACTTTCCATTCCATTCCATTCCAATCCATTCCAGTCTACTCGGGTTGACTCCATTCCATTCCGTTCCATTCCATTCCATTCCATTATAATCCGTTCCATTCCATTCGATTCCGTTCGATTCCATTCCATTCCATTCCATTCCATTCCATTCAATTCCATTCGATTCCATTCGATTCCATTCCATTCCATTCCATTCCAATCCATTCCATTCTACTCGGGTTGATTCCATTCCATTCCATTCCATTCCATTCCATTCCATTCCATTCCATTCCATTCCATTCCATTCCATTCTATCCCTTTCGATTCCATTCCATTCCGTTAAATTCCATTCCATTCCATTCCATTCCATTGCATTCCATTCCGTTCTACTCGGGTTGATTCCACTCCATTCCATTCCATTCCATTCCATACCATTCCATTCCATTCCATTCCATTCCATTCCATTCCATTCCATTCCATTCCATTCCATTCCGTTCTAGTCGGGTTGATTCCATTCTATTCCATTCCATTCCATTCCATTCCATTCCATTCCATTCCATTCCATTCCATTCCATTCCATTCCATTCCATTCCATTCCATTCCATTCTATTCCATTCCATTCAACTCCATTGAATTCCAATCCATTCCATTCAATTCCATTCCATTCCATCCCTTTCCATTCCATTTAGTTCTACTCGGGTTGATTCCATTCCATTCCATTCCATTCCATTCCATTCCATTCCATTCCATTCAATTCCATTCCATTCCGTTACGTTCCATTCCATTCCATTCCAATCCATTCCATTCTACTCGGGTTGACTCCATTCCATTCCATTCCATTCCATTCCATTCCATTCCATTCCATTCCATTATATTCCATTCTATTCCATTCGATTCCGTTCGATTCCATTCCATTCCATTCCATTCCATTCCATTCCATTCCATTCCATTCCATTCCATTCCATTCGATTCCATTCCATTCCATTCCATTCCATTCCATTCCATTCCATTCCATTCCATTCCATTCCATTTACTCCATTCCGTTCTACTCGGGTTGATTCCATTGAGTTTGGTTCCGTCCCGTCCCGTCCCGTCCCGTCCCGTCCCGTGCCGTTTTACTCAGGTTGATTCCTTTCCATTCCGTTCCGCTCGTTTCCTTTAGTTTCCATTCCGTTCCACGCGGGTTGGTTCAATTCCATTCTATTCTATTCTATTCCTTTCCCTTCCCTTCCATTCCATTCCATTCCATTCTACTCGGGTTGATTCCATGCCATTCCGTTCCGTTCCATTCCGTCCCATCCCGATCCGTCCCATCCCGTCCTGTCCCGTCCCATCCCGTTCCATTCCACATGGGTTGATTCAATTCCTTTCGGTTAGATTGAACTCCATTCCATTCCATTCTACTCGGATTGACTCCATTCCATTCCATTCCATTCCATTCCATTCCATTCCATTCCATTCCATTCCATTCCATTCCAATCCATTCCATTCTACTCGGGTTGATTCCATTCTATTCCATTCCATTCCATTCCATTCCATTCCATTCCATTCCATTCCATTTCATTCCATTCCATTCCATTCCATTCCATTCCATTCCATTTCATTCCATTCCATTCCATTCCATTCCATTCCATTCCATTCCATTCCATTCCATTCGATTCCATTCCATTCCATTCCATTCCATTCCATTCCATTCCATTCCATTCCATTCCATTCCGTTCTACTCGGGTTGATTCCATTCTATTCCTTTCCATTCCGTTCGATTCCATTTGATTCCATTCGATTCCATTCCATTCCATTCCATTCCCTTCCATTCCATTCTATTCCATTGAATTCCATTCCATTCCATTCCATTCCATTCCATTCCATTCCATTCCGTTCTACTCTGATTGATTCCATTCCATTCCATTCCATTCCATTCCATTCCATTCCATTCCATTCCATTCCATTCCATTCCATTCCATTCCAATACATTCCATTCTACTCTGGTTGATTCCATTCCATTCCATTCCATTCCATTCCATTCATCTGCATTCGATTCCATTCCATTCCATTCCATTCTATTCCATTGAATTCCATTGAATTCCATTCCATTCCATTCCATTCCATTCCATTCGATTCCATTCCATTCCATTCCATTCCATTCGATTCCATTCCATTCCATTCCATTCCATTCCATTCCATTCCATTCCATTCCATTCCAATCTATTCCATTCCATTCCATTCTATTCCATTCGTTTCCATTCCATTCCATTTCATTTTATTCCATTACATTCCATTCCATTCTATTCCATTGAATTCCATTCCATTCCATTCCATTCCATTCCATTCCATTCCATTCCATTCCATTCCGTTCTACTCGGGTTGATTCCACTCCATTCCATTCCATTCCATTCCATTCCATTCCACTCGGGTTGATCATTCCATTCCATTCCATTCTATTCCATTCCATTCCATTCCATTCCATTCCGTTCCATTCCGTTCCATTCCACTCGGGCTCATTCCATACCATTCCATTCAATTCCATTCCATTCCATTCCATTGCATTCCATTCCATTCCATTCCATTCCGTTCTACTCGGTTTGATTTCCATTCCATTCCATTCCATTCCATTCCATTCCATTCCATTCCATTCCATTCCATTCCATTCCATTCCATTCCATTCCATTCCTTTCCATTTACTCCATTCCGTTCTACTCGGGTTGATTCCATTGAGTTTGGTTCCGTTCCGTTCCGTCCCGTCCCGTCCCGTCCCGTCCCGTCCCGTGCCGTTTTACTCAGGTTGATTCCTTTCCATTCCGTTCCGCTCGTTTTCGTTGCGTTCCATTCCGTTCCACGCGGGTTGGTTCAATTCCATTCTATTCTATTCTATTCCTTTCCATTCCATTCCATTCCATTCCATTCCATTCCATTCCATTCTACTCGGGTTGATTCCATGCCATTCCGTTCCGTTCCATTCCGTCCCATCCCGAACCGTCCCATCACGTCCCGTCCCGTCCCATCCCGTTCCGTTCCACATGGGTTGATTCAATTCCTTTCGGTTACATTGAATTCCATTCCATTCCATTCTACTCGGATTGATTCCATTCCATTCCATTCCATTTCATTCCATTCCATTCCATTCCATTCCATTCCATTCCATTCCTTTCCATTCCAATCCATTCCATGCTACTCGGGTTGATTCCATTCCATTCCATTCCATTCCATTCCATTCCATTCCATTCCATTTCATTCCATTCCATTCCATTTCATTCCATTCCATTCCATTCCATTCCATTCCATTCCATTCCATTCCATTCCATTCCATTCCATTCCATTCCATTCGATTCCATTCCATTCCATTCCATTCCATTCCATTCCATTCCGTTCTACTCGGGTTGATGCCATTCTATTCCATTCCATTCCGTTCGATTCCATTTGATTCCATTCGATTCCATTCCATTCCATTCCATTCCCTTCCATTCCATTCTATTCCATTGAATTCCATTCAATTCCATTCCATTCCATTCCATTCCATTCCGTTCTACTCTGATTGATTCCATTAAATTCCATTCCATTCCATTCCGTTCTACTCTGATTGATTCCATTAAATTCCATTCCATTCCATTCCATTCGATTCCATTCCATTCCATTCCATTCCATTCCATTCCATTCCATTGCATTCCATTCCATTCCAATACATTCCATTCTACTCTGGTTGATTCCACTCCATTCCATTCCATTCCATTCCATTCGTCTCCATTCGATTCCATTCGATTCCATTCCATTCCATTCCATGGAATTCCATTCCATTCCACTCCATTCCATTCCATTCCATTCCATTCCATTCCATTCCATTCCATTCCATTCCGTTCTACTCGGGTTGATTCCATTCCATTCCATTCCATTCCATTCCATTCCATTCCATTCCATTCCATTCCACTCCATTCCATTCGATTCCATTCGATTCCATTCCATTCCATTCCATTCCATTCCAATCCATTCCATTCTACTCGGGTTGATTCCATTCCATTCCATTCCATTCCATTCCATTCCATTCCATTCCATTCCATTCCATTCCTTTCCATTCCATTCCATTCCATAGCATTCCATTCGATTCCATTAGATTCCATTCCATTCCATTCCATTCCATTCCATTCCATTCCATTCCGTTCCACTCGGGTTGATTCCATTCTATTCCATTCCATTCCATTCGATTCCATTCGATATCATTCGATTCCATTCCATCCCATTCCATTCCATTCCATTCCGTTCTACTCGGGTTGATTCCATTCCATTTCATTCCATTCCATTCCATTCCATTTCTTTCGATTCCATTCGTTTCCATTCCATTCCATTCCATTCCAATCCATTCCATTCTACTCGGGTTGATTCCATTCCATTCCCTTCCATTCCATTCCATTCCATTCCATTCCATTCCATTCCATTCCACTCGATTCCATTCCATTCCACTCGATTCCATTCCATTCCTTTCCATTCCATTCCAATCCATTCCATTCTACTCGGGTGGATTCCATTCCATTCCATTCCATTCCATTCCATTCCATTCCATTCCATTCCATTCCATTCGATTCCATTCCATTCCATTCCATTCCATTCCATTCCATTCCATTCCATTCCGTTCTAGTCGGGTTGATTCCATTCTATTCCATTCCATTCCATTCCATTCCATTCCATTCCATTCCATTCCATTCCATTCCATTCCATTCTATTCCATTCCATTCTACTCCATTGAATTCCATTCCATTCCATTCAATTCCATTCCATTCCATTCCTTTCCATTCCATTTAGTTCTACTCGGGTTGATTCCATTCCATTCCATTCCATTCCATTCCATTCCATTCCATTCCATTCCATTCCATTCCATTCCATTCCATTCCATTCCAATCCATTCCATTCTACTCGGGTTGACTCCATTCCATTCCATTCCATTCCATTCCATTCCATTCCATTCCATTCCATTCCATTCCATTCTATTCCATTCCATTCCATTCCATTCCATTCCATTCTATTCCATTCGATTCCGTTCGATTCCATTCCATTCCATTCCATTCCATTCCATTCCATTCCATTCCATTCCATTCCATTCGATTCCATTCCATTCCATTCGATTCCATTCCATTCCATTCCATTCCATTCCATTCCATTCCATTCCATTCCATTTACTCCATTCCGTTCTACTCGGGTTGATTCCATTGAGTTTGGTTCCGTCCCGTCCCGTCCCGTCCCGTCCCGTCCCGTGCCGTTTTACTCAGGTTGATTCCTTTCCATTCCTTTCCGCTCGTTTCCTTTAGTTTCCATTCCGTTCCACGCGGGTTGGTTCAATTCCATTCTATTCTATTCTATTCTTTTCCCTTCCATTCCATTCCATTCCATTCCATTCTACTCGGGTTGATTCCATGCCATTCCGTTCCGTTCCATTCCGTCCCATCCCGATCCGTCCCATCCCGTCCTGTCCCGTCCCATCCCGTTCCATTCCACATGGGTTGATTCAATTCCTTTCGGTTAGATTGAACTCCATTCCATTCCATTCTACTCGGATTGACTCCATTCCATTCCATTCCATTCCATTCCATTCCATTCCATTCCATTCCATTCCATTCCAATCCATTCCATTCTACTCGGGTTGATTCAATTCTATTCCATTCCATTCCATTCCATTCCATTCCATTCCATTCCATTCCATTCCATTCCATTCCATTCGATTCCATTCCATTCCATTCCATTCCATTCCATTCCATTCCATTCCATTCCATTCCGTTCTACTCGGGTTGATTCCATTCTATTCCTTTCCATTCCGTTCGATTCCATTTGATTCCATTCGATTCCATTCCATTCCATTCCATTCCCTTCCATTCCATTCTATTCCATTGAATTCCATTCCATTCCATTCCATTCCATTCCATTCCATTCCATTCCATTCCATTCCGTTCTACTCTGATTGATTCCATTCCATTCCAATCCATTCCATTCCATTCCATTCCATTCCATTCCATTCCATTCCAATACATTCCATTCTACTCTGGTTGATTCCATTCCATTCCATTCCATTCCATTCCATTCGTCTGCATTCGATTCCATTCCATTCCATTCCATTCTATTCCATTGAATTCCATTGAATTCCATTGCATTCCATTCCATTCCATTCCATTCGATTCCATTCCATTCCATTCCATTCCATTCGATTCCATTCCATTCCATTCCATTCCATTCCATTCCATTCCATTCCATTCCATTCCATTCCATTCCATTCCGTTCTACTCGGGTTGATTCCATTCTATTCCATTCCATTCCGTTCGATTCCATTTGATTCCATTCGATTCCATTCCATTCCATTCCATTCCCTTCCATTCCATTCTATTCCATTGAATTCCATTCCATTCCATTCCATTCCATTCCATTCCATTCCATTCCATTCCATTCCATTCCGTTCTACTCTGATTGATTCCATTCCATTCCATTACATTCCATTCCATTCCATTCCAATACATTCCATTCTACTCTGGTTGATTCCATTCCATTCCATTCCATTCCATTCCATTCGTCTCCATTCGATTCCATTCCATTCCATTCCATTCTATTCCATTGAATTCCATTGAATTCCATTCCATTCCATTCCATTCCATTCCATTCCATTCCATTCCATTCCATTCCATTCCGTTCTACTCGGGTTGATTCCACTCCATTCCATTCCATTCCATTCCATTCCATTCCATTCCATTCCATTCCATTCCATTCGTCTCCATTCGATTCCATTCGATTCCATTCCATTCTATTCCATTGAATTCCATTCCATTCCATTCCATTCCATTCCATTCCATTCCATTCCATTCCATTCCATTCCATTCCATTCCGTTCTACTCGGGTTGATTCCATTCCATTCCATTCCATTCCATTCCATTCCATTCCATTCCATTCCATTCCACTCCATTCCATTTGATTCCATTCGATTCCATTCCATTCCATTCCATTCCATTCCAATCCATTCCATTCTACTCGGGTTGATTCCATTCCATTCCATTCCATTCCATCCCATTCCAATCCATTCCATTCCATTCCGTTCTACTCGGGTTGATTCCATTCCATTCCATTTCATTCCATTCCATTCCATTCCATTCCATTCGATTCCATTCGATTCCATTCCATTCCATTCCATTCCAATCCATTCCATTCTACTCGGGTTGATTCCATTCCATTCCATTCCATTCCATTCCATTCCATTCCATTCCATTCGATTCCACTCGATTCCACTCCATTCTTTCCATTCCATTCCAATCCATTCCATTCTACTCGGGTGGATTCCATTCCGTTCCATTCCATTCCATTCCATTCCATTCCATTCCATTCCACTCCATTCGATTCCATTCCATTCCATTCCATTCCATTCCATTCCATTCCATTCCATTCCATTCCATTCCATTCCGTTCTAGTCGGGTTGATTCCATTCTATTCCATTCCATTCCATTCCATTCCATTCCATTCCATTCCATTCCATTCCATTCCATTCTATTCCATTCCATTCTACTCCATTGAATTCCATTCCGTTCCATTCTATTCCATTCCATTCCATTCCTTTCCATTCCATTTAGTTCTACTCGGGTTGATTCCATTCCATTCCATTCCATTCCATTCCATTCCATTCCATTCCATTCCATTACTTTCCATTCCATTCCATTCCAATCCATTCCATTCTACTCGGGTTGACTCCATTCCATTCCATTCCATTCCATTCCATTCCATTCCATTCCATTATAATCCATTCCATTCCATTCGATTCCGTTCGATTCCATTCCATTCCATTCCATTCCATTCCATTCCATTCAATTCCATTCGATTCCATTCGATTCCATTCCATTCCATTCCATTCCATTCCATTCCATTCTACTCGGGTTGATTCCATTCCATTCCATTCCATTCCATTCCATTCCATTCCATTCCATTCCATTCCATTCCATTCCATTCTATTCCTTTCGATTCCATTCCATTCCATTAAATTCCATTCCATTCCATTCCATTCCATTCCATTCCATTCCGTTCTACTCGGGTTGATTCCACTCCATTCCATTCCATTCCATTCCATACCATTCCAATCGATTCCATTCGATTCCATTCCATTCCATTCCATTCCATTCCATTCCATTCCATTCCATTCCATTCCATTCCATTCCATTCCATTCCATTCCATTCCGTTCTAGTCGGGTTGATTCCATTCTATTCCATTCCATTCCATTCCATTGCATTCCATTTGATTCCATTCCATTCCATTCCATTCAATTCCATTCCATTCTACTCCATTGAATTCCATTCCATTCCATTCAATTCCATTCCTTTCCATCCCTTTCCATTCCATTTAGTTCTACTCGGGTTCATTCCATTCCATTCCATTCCATTCCATTCCATTCCATTCCATTCAATTCCATTCCATTCCGTTACTTTCCATTCCATTCCATTCCAATCCATTCCATTCTACTCGGGTTGACTCCATTCCATTCCATTCCTTTCCATTCCATTATATTCCATTCTATTCCATTCGATTCCGTTCGATTCGATTCCATTCCATTCCATTGCATTCCATTCCATTCCATTCCATTCCATTCCGTTCTACTCGGGTTGATTCAATTCCATTCCTTTCCATTCCATTCCATTCCATTCCATTCCATTCCATTCCATTCCATTCCATTCCATTCCCTTCCATTCCATTCCATTCCAATCCATTCCATTCTACTCGGGTTGATTCCATTCCATTCCATTGCACTCGACTCCATTCGATTCCATTCGATTCCACTCCATTCCATTCCGTTCCATTCCATTCCATTCCATTCCATTCTATTCCATTGAATTCCATTCCATTCCATTCCATTCCAATACATTCCATTCCATTCCATTCCATTCCATTCCATTCCATTCCGTTCTACTCGGGTTGATTCCATTCCATTACATTCCATTACATTCCATTCCATTCCATTCCATTCCATTCCAATCTATTCCATTCTATTCAATTCGATTCCATTCGATTCCATTCAATTCCATTCAATTCCATTCCATTCCATTCCAATCCATTCCATTCTACTCGGGTTGATTCCACTCCATTCCATTCCATTCCATTCCATTCCATTCCATTCCATTCCATTCCATTCCATTCCATTCCAATCTATTCCATTCCATTCCATTCCATTCCATTCCATTCCATTCCATTCCATTCCATTCCATTCCAATCCATTCCATTCTACTCGTGTTGATTCCATTCCATTCCATTCCATTCCATTCCATTCCATTCCATTCCATTCCATTCCATTCCATTCCATTCCATTCCGTTCTACTCGGGTTGATTCCATTCTATTCCATTCCATTCCATTCGATTCCATTCGATTCCATTCGATTCCATTCGATTCCATTCCATTCCATTCCATTCCATTCCACTCCATTGAATTCCATTCCATTCCATTCTATTCCATTCCATTCCATTCCTTTCCATTCCATTTAATTCTACTCGGGTTGATTCCATTCCATTCCATTCCATTCCATTCCATTCCATTCCATTCCATTCCATTCGATTCCATTCGATTCCATTGCATTCCATTCGATTCCATTCGATTGCATTCCATTCCATTCCATTCCATTCCATTCCATTCCATTCCATTCCATTCCGTTCCACTCGGGTTGATTCCATTCCATTCCATTCCATTCCCTTCTATTCCATTCGATATCATTCGATTCCATTCCATCCCATTCCATTCCATTCCATTCCATTCCGTTCTTCTTGGGTTGATTCCATTCCATTCCATTTCATTCCATTCCATTCCATTCCATTTCTTTCGATTCCATTCGATTCCATTCCATTCCATTCCATTCCAATCCATTGCATTCTACTCAGTTTGATTCCATTCCATTCCATTCCATTCCATTCATATCCATTCCATTCCATTCCATTCAATTCCACTCGATTCCATTCCATTCCTTTCCATTCCATTCCAATCCATTCCATTCTACTCGGGTGGATTCCATTCCATTCCATTCGATTCCATTCCATTCCATTCCATTCCATTCCATGGCATTCCATTCCATTCCATTCCATTCCATGGCATTCCATTCCATTCCATTCCATTCCATTCCATTCCATTCCATTCCGTTCTAGTCGGGTTGATTCAATTCCATTCCATTGCATTCCATTCCATTCCATTCCATTCCATTCCATTGCATTCCATTCCATTCCATTCCATTCCATTCCATTCCATTCCATTCCATTCCATTCTATTCCATTCCATTCTACTCCATTGAATTCCATTCCATTCCATTCAATTTCATTCCATTCCATTCCTTCCCAATCCATTTAGTTCTACTCGGGTTGATTCCATTCCATTCCATTCCATTCCATTCCATTCCATTCCATTCCATTCCATTCCATTCCATTCCATTCCATTCCATTCCATTACTTTCCATTCCATTCCATTCCAATCCATTCCATTCTACTCGGGTTGACTCCATTCCATTCCATTCCACTCCATTCCATTCCGTTATATTCCATTCTATTCCATTCGATTCCGTTCGATTCCATTCCATTCCTTTCCATTCTATTCCATTCCATTCGATTCCATTCCATTCCATTCCATTCCATTCCATTCCATTCCATTCCATTCCATTCCAATCCATTCCATTCTACTCGGGTTGATTCCATTCCATTCCATTCCATTCCAATCCATTCCATTCCATTCCATTCCATTCCATTCCATTCCATTCCATTCCATTCCATTCCATTCCATTCCATTCCATTCCGTTCTACTCGGGTTGATTCCACTTCATTCCATTCCCTTCCATTCCATTCCATTCCATTCCATTCCATTCCATTCCATTCCTTTCCATTCCAACCCATTCCTTTCTACTCGGATTGATTCCATTCCATTCCATTCCAGTCCATTCCATTCCATTCCATTCCATTTCATTCCAAACCGTTCCATTCTACTCGGGTTCATCATTCCATTCCATTCCATTCCATTCCATTCCACTCGGGTTCATTCCATTCCATTCCATTCCATTCCATTCCATTCCATTCCATTCCATTCCATTCCGTTCTACTCAGGTTGATTTCCATTCCATTCCATTCCATTCCATTCCATTCCATTCCATTCCATTCCATTCCATTCCATTCCATTCCATTCTATTCCATTCCGTACTACTCGGCTAGAATCCATTGAGTTCCGTTCCGTTCCGTTCCGTCCCGACACGTCCCGTCCCGTCCCGTCCCGTCCAGTCCCGTCCCGTCCCGTCCCGTGCCATTGTACTCGGGTTGATTCCATTCCACTCCGTTCCGTTCCTTTCCGTTCCCTTCAATTCAGTTCCACGCGGGTTGATTCAATTCCATTCTATTCTATTCCATTCCATTCCATTCCATTCCATTCCATTCCATTCCATTCCATTCCATTTTACTCGGGTTGATTCCATGCCGTTCCGTTCCATTCTGTCCCATCCCGACTCGTCCCGTCCCGTCCCGTCCCATTCCGTTCCGTTCTGATCGGGTTGATTCCGTTCCATTCCCTTCCGTTCCTTTCCGTTCCATTCCATTCCGTTACACGCGGGTTGATTCAATTCCATTCTATTACATTGAATTCCATTCCATTCCATTCCATTCCATTCTACTCGGATTGATTGCATTCCATTCCATTCCATTCCAGTCCATTCCAATCCACTCCATTCTACTCGGGTTGATTCCATTCCATTCCATTCCATTCCATTCCATTCCATTCCATTCCATTCCATTGCGTTCCATTCGATTCGATTCCATTCCATTCCATTCCATTCCATTCCAATCCATTCCATTCCTCTTGGGTTCATTCCATTCCATTCCATTCCATTCCATTCGATTCCATTCGATTCCATTCCATTCCATTCCATACCATTCCATTCCATTTTGTTCTACTCGGGTTGATTCCACTCCATTCCATTCCATTCCATTCCATTCCATTCCATTCCATTCCATTCCATTCCATTCCATTCGATTCCATTCTATTCCATTCGATTCCATTCCATTCCATTTCATTTTATTCCAATCCATTCCATTCCATTCTATTCCATGGAATTCCATTCCATTCCATTCCATTCCATTCCATTCCATTCCATTCCATTCCATTTCATTCCATTCCATTCCATTCCATTCCATTCCGTTCTACTCGGGTTGAATCCACTCCATTCCATTCCATTACATTCCATTCCATTCCATTCCATTCCATTCCATTCCACTCGGGTTGAGCATTCCATTCGATTCGATTCCATTCCATTACATTCCATTCCATTCCATTCCATTCCACTCGGGCTCATTCCATTCCATTCCATTCCATTCCATTCCATTCCATTCCATTCCATTCCATTCCGTTCTACTCGGGTTGATTTCCATTCCATTCCATTCCATTCCATTCCATTCCATTCCATTCCATTCCATTCCATTCCATTCCATTCCATTCCATTCCTTTCCATTTATTCCATTCCGTTCTACTCGGGTTGATTCCATTGAGTTTGGTTCCGTTCCGTTCCGTCCCGTCCCGTCCCGTCCCGTCCCGTTCCGTTTTACTCGGGTTGATTCCTTTGCATTCCGTTCCGCTCGTTTCCATTCCGTTCCATTCCGTTCAACGCGGGTTGGTTCAATTCCATTCTATTCTATTCTATTCCTTTCCATTCCATTCCATTCTACTCGGGTTGATTCTATGCCGTTCCATTCCGTTCCATTCCGTCCCATTCCGACCCGTCCCATCCCGTCCCGTCCCGTCCCATCCCGTTCCGTTCCACATGGGTTGATTCAATTCCTTTCGGTTACATTGAATTCCATTCCATTCCATTCTACTCGGATTGATTCCATTCCATTCCATTCCATTCCATTCCATTCCATTCCATTCCATTCCAATCCATTCCATTCTACTCAGGTTGATTCCATTCCATTCCATTCCATTCCATTCCATTCCATTCCATTCCATTCAGTTTCATTCCATTCCATTCCATTCCATTCCATTCCATTCCATTCCATTCCATTCGATTCCATTCCATTCCATTCCATTCCGTTCTACTCGGGTTGATTCCATTCTATTCCATTCCATTCCGTTCGATTCCATTCGATTCCATTCGATTCCGTTCCATTCCATTCCATTCCCTTCCATTCCATTCTATTCCATTGAATTCCATTCCATTGCATTCCATTCCATTCCATTCCATTCCATTCCATTCCATTCCGTTCTACTCTGATTGACTCCATTCCATTCCATTCGATTCCATTCCATTCCATTCCATTCCATTCCAATACATTCCATTCTACTCTGGTTGATTCCATTCCATTCCATTCCATTCCATTCCATTCCATTCCATTCGTCTCCATTCGATTCCATTCGATTCCATTCCATTCTATTCCATTGAATTCCATTCCATTCCATTCCATTCCATTCCATTCTATTCCATTCCATTCCATTCCATTCCTTTCTACTCGGGTTGATTCCATTCCATTCCATTCCATTCCATTCCACTCCATTCCATTCGATTCCATTCGATTCCATTCCATTCCATTCCATTCCATTCCAATCCATTCCATTCTACTCGGGTTGATTCCATTCCATTCCATTCCATTCCATTCCATTCCATTCCATTCCATTGAATTCCATTCGATTCCATTCGATTCCATTCCATTTGATTCCATTCGATATCATTCGATTCCATTCCATCCCATTCCATTCCATTCCATTCCATTCCGTTCTACTCGGGTTGATTCCATTCCATTCCATTTCATTCCATTCCATTCCATTCCATTCCATTTCATTCCATTCCATTCCATTCCATTCCATTCGATTCCATTCGATTCCATTCCATTCCATTCCATTCCAATCCATTCCATTCTACTCGGGTTGATTCCTTTCCATTCCATTCCATTCCATTCCATTCCATTCCATTCCATTCCATTCCATTCCATTCCATTCGATTCCATTCCATTCCATTCCATGGCATTCCATTCCATTCCATTCCATTCCATTCCATTCCATTCTAGTCGGGTTGATTCCATTCCATTCCATTGCATTCCATTCCATTCCATTGCATTCCATTCCATTCCATTCCATTCCATTCCATTCCATTCCATTCCATTCCATTCCATTCCATTCCATTCCATTGCATTCCATTCGATTCCATTCGATTCCATTCCATTCCATTCCATTCCATTCCATTCCATTCCATTCCATTGCATTCCATTCCGTTCCAGTCGGGTTGATTCCATTCTATTCCATTCCATTCCCTTCTATTCCATTCGATATCATTCGATTCCATTCCATCCCATTCCATTCCATTCCATTCCATTCCGTTCTTCTTGGGTTGATTCCATTCCATTCCATTTCATTCCATTCCATTCCATTCCATTTCTTTCGATTCCATTCGATTCCATTCCATTCCATTCCATTCCAATCCATTGCATTCTACTCAGTTTGATTCCATTCCATTCCATTCCATTCCATTCAATTCCATTCCATTCCATTCCATTCAATTCCACTCGATTCCATTCCATTCCTTTCCATTCCATTCCAATCCATTCCATTCTACTCGGGTGGATTCCATTCCATTCCATTCCATTCCATTCCATTCCATTCCATTCCATTCCCTTCCATTCGATTCCATTCCATTCCCTTCCATTCGATTCCATTCCATTCCATTCCATGGCATTCCATTCCATTCCATTCCATTCCATTCCATTCCGTTCTAGTCGGGTTGATTCCATTCCATTCCATTGCATTCCATTCCATTCCATTGCATTCCATTCCATTCCATTCCATTCCATTCCATTCCATTCCTTTCCATTCTATTCCATTCCATTCTACTCCATTGAATTCCATTCCATTCCATTCCATTCCATTCCATTCCATTCCTTTCCAATCCATTCCATTCCGTTCCACTCGGGTTGATTCCATTCTATTCCATTCCATTCCCTTCTATTCCATTCGATATCATTCGATTCCATTCCATCCCATTCCATTCCATTCCATTCCATTCCGTTCTTCTTGGGTTGATTCCATTCCATTCCATTTCATTCCATTCCATTCCATTCCATTTCTTTCGATTCCATTCGATTCGATTCCATTCCATTCCATTCCAATCCATTGCATTCTACTCAGTTTGATTCCATTCCATTCCATTCCATTCCATTCAATTCCATTCCATTCCATTCCATTGAATTCCACTCGATTCCATTCCATTCCTTTCCATTCCATTCCAATCCATTCCATTCTACTCGGGTGGATTCCATTCCATTCCATTCCATTCCATTCCATTTCATTCCATTCCATTCCATTCAATTTCATTCCCTTCCATTCGATTCCATTCCATTCCATTCCATGGCATTCCATTCCATTCCATTCCATTCCATTCCAATCCATTCCATTCTACTCGGGTGGATTCCATTCCATTCCATTCCTTTCCATTCCATTCCATTCCATTCCATTCCATTCCATTCCATTCGGTTCCATTCCATTCCATTCCATTCCATTCCATTCCATTCCATTCCAATCCATTCCATTCTACTCGGGTTGATTCCTTTCCATTCCATACCATTCCATTCCATTCCATTCCATTCCATTCCATTCCATTCCATTCCATTCCATTCCATTCCATTCCATTCCGTTCTACTCGGGTTGATTCCACTCCCTTCCATTCCATTCCATTCCATTCCATTCCATTCCATTCCATTCCAACCCATTCCGTTCTAGTCTGGTTGATTCCATTCTATTCCATTCCATTCCATTCCATTCCATTCCATTCCATTCCATTCCATTCCATTCCATTCCATTCCATTCCATTCTATTCCATTCCATTCTACTCCATTGAATTCCATTCCATTCCATTCTATTCCATTCCATTCCATTCCTTTCCATTCCATTTAGTTCTACTCGGGTTGATTCCATTCCATTCCATTCCATTCCATTCCATTCCATTCCATTCCATTCCATTCCATTCCATTCCATTACTTTCCATTCCATTCCATTCCAATCCATTCCAGTCTACTCGGGTTGACTCCATTCCATTCCGTTCCATTCCATTCCATTCCATTATAATCCGTTCCATTCCATTCGATTCCGTTCGATTCCATTCCATTCCATTCCATTCCATTCCATTCAATTCCATTCGATTCCATTCGATTCCATTCCATTCCATTCCATTCCAATCCATTCCATTCTACTCGGGTTGATTCCATTCCATTCCATTCCATTCCATTCCATTCCATTCCATTCCATTCCATTCCATTCCATTCCATTCTATCCCTTTCGATTCCATTCCATTCCGTTAAATTCCATTCCATTCCATTCCATTCCATTGCATTCCATTCCGTTCTACTCGGGTTGATTCCACTCCATTCCATTCCATTCCATTCCATACCATTCCATTCCATTCCATTCCATTCCATTCCATTCCATTCCATTCCATTCCATTCCATTCCGTTCTAGTCGGGTTGATTCCATTCTATTCCATTCCATTCCATTCCATTCCATTCCATTCCATTCCATTCCATTCCATTCCATTCCATTCCATTCCATTCCATTCTATTCCATTCCATTCAACTCCATTGAATTCCAATCCATTCCATTCAATTCCATTCCATTCCATCCCTTTCCATTCCATTTAGTTCTACTCGGGTTGATTCCATTCCATTCCATTCCATTCCATTCCATTCCATTCCATTCCATTCAATTCCATTCCATTCCGTTACGTTCCATTCCATTCCATTCCAATCCATTCCATTCTACTCGGGTTGACTCCATTCCATTCCATTCCATTCCATTCCATTCCATTCCATTCCATTCCATTATATTCCATTCTATTCCATTCGATTCCGTTCGATTCCATTCCATTCCATTCCATTCCATTCCATTCCATTCCATTCCATTCCATTCCATTCCATTCGATTCCATTCCATTCCATTCCATTCCATTCCATTCCATTCCATTCCATTCCATTCCATTCCATTTACTCCATTCCGTTCTACTCGGGTTGATTCCATTGAGTTTGGTTCCGTCCCGTCCCGTCCCGTCCCGTCCCGTCCCGTGCCGTTTTACTCAGGTTGATTCCTTTCCATTCCGTTCCGCTCGTTTCCTTTAGTTTCCATTCCGTTCCACGCGGGTTGGTTCAATTCCATTCTATTCTATTCTATTCCTTTCCCTTCCCTTCCATTCCATTCCATTCCATTCTACTCGGGTTGATTCCATGCCATTCCGTTCCGTTCCATTCCGTCCCATCCCGATCCGTCCCATCCCGTCCTGTCCCGTCCCATCCCGTTCCATTCCACATGGGTTGATTCAATTCCTTTCGGTTAGATTGAACTCCATTCCATTCCATTCTACTCGGATTGACTCCATTCCATTCCATTCCATTCCATTCCATTCCATTCCATTCCATTCCATTCCATTCCATTCCAATCCATTCCATTCTACTCGGGTTGATTCCATTCTATTCCATTCCATTCCATTCCATTCCATTCCATTCCATTCCATT
Source organism: Gorilla gorilla gorilla (assembly GCF_029281585.2). Lineage (NCBI taxonomy): Eukaryota > Metazoa > Chordata > Mammalia > Primates > Hominidae > Gorilla > Gorilla gorilla. The sequence continues at coordinate 4,690,865 of NC_073241.2, forward strand.
CCATTTCATTCCATTCCATTCCATTCCATTCCATTCCATTCCATTTCATTCCATTCCATTCCATTCCATTCCATTCCATTCCATTCCATTCCATTCGATTCCATTCCATTCCATTCCATTCCATTCCATTCCATTCCATTCCATTCCATTCCATTCCGTTCTACTCGGGTTGATTCCATTCTATTCCTTTCCATTCCGTTCGATTCCATTTGATTCCATTCGATTCCATTCCATTCCATTCCATTCCCTTCCATTCCATTCTATTCCATTGAATTCCATTCCATTCCATTCCATTCCATTCCATTCCATTCCATTCCGTTCTACTCTGATTGATTCCATTCCATTCCATTCCATTCCATTCCATTCCATTCCATTCCATTCCATTCCATTCCATTCCAATACATTCCATTCTACTCTGGTTGATTCCATTCCATTCCATTCCATTCCATTCCATTCATCTGCATTCGATTCCATTCCATTCCATTCCATTCTATTCCATTGAATTCCATTGAATTCCATTCCATTCCATTCCATTCCATTCCATTCGATTCCATTCCATTCCATTCCATTCCATTCGATTCCATTCCATTCCATTCCATTCCATTCCATTCCATTCCATTCCATTCCATTCCAATCTATTCCATTCCATTCCATTCTATTCCATTCGTTTCCATTCCATTCCATTTCATTTTATTCCATTACATTCCATTCCATTCTATTCCATTGAATTCCATTCCATTCCATTCCATTCCATTCCATTCCATTCCATTCCATTCCATTCCGTTCTACTCGGGTTGATTCCACTCCATTCCATTCCATTCCATTCCATTCCATTCCACTCGGGTTGATCATTCCATTCCATTCCATTCTATTCCATTCCATTCCATTCCATTCCATTCCGTTCCATTCCGTTCCATTCCACTCGGGCTCATTCCATACCATTCCATTCAATTCCATTCCATTCCATTCCATTGCATTCCATTCCATTCCATTCCATTCCGTTCTACTCGGTTTGATTTCCATTCCATTCCATTCCATTCCATTCCATTCCATTCCATTCCATTCCATTCCATTCCATTCCATTCCATTCCTTTCCATTTACTCCATTCCGTTCTACTCGGGTTGATTCCATTGAGTTTGGTTCCGTTCCGTTCCGTCCCGTCCCGTCCCGTCCCGTCCCGTCCCGTGCCGTTTTACTCAGGTTGATTCCTTTCCATTCCGTTCCGCTCGTTTTCGTTGCGTTCCATTCCGTTCCACGCGGGTTGGTTCAATTCCATTCTATTCTATTCTATTCCTTTCCATTCCATTCCATTCCATTCCATTCCATTCCATTCCATTCTACTCGGGTTGATTCCATGCCATTCCGTTCCGTTCCATTCCGTCCCATCCCGAACCGTCCCATCACGTCCCGTCCCGTCCCATCCCGTTCCGTTCCACATGGGTTGATTCAATTCCTTTCGGTTACATTGAATTCCATTCCATTCCATTCTACTCGGATTGATTCCATTCCATTCCATTCCATTTCATTCCATTCCATTCCATTCCATTCCATTCCATTCCATTCCTTTCCATTCCAATCCATTCCATGCTACTCGGGTTGATTCCATTCCATTCCATTCCATTCCATTCCATTCCATTCCATTTCATTCCATTCCATTCCATTTCATTCCATTCCATTCCATTCCATTCCATTCCATTCCATTCCATTCCATTCCATTCCATTCCATTCCATTCCATTCGATTCCATTCCATTCCATTCCATTCCATTCCATTCCATTCCGTTCTACTCGGGTTGATGCCATTCTATTCCATTCCATTCCGTTCGATTCCATTTGATTCCATTCGATTCCATTCCATTCCATTCCATTCCCTTCCATTCCATTCTATTCCATTGAATTCCATTCAATTCCATTCCATTCCATTCCATTCCATTCCGTTCTACTCTGATTGATTCCATTAAATTCCATTCCATTCCATTCCGTTCTACTCTGATTGATTCCATTAAATTCCATTCCATTCCATTCCATTCGATTCCATTCCATTCCATTCCATTCCATTCCATTCCATTCCATTGCATTCCATTCCATTCCAATACATTCCATTCTACTCTGGTTGATTCCACTCCATTCCATTCCATTCCATTCCATTCGTCTCCATTCGATTCCATTCGATTCCATTCCATTCCATTCCATGGAATTCCATTCCATTCCACTCCATTCCATTCCATTCCATTCCATTCCATTCCATTCCATTCCATTCCATTCCGTTCTACTCGGGTTGATTCCATTCCATTCCATTCCATTCCATTCCATTCCATTCCATTCCATTCCATTCCATTCCACTCCATTCCATTCGATTCCATTCGATTCCATTCCATTCCATTCCATTCCATTCCAATCCATTCCATTCTACTCGGGTTGATTCCATTCCATTCCATTCCATTCCATTCCATTCCATTCCATTCCATTCCATTCCATTCCTTTCCATTCCATTCCATTCCATAGCATTCCATTCGATTCCATTAGATTCCATTCCATTCCATTCCATTCCATTCCATTCCATTCCATTCCGTTCCACTCGGGTTGATTCCATTCTATTCCATTCCATTCCATTCGATTCCATTCGATATCATTCGATTCCATTCCATCCCATTCCATTCCATTCCATTCCGTTCTACTCGGGTTGATTCCATTCCATTTCATTCCATTCCATTCCATTCCATTTCTTTCGATTCCATTCGTTTCCATTCCATTCCATTCCATTCCAATCCATTCCATTCTACTCGGGTTGATTCCATTCCATTCCCTTCCATTCCATTCCATTCCATTCCATTCCATTCCATTCCATTCCACTCGATTCCATTCCATTCCACTCGATTCCATTCCATTCCTTTCCATTCCATTCCAATCCATTCCATTCTACTCGGGTGGATTCCATTCCATTCCATTCCATTCCATTCCATTCCATTCCATTCCATTCCATTCCATTCGATTCCATTCCATTCCATTCCATTCCATTCCATTCCATTCCATTCCATTCCGTTCTAGTCGGGTTGATTCCATTCTATTCCATTCCATTCCATTCCATTCCATTCCATTCCATTCCATTCCATTCCATTCCATTCCATTCTATTCCATTCCATTCTACTCCATTGAATTCCATTCCATTCCATTCAATTCCATTCCATTCCATTCCTTTCCATTCCATTTAGTTCTACTCGGGTTGATTCCATTCCATTCCATTCCATTCCATTCCATTCCATTCCATTCCATTCCATTCCATTCCATTCCATTCCATTCCATTCCAATCCATTCCATTCTACTCGGGTTGACTCCATTCCATTCCATTCCATTCCATTCCATTCCATTCCATTCCATTCCATTCCATTCCATTCTATTCCATTCCATTCCATTCCATTCCATTCCATTCTATTCCATTCGATTCCGTTCGATTCCATTCCATTCCATTCCATTCCATTCCATTCCATTCCATTCCATTCCATTCCATTCGATTCCATTCCATTCCATTCGATTCCATTCCATTCCATTCCATTCCATTCCATTCCATTCCATTCCATTCCATTTACTCCATTCCGTTCTACTCGGGTTGATTCCATTGAGTTTGGTTCCGTCCCGTCCCGTCCCGTCCCGTCCCGTCCCGTGCCGTTTTACTCAGGTTGATTCCTTTCCATTCCTTTCCGCTCGTTTCCTTTAGTTTCCATTCCGTTCCACGCGGGTTGGTTCAATTCCATTCTATTCTATTCTATTCTTTTCCCTTCCATTCCATTCCATTCCATTCCATTCTACTCGGGTTGATTCCATGCCATTCCGTTCCGTTCCATTCCGTCCCATCCCGATCCGTCCCATCCCGTCCTGTCCCGTCCCATCCCGTTCCATTCCACATGGGTTGATTCAATTCCTTTCGGTTAGATTGAACTCCATTCCATTCCATTCTACTCGGATTGACTCCATTCCATTCCATTCCATTCCATTCCATTCCATTCCATTCCATTCCATTCCAATCCATTCCATTCTACTCGGGTTGATTCAATTCTATTCCATTCCATTCCATTCCATTCCATTCCATTCCATTCCATTCCATTCCATTCCATTCCATTCGATTCCATTCCATTCCATTCCATTCCATTCCATTCCATTCCATTCCATTCCATTCCGTTCTACTCGGGTTGATTCCATTCTATTCCTTTCCATTCCGTTCGATTCCATTTGATTCCATTCGATTCCATTCCATTCCATTCCATTCCCTTCCATTCCATTCTATTCCATTGAATTCCATTCCATTCCATTCCATTCCATTCCATTCCATTCCATTCCATTCCATTCCGTTCTACTCTGATTGATTCCATTCCATTCCAATCCATTCCATTCCATTCCATTCCATTCCATTCCATTCCATTCCAATACATTCCATTCTACTCTGGTTGATTCCATTCCATTCCATTCCATTCCATTCCATTCGTCTGCATTCGATTCCATTCCATTCCATTCCATTCTATTCCATTGAATTCCATTGAATTCCATTGCATTCCATTCCATTCCATTCCATTCGATTCCATTCCATTCCATTCCATTCCATTCGATTCCATTCCATTCCATTCCATTCCATTCCATTCCATTCCATTCCATTCCATTCCATTCCGTTCTACTCGGGTTGATTCCATTCTATTCCATTCCATTCCGTTCGATTCCATTTGATTCCATTCGATTCCATTCCATTCCATTCCATTCCCTTCCATTCCATTCTATTCCATTGAATTCCATTCCATTCCATTCCATTCCATTCCATTCCATTCCATTCCATTCCATTCCGTTCTACTCTGATTGATTCCATTCCATTCCATTACATTCCATTCCATTCCATTCCAATACATTCCATTCTACTCTGGTTGATTCCATTCCATTCCATTCCATTCCATTCCATTCGTCTCCATTCGATTCCATTCCATTCCATTCCATTCTATTCCATTGAATTCCATTGAATTCCATTCCATTCCATTCCATTCCATTCCATTCCATTCCATTCCATTCCATTCCATTCCGTTCTACTCGGGTTGATTCCACTCCATTCCATTCCATTCCATTCCATTCCATTCCATTCCATTCCATTCCATTCCATTCGTCTCCATTCGATTCCATTCGATTCCATTCCATTCTATTCCATTGAATTCCATTCCATTCCATTCCATTCCATTCCATTCCATTCCATTCCATTCCATTCCATTCCATTCCATTCCGTTCTACTCGGGTTGATTCCATTCCATTCCATTCCATTCCATTCCATTCCATTCCATTCCATTCCATTCCACTCCATTCCATTTGATTCCATTCGATTCCATTCCATTCCATTCCATTCCATTCCAATCCATTCCATTCTACTCGGGTTGATTCCATTCCATTCCATTCCATTCCATCCCATTCCAATCCATTCCATTCCATTCCGTTCTACTCGGGTTGATTCCATTCCATTCCATTTCATTCCATTCCATTCCATTCCATTCCATTCGATTCCATTCGATTCCATTCCATTCCATTCCATTCCAATCCATTCCATTCTACTCGGGTTGATTCCATTCCATTCCATTCCATTCCATTCCATTCCATTCCATTCCATTCGATTCCACTCGATTCCACTCCATTCTTTCCATTCCATTCCAATCCATTCCATTCTACTCGGGTGGATTCCATTCCGTTCCATTCCATTCCATTCCATTCCATTCCATTCCATTCCACTCCATTCGATTCCATTCCATTCCATTCCATTCCATTCCATTCCATTCCATTCCATTCCATTCCATTCCATTCCGTTCTAGTCGGGTTGATTCCATTCTATTCCATTCCATTCCATTCCATTCCATTCCATTCCATTCCATTCCATTCCATTCCATTCTATTCCATTCCATTCTACTCCATTGAATTCCATTCCGTTCCATTCTATTCCATTCCATTCCATTCCTTTCCATTCCATTTAGTTCTACTCGGGTTGATTCCATTCCATTCCATTCCATTCCATTCCATTCCATTCCATTCCATTCCATTACTTTCCATTCCATTACATTCCAATCCATTCCATTCTACTCGGGTTGACTCCATTCCATTCCATTCCATTCCATTCCATTCCATTCCATTCCATTATAATCCATTCCATTCCATTCGATTCCGTTCGATTCCATTCCATTCCATTCCATTCCATTCCATTCCATTCAATTCCATTCGATTCCATTCGATTCCATTCCATTCCATTCCATTCCATTCCATTCCATTCTACTCGGGTTGATTCCATTCCATTCCATTCCATTCCATTCCATTCCATTCCATTCCATTCCATTCCATTCCATTCTATTCCTTTCGATTCCATTCCATTCCATTAAATTCCATTCCATTCCATTCCATTCCATTCCATTCCATTCCGTTCTACTCGGGTTGATTCCACTCCATTCCATTCCATTCCATTCCATACCATTCCAATCGATTCCATTCGATTCCATTCCATTCCATTCCATTCCATTCCATTCCATTCCATTCCATTCCATTCCATTCCATTCCATTCCATTCCATTCCGTTCTAGTCGGGTTGATTCCATTCTATTCCATTCCATTCCATTCCATTGCATTCCATTTGATTCCATTCCATTCCATTCCATTCAATTCCATTCCATTCTACTCCATTGAATTCCATTCCATTCCATTCAATTCCATTCCTTTCCATCCCTTTCCATTCCATTTAGTTCTACTCGGGTTCATTCCATTCCATTCCATTCCATTCCATTCCATTCCATTCCATTCAATTCCATTCCATTCCGTTACTTTCCATTCCATTCCATTCCAATCCATTCCATTCTACTCGGGTTGACTCCATTCCATTCCATTCCTTTCCATTCCATTATATTCCATTCTATTCCATTCGATTCCGTTCGATTCGATTCCATTCCATTCCATTGCATTCCATTCCATTCCATTCCATTCCATTCCGTTCTACTCGGGTTGATTCAATTCCATTCCTTTCCATTCCATTCCATTCCATTCCATTCCATTCCATTCCATTCCATTCCATTCCATTCCCTTCCATTCCATTCCATTCCAATCCATTCCATTCTACTCGGGTTGATTCCATTCCATTCCATTGCACTCGACTCCATTCGATTCCATTCGATTCCACTCCATTCCATTCCGTTCCATTCCATTCCATTCCATTCCATTCTATTCCATTGAATTCCATTCCATTCCATTCCATTCCAATACATTCCATTCCATTCCATTCCATTCCATTCCATTCCATTCCGTTCTACTCGGGTTGATTCCATTCCATTACATTCCATTACATTCCATTCCATTCCATTCCATTCCATTCCAATCTATTCCATTCTATTCAATTCGATTCCATTCGATTCCATTCAATTCCATTCAATTCCATTCCATTCCATTCCAATCCATTCCATTCTACTCGGGTTGATTCCACTCCATTCCATTCCATTCCATTCCATTCCATTCCATTCCATTCCATTCCATTCCATTCCATTCCAATCTATTCCATTCCATTCCATTCCATTCCATTCCATTCCATTCCATTCCATTCCATTCCATTCCAATCCATTCCATTCTACTCGTGTTGATTCCATTCCATTCCATTCCATTCCATTCCATTCCATTCCATTCCATTCCATTCCATTCCATTCCATTCCATTCCGTTCTACTCGGGTTGATTCCATTCTATTCCATTCCATTCCATTCGATTCCATTCGATTCCATTCGATTCCATTCGATTCCATTCCATTCCATTCCATTCCATTCCACTCCATTGAATTCCATTCCATTCCATTCTATTCCATTCCATTCCATTCCTTTCCATTCCATTTAATTCTACTCGGGTTGATTCCATTCCATTCCATTCCATTCCATTCCATTCCATTCCATTCCATTCCATTCGATTCCATTCGATTCCATTGCATTCCATTCGATTCCATTCGATTGCATTCCATTCCATTCCATTCCATTCCATTCCATTCCATTCCATTCCATTCCGTTCCACTCGGGTTGATTCCATTCCATTCCATTCCATTCCCTTCTATTCCATTCGATATCATTCGATTCCATTCCATCCCATTCCATTCCATTCCATTCCATTCCGTTCTTCTTGGGTTGATTCCATTCCATTCCATTTCATTCCATTCCATTCCATTCCATTTCTTTCGATTCCATTCGATTCCATTCCATTCCATTCCATTCCAATCCATTGCATTCTACTCAGTTTGATTCCATTCCATTCCATTCCATTCCATTCATATCCATTCCATTCCATTCCATTCAATTCCACTCGATTCCATTCCATTCCTTTCCATTCCATTCCAATCCATTCCATTCTACTCGGGTGGATTCCATTCCATTCCATTCGATTCCATTCCATTCCATTCCATTCCATTCCATTCCATTCCATTCCATTCCATTCCATTCCATGGCATTCCATTCCATTCCATTCCATTCCATTCCATTCCATTCCATTCCGTTCTAGTCGGGTTGATTCAATTCCATTCCATTGCATTCCATTCCATTCCATTCCATTCCATTCCATTGCATTCCATTCCATTCCATTCCATTCCATTCCATTCCATTCCATTCCATTCCATTCTATTCCATTCCATTCTACTCCATTGAATTCCATTCCATTCCATTCAATTTCATTCCATTCCATTCCTTCCCAATCCATTTAGTTCTACTCGGGTTGATTCCATTCCATTCCATTCCATTCCATTCCATTCCATTCCATTCCATTCCATTCCATTCCATTCCATTCCATTACTTTCCATTCCATTCCATTCCAATCCATTCCATTCTACTCGGGTTGACTCCATTCCATTCCATTCCACTCCATTCCATTCCGTTATATTCCATTCTATTCCATTCGATTCCGTTCGATTCCATTCCATTCCTTTCCATTCTATTCCATTCCATTCGATTCCATTCCATTCCATTCCATTCCATTCCATTCCATTCCATTCCATTCCATTCCAATCCATTCCATTCTACTCGGGTTGATTCCATTCCATTCCATTCCATTCCAATCCATTCCATTCCATTCCATTCCATTCCATTCCATTCCATTCCATTCCATTCCATTCCATTCCATTCCATTCCATTCCATTCCATTCCGTTCTACTCGGGTTGATTCCACTTCATTCCATTCCCTTCCATTCCATTCCATTCCATTCCATTCCATTCCATTCCATTCCTTTCCATTCCAACCCATTCCTTTCTACTCGGATTGATTCCATTCCATTCCATTCCAGTCCATTCCATTCCATTCCATTCCATTTCATTCCAAACCGTTCCATTCTACTCGGGTTCATCATTCCATTCCATTCCATTCCATTCCATTCCACTCGGGTTCATTCCATTCCATTCCATTCCATTCCATTCCATTCCATTCCATTCCATTCCATTCCGTTCTACTCAGGTTGATTTCCATTCCATTCCATTCCATTCCATTCCATTCCATTCCATTCCATTCCATTCCATTCCATTCCATTCCATTCTATTCCATTCCGTACTACTCGGCTAGAATCCATTGAGTTCCGTTCCGTTCCGTTCCGTCCCGACACGTCCCGTCCCGTCCCGTCCCGTCCAGTCCCGTCCCGTCCCGTCCCGTGCCATTGTACTCGGGTTGATTCCATTCCACTCCGTTCCGTTCCTTTCCGTTCCCTTCAATTCAGTTCCACGCGGGTTGATTCAATTCCATTCTATTCTATTCCATTCCATTCCATTCCATTCCATTCCATTCCATTCCATTCCATTCCATTTTACTCGGGTTGATTCCATGCCGTTCCGTTCCATTCTGTCCCATCCCGACTCGTCCCGTCCCGTCCCGTCCCATTCCGTTCCGTTCTGATCGGGTTGATTCCGTTCCATTCCCTTCCGTTCCTTTCCGTTCCATTCCATTCCGTTACACGCGGGTTGATTCAATTCCATTCTATTACATTGAATTCCATTCCATTCCATTCCATTCCATTCTACTCGGATTGATTGCATTCCATTCCATTCCATTCCAGTCCATTCCAATCCACTCCATTCTACTCGGGTTGATTCCATTCCATTCCATTCCATTCCATTCCATTCCATTCCATTCCATTCCATTGCGTTCCATTCGATTCGATTCCATTCCATTCCATTCCATTCCATTCCAATCCATTCCATTCCTCTTGGGTTCATTCCATTCCATTCCATTCCATTCCATTCGATTCCATTCGATTCCATTCCATTCCATTCCATACCATTCCATTCCATTTTGTTCTACTCGGGTTGATTCCACTCCATTCCATTCCATTCCATTCCATTCCATTCCATTCCATTCCATTCCATTCCATTCCATTCGATTCCATTCTATTCCATTCGATTCCATTCCATTCCATTTCATTTTATTCCAATCCATTCCATTCCATTCTATTCCATGGAATTCCATTCCATTCCATTCCATTCCATTCCATTCCATTCCATTCCATTCCATTCCATTTCATTCCATTCCATTCCATTCCATTCCATTCCGTTCTACTCGGGTTGAATCCACTCCATTCCATTCCATTACATTCCATTCCATTCCATTCCATTCCATTCCATTCCACTCGGGTTGAGCATTCCATTCGATTCGATTCCATTCCATTACATTCCATTCCATTCCATTCCATTCCACTCGGGCTCATTCCATTCCATTCCATTCCATTCCATTCCATTCCATTCCATTCCATTCCATTCCGTTCTACTCGGGTTGATTTCCATTCCATTCCATTCCATTCCATTCCATTCCATTCCATTCCATTCCATTCCATTCCATTCCATTCCATTCCATTCCTTTCCATTTATTCCATTCCGTTCTACTCGGGTTGATTCCATTGAGTTTGGTTCCGTTCCGTTCCGTCCCGTCCCGTCCCGTCCCGTCCCGTTCCGTTTTACTCGGGTTGATTCCTTTGCATTCCGTTCCGCTCGTTTCCATTCCGTTCCATTCCGTTCAACGCGGGTTGGTTCAATTCCATTCTATTCTATTCTATTCCTTTCCATTCCATTCCATTCTACTCGGGTTGATTCTATGCCGTTCCATTCCGTTCCATTCCGTCCCATTCCGACCCGTCCCATCCCGTCCCGTCCCGTCCCATCCCGTTCCGTTCCACATGGGTTGATTCAATTCCTTTCGGTTACATTGAATTCCATTCCATTCCATTCTACTCGGATTGATTCCATTCCATTCCATTCCATTCCATTCCATTCCATTCCATTCCATTCCAATCCATTCCATTCTACTCAGGTTGATTCCATTCCATTCCATTCCATTCCATTCCATTCCATTCCATTCCATTCAGTTTCATTCCATTCCATTCCATTCCATTCCATTCCATTCCATTCCATTCCATTCCATTCGATTCCATTCCATTCCATTCCATTCCGTTCTACTCGGGTTGATTCCATTCTATTCCATTCCATTCCGTTCGATTCCATTCGATTCCATTCGATTCCGTTCCATTCCATTCCATTCCCTTCCATTCCATTCTATTCCATTGAATTCCATTCCATTGCATTCCATTCCATTCCATTCCATTCCATTCCATTCCATTCCGTTCTACTCTGATTGACTCCATTCCATTCCATTCGATTCCATTCCATTCCATTCCATTCCATTCCAATACATTCCATTCTACTCTGGTTGATTCCATTCCATTCCATTCCATTCCATTCCATTCCATTCCATTCGTCTCCATTCGATTCCATTCGATTCCATTCCATTCTATTCCATTGAATTCCATTCCATTCCATTCCATTCCATTCCATTCTATTCCATTCCATTCCATTCCATTCCTTTCTACTCGGGTTGATTCCATTCCATTCCATTCCATTCCATTCCACTCCATTCCATTCGATTCCATTCGATTCCATTCCATTCCATTCCATTCCATTCCAATCCATTCCATTCTACTCGGGTTGATTCCATTCCATTCCATTCCATTCCATTCCATTCCATTCCATTCCATTGAATTCCATTCGATTCCATTCGATTCCATTCCATTTGATTCCATTCGATATCATTCGATTCCATTCCATCCCATTCCATTCCATTCCATTCCATTCCGTTCTACTCGGGTTGATTCCATTCCATTCCATTTCATTCCATTCCATTCCATTCCATTCCATTTCATTCCATTCCATTCCATTCCATTCCATTCGATTCCATTCGATTCCATTCCATTCCATTCCATTCCAATCCATTCCATTCTACTCGGGTTGATTCCTTTCCATTCCATTCCATTCCATTCCATTCCATTCCATTCCATTCCATTCCATTCCATTCCATTCGATTCCATTCCATTCCATTCCATGGCATTCCATTCCATTCCATTCCATTCCATTCCATTCCATTCTAGTCGGGTTGATTCCATTCCATTCCATTGCATTCCATTCCATTCCATTGCATTCCATTCCATTCCATTCCATTCCATTCCATTCCATTCCATTCCATTCCATTCCATTCCATTCCATTCCATTGCATTCCATTCGATTCCATTCGATTCCATTCCATTCCATTCCATTCCATTCCATTCCATTCCATTCCATTGCATTCCATTCCGTTCCAGTCGGGTTGATTCCATTCTATTCCATTCCATTCCCTTCTATTCCATTCGATATCATTCGATTCCATTCCATCCCATTCCATTCCATTCCATTCCATTCCGTTCTTCTTGGGTTGATTCCATTCCATTCCATTTCATTCCATTCCATTCCATTCCATTTCTTTCGATTCCATTCGATTCCATTCCATTCCATTCCATTCCAATCCATTGCATTCTACTCAGTTTGATTCCATTCCATTCCATTCCATTCCATTCAATTCCATTCCATTCCATTCCATTCAATTCCACTCGATTCCATTCCATTCCTTTCCATTCCATTCCAATCCATTCCATTCTACTCGGGTGGATTCCATTCCATTCCATTCCATTCCATTCCATTCCATTCCATTCCATTCCCTTCCATTCGATTCCATTCCATTCCCTTCCATTCGATTCCATTCCATTCCATTCCATGGCATTCCATTCCATTCCATTCCATTCCATTCCATTCCGTTCTAGTCGGGTTGATTCCATTCCATTCCATTGCATTCCATTCCATTCCATTGCATTCCATTCCATTCCATTCCATTCCATTCCATTCCATTCCTTTCCATTCTATTCCATTCCATTCTACTCCATTGAATTCCATTCCATTCCATTCCATTCCATTCCATTCCATTCCTTTCCAATCCATTCCATTCCGTTCCACTCGGGTTGATTCCATTCTATTCCATTCCATTCCCTTCTATTCCATTCGATATCATTCGATTCCATTCCATCCCATTCCATTCCATTCCATTCCATTCCGTTCTTCTTGGGTTGATTCCATTCCATTCCATTTCATTCCATTCCATTCCATTCCATTTCTTTCGATTCCATTCGATTCGATTCCATTCCATTCCATTCCAATCCATTGCATTCTACTCAGTTTGATTCCATTCCATTCCATTCCATTCCATTCAATTCCATTCCATTCCATTCCATTGAATTCCACTCGATTCCATTCCATTCCTTTCCATTCCATTCCAATCCATTCCATTCTACTCGGGTGGATTCCATTCCATTCCATTCCATTCCATTCCATTTCATTCCATTCCATTCCATTCAATTTCATTCCCTTCCATTCGATTCCATTCCATTCCATTCCATGGCATTCCATTCCATTCCATTCCATTCCATTCCATTCCATTCCGTTCTAGTCGGGTTGACTCCATTCCATTCCATTCCACTCCATTCCATTCCGTTATATTCCATTCTATTCCATTCGATTCCGTTCGGTTCCATTCCATTCCATTCCATTCGATTCCATTCCATTCCATTCCATTCCATTCCATTCCATTCCATTCCATTCCAATCCATTCCATTCTACTCGGGTTGATTCCATTCCATTCCATTCCATTCCAATCCATTCCATTCCATTCCATTCCATTCCATTCCATTCCATTCCATTCCATTCCATTCCATTCCATTCCATTCCATTCCATTCCATTCCATTCCATTCCATTCCATTCCATTCGATTCCATTCCATTCCATTTCATTCCAAACCGTTCCATTCTACTCGGGTTCATCATTCCATTCCATTCCATTCCACTCGGGTTCATTCCATTCCATTCCATTCCATTCCATTCCATTCCGTTCTACTCAGGTTGATTTCCATTCCATTCCATTCCATTCCATTCCATTCCATTCCATTCCATTCCATTACATTCCATTCCATTCCATTCCATTCCATTCCGTTCTACTCGGCTTGAATCCATTGAGTTCCGTTCCGTTCCGTTCCGTCCCGACACGTCCCGTCCCGTCCCGTCCCGTCCCGTCCCGTCCCGTCCCGTCCCGTGCCGTTGTACTCGGGTTGATTCCATTCCACTCCGTTCCGTTCCTTTCCGTTCCCTTCAATTCAGTTCCACGCGGGTTGATTCAATTCCATTCTATTCTATTCCTTTCCATTCCATTCCATTCCATTCCATTCCATTCCATTCCATTTTACTCCGGTTGATTCCATGCCGTTCCGTTCCATTCTGTCCCATCCCGACGCGTCCCGTCCCGTCCCGTCCCATTCCGTTCCGTTCTGATCGGGTTGATTCCGTTCCATTCCCTTCCGTTCCTTTCCGTTCCATTCCATTCCGTTACACGCGGGTTGATTCAATTCCATTCTATTACATTGAATTCCATTCCATTCCATTCCATTCCATTCTACTCGGATTGATTGCATTCCATTCCATTCCATTCCAGTCCATTCCAATCCACTCCATTCTACTCGGGTTGATTCCATTCCATTCCATTCCATTCCATTCCATTCCATTCCATTCCATTCCATTCCATTCCATTCCATTCCATTCCATTCCATTGCGTTCCATTCGATTCGATTCCATTCCATTCCATTCCATTCCATTCCAATCCATTCCATTCTACTTGGGTTCATTCCATTCCATTCCATTCCATTCCATTCGATTCCATTCGATTCCATTCCATTCCAATCCATACCATTCCATTCCATTCTGTTCTACTCGGGTTGATTCCACTCCATTCCATTCCATTCCATTCTATTCCATTCCATTCCATTCGATTCCATTCTATTCCATTCGATTCCATTCCATTCCATTTCATTTTATTCCATTCCATTCCATTCCATTCTATTCCATTGAATTCCATTCCATTCCATTCCATTCCATTCCATTCCATTCCATTCCATTCCATTCCATTCCGTTCTAGTCGGGTTGATTCCATTCCATTCCATTGCATTCCATTCCATTCCATTGCATTCCATTCCATTCCATTCCATTCCATTCCATTCCATTCCATTCCATTCTATTCCATTCCATTCTACTCCATTGAATTCCATTCCATTCCATTCCATTCCATTCCATTCCATTCCTTTCCAATCCATTCCATTCCGTTCCACTCGGGTTGATTCCATTCTATTCCATTCCATTCCCTTCTATTCCATTCGATATCATTCGATTCCATTCCATCCCATTCCATTCCATTCCATTCCATTCCGTTCTTCTTGGGTTGATTCCATTCCATTCCATTTCATTCCATTCCATTCCATTCCATTTCTTTCGATTCCATTCGATTCGATTCCATTCCTTTCCATTCCAATCCATTGCATTCTACTCAGTTTGATTCCATTCCATTCCATTCCATTCCATTCAATTCCATTCCATTCCATTCCATTCAATTCCACTCGATTCCATTCCATTCCTTTCCATTCCATTCCAATCCATTCCATTCTACTCGGGTGGATTCCATTCCATTCCATTCCATTCCATTCCATTCCATTCCATTCCATTCAATTCCATTCCCTTCCATTCGATTCCATTCCATTCCATTCCATGGCATTCCATTCCATTCCATTCCATTCCATTCCATTCCGTTCTAGTCGGGTTGACTCCATTCCATTCCATTCCACTCCATTCCATTCCGTTATATTCCATTCTATTCCATTCGATTCCGTTCGGTTCCATTCCATTCCATTCCATTCCATTCCATTCGATTCCATTCCATTCCATTCCATTCCATTCCATTCCATTCCATTCCATTCCATTCCAATCCATTCCATTCTACTCGGGTTGATTCCATTCCATTCCATTCCATTCCAATCCATTCCATTCCATTCCATTCCATTCCATTCCATTCCATTCCATTCCATTCCATTCCATTCCATTCCATTCCATTCCATTCGATTCCATTCCATTCCATTTCATTCCAAACCGTTCCATTCTACTCGGGTTCATCATTCCATTCCATTCCATTCCTCTCGGGTTCATTCCATTCCATTCCATTCCATTCCATTCCATTCCATTCCATTCCGTTCTACTCAGGTTGATTTCCATTCCATTCCATTCCATTCCATTCCATTCCATTCCATTCCATTCCATTCCATTACATTCCATTCCATTCCATTCTATTCCATTCCGTTCTACTCGGCTTGAATCCATTGAGTTCCGTTCCGTTCCGTTCTGTCCCGACACGTCCCGTCCCGTCCCGTCCCGTCCCGTCCCGTCCCGTCCCGTCCCGTGCCGTTGTACTCGGGTTGATTCCATTCCACTCCGTTCCGTTCCTTTCCGTTCCCTTCAATTCAGTTCCACGCGGGTTGATTCAATTCCATTCTATTCTATTCCATTCCATTCCATTCCATTCCATTCCATTCCATTCCATTCCATTTTACTCCGGTTGATTCCATGCCGTTCCGTTCCATTCTGTCCCATCCCGACGCGTCCCGTCCCGTCCCGTCCCATTCCGTTCCGTTCTGATCGGGTTGATTCCGTTCCATTCCCTTCCGTTCCTTTCCGTTCCATTCCATTCCGTTACACGCGGGTTGATTCAATTCCATTCTATTACATTGAATTCCATTCCATTCCATTCCATTCCATTCTACTCGGATTGATTGCATTCCATTCCATTCCATTCCAGTCCATTCCAATCCACTCCATTCTACTCGGGTTGATTCCATTCCATTCCATTCCATTCCATTCCATTCCATTCCATTCCATTCCATTCCATTCCATTCCATTGCGTTCCATTCGATTCGATTCCATTCCATTCCATTCCATTCCATTCCAATCCATTCCATTCTACTTGGGTTCATTCCATTCCATTCCATTCCATTCCATTCGATTCCATTCGATTCCATTCCATTCCAATCCATACCATTCCATTCCATTCTGTTCTACTCGGGTTGATTCCACTCCATTCCATTCCATTCCATTCCATTCTATTCCATTCCATTCCATTCGATTCCATTCTATTCCATTCGATTCCATTCCATTCCATTTCATTTTATTCCATTCCATTCCATTCCATTCTATTCCATTGAATTCCATTCCATTCCATTCCATTCCATTCCATTCCATTCCATTCCATTCCATTCCATTCCACTCCGTTCTACTCGGGTTGATTCCACTCCATTCCATTCCATTCCATTCCATTCCATTCCATTCCATTCCATTCCATTCCAATCGGGTTGAGCATTCCATTCGATTCCATTCCATTCCATTCCATTCCATTAGATTCCATTCCATTCCATTCCACTCGGGCTCATTCCATTCCATTCCATTCCATTCCATTCCATTCCATTCCATTCCATTCCATTCCATTCCATTCCATTCCATTCCGTTCTACTCGGGTTGATTTCCATTCCATTCCATTCCATTCCATTCCACTCCATTCCATTCCATTCCATTCCATTCCATTCCTTTCCATTTATTCCATTCCGTTCTACTCGGGTTGATTCCATTGAGTTTGGTTCCGTTCCGTTCCGTCCCGTCCCGTCCCGTCCCGTCCCGTTCCGTTTTACTCGGGTTGATTCCTTTGCATTCCGTTCCGCTCGTTTCCATTCCGTTCCATTCCGTTCCACGCGGGTTGGTTCAATTCCATTCTATTCTATTCTATTCCTTTCCATTCCATTCCATTCTACTCGGGTTGATTCTATGCCGTTCCATTCCGTTCCATTCCGTCCCATTCCGACCCGTCCCATCCCGTCCCGTCCCGTCCCATCCCGTTCCGTTCCACATGGGTTGATTCAATTCCTTTCGGTTACATTGAATTCCATTCCATTCCATTCTACTCGGATTGATTCCATTCCATTCCATTCCATTCCATTCCATTCCATTCCATTCCATTCCATTCCAATCCATTCCATTCTACTCGGGTTGATTCCATTCCATTCCATTCCATTCCATTCCATTCCATTCCATTCCATTCCATTCCATTCCATTCCATTCCATTCAGTTTCATTCCATTCCATTCCATTCCATTCCATTCCATTCCATTCCATTCCATTCGATTCCATTCCATTCCATTCCATTCCGTTCTACTCGGGTTGATTCCATTCTATTCCATTCCATTCCGTTCGATTCCATTCGATTCCATTCGATTCCATTCCATTCCATTCCATTCCCTTCCATTCCATTCTATTCCATTGAATTCCATTCCATTGCATTCCATTCCATTCCATTCCATTCCATTCCATTCCATTCCATTCCATTCCGTTCTACTCTGATTGACTCCATTCCATTCCATTCGATTCCATTCCATTCCATTCCATTCCATTCCATTCCAATACATTCCATTCTACTCTGGTTGATTCCATTCCATTCCATTCCATTCCATTCCATTCCATTCCATTCCATTCGTCTCCATTCGATTCCATTCGATTCCATTCCATTCTATTCCATTGAATTCCATTCCATTCCATTCCATTCCATTCCATTCTATTCCATTCCATTCCATTCCATTCCGTTCTACTCGGGTTGATTCCATTCCATTCCATTCCATTCGATATCATTCGATTCCATTCCATCCCATTCCATTCCATTCCATTCCATTCCGTTCTACTCGGGTTGATTCCATTCCATTCAATTTCATTCCATTCCATTCCATTTCATTCCATTCCATTCCATTCCATTCCATTCCGTTCCATTCGATTCCATTCCATTCCATTCCATTCCAATCCATTCCATTCTACTCGGGTTGATTCCATTCCATTCCATTCCATTCCATTCCATTCCATTCCATTCCATTCCATTCCATTCGATTCCACTCGATTCCATTCCATTCTTTCCATTCCATTCCAATCCATTCCATTCTAATTGGGTGGATTCCATTCCATTCCATTCCATTCCATTCCATTCCATTCCATTCCATTCCATTTGATTCCATTCCATTCCATTCCATTCCATTCCATTCCATTTCATTCCATTCCTTTCCATTCCAATCCGTTCTAGTCGGGTTGATTCCATTCTATTCCATTCCATTCCATTCCATTCCATTCCATTCCATTCTATTCCATTCCATTCTACTCCATTGAATTCCATTCCATTCCATTCTATTCCATTCCATTCCATTCCTTTCCATTCCATTTAGTTCTACTCTGGTTGATTCCATTCCATTCCATTCCATTCCATTCCATTCCATTCCATTCCATTCCATTCCATTCCATTACTTTCCATTCCATTCCATTCCAATCCATTCCATTCTACTCGGGTTGACTCCATTCCATTCCATTCCATTCCATTATATTCCATTCCATTCCATTCGATTCCGTTCGATTCCATTCCATTCCATTCCATTCCATTCGATTCCCTTCCATTCCATTCGATTCGATTCCATTCCATTCCATTCCATTCCATTCCATTCCATTCCAATCCATTCCATTCTGCACGGGTTGATTATATTCCATTCCATTCCATTCCATTCCATTCCATTCCATTCCATTCCTTTTGATTCCATTCCATTCCATTAAATTCCATTCCATTCCATTCCATTCCATTCCATTCCATTCCATTCCATTCCGTTCTACTCGGGTTGATTCCACTCCATTCCATTCCATTCCATTCCATTCCATTCCATTCCATTCCATTCGATTCCATTCCATTCCATTCCATTCCATTCCATTCTATTCCATTCCACTCTACTCCTTTGAATTCCATTCCGTTCCATTCAATTCCATTCCATTCCATTCCTTTCCATTCCATTTAGTTCTACTCGGGTTGATTCCATTCCAGTCCATTCCATTCCATTCAATTCCATTACTTTCCATTCCATTCCATTCCAATCCATTCCATTCTACTCGGGTTGACTCCATTCCATTCCATTCCATTCCATTATATTGCATTCTATTCCATTCGATTCCGTTTGATTCCATTCCATTCCATTCCATTCCATTCCATTCCATTCCATTCCATTCCATTCCATTCCATTCGATTCCATTCCATTCCATTCCATTCCATTCCATTCCATTCCATTCCATTCCAATCCATTCCATTCTACTCGGGTTGATTCCATTCCATTCCATTCCATTCCATCCCATTCCATTCCTTTCTATTCCATTCCATTCCATTCCATTCCATTCCATTCCATTCCATTCCATTCCATTCCATTCCATTCCATTCCATTCCATTCCATTCCGTTCTAATCGGTTTGATTCCACTCCATTCCATTCCATTCCATTCCATTCCATTCCATTCCATTCCATTCCAATTCTTTCGTTTCCATTCCAACCAATTCCGTTCTACTCGGATTGATTCCATTCCATTCCATTCCATTCCATTCCATTCCATTCCATTCAATTCCATTCCATTCCATTCCATTCCATTCCATTCCATTCCATTCCATTCCATCCCATTTCATTCCAAACCATTCCATTCTACTCGGGTTCATCATTCCATTCCATTCCATTCCATTCCATTCCACTCGGGTTCTTTCCATTCCATTCCATTCCATTCCATTCCATTCCATTCCATTCCATTCCATTCCATTCCGTTCTACTCAGGTTGATTTCCATTCCATTCCATTCCATTCCATTCCATTCCATTCCATTCCATTCCATTCCATTCCATTCCATTCTGTTCCATTCCACTCCATTCCATTCTACTCGTGTTGATTCCATGCCGTTCCGTTCCGTTCCATTCCGTCCCGTCCCGACGCGTCCCGTCCCGTTCCGTCCCGTCAAATTCCGTTCCTTTCTGATCGGGTTGATTCCGTTCCATTCCGTTCCGTTCCTTTCCGTTCCATTCCATTCCGTTACTCGCGGGTTGATTCAATTCCATTCTATTACATTGAATTCCATTCCATACCATTCCATTCCATTCTACTCGGATTGATTGAATTCCATTCCATTCCATTCCAGTCCATTCCAATCCATTCCATTCTACTCGGGTTGATTCCATTCCATTCCATTCCATTCCATTCCATTCCATTCCATTCCATTGCGTTCCATTCGATTCGATTCCATTCCATTCCATTCCATTCCATTCCAATCCATTCCATTCTACTTGGGTTGATTCCATTCCATTCCATTCCATTGCATTCCATTCCATTCGATTCCATTCCATTCCATTCCATTCCATTCCATTCCATTCCATTCCATTCCATTCCATTCCATTCCATTCTGTTCTACTCGGGTTGATTCCACTCCATTCCATTCCATTCCATTCCATTCTATTCCATTCCATTCCATTCGATTCCATTCCATTCCATTTCATTTTATTCCATTCCATTCCATTCCATTCTATTCCATTGAATTCCATTCCATTCTATTCCATTCCATTCCATTCAGTTTCATTCCATTCCATTCCATTCCATTCCATTCCATTCCATTCCATTCCATTCCATTCCATTCCATTCCGTTCTACTCGGGTTAATTCCATTCTATTCCATTCCATTCCATTCCATTCCATTCCATTCCATTCCATTCCATTCCATTCCATTCCATTCTATTCCATTGAATTCCATTCCATTCCATTCCATTCCATTCCATTGAATTCCATTCCATTCCGTTCTACTCTGATTGACTCCATTCCATTCCATTCCATTCCATTCCATTCCATTCCATTCCATTCCATTCCATTTCATTCCATTCCATTCCATTCCATTCCATTTCATTCCATTCCATTCCATTCCAATACATTCCATTCTACTCTGGTTGATTCCATTCCATTCCATTCCATTCCATTCCATTCCATTCCATTCGTCTCCATTCGATTCCATTCGATTCCATTCCATTCTATTCCATTGAATTCCATTCCATTCCATTCCATTCCATTCCATTCCATTCCATTCCATTCCATTCCATTCCATTCCATTCCATTCCGTTCTACTCGGGTTGATTCCATTCCATTCCATTCCATTCCATTCCATTCCATTCCACTCCATTCCATTCGATTCCATTCGATTCCATTCCATTCCATTCCATTCCATTCCAATCCATTCCATTCTACTCGGGTTGATGCCATTCCATTCCATTCCATTCCATTCCATTCCATTCCATTCCATTCCATTCCATTCCATTGCATTCCATTCGATTCCATTCGATTCCATTCCATTCGATTCCATTCGAGATCATTCGATTCCATTCCATCCCATTCCAATCCATTCCATTCCATTCCGTTCTACTCGGGTTGATTCCATTCCATTCCATTTCATTCCATTCCATTCCATTCCATTACATTCGATTCCATTCCATTCCATTCTATTCCATTGAATTCCATTCCATTCTATTCCATTCCATTCCATTCAGTTTCATTCCATTCCATTCCATTCCATTCCATTCCATTCCATTCCATTCCATTCCATTCCATTCCATTCCATTCCGTTCTACTCGGGTTAATTCCATTCTATTCCATTCCATTCCATTCCATTCCATTCCATTCCATTCCATTCCATTCCATTCCATTCCATTCCATTCCATTCTATTCCATTGAATTCCATTCCATTCCATTCCATTCCATTCCATTGAATTCCATTCCATTCCGTTCTACTCTGATTGACTCCATTCCATTCCATTCCATTCCATTCCATTCCATTCCATTCCATTCCATTCCATTTCATTCCATTCCATTCCATTCCATTCCATTTCATTCCATTCCATTCCATTCCAATACATTCCATTCTACTCTGGTTGATTCCATTCCATTCCATTCCATTCCATTCCATTCCATTCCATTCGTCTCCATTCGATTCCATTCGATTCCATTCCATTCTATTCCATTGAATTCCATTCCATTCCATTCCATTCCATTCCATTCCATTCCATTCCATTCCATTCCATTCCATTCCATTCCATTCCATTCCGTTCTACTCGGGTTGATTCCATTCCATTCCATTCCATTCCATTCCATTCCATTCCACTCCATTCCATTCGATTCCATTCGATTCCATTCCATTCCATTCCATTCCATTCCAATCCATTCCATTCTACTCGGGTTGATGCCATTCCATTCCATTCCATTCCATTCCATTCCACTCCATTCCATTCCATTCCATTCCATTGCATTCCATTCGATTCCATTCGATTCCATTCCATTCGATTCCATTCGAGATCATTCGATTCCATTCCATCCCATTCCAATCCATTCCATTCCATTCCGTTCTACTCGGGTTGATTCCATTCCATTCCATTTCATTCCATTCCATTCCATTCCATTACATTCGATTCCATTCCATTCCATTCCAATCCATTCCATTCTACTCGGGTTGATTCCATTCCATTCCATTCCATTCCATTCCATTCGATTCCACTCTATTCCATTCCATTCTTTCCATTCCATTCCAATCCATTCCATTCTACTCGGGTGGATTCCATTCCGTTCCATTCCATTCCATTCCATTCCATTCCATTCCATTCCATTCCACTCCATTCGATTCCATTCCATTCCATTCCATTCCATTCCATTCCATTCCATTCCATTCCATTCCATTCCATTCCATTCCATTCCATTCCATTCCATTCCGTTCTAGTCGGGTTGATTCCATTCTATTCCATTCCATTCCATTCCATTCCACTCCATTCCATTCCTTTCCATTCCATTCTATTCCATTCCATTCTACTCCATTGAATTTCATTCCATTCCATTCTATTCCATTCCATTCCATTCCTTTCCATTCCATTTAGTTCTACTCGGGTTGATTCCATTCCATTCCATTCCATTCCATTCCATTCCATTCCATTCCATTCCATTCCATTCCATTACTTTCCATTCCATTCCATTCCAATCCATTCCATTCTACTCGGGTTGACTCCATTCCATTCCATTCCATTCCATTCCATTCCATTCCATTATAATCCATTCCATTCCATTCGATTCCGTTCGATTCCATTCCATTCCATTCCATTCCATTCCATTCAATTCCATTCGATTCCATTCGATTCCATTCCATTCCATTCCATTCCAATCCATTCCATTCTACTCGGGTTGATTCCATTCCATTCCATTCCATTCCATTCTTTTCCATTCCATTCCATTCCATTCAATTCCATTCTATTCCTTTCGATTCCATTCCATTCCATTAAATTCCATTCCATTCCATTCCATTCCATTCCATTCCATTCCATTCCATTCCATTCCGTTCTACTCGGGTTGATTCCACTCCATTCCATTCCATTCCATTCCATTCCATACCATTCCATTCGATTCCATTCCATTCCATTCCATTCCACTCGGGTTCTTTCCATTCCATTCCATTCCATTCCATTCCATTCCATTCCATTCCATTCCATTCCGTTCTACTCAGGTTGATTTCCATTCCATTCCATTCCATTCCATTCCATTCCATTCCATTCCTTTCCATTCCATTCCATTCCGTTCCATTCCACTCCATTCCATTCTACTCGTGTTGATTCCATGCCGTTCCGTTCCGTTCCATTCCGTCCCATCCCGACGCGTCCCGTCCCGTTCCGTCCCGTCAAATTCCGTTCCTTTCTGATCGGGTTGATTCCGTTCCATTCCGTTCCGTTCCTTTCCGTTCCATTCCATTCCGTTACACGCGGGTTGATTCAATTCCATTCTATTACATTGAATTCCATTCCATACCATTCCATTCCATTCTACTCGGATTGATTGAATTCCATTCCATTCCATTCCAGTCCATTCCAATCCATTCCATTCTACTCGGGTTGATTCCATTCCATTCCATTCCATTCCATTCCATTCCATTCCATTCCGTTCCATTCCATTGCGTTCCATTCGATTCGATTCCATTCCATTCCATTCCATTCCATTCCAATCCATTCCATTCTACTTGGTTTGATTCCATTCCATTCCATTCCATTCCATTCCATTCCATTCCATTCCATTCCATTCGATTCCATTCCATTCCATTCCATTCCATTCCATTCCATTCCATTCCATTCCATTCCATTCCATTCTGTTCTACTCGGGTTGATTCCACTCCATTCCATTCCATTCTATTCCATTCCATTCCATTCGATTCCATTCCATTCCATTTCATTTTATTCCATTCCATTCCATTCCATTCTATTCCATTGAATTCCATTCCATTCTATTCCATTCCATTCCATTCAGTTTCATTCCATTCCATTCCATTCCATTCCATTCCATTCCATTCCATTCGATTCCATTCCATTCCATTCCATTCCATTCCATTCCATTCCATTCCATTCCATTCCGTTCTACTCGGGTTAATTCCATTCTATTCCATTCCATTCCATTCCATTCCATTCCATTAAATTCCATTCCATTCCATTCCCTTCCATTCCATTCTATTCCATTGAATTCCATTCCATTCCATTCCATTCCATTCCATTGAATTCCATTCCATTCCGTTCTACTCTGATTGACTCCATTCCATTCCATTCCATTCCATTCCATTCCATTCCATTCCATTCCATTCCATTCCATTCCATTCCATTTCATTCCATTCCATTCCATTCCAATACATTCCATTCTACTCTGGTTGATTCCATTCCATTCCATTCCATTCCATTCCATTCCATTCCATTCGTCTCCATTCGATTCCATTCGATTCCATTCCATTCTATTCCATTGAATTCCATTCCATTCCATTCCATTCCATTCCATTCCATTCCATTCCATTCCATTCCATTCCGTTCCATTCCATTCCATTCCATTCCGTTCTACTCGGGTTGATTCCATTCCATTCCATTCCATTCCATTCCATTCCATTCCACTCCATTCCATTCGATTCCATTCGATTCCATTCCATTCCATTCCATTCCATTCCAATCCATTCCATTCTACTCGGGTTGTTGCCATTCCATTCCATTCCATTCCATTCCATTCCATTCCATTCCATTCCATTGCATTCCATTCGATTCCATTCGATTCCATTCCATTCGATTCCATTCGAGATCATTCGATTCCATTCCATCCCATTCCAATCCATTCCATTCCATTCCGTTCTACTCGGGTTGATTCCATTCCATTCCATTTCATTCCATTCCATTCCATTCCATTCCATTCGATTCCATTCGATTCCATTCCATTCCATTCCATTCCAATCCATTCCATTCTACTCGGGTTGATTCCATTCCATTCCATTCCATTCCATTCCATTCCATTCCATTCCATTCCATTCCATTCCATTCCATTCCACTCTATTCCATTCCATTCTTTCCATTCCATTCCAATCCATTCCATTCTACTCGGGTGGATTCCATTCCGTTCCATTCCATTCCATTCCATTCCACTCCATTCCATTCCATTCCATTCCACTCCATTCGATTCCATTCCATTCCATTCCATTCCATTCCATTCCATTCCATTCCATTCCATTCCATTCCATTCCATTCCGTTCTAGTCGGGTTGATTCCATTCTATTCCATTCCATTCCATTCCATTCCACTCCATTCCATTCCTTTCCATTCCATTCTATTCCATTCCATTCTACTCCATTGAATTTCATTCCATTCCATTCTATTCCATTCCATTCCATTCCTTTCCATTCCATTTAGTTCTACTCGTGTTGATTCCATTCCATTCCATTCCATTCCATTCCATTCCATTCCATTCCATTCCATTCCATTCCATTACTTTCCATTCCATTCCATTCCAATCCATTCCATTCTACTCGGGTTGACTCCATTCCATTCCATTCCATTCCATTCCATTCCATTCCATTATAATCCATTCCATTCCATTCGATTCCATTCGATTCCATTCCATTCCATTCCATTCCATTCCATTCCATTCGATTCCACTCTATTCCATTCCATTCTTTCCATTCCATTCCAATCCATTCCATTCTACTCGGGTGGATTCCATTCCGTTCCATTCCATTCCATTCCATTCCATTCCATTCCATTCCATTCCACTCCATTCGATTCCATTCCATTCCATTCCATTCCATTCCATTCCATTCCATTCCATTCCATTCCATTCCGTTCTAGTCGGGTTGATTCCATTCTATTCCATTCCATTCCATTCCATTCCACTCCATTCCATTCCTTTCCTTTCCATTCTATTCCATTCCATTCTACTCCATTGAATTCCATTCCATTCCATTCTATTCCATTCCATTCCATTCCTTTCCATTCCATTTAGTTCTACTCGGGTTGATTCCATTCCATTCCATTCCATTCCATTCCATTCCATTCCATTCCATTACTTTCCATTCCATTCCATTCCAATCCATTCCATTCTACTCGGGTTGACTCCATTCCATTCCATTCCATTCCATTCCATTCCATTCCATTATAATCCATTCCATTCCATTCGATTCCGTTCGATTCCATTCCATTCCATTCCATTCCATTCCATTCAATTCCATTCGATTCCATTCGATTCCATTCCATTCCATTCCATTCCAATCCATTCCATTCTACTCGGGTTGATTCCATTCCATTCCATTCCATTCCTTTCCATTCCATTCCATTCCATTCCATTCCATTCCATTCTATTCCTTTCGATTCCATTCCATTCCATTAAATTCCATTCCATTCCATTCCATTCCATTCCATTCCATTCCATTCCATTCCATTCCATTCCATTCCGTTCTACTCGGGTTGATTCCACTCCATTCCATTCCATTCCACTCCATTCCATACCATTCCATTCGATTCCATTCCATTCCATTCCATTCCATTCCATTCCATTCCATTCCATTCCATTCCATTCCGTTCTAGTCGGGTTGATTCCATTCTATTCCATTCCATTCCATTCCATTCGATTCCATTCCATTCCATTCCATTCTATTCCATTCCATTCTACTCCATTGAATTCCATTCCATTCCATTCCATTCCTTTCCATTCCATCCCTTTCCATTCCATTTAGTTCTACTCGGGTTGATTCCATTCCATTCCATTCCATTCCATTCCATTCCATTCCATTCAATTCCATTCCATTCCGTTACTTTCCATTCCATTCCATTCCAATCCATTCCATTCTACTCGGGTTGACTCCATTCCATTCCATTCCTTTCCATTCCATTATATTCCATTCTATTCCATTCGATTCCGTTCGATTCCATTCCATTCCATTCCATTCCATTCCATTGCATTCCATTCCATTCCATTCCATTCCATTCCGTTCTACTCGGGTTGATTCCATTCCATTCCTTTCCATTCCATTCCATTCCATTCCATTCCATTCCATTCCATTCCATTCCATTCCATTCCGTTCCATTCCATTCCATTCCAATCCATTCCATTCTACTCGGGTTGATTCCATTCCATTCCATTGCATTCGACTCCACTCGATTCCATTCGATTCCATTCCATTCCATTCCGTTCCATTCCATTCCATTCCATTCCATTCTATTCCATTGAATTCCATTCCATTCCATTCCATTCCATTCCATTCCATTCCATTCCATTCCATTCCATTCCATTCCATTCCATTCCATTCCGTTCTACTCGGGTTGATTCCATTCCATTCCATTCCATTCCATTCCATTCCATTCCATTCCATTCCAATCTATTCCATTCTATTCAATTCGATTCCATTCGATTCCATTCAATTCCATTCAATTCCATTCCATTCCATTCCAATCCATTCCATTCTACTCGGGTTGATTCCATTCCATTCCATTCCATTCCATTCCATTCCATTCCATTCCATTCCATTCCATTCCATTCCATTCCATTCGATTCCATTCGATTCCATTCCATTCCATTCCATTCCATTCCATTCCATTCCATTCCAATCTATTCCATTCGATTCCATTCCATTCCATTCCATTCCATTCCATTCCAATCCATTCCATTCTACTCGTGTTGATTCCCTTCCATTCCATTCCATTCCATTCCATTCCATTCCATTCCATTCCATTCCATTCCATTCCATTCCATTCCATTCCATTCCGTTCTACTCGGGTTGATTCCATTCTATTCCATTACATTCCATTCGATTCCATTCGATTCCATTCGATTTCTTTCCATTCCATTCCATTCCATTCCATTCCATTCCATTCTATTCCATTCCATTCCATTCCATTCCATTCCATTCCATTCCATTCCAATCCATTCCCTTCCGTTCTATTCGGGTTGATTCCATTCCATTCCATTCCATTCCATTCCATTCCATTCCATTCCATTGCATTCCATTCGATTCCATTCGATTCCATTCCATTCCATTCCATTCCATTCCATTCCATTCCATTCCATTCTATTCCATTCCATTCCATTCTGTTCCATTCTATTCCATTCCATTCCATTCCGTTCCACTCGGGTTGATTCCATTCTATTCCATTCCATTCCATTCGATTCCATTCGATATCATTCGATTCCATTCCATTCCATTCCATTCCATTCCATTCCATTCTATTCCATTCCATTCCATTCCATTCCATTCCATTCTATTCCATTCCATTCCATTCCGTTCTACTCGGGTTGATTCCATTCCATTCCATTTCATTCCATTCCATTCCATTCCATTCCATTCCATTCCATTCCATTCGATTCCATTCCATTCCATTCCATTCCAATCCATTCCATTCTACTCGGGTTGATTCCATTCCATTCCATTCCATTCCATTCCATTCCATTCCATTCCACTCGATTCCATTCCATTCCATTCCATTCCATTCCAATCCATTCCATTCTACTCGGGTGGATTCCATTCCATTCCATTCTTTTCCATTCCATTCCATTCCATTCCATTACATTACTTTCCATTCGGTTCCATTCCATTCCATTCCATTCCATTCCATTCCATTCCATTCCGTTCTAATCGGGTTGATTCCATTCTATTCCATTCCATTCAATTCCATTCCATTCAATTCCATTCCATTCCATTCCATTCCATTCCATTCTATTCCATTCCATTCTACTCCATTGAATTCCATTCCATTCCATTCTATTCCATTCCATTCCATTCCTTTCCATTCCATTTAGTTCTACTCGGGTTGATTCCATTCCATTCCATTCCATTCCATTCCATTCGATTCCGTTCGATTCCATTCCATTCCATTCCATTCCATTCCATTCCATTCTATTCCATTCCATTCCATTCGATTCCATTCCATTCCATTCCATTCCATTCCATTCCATTCCAATCCATTCCATTCTACTCGGGTTGATTCAATTCCATTCCATTCCATTCCATTCCATTCCATTCCATTCCATTCCTTTCGATTCCATTCCTTTCCATTCCATTCCATTCCATTCCATTCCATTCCATTCCATTCCGTTCTACTCGGGTTGATTCCACTCCATTCCATTCCATTCCATTCCATTCCATTCCATTCCATTCCATTCCATTCCATTCCATTCCATTCCATTCCATTCCATTCCATTCCAAACCATTCCATTCTACTCGGGTTCATCATTCCATTCCATTCCATTCCATTCCATTCCACTCGGGTTCATTCCATTCCATTCCATTCCATTCCATTCCATTCCACTCGGGTGCATTCCATTCCATTCCATTCCATTCCATTCCATTCCATTCCATTCCGTTCTGCTCAGGTTGATTTCCATTCCATTCCATTCCATTCCATTCCATTCCATTCCATTCCATTCCATTCCATTCCATTCCATTCCATTCCATTCCATTCCATTCCGTTCTACTCGGCTTGAATCCATTGAGTTCCGTTCCGTTCCGTTCCGTCCCGACACGTCCCGTCCCGTCCCGTCCCGTCCCGTCCCGTCCCGTGCCGTTTTACTCGGGTTGATTCCTTTCCATTCCGTTCCGCTCGTTTCCGTTACGTTCCATTCCGTTCCACGCGGGTTGGTTCAATTCCATTCTATTCTATTCTATTCCTTTCCCTTCCATTCCATTCCATTCCATTCCATTCTACTCGGGTTGATTCCATGCCATTCCGTTCCGCTCCATTCCGTTCCACGCGGGTTGGTTCAATTCCATTCTATTGTATTCTATTCCTTTCCCTTCCATTCCATTCCATTCCATTCCATTCTACTCGGGTTGATTCCA
The DNA here is from genome assembly GCF_029281585.2 of Gorilla gorilla gorilla. NCBI lineage: Eukaryota > Metazoa > Chordata > Mammalia > Primates > Hominidae > Gorilla > Gorilla gorilla. The sequence continues at coordinate 4,722,102 of NC_073241.2, forward strand.
TGCCATTCCGTTCCGTTCCATTCCGTCCCATCCCGACCCGTCCCATCCCGTCCCGTCCCGTCCCATCCCGTTCCGTTCCACATGGGTTGATTCAATTCCTTTCGGTTACATTGAATTCCATTCCATTCCATTCTACTCGGATTGATTCCATTCCATTCCATTCCATTCCATTCCATTCCATTCCATTCCATTCCATTCCATTCCATTCCATTGCGTTCCATTCGATTCGATTCCATTCCATTCCTTTCCATTCCATTCCAATCCATTCCATTCTACTTGGGTTGATTCCATTCCATTCCATTCCATTCCATTCGATTCCATTCAATTCCATTCCATTCCATTCCATTCCATTCCATTCCATTCCATTCCATTCCACTCGATTCCATTCCATTCCATTCCATTCCATTCCAATCCATTCCATTCTACTCGGGTGGATTCCATTCCATTCCATTCCTTTCCATTCCATTCCATTCCATTCCATTACATTCCATTCGGTTCCATTCCATTCCATTCCATTCCATTCCATTCCATTCCATTCCATTCCATTCCATTCCATTCCATTCCATTCCATTCCGTTCTAATCGGGTTGATTCCATTCTATTCCATTCCATTCCATTCCATTCCATTCAATTCCATTCCATTCCATTCCATTCCATTCCATTCCATTCTATTCCATTCCATTCTACTCCATTGAATTCCATTCCATTCCATTCTATTCCATTCCATTCCATTCCGTTCCATTCCATTTAGTTCTACTCGGGTTGATTCCATTCCATTCCATTCCATTCCTTTCAATTCCATTCCAATCCATTCCATTCCATTACTTTCCATTCCATTCCATTCCAATCCATTCCATTCTACTCGGGTTGACTCCATTCCATTCCGTTACATTACATTACATTACATTATATTCCATTCCATTCCATTCGATTCCGTTCGATTCCACTCCATTCCATTCCATTCCATTCCATTCCATTCCATTCCATTCGATTCCATTCCATTCCATTCGATTCCATTCCATTCCATTCCATTCCATTCCATTCCATTCCATTCCAATCCATTCCATTCTACTCGGGTTGATTCAATTCCATTCCATTCCATTCCATTCCATTCCATTCCATTCCATTCCATTCCATTCCTTTCGATTCCATTCCATTCCATTCCATTCCATTCCATTCCATTCCATTCCGTTCTACTCGGGTTGATTCCATTCCATTCCATTCCATTCCATTCCATTCCATTCCATTCCATTCCATTCCTTTCCATTCCAACCCATTCCGTTCTACTCGGGTTGATTCCATTCCATTCCATGGAATTCCATTCCATTCCATTCCATTCCATTCCATTCCATTCGATTCCATTCCATTCCATTCCATTCCAAACCATTCCATTCTACTCGGGTTCATCATTCCATTCCATTCCATTCCATTCCATTCCACTCGGGTTCATTCCATTCCATTCCATTCCATTCCATTCCATTCCATTCCATTCCACTCGGGTGCATTCCATTCCATTCCATTCCATTCCATTCCATTCCATTCCATTCCATTCCATTCCATTCCATTCCGTTCTGCTCAGGTTGATTTCCATTCCATTCCATTCCATTCCATTCCATTCCATTCCATTCCATTCCATTCCATTCCATTCCATTCCATTCCATTCCATTCCTTTCCATTCCATTCCATTCCGTTCTACTCGGCTTGAATCCATTGAGTTCCGTTCCGTTCCGTTCCGTCCCGACACGTCCCGTCCCGTCCCCTCCCGTCCCGTCCCGTCCCGTGCCGTTTTACTCGGGTTGATTCCTTTCCATTCCGTTCCGCTCGTTTCCGTTACGTTCCATTCCGTTCCACGCGGGTTGGTTCAATTCCATTCTATTCTATTCTATTCCTTTCCCTTCCATTCCATTCCATTCCATTCCATTCTACTCGGGTTGATTCTATGCCATTCCGTTCCGCTCCATTCCGTTCCACGCTGGTTGGTTCAATTCCATTCTATTCTATTCTATTCCTTTCCCTTCCATTCCATTCCATTCCATTCTACTCGGGTTGATTCCATGCCATTCCGTTCCGTTCCATTCCGTCCCATCCCGACCCGTCCCATCCCGTCCCGTCCCGTCCCATCCCGTTCCGTTCCACATGGGTTGATTCAATTCCTTTCGGTTACATTGAATTCCATTCCATTCCATTCTACTCGGATTGATTCCATTCCATTCCATTCCATTCCATTCCATTCCATTCCATTCCATTCCATTCCATTCCATTGCGTTCCATTCGATTCGATTCCATTCCATTCCATTCCATTCCATTCCAATCCATTCCATTCTACTTGGGTTGATTCCATTCCATTCCATTCCATTCCATTCGATTCCATTCCATTCCATTCCATTCCATTCCATTCCATTCCATTCCATTCCATTCCATTCCATTCCATTCCATTCCATTCGATTCCATTCTGTTCTACTCGGGTTGATTCCACTCCATTCCATTCCATTCCATTCCAATCTATTCCATTCCATTCCATTCTATTCCATTCGTTTCCATTCCATTCCATTTCATTTTATTCCATTACATTCCATTCCATTCTATTCCATTGAATTCCATTCCATTCCATTCCATTCCATTCCATTCCATTCCATTCCATTCCATTCCATTCCGTTCTACTCGGGTTGATTCCACTCCATTCCATTCCATTCCATTCCATTCCATTCCACTCTGGTTGATCATTCCATTCCATTCCATTCCATTCCATTCCATTCCATTCCATTCCATTCCATTCCGTTCCATTCCGTTCCATTCCACTCGGGCTCATTCCATTCCATTCCATTCAATTCCATTCCATTCCATTCCATTGCATTCCATTCCATTCCATTCCATTCCGTTCTACTCGGTTTGATTTCCATTCCATTCCATTCCATTCCATTCCATTCCATTCCATTCCATTCCATTCCATTCCATTCCATTCCATTCCATTCCTTTCGATTCCATTCCATTCCATTCCATTCCATTCCATTCCATTCCATTCCGTTCTACTCGGGTTGATTCCATTCCATTCCATTCCATTCCATTCCATTCCATTCCATTCCATTCCATTCCATTCCTTTCCATTCCAACCCATTCCGTTCTACTCGGGTTGATTCCATTCCATTCCATGGAATTCCATTCCATTCCATTCCATTCCATTCCATTCCATTCCTTTCCATTCCAACCCATTCCGTTCTACTCGGGTTGATTCCATTCCATTCCATGGAATTCCATTCCATTCCATTCCATTCCATTCCATTCCATTCCATTCCATTCGATTCCATTCCATTCCATTCCATTCCAAACCATTCCATTCTACTCGGGTTCATCATTCCATTCCATTCCATTCCATTCCATTCCATTCCACTCGGGTTCATTCCATTCCATTCCATTCCATTCCATTCCATTCCATTCCATTCCACTCGGGTGCATTCCATTCCATTCCATTCCATTCCATTCCATTCCATTCCATTCCATTCCATTCCATTCCATTCCATTCCGTTCTGCTCAGGTTGATTTCCATTCCATTCCATTCCATTCCATTCCATTCCATTCCATTCCATTCCATTCCATTCCATTCCATTCCATTCCTTTAAATTCCATTCCATTCCGTTCTACTCGGCTTGAATCCATTGAGTTCCGTTCCGTTCCGTTCCGTCCCGACACGTCCCGTCCCGTCCCGTCCCGTCCCGTCCCGTCCCGTCCCGTCCCGTGCCGTTTTACTCGGGTTGATTCCTTTCCATTCCGTTCCGCTCGTTTCCGTTACGTTCCATTCCGTTCCACGCGGGTTGGTTCAATTCCATTCTATTCTATTCTATTCCTTTCCCTTCCATTCCATTCCATTCCATTCCATTCTACTCGGGTTGATTCTATGCCATTCCATTCCGCTCCATTCCGTTCCACGCTGGTTGGTTCAATTCCATTCTATTCTATTCTATTCCTTTCCCTTCCATTCCATTCCATTCCATTCCATTCTACTCGGGTTGATTCCATGCCATTCCGTTCCGTTCCATTCCGTCCCATCCCGACCCGTCCCATCCCGTCCCGTCCCGTCCCATCCCGTTCCGTTCCACATGGGTTGATTCAATTCCTTTCGGTTACATTGAATTCCATTCCATTCCATTCTACTCGGATTGATTCCATTCCATTCCATTCCACTCCATTCCATTCCATTCCATTCCATTCCATTTCATTGCGTTCCATTCGATTCGATTCCATTCCATTCCATTCCATTCCATTCCACTCGGGTGCATTCCATTCCATTCCATTCCATTCCATTCCATTCCATTCCATTCCATTCCATTCCATTCCATTCCATTCCATTCCATTCCATTCCGTTCTGCTCAGGTTGATTTCCATTCCATTCCATTCCATTCCATTCCATTCCATTCCATTCCATTCCATTCCATTCCATTCCATTCCATTCCTTTCCATTCCATTCCATTCCGTTCTACTCGGCTTGAATCCATTGAGTTCCGTTCCGTTCCGTTCCGTCCCGACACGTCCCGTCCCGTCCCGTCCCGTCCCGTCCCGTCCCGTGCCGTTTTACTCGGGTTGATTCCTTTCCATTCCGTTCCGCTCGTTTCCGTTACGTTCCATTCCGTTCCACGCGGGTTGGTTCAATTCCATTCTATTCTATTCTATTCCTTTCCCTTCCATTCCATTCCATTCCATTCCATTCTACTCGGGTTGATTCTATGCCATTCCGTTCCGCTCCATTCCGTTCCACGCTGGTTGGTTCAATTCCATTCTATTCTATTCTATTCCTTTCCCTTCCATTCCATTCCATTCCATTCCATTCTACTCGGGTTGATTCCATGCCATTCCGTTCCGTTCCATTCCGTCCCATCCCGACCCGTCCCATCCCGTCCCGTCCCGTCCCATCCCGTTCCGTTCCACATGGGTTGATTCAATTCCTTTCGGTTACATTGAATTCCATTCCATTCCATTCTACTCGGATTGATTCCATTCCATTCCATTCCATTCCATTCCATTCCATTCCATTCCATTCCATTCCATTGCGTTCCATTCGATTCGATTCCATTCCATTCCATTCCATTCCATTCCACTCGGGTGCATTCCATTCCATTCCATTCCATTCCATTCCATTCCATTCCATTCCATTCCATTCCATTCCATTCCGTTCTGCTCAGGTTGATTTCCATTCCATTCCATTCCATTCCATTCCATTCCATTCCATTCCATTCCATTCCATTCCATTCCATTCCATTCCATTCCATTCCTTTCCATTCCATTCCATTCCGTTCTACTCGGCTTGAATCCATTGAGTTCCGTTCCGTTCCGTTCCGTCCCGACACGTCCCGTCCCGTCCCGTCCCGTCCCGTCCCGTCCCGTGCCGTTTTACTCGGGTTGATTCCTTTCCATTCCGTTCCGCTCGTTTCCGTTACGTTCCATTCCGTTCCACGCGGGTTGGTTCAATTCCATTCTATTCTATTCTATTCCTTTCCCTTCCATTCCATTCCATTCCATTCCATTCTACTCGGGTTGATTCTATGCCATTCCGTTCCGCTCCATTCCGTTCCACGCTGGTTGGTTCAATTCCATTCTATTCTATTCTATTCCTTTCCCTTCCACTCCATTCCATTCCATTCCATTCTACTCGGGTTGATTCCATGCCATTCCGTTCCGTTCCATTCCGTCCCATCCCGACCCGTCCCATCCCGTCCCGTCCCGTCCCATCCCGTTCCGTTCCACATGGGTTGATTCAATACCTTTCGGTTACATTGAATTCCATTCCATTCCATTCTACTCGGATTGATTCCATTCCATTCCATTCCATTCCATTCCATTCCATTCCATTCCATTCCATTCCATTGCGTTCCATTCGATTCGATTCCATTCCATTCCATTCCATTCCATTCCAATCCATTCCATTCTACTTGGGTTGATTCCATTCCATTCCATTCCATTCCATTCGATTCCATTCCATTCCATTCCATTCCATTCCATTCCATTCCATTCCATTCCATTCCATTCCATTCCATTCCATTCGATTCCATTCTGTTCTACTCGGGTTGATTCCACTCCATTCCATTCCATTCCATTCCAATCTATTCCATTCCATTCCATTCTATTCCATTCGTTTCCATTCCATTCCATTTCATTTTATTCCATTACATTCCATTCCATTCTATTCCATTGAATTCCATTCCATTCCATTCCATTCCATTCCATTCCATTCCATTCCATTCCATTCCGTTCTACTCGGGTTGATTCCACTCCATTCCATTCCATTCCATTCCATTCCATTCCACTGTGGTTGATCATTCCATTCCATTCCATTCCATTCCATTCCATTCCATTCCATTCCATTCCATTCCGTTCCATTCCGTTCCATTCCACTCGGGCTCATTCCATTCCATTCCATTCAATTCCATTCCATTCCATTGCATTGCATTCCATTCCATTCCATTCCATTCCGTTCTACTCGGTTTGATTTCCATTCCATTCCATTCCATTCCATTCCATTCCATTCCATTCCATTCCATTCCATTCCATTCCTTTCCATTTACTCCATTCCGTTCTACTCGGGTTGATTCCATTGAGTTTTGTTCCGTTCCGTTGCGTCCCGTCCCGTCCCGTCCCGTCCCGTCCCGTGCCGTTTTACTCAGGGTGATTCCTTTCCATTCCGTTCCGCTCGTTTTCGTTGCGTTCCATTCCGTTCCACGCGGGTTGGTTCAATTCCATTCTATTCTATTCTATTCCTTTCCATTCCATTCCATTCCATTCCATTCCATTCTACTCGGGTTGATTCCATGCCATTCCGTTCCGTTCCATTCCGTCCCATCCCGAACCGTCCCATCACGTCCCGTCCCGTCCCATCCCGTTCCGTTCCACATGGGTTGATTCAATTCCTTTCGGTTACATTGAATTCCATTCCATTCCATTCTACTCGGATTGATTCCATTCCATTCCATTCCATTCCATTCCATTCCATTCCATTCCATTCCATTCCATTCCTTTCCATTCCAATCCATTCCATGCTACTCGGGTTGATTCCATTCCATTCCATTCCATTCCATTCCATTCCATTCCATTCCATTCCATTCCATTCCATTCCATTCCATTCCATTCCATTCCATTCCATTCCATTCCATTCCATTCCATTCCATTCCATTCCGTTCTACTCGGGTTGATTCCATTCTATTCCATTCCATTCCGTTCGATTCCATTTGATTCCATTCGATTCCATTCCATTCCATTCCATTCCCTTCCAGTCCATTCTATTCCATTGAATTCCATTCCATTCCATTCCATTCCATTCCATTCCGTTCTACTCTGATTGATTCCATTAAATTCCATTCCATTCCATTCCGCTCTACTCTGATTGATTCCATTAAATTCCATTCCATTCCATTCCATTCGATTCCATTCCATTCCATTCCATTCCATTCCATTGCATTCCATTCCATTCCAATACATTCCATTCTACTCTGATTGATTCCATTCCATTCCATTCCATTCCCTTCCATTCGTCTCCATTCGATTCCATTCGATTCCATTCCATTCCATTCCATGGAATTCCATTCCATTCCACTCCATTCCATTCCATTCCATTCCATTCCATTCCATTCCATTCCATTCCATTCCGTTCTACTCGGGTTGATTCCATTCCATTCCATTCCATTCCATTCCATTCCATTCCATTCCATTCCACTCCATTCCATTCGATTCCATTCGATTCCATTCCATACCATTCCATTCCATTCCAATCCATTCCATTCTACTCGGGTTGATTCCATTCCATTCCATTCCATTCCATTCCATTCCATTCCATTCCATTCCATTCCATTCCATTCCATTCCATTCCATTCCATTCCATAGCATTCCATTCGATTCCATTAGATTCCATTCCATTCCATTCCATTCCATTCCAATCCATTCCATTCCGTTCTACTCGGGTTGATTCCATTCTATTCCATTCCATTCCATTCGATTCCATTCGATATCATTCGATTCCATTCCATCCCATTCCATTCCATTCCATTCCGTTCTACTCGGGTTGATTCCATTCCATTTCATTCCATTCCATTCCATTCCATTTCTTTCGATTCCATTCGTTTCCATTCCATTCCATTCCATTCCAATCCATTCCATTCTACTCGGGTTGATTCCATTCCATTCCATTCCATTCCATTCCATTCCATTCCATTCCATTCCATTCCATTCCATTCCATTCCACTCGATTCCATTCCATTCCTTTCCATTCCATTCCAATCCATTCCATTCTACTCGGGTGGATTCCATTCCATTCCATTCCATTCCATTCCATTCCATTCCATTCCATTCCATTCGATTCCATTCCATTCCATTCCATTCCATTCCATTCCATTCCATTCCATTCCATTCCGTTCTAGTCGGGTTGATTCCATTCTATTCCATTCCATTCCATTCCATTCCATTCCATTCCATTCCATTCCATTCCATTCCATTCCATTCCATTCCATTCCATTCTATTCCATTCCATTCTACTCCATTGAATTCCATTCCACTCCATTCAATTCCATTCCATTCCATTCCTTTCCATTCCATTTAGTTCTACTCGGGTTGATTCCATTCCATTCCATTCCATTCCATTCCATTCCATTCCATTCCATTCCATTCCATTCCATTCCATTCCATTACTTTCCATTCCATTCCATTCCAATCCATTCCATTCTACTCGGGTTGACTCCATTCCATTCCATTCCATTCCATTCCATTCCATTCCATTATATTCCATTCTATTCCATTCGATTCCGTTCGATTCCATTCCATTCCATTCCATTCCATTCCATTCCATTCCATTCCATTCCATTCGATTCCATTCCATTCCATTCGATTCCATTCCATTCCATTCCATTCCATTCCATTCCATTCCATTCCATTCCATTCCATTTACTCCATTCCGTTCTACTCGGGTTGATTCCATTGAGTTTGGTTCCGTCCCGTCCCGTCCCGTCCCGTCCCGTCCCGTGCCGTTTTACTCAGGTTGATTCCTTTCCATTCCGTTCCGCTCGTTTCCTTTAGTTTCCATTCCGTTCCACGCGGGTTGGTTCAATTCCATTCTATTCTATTCTATTCCTTTCCCTTCCATTCCATTCCATTCCATTCTACTCGGGTTGATTCCATGCCATTCCGTTCCGTTCCATTCCGTCCCATCCCGATCCGTCCCATCCCGTCCTGTCCCGTCCCATCCCGTTCCATTCCACATGGGTTGATTCAATTCCTTTCGGTTAGATTGAACTCCATTCCATTCCATTCTACTCGGATTGACTCCATTCCATTCCATTCCATTCCATTCCATTCCATTCCATTCCATTCCATTCCATTCCATTCCAATCCATTCCATTCTACTCGGGTTGATTCCATTCTATTCCATTCCATTCCATTCCATTCCATTCCATTCCATTCCATTCCATTCCATTCCATTCCATTCCATTTCATTCCATTCCATTCCATTTCATTCCATTCCATTCCATTCCATTCCATTCCATTCCATTCCATTCCATTCCTTTCGATTCCATTCCATTCCATTCCATTCCATTCCATTCCATTCCATTCCATTCCATTCCGTTCTAGTCGGGTTGATTCCATTCTATTCCTTTCCATTCCGTTCGATTCCATTTGATTCCATTCGATTCCATTCCATTCCATTCCATTCCCTTCCATTCCATTCTATTCCATTGAATTCCATTCCATTCCATTCCATTCCATTCCATTCCATTCCATTCCATTCCATTCCATTCCGTTCTACTCTGATTGATTCCATTCCATTCCATTCCATTCCATTCCATTCCATTCCATTCCATTCCATTGCATTCCATTCCATTCCATTCCATTCCAACACATTCCATTCTACTCTGGTTGATTCCATTCCATTCCATTCCATTCCATTCCATTCGTCTGCATTCGATTCCATTCCATTCCATTCCATTCTATTCCATTGAATTCCATTGAATTCCATTCCATTCCATTCCATTCCATTCCATTCGATTCCATTCCATTCCATTCCATTCCATTCGATTCCATTCCATTCCATTCCATTCCATTCCATTCCATTCCATTCCATTCCATTCCATTCCATTCCATTCCATTCCGTTCTACTCAGGTTGATTCCATTCTATTCCATTCCATTCCGTTCGATTCCATTTGATTCCATTCGATTCCATTCCATTCCATTCCATTCCCTTCCATTCCATTCTATTCCATTGAATTCCATTCCATTCCATTCCATTCCATTCCATTCCATTCCATTCCATTCCGTTCTACTCTGATTGATTCCATTCCATTCCATTCCATTCCATTCCATTACATTCCATTCCATTCCATTCCAATACATTCCCTTCTACTCTGGTTGATTCCATTCCATTCCATTCCATTCCATTCCATTCGTCTCCATTCGATTCCATTCCATTCCATTCCATTCTATTCCATTGAATTCCATTGAATTCCATTCCATTCCATTCCATTCCATTCCATTCCATTCCATTCCATTCCATTCCATTCCATTCCGTTCTACTCGGGTTGATTCCACTCCATTCCATTCCATTCCATTCCATTCCATTCCATTCCATTCCATTCCATTCGTCTCCATTCGATTCCATTCGATTCCATTCCATTCTATTCCATTGAATTCCATTCCATTCCATTCCATTCCATTCCATTCCATTCCATTCCATTCCATTCCATTCCATTCCATTCCATTCCGTTCTACTCGGGTTGATTCCATTCCATTCCATTCCATTCCATTCCATTCCATTCCATTCCATTCCACTCCATTCCATTCGATTCCATTCGATTCCATTCCATTCCATTCCATTCCATTCCAATCCATTCCATTCTACTCGGGTTGATTCCATTCCATTCCATTCCATTCCATCCCATTCCAATCCATTCCATTCCATTCCGTTCTACTCGGGTTGATTCCATTCCATTCCATTTCATTCCATTCCATTCCATTCCATTCCATTCGATTCCATTCGATTCCATTCCATTCCATTCCATTCCAATCCATTCCATTCTACTCGGGTTGATTCCATTCCATTCCATTCCATTCCATTCCATTCCATTCGATTCCACTCGATTCCACTCCATTCTTTCCATTCCATTCCAATCCATTCCATTCTACTCGGGTGGATTCCATTCCGTTCCATTCCATTCCATTCCATTCCATTCCATTCCATTCCATTCCACTCCATTCGATTCCATTCCATTCCATTCCATTCCATTCCATTCCATTCCATTCCATTCCATTCCATTCCATTCCATTCCATTCCATTCCGTTCTAGTCGGGTTGATTCCAATCTATTCCATTCCATTCCATTCCATTCCATTCCATTCCATTCCATTCCATTCCATTCCATTCCATTCCATTCCATTCTATTCCATTCCATTCTACTCCATTGAATTCCATTCCATTCCATTCTATTCCATTCCATTCCATTCCTTTCCATTCCATTTAGTTCTACTCGGGTTGATTCCATTCCATTCCATTCCATTCCATTCCATTCCATTCCATTCCATTCCATTCCATTACTTTCCATTCCATTCCATTCCAATCCATTCCATTCTACTCGGGTTGACTCCATTCCATTCCATTCCATTCCATTCCATTCCATTCCATTCCATTCCATTATAATCCATTCCATTCCATTCGATTCCGTTCGATTCCATTCCATTCCATTCCATTCCATTCCATTCCATTCAATTCCATTCGATTCCATTCGATTCCATTCCATTCCATTGCATTCCAATCCATTCCATTCTACTCGGGTTGATTCCATTCCATTCCATTCCATTCCATTCCATTCCATTCCATTCCATTCCATTCTATTCCTTTCGATTCCATTCCATTCCATTAAATTCCATTCCATTCCATTCCATTCCATTCCATTCCATTCCATTCCGTTCTACTCGGGTTGATTCCACTCCATTCCATTCCATTCCATTCCATTCCATACCATTCCATTCGATTCCATTCGATTCCATTCCATTCCATTCCATTCCATTCCATTCCATTCCATTCCATTCCATTCCATTCCATTCAATTCCGTTCTAGTCGGGTTGATTCCATTCTATTCCATTCCATTCCATTCCATTGCATTCCATTCGATTCCATTCCATTCCATTCCATTCAATTCCATTCCATTCTACTCCATTGAATTCCATTCCATTCCATTCAATTCCATTCCTTTCCATCCCATTCCATTCCATTTAGTTCTACTCGGGTTCATTCCATTCCATTCCATTCCATTCCATTCCATTCCATTCAATTCCATTCCATTCCGTTACTTTCCATTCCATTCCATTCCAATCCATTCCATTCTACTCGGGTTGACTCCATTCCATTCCATTCCTTTCCATTCCATTATATTCCATTCTATTCCATTCGATTCCGTTCGATTCGATTCCATTCCATTCCATTGCATTCCATTCCATTCCATTCCATTCCATTCCGTTCTACTCGGGTTGATTCCATTCCATTCCTTTCCATTCCATTCCATTCCATTCCATTCCATTCCATTCCATTCCATTCCATTCCATTCCATTCCCTTCCATTCCATTCCATTCCAATCCATTCCATTCTACTCGGGTTGATTCCATTCCATTCCATTGCACTCGACTCCATTCGATTCCATTCGATTCCACTCCATTCCATTCCGTTCCATTCCATTCCATTCCATTCCATTCTATTCCATTGAATTCCATTCCATTCCATTCCATTCCAATCCATTCCTTTCCATTCCATTCCATTCCATTCCATTCCGTTCTACTCGGGTTGATTCCATTCCATTACATTCCATTACATTCCATTCCATTCCATTCCATTCCATTCCAATCTATTCCATTCTATTCAATTCGATTCCATTCGATTCCATTCAATTCCATTCAATTCCATTCCATTCCATTCCAATCCATTCCATTCTACTCGGGTTGATTCCACTCCATTCCATTCCATTCCATTCCATTCCATTCCATTCCATTCCATTCCATTCCATTCCATTCCATTCGATTCCATTCCATTCCATTCCATTCCATTCCATTCCATTCCATTCCAATCTATTCCATTCGATTCCATTCCATTCCATTCCATTCCATTCCATTCCATTCCATTCCAATCCATTCCATTCTACTCGTGTTGATTCCATTCCATTCCATTCCATTCCATTCCATTCCATTCCATTCCATTCCATTCCATTCCATTCCATTCCTTTCCGTTCTACTCGGGTTGATTCCATTCTATTCCATTCCATTCCATTCGATTCCATTCGATTCCATTCGATTCCATTCGATTCCATTCCATTCCATTCCATTCCATTCTATTCCATTCCATTCCATTCCATTCCATTCCATTCCATTCCATTCCATTCCATTCCATTCAAATCCATTCCCTTCCATTCTATTCGGGTTGATTCCATTCCATTCCATTCCATTCCATTCCATTCCATTCCATTCCATTCCATTCCATTCCATTCCATTCCATTCCATTGCATTCCATTCGATTCCATTCGATTCCATTCCATTCCATTCCATTCCATTCCATTCCATTCCATTCTATTCCATTCCATTCCATTCCATTCCATTCAATTCCATTCCATTCCATTCCGTTCCACTCGGGTTGATTCCATTCTATTCCATTCCATTCCATTCGATTCCATTCGATATCATTCGATTCCATTCCATTCCATTCCATTTCATTCCATTCCATTCCATTCCATTCTGTTCCATTCCATTCCATTCCATTCCATTCTATTCCATTCCATTCCATTCCGTTCTACTCGGGTTGATTCCATTCCATTCCATTTCATTCCATTCCATTCCATTCCATTCCATTCGATTCCATTCGATTCCATTCCATTCCATTCCATTCCAATCCATTCCTTTCTACTCGGGTTGATTCCATTCCATTCCATTCCATTCCATTCCATTCCATTCCATTCCATTCCATTCCACTCGATTCCATTCCATTCCATTCCATTCCATTCCAATCCATTCCATTCTACTCGGGTGGATTCCATTCCATTCCATTCAATTCCATTCCATTCCATTCCGTTCCACTCGGGTTGATTCCATTCTATTCCATTCCATTCCATTCGATTCCATTCGATATCATTCGATTCCATTCCATTCCATTCCATTTCATTCCATTCCATTCCATTCCATTCTGTTCCATTCCATTCCATTCCATTCCATTCTATTCCATTCCATTCCATTCCGTTCTACTCGGGTTGATTCCATTCCATTCCATTTCATTCCATTCCATTCCATTCCATTCCATTCGATTCCATTCGATTCCATTCCATTCCATTCCATTCCAATCCATTCCTTTCTACTCGGGTTGATTCCATTCCATTCCATTCCATTCCATTCCATTCCATTCCATTCCATTCCATTCCACTCGATTCCATTCCATTCCATTCCATTCCATTCCAATCCATTCCATTCTACTCGGGTGGATTCCATTCCATTCCATTCCTTTCCATTCCATTCCATTCCATTCCATTCCATTCCATTCGGTTCCATTCCATTCCATTCCATTCCATTCCATTCCATTCCATTCCATTCCATTCCATTCCATTCCATTCCATTCCATTCCATTCCGTTCTAATCGGGTTGATTCCATTCTATTCCATTCCATTCCATTCCATTCCATTCCATTCCATTCCATTCCATTCCATTCCATTCTATTCCATTCCATTCTACTCCATTGAATTCCATTCCATTCCATTCTATTCCATTCCATTCCATTCCTTTACATTCCATTTAGTTCTACTCGGGTTGATTCCATTCCATTCCATTCCATTCCATTCCATTCCATTCCATTCCAATCCATTCCATTCTACTCGGGTTGATTCCATTCCATTCCATTCCATTCCATTCCATTCCATTCCATTCCATTCCATTCCTTTCTATTCCATTCCATTCCATTCCATTCCATTCCATTCCATTCCATTCCATTCCATTCCATTCCATTCAATTCCATTCCATTCCATTCGATTCCATTCGATTCCATTCCATTCCATTCCATTCCATTCCATTCCATTCCAAACCATTCCTTTCTACTCGGGTTCCTCATTCCATTCCATTCCATTCCATTCCATTCCACTCGGGTTCTTTCCATTCCATTCCATTCCATTCCATTCCATTCCATTCCATTCCATTCCATTCCGTTCTACTCAGGTTGATTTCCATTCCATTCCATTCCATTCCATTCCATTCCATTCCATTCCATTCCATTCCATTCCATTCCATTCCACTCCATTCCATTCTGCTCGGGTTGATTCCATGCCGTTCCGTTCCGTTCCATTCCGTCCCATCCCGACGCGTCCCTTCCCGTTCCGTCCCGTCAAATTCCGTTCCTTTCTTATCGGGTTGATTCCGTTTCATTCCGTTCCGTTCCTTTCCGTTCCATTCCATTCCGTTACACGCGGGTTGATTCAATTCCATTCTATTACATTGAATTCCATTCCATTCCACTCCATTCCATTCTACTCGGATTGATTGAATTCCATTCCAATCCATTCCAGTCCATTCCAATCCATTCCATTCTACTCGGGTTGATTCCATTCCATTCCATTCCATTCCATTCCATTCCATTCCATTCCATTCCATTGCGTTCCATTCGATTCGATTCCATTCCATTCCATTCCATTCCATTCCAATCCATTCCATTCTACTTGGGTTGATTCCATTCCATTCCATTCCATTCCATTCCATTCCATTCGATTCCATTCGATTCCATTCGATTCCATTCCATTCCATTCCATTCCATTCCATTCCATTCCATTCCATTCTGTTCTACTCGGTTTGATTCCACTCCATTCCATTCCATTCCATTCCATTCTATTCCATTCCATTCCATTCGATTCCATTCCATTCCATTTCATTTTATTCCATTCCATTCCATTCCATTCTATTCCATTGAATTCCATTCCATTCTATTCCATTCCATTCCATTCAGTTTCATTCCATTCCATTCCATTCCATTCCATTCCATTCCATTCGATTCCATTCCATTACATTCCATTCCATTCCATTCCATTCCATTCCGTTCTACTCGGGTTAATTCCATTCTATTCCATTCCATTCCATTCCATTCCATTCCATTCCATTCCATTCCCTTCCATTCCATTCTATTCCATTGAATTCCATTCCATTCCATTCCATTCCATTCCATTCCATTCCATTCCATTCCATTCCATTCCATTCCATTCCATTCCATTCCGTTCTACTCTGATTGACTCCATTCCATTCCATTCCATTCCATTCCATTCCATTCCATTCCATTCCATTCCATTTCATTCCATTCCATTCCATTCCAATACATTCCATTCTACTCTGGTTGATTCCATTCCATTCCATTCCATTCCATTCCATTCCATTCCATTCCATTCCATTCCATTCCATTCCATTCCATTCCATTCCATTCCGTTCTACTCGGGTTGATTCCATTCCATTCCATTTCATTCCATTCCATTCCATTCCATTCCATTCCATTCCATTCCATTCCATTCCATTCCATTCCATTCCATTCCAATCCATTCCATTCTACTCGGGTTGATTCCATTCCATTCCATTCCATTCCATTCCATTCCATTCCATTCCATTCCATTCCATTCTATTCCTTTCGATTCCATTAAATTCCATTCCATTCCATTCCATTCCATTCCATTCCATTCCATTCCATTCCATTCCATTCCGTTCTACTCGGGTTTATTCCACTCCATTCCATTCCATTCCATTCCATACCATTCCATTCGATTCCATTCCATTCCATTCCATTCCATTCCATTCCATTCCATTCCATTCCATTCCGTTCTAGTCGGGTTGATTCCATTCTATTCCATTCCATTCCATTCCATTCCATTCCATTCCATTCCATTCCATTCCATTCCATTCCATTCCATTCTATTCCATTCCATTCTACTCCATTGAATTCCATTCCATTCAATTCAATTCCATTCCATTCCATCCCTTTCCATTCCATTTAGTTCTACTCTGGTTGATTCCATTCCATTCCATTCCATTCCATTCCATTCCATTCCATTCCAATCCATTCCATTCTACTCGGGTTGACTCCATTCCATTCCATTCCTTTCCATTCCATTATATTCCATTCTATTCCATTCGATTCCGTTCGATTCCATTCCATTCCATTCCATTCCATTCCGTTCCATTCCATTGCATTCCATTCCATTCCATTCCATTCCATTCCGTTCCACTCGGGTTGATTCCATTCCATTCCTTTCCATTCCATTCCATTCCATTCCATTCCATTCCATTCCATTCCATTCCATTCCATTCCCTTCCATTCCATTCCATTCCAATCCATTCCATTCTACTCGGGTTGATTCCATTCCATTCCATTGCATTCGACTCCATTCGATTCCATTCGATTCCATTCCATTCCATTCCGTTCCATTCCATTCCATTCCATTCCATTCTATTCCATTGAATTCCATTCCATTCCATTCCATTCCATTCCATTACATTCCATTCCATTCCATTCCATTCCATTCCATTCCATTCCATTCCATTCCATTCCGTTCTACACGGGTTGATTCCATTCCATTCCATTCCATTCCATTCCATTCCATTCCATTCCATTCCATTCCATTCCAATCTATTCCATTCTATTCAATTCGATTCCATTCGATTCCATTCAATTCCATTCAATTCCATTCCATTCCATTCCAATCCATTCCATTCTACTCGGGTTGATTCCATTCCATTCCATTCCATTCCATTCCATTCCATTCCATTCCATTCCATTCGATTCCATTCGATTCCATTCCATTCCATTCCATTCCATTCCATTCCATTCCATTCCATTCCAATCTATTCCATTCGATTCCATTCCATTCCATTCCATTCCATTCCAATCCATTCCATTCTACTCGTGTTGATTCCCTTCCATTCCATTCCATTCCATTCCATTCCATTCCATTCCATTCCATTCCATTCCATTCCATTCGAATCCATTCCATTCTACTCGGGTTGATTCCATTCCATTCCATTCCATTCCATTCCATTCCATTCCATTCCATTCCATTCCACTCGATTCCATTCCATTCCATTCCATTCCATTCCAATCCATTCCATTCTACTCGGGTGGATTCCATTCCATTCCATTCCTTTCCATTCCATTCCATTCCATTCCATTCCATTACATTCCATTCGGTTCCATTCCATTCCATTCCATTCTATTCCATTCCATTCCATTCCATTCCATTCCATTCCATTCCGTTCTAATCGGGTTGATTCCATTCTATTCCTTTCCATTCCATTCCATTCCATTCCATTCCATTCCATTCCATTCCATTCCATTCTATTCCATTCCATTCTACTCCATTGAATTCCATTCCATTCCATTCCTTTCCATTCCATTTAGTTCTACTCGGGTTGATTCCATTCCATTCCATTCCATTCCTTTCCATTCCATTCCAATCCATTCCATTCCATTACTTTCCATTCCATTCCATTCCAATCCATTCCATTCTACTCGGGTTGATTCCATTCCATTCCATTCCATTCCATTCCATTCCATTCCATTCCATTCCATTCCATTCCATTCCACTCCATTCCATTCGATTCCATTCGATTCCATTCCATTCCATTCCATTCCATTCCAATCCATTCCATTCTACTCGGGTTGATTCCATTCCATTCCATTCCATTCCATTCCATTCCATTCCATTCCATTCCATTCCATTCCATTCCATTCCATAGCATTCCATTCGATTCCATTAGATTCCATTCCATTCCATTCCATTCCATTCTATTCCATTCCATTCCATTCGATTCCATTCGATATCATTCGATTCCCTTCCATCCCATTCCATTCCATTCCATTCCATTCCGTTCTACTCGGGTTGATTCCATTCCATTCCATTTCATTCCATTCCATTCCATTCCATTTCTTTCGATTCCATTCTTTTCCATTCCATTCCATTCCATTCCAATCCATTCCATTCTACTCGGGTGGATTCCATTCCATTCCATTCCATTCCATTCCATTCCATTCCATTCCATTCGATTCCATTCCATTCCATTCGATTCCATTCCATTCCATTCCATTCCATTCCATTCCATTCCATTCCATTCCATTCCATTCCATTCTATTCCATTCCATTCTACTCCATTGAATTCCATTCCATTCCATTCAATTCCATTCCATTCCATTCCTTTCCATTCCATTTAGTTCTACTCGGGTTGATTCCATTCCATTCCATTCCATTCCATTCCATTCCATTCCATTCCATTCCACTACTTTCCATTCCATTCCATTCCAATCCATTCCATTCTACTCGGGTTGACTCCATTCCATTCCATTCCATTCCATTCCATTCCATTCCATTATATTCCATTCTATTCCATTCGATTCCGTTCGATTCCATTCCATTCCATTCCATTCCATTCCATTCCATTCCATTCCATTCCATTCCATTCCATTCCATTCCATTCCATTCCATTCCATTCCGTTCCATTCCATTCCGTTCTACTCGGGTTGATTCCATTCCATTCCATTCCATTCCATTCCATTCCATTCCATTCCATTCCAATCTATTCCATTCTATTCAATTCGATTCCATTCGATTCCATTCAATTCCATTCAATTCCATTCCATTCCATTCCAATCCATTCCATTCTACTCGGGTTGATTCCATTCCATTCCATTCCATTCCATTCCATTCCATTCCATTCCATTCCATTCCATTCGATTCCATTCGATTCCATTCCATTCCATTCCATTCCATTCCATTCCATTCCATTCCATTCCAATCTATTCCATTCGATTCCATTCCATTCCATTCCATTCCATTCCATTCCATTCCATTCCAATCCATTCCATTCTACTCGTGTTGATTCCCTTCCATTCCATTCCATTCCATTCCATTCCATTCCATTCCATTCCATTCCATTCCATTCCATTCGAATCCATTCCATTCTACTCGGGTTGATTCCATTCCATTCCATTCCATTCCATTCCATTCCATTCCATTCCATTCCATTCCACTCGATTCCATTCCATTCCATTCCATTCCATTCCAATCCATTCCATTCTACTCGGGTGGATTCCATTCCATTCCATTCCTTTCCATTCCATTCCATTCCATTCCATTCCATTCCATTACATTCCATTCGGTTCCATTCCATTCCATTCCATTCTATTCCATTCCATTCCATTCCATTCCATTCCATTCCATTCCGTTCTAATCGGGTTGATTCCATTCTATTCCTTTCCATTCCATTCCATTCCATTCCATTCCATTCCATTCCATTCCATTCCATTCTATTCCATTCCATTCTACTCCATTGAATTCCATTCCATTCCATTCCTTTCCATTCCATTTAGTTCTACTCGGGTTGATTCCATTCCATTCCATTCCATTCCTTTCCATTCCATTCCAATCCATTCCATTCCATTACTTTCCATTCCATTCCATTCCAATCCATTCCATTCTACTCGGGTTGATTCCATTCCATTCCATTCCATTCCATTCCATTCCATTCCATTCCATTCCATTCCATTCCATTCCACTCCATTCCATTCGATTCCATTCGATTCCATTCCATTCCATTCCATTCCATTCCAATCCATTCCATTCTACTCGGGTTGATTCCATTCCATTCCATTCCATTCCATTCCATTCCATTCCATTCCATTCCATTCCATTCCATTCCATTCCATAGCATTCCATTCGATTCCATTAGATTCCATTCCATTCCATTCCATTCCATTCTATTCCATTCCATTCCATTCGATTCCATTCGATATCATTCGATTCCCTTCCATCCCATTCCATTCCATTCCATTCCATTCCGTTCTACTCGGGTTGATTCCATTCCATTCCATTTCATTCCATTCCATTCCATTCCATTTCTTTCGATTCCATTCTTTTCCATTCCATTCCATTCCATTCCAATCCATTCCATTCTACTCGGGTGGATTCCATTCCATTCCATTCCATTCCATTCCATTCCATTCCATTCGATTCCATTCCATTCCATTCGATTCCATTCCATTCCATTCCATTCCATTCCATTCCATTCCATTCCATTCCATTCCATTCCATTCCATTCTATTCCATTCCATTCTACTCCATTGAATTCCATTCCATTCCATTCAATTCCATTCCATTCCATTCCTTTCCATTCCATTTAGTTCTACTCGGGTTGATTCCATTCCATTCCATTCCATTCCATTCCATTCCATTCCATTCCATTCCACTACTTTCCATTCCATTCCATTCCAATCCATTCCATTCTACTCGGGTTGACTCCATTCCATTCCATTCCATTCCATTCCATTCCATTCCATTCCATTATATTCCATTCTATTCCATTCGATTCCGTTCGATTCCATTCCATTCCATTCCATTCCATTCCATTCCATTCCATTCCATTCCATTCCATTCCATTCCATTCCATTCCATTCCATTTACTCCATTCCGTTCTACTCGGGTTGTTTCCATTGAGTTTGGTTCCGTCCCGTCCCGTCCCGTCCCGTCCCGTCCCGTGCCGTTTTACTCAGGTTGATTCCTTTCCATTCCGTTCCGCTCGTTTCCTTTACGTTCCATTCCGTTCCACGCGGGTTGGTTCAATTCCATTCTATTCTATTCTATTCCTTTCCCTTCCATTCCATTCCATTCCATTGCATTCTACTCGGGTTGATTCCATGCCATTCCGTTCCGTTCCATTCCGTCCCATCCCGATCCGTCCCATCCCGTCCCGTCCCGTCCCATCCCGTTCCATTCCACATGGGTTGATTCAATTCCTTTCGGTTAGATTGAACTCCATTCCATTCCATTCTACTCGGATTGACTCCACTCCATTCCATTCCATTCCATTCCATTCCATTCCATTCCAATCCATTCCATTCTACTCGGGTTGATTCCATTCTATTCCATTCCATTCCATTCCATTCCATTCCATTCCATTCCATTCCATTCCATTCCATTCCATTCCATTCCATTCCATTCCATTCCATTCCATTCCATTCCATTCGATTCCATTCCATTCCATTCCATTCCATTCCATTCCATTCCATTCCATTCCATTCCATTCCGTTCTACTCGTGTTGATTCCATTCTATTCCATTCCATTCCTTTCGATTCCATTTGATTCCACTCGATTTCATTCCATTCCATTCCATTCCCTTCCATTCCATTCTATTCCATTGAATTCCATTCCATTCCATTCCATTGAATTCCATTCCATTCCATTCCGTTCTACTCTGATTGATTCCATTCCATTCCATTCCGTTCCATTCCATTCCATTCCATTCCATTCCATTCCATTCCATTCCATTCCATTCCAATACATTCCATTCTACTCTGGTTGATTCCATTCCATTCCATTCCATTCCATTCCATTCCATTCGTCTCCATTCGATTCCATTCCATTCCATTCCATTCTATTCCATTGAATTCCATTCCATTCCATTCCATTCCATTCCATTCCATTCCATTCCATTCCATTCCATTCCACTCCATTCCATTCGATTCCATTCCGTTCCATTCCATTCCATTCCATTCCATTCCATTCCATTCCATTCCATTCCATTCCATTCCGTTCTACTCGGGTTGATTCCATTCTATTCCATTCCATTCCGTTCGATTCCATTTGATTCCATTCGATTCCATTCCATTCCATTCCATTCCCTTCCATTCCATTCTATTCCATTGAATTCCATTCCATTCCATTCCATTCCATTCCATTCCATTCCATTCCATTCCGTTCTACTCTGATTGATTCCATTCCATTCCATTCCATTCCTTTCCATTCCATTCCATTCCATTCCATTCCATTCCATTCCATTCCATTCCATTCCATTCCATTCCATTCCAATACATTCCATTCTACTCTGGTTGATTCCATTCCATTCCATTCCATTCCATTCCATTCGTCTCCATTCGATTCCATTCCATTCCATTCCATTCTATTCCATTGAATTCCATTGAATTCCATTCCATTCCATTCCATTCCATTCCATTCCATTCCATTCCATTCCATTCCATTCCATTCCGTTCTACTCGGGTTGATTCCACTCCATTCCATTCCATTCCATTCCATTCCATTCCATTCCATTCGTCTCCATTCGATTCCATTCGATTCCATTCCATTCTATTCCATTGAATTCCATTCCATTCCATTCCATTCCATTCCATTCCATTCCATTCCATTCCATTCCATTCCACTCCATTCCGTTCTACTCGGGTTGATTCCATTCCATTCCATTCCATTCCATTCCATTCCATTCCATTCCACTCCATTCCATTCGATTCCTTTCGATTCCATTCCATTCCATTCCATTCCATTCCAATCCATTCCATTCTACTCGGGTTGATTCTATTCCATTCCATTCCATTCCATCCCATTCCAATCCATTCCATTCCATTCCGTTCTACTCGGGTTGATTCCATTCCGTTCCATTTCATTCCATTCCATTCCATTCCATTCCATTCGATTCCATTCGATTCCATTCCATTCCATTCCATTCCAATCCATTCCATTCTACTCGGGTTGATTCCATTCCATTTCATTCCATTCCATTCCATTCCATTCCATTCCATTCCATTCGATTCCACTCGATTCCACTCCATTCTTTCCATTCCATTCCAATCCATTCCATTCTACTCGGGTGGATTCTATTCCATTCCATTCCATTCCATCCCATTCCAATCCATTCCATTCCATTCCGTTCTACTCGGGTTGATTCCATTCCATTCCATTTCATTCCATTCCATTCCATTCCATTCCATTCGATTCCATTCGATTCCATTCCATTCCATTCCATTCCAATCCATTCCATTCTACTCGGGTTGATTCTATTCCATTCCATTCCATTCCATCCCATTCCAATCCATTCCATTCCATTCCGTTCTACTCGGGTTGATTCCATTCCATTCCATTTCATTCCATTCCATTCCATTCCATTCCATTCGATTCCATTCGATTCCATTCCATTCCATTCCATTCCAATCCATTCCATTCTACTCGGGTTGATTCCATTCCATTCCATTTCATTCCATTCCATTCCATTCCATTCCATTCGATTCCATTCGATTCCATTCCATTCCATTCCATTCCATTCCATTCCGTTCTACTCTGATTGACTCCATTCCATTCCATTCCATTCCATTCCATTCCATTGCATTCCATTCCATTCCATTCTATTCCATTCCATTCCATTCCATTCCATTCCATTCCATTCCATTCCATTCCATTCCAATACATTCCATTCTACTCTGGTTGATTCCATTCCATTCCATTCCATTCCATTCCATTCCATTCGTCTCCATTCGATTCCATTCGATTCCATTCCATTCTATTCCATTGAATTCCATTCCATTCCATTCCATTCCATTCCATTCCACTCCATTCCATTCCATTCCATTCCATACAATTCCATTCCTTTCTACTCGGGTTGATTCCGTTCCATTCCATTCCATTCCATTCCTTTTCATTCCATTCCACTCCATTCCATTCGATTCCATTCGATTCCATTCCATTCCATTCCAATCCATTCCATTCTACTCGGGTTGATTCCATTCCATTCCATTCCATTCCATTCCATTCCATTGCATTCCATTCCATTGCATTCCATTCGATTCCATTCGATTCCATTCCATTCGATTCCATTCGAGATCATTCGATTCCATTCCATCCCATTCCATTCCATTCCATTCCATTCCGTTCTACTCGGGTTGATTACATTCCATTCCATTTCATTCCATTCCATTCCATTCCATTCCATTCGATTCCATTCGATTCCATTCCATTCCATTCCATTCCAATCCATTCCATTCTACTCGGGTTGATTCCATTCCATTCCATTCCATTCCATTCCATTCCATTCCATTCCATTCCATTCGATTCCACTCGATTCCATTCCATTCTTTCCATTCCATTCCAATCCATTCCATTCTACTCGGGTGGATTCCATTCCATTCCATTCCATTCCATTCCATTCCATTCCATTCCATTCCATTCCATTCCATTCCATTCGATTCCATTCCATTCCATTCCATTCCATTCGATTCCATTCCATTCCATTCCATTCCATTCCATTCCATTCCATTCCATTCCGTTCTAGTCGGGTTGATTCCATTCTATTCCATTCCATTCCATTCCATTCCATTCCATTCCATTCCATTCCATTCCATTCCATTCCATTCCATTCCATTCCATTCTATTCCACTCCATTCCACTCCATTGAATTCCATTCCATTCCATTCTATTCCATTCCATTCCATTCCTTTCCATTCCATTTAATTCTACTCGGGTTGATTCCATTCCATTCCATTCCATTCCATTCCATTCCATTCCATTCCATTCCATTCCATTCCATTCCATTGCATTAAATTGCATTCCATTCGATTCCATTCGATTCCATTCCATTCCATTCCATTCCATTCCATTCCATTCCATTCCATTCCATTCCATTCTGTTCCACTCGGGTTGATTCCATTCTATTCCATTCCATTCCCTTCTATTCCATTCGATATCATTCGATTCCATTCCATCCCATTCCATTCCATTCCATTCCATTCCGTTCTTCTTGGGTTGATTCCATTCCATTCCATTTCATTCCATTCCATTCCATTCCATTTCTTTCGATTCCATTCGATTCCATTCCATTCCATTCCATTCCAATCCATTGCATTCTACTCAGTTTGATTCCATTCCATTCCATTCCATTCCATTCATATCCATTCCATTCCATTCCATTCAATTCCACTCGATTCCATTCCATTCCTTTCCATTCCATTCCAATCCATTCCATTCTACTCGGGTGGATTCCATTCCATTCCATTCGATTCCATTCCATTCCATTCCATTCCATTCCATTCCATTCCATTCCATTCGATTCCATTCCATTCCATTCCATTCCATTCCATTCCATTCCATTCCATTCCATTCGATTCCATTCCATTCCATTCCATGGCGTTCCATTCCATTCCATTCCATTCCATTCCATTCCGTTCTAGTCTGGTTGATTCCATTCCATTCCATTGCATTCCATTCGATTCCATTGCATTCCATTCCATTCCATTCCATTCCATTCTTTCTATTCCATTCCATTCTACTCCATTGAATTCCATTCCATTCCATTCAATTTCATTCCATTCCATTCCTTTCCAATCCATTTAGTTCTACTCGGGTTGATTCCATTCCATTCCATTCCATTCCATTCCATGCCATTCCATTCCATTCCATTCCATTCCATTACTTTCCATTCCATTCCATTCCAATCCATTCCATTCTACTCGGGTTGACTCCATTCCATTCCATTCCACTCCATTCCATTCCGTTATATTCCATTATATTCCATTCGATTCCGTTCGATTCCATTCCATTCCATTCCATTCTATTCCATTCCATTCGATTCCATTCCATTCCATTCCATTCCATTCCATTCCATTCCATTCCATTCCAATCCATTCCATTCTACTCGGGTTGATTCCATTCCATTCCATTCCATTCCAATCCATTCCATTCAATTCCATTCCATTCCATTCCATTCCATTCCATTCCATTCCATTCCTTTCTATTCCATTCCATTCCATTCCATTCCATTCCATTCCATTCCATTCCATTCCATTCCATTCCATTCCATTCCGTTCTACTCCTGTTGATTCCACTCCATTCCATTCCCTTCCATTCCATTCCATTCCATTCCATTCCATTCCATTGCATTCCATTCCAACCCATTCTTTTCTACTCGGGTTGATTCCATTCCATTCCATTCCATTCCATTCCATTCCATTCCATTCCATTCCATTCCATTCCATTCCATTCGATTCCATTCCATTCCATTTCATTCCAAACCGTTCCATTCTACTCGGGTTCATCATTCCATTCCATTCCATTCCATTCCATTCCACTCGGGTTCATTCCATTCCATTCCATTCCATTCCATTCCATTCCATTCCATTCCATTCCATTCCATTCCGTTCTACTCAGGTTGATTTCCATTCCATTCCATTCCATTCCATTCCATTCCATTCCATTCCATTCCATTCCATTCCATTCCACTCGGGTTGAGCATTCCATTCGATTCCATTCCATTCCATTCCATTCCATTCCAATCCATTCCATTCCATTCCATTCCATTCCATTCCATTCCGTTCTACTCGGGTTGATTCCATTCTATTCCATTCCATTCCTTTCGATTCCATTTGATTCCACTCGATTTCATTCCATTCCATTCCATTCCCTTCCATTCCATTCTATTCCATTGAATTCCATTCCATTCCATTCCATTCCATTCCATTCCATTCCATTCCGTTCTACTCTGATTGATTCCATTCCATTCCATTCCATTCCATTCCATTCCATTCCATTCCATTCCATTCCATTCCATTCCATTCCATTCCAATACATTCCATTCTACTCTGGTTGATTCCATTCCATTCCATTCCATTCCATTCCATTCCATTCGTCTCCATTCGATTCCATTCCATTCCATTCCATTCTATTCCATTGAATTCCATTCCATTCCATTCCATTCCATTCCATTCCATTCCATTCCATTCCATTCCATTCCATTCCACTCCATTCCATTCGATTCCATTCCGTTCCATTCCATTCCATTCCATTCCATTCCATTCCATTCCATTCCATTCCATTCCATTCCATTCCGTTCTACTCGGGTTGATTCCATTCTATTCCATTCCATTCCGTTCGATTCCATTTGATTCCATTCGATTCCATTCCATTCCATTCCATTCCCTTCCATTCCATTCTATTCCATTGAATTCCATTCCATTCCATTCCATTCCATTCCATTCCATTCCATTCCATTCCGTTCTACTCTGATTGATTCCATTCCATTCCATTCCATTCCTTTCCATTCCATTCCATTCCATTCCATTCCATTCCATTCCATTCCATTCCAATACATTCCATTCTACTCTGGTTGATTCCATTCCATTCCATTCCATTCCATTCCATTCGTCTCCATTCGATTCCATTCCATTCCATTCCATTCTATTCCATTGAATTCCATTGAATTCCATTCCATTCCATTCCATTCCATTCCATTCCATTCCATTCCATTCCATTCCATTCCATTCCATTTCATTCCATTCCATTCCATTCCATTCCGTTCTACTCGGGTTGATTCCACTCCATTCCATTCCATTCCATTCCATTCCATTCCATTCGTCTCCATTCGATTCCATTCGATTCCATTCCATTCTATTCCATTGAATTCCATTCCATTCCATTCCATTCCATTCCATTCCATTCCATTCCATTCCATTCCATTCCATTCCGTTCTACTCGGGTTGATTCCATTCCATTCCATTCCATTCCATTCCATTCCATTCCACTCCATTCCATTCGATTCCTTTCGATTCCATTCCATTCCATTCCATTCCATTCCAATCCATTCCATTCTACTCGGGTTGATTCTATTCCATTCCATTCCATTCCATCCCATTCCAATCCATTCCATTCCATTCCGTTCTACTCGCGTTGATTCCATTCCATTCCATTTCATTCCATTCCATTCCATTCCATTCCATTCCATTCCATTCGATTCCATTCCATTCCATTCCATTCCAATCCATTCCATTCTACTCGGGTTGATTCCATTCCATTTCATTCCATTCCATTCCATTCCATTCCATTCCATTCCATTCGATTCCACTCGATTCCACTCCATTCTTTCCATTCCATTCCAATCCATTCCATTCTACTCGGGTGGATTCCATTCCGTTCCATTCCATTCCATTCCATTGCATTCCATTCCATTCCACTCCATTCGATTCCAATCCATTCCATTCCATTCCATTCCATTCCATTCCATTCCATTCCATTCCATTCCATTCCATTACATTCCATTCCATTCCGTTCTAGTCGGGTTGATTCCATTCTATTCAATTCCATTCCATTCCATTCCATTCCATTCCATTCCATTCCATTCCATTCCATTCTATTCCATTCCATTCTACTCCATTGAATTCCATTCCATTCCATTCTATTCCATTCCATTCCATTCCTTTCCATTCCATTTAGTTCTACTCGGGTTGATTCCATTCCATTCCATTCCATTCCATTCCATTCCATTCCATTCCATTCCATTCCATTCCATTACTTTCCATTCCATTCCATTCCAATCCATTCCATTCTACTCGGGTTGACTCCATTCCATTCCATTCCATTCCATTCCATTCCATTCCATTCCATTATAATCCATTCCATTCCATTCGATTCCGTTCGATTCCATTCCATTCCATTCCATTCCATTCCATTCAATTCCATTCGATTCCATTCGATTCCATTCCATTCCATTGCATTCCATTCCATTCCATTCTACTCTGATTGACTCCATTCCATTCCATTCCATTCCATTCCATTGCATTCCATTCCATTCCATTCCATTCCATTCCATTCCATTCCATTCCATTCCATTCCATTCCATTCCATTCCATTCCATTCCATTCCATTCCAATACATTCCATTCTACTCGGGTTGATTCCATTCTATTCCATTCCATTCCGTTCGATTCCATTCGATTCCGTTCGATTCCATTCCATTCCATTCCATTCCCTTCCATTCCATTCTATTCCTTTGAATTCCATTCCATTCCATTGCATTCCATTCCATTCCGTTCTACTCTGATTGACTCCATTCCATTCCATTCCATTCCATTCCATTGCATTCCATTCCATTCCATTCTATTCCATTCCATTCCATTCCATTCCATTCCATTCCATTCCATTCCATTCCAATACATTCCATTCTACTCTGGTTGATTCCATTCCATTCCATTCCATTCCATTCCATTCCATTCGTCTCCATTCGATTCCATTCGATTCCATTCCATTCTATTCCATTGAATTCCATTCCATTCCATTCCATTCCATTCCATTCCACTCCATTCCATTCCATTCCATTCCATACAATTCCATTCCGTTCTACTCGGGTTGATTCCGTTCCATTCCATTCCATTCCATTCCTTTCCATTCCATTCCACTCCATTCCATTCGATTCCATTCGATTCCATTCCATTCCATTCCAATCCATTCCATTCTACTCGGGTTGATTCCATTCCATTCCATTCCATTCCATTCCATTCCATTGCATTCCATTCCATTGCATTCCATTCGATTCCATTCGATTCCATTCCATTCGATTCCATTCGAGATCATTCGATTCCATTCCATCCCATTCCATTCCATTCCATTCCATTCCGTTCTACTCGGGTTGATTACATTCCATTCCATTTCATTCCATTCCATTCCATTCCATTCCATTCGATTCCATTCGATTCCATTCCATTCCATTCCATTCCAATCCATTCCATTCTACTCGGGTTGATTCCATTCCATTCCATTCCATTCCATTCCATTCCATTCCATTCCATTCGATTCCACTCGATTCCATTCCATTCTTTCCATTCCATTCCAATCCATTCCATTCTACTCGGGTGGATTCCATTCCATTCCATTCCATTCCATTCCATTCCATTCCATTCCATTCCATTCCATTCCATTCCATTCGATTCCATTCCATTCCATTCCATTCCATTCGATTCCATTCCATTCCATTCCATTCCATTCCATTCCATTCCATTCCATTCCATTCCGTTCTAGTCGGGTTGATTCCATTCTATTCCATTCCATTCCATTCCATTCCATTCCATTCCATTCCATTCCATTCCATTCCATTCCATTCTATTCCACTCCATTCCACTCCATTGAATTCCATTCCATTCCATTCTATTCCATTCCATTCCATTCCTTTCCATTCCATTTAATTCTACTCGGGTTGATTCCATTCCATTCCATTCCATTCCATTCCATTCCATTCCATTCCATTGCATTAAATTGCATTCCATTCGATTCCATTCGATTCCATTCCATTCCATTCCATTCCATTCCATTCCATTCCATTCCATTCCATTCTGTTCCACTCGGGTTGATTCCATTCTATTCCATTCCATTCCCTTCTATTCCATTCGATATCATTCGATTCCATTCCATCCCATTCCATTCCATTCCATTCCATTCCGTTCTTCTTGGGTTGATTCCATTCCATTCCATTTCATTCCATTCCATTCCATTCCATTTCTTTCGATTCCATTCGATTCCATTCCATTCCATTCCATTCCAATCCATTGCATTCTACTCAGTTTGATTCCATTCCATTCCATTCCATTCCATTCATATCCATTCCATTCCATTCCATTCAATTCCACTCGATTCCATTCCATTCCTTTCCATTCCATTCCAATCCATTCCATTCTACTCGGGTGGATTCCATTCCATTCCATTCGATTCCATTCCATTCCATTCCATTCCATTCCATTCCATTCCATTCCATTCCATTCGATTCCATTCCATTCCATTCCATGGCATTCCATTCCATTCCATTCCATTCCATTCCATTCCGTTCTAGTCTGGTTGATTCCATTCCATTCCATTGCATTCCATTCCATTCCATTGCATTCCATTCCATTCCATTCCATTCCATTCCACTCCATTCTTTCTATTCCATTCCATTCTACTCCATTGAATTCCATTCCATTCCATTCAATTTCATTCCATTCCATTCCTTTCCAATCCATTTAGTTCTACTCGGGTTGATTCCATTCCATTCCATTCCATTCCATTCCATTCCATTCCATTCCATTCCATTCCATTCCATTCCATTCCATTCCATTACTTTCCATTCCATTCCATTCCAATCCATTCCATTCTACTCGGGTTGACTCCATTCCATTCCATTCCACTCCATTCCATTCCGTTATATTCCATTCTATTCCATTCGATTCCGTTCGATTCCATTCCATTCCATTCCATTCTATTCCATTCCATTCGATTCCATTCCATTCCATTCCATTCCATTCCATTCCATTCCATTCCATTCCAATCCATTCCATTCTACTCGGGTTGATTCCATTCCATTCCATTCCATTCCAATCCATTCCATTCAATTCCATTCCATTCCATTCCATTCCATTCCATTCCATTCCATTCCTTTCTATTCCATTCCATTCCATTCCATTCCATTCCATTCCATTCCATTCCATTCCATTCCATTCCATTCCATTCCGTTCTACTCCTGTTGATTCCACTCCATTCCATTCCCTTCCATTCCATTCCATTCCATTCCATTCCATTCCATTGCATTCCATTCCAACCCATTCTTTTCTACTCGGGTTGATTCCATTCCATTCCATTCCATTCCATTCCATTCCATTCCATTCCATTCCATTCCATTCGATTCCATTCCATTCCATTTCATTCCAAACCGTTCCATTCTACTCGGGTTCATCATTCCATTCCATTCCATTCCATTCCATTCCACTCGGGTTCATTCCATTCCATTCCATTCCATTCCATTCCATTCCATTCCATTCCATTCCATTCCGTTCTACTCAGGTTGATTTCCATTCCATTCCATTCCATTCCATTCCATTCCATTCCATTCCATTCCATTCCACTCGGGTTGAGCATTCCATTCGATTCCATTCCATTCCATTCCATTCCATTCCATTCCATTCCAATCCACTCGGGCTCATTCCATTCCATTCCATTCCATTCCATTCCATTCCATTCCATTCCATTCCATTCCATTCCATTCAATTCCATTCCATTCCGTTCTACTCGGGTTGATTTCCATTCCATTCCATTCCATTCCATTCCACTCCATTCCATTCCATTCCATTCCATTCCATTCCATTCCTTTCCATTTATTCCATTCCGTTCTACTCGGGTTGATTCCATTGAGTTTGGTTCCGTTCCGTTCCGTCCCGTCCCGTCCCGTCCCGTCCCGTCCCGTTCCGTTTTACTCGGGTTGATTCCTTTGCATTCCGTTCCGCTCGTTTCCATTCCGTTCCATTCCGTTCAACGCGGGTTGGTTCAATTCCATTCTATTCTATTCTATTCCTTTCCATTCCATTCCATTCTACTCGGGTTGATTCTATGCCGTTCCATTCCGTTCCATTCCGTCCCATTCCGACCCGTCCCATCCCGTCCCGTCCTGTCCCATCCCGTTCCGTTCCACTTGGGTTGATTCAATTCTTTTCGGTTACATTGAATTCCATTCCATTCCATTCTACTCGGATTGATTTCATTCCATTCCATTCCATTCCATTCCATTCCATTCCATTCCAATCCATTCCATTCTACTCGGGTTGATTCCATTCCATTCCATTCCATTCCATTCCATTCCATTCCATTCCATTCCATTCCATTCAGTTTCATTCCATTACATTCCATTCCATTCCATTCCATTCCATTCCATTCCATTCGATTCGATTCCATTCCATTCCATTCCGTTCTACTCGGGTTGATTCCATTCTATTCCATTCCATTCCGTTCGATTCCATTCGATTCCATTCGATTCCGTTCCATTCCATTCCATTCCCTTCCATTCCATTCTATTCCATTGAATTCCATTCCATTGCATTCCATTCCATTCCATTCCATTCCATTCCATTCCATTCCATTCCGTTCTACTCTGATTGACTCCATTCCACTCCATTCAATTCCATTCCATTCCATTCCATTCCATTCCAATACATTCCATTCTACACTGGTTGATTCCATTCCACTCTGGTTGATTCCATTCCATTCCATTCCATTCCATTCCATTCCATTCCATTCCATTCCATTCCATTCCATTCCATTCGTCTCCATTCGATTCCATTCGATTCCATTCCATTCTATTCCATTGAATTCCATTCCATTCCATTCCATTCCATTCCATTCTATTACATTCCATTCCATTCCATTCCGTTCTACTCGGGTTGATTCCATTCCATTCCATTCCATTCCATTCCATTCCATTCCATTCCACTCCATTCCATTCGATTCCATTCGATTCCATTCCATTCCATTCCATTCCATTCCAATCCATTCCATTCTACTCGGGTTGATTCCATTCCATTCCATTCCATTCCATTCCATTCCATTCCATTGAATTCCATTCGATTCCATTCGATTCCATTCCATTCGATTCCATTCGATATCATTCGATTCCATTCCTTCCCATTCCATTCCATTCCATTCCATTCCGTTCTACTCGGGTTGATTCCATTCCATTCCATTTCATTCCATTCCATTCCATTCCATTCCATTCCATTCCATTCCATTCGATTCCATTCCATTCCATTCCATTCCAATCCATTCCATTCTACTCGGGTTGATTCCATTCCATTCCATTCCATTCCATTCCATTCCATTCCATTCCATTCCATTCGATTCCACTCGATTCCATTCCATTCTTTCCATTCCATTCCAATCCATTCCATTCTTCTTGGGAGGATTCCATTCCATTCCATTCCATTCCATTCCATTCCATTCCATTCCATTCCATTCCATTTGATTCCATTCCATTCCATTCCATTCCATTCCATTTCATTCCATTCCTTTCCATTCCATTCCGTTCTAGTCGGGTTGATTCCATTCTATTCCATTCCATTCCATTCCATTCCATTCCATTCCATTCCATTCCATTCTATTCCATTCCATTCTACTCCATTGAATTCCATTCCATTCCATTCTATTCCATTCCATTCCATTCCATTCCTTTCCATTCCATTTAGTTCTACTCTGGTTGATTCCATTCCATTCCATTCAATTCCATTCCATTCCATTCCATTCCATTCCATTCCATTCCATTCTATTCCTTTCGATTCCATTCCATTCCATTAAATTCCATTCCATTCCATTCCATTCCATTCCATTCCATTCCATTCCTTTCCATTCCATTCCATTCCGTTCTACTCGGGTTGATTCCACTCCATTCCATTCCATTCCATTCCATACCATTCCATTCGATTCCATTCCATTCCATTCCATTCCATTCCATTCCATTCCATTCCATTCTGTTCTACTTGGGTTGATTACACTCCATTCCATTCCATTCCATTCCATTCTATTCCATTTCATTCCATTCGATTCCATTCTATTCCATTCGATTCCATTCCATTCCATTTCATTTTATTCCATTCCATTCCATTCCATTCTATTCCATTGAATTCCATTCCATTCAATTCCATTCCATTTCATTTTATTGCATTCCATTCCATACCATTCTATTCCATTGAATTTCATTCCATTCCTTTCCATTCCAATCCATTCCATTCTACTCGGGTTGATTCCATTCCATTCCATTCCATTCCATTCCATTCGATTCCATTCCATTCCATTGCATTCCATTCCATTCCGTTCTACTCGGGTTGATTCCACTCCATTCCATTCCATTCCATTCCATTCCATTCCATTCCATTCCATTCCAATTCTTTCGTTTCCATTCCAACCAATTCCGTTCTACTCGGATTGATTCCATTCCATTCCATTCCATTCCATTCAATTCCATTCCATTCCATTCGATTCCATTCGATTCCATTCCATTCCATTCCATTCCATCCCATTTCATTCCAAACCATTCCATTCTACTCGGGTTCATCATTCCATTCCATTCCATTCCATTCCATTCCACTCGGGTTCTTTCCATTCCATTCCATTCCATTCCATTCCATTCCATTCCGTTCTACTCAGGTTGATTTCCATTCCATTCCATTCCATTCCATTCCATTCCATTCCATTCCATTCCATTCCGTTCCATTCCACTCCATTCCATTCTACTCGTGTTGATTCCATGCCGTTCCGTTCCGTTCCATTCCGTCCCATCCCGACGCATCCCGTCCCGTTCCGTCCCGCCAAATTCCGTTCCTTTCTGATCGGGTTGATTCCGTTCCATTCCGTTCCGTTCCTTTCCGTTCCATTCCATTCCGTTACACGCGGGTTGATTCAATTCCATTCTATTACATTGAATTCCATTCCATACCATTCCATTCCATTCTACTCGGATTGATTGAATTCCATTCCATTCCATTCCAGTCCATTCCAATCCATTCCATTCTACTCGGGTTGATTCCATTCCATTCCATTCCATTCCATTCCATTCCATTCCATTCCATTCAATTGCGTTCCATTCGATTCGATTCCATTCCATTCCATTCCATTCCATTCCAATCCATTCCATTCTACTTGGGTTGATTCCATTCCATTCCATTCCATTCCATTCCATTCCATTCGATTCCATTCGATTCCATTCCATTCCATTCCATTCCATTCCATTCCATTCCATTCCATTCCATTCCATTCTGTTCTACTCGGGTTGATTCCACTCCATTCCATTCCATTCCATTCCATTCTATTCCATTCCATTCCATTCGATTCCATTCCATTCCATTTCATTTTATTCCATTCCATTCCATTCCATTCTATTCCATTGAATTCCATTCCATTCTATTCCATTCCATTCCATTCAGTTTCATTCCATTCCATTCCATTCCATTCCATTCGATTCCATTCCATTCCATTCCATTCCATTCCATTCCATTCCATTCCGTTCTACTCGGGTTAATTCCATTCTATTCCATTCCATTCCATTCCATTCCATTCCATTCCATTCCATTCCATTCCCTTCCATTCCATTCTATTCCATTGAATTCCATTCCATTCCATTCCATTCCATTCCATTCCATTCCATTCCATTCCGTTCTACTCTGATTGACTCCATTCCATTCCATTCCATTCCATTCCATTCCATTCCATTCCATTCCATTTCATTCCATTCCATTCCATTCCAATACATTCCATTCTACTCTGGTTGATTCCATTCCATTCCATTCCATTCCATTCCATTCCATTCCATTCGTCTCCATTCGATTCCATTCGATTCCATTCCATTCTATTCCACTGAATTCCATTCCATTCCATTCCATTCCATTCCATTCCATTCCATTCCATTCCATTCCATTCCATTCCTTTCCATTCCATTCCATTCCATTCCATTCCGTTCTACTCGGGTTGATTCCATTCCATTCCATTCCATTCCATTCCATTCCATTCCATTCCATTCCACTCCATTCCATTCGATTCCATTCGCTTCCATTCCATTCCATTCCATTCCATTCCATTCCAATCCATTCCATTCTACTCGGGTTGATGCCATTCCATTCCATTCCATTCCATTCCATTCCATTGCATTCCATTCGATTCCATTCGATTCCATTCCATTCGATTCCATTCGAGATCATTCGATTCCATTCCATCCCATTCCAATCCATTCCATTCCATTCCGTTCTACTCGGGTTGATTCCATTCCATTCCATTTCATTCCATTCCATTCCATTCCATTCCATTCGATTCCATTCGATTCCATTCCATTCCATTCCATTCCAATCCATTCCATTCTACTCGGGTTGATTCCATTCCATTCCATTCCATTCCATTCCATTCCATTCCATTCCATTCCATTCGATTCCACTCGATTCCATTCCATTCTTTCCATTCCATTCCAATCCATTCCATTCTACTCGGGTGGATTCCATTCCATTCCATTCCATTCCATTCCATTCCATTCCATTCCACTCCATTCGATTCCATTCCATTCCATTCCATTTAATTCCATTCCATTCCATTCCATTCCATTCCATTCCGCTCTAGTCGGGTTGATTCCATTCTATTCCATTCCATTCCATTCCATTCCACTCCATTCCATTCCATTCCATTCCATTCTATTCCATTCCATTCTACTCCATTGAATTCCATTCCATTCCATTCTATTCCATTCCATTCCATTCCTTTCCATTCCATTTAGTTCTACTCGAGTTGATTCCATTCCATTCCATTCCATTCCATTCCATTCCATTCCATTCCATTCCATTCCATTACTTTCCATTCCATTCCATTCCAATCCATTCCATTCTACTCGGGTTGACTCCATTCCATTCCATTCCTTTCCATTCCATTCCGTTCCATTATAATCCATTCCATTCCATTCGATTCCGTTCGATTCCATTCCATTCCATTCCATTCCATTCCATTCAATTCCATTCGATTCCATTCGATTCCATTCCATTCCATTCCATTCCAATCCATTCCATTCTACTCGGGTTGATTCCATTCCATTCCATTCCATTCCATTCCATTCCATTCCATTCCATTCCATTCCATTCCATTCTATTCCTTTCGATTCCATTCCATTCCATTAAATTCCATTCCATTCCATTCCATTCCATTCCATTCCATTCCATTCCATTCCATTCCATTGCATTCCGTTCTACTCGGGTTGATTCCACTCCATTCCATTCCATTCCATTCCATTATATACCATCCCATTCGATTCCATTCCATTCCATTCCATTCCATTCCATTCCATTCCATTCCATTCCATTCCATTCCATTCCATTCCATTCCGTTCTAGTCGGGTTGATTCCATTCTATTCCATTCCATTCCATTCCATTCCATTCCATTCCATTCCATTCCATTCGATTCCATTCCATTCCATTCCATTCTATTCCATTCCATTCTACTCCATTGAATTCCATTCCATTCCATTCAATTCCATTCCATTCCATCCCTTTCCATTCCATTTACTTCTACTCGGGTTGATTCCATTCCATTCCATTCCATTCCATTCCATTCCATTCCATTCCATTCAATTCCATTCCATTCCGTTACTTTCCATTCCATTCCGTTCCAATCCATTCCATTCTACTCGGGTTGACTCCATTCCATTCCATTCCTTTCCATTCCATTATATTCCATTCTAATCCATTCGATTCCGTTCGATTCCATTCCATTCCATTCCATTCCATTCCATTCCATTCCATTCCATTCCATTCGATTCCATTCCATTCCATTCCATGGCATTCCATTCCATTCCATTCCATTCCATTCCATTCCGTTCTAGTCTGGTTGATTCCATTCCATTCCATTGCATTCCATTCCATTCCATTGCATTCCATTCCATTCCATTCCATTCCATTCCATTCCATTCCATTCCATTCTATTCCATTCCATTCTACTCCATTCAATTCCATTCGATTCCATTCGATTCCATTCCATTCCATTCCATTCCAATCCATTCCATTCTACTCGGGTTGATTCCATTCCATTCCATTGCATTCCATTCCATTCCATTGCATTCCATTCCATTCCATTCCATTCCATTCCATTCCATTCCATTGCATTCTATTCCATTGAATTCCATTCCATTCCATTACATTCCATTCCATTACTTTCCATTCCATTCCATTCCAATCCATTCCATTCTACTCGGGTTGACTCCATTCCATTCCATTCCACTCCATTCCATTCCGTTATATTCCATTCTATTCCATTCGATCCCGTTCGATTCCATTCCATTCCATTCCATTCTATTCCATTCCATTCGATTCCATTCCATTCCATTCCATTCCATTCCATTCCATTCCATTCCATTCCATTCCAATCCATTCCATTCTACTCGGGTTGATTCCATTCCATTCCATTCCATTCCAATCCATTCCATTCCATTCCATTCCATTCCATTCCATTCCATTCCATTCCATTCCATTCCTTTCTATTCCATTCCATTCCATTCCATTCCATTCCATTCCATTCCGTTCTACTCGGGTTGATTCCACTCCATTCCATTCCCTTCCATTCCATTCCATTCCATTCCATTCCATTGCATTCCATTCCAACCCATTCTTTTCTACTCGGGTTGACTCCATTCCATTCCATTCCATTCCATTCCATTCCATTCCATTCCATTCGATTCCATTCCATTCCATTTCATTCCAAACCGTTCCATTCTACTCGGGTTCATCATTCCATTCCATTCCATTCCATTCCATTCCACTCGGGTTCATTCCATTCCATTCCATTCCATTCCATTCCATTCCATTCCGTTCTACTCAGGTTGATTTCCATTCCATTCCATTCCATTCCATTCCATTCCATTCCATTCCATTCCATTCCACTCGGGTTGAGCATTCCATTCGATTCCATTCCATTCCATTCCATTCCATTCCATTCCATTCCAATCCACTCGGGCTCATTCCATTCCATTCCATTCCATTCCATTCCATTCCATTCCATTCAATTCCATTCCATTCCGTTCTACTCGGGTTGATTTCCATTCCATTCCATTCCATTCCATTCCATTCCACTCCATTCCATTCCATTCCATTCCATTCCATTCCATTCCATTCCATTCCTTTCCATTTATTCCATTCCGT
Organism: Gorilla gorilla gorilla; assembly: GCF_029281585.2. Classification (NCBI taxonomy): domain Eukaryota; kingdom Metazoa; phylum Chordata; class Mammalia; order Primates; family Hominidae; genus Gorilla; species Gorilla gorilla. Next base: position 4,762,168 of record NC_073241.2, read on the forward strand.
TCTACTCGGGTTGATTCCATTGAGTTTGGTTCCGTTCCGTTCCGTCCCGTCCCGTCCCGTCCCGTCCCGTTCCGTTTTACTCGGGTTGATTCCTTTGCATTCCGTTCCGCTCGTTTCCATTCCGTTCCATTCCGTTCAACGCGGGTTGGTTCAATTCCATTCTATTCTATTCTATTCCTTTCCATTCCATTCCATTCTACTCGGGTTGATTCTATGCCGTTCCATTCCGTTCCATTCCGTCCCATTCCGACCCGTCCCATCCCGTCCCGTCCCGTCCCATCCCGTTCCGTTCCACATGGGTTGATTCAATTCCTTTCGGTTACATTGAATTCCATTCCATTCCATTCTACTCGGATTGATTCCATTCCATTCCATTCCATTCCATTCCATTCCATTCCATTCCAATCCATTCCATTCTACTCGGGTTGATTCCATTCCATTCCATTCCATTCCATTCCATTCCATTCCATTCCATTCCATTCCATTCCATTCCATTCAGTTTCATTCCATTCCATTCCATTCCATTCCATTCCATTCCATTCCATTCCATTCCATTCCATTCGATTCCATTCCATTCCATTCCATTCCGTTCTACTCGGGTTGATTCCATTCTATTCCATTCCATTCCGTTCGATTCCATTCGATTCCATTCGATTCCGTTCCATTCCATTCCATTCCCTTCAATTCCATTCTATTCCATTGAATTCCATTCCATTGCATTCCATTCCATTCCATTCCATTCCATTCCATTCCATTCCATTCCGTTCTACTCTGATTGACTCCATTCCACTCCATTCGATTCCATTCCATTCCATTCCATTCCATTCCAATACATTCCATTCTACACTGGTTGATTCCATTCCACTCTGGTTGATTCCATTCCATTCCATTCCATTCCATTCCATTCCATTCCATTCCATTCGTCTCCATTCGATTCCATTCGATTCCATTCCATTCTATTCCATTGAATTCCATTCCATTCCATTCCATTCCATTCCATTCTATTACATTCCATTCCATTCCATTCCGTTCTACTCGGGTTGATTCCATTCCATTCCATTCCATTCCATTCCATTCCACTCCATTCCATTCGATTCCATTCGATTCCATTCCATTCCATTCCATTCCATTCCATTCCATTCCATTCCATTGAATTCCATTCGATTCCATTCGATTCCATTCCATTCGATTCCATTCGATATCATTCGATTCCATTCCTTCCCATTCCATTCCATTCCATTCCATTCCGTTCTACTCGGGTTGATTCCATTCCATTCCATTTCATTCCATTCCATTCCATTCCATTCCATTCCATTCCATTCCATTCGATTCCATTCCATTCCATTCCATTCCAATCCATTCCATTCTACTCGGGTTGATTCCATTCCATTCCATTCCATTCCATTCCATTCCATTCCATTCCATTCCATTCCATTCGATTCAACTCGATTCCATTCCATTCTTTCCATTCCATTCCAATCCATTCCATTCTACTTGGGAGGATTCCATTCCATTCCATTCCATTCCATTCCATTCCATTCCATTCCATTCCATTCCATTCCATTCCATTTGATTCCATTCCATTCCATTCCATTCCATTCCAATTCATTCCATTCCTTTCCATTCCATTCCGTTCTAGTCGGGTTGATTCCATTCTATTCCATTCCATTCCATTCCATTCCATTCCATTCCATTCCATTCTATTCCATTCCATTCTACTCCATTGAATTCCATTCCATTCCATTCTATTCCATTCCATTCCATTCCTTTCCATTCCATTTAGTTCTACTCTGGTTGATTCCATTCCATTCCATTCAATTCCATTCCATTCCATTCCATTCCATTCCATTCCATTCTATTCCTTTCGATTCCATTCCATTCCATTAAATTCCATTCCATTCCATTCCATTCCATTCCATTCCATTCCATTCCTTTCCATTCCATTCCATTCCGTTCTACTCGGGTTGATTCCACTCCATTCCATTCCATTCCATTCCATACCATTCCATTCGATTCCATTCCATTCCATTCCATTCCATTCCATTCCATTCCATTCCATTCTGTTCTACTCGGGTTGATTACACTCCATTCCATTCCATTCCATTCCATTCTATTCCATTTCATTCCATTCGATTCCATTCTATTCCATTCGATTCCATTCCATTCCATTTCATTTTATTCCATTCCATTCCATTCCATTCTATTCCATTGAATTCCATTCCATTCAATTCCATTCCATTTCATTTTATTGCATTCCATTCCATACCATTCTATTCCATTGAATTTCATTCCATTCCTTTCCATTCCAATCCATTCCATTCTACTCGGGTTGATTCCATTCCATTCCATTCCATTCCATTCCATTCGATTCCATTCCATTCCATTGCATTCCATTCCATTCCGTTCTACTCGGGTTGATTCCACTCCATTCCATTCCATTCCATTCCATTCCATTCCATTCCATTCCAATTCTTTCGTTTCCATTCCAACCAATTCCGTTCTACTCGGATTGATTCCATTCCATTCCATTCCATTCCATTCAATTCCATTCCATTCCATTCGATTCCATTCGATTCCATTCCATTCCATTCCATTCCATCCCATTTCATTCCAAACCATTCCATTCTACTCGGGTTCATCATTCCATTCCATTCCATTCCATTCCATTCCACTCGGGTTCTTTCCATTCCATTCCATTCCATTCCATTCCATTCCATTCCATTCCATTCCATTCCATTCCGTTCTACTCAGGTTGATTTCCATTCCATTCCATTCCATTCCATTCCATTCCATTCCATTCCATTCCATTCCGTTCCATTCCACTCCATTCCATTCTACTCGTGTTGATTCCATGCCGTTCCGTTCCGTTCCATTCCGTCCCATCCCGACGCATCCCGTCCCGTTCCGTCCCGCCAAATTCCGTTCCTTTCTGATCGGGTTGATTCCGTTCCATTCCGTTCCGTTCCTTTCCGTTCCATTCCATTCCGTTACACGCGGGTTGATTCAATTCCATTCTATTACATTGAATTCCATTCCATACCATTCCATTCCATTCTACTCGGATTGATTGAATTCCATTCCATTCCATTCCAGTCCATTCCAATCCATTCCATTCTACTCGGGTTGATTCCATTCCATTCCATTCCATTCCATTCCATTCCATTCCATTCAATTGCGTTCCATTCGATTCGATTCCATTCCATTCCATTCCATTCCATTCCAATCCATTCCATTCTACTTGGGTTGATTCCATTCCATTCCATTCCATTCCATTCCATTCCATTCGATTCCATTCGATTCCATTCCATTCCATTCCATTCCATTCCATTCCATTCCATTCCATTCCATTCTGTTCTACTCGGGTTGATTCCACTCCATTCCATTCCATTCCATTCCATTCTATTCCATTCCATTCCATTCGATTCCATTCCATTCCATTTCATTTTATTCCATTCCATTCCATTCCATTCTATTCCATGGAATTCCATTCCATTCTATTCCATTCCATTCCATTCAGTTTCATTCCATTCCATTCCATTCCATTCCATTCCATTCCATTCGATTCCATTCCATTCCATTCCATTCCATTCCATTCCATTCCATTCCGTTCTACTCGGGTTAATTCCATTCTATTCCATTCCATTCCATTCCATTCCATTCCATTCCATTCCATTCCATTCCATTCCCTTCCATTCCATTCTATTCCATTGAATTCCATTCCATTCCATTCCATTCCATTCCATTCCATTCCATTCCATTCCGTTCTACTCTGATTGACTCCATTCCATTCCATTCCATTCCATTCCATTCCATTCCATTCCATTCCATTTCATTCCATTCCATTCCATTCCAATACATTCCATTCTACTCTGGTTGATTCCATTCCATTCCATTCCATTCCATTCCATTCCATTCCATTCGTCTCCATTCGATTCCATTCGATTCCATTCCATTCTATTCCATTGTATTCCATTCCATTCCATTCCATTCCATTCCATTCCATTCCATTCCATTCCATTCCATTCCTTTCCATTCCATTCCATTCCATTCCATTCGGTTCTACTCGGGTTGATTCCATTCCATTCCATTCCATTCCATTCCATTCCATTCCACTCCATTCCATTCGATTCCATTCGCTTCCATTCCATTCCATTCCATTCCATTCCAATCCATTCCATTCTACTCGGGTTGATGCCATTCCATTCCATTCCATTCCATTCCATTCCATTGCATTCCATTCGATTCCATTCGATTCCATTCCATTCGATTCCATTCGAGATCATTCGATTCCATTCCATCCCATTCCAATCCATTCCATTCCATTCCGTTCTACTCGGGTTGATTCCATTCCATTCCACTTCATTCCATTCCATTCCATTCCATTCCATTCGATTCCATTCGATTCCATTCCATTCCATTCCATTCCAATCCATTCCATTCTACTCGGGTTGATTCCATTCCATTCCATTCCATTCCATTCCATTCCATTCCATTCCATTCCATTCCATTCCATTCGATTCCACTCGATTCCATTCCATTCTTTCCATTCCATTCCAATCCATTCCATTCTACTCGGGTGGATTCCATTCCATTCCATTCCATTCCATTCCATTCCATTCCATTCCACTCCATTCGATTCCATTCCATTCCATTCAATTCCATTCCATTCCATTCCATTCCATTCCATTCCATTCCGTTCTAGTCGGGTTGATTCCATTCTATTCCATTCCATTCCATTCCATTCCACTCCATTCCATTCCATTCCATTCCATTCTATTCCATTCCGTTCTACTCCATTGAATTCCATTCCATTCCATTCCATTCCATTCCATTCCATTCCTTTCCATTCCATTTAGTTCTACTCGGGTTGATTCCATTCCATTCCATTCCATTCCATTCCATTCCATTCCATTCCATTACTTTCCATTCCATTCCATTCCAATCCATTCCATTCTACTCGGGTTGACTCCATTCCATTCCATTCCTTTCCATTCCATTCCGTTCCATTATAATCCATTCCATTCCATTCGATTCCGTTCGATTCCATTCCATTCCATTCCATTCCATTCCATTCAATTCCATTCGATTCCATTCGATTCGATTCCATTCCATTCCATTCCAATCCATTTCATTCTACTCGGGTTGATTCCATTCCATTCCATTCCATTCCATTCCATTCCATTCCATTCCATTCCATTCCATTCCATTCTATTCCTTTCGATTCCATTCCATTCCATTAAATTCCATTCCATTCCATTCCATTCCATTCCATTCCATTCCATTCCATTCCGTTCCATTGCATTCCGTTCTACTCGGGTTGATTCCACTCCATTCCATTCCATTCCATTCCATTATATACCATCCCATTCGATTCCATTCCATTCCATTCCATTCCATTCCATTCCATTCCATTCCATTCCATTCCATTCCATTCCGTTCTAGTCGGGTTGATTCCATTCTATTCCATTCCATTCCATTCCATTCCATTCCATTCCATTCGATTCCATTCCATTCCATTCCATTCTATTCCATTCCATTCTACTCCATTGAATTCCATTCCATTCCATTCAATTCCATTCCATTCCATCCCTTTCCATTCCATTTACTTCTACTCGGGTTGATTCCATTCCATTCCATTCCATTCCATTCCATTCCATTCCATTCAATTCCATTCCATTCCGTTACTTTCCATTCCATTCCGTTCCAATCCATTCCATTCTACTCGGGTTGACTCCATTCCATTCCATTCCTTTCCATTCCATTATATTCCATTCTAATCCATTCGATTCCGTTCGATTCCATTCCATTCCATTCCATTCCATTCCATTCCATTCCATTCCATTCCATTCGATTCCATTCCATTCCATTCCATGGCATTCCATTCCATTCCATTCCATTCCATTCCATTCCGTTCTAGTCTGGTTGATTCCATTCCATTCCATTGCATTCCATTCCATTCCATTGCATTCCATTCCATTCCATTCCATTCCATTCCATTCCATTCCATTCCATTCCATTCTATTCCATTCCATTCTACTCCATTCAATTCCATTCGATTCCATTCGATTCCATTCCATTCCATTCCATTCCAATCCATTCCATTCTACTCGGGTTGATTCCATTCCATTCCATTGCATTCCATTCCATTCCATTGCATTCCATTCCATTCCATTCCATTCCATTCCATTCCATTCCATTGCATTCTATTCCATTGAATTCCATTCCATTCCATTCCATTCCATTCCATTCCATTCCATTCCATTCCATTCCATTCCATTACTTTCCATTCCATTCCATTCCAATCCATTCCATTCTACTCGGGTTGACTCCATTCCCTTCCATTCCACTCCATTCCATTCCGTTATATTCCATTCTATTCCATTCGATCCCGTTCGATTCCATTCCATTCCATTCCATTCTATTCCATTCCATTCGATTCCATTCCATTCCATTCCATTCCATTCCATTCCATTCCATTCCATTCCATTCCAATCCATTCCATTCTACTCGGGTTGATTCCATTCCATTCCATTCCATTCCAATCCATTCCATTCCATTCCATTCCATTCCATTCCATTCCATTCCATTCCATTCCATTCCTTTCTATTCCATTCCATTCCATTCCATTCCATTCCATTCCATTCCATTCCATTCCGTTCTACTCGGGTTGATTCCACTCTATTCCATTCCCTTCCATTCCATTCCATTCCATTCCATTGCATTCCATTCCAACCCATTCTTTTCTACTCGGGTTGATTCCATTCCATTCCATTCCATTCCATTCCATTCCATTCCATTCCATTCCATTCCATTCCATTCCATTCCATTCCATTCCATTCCATTTCATTCCAAACCGTTCCATTCTACTCGGGTTCATCATTCCATTCCATTCCATTCCATTCCGTTCCACTCGGGTTCATTCCATTCCATTCCATTCCATTCCATTCCATTCCATTCCATTCCATTCCGTTCTACTCAGGTTGATTTCCATTCCATTCCATTCCATTCCATTCCATTCCATTCCATTCCATTCCATTCCACTCGGGTTGAGCATTCCATTCGATTCCATTCCATTCCATTCCATTCCATTCCATTCCATTCCATTCCAATCCACTCGGGCTCATTCCATTCCATTCCATTCCATTCCATTCCATTCCATTCCATTCCATTCAATTCCATTCCATTCCGTTCTACTCGGGTTGATTTCCATTCCATTCCATTCCATTCCATTCCACTCCATTCCATTCCATTCCATTCCATTCCACTCCATTCCATTCCATTCCATTCCATTCCATTCCATTCCATTCCTTTCCATTTATTCCATTCCGTTCTACTCGGGTTGATTCCATTGAGTTTGGTTCCGTTCCGTTCCGTCCCGTCCCGTCCCGTCCCGTCCCGTTCCGTTTTACTCGGGTTGATTCCTTTGCATTCCGTTCCGCTCGTTTCCATTCTGTTCCATTCCGTTCAACGCGGGTTGGTTCAATTCCATTCTATTCTATTCTATTCCTTTCCATTCCATTCCATTCTACTCGGGTTGATTCTATGCCGTTCCATTCCGTTCCATTCCGTCCCATTCCGACCCGTCCCATCCCGTCCCGTCCCGTCACATCCCGTTCCGTTCCACATGGGTTGATTCAATTCCTTTCGGTTACATTGAATTCCATTCCATTCCATTCTACTCGGATTGATTCCATTCCATTCCATTCCATTCCATTCCATTCCATTCCATTCCATTCCAATCCATTCCATTCTACTCGGGTTGATTCCATTCCATTCCATTCCATTCCATTCCATTCCATTCCATTCCATTCCATTCCATTCCATTCAGTTTCATTCCATTCCATTCCATTCCATTCCATTCCATTCCATTCCATTCCATTCCATTCGATTCCATTCCATTCCATTCCATTCCGTTCTACTCGGGTTGATTCCATTCTATTCCATTCCATTCCGTTCGATTCCATTCGATTCCATTCGATTCCGTTCCATTCCATTCCATTCCCTTCCATTCCATTCTATTCCATTGAATTCCATTCCATTGCATTCCATTCCATTCCATTCCCTTCCATTCCATTCCATTCCATTCCGTTCTACTCTGATTGACTCCATTCCACTCCATTCGATTCCATTCCATTCCATTCCATTCCATTCCAATACATTCCATTCTACACTGGTTGATTCCATTCCACTCTGGTTGATTCCATTCCATTCCATTCCATTCCATTCCATTCCATTCCATTCCATTCGTCTCCATTCGATTCCATTCGATTCCATTCCATTCTATTCCATTGAATTCCATTCCATTCCATTCCATTCCATTCCATTCCATTCTATTACATTCCATTCCATTCCATTCCGTTCTACTCGGGTTGATTCCATTCCATTCCATTCCATTCCATTCCATTCCATTCCATTCCATTCCATTCCACTCCATTCCATTCGATTCCATTCGATTCCATTCCATTCCATTCCATTCCATTCCATTCCATTCCATTCCATTGAATTCCATTCGATTCCATTCGATTCCATTCCATTCGATTCCATTCGATATCATTCGATTCCATTCCTTCCCATTCCATTCCATTCCATTCCATTCCGTTCTACTCGGGTTGATTCCATTCCATTCCATTTCATTCCATTCCATTCCATTCCATTCCATTCCATTCCATTCCATTCCATTCGATTCCATTCCATTCCATTCCATTCCAATCCATTCCATTCTACTCGGGTTGATTCCATTCGATTCCATTCCATTCCATTCCATTCCATTCCATTCCATTCCATTCCATTCGATTCCACTCGATTCCATTCCATTCTTTCCATTCCATTCCAATCCATTCCATTCTACTTGGGAGGATTCCATTCCATTCCATTCCATTCCATTCCATTCCATTCCATTCCATTCCATTCCATTTGATTCCATTCCATTCCATTCCATTCCATTCAATTCCATTCCATTCCGTTACTTTCCATTCCATTCCGTTCCAATCCATTCCATTCTACTCGGGTTGACTCCATTCCATTCCATTCCTTTCCATTCCATTATATTCCATTCTAATCCATTCGATTCCGTTCGATTCCATTCCATTCCATTCCATTCCATTCCATTCCATTCCATTCCATTCCATTCGATTCCATTCCATTCCATTCCATGGCATTCCATTCCATTCCATTCCATTCCATTCCATTCCGTTCTAGTCTGGTTGATTCCATTCCATTCCATTGCATTCCATTCCATTCCATTGCATTCCATTCCATTCCATTCCATTCCATTCCATTCCATTCCATTCCATTCCATTCCATTCTATTCCATTCCATTCTACTCCATTCAATTCCATTCGATTCCATTCGATTCCATTCCATTCCATTCCATTCCATTCCAATCCATTCCATTCTACTCGGGTTGATTCCATTCCATTCCATTGCATTCCATTCCATTCCATTGCATTCCATTCCATTCCATTCCATTCCATTCCATTCCATTCCATTGCATTCTATTCCATTGAATTCCATTCCATTCCATTCCATTCCATTCCATTCCATTCCATTCCATTCCATTCCATTCCATTACTTTCCATTCCATTCCATTCCAATCCATTCCATTCTACTCGGGTTGACTCCATTCCATTCCATTCCACTCCATTCCATTCCGTTATATTCCATTCTATTCCATTCGATCCCGTTCGATTCCATTCCATTCCATTCCATTCTATTCCATTCCATTCGATTCCATTCCATTCCATTCCATTCCATTCCATTCCATTCCATTCCATTCCAATCCATTCCATTCTACTCGGGTTGATTCCATTCCATTCCATTCCATTCCAATCCATTCCATTCCATTCCATTCCATTCCATTCCATTCCATTCCATTCCATTCCATTCCATTCCTTTCTATTCCATTCCATTCCATTCCATTCCATTCCATTCCATTCCATTCCATTCCGTTCTACTCGGGTTGATTCCACTCCATTCCATTCCCTTCCATTCCATTCCATTCCATTCCATTGCATTCCATTCCAACCCATTCTTTTCTACTCGGGTTGATTCCATTCCATTCCATTCCATTCCATTCCATTCCATTCCATTCCATTCCATTCCATTCCATTCCATTCCATTCCATTCCATTTCATTCCAAACCGTTCCATTCTACTCGGGTTCATCATTCCATTCCATTCCATTCCATTCCGTTCCACTCGGGTTCATTCCATTCCATTCCATTCCATTCCATTCCATTCCATTCCATTCCATTCCGTTCTACTCAGGTTGATTTCCATTCCATTCCATTCCATTCCATTCCATTCCATTCCATTCCATTCCACTCGGGTTGAGCATTCCATTCGATTCCATTCCATTCCATTCCATTCCATTCCATTCCATTCCATTCCATTCCAATTCTTTCGTTTCCATTCCAACCAATTCCGTTCTACTCGGATTGATTCCATTCCATTCCATTCCATTCCATTCAATTCCATTCCATTCCATTCGATTCCATTCGATTCCATTCCATTCCATTCCATTCCATCCCATTTCATTCCAAACCATTCCATTCTACTCGGGTTCATCATTCCATTCCATTCCATTCCATTCCATTCCATTCCACTCGGGTTCTTTCCATTCCATTCCATTCCATTCCATTCCATTCCATTCCATTCCGTTCTACTCAGGTTGATTTCCATTCCATTCCATTCCATTCCATTCCATTCCATTCCATTCCATTCCATTCCGTTCCATTCCACTCCATTCCATTCTACTCGTGTTGATTCCATGCCGTTCCGTTCCGTTCCATTCCGTCCCATCCCGACGCATCCCGTCCCGTTCCGTCCCGCCAAATTCCGTTCCTTTCTGATCGGGTTGATTCCGTTCCATTCCGTTCCGTTCCTTTCCGTTCCATTCCATTCCGTTACACGCGGGTTGATTCAATTCCATTCTATTACATTGAATTCCATTCCATACCATTCCATTCCATTCTACTCGGATTGATTGAATTCCATTCCATTCCATTCCAGTCCATTCCAATCCATTCCATTCTACTCGGGTTGATTCCATTCCATTCCATTCCATTCCATTCCATTCCATTCCATTCCATTCAATTGCGTTCCATTCGATTCGATTCCATTCCATTCCATTCCATTCCATTCCAATCCATTCCATTCTACTTGGGTTGATTCCATTCCATTCCATTCCATTCCATTCCATTCCATTCGATTCCATTCGATTCCATTCCATTCCATTCCATTCCATTCCATTCCATTCCATTCCATTCCATTCCATTCTGTTCTACTCGGGTTGATTCCACTCCATTCCATTCCATTCCATTCCATTCTATTCCATTCCATTCCATTCGATTCCATTCCATTCCATTTCATTTTATTCCATTCCATTCCATTCCATTCTATTCCATTGAATTCCATTCCATTCTATTCCATTCCATTCCATTCAGTTTCATTCCATTCCATTCCATTCCATTCCATTCGATTCCATTCCATTCCATTCCATTCCATTCCATTCCATTCCATTCCGTTCTACTCGGGTTAATTCCATTCTATTCCATTCCATTCCATTCCATTCCATTCCATTCCATTCCATTCCATTCCCTTCCATTCCATTCTATTCCATTGAATTCCATTCCATTCCATTCCATTCCATTCCATTCCATTCCATTCCATTCCGTTCTACTCTGATTGACTCCATTCCATTCCATTCCATTCCATTCCATTCCATTCCATTCCATTCCATTTCATTCCATTCCATTCCATTCCAATACATTCCATTCTACTCTGGTTGATTCCATTCCATTCCATTCCATTCCATTCCATTCCATTCCATTCGTCTCCATTCGATTCCATTCGATTCCATTCCATTCTATTCCACTGAATTCCATTCCATTGCATTCCATTCCATTCCATTCCATTCCATTCCATTCCATTCCATTCCATTCCATTCCTTTCCATTCCATTCCATTCCATTCCATTCCGTTCTACTCGGGTTGATTCCATTCCATTCCATTCCATTCCATTCCATTCCATTCCATTCCATTCCACTCCATTCCATTCGATTCCATTCGCTTCCATTCCATTCCATTCCATTCCATTCCATTCCAATCCATTCCATTCTACTCGGGTTGATGCCATTCCATTCCATTCCATTCCATTCCATTCCATTGCATTCCATTCGATTCCATTCGATTCCATTCCATTCGATTCCATTCGAGATCATTCGATTCCATTCCATCCCATTCCAATCCATTCCATTCCATTCCGTTCTACTCGGGTTGATTCCATTCCATTCCATTTCATTCCATTCCATTCCATTCCATTCCATTCGATTCCATTCGATTCCATTCCATTCCATTCCATTCCAATCCATTCCATTCTACTCGGGTTGATTCCATTCCATTCCATTCCATTCCATTCCATTCCATTCCATTCCATTCCATTCGATTCCACTCGATTCCATTCCATTCTTTCCATTCCATTCCAATCCATTCCATTCTACTCGGGTGGATTCCATTCCATTCCATTCCATTCCATTCCATTCCATTCCATTCCACTCCATTCGATTCCATTCCATTCCATTCCATTTAATTCCATTCCATTCCATTCCATTCCATTCCATTCCGTTCTAGTCGGGTTGATTCCATTCTATTCCATTCCATTCCATTCCATTCCACTCCATTCCATTCCATTCCATTCCATTCTATTCCATTCCATTCTACTCCATTGAATTCCATTCCATTCCATTCTATTCCATTCCATTCCATTCCTTTCCATTCCATTTAGTTCTACTCGGGTTGATTCCATTCCATTCCATTCCATTCCATTCCATTCCATTCCATTCCATTCCATTCCATTACTTTCCATTCCATTCCATTCCAATCCATTCCATTCTACTCGGGTTGACTCCATTCCATTCCATTCCTTTCCATTCCATTCCGTTCCATTATAATCCATTCCATTCCATTCGATTCCGTTCGATTCCATTCCATTCCATTCCATTCCATTCCATTCAATTCCATTCGATTCCATTCGATTCCATTCCATTCCATTCCATTCCAATCCATTCCATTCTACTCGGGTTGATTCCATTCCATTCCATTCCATTCCATTCCATTCCATTCCATTCCATTCCATTCCATTCCATTCCATTCCATTCCATTCCATTCCATTCCATTCCATTCCATTCCATTCCATTCTATTCCTTTCGATTCCATTCCATTCCATTAAATTCCATTCCATTCCATTCCATTCCATTCCATTCCATTCCATTCCATTCCATTCCATTGCATTCCGTTCTACTCGGGTTGATTCCACTCCATTCCATTCCATTCCATTCCATTATATACCATCCCATTCGATTCCATTCCATTCCATTCCATTCCATTCCATTCCATTCCATTCCATTCCATTCCATTCCATTCCATTCCATTCCGTTCTAGTCGGGTTGATTCCATTCTATTCCATTCCATTCCATTCCATTCCATTCCATTCCATTCCATTCGATTCCATTCCATTCCATTCCATTCTATTCCATTCCATTCTACTCCATTGAATTCCATTCCATTCCATTCAATTCCATTCCATTCCATCCCTTTCCATTCCATTTACTTCTACTCGGGTTGATTCCATTCCATTCCATTCCATTCCATTCCATTCCATTCCATTCCATTCAATTCCATTCCATTCCGTTACTTTCCATTCCATTCCGTTCCAATCCATTCCATTCTACTCGGGTTGACTCCATTCCATTCCATTCCTTTCCATTCCATTATATTCCATTCTAATCCATTCGATACCGTTCGATTCCATTCCATTCCATTCCATTCCATTCCATTCCATTCCATTCCATTCGATTCCATTCCATTCCATTCCATGGCATTCCATTCCATTCCATTCCATTCCATTCCATTCCGTTCTAGTCTGGTTGATTCCATTCCATTCCATTGCATTCCATTCCATTCCATTGCATTCCATTCCATTCCATTCCATTCCATTCCATTCCATTCCATTCCATTCTATTCCATTCCATTCTACTCCATTCAATTCCATTCGATTCCATTCGATTCCATTCCATTCCATTCCATTCCAATCCATTCCATTCTACTCGGGTTGATTCCATTCCATTCCATTGCATTCCATTCCATTCCATTGCATTCCATTCCATTCCATTCCATTCCATTCCATTCCATTCCTTTGCATTCTATTCCATTGAATTCCATTCCATTCCATTACATTCCATTCCATTACTTTCCATTCCATTCCATTCCAATCCATTCCATTCTACTCGGGTTGACTCCATTCCATTCCATTCCACTCCATTCCATTCCGTTATATTCCATTCTATTCCATTCGATCCCGTTCGATTCCATTCCATTCCATTCCATTCTATTCCATTCCATTCGATTCCATTCCATTCCATTCCATTCCATTCCATTCCATTCCATTCCATTCCATTCCAATCCATTCCATTCTACTCGGGTTGATTCCATTCCATTCCATTCCATTCCAATCCATTCCATTCCATTCCATTCCATTCCATTCCATTCCATTCCATTCCATTCCTTTCTATTCCATTCCATTCCATTCCATTCCATTCCATTCCATTCCGTTCTACTCGGGTTGATTCCACTCCATTCCATTCCCTTCCATTCCATTCCATTCCATTCCATTCCATTGCATTCCATTCCAACCCATTCTTTTCTACTCGGGTTGACTCCATTCCATTCCATTCCATTCCATTCCATTCCATTCCATTCCATTCGATTCCATTCCATTCCATTTCATTCCAAACCGTTCCATTCTACTCGGGTTCATCATTCCATTCCATTCCATTCCATTCCATTCCACTCGGGTTCATTCCATTCCATTCCATTCCATTCCATTCCATTCCATTCCATTCCGTTCTACTCAGGTTGATTTCCATTCCATTCCATTCCATTCCATTCCATTCCATTCCATTCCATTCCATTCCACTCGGGTTGAGCATTCCATTCGATTCCATTCCATTCCATTCCATTCCATTCCATTCCATTCCATTCCAATCCACTCGGGCTCATTCCATTCCATTCCATTCCATTCCATTCCATTCCATTCCATTCAATTCCATTCCATTCCGTTCTACTCGGGTTGATTTCCATTCCATTCCATTCCATTCCATTCCACTCCATTCCATTCCATTCCATTCCATTCCATTCCATTCCATTCCTTTCCATTTATTCCATTCCGTTCTACTCGGGTTGATTCCATTGAGTTTGGTTCCGTTCCGTTCCGTCCCGTCCCGTCCCGTCCCGTCCCGTTCCGTTTTACTCGGGTTGATTCCTTTGCATTCCGTTCCGCTCGTTTCCATTCCGTTCCATTCCGTTCAACGCGGGTTGGTTCAATTCCATTCTATTCTATTCTATTCCTTTCCATTCCATTCCATTCTACTCGGGTTGATTCTATGCCGTTCCATTCCGTTCCATTCCGTCCCATTCCGACCCGTCCCATCCCGTCCCGTCCCGTCCCATCCCGTTCCGTTCCACATGGGTTGATTCAATTCCTTTCGGTTACATTGAATTCCATTCCATTCCATTCTACTCGGATTGATTCCATTCCATTCCATTCCATTCCATTCCATTCCATTCCATTCCATTCCAATCCATTCCATTCTACTCGGGTTGATTCCATTCCATTCCATTCCATTCCATTCCATTCCATTCCATTCCATTCCATTCCATTCCATTCCATTCAGTTTCATTCCATTCCATTCCATTCCATTCCATTCCATTCCATTCCATTCGATTCCATTCCATTCCATTCCATTCCGTTCTACTCGGGTTGATTCCATTCTATTCCATTCCATTCCGTTCGATTCCATTCGATTCCATTCGATTCCGTTCCATTCCATTCCATTCCCTTCCATTCCATTCTATTCCATTGAATTCCATTCCATTGCATTCCATTCCATTCCATTCCATTCCATTCCATTCCATTCCGTTCTACTCTGATTGACTCCATTCCACTCCATTCGATTCCATTCCATTCCATTCCATTCCATTCCAATACATTCCATTCTACACTGGTTGATTCCATTCCACTCTGGTTGATTCCATTCCATTCCATTCCATTCCATTCCATTCCATTCCATTCCATTCCATTCGTCTCCATTCGATTCCATTCGATTCCATTCCATTCTATTCCATTGAATTCCATTCCATTCCATTCCATTCCATTCCATTCTATTACATTCCATTCCATTCCATTCCGTTCTACTCGGGTTGATTCCATTCCATTCCATTCCATTCCATTCCATTCCACTCCATTCCATTCGATTCCATTCGATTCCATTCCATTCCATTCCATACCATTCCATTCCATTCCATTCCATTGAATTCCATTCGATTCCATTCGATTCCATTCCATTCGATTCCATTCGATATCATTCGATTCCATTCCTTCCCATTCCATTCCATTCCATTCCATTCCGTTCTACTCGGGTTGATTCCATTCCATTCCATTTCATTCCATTCCATTCCATTCCATTCCATTCCATTCCATTCCATTCGATTCCATTCCATTCCATTCCATTCCAATCCATTCCATTCTACTCGGGTTGATTCCATTCCATTCCATTCCATTCCATTCCATTCCATTCCATTCCATTCCATTCCATTCGATTCAACTCGATTCCATTCCATTCTTTCCATTCCATTCCAATCCATTCCATTCTACTTGGGAGGATTCCATTCCATTCCATTCCATTCCATTCCATTCCATTCCATTCCATTCCATTTGATTCCATTCCATTCCATTCCATTCCATTCCAATTCATTCCATTCCTTTCCATTCCATTCCGTTCTAGTCGGGTTGATTCCATTCTATTCCATTCCATTCCATTCCATTCCATTCCATTCCATTCCATTCTATTCCATTCCATTCTACTCCATTGAATTCCATTCCATTCCATTCTATTCCATTCCATTCCATTCCTTTCCATTCCATTTAGTTCTACTCTGGTTGATTCCATTCCATTCCATTCAATTCCATTCCATTCCATTCCATTCCATTCCATTCCATTCTATTCCTTTCGATTCCATTCCATTCCATTAAATTCCATTCCATTCCATTCCATTCCATTCCATTCCATTCCATTCCATTCCTTTCCATTCCATTCCATTCCGTTCTACTCGGGTTGATTCCACTCCATTCCATTCCATTCCATTCCATACCATTCCATTCGATTCCATTCCATTCCATTCCATTCCATTCCATTCCATTCCATTCCATTCTGTTCTACTCGGGTTGATTACACTCCATTCCATTCCATTCCATTCCATTCTATTCCATTTCATTCCATTCGATTCCATTCTATTCCATTCGATTCCATTCCATTCCATTTCATTTTATTCCATTCCATTCCATTCCATTCTATTCCATTGAATTCCATTCCATTCAATTCCATTCCATTTCATTTTATTGCATTCCATTCCATACCATTCTATTCCATTGAATTTCATTCCATTCCTTTCCATTCCAATCCATTCCATTCTACTCGGGTTGATTCCATTCCATTCCATTCCATTCCATTCCATTCGATTCCATTCCATTCCATTGCATTCCATTCCATTCCGTTCTACTCGGGTTGATTCCACTCCATTCCATTCCATTCCATTCCATTCCATTCCATTCCATTCCAATTCTTTCGTTTCCATTCCAACCAATTCCGTTCTACTCGGATTGATTCCATTCCATTCCATTCCATTCCATTCAATTCCATTCCATTCCATTCGATTCCATTCGATTCCATTCCATTCCATTCCATTCCATCCCATTTCATTCCAAACCATTCCATTCTACTCGGGTTCATCATTCCATTCCATTCCATTCCATTCCATTCCACTCGGGTTCTTTCCATTCCATTCCATTCCATTCCATTCCATTCCATTCCATTCCATTCCATTCCATTCCGTTCTACTCAGGTTGATTTCCATTCCATTCCATTCCATTCCATTCCATTCCATTCCATTCCATTCCATTCCGTTCCATTCCACTCCATTCCATTCTACTCGTGTTGATTCCATGCCGTTCCGTTCCGTTCCATTCCGTCCCATCCCGACGCATCCCGTCCCGTTCCGTCCCGCCAAATTCCGTTCCTTTCTGATCGGGTTGATTCCGTTCCATTCCGTTCCGTTCCTTTCCGTTCCATTCCATTCCGTTACACGCGGGTTGATTCAATTCCATTCTATTACATTGAATTCCATTCCATACCATTCCATTCCATTCTACTCGGATTGATTGAATTCCATTCCATTCCATTCCAGTCCATTCCAATCCATTCCATTCTACTCGGGTTGATTCCATTCCATTCCATTCCATTCCATTCCATTCCATTCCATTCCATTCCATTCAATTGCGTTCCATTCGATTCGATTCCATTCCATTCCATTCCATTCCATTCCAATCCATTCCATTCTACTTGGGTTGATTCCATTCCATTCCATTCCATTCCATTCCATTCCATTCGATTCCATTCGATTCCATTCCATTCCATTCCATTCCATTCCATTCCATTCCATTCCATTCCATTCCATTCTGTTCTACTCGGGTTGATTCCACTCCATTCCATTCCATTCCATTCCATTCTATTCCATTCCATTCCATTCGATTCCATTCCATTCCATTTCATTTTATTCCATTCCATTCCATTCCATTCTATTCCATGGAATTCCATTCCATTCTATTCCATTCCATTCCATTCAGTTTCATTCCATTCCATTCCATTCCATTCCATTCCATTCCATTCGATTCCATTCCATTCCATTCCATTCCATTCCATTCCATTCCATTCCGTTCTACTCGGGTTAATTCCATTCTATTCCATTCCATTCCATTCCATTCCATTCCATTCCATTCCATTCCATTCCATTCCATTCCATTCTATTCCATTGAATTCCATTCCATTCCATTCCATTCCATTCCATTCCATTCCATTCCATTCCGTTCTACTCTGATTGACTCCATTCCATTCCATTCCATTCCATTCCATTCCATTCCATTCCATTCCATTTCATTCCATTCCATTCCATTCCAATACATTCCATTCTACTCTGGTTGATTCCATTCCATTCCATTCCATTCCATTCCATTCCATTCCATTCGTCTCCATTCGATTCCATTCGATTCCATTCCATTCTATTCCATTGTATTCCATTCCATTCCATTCCATTCCATTCCATTCCATTCCATTCCATTCCATTCCATTCCTTTCCATTCCATTCCATTCCATTCCATTCGGTTCTACTCGGGTTGATTCCATTCCATTCCATTCCATTCCATTCCATTCCATTCCACTCCATTCCATTCGATTCCATTCGCTTCCATTCCATTCCATTCCATTCCATTCCAATCCATTCCATTCTACTCGGGTTGATGCCATTCCATTCCATTCCATTCCATTCCATTCCATTGCATTCCATTCGATTCCATTCGATTCCATTCCATTCGATTCCATTCGAGATCATTCGATTCCATTCCATCCCATTCCAATCCATTCCATTCCATTCCGTTCTACTCGGGTTGATTCCATTCCATTCCACTTCATTCCATTCCATTCCATTCCATTCCATTCGATTCCATTCGATTCCATTCCATTCCATTCCATTCCAATCCATTCCATTCTACTCGGGTTGATTCCATTCCATTCCATTCCATTCCATTCCATTCCATTCCATTCCATTCCATTCCATTCGATTCCACTCGATTCCATTCCATTCTTTCCATTCCATTCCAATCCATTCCATTCTACTCGGGTGGATTCCATTCCATTCCATTCCATTCCATTCCATTCCATTCCATTCCACTCCATTCGATTCCATTCCATTCCATTCCATTCCATTCCATTCCATTCCATTCCATTCCATTCCATTCCGTTCTAGTCGGGTTGATTCCATTCTATTCCATTCCATTCCATTCCATTCCACTCCATTCCATTCCATTCCATTCCATTCTATTCCATTCCGTTCTACTCCATTGAATTCCATTCCATTCCATTCCATTCCATTCCATTCCATTCCTTTCCATTCCATTTAGTTCTACTCGGGTTGATTCCATTCCATTCCATTCCATTCCATTCCATTCCATTCCATTCCATTACTTTCCATTCCATTCCATTCCAATCCATTCCATTCTACTCGGGTTGACTCCATTCCATTCCATTCCTTTCCATTCCATTCCGTTCCATTATAATCCATTCCATTCCATTCGATTCCGTTCGATTCCATTCCATTCCATTCCATTCCATTCCATTCAATTCCATTCGATTCCATTCGATTCGATTCCATTCCATTCCATTCCAATCCATTTCATTCTACTCGGGTTGATTCCATTCCATTCCATTCCATTCCATTCCATTCCATTCCATTCCATTCCATTCCATTCCATTCTATTCCTTTCGATTCCATTCCATTCCATTAAATTCCATTCCATTCCATTCCATTCCATTCCATTCCATTCCATTCCATTCCGTTCCATTGCATTCCGTTCTACTCGGGTTGATTCCACTCCATTCCATTCCATTCCATTCCATTATATACCATCCCATTCGATTCCATTCCATTCCATTCCATTCCATTCCATTCCATTCCATTCCATTCCATTCCATTCCATTCCATTCCGTTCTAGTCGGGTTGATTCCATTCTATTCCATTCCATTCCATTCCATTCCATTCCATTCCATTCGATTCCATTCCATTCCATTCCATTCTATTCCATTCCATTCTACTCCATTGAATTCCATTCCATTCCATTCAATTCCATTCCATTCCATCCCTTTCCATTCCATTTACTTCTACTCGGGTTGATTCCATTCCATTCCATTCCATTCCATTCCATTCCATTCCATTCAATTCCATTCCATTCCGTTACTTTCCATTCCATTCCGTTCCAATCCATTCCATTCTACTCGGGTTGACTCCATTCCATTCCATTCCTTTCCATTCCATTATATTCCATTCTAATCCATTCGATTCCGTTCGATTCCATTCCATTCCATTCCATTCCATTCCATTCCATTCCATTCCATTCCATTCCATTCGATTCCATTCCATTCCATTCCATGGCATTCCATTCCATTCCATTCCATTCCATTCCATTCCGTTCTAGTCTGGTTGATTCCATTCCATTCCATTGCATTCCATTCCATTCCATTGCATTCCATTCCATTCCATTCCATTCCATTCCATTCCATTCCATTCCATTCCATTCTATTCCATTCCATTCTACTCCATTCAATTCCATTCGATTCCATTCGATTCCATTCCATTCCATTCCATTCCAATCCATTCCATTCTACTCGGGTTGATTCCATTCCATTCCATTGCATTCCATTCCATTCCATTGCATTCCATTCCATTCCATTCCATTCCATTCCATTCCATTCCATTGCATTCTATTCCATTGAATTCCATTCCATTCCATTCCATTCCATTCCATTCCATTCCATTCCATTCCATTCCATTCCATTACTTTCCATTCCATTCCATTCCAATCCATTCCATTCTACTCGGGTTGACTCCATTCCATTCCATTCCACTCCATTCCATTCCGTTATATTCCATTCTATTCCATTCGATCCCGTTCGATTCCATTCCATTCCATTCCATTCTATTCCATTCCATTCGATTCCATTCCATTCCATTCCATTCCATTCCATTCCATTCCATTCCATTCCAATCCATTCCATTCTACTCGGGTTGATTCCATTCCATTCCATTCCATTCCAATCCATTCCATTCCATTCCATTCCATTCCATTCCATTCCATTCCATTCCATTCCAT
Organism: Gorilla gorilla gorilla; assembly: GCF_029281585.2. Taxonomy (NCBI): domain Eukaryota; kingdom Metazoa; phylum Chordata; class Mammalia; order Primates; family Hominidae; genus Gorilla; species Gorilla gorilla. Next base: position 4,783,980 of record NC_073241.2, read on the forward strand.
TCCTTTCTATTCCATTCCATTCCATTCCATTCCATTCCATTCCATTCCATTCCATTCCATTCCGTTCTACTCGGGTTGATTCCACTCCATTCCATTCCCTTCCATTCCATTCCATTCCATTCCATTGCATTCCATTCCAACCCATTCTTTTCTACTCGGGTTGATTCCATTCCATTCCATTCCATTCCATTCCATTCCATTCCATTCCATTCCATTCCATTCCATTCCATTCCATTCCATTCCATTTCATTCCAAACCGTTCCATTCTACTCGGGTTCATCATTCCATTCCATTCCATTCCATTCCGTTCCACTCGGGTTCATTCCATTCCATTCCATTCCATTCCATTCCATTCCATTCCATTCCATTCCGTTCTACTCAGGTTGATTTCCATTCCATTCCATTCCATTCCATTCCATTCCATTCCATTCCATTCCATTCCATTCCACTCGGGTTGAGCATTCCATTCGATTCCATTCCATTCCATTCCATTCCATTCCATTCCATTCCATTCCAATCCACTCGGGCTCATTCCATTCCATTCCATTCCATTCCATTCCATTCCATTCCATTCCATTCAATTCCATTCCATTCCGTTCTACTCGGGTTGATTTCCATTCCATTCCATTCCATTCCATTCCACTCCATTCCATTCCATTCCATTCCATTCCACTCCATTCCATTCCATTCCATTCCATTCCATTCCATTCCTTTCCATTTATTCCATTCCGTTCTACTCGGGTTGATTCCATTGAGTTTGGTTCCGTTCCGTTCCGTCCCGTCCCGTCCCGTCCCGTCCCGTTCCGTTTTACTCGGGTTGATTCCTTTGCATTCCGTTCCGCTCGTTTCCATTCTGTTCCATTCCGTTCAACGCGGGTTGGTTCAATTCCATTCTATTCTATTCTATTCCTTTCCATTCCATTCCATTCTACTCGGGTTGATTCTATGCCGTTCCATTCCATTCCATTCCGTCCCATTCCGACCCGTCCCATCCCGTCCCGTCCCGTCACATCCCGTTCCGTTCCACATGGGTTGATTCAATTCCTTTCGGTTACATTGAATTCCATTCCATTCCATTCTACTCGGATTGATTCCATTCCATTCCATTCCATTCCATTCCATTCCATTCCATTCCATTCCAATCCATTCCATTCTACTCGGGTTGATTCCATTCCATTCCATTCCATTCCATTCCATTCCATTCCATTCCATTCCATTCCATTCCATTCAGTTTCATTCCATTCCATTCCATTCCATTCCATTCCATTCCATTCCATTCCATTCCATTCGATTCCATTCCATTCCATTCCATTCCGTTCTACTCGGGTTGATTCCATTCTATTCCATTCCATTCCGTTCGATTCCATTCGATTCCATTCGATTCCGATCCATTCCATTCCATTCCCTTCCATTCCATTCTATTCCATTGAATTCCATTCCATTGCATTCCATTCCATTCCATTCCCTTCCATTCCATTCCATTCCATTCCGTTCTACTCTGATTGACTCCATTCCACTCCATTCGATTCCATTCCATTCCATTCCATTCCATTCCAATACATTCCATTCTACACTGGTTGATTCCATTCCACTCTGGTTGATTCCATTCCATTCCATTCCATTCCATTCCATTCCATTCCATTCCATTCCATTCGTCTCCATTCGATTCCATTCGATTCCATTCCATTCTATTCCATTGAATTCCATTCCATTCCATTCCATTCCATTCCATTCCATTCTATTACATTCCATTCCATTCCATTCCGTTCTACTCGGGTTGATTCCATTCCATTCCATTCCATTCCATTCCATTCCATTCCATTCCATTCCATTCCATTCCATTCCACTCCATTCCATTCGATTCCATTCGATTCCATTCCATTCCATTCCATTCCATTCCATTCCATTCCATTCCATTGAATTCCATTCGATTCCATTCGATTCCATTCCATTCGATTCCATTCGATATCATTCGATTCCATTCCTTCCCATTCCATTCCATTCCATTCCATTCCGTTCTACTCGGGTTGATTCCATTCCATTCCATTTCATTCCATTCCATTCCATTCCATTCCATTCCATTCCATTCCATTCCATTCGATTCCATTCCATTCCATTCCATTCCAATCCATTCCATTCTACTCGGGTTGATTCCATTCCATTCCATTCCATTCCATTCCATTCCATTCCATTCCATTCCATTCCATTCGATTCCACTCGATTCCATTCCATTCTTTCCATTCCATTCCAATCCATTCCATTCTACTTGGGAGGATTCCATTCCATTCCATTCCATTCCATTCCATTCCATTCCATTCCATTCCATTCCATTTGATTCCATTCCATTCCATTCCATTCCATTCAATTCCATTCCATTCCGTTACTTTCCATTCCATTCCGTTCCAATCCATTCCATTCTACTCGGGTTGACTCCATTCCATTCCATTCCTTTCCATTCCATTATATTCCATTCTAATCCATTCGATTCCGTTCGATTCCATTCCATTCCATTCCATTCCATTCCATTCCATTCCATTCCATTCCATTCGATTCCATTCCATTCCATTCCATGGCATTCCATTCCATTCCATTCCATTCCATTCCATTCCGTTCTAGTCTGGTTGATTCCATTCCATTCCATTGCATTCCATTCCATTCCATTGCATTCCATTCCATTCCATTCCATTCCATTCCATTCCATTCCATTCCATTCCATTCCATTCTATTCCATTCCATTCTACTCCATTCAATTCCATTCGATTCCATTCGATTCCATTCCATTCCATTCCATTCCAATCCATTCCATTCTACTCGGGTTGATTCCATTCCATTCCATTGCATTCCATTCCATTCCATTGCATTCCATTCCATTCCATTCCATTCCATTCCATTCCATTCCATTGCATTCTATTCCATTGAATTCCATTCCATTCCATTCCATTCCATTCCATTCCATTCCATTCCATTCCATTCCATTCCATTCCATTACTTTCCATTCCATTCCATTCCAATCCATTCCATTCTACTCGGGTTGACTCCATTCCATTCCATTCCACTCCATTCCATTCCGTTATATTCCATTCTATTCCATTCGATCCCGTTCGATTCCATTCCATTCCATTCCATTCTATTCCATTCCATTCGATTCCATTCCATTCCATTCCATTCCATTCCATTCCATTCCATTCCATTCCAATCCATTCCATTCTACTCGGGTTGATTCCATTCCATTCCATTCCATTCCAATCCATTCCATTCCATTCCATTCCATTCCATTCCATTCCATTCCATTCCATTCCATTCCTTTCTATTCCATTCCATTCCATTCCATTCCATTCCATTCCATTCCATTCCATTCCGTTCTACTCGGGTTGATTCCACTCCATTCCATTCCCTTCCATTCCATTCCATTCCATTCCATTGCATTCCATTCCAACCCATTCTTTTCTACTCGGGTTGATTCCATTCCATTCCATTCCATTCCATTCCATTCCATTCCATTCCATTCCATTCCATTCCATTCCATTCCATTCCATTTCATTCCAAACCGTTCCATTCTACTCGGGTTCATCATTCCATTCCATTCCATTCCATTCCGTTCCACTCGGGTTCATTCCATTCCATTCCATTCCATTCCATTCCATTCCATTCCATTCCATTCCGTTCTACTCAGGTTGATTTCCATTCCATTCCATTCCATTCCATTCCATTCCATTCCATTCCATTCCATTCCACTCGGGTTGAGCATTCCATTCGATTCCATTCCATTCCATTCCATTCCATTCCATTCCATTCCATTCCAATCCACTCGGGCTCATTCCATTCCATTCCATTCCATTCCATTCCATTCCATTCCATTCCATTCAATTCCATTCCATTCCGTTCTACTCGGGTTGATTTCCATTCCATTCCATTCCATTCCATTCCACTCCATTCCATTCCATTCCATTCCATTCCACTCCATTCCATTCCATTCCATTCCATTCCATTCCATTCCTTTCCATTTATTCCATTCCGTTCTACTCGGGTTGATTCCATTGAGTTTGGTTCCGTTCCGTTCCGTCCCGTCCCGTCCCGTCCCGTCCCGTTCCGTTTTACTCGGGTTGATTCCTTTGCATTCCGTTCCGCTCGTTTCCATTCTGTTCCATTCCGTTCAACGCGGGTTGGTTCAATTCCATTCTATTCTATTCTATTCCTTTCCATTCCATTCCATTCTACTCGGGTTGATTCTATGCCGTTCCATTCCGTTCCATTCCGTCCCATTCCGACCCGTCCCATCCCGTCCCGTCCCGTCACATCCCGTTCCGTTCCACATGGGTTGATTCAATTCCTTTCGGTTACATTGAAATCCATTCCATTCCATTCTACTCGGATTGATTCCATTCCATTCCATTCCATTCCATTCCATTCCATTCCATTCCATTCCAATCCATTCCATTCTACTCGGGTTGATTCCATTCCATTCCATTCCATTCCATTCCATTCCATTCCATTCCATTCCATTCCATTCCATTCAGTTTCATTCCATTCCATTCCATTCCATTCCATTCCATTCCATTCCATTCCATTCCATTCGATTCCATTCCATTCCATTCCATTCCGTTCTACTCGGGTTGATTCCATTCTATTCCATTCCATTCCGTTCGATTCCATTCGATTCCATTCGATTCCGTTCCATTCCATTCCATTCCCTTCCATTCCATTCTATTCCATTGAATTCCATTCCATTGCATTCCATTCCATTCCATTCCCTTCCATTCCATTCCATTCCATTCCGTTCTACTCTGATTGACTCCATTCCACTCCATTCGATTCCATTCCATTCCATTCCATTCCATTCCAATACATTCCATTCTACACTGGTTGATTCCATTCCACTCTGGTTGATTCCATTCCATTCCATTCCATTCCATTCCATTCCATTCCATTCCATTCCATTCGTCTCCATTCGATTCCATTCGATTCCATTCCATTCTATTCCATTGAATTCCATTCCATTCCATTCCATTCCATTCCATTCCATTCTATTACATTCCATTCCATTCCATTCCGTTCTACTCGGGTTGATTCCATTCCATTCCATTCCATTCCATTCCATTCCATTCCATTCCATTCCATTCCATTCCATTCCACTCCATTCCATTCGATTCCATTCGATTCCATTCCATTCCATTCCATTCCATTCCATTCCATTCCATTCCATTGAATTCCATTCGATTCCATTCGATTCCATTCCATTCGATTCCATTCGATATCATTCGATTCCATTCCTTCCCATTCCATTCCATTCCATTCCATTCCGTTCTACTCGGGTTGATTCCATTCCATTCCATTTCATTCCATTCCATTCCATTCCATTCCATTCCATTCCATTCCATTCCATTCGATTCCATTCCATTCCATTCCATTCCAATCCATTCCATTCTACTCGGGTTGATTCCATTCCATTCCATTCCATTCCATTCCATTCCATTCCATTCCATTCCATTCCATTCGATTCCACTCGATTCCATTCCATTCTTTCCATTCCATTCCAATCCATTCCATTCTACTTGGGAGGATTCCATTCCATTCCATTCCATTCCATTCCATTCCATTCCATTCCATTCCATTCCATTCCATTCCATTTGATTCCATTCCATTCCATTCCATTCCATTCCAATTCATTCCATTCCCTTCCATTCCATTCCGTTCTAGTCGGGTTGATTCCATTCTATTCCATTCCATTCCATTCCATTCCATTCCATTCCATTCCATTCTATTCCATTCCATTCTACTCCATTGAATTCCATTCCATTCCATTCTATTCCATTCCATTCCATTCCTTTCCATTCCATTTAGTTCTACTCTGGTTGATTCCATTCCATTCCATTCAATTCCATTCCATTCCATTCCATTACATTCCATTCCATTCTATTCCTTTCGATTCCATTCCATTCCATTAAATTCCATTCCATTCCATTCCATTCCATTCCATTCCATTCCATTCCTTTCCATTCCATTCCATTCCGTTCTACTCGGGTTGATTCCACTCCATTCCATTCCATTCCATTCCATACCATTCCATTCGATTCCATTCCATTCCATTCCATTCCATTCCATTCCATTCCATTCCATTCCATTCTGTTCTACTCGGGTTGATTACACTCCATTCCATTCCATTCCATTCCATTCTATTCCATTTCATTCCATTCGATTCCATTCTATTCCATTCGATTCCATTCCATTCCATTTCATTTTATTCCATTCCATTCCATTCCATTCTATTCCATTGAATTCCATTCCATTCAATTCCATTCCATTTCATTTTATTGCATTCCATTCCATACCATTCTATTCCATTGAATTTCATTCCATTCCTTTCCATTCCAATCCATTCCATTCTACTCGGGTTGATTCCATTCCATTCCATTCCATTCCATTCCATTCGATTCCATTCCATTCCATTGCATTCCATTCCATTCCGTTCTACTCGGGTTGATTCCACTCCATTCCATTCCATTCCATTCCATTCCATTCCATTCCATTCCAATTATTTCGTTTCCATTCCAACCAATTCCGTTCTACTCGGATTGATTCCATTCCATTCCATTCCATTCCATTCAATTCCATTCCATTCCATTCGATTCCATTCGATTCCATTCCATTCCATTCCATTCCATCCCATTTCATTCCAAACCATTCCATTCTACTCGGGTTCATCATTCCATTCCATTCCATTCCATTCCATTCCACTCGGGTTCTTTCCATTCCATTCCATTCCATTCCATTCCATTCCATTCCATTCCATTCCGTTCTACTCAGGTTGATTTCCATTCCATTCCATTCCATTCCATTCCATTCCATTCCATTCCATTCCATTCCATTCCGTTCCATTCCACTCCATTCCATTCTACTCGTGTTGATTCCATGCCGTTCCGTTCCGTTCCATTCCGTCCCATCCCGACGCATCCCGTCCCGTTCCGTCCCGCCAAATTCCGTTCCTTTCTGATCGGGTTGATTCCGTTCCATTCCGTTCCGTTCCTTTCCGTTCCATTCCATTCCGTTACACGCGGGTTGATTCAATTCCATTCTATTACATTGAATTCCATTCCATACCATTCCATTCCATTCTACTCGGATTGATTGAATTCCATTCCATTCCATTCCAGTCCATTCCAATCCATTCCATTCTACTCGGGTTGATTCCATTCCATTCCATTCCATTCCATTCCATTCCATTCCATTCCATTCAATTGCGTTCCATTCGATTCGATTCCATTCCATTCCATTCCATTCCATTCCAATCCATTCCATTCTACTTGGGTTGATTCCATTCCATTCCATTCCATTCCATTCCATTCCATTCGATTCCATTCGATTCCATTCCATTCCATTCCATTCCATTCCATTCCATTCCATTCCATTCCATTCTGTTCTACTCGGGTTGATTCCACTCCATTCCATTCCATTCCATTCCATTCTATTCCATTCCATTCCATTCGATTCCATTCCATTCCACTTCATTTTATTCCATTCCATTCCATTCCATTCTATTCCATTGAATTCCATTCCATTCTATTCCATTCCATTCCATTCAGTTTCATTCCATTCCATTCCATTCCATTCCATTCCATTCCATTCGATTCCATTCCATTCCATTCCATTCCATTCCATTCCATTCCATTCCGTTCTACTCGGGTTAATTCCATTCTATTCCATTCCATTCCATTCCATTCCATTCCATTCCATTCCATTCCATTCCATTCCATTCCATTCCATTCCTTTCCATTCCATTCCATTCCCTTCCATTCCATTCTATTCCATTGAATTCCATTCCATTCCATTCCATTCCATTCCATTCCATTCCATTCCATTCCATTCCATTCCGTTCTACTCTGATTGACTCCATTCCATTCCATTCCATTCCATTCCATTCCATTCCATTCCATTCCATTCCATTTCATTCCATTCCATTCCATTCCAATACATTCCATTCTACTCTGGTTGATTCCATTCCATTCCATTCCATTCCATTCCATTCCATTCCATTCCATTCGTCTCCATTCGATTCCATTCGATTCCATTCCATTCTATTCCATTGAATTCCATTCCATTCCATTCCATTCCATTCCATTCCATTCCATTCCATTCCATTCCATTCCTTTCCATTCCATTCCATTCCATTCCATTCCGTTCTACTCGGGTTGATTCCATTCCATTCCATTCCATTCCATTCCATTCCATTCCACTCCATTCCATTCGATTCCATTCGATTCCATTCCATTCCATTCCATTCCATTCCAATCCATTCCATTCTACTCGGGTTGATGCCATTCCATTCCATTCCATTCCATTCCATTCCATTGCATTCCATTCGATTCCATTCGATTCCATTCCATTCGATTCCATTCGAGATCATTCGATTCCATTCCATCCCATTCCAATCCATTCCATTCCATTCCGTTCTACTCGGGTTGATTCCATTCCATTCCATTTCATTCCATTCCATTCCATTCCATTCCATTCGATTCCATTCGATTCCATTCCATTCCATTCCATTCCAATCCATTCCATTCTACTCGGGTTGATTCCATTCCATTCCATTCCATTCCATTCCATTCCATTCCATTCCATTCCATTCCATTCCACTCGATTCCATTCCATTCTTTCCATTCCATTCCAATCCATTCCATTCTACTCGGGTGGATTCCATTCCATTCCATTCCATTCCATTCCATTCCATTCCATTCCACTCCATTCGATTCCATTCCATTCCATTCCATTCCATTCCATTCCATTCCATTCCATTCCATTCCGTTCTAGTCGGGTTGATTCCATTCTATTCCATTCCATTCCATTCCATTCCACTCCATTCCATTCCATTCCATTCCATTCTATTCCATTCCATTCTACTCCATTGAATTCCATTCCATTCCATTCTATTCCATTCCATTCCATTCCTTTCCATTCCATTTAGTTCTACTCGGGTTGATTCCATTCCATTCCATTCCATTCCATTCCATTCCATTCCATTCCATTCCATTCCATTCCATTACTTTCCATTCCATTCCATTCCAATCCATTCCATTCTACTCGGGTTGACTCCATTCCATTCCATTCCATTCCATTCCATTCCATTCCATTATAATCCATACCATTGCATTCGATTCCGTTCGATTCCATTCCATTCCATTCCATTCCATTCAATTCAATTCCATTCGATTCCATTCGATTCCATTCCATTCCATTCCATTCCAATCCATTCCATTCTACTCGGGTTGATTCCATTCCATTCCATTCCATTCCATTCCATTCCATTCCATTCCATTCTATTCCATTCTAGTCCTTTCGATTCCATTCCATTCCATTAAATTCCATTCCATTCCATTCCATTCCATTCCATTCCATTCCATTGCATTCCGTTCTACTCGGGTTGATTCCACTCCATTCCATTCCATTCCATTCCATTATATACCATCCCATTCGATTCCATTCGATTCCATTCCATTCCATTCCATTCCATTCCATTCCATTCCATTCCATTCCATTCCATTCCGTTCTAGTCGGGTTGATTCCATTCTATTCCATTCCATTCCATTCCATTCCATTCCATTCCATTCGATTCCATTCCATTCCATTCCATTCTATTCCATTCCATTCTACTCCATTGAATTCCATTCCATTCCATTCAATTCCATTCCATTCCATCCCTTTCCATTCCATTTACTTCTACTCGGGTTGATTCCATTCCATTCCATTCCATTCCATTCCATTCCATTCCATTCCGTTACTTTCCATTCCATTCCATTCCAATCCATTCCATTCTACTCGGGTTGACTCCATTCCATTCCATTCCTTTCCATTCCATTATATTCCATTCTAATCCATTCGATTCCGTTCGATTCCATTCCATTCCATTCCATTCCATTCCATTGCATTCCATTCCATTCCATTCCATTCCATTCCATTCCGTTCTACTCGGGTTGATTCCATTCCATTCCTTTCCATTCCATTCCATTCCATTCCATTCCATTCCATTCCATTCCATTCCATTCCATTCCCTTCCATTCCATTCCATTCCAATCCGTTCCATTCTACTCGGGTTGATTCCACTCCATTCCATTGCATTCGACTCCATTCGATTCCATTCGATTCCATTCCATTCCATTCCGTTCCATTCCATTCCATTCCATTCCATTCTATTCCATTGAATTCCATTCCATTCCATTCCATTCCATTCCATTCCATTCCATTCCATTCTATTCCATTCCATTCCGTTCTACTCGGGTTGATTCCATTCCATTCCATTCCATTCCATTCCATTCCATTCCATTCCATTCCAATCTATTCCATTCTATTCAATTCGATTCCATTCGATTCCATTCAATTCCATTCAATTCCATTCCATTCCATTCCAATCCATTCCATTCTACTCGGGTTGATTCCATTCCATTCCATTCCATTCCATTCCATTCCATTCCATTCCATTCCATTCCATTCGATTCCATTCGATTCCATTCCATTCCATTCCATTCCATTCCATTCCATTCCATTCCATTCCATTCCAATCTATTCCATTCGATTCCATTCCATTCCATTCCATTCCATTCCATTCCATTCCATTCCATTCCAATCCATTCCATTCTACTCGTGTTGATTCCCTTCCATTCCATTCCACTCCATTCCATTCCATTCCATTCCATTCCATTCCATTCCATTCCATTCCATTCCATTCCATTCCATTCCATTCCATTCCGTTCTACTCGGGTTGATTCCATTCTATTCCATTACATTCCATTCGATTCCATTCGATTCCATTCGATTCCTTTCCATTCCATTCCATTCCATTCCATTCCATTCCATTCTATTCCATTCCATTCCATTCCATTCCGTTAAATTCCATTCCATTCCAATCCATTCCCTTCCGTTCTATTCGGGTTGATTCCATTCCATTCCATTCCATTCCATTCCATTCCATTCCATTCCATTCCATTCCATTCCATTCCATTCCATTCCATTCCATTCTATTGCATTCCATTCGATTCCATTTGATTCCATTCCATTCCATTCCATTCCATTCCATTCCATTCCATTCCATTCCATTCTATTCCATTCCATTCCATTCTGTTCCATTCTATTCCATTCCATTCCATTCCGTTCCACTCGGGTTGATTCCATTCTATTCCATTCCATTCCATTCGATTCCATTCGATATCATTCGATTCCATTCCATTCCATTCCATTCCATTCCATTCCATTCCATTCTATTCCATTCCATTCCATTCCATTCCATTCCATTCTATTCCATTCCATTCCATTCCGTTCTACTCGGGTTGATTCCATTCCATTCCATTTCATTCCATTCCATTCCATTCCATTCCATTCGATTCCATTCGATTCCATTCCATTCCATTCCATTCCAATCCATTCCATTCTACTCGTTTTGATTCCATTCCATTCCATTCCATTCCATTCCATTCCATTCCATTCCATTCCACTCGATTCCATTCCATTCCATTCCATTCCATTCCAATCCATTCCATTCTACTCGGGTGGATTCCATTCCATTCCATTCTTTTCCATTCCATTCCATTCCATTCCATTACATTACATTCCATTCGGTTCCATTCCATTCCATTCCATTCCATTCCATTCCATTCCATTCCATTCCATTCCATTCCGTTCTAATCGGGTTGATTCCATTCTATTCCATTCCATTCCATTCCATTCCATTCAATTCCATTCCATTCCATTCCATTCCATTCCATTCTATTCCATTCCATTCTACTCCATTGAATTCCATTCCATTCCATTCTATTCCATTCCATTCCATTCCTTTCCATTCCATTTAGTTCTACTCGGGTTGATTCCGTTCCATTCCATTCCATTCCTTTCCATTCCATTCCAATCCATTCCATTCCATTACTTTCCATTCCATTCCATTCCAATCCATTCCATTCTACTCGGGTTGACTCCATTCCATTCCATTCCATTACATTACATTCCATTATATTCCATTCCATTCCATTCGATTCCGTTCGATTCCATTCCATTCCATTCCATTCCATTCCATTCCATTCCATTCCATTCCATTCCATTCGATTCCATTCCATTCCATTCCATTCCATTCCATTCCATTCCATTCCAATCCATTCCATTCTACTCGGGTTGATTCAATTCCATTCCATTCCATTCCATTCCATTACATTCCATTCCATTCCTTTCGATTCCATTCCTTTCCATTCCATTCCATTCCATTCCATTCCATTCCATTCCATTCCATTCCATTCCGTTCTACTCTGGTTGATTCCACTCCATTCCATTCCATTCCATTCGATTCCATTCCATTCCATTCCATTCCAATCCATTCCATTCTACTCGGGTTGATTCCATTCCATTCCATTCCATTCCATTCCATTCCATTCCATTCCATTCCATTCCATTCCATTCTATTCCTTTCGATTCCATTCCATTCCATTAAATTCCATTCCATTCCATTCCATTCCATTCCATTCCATTCCATTCCATTCCATTCCATTCCGTTCTACTCGGGTTGATTCCACTCCATTCCATTCCATTCCATTCCATTATATAACATCCCATTCGATTCCATTCCATTCCATTCCATTCCATTCCATTCCATTCCATTCCATTCCATTCCATTCCATTACTTTCCATTCCATTCCATTCCAATCCATTCCATTCTACTCGGGTTGACTCCATTCCATTCCATTCCACTCCATTCCATTCCGTTATATTCCATTCTATTCCATTCGATCCCGTTCGATTCCATTCCATTCCATTCCATTCTATTCCATTCCATTCGATTCCATTCCATTCCATTCCATTCCATTCCATTCCATTCCATTCCATTCCAATCCATTCCATTCTACTCGGGTTGATTCCATTCCATTCCATTCCATTCCAATCCATTCCATTCCATTCCATTCCATTCCATTCCATTCCATTCCTTTCTATTCCATTCCATTCCATTCCATTCCATTCCATTCCATTCCATTCCATTCCATTCCTTTCTATTCCATTCCATTCCATTCCATTCCATTCCATTCCATTCCATTCCATTCCATTCCGTTCTACTCGGGTTGATTCCACTCCATTCCATTCCCTTCCATTCCATTCCATTCCATTCCATTCCATTCCATTGCATTCCATTCCAACCCATTCTTTTCTACTCGGGTTGATTCCATTCCATTCCATTCCATTCCATTCCATTCCATTCCATTCCATTCCATTCCATTCCATTCCATTTCATTCCAAACCGTTCCATTCTACTCGGGTTCATCATTCCATTCCATTCCATTCCATTCCATTCCACTCGGGTTCATTCCATTCCATTCCATTCCATTCCATTCCATTCCATTCCATTCCATTCCATTCCATTCCGTTCTACTCAGGTTGATTTCCATTCCATTCCATTCCATTCCATTCCATTCCATTCCATTCCATTCCATTCCACTCGGGTTGAGCATTCCATTCGATTCCATTCCATTCCATTCCATTCCATTCCATTCCATTCCAATCCACTCGGGCTCATTCCATTCCATTCCATTCCATTCCATTCCCTTCCATTCCATTCCATTCAATTCCATTCCATTCCGTTCTACTCGGGTTGATTTCCATTCCATTCCATTCCATTCCATTCCACTCCATTCCATTCCATTCCATTCCATTCCACTCCATTCCATTCCATTCCATTCCATTCCATTCCATTCCTTTCCATTTATTCCATTCCGTTCTACTCGGGTTGATTCCATTGAGTTTGGTTCCGTTCCGTTCCGTCCCGTCCCGTCCCGTCCCGTTCCGTTTTACTCGGGTTGATTCCTTTGCATTCCGTTCCGCTCGTTTCCATTCCGTTCCATTCCGTTCAACGCGGGTTGGTTCAATTCCATTCTATTCTATTCTATTCCTTTCCATTCCATTCCATTCTACTCGGGTTGATTCTATGCCGTTCCATTCCGTTCCATTCCGTCCCATTCCGACCCGTCCCATCCCGTCCCGTCCCGTCCCATCCCGTTCCGTTCCACATGGGTTGATTCAATTCCTTTCGGTTACATTGAATTCCATTCCATTCCATTCTACTCGGTTTGATTCCATTCCATTCCATTCCATTCCATTCCATTCCATTCCATTCCAATCCATTCCATTCTACTCGGGTTGATTCCATTCCATTCCATTCCATTCCATTCCATTCCATTCCATTCCATTCCATTCCATTCCATTCAGTTTCATTCCACTCCATTCCATTCCATTCCATTCCATTCCATTCCATTCCATTCCATTCGATTCCATTCCATTCCATTCCATTCCGTTCTACTCGGGTTGATTCCATTCTATTCCATTCCATTCCGTTCGATTCCATTCGATTCCATTCGATTCCGTTCCATTCCATTCCATTCCCTTCCATTCCATTCTATTCCATTGAATTCCATTCCATTGCATTCCATTCCATTCCATTCCATTCCATTCCATTCCATTCCATTCCGTTCTACTCTGATTGACTCCATTCCACTCCATTCGATTCCATTCCATTCCATTCCATTCCATTCCAATACATTCCATTCTACACTGGTTGATTCCATTCCACTCTGGTTGATTCCATTCCATTCCATTCCATTCCATTCCATTCCATTCCATTCCATTCGTCTCCATTCGATTCCATTCGATTCCATTCCATTCTATTCCATTGAATTCCATTCCATTCCATTCCATTCCATTCCATTCTATTACATTCCATTCCATTCCATTCCGTTCTACTCGGGTTGATTCCATTCCATTCCATTCCATTCCATTCCATTCCACTCCATTCCATTCGATTCCATTCGATTCCATTCCATTCCATTCCATTCCATTCCATTCCATTCCATTCCATTGAATTCCATTCGATTCCATTCGATTCCATTCCATTCGATTCCATTCGATATCATTCGATTCCATTCCTTCCCATTCCATTCCATTCCATTCCATTCCGTTCTACTCGGGTTGATTCCATTCCATTCCATTTCATTCCATTCCATTCCATTCCATTCCATTCCATTCCATTCCATTCCATTCCATTCCATTCCATTCCATTCCAATCCATTCCATTCTACTCGGGTTGATTCAATTCCATTCCATTCCATTCCATTCCATTACATTCCATTCCATTCCTTTCGATTCCATTCCTTTCCATTCCATTCCATTCCATTCCATTCCATTCCATTCCATTCCATTCCATTCCATTCCGTTCTACTCTGGTTGATTCCACTCCATTCCATTCCATTCCATTCGATTCCATTCCATTCCATTCCATTCCAATCCATTCCATTCTACTCGGGTTGATTCCATTCCATTCCATTCCATTCCATTCCATTCCATTCCATTCCATTCCATTCCATTCTATTCCTTTCGATTCCATTCCATTCCATTAAATTCCATTCCATTCCATTCCATTCCATTCCATTCCATTCCATTCCATTCCATTCCATTCCGTTCTACTCGGGTTGATTCCACTCCATTCCATTCCATTCCATTCCATTATATAACATCCCATTCGATTCCATTCCATTCCATTCCATTCCATTCCATTCCATTCCATTCCATTCCATTCCATTCCATTCCATTACTTTCCATTCCATTCCATTCCAATCCATTCCATTCTACTCGGGTTGACTCCATTCCATTCCATTCCACTCCATTCCATTCCGTTATATTCCATTCTATTCCATTCGATCCCGTTCGATTCCATTCCATTCCATTCCATTCTATTCCATTCCATTCGATTCCATTCCATTCCATTCCATTCCATTCCATTCCATTCCATTCCATTCCAATCCATTCCATTCTACTCGGGTTGATTCCATTCCATTCCATTCCATTCCAATCCATTCCATTCCATTCCATTCCATTCCATTCCATTCCATTCCTTTCTATTCCATTCCATTCCATTCCATTCCATTCCATTCCATTCCATTCCATTCCATTCCTTTCTATTCCATTCCATTCCATTCCATTCCATTCCATTCCATTCCATTCCATTCCA